>NC_035162.2:16527995-17940405 GCF_001659605.2 Manihot esculenta | reverse complement strand
GTGATTTGGAGTATTGATTTATGATAGATCGGGTCTAAACAAATATTTTTCTTTATTTGTTTGTGTCTTACTATTAACTCGGTCTATGATGTATCAAGTTTAGATAAATATTTTCCATATGAAAAACTTTTATCTAATATAATCCGTCGTGGATCAAACAAATTTCAATGCATAAATTTCAATGCATAAATATGTAGGTTTCATTTTTTTTCCATGAAAGATCCACTTGTCTATACATTATAATTGACTTGATTAAAGATAAGTATTTTTCTATACTGAAAATTTTTAGATAGATCTAATCCATCTTACACCAAGCCAATTGCAAGGTATAAATATATGAATCCAATCTTTTTTGTTTTCATGGGAGACCCAATTGTTTGTGCCTACAATTTATTTAGTCTATGATTGCTGGATCTAGGCTAAGTTTCATATACTAAATGCTAAAACATATACATAAATTAAAAGATGAAATGCTTAGAAATTAAGAGATGCATCATCATCATTACTACCAGAATTAGGGCTTTGATAATGTCATCTGTATAATATTCTGGTTGTGACTCTTGCATGGAAAGAAGATGGCCGATCATGGTATCTTTCTTTCTCTCAGGACTTGCACAACGATGCTCGTCAATGAGATTTTGCAGGAATCTATCTTCTCTTGCCAAGTCTCTTCACTCTCTTCAAAAAACCCTGGTAGTCAATCAACTTCAAAAAAAGGCAAGAAATCTCCAAGATATGAGGCACCAGTATATTTAAACATCTCCGCTATCATCTCTCTGAATTCCTCTGCCTCTACCTTGTCGTTTGCAGTCACTTCCTCGCCGTAGTATCGCTTCCCAGCGACCATGCGCATCATTATGTTAAAGGTTAGCTCCATGAGCATTGGTCTCAACACTACCTTAGCAAAATCATGGCTCGAGACACTATAGAGTTTGTTCATGAAAATCTTTATTTCGTCCCTCCGGATGCCTGTGAAGACATTGAGACGACTCGATGAAAATACTTCATGAGTGCCTATCCGGCGGAGTTTGCGCCAGTGATCACCGTATGAGGTTGTTCCAAGGGTGGTGCAATTGTAAGTAACGTACTTGAGAATGGTTAAGGGAGGACGATTGGAGAAAACAATGTCATTTTTGGTGAAGCATTCTTCCACCATGGACGGCGATGATAGAACTATCACTCGACGGAAACCAAATCGGAGAGAAATGATTGGACCATATTTTTGCGAAAGAGCATGGAGAGATCTATGGAGGGGAAGATTGACAAGATGAAGATGACCTATAATTGGAAGAGCAAATGGGGATGTCGGAAGGTTTCTGTGTTGTGTGCTTCTTCGTAAGAAGAAGTTGAAGGCAAGAAGAAGAAATGAAAAGAGCAAAGCTAGACAGAAGAACATATCTTTCATGCTTGTTTCTTGCTGCTTCTAATCTCCATCTCATCACATATAAATAGGGAGAGTTGGAGCAAAAGGTGGCAAGGGGAGACTTTGACTGCTCAAACTTTTATGGAAGTTTTTTTAAAAGATATAATAAATTTTATTTTTATTAAGTTAGTCTATTAAATTCATTATGCTCTCTAAATAGCAGCCGTCTTCATTATCTTATAAAATTAAAAAAATATAAATAGTATAAATTAAAGTCCCATTTGATTGACGAAAAATAATATTTGTTTACGCATTCCAAAAAATTAATTAATGATTAAAAAGAAAATTAAGTAATTTTTAATTAAAAAATATGATTTTATTTTTTACATTTGGAGAATTTGATTTGTTAATATCATTTGTGAAATAATGAAAAATAAATTATTTTTATAATAATGCATCCCACTAGTTTATGTTTATATATGTATATAGATGTAGCAGCCTTAATATTATTATATATGTAATATTAATTAATAAATATATGTGGCAAATAACAAAATCTTATTAATAAATATATTTGGTCAACTTTCTTATTTTATTTTATTTTAATTACAGTTCATATTAATTATATTAGTAATTACGAAAGAATATGAGAAGATAGAATATTGACCAAAAATATTTTCAATAAAATATTTTTAATTGGTGTTGAAGAGAATGAAAGAATATGAGAACGTTAATTTAAATTAATTATTATTTGAATTTTTAAAGAATAATTAATTATTAGTATTATTAAATTAATTTTTATCGAGATTTTTTCAAAATTGTATTAATTTAAATACAATATTTCTTATTTGAGTAATCTCTAAATTAAATTGTGGCATAATTAATTAAAAATATGTTATTTAGTTTTTTTAATTAAATTTTGACATAATTTTACACTTTACTCTTAAATTTATTTAGAACTATTAATATTATTAATTCATTTTTATGGATCACCTTAAAACTTAAAAGAAAGTATTTTTTATTTTTTTAATGGTGTGAATTTGAATTTGTCGATTTGGTGGACTTTGAACACCGAATAATTTATAAAAGAAATTATTTTTAATTAAATTTTTTAAAAATTATATTAATTTACATAATTTTTTTAGTAGTTTTTAGTAATTTGTGGCATAATTGATTACAATATTTTATATAATTTTTATTTATATATTAATTATATTTTCTGTATAATAATAATAATAATAATAATAATAATAATAATAATAATAATAATAATAATAATAATAATAAAATTACTTTACTCATTAAAATATTTTTTATATAGACAACCGAGATAAAACGGAAATTTTTTATTTTTAATGATGTTTAATCAGTATCTAATTCATTTTAAAAACATTTTTTTCCAATTTCTAGAGAACTATTTTTAAAATAGAAATTTTACATTTTACTCTTAAATTGTGGCATAATTTCACATGTTACTCTTAAATTTATTTAGAACTATCAATATTATTAAATTCATTTTTATGGATAACCTTTAAAACTTGAAAACAAATGTTTTAGCCCTTTCATAGATCTGTTTAGTGTAAATTCGGATTTATCGGTTAATAACTTATAAAAAAATTATTTTTAATTTTTAAAATTATATTAATTTACATAATTTTTTTGTTTTTAGTAGTTTTTGATTAATTTGTGGCATAATTAATTACAATATTTTATTTAATTTTTATTTATGTATTAATTGTATTTAATATATATATATATATTAGCAGGAGACTAAAGAAAAATTAAAAACAGCAAATAAGACTAGTCTAAATATCTTAGGAAAGACATAGGCATTAATTATAAATTAGGATTTAGAAATAAAAACTGTATTTTTATTATCACAACAAATAAATCACACAGTAATACTAGGAACCACATTTATAAATCTAATAATACCCTATTGCCGTAAGGCCTAAGGCGCTTATCACCAGACCAAAAACTTAAGCTGTTAGTCGAGGCACAAATAGCTGGATCGAAACATACACCAACATTTACAGGATGATGTTGCGGGTTTTAAAATTTATCAGATTATAACTTTCAATGGTATCAGAGCCATAGGTTTTTGGTGTATGAGCATGTTTACATAATAAAGAATTCATTTTGAAAAATTTTGAAAATGTATGTTTTGGGTATGCCAACTGAACCCGTTTTAGCCAATTGTGTTAGGCGTCTTTAGGGTATAATAGGCAGTGGCTGCAACATAATTCAAAATTTTAAGAATGGATCCTTTTTGTGTAAATCAGCAAGTACAATAAAATCAGATGACTCTAAATCTTCAGAAATTAAAAGAGTAATAAATAAAAAATGAGTTAATTTTGGAAGATTTTGTAAAGGCCATAGATGAGTAGGAAATTCCTAAAGTAGATAAAGAACAAATTTATAAAATCCCAAAATTTAATGTTTTTAAAACTGATTATGTAATAAAAACTGAGGAAAGAGACTTTTAGTTAAGTAGACCTTTTGAAAGAATAACTCTTTTATCAGCTAAAACATTAAATCATCACAGAAGTAAAAAGTATAAGTATATTCATATAGGATTAATCCAAGTAGGAATAAAGCCTTTAACTAGGGAAGGATTAAATACTAGTATATTGGCAGTAGTAAGAGATGCAAGATTTCTAAATTTCTAGGATTCTCTGTTAGGATCTGTTGAGACAAGTCTCAGTGAAGGACCCATATCCTTTGAAGTATATCCAGATATGACAATCTCATTAAATGATTTAAATATTTTAGAAAGTATTGTTTTAGAGGTAAAAACTCATAATTATAGGATGAAACAAGGTTCCATCCCGATAGCATTAATATATAAAATACATTATAAAGCTATGAATTCAGCCTTTAGAACTAAATATAAGCTACAGCCTAAGTTAGGAGAGACAAGATTTTTATAGACAGATTTAACTAAAACTAATACGGTAATTCCTAAAACAATTCAATGGAAAGATATAACCTTGCCAGATGAATGGATCTTAGAAGGAGTAGTTCCTCCACCAAAACCAGAAAAGGTAAAACCAAATACAAATCTAAGTAAAATTGAGTAGTTCGAGGATGGTAAAGTATCATTAAAATTTAATAGAAGTACAAGTACTAGGTATACAGGATCTTCATCTTCAGAAGTAACAGAAGATATAGGTAGAGTCTCAAACCTACCCTCGGTTATATATGCTACATATAAAGGAGATGAACCTAAACCGATAATCCAGACCATAGTAAAACCCAGGTTTTCTACATCAGATATCCCAGATAGACAGCTTAAAATGAAAGGAGTAGATTATAGTTCTTCAATTCTCCAGGCAGTATATAATCCGGTAGAAAATTATCTAAATTAGCAGGCTGAGACAGCTCCTTCATCCCCGTCATCACCTTCAGCATCTCCCATTACGGAAAATATAAATAATATAAATAGAGAATTGAATGTTCTTAGTAAAGAAAAATTGAAAAGAAGTTTCTAAAAGAAATAACAAAGACAAAAAAACTAAGTAAATTAAATAAAATAGTTAAAAGATATAAGTTTGAAGACTTAAAGGAAGAATATCTTAATTATATTAGTCAGAATAAGGAAGAAATAGGATTCTTCAAATGGTTTAAGTTAACAAAAAAGAAGAGTATAAATCCGATAACGGAAAGAGATAAAAGGCCAGAATGGATTGTAAATGATAAGGTAATTCAGAGTGACTTTCCACCTAAAACGATTAGTAAAATAAAGCATGGAGATAGTGAAGTAATTTGTGCACCATATAAGGTAGCTAAAGAAAATAACACAGATAAAAAGGTCATAGAACAGAATAATTTTAGTTAACAAGCCTAATATGTATAGGTACTCAGTTAAAAAGATAGAAAGAATATTAAAAGAAAAGGATGTAGAGATAGGAGAGAAAAAATAGATAAAGCCACATATATTTAAACCATATCAGATATCTAGCTCAAATCAAAAGGAATTAAAGAGTAATAAAAATGAATTTTTACAAAATTTGAAAGATCAGTTAAGTAAGATAGAGTCTTCAGAGTCTACTAAAAATATAGCTCTAGAGACACCCCAGTCTAGGAATATAAACGTTATAGAAGAAGAAGAGTCAGATTCAAACCAAGTCAAACAGTGACAATAGTTCAAGCCAGCCAGAGTCAAAAGACATAAAGCAATTTGAAATAAATCCTATATCACACAGGGAAATAGTAAGTAGAGTACCAGACTTAGGACTATTAGACAAACCAATTAGTACCTCCCAGTTCAAATATAATGCTTCGACAGTTTATGAATGGAATATAGATGGATTGTCTGAGTATAATATTCTAAGTTTATTACAGCAGATGACTATGGCAGCTAATGCATATAAAATCCAGTATTTTGCTTCAGATAGGGCAATAGCTGAGATATTAGTAGCAGGATTTACAGGACAAGTAAAAGGATGGTGGGATTACCATCTAACTGATATACAGCAGTTAGAAATTTTAAATTCAGTTCAAGTAAATAGTGAAGGAGAACCTATATATAATGAATTAGGAGAAGCCATCCAGGATGCAGTATCCACATTAATTTTAACAATCTCATTACATTTTATAGGAGATCCATCCCTCTTAAAAGATAAAAATGCTGAATTATTAAGTAATTTAAAATGTAAAAAATTAAGTGATTTTCAGTATTACAAAACCACATTCCTAACAAGACTAATGTTAAGAGAAGATTCAAATCAAGATTTTTGGAAGGAAAAATCTCTAGCAGGACTTCCTTATTTCTTAGGAGAGAAAGTAAGAAATTATATAAAGAACTAATATGGAAATCCAATACCTTATAGTAAGTTAACATATGGACAGATAGTAAGTATAATTCAAAAGGAAGATTGCAGATATGTCATGATTTAAAATTGCAAAGAACTTTAAAATATGAAATGCATAAAACTATAAAGGAGTTAGGATCTTTTTGTAAACAGTTTGATTATGGGATAAGTCAGGATAAAATCTGTAATGGTCAGTGTTCTAAATCTAAACCTAGAAAATATTATAAAAAGGATCAGTATTATAAGAAGAAATATATAGCAAAGCCTAATAAAGAAGAATATTATAAAAAGAAAAATTATAAACCCTATAAAAAATATAGAAGGAAAGCACCAGTAAATAAAACTCAGAATAAAAAGTCGTTTAAAGATTTAATATGCTATAATTGTAATAAGAAAGGTCATACATCTGAGTTTTGTAAGTTTAATAAAAAATTAAATGAGTTAGATTTAGATGAAGAAATAATAAATAAAATTCAGGAGTTATGTATAGACTCAGAAACTACAGAGTCAGATCTTTCAGAAAATGAGAACCAAATTGATGAGATAGGAACTAGCTCGTCAGGAAATTCAATAAATGTTCTAACTAAAGAACAGAGTTCATTATTGGAATTAGTAAATAGTATAGAGGATAGTAATACTAAAGAAAAATTTCTTAAAAGATTAATTAAAAGTTTTGATGAATCGGAAGAAGTTAAAAATATCATTCCTAAAATAGAAAAACAGACTTATGATTTAACTAAAATATTAAGTAAAAACAAAAAACCAAAGGAGACAGCCTCTATAGAAGATTTACAAAAGGAAATCAGGATAATAAAAAGTGAAGTAAAAGAATTAAGGAATCAACTTCAGAAGGATTCGAAGAAAATAAAATTTTTAGAAGAATAATTAATTTCTGAATCATCTTCGACTAATGAGGAAAATGAGGATGAGGAAGAAGATGATAAAATAAACCAGTTACAGAGTGAAGAGATAGATAATAATTTTATATTATTACTACAGGAAATAACTTCTAGAAAATATTTGATAAAATTAACAATTAAATTATCAGAAGACTTTAATATAGATACTATAGCACTGTTTGATACAGGAGCAGACCTAAATTGTATAAAGTCAAGCTTAGTACCCAAAAGGTTTTGGCAGGAGACTAAAGAAAAATTAAAAACAGCAAATAAGACTAGTCTAAATATATTAGGAAAGACAGAGGCATTAATTATAAATCAGGATTTAGAAATAAAAACTGTATTTTTATTATCACAACAAATAAATCACACAGTAATACTAGGAACCCCATTTATAAATCTAATAACACCCTATTTGGTAAAAGAGAATTGTATAGAAGTTAAAACAAATGGTAAAAGGATTAAAATGGACTTCATAGAAAAGCCTAAGAGAAAAAATTTAAATCTAATCAAGGCACATTCCATTAGGACAATGGAAATAAATTCCATAATAAAATCTAAATCAGAAGATTTAAAAGATTTAAGGAATAGTATACATTTTAATAGGATTAAAACTCAGCTGGAAAAAGAAAATATAAAAGAGAAGATAAAGAATTTAAAAGAGTATATAGAAAAGGAATTATGTGCAGAACACCCTAATGCTTTCTGGAATAGGAGACAACATATAATAGACCTGCCTTATGAAGAAGGTTTTGATGAAAAAACTATTTCAACTAAGGCTAGACCTATCCAGATGGCACCAGAATTGATGGAACATTGTAAAAAAGAAATAAAAGAACTAGAGGATAAAAAATTAATAAATAAATCAAGGAGTTCCTGGTCATGTGCAACTTTTTATGTTAATAAAAGTGCAGAAATAGAAAGAGATACACCAAGGTTAATTATAAATTATAAACCATTAAATACAACATTAAAATGGATTAGGTATCTGATTCCTAATAAAAAAAGAGCTTTTAAATAGGTTATTTAATGCAAATATTTTTAGTAAATTTGATATGAAATCAAGATACTGGCAGATTCAGATTCACCCTAAGGATAGATATAAAACGGCATTCACAGTCCTTTTTGGACAGTATGAATGGAATGTGATGCCTTTTGGATTAAAAAAATGCTCCGTCAGAATTTCAAAGAATTATGAATGATATATTCAATCCTTATTCAAAATTTATTATAGTTTATATAGATGATGTCCTAGTTTTTAGCCAGTCTATAGAAGAACATTTTAAACATTTAAGGACTTTCTGTATGATAATAAGAAAGAATGGGTTAGCTCTAAGTAAAACTAAAATGAATTTATTTCAGACTAAAATCAGATTTTTAGGCTATTATATAGAACAAGGTATTATTCAACCTATTGAAAGAACATTGGTATTCGCAGATAAGTTCCCAGATGAAATAACCAATAAAACTCAGTTACAAAGATTTTTAGGATGTTTAAATTATGTCATAGATTTTTATCCAAATTCAAATAGAATAATAAAACCTCTTCATGATAGCTAAAAAAGAATGCAAGCTCTTGGAATGAAGAACATACAAAGATTATAAAACATATAAAATTACTAGTAAAAGAAATCCCGTGTTTATACCTTCCTAACCCAGAAGCTTTTAAAATAGTTGAGACGGATGCTTCAGACCTAGGATATGGAGGAATTTTAAAACAGAAGATAAATGGTAAAGAAAATATAATTCAATTTACGTCAGGACATTGGAATTCAGCCCAATTAAATTATTCTACTATTAAAAAAAGAAATTTTGAGTATTGTGATTTGTATAAATAAATTCCAGTATGATTTGTTAAATAAAAAGTTTTTAATCAGAATTGATTGTAAATCAGCAAAGGATGTTTTAAAGAAAGATGTTAAAAACCTTGCCTCTAAATAAATTTTTGCTAGATGGCAAGCAATTTTAAGTATTTTTTATTTTGAGATAGAGTATATTAAAGGTAGTAATAATAATATACCAAATTTTCTGACTCGAGAATTTTTACAGCAAAATGGAAAGAAAGAAGAATAAACAGAAGGAAATAAAGTCCAGCTCCAGTTCTACATCTAAAGCCATTTTTGAACATTCGGAAGAAATCAGTAAAACCATTGTAAAACCTTCTGAACCCAGTAAAATCACAAAACCCCAAGATAAAACTCCAGAATATTTAAAAAGGTGGATCGAAGAACTAAGTCAATCACCGGAGGTGATTAAAGCCTTGCAAAATATAGCCTCCTCTTCCGGAGAGTCAGGTATGGCTTCTAAATCTAAAGTGATCGTACCCGCTCATGGTACGGCTAGTCTGTCTCAAACGGTAGACAATAAAGACTTATCAAATCCGTTGAAGGCTGTGGGTTTCCAAAAATCCAATCTTCTCAAGGTTATAACTCTGGTGTCTATAAATGGTTTTTAAAGAATATTTCAGATTTTGAAATAGAGATAGAACATGGTTTTAATGACATAAATCCTTGGGAAATAGTTAGAAAAAATTATCATGAGAATTGGTTTTTCAGGCCAAAAGATATTTCAAAGCCTCAGGAGTATTATCAAAGTATTTTAGAAGAAATTGGTTCAGCCCGGATAAAATACAATTTTGATAAACATCATAAAAGAATAATAGCATATTCTTCCATTCAAATAAAACGGGTCGTCCATCCAAAAGATTGGCCGATCTTGAGTTTATACACTGCAACAAAGTTTAAAACTTTAAAAAAGTATTATACCTTGTATAACTATTTTGATTATATAGATGCATGGACAAATGTTTTTTGTATTCAAAACCCAACCATTACTCATTCGTGGTTGATATATTTTGACCAACAAAGTATTAAAACCACCACTAAGTTTCCTACTTGGTTTTTAAAATGGTGGCAATATAGGGGTATTACTGATGAGGTCCTATCACCAGAAGTATTCCAAGTATATCAGTATTTTAAAACTCATTATAAACCTCATCCAAGTGAAAAATATATACCCCCTTGATGTATTTTTGTACCCAATTTTTTATTTCATGGGTATACCCATGGTATTTTGATTTTCAATATACAACGGAATTAAATATTCCGGCCATAGTAAAAAATCACAAAGTAAAATAGTGGGATCATTCAAAAATTTCACCACTGAAATTGTTGTAAAAAATTGGATTCTTAAAAAGGCCCAGTTTCCTGCAATATCTTACGCTAGTAAATTGGCCTTGCAAGGAGAGTCTTTATTTGGGGCTCAAAAGGCCCAGTGCCAAGCTATGCTCGGAACAACTAAAACTCCTGAAGAATATAAAATGATATGTCAACAGATGTTTAGCCAATTGGGCTCAGGAGAAACAGTAAAGTCCGAGGAACTAAAAGAAAGAAAGTCCAGTAGTAAAGAATCGTCAAAACACTCTTCCAGTAAAAAAGCTCCAAAGAAAAAATCTAGCAGGAGAAAGCTTAAAAAACAGTCAAGTTCGGAATCAGAGTCGACAGCGTCAAGTACGTCATCCTCCAGTAAAAATTTGGCATCTTCTCACTGTGACAGCAATGAAGATGACTGTTATGGGATATTACCAACAATAAAAATTAAAAGCAAGACAGACAAAGTAAAAGAAAAAGGAAAGAAAAAGTAAAGAAAAAAGGAAAAGGAAAAAAGAAACGGGACACCTCATCGTCCTCATCATCAGAATCAGAGTAAAAACAAAAACGAAATCACTATTCATCTACAGTAAAAGCAGGTGGCAGACATACTATTCATCTACAGTAAAAGCAGGTGGTAGACATAGACATACTATTCATCAACAGTACAAGTTACTGACATACTATTCATCAACAGTACAAGTTACTATTTATGAACAGTAAAAGCCGCGTGAATCAACAGTAAAAGTCTAAAAATTTTCTATAAAAAGGGAGCCTCTCCCCTTGTGAAGGCACATATATATTTCCTCTCTCTATTTTCTCTATCTTCACACTTCTCTGTAAAATTTATATATCAGTTTTCAGAAACTTTGTAAAACCTTCAAGTATAAATAAAATCATAGTAAGTTTTATGTTATTTACTTTCTGCATATTTTATATCTGCTACTTATATAAGCCCGTGTTGACAGCACCTTTCTCTTCTCCCTCCTCATTCAGACTTAATTCTGGGGATCCCAAATTAAGGTTGCAGGAACCTAAAACCTTTGTGTTAATTTGTTAAGTATGCTCTGTGGTTGCAGCTCAAGCAGAACTTCCACATCAGAAATCTGTATTATTTGCTTGTGATTGTTATAAATTTTATAGATTAAAGGCCAATGACTTTGTGAGGCCATAAATTTTACTCTTATTTAGGCCATAAATTTTACTCTTATTTAGGCCAGTGCCCTTTTGAGGCCAAAGTAATATTTCTCTTATTAAACTTTCTTGGTATATAGACTGGAAGACCAGACCTCTTCAATCCGACAAATTGTTGTGCCGTAGAAGAAACTTGGATTACAATGTCACGTACCATTGAAAGTTATAATCTGATAAATTTTAAAACCCGCAACATCATCCTGTAAATATTGGTGTATGTTTCGATCCAGCTATATATATATATATATATAAGAAAATTACTTTACGCATTAAAGTAATTTTTTATATGGTTAGCCGAGACAACACGAAAATCTTTTATTTTTAGAAAGATTTTCTATTTAGTCCCTAATTATTGCCATTATTAACAAATCAGTCCCTACATTTTTAGAAATCTATTAAAATATCCTTATCTTTTTTTTTTCGTCAACGAAATAGTTTTTCCGTTCTCTTTTCTGTTAAAAACAGATAAATGATGAGAGAAAAAATTTTTAAAATCCAATTTTTTTCTCAAATAAAACCCCTTATTTAATCCTTCGATATTGCTATTATTAACAAGTCAATCCCTACATTTTCAGAAATTTATTAAAACGTCCTTATCTTTTCTCATATCTATTAAAACGTTCTTATTGTTTCTTTCCGTCAACGAAATAATACATCCTCCTCCTCCTCCTCCTCAAAAAAAGAAAAGAAAAAAAAAAAGAAGAAAAAGAAGGAGAAGATGAGGATGATGATGAAGGAGAAGAAGAAGAAGAAAAGAAGAAAAAAGAAGAAGAAGAAAAAGAAGAAGGAGAATAAGAAGATGATGACGAAGAAGAAGAAAAATCTTCTCCTCCTCCTCCTTAAAGAAAAAGAAGAAGAAGAAGAACCAAAGAAGAACCAAAGAAGGAAAAGAAGAGGAAGAAAAATAGATGAAGAAGGAGGAGGAAAAAAAGAGAGTAATTTGGTTTTTGCTATATTTTTAATGAAAAAAATAGACAGAAGGACTATTTTGTTGACGGAAAGAAAAAATAAGGACGTTTAATATATTTCTGAAAATGCAGGAACTGACTTATTAATAATGGCAATACCTAGGAACTAAATTGTAAATCTCTCTTATTTTTAATGATATTTAATTTATTTCTAATTTATTTTAAATATATATATATATAATTTTTAGAGAACTATTTTTAAAATAGAAAATTTTGTTAAAAAAAATTAAAATAATTATTTTTAAATCATTTAAAAGTAAAAATGAATTTTAGAATATAACAAAAGCAAATAAATACAATCTTTAACAAAATATATATGTATAAAAATATTATTACTTGTACTAATATTTATAAAAATATTATGCAAAAAATTAAAGTTTTTAATCAAAAGATTATAAACGTCTGAATTTTTTTATGTCGATAAATAATTTTTTTAGAAAAATGATTATTTTATAAAGTATATTTGTTTTATGAGAAAATAATAAAAAGTTGTAAACAATTTTATTTAAAAAAAAAAAGCTATTATAAAAAATAAAGAGCAAAATTGGTGTGAAAAAATCCATAAGAGTATCAGCTCAATAATCTTAACCCATCAAGCATTAGCAATGGAACAACAATTTACCTTCCACAAGAGACAACACAAGAATCTCCTTCTTGGTGAATATGACATGTAATATCATTATGCACTGAACAATTGACGGGATGAGCTGCTGCTGAGGAACCTGCACTTTCATTAGCCATTTTTGAAATCTTACAGCTGCAATATAGAGGAAAAAGAAATCACAAAGCTCTCTTTAGAGTCAATTTCGTCTCTTAAAAGACAAAACGGGGGAGAGTTTTGATTTAGGGTTAGAATGAGAAATTACCTTAATAACCTTTGGTTAAGTAGTTGACTAGGGATTAATTGGATTAGCATATGTGTTGAGTGATGTAATTTTTTTTTTTTTTTATAAAGAGAGTCATTGTGGTATGTCACATTCATTTTAAAATTAAAATCGACTTTAGATAAAAAAATTTAAATATTTAAAATTTTAGACGATTATATCAAAAATTAACATTTTAAATTAATTCACTGTTAAGTTATAAATTTTTCACACTAATTGACCAAAGATAAAACTATTTTTTTAAGTCAAGCTACCCTAAACAGAAAAATCCTTTATTCATTAAAAAATAAAAATAGAAATAGCAGCTTTAATTATGTGTATAACAGATAGCAAACTTCTTCATTTTTTTTAATTATTATACGGAGAGAATTTTGTTATTAGGAATTCACTAATTTATTTTTATTTTAAAATTATTTAATTAAAATATTTTTTATTTATAATTAAATTTACAAACCGATATAAACAGAAAAAATCTGATCGTATAATTTCGTATGTAATTTTATTTCAAACATATTATAAAAGTCGTTTATATTATAAACAACTTCACAAACATAATTTTCGTTTATAATGCAAATAGATTCACAAACATAATTTTCGTTTATAGTGCAAATAGATTTTTTATTAGTACATTCTTTCATATTTACAAATGGATTCTAATTTACAAATGGATAATTTATTTGTAAATTCATTTATATTACAAAGTGTTTATACTCTATTTTGTGTATATTCTTTCCATTTGTAACTATAATAGAATATCGACTTGCAAACTTATTTCTAAATTTCCACACACTTTGAATTTATATATTTGTTTATAATTTTGCATATCTGTTAGTAATTTCTACGTCACTGAATCAAAATATTTACAAATTTCAATGCACAATATCACAAAATCAATCATAATCAAATTCATTCAATTTTAATATACAAAAAATTTATAACTTAAAATTAGACTAGTATAGTCACAATTTAAAATGTATAATTAAAAATATATTTCTTTAGAATATATATATATATATAACAGATAAAAATAAAATAATTAATAAAGATCCTTGATCACGATCTCATTCAATCCATTTTCATCTAGTTCATCTAAAGCATGCTAGGAATGGCCGGAGGGTGGTAGGGTGGTAGCGCTTAACCGATTTGTGTCAAAATCTGCAGAAAGGTGCCTGCCATCATTCAAGAAATTGAGAAAAGTACCCAATTTCGAGTGGACAGAAGATTGCTAACAGGCCTTCAAGAGCCTCAAGCAATACCTGAGCTCACCATACGTGCTCAGCAGCCCACTAGCCAGGGAAAAACTCTTGATCTACATAGCAGCCTCAAAGAAAGCTATAAGTGCAGTGCTAGTAAGGGAAGAAGGAGGAGAGCAAAAGCCAGTCTTTTATGTCAGCAAGGTGTTCAAAGACGTCGAGGTCAGATACTTAAACATAGAGAAACTGGCATTCACCCTGCTATTGGCAGTAACAAAGTTCAGAGTCTACCTTGAAAGCCATCAGGGAGTTGTGATGACAGATCAACCCTTGAAGAAAATTCTTCACAGGCCGAAAATATCAGGTCGGATACTCGCCTGGTCTATCGAAATCAGCCCACACTGCCTTGAATATCGACCTCGGACAGCCATCAAAGCTCAAGCCCTTGCTGACTTCATAGTAGAGTGCTCCTTCAATGAAGAGTAGCCAGAGCTCAATAGAGAGTTGTCGGGAGCAGCAGAAGGAGAGAGCGAAGGACAACCCTCACAAGAATTCAATTGGAAGTTGTTTGTAGATGGGGCGTCTAATGCTGAAGGCAGTGGTGCTGGAATACTGTTAAAAGGCTCTGAAGGGTTCAAAGTCTGTTATGCCCTGCTACTGGAGTTTACAGCTTCTAATAATATGGCAGAATACGAAGCTCTAATAAACGGAATGCTGATAGCAATGAAAGTGGGGGCAACTGATATGAAAATAAGCAGTAACTCCCAGCTGGTGATCAATCAAATTACAGGGCATACTAAGCAAGGGATCCCACCATGCAGAAGTACCTAGCAAAGGTGAAAGCCGTAGACGCCGAGCTCGGAGAGCAGAAAATTATTCTGCAATACCAGAGGATACCTCGAGAGGAGAATGAAGAAGCAGACCTGCTTAGTCGGTTATCTAAAGAAGAACTATCAAGCAGTAAGGGGGACTCTATACCGAAGGGGAAAATCCAGCCCGTGGCTTTGATGTGTGGGTCCAGAAGAAGCAGCCAAGGTGATTGAGGAGATACATCAGGGGGTCTGTGGAGCACACGAAAGAGTAGGCACGTTGTCAAATAAAATTTTCAGGCAGGGCTACTATTGGCCTACGGTTAAAAAAGAAGCAAAAGAATTTGTCAGGAGATGTGACATATGTTAAAGGTTTTCCAACGCTATCAACATCCCAACCACACCCCAGTCCAGCATATCTAGCCCATGGCCATGCTCACAGTGGGGCATAGACATCCTGGGTCCTTTTCCTAAAACCATGGGGCAAAAGAAGTTTGTGATAGTAGCTGTGGAGTACTTCTTAAAGTGGCCTGAAGCTGAGGCCGTCCCCACCATCACAGCACACAAAGTGATAGACTTCATATGGGACAACATCATTTGTAGATTTGGAATACCGAAGATGCTTATCTCAGACAACGACAAGCAGTTCAACTACAAGACCTTCAAATATTTCACAAGGAACATGGGCATCTGGCACAAGTTTTCCTCAGTAGCCCACCCTCAAACCAATGGCCAAACAGAGGTCACGAACCGAGCCATCCTTCAAGGATTAAAAAAGTGACTGGATGGAGCAAAGAAGAATTGGGCGGCCGAACTCAATAGCATCCTATGGGCGTTCAGGACTACCCCTCGGATGCCAATAAAGGAAACACCGTTCGCACTAGCATTCGGCACCGAGATAGTAGTCCCTATCGAGCTGCAAATTCCTTCTCACCGTGTCCAATTCAATAATGAAGAAACTAATGGTGAAAAGCTGAGAAGCAATTTGGATGCCTTAGAGGAGATCAGAGAACAAGCTCAAGTGTGCACAGTCGCTTATCAACAAAAAGCAGCCCGCAACTACAATTAGAGGATTAGGGAAAAAAGCCTAAAGGTTGGAGATCTAGCCCTGAGGAAACTAGAAGCCATGAGAAAAAGAGCAACAGTAGGGAAGTTGACACTAATCTGGGAGGGCCTCTTCAGGATAACTAAAGTTGTCAAGCTTGGAGTATACTGGATTGAAGACCTATAAGGGAACTCGGAACCTCATGCTTGGAATATCCAACATCTGAAGAGGTACTTTCCTTAAAATACATACAATGTAATACCTTGTACTCTAAAAATGTCTGTACTCTAAAAATATGAATGAATGAGAAAGACTATTATTATCACACTATGTGTCTCAATTATTTCTTAAAAAAGAAGAACAAGCATTGAAGCCCACAGTGAGGTGGGTTACTGGCTTTAGAAAATGACCGCCAGCACCACAAAACCAAGCTGAGAGGGATTGAAGCCCTCAGTGAGGTGGGTGACTGGCCTCGGAAAATGACCGCCAACACCACAAAACTGAGATGAGAGGGATAGAAGCCCTCAGTGAGGTGGGTGACTGGTCTCGGACAATGACCATCAACACCAAAAAATTCGAGCTGAGAGGACGAAGCGACAATAAGGCCAGAGAGCCTGATCCCGTGCAAGGCCAAAGAGCTTGGAAGAGACAGTAAAGCCAAAGAGCTTGAATCCCGTGCAAGGCCAAAGAGCCTGGAAGCGACAGTAAGGCCAAAGAGCTTGAATCCCGTGCAAGGCCAAAGAGCTTGGAAGTGACAGTAAGACCAAAGAACATGAATCCCATGCAAGGCCAAAGAGTCTGAAAGCGACAGTAAGGCCAAAGAGCCTGAATCCCGAGCTAAGCTATGCAAAACCAAGCTCAGAGGGAAATAAAACCCAAGGAGGAAGTTGACTAGACCCGGACAATGACCGCTAGCACCGCCCGACTGAGCTGGAAAGAGAAAAATCAACAAAGAAAAATAACGGCTCCAAGCCTCCCTGCACAAGAAAAGACTAAGACAAAATGAAAACAAAAACAAACGAGCTGAAGTACAGCCTGTATTAAGCTGAGCACGAAAGTAGGAAAGCTAGTCCGACCTCATTAAAGAGATCAAGGTACTTAAAAATCGAAAGCAAAAATTCGAGCTCCCGAACTCGCTAGACAAGATGGACTCACAGTTTGGACAGACTCACAATATGTGATCACCCAAGCAAAATAAAGCTAAGTGTGGAAAAAATGATAGAAGGCCGAGCTCCCCATCCAAGCGGGACACACAGCTCAACCCACACTGTCTGTCAGAAGGTTACATCGAGAAGGGTGAAGTGTATGGACTTGTAACAGGAATAGACTCAAAAAATCATCTCCCCCAGGACACTTATACAAACAAGTTATTATTCTAAGTATTATATGACCGAGCTCATAATATGAAGGAGGTCGTGAGCAAAAAAAGAAAATGCCCTCATTAAAATAAGAAAAACTCGCAAATCAGAAGCTTAGTCAGACACCGAACTCTTAGCACAGGGCAGTTCGTTTGGCAAAGTCCTAGAAGAGACAGCCTAGTCCATTAATTAAGTAAAGTTCAATGAGTTGAAATTTGTTAAGTGAGCATCCGACTTAAGACTTTTGTGGTTAAGTTAAGTTAGAAGAAACTCACAAGTCAGATGGAGAAAATGGTTTAAGTCTTAAGAGGTTTGAGTAGATCGGCAAAGCCAAAAGGCAACCCGTGCAGAAAATAGTCTAAGTATAAATAAGGCATATGCCCGGGTGGAATATAATTCATTATCAACTATGCGCTCCGAGATCGCCATACATTCAAACATCAAAATAAAGAGATAAAAAATATAAAGGCAAAGAATAAAAGTACAACAGCGAAGTGGAAAAAAATAAACATCTTTATTTACTTATTTAAAGGTACAACAGATGAGACCGAACTAACAAGGTCATTTAAAGGTTTATTTACACTATCCTCTCTTTGGGGTTCAGTTGGCAGGGGAGGAGCTCCTTTAGGTAATGGGTTATCATCCTCCCCGTAGCGCACCTCATCGCCGTCAGAATCAACTTCAGAAGCTTGAAAGTGAGCCAACGGGGTGGAGGGGCATCCCTAGCTGCCTTTAGGTCTTGATTGAACCCAGAGGCAAACATGCGGAAGGTTGAATTGTATAGATCTTCTTTCATCGCATCAGAAGCCTTATACTTCGCAATTCGCGCTTCACAGGCCTGCTCAATCTTGGCCTTCAACTCAGCAGAGTCCTTGTACTCCTGTAGGCACTCCTCACAGGCCAACTGGACCCTATCCTCCGCGAGTTTGGTGTCCTTCAGCAGGGCAAAACACCTTTCCTCTAGAGAAGTGACCTCTTGGCAGAGTTGTTGTTGCTGAAGCCATGACTCCTCTGCTGCCGAGGCCATGCCTTTCAGGTCCTCGGTGTGCTTGTTGAACTCCTGCTCAAGGACAAAAACTAGGGCCAAGGCTTTCTTGAACTTTAGCTGCCTCACATTGGGCCCAAGCCTCGTCACGCTGAGCTCTGGCCTCGTCCCATTCTCGGTAGGCCTCCTCCAGAGAAGACAATTGTTCCTAAGCCTCATCACGATGAGACTCAGCCACAGAAGCTCACTCAGAAGCCCTGTCGGCCTCATCCCACATCCCAGCCAGGCGAAGGGTGAGGTCATCAAGCTGGCTTTTGAGGGCAAGTATGTGCCCACGGGCGTCACCAATTGCCACGAGATTCTCCTCACGACGGGCCTCATCGATCTACAGGTCCATCAAGCTTTGAAGGGACTGGTCTCGAGCATCGATTTCCATATAAATGCCCAGCGCCTAGTAGAAGGAAACAACAAGCAAAATTAGAAACAACAAAAACAAAGCAAGTTCAAAAATGACAAAGTGACTTACAATGAGGAGTATCTCTTGGAGGCTATCTCCCAGCTCCTCCTAGGACTGCAAGCGAAAGGCCGCCTGTTGCCTAGTGGAGCACGCCAGATGGCTGGCGGAGCAAGGAAGCACAGATCTGAGACATCAGATATCCCACCGAACATCTTCTCCTGCAACAGCTCGACAACAGAGGTCGTCGCGGACCCAGGAGTTATTTCTGCAGTATTGAGAAGCTCGTTGTCAGGAGCAGAAGATAACAGCTCCATGGTCTGCTTCCTTTTTTCAGCAGGAGGAGGGAGAGTGACCTCGAGCGACTTGGCCACATAAGCCCTTTTGGAGGCCTGGCCCTCAGGAGGGACCTCGGTAGGTGGAGCTTGCTTGCCAACAGCTTCTTTGATCGTAATACTGCCACTGGCAGCGGCCTGTTTAGGATGAGGAGTAGAAGGGACGACCTCAGCCCTCCTTTAGAGCCGCCCTCCGTAGACTCTTCAATGACGATGGGCTCTTGGGAGGCTAGAATGGAGGCCGATTTGGGCTTGGGAGCAGTAGGTGATTTGGAAGAACTTAGAGTCTTGACGCGAGCAGATGCCTTAGAAGTGCTGGAACGGGAGTCCCTGGAAACTGGCACTAAAGCCCGAGAAGAGATAGGGACAGGAGAAGCAGTCCGGCTAGCTGCCTAGGGAGAAATGGCATGAGCGATCTCTCGAGTCATGTCAGTCACAGATCAACCAGCCCGAAAGGCCTCTAGAGCGACTCTCATGTTCTCCTGGGACAAGGTGAAGTTTCTCAGTGGCTTGATTTGCTCCATTGGAAAATCAGAAGCTGTAAAAAACGAAAATACCCAAATTGTAACGCCCCGGAAATCCGGACCGCTACCGGCGCTAGGATTCAGGTCGGCTTAAGGCCGTCGGAACCCGTAGCAAGCCTACATACATCCTGTTTACCTGTTTAATCCCATACATGATCAACAAACATACATAAGAATTAAAAACTTTTCTTTTTCTTCATATACCAAACTCAACCTGTGCATGCACTGTAATCATCATATACATAAACATTAATCCCTCTGTGGGATTTCATCAAAGCCTCTATGGCAATATACATTCAGTGTTGAGTTGGTTCACATATTCATCATAAAAATAAGATCATGTACATACCAAGGAATTAACAAATACTATGGTCAAGCACAACTCTATCCTCAATAACATAGTTACATAAACATAACTGTTTCAAACTTTACATTACATTCTTATCATTTGTCATGTCCACATACTCTAGCTATTACATACATATGACTTTTCTCTTCTTTTCTTCTCTATCAACCCCGTACCTGCAAACCTGGGGGTTAGGGGAGAGGGGTGAGCTAAAAGCCCAGTGAGCAGAAACTAAAAACATTATATTAAAGTTCATGCTTTCATGAGATGCATCATAACACAGACAATTCACATCAAGGGTGAACCTGTCACCAATTAGTCCCAACATAGTCTCGTGCCAGGCCGTAGCATGGGGTCCTGGTCTTCCTGTCACAACATACATAAAGTCTCGTGCCAGGCCGTAGCATGGGGTCCTGGTCTTCCTGTCATATCATATATAAAGCCTCGTGCCAGGCCGTAGCATGGGGTCCTGGTCTTCCTGTCATATCATATATAAAGCCTCGTGCCAGGCCGTAGCATGGGGTCCTGGTCTTCCTGTCATAACATACATAAAGTCTCGTGGACTAATTGGATCATACAGCATTCACCCACAACCACAAAATAAAATGCAATGCGACATATTCGTGAACTAATGCAATCAGCCTATTACATGTCATCATGATGCATGAAACATGCTCAAAACATTTAATTGCTTGATTTAAAACATTAAGCTTGTTTCCACTCACCTCTGGTTAGCTCTGACCAGACACTGAAGCAGCTCACTCACTGCTGGGGTCCTCGGTTCCTCGGGTCCGAACCTACACAGGTGGACTCCAATGAGGGACCAAACATATATAAACACAACTCTAATATATCCCCCAAAAACCCCCTAAAACATCATGAAAACGTCATAGAAAATATGCATGAAATGGCTGAACAGGGCACCTTCGGCGGCACCTTCGGCGGCCGAAAGTGCCAGACAGAGACGAAAGTCTCTTTTCGGGGGCACCTTCGGCAGCCGAAAGCTGCCTTCACAAGAGGGGTTCGGCGGCCGAAACTCCCTTCGGCTGCCGAACCTGGTTTCTGCCAAACGGCAGAAACTTGGTTCAAAAGAACCTCCTGCCTCCCAAAACCATAGATCATGCATATTTCTCAACCAAAACACACATACAAGTTCCTAGGGGTCTCAAACATGCATATACCCCATCTACAACACTTCATACACACACAAACAAGCTACATTGCTCAAACATCATCAAAACCCATAAACTCAACCTATGTCCTAACATGCATTCCTACCCATAGATCTTACTTAAAACTTGTTTAAAACATAAAAAGGGTTCAAGATCGACCCTCACCTCTTGAAGAAACGAGAGGAAAGCGATCCTAGCTTGGAGATGGAGAGATTAAGCTCTTTGAACCTCCAAGCACTCAAACTTGCTCAAAGCTCACAGATCTTCAAAACAAAGTTATAAACTTGTTAAAACCATGAAAGATCTAGAGGAAACACTCAAGATCGAGGGAGGAATGGTGGAGACTCACCCTGGCCGACAATGGGAGAGAAAAAGCTCGCCCGTGCGGACCAAGGGGACCCTTTTATAGTGGCTGGCCAGGCCACGTTCGGGGGCCGAATGTGCCTCCGCATCCATGCAATGTTCGGCGGCCGAACATAAGGTTCGGCGGCCGAACCTGCACTTCCCTCACTTAGACTTTCGGGGGCCTAACGTGCCTCCCAAAGTCCATGCATGTTCGGCGGCCGAAAGTGAGTTTCGGCGGCCGAACCTGAGTTTTTCCTTAAAGAATTTTCATGCAAAAACTTATTTAAAATCATACTTAAAACATTAAAACACATGAAAACATTTTATAAAAACATGCTTTTACCCTTCTAGAGGTTTCCGACACCCAAATTCCACCGGACGGTAGGAATTCCGATACCGGAGTCTAGCCGGGTATTACATTCTCCCCCCCTTAAGAACATTCGTCCCCGAATGTTCCTCAACTAGTACATGCATAGCGAAACAAACATAACATACACATATATAGCACATGGAACACATCTCAACTGACCTCAGAAGAGGTGGGGGTACTGCTGGAGCATGGACTCCCGGGTCTCCCAAGTGCATTCTTCCAAATTGTGGTGGTTCCAAAGGACTTTCACCATCGGGATTTCCTTGTTCCTCAACTTTCTGATCTGAGTGTCAAGAATCCGCACTGGCTGTTCAACATAAGTGAGATCCTCTTGGATCTCCACATCAGGCTCGCTAAGAACCTTGCCCGGATCTGACACGAACTTCCTCAACATGGAAACATGGAAAACCGGATGGATTCTCTCCATAGAAGCAGGCAAGTCCAGCTTGTACGATACATTCCCAATCCTTTGCAGGACTTCAAAGGGTCCAATGTACCGCGGAGCTAGCTTACCCTTCTTACCAAATCGAACCACCCCTTTCATCGGAGACACCTTGAGCAATACTAGATCCCCCTCCTGAAACTCTACTTGTTTCCTGCGGATGTCTGCATAACTTTTCTGCCTGCTGGTGGCAGTCTTTATCCTTTCTCTGATAATGGGCACCACCCTGCTGGTGATCTCAACAAGCTCAGGCCCTGCGAAGGACCTCTCTCCAACCTCTTCCCAGCAAACAGGTGATCTGCACTTCCTCCCATATAAAGCTTCATATGGAGCCATCCCTATGCTAGCATGATAGCTGTTATTGTAGGCAAACTCCACCAAAGGTAGATGTTGCTTCCAAGAACCGCCAAAATCTAGCACACACATTCTGAGCATATCTTCTATGGTCTGGATGGTCCTCTCTGACTGTCCGTCTGTCTGTGGATGGAAGGCAGTGCTAAAATCCAACCTAGTACCCATAGCACTCTGCAGACTCCGCCAAAACCTGGAGGTAAACTGGGGCCCTCTATCTGACACTATAGATACCGGGACCCCATGTAGTCTGACAATCTCTTCAACATACACCTGCGCTAATTTATCCACAGAGTAGTTGCTCCTAACTGGGATGAAGTGAGCAGATTTGGTGAGTCTGTCCACAATCACCCATATGGAGTCTAGTCTGTTGGATGTTGCCGGTAACCCCACTACAAAATCCATAGCTATGTTCTCCCATTTCCATTCTGGAATAGGTAGCGGGTTAAGCATTCCAGCCGGCTTCTGATGTTCCAGCTTCACCCTCTGACATATTTCGCAGGCTGACACGAATTGTGCCACTTCTCTCTTCATAGCTGGCCACCAATACACCCTCTTCAGATCTTGATACATCTTGGTGGCTCCAGGGTGAATGCTGTATCTTGCATTATGAGCCTCTCTCATAATGTCTCCTTTAAGCCCGATGTCATCTGGTACACATAGTCTGTTCCCATAGCAGAGGATCCCCTTATCATCGAATCTGAACTCACTATCTTTGCCTGACTGAACAGTCCTGGCAATCTTCACTAACTCTGGGTCCTCGTGCTGTTTCTGAGCCACCTGCTCCAGAAACACGGGGGTTACTTTCATCTGTGCAATCAAAGCACCTGTACCAGACAACTCCATCTGTAGACCCTCCTCAATGAGCTTATAAAATTCCTTCACCACCGGTCTCCTCTCTGCCGTGATGTGGGATAGACTGCCAAGTGATTTCCGGCTTAAGGCATCAGCTACTACATTAGCCTTACCCGGATGGTACTGTATCTTACAATCATAGTCACTGAGCAGTTCTACCCATCTCCTCTGCCTCAAGTTCAAATCTCTCTGACTCAAGATGTGCTGCAGGCTCTTATGATCTGTGAAGATCTCACATTTTACCCCATAGAGGTAATGCCTCCACATCTTGAGGGCAAAGATAACTGCTGCCATCTCCAGATCGTGTGTGGGGTAATTCATCTCATGCCTCTTTAGCTGTCTAGAAGCATAAGCGATCACCCTACCATTCTGCATCAACACACAACCCAAGCCTACTCTGGATGCATCACAGAATACTGTGAAGTCCTCATTGCTGGTTGGCAGAGCTAACACTGGTGCTGAAGTCAACCTCCTCTTGAGCTCCTCAAAGCTTTCTTCACATCGATCGGTCCACTCGAACCTCTGATTCTTTCTGGTCAATCTGGTTAAAGGAGTTGCAATTTTGGAGAAGTCCTGTACGAACCTCCTGTAATAACCAGCCAAACCCAAGAAACTTCTGATCTCTGTCACTGAGGTGGGTCTGGGCCAGTTAGTCACAGCCTCTACTTTCTTGGGGTCTACCTCTATTCCATTCTCTGACACTATATGCCCCAAGAATGATATGCTCCTTAACCAGAACTCACACTTGGAGAACTTGGCATACAAGCCATGTTCCCTCAAGGTCTGCAAAACTATCCTCAGATGATGGGCATGCTCCTCTGCATTCCTGGAATACACTAGGATATCATCTATGAAGACAATAACGAAGTGATCCAGGTATGGTCTGAATATTCTGTTCATGAGGTCCATGAATGCTGCAGGGGCGTTGGTTAACCCAAACGGCATTACAAGGAACTCATAGTGCCCATATCTGGTCCTGAAAGCTGTCTTTGGCACATCCTCCTCTCTGATTCTCAACTGATGGTACCCTGATCTCAGATCTATTTTGGAGAAACAACCCGCTCCTGCTAGCTGGTCGAACAGATCGTCGATCCTTGGCAATGGGTACTTATTCTTGATGGTGACTTTGTTCAACTGCCTGTAGTCGATACAAAGCCTGAGGGATCCATCCTTTTTCTTCACAAAGAGTACTGGAGCACCCCAAGGTGAGGTACTCGGTCGGATGAAACCCTTGTCCACCAGTTCTTGCAACTGTTCCTTCAACTCTTTCATCTCGGCTGGTGCCATCCTGTAGGGAGGGATAGAGATCGGTCTGGTACCAGGCATTAACTCAATTTCGAACTCTATCTCCCTAGCAGGTGGTAACCCTGGCAGCTCGTCTGGGAAAACATCTAAAAACTCGTTGACCACTGGCACTGAGGCGGGCTCTCTAACCTGACTGTCCAGCTCCCTCACATGAGCCAAAAACCCCTGACATCCCCTCCTAAGCAACCTACGAGCCTGAAGAGCTGATATCAGTCCTCTAGGTGTACCCCTCTTGTCTCCTCTAAAGACGACCTCTGACCCATCCTGACATCTGAACTTAACTACCTTGTCCCTGCAGTCCAAGGTAGCACCATGGGTAGATAGCCAATCCATCCCTAGAATGACGTCAAAGTCTGTCAAATCTAGAACCACAAGGTCGGCGGACAAGCATCTTCCCTCTATAAAAACTGGACTACACTGGCAGACTGACTCTGCAACCGACGGGTCACACTTGGGTCCACTGACCCATAGGGGACACTCTAACCCAGAGACCATCAACCCTAACCTCTGAACGGCTCTCGGTGCAATAAAAGAGTGAGATGCACCCGGGTCCATTAATGCATACACATCAGAACACCCAATGATGAGATTACCTGACACCACGGTGTTGGATGTGTTAGCCTCCTGCTGCGTCATGGTGAAGATCCTGGCTGGAGCTGATGGACCTTCACCTCTGAATCCTGCTGAGGAAGAAGCTGACCCTCTCCCTCTGCCTCTGCCACTGGCCTGTGTAGCAGCTGGAGCTACTGGCTGTGCCACACTTCCTGAAGCTGTCTGTGCCATAGGAACTGCTTTAGGACATTGCCATGACATATGTCCCTCTTGCCCACATCTGTAGCAGGTCGTCGTCCCATACCGGCATAAACCCCTGTGTGGCCTACCACACTTCGCACAAGCTGCATTATCTGCCCCAGAACTAGAACCACTGCCAAATCCCAGACTAGACTTGACCTTGTTCCAGAACTTATTCTTCTTACCCTTGGGTTTACCCCATCTCTTACTGCCTGAAGCTGCTGCACTCAAGGTAGAGGGATCTAACCTTCCCCCACCCGGAGTTTTAGAACCAGAAGCTTGTGCCACTGTCTGTTTGACTGTCCCCTGAACGATGGCACTAGCCTCCATTCTCCTAGCCATATCCACTATGGCGTGAAAACTCTCTCTATCTGCTGACTGTACCAAGGAGGAATACCTGGGATGGAGCTTCATGATATACCTCCTCGACTTCTTCTGGTCTGTGCTAAGGTCTTGCCCAGCAAAAGGCAGCAACTCCATAAACCTGTCAGTATATTCATCTACACTCATGTCATCGGTTTGTCTCAACTGCTCGAATTCTATCATCTTTAATTCCCTTGAACTATCAGGGAAAGCCCATTCTGCAAATTCATTAGCGAACTCTTCCCACGATAGGCTATCCACCCTCGGCTTCACATAGTTTTTGAACCACTCACGGGCCTTTTTGCATTTCAAAGTGAAACCAGCCATCTGAATGGCTCTACTAGCATCAGCTCCGATCTCCTCTGTGATCATCTTGACCTTCTCCAAATACACAAACGGGTCATCACCTGACTCAAACTGGGGAGCACCCAACTTCATGTAATCTGTCATTTTAGCCTTACTTCCCCCAGATGAGCTAGGCTGAGGTATCTGGGTATCTGGGCATGTAGGTGCTGGTGGTGGTGGAGGTACAGCATCCCCTGAGGTAGGGTTTGCTGGATTTGGATAGTATGGTGGAGGTGGGTACACTGGGTACTGTGGATATGGTGGGTAGTATGGTGGGTATGGCATCTGTGTGGGGTAGGGGTTAAAACTAGGGTAATCCGATGTACCTCCCATCGAATACCCGGGATTTTGGGTGTAGGGCGGATAGTGAGGTGGCTGAACAAATCCCGAGGCCTGAGTGCCTCCTTGGGATTCTCCCATACCCTCTTCTGACATACTGACGCCCAAACTGCCATCCCTCCTTTGATCAACATCCATCTGATCCCCCATGTCCTCTGACATACCTCCCTGCACTGTTCCTCTGACTGATCTGCTTCTTCCCAGATCTAAAGACCTTCTAGGGTCTCTCACTGCTCGGTCCCTGTTGGACCTACTTGACATTGCCCTAGGCAATGTTGAAGGACGGGCATCAATGCCCTCGTCCTGAGGTGGTATTCCAGTCAATCGTGCAGATCGACGGGTTCCTCTCATCCTGTTTTCTGAGAAACAGTAAACATCACATAAACATCAGCATTAAATGGTTCATGTCGGCAAACATGAACCTATCAGCTACATTACTCACATAGCATATCATACAATCATGGCAAGACAGGACTCTACATCCTATCCTAGTGGACATGATTTTTGCCTATTGTGCTTGACCTTCTATAACATCTATGAGCCCGACACTCTAGGTCCGACCATATGAACCTAGGGCTCTGATACCACTCTGTAACGCCCCGGAAATCCGGACCGCTACCGGCGCTAGGATTCAGGTCGGCTTAAGGCCGCCGGAACCCGTAGCAAGCCTACATACATCCTGTTTACCTGTTTAATCCCATACATGATCAACAAACATACATAAGAATTAAAAACTTTTCTTTTTCTTCATATACCAAACTCAACCTGTGCATGCACTGTAATCATCATATACATAAACATTAATCCCTCTGTGGGATTTCATCAAAGCCTCTATGGCAATATACATTCAGTGTTGAGTTGGTTCACATATTCATCATAAAAATAAGATCATGTACATACCAAGGAATTAACAAATACTATGGTCAAGCACAACTCTATCCTCAATAACATAGTTACATAAACATAACTGTTTCAAACTTTACATTACATTCTTATCATTTGTCATGTCCACATACTCTAGCTATTACATACATATGACTTTTCTCTTCTTTTCTTCTCTATCAACCCCGTACCTGCAAACCTGGGGGTTAGGGGAGAGGGGTGAGCTAAAAGCCCAGTGAGCAGAAACTAAAAACATTATATTAAAGTTCATGCTTTCATGAGATGCATCATAACACAGACAATTCACATCAAGGGTGAACCTGTCACCAATTAGTCCCAACATAGTCTCGTGCCAGGCCGTAGCATGGGGTCCTGGTCTTCCTGTCACAACATACATAAAGTCTCGTGCCAGGCCGTAGCATGGGGTCCTGGTCTTCCTGTCATATCATATATAAAGCCTCGTGCCAGGCCGTAGCATGGGGTCCTGGTCTTCCTGTCATATCATATATAAAGCCTCGTGCCAGGCCGTAGCATGGGGTCCTGGTCTTCCTGTCATAACATACATAAAGTCTCGTGGACTAATTGGATCATACAGCATTCACCCACAACCACAAAATAAAATGCAATGCGACATATTCGTGAACTAATGCAATCAGCCTATTACATGTCATCATGATGCATGAAACATGCTCAAAACATTTAATTGCTTGATTTAAAACATTAAGCTTGTTTCCACTCACCTCTGGTTAGCTCTGACCAGACACTGAAGCAGCTCACTCACTGCTGGGGTCCTCGGTTCCTCGGGTCCGAACCTACACAGGTGGACTCCAATGAGGGACCAAACATATATAAACACAACTCTAATATATCCCCCAAAAACCCCCTAAAACATCATGAAAACGTCATAGAAAATATGCATGAAATGGCTGAACAGGGCACCTTCGGCGGCACCTTCGGCGGCCGAAAGTCCTGGACAGAGACGAAACTCAGCTAGGTTCGGCGGCACCTTCGGCGGCCGAAAGTGCCAGACAGAGACGAAAGTCTCTTTTCGGGGGCACCTTCGGCAGCCGAAAGCTGCCTTCACAAGAGGGGTTCGGCGGCCGAAACTCCCTTCGGCTGCCGAACCTGGTTTCTGCCAAACGGCAGAAACTTGGTTCAAAAGAACCTCCTGCCTCCCAAAACCATAGATCATGCATATTTCTCAACCAAAACACACATACAAGTTCCTAGGGGTCTCAAACATGCATATACCCCATCTACAACACTTCATACACACACAAACAAGCTACATTGCTCAAACATCATCAAAACCCATAAACTCAACCTATGTCCTAACATGCATTCCTACCCATAGATCTTACTTAAAACTTGTTTAAAACATAAAAAGGGTTCAAGATCGACCCTCACCTCTTGAAGAAACGAGAGGAAAGCGATCCTAGCTTGGAGATGGAGAGATTAAGCTCTTTGAACCTCCAAGCACTCAAACTTGCTCAAAGCTCACAGATCTTCAAAACAAAGTTATAAACTTGTTAAAACCATGAAAGATCTAGAGGAAACACTCAAGATCGAGGGAGGAATGGTGGAGACTCACCCTGGCCGACAATGGGAGAGAAAAAGCTCGCCCGTGCGGACCAAGGGGACCCTTTTATAGTGGCTGGCCAGGCCACGTTCGGGGGCCGAATGTGCCTCCGCATCCATGCAATGTTCGGCGGCCGAAAATAAGGTTCGGCGGCCGAACCTGCACTTCCCTCACTTAGACTTTCGGGGGCCTAACGTGCCTCCCAAAGTCCATGCATGTTCGGCGGCCGAAAGTGAGTTTCGGCGGCCGAACCTGAGTTTTTCCTTAAAGAATTTTTATGCAAAAACTTATTTAAAATCATACTTAAAACATTAAAACACATGAAAACATTTTATAAAAACATGCTTTTACCCTTCTAGAGGTTTCCGACACCCAAATTCCACCGGACGGTAGGAATTCCGATACCGGAGTCTAGCCGGGTATTACACAAATAGTTAGAGACAAGAGCAAGAAAAGAGAAGTTTCTCGATGGCTTAATTTACTCCATTGGAAAATCAGAAGCTACAAAAAATGAAAATACCCAAACTGTCAAAGACAAGTGCAAGAAAAAGTAAAACTAGGAGAAAGATGAAACATTAGCAAGCAAATACCAGCTTCCCGGCAGTCCTAAAGATTGGACACGAATATGCACTTCTCAACATCATACTTTCAGAAAATAGAGGTCAGTTTGAGAAGGCAGATTTATTCAGAAAGGGACAGCTAAGGAAGGTCATTACAGCATGGAGGCACATCCCTCCAAGAGAGGTTTACCTCGTAGGATATCCCAGAGCCTTCCTTCAGCTCCACCACTACAAAACCTTCAACCCAGCCCTTGATGGAATCTTTATACCTCGAGAAGATAGATAACCCTCCTCGGAGAGCAAAATAATAAAATCCCTAGCTGGCTCTGACCAGACAGAAGAAAGTGGAAAACAGGGCAGTAGAGGCAGTAAAGCCCCAACACAGACCGACGGACTCGAAGGAGCACATGAAAAGAATAAAGTTGGGTGAAAGCACACGAGGAGTAACCCTGAAATATCGAAAAACCTCAATAAAGAAGGAAGAAAGGGGGAAAGTCAAGTCAAAATCACGTTGCTTGACAAAAAAAGACCAAGCTAAGATCTTGCTGAGGATTGATCAAACCCAGGGAGGAGGAACGGGGAGAACGATCATCTCATTACGGAGAGGAGCCCTAATGCAATAAATAGAGATATCCAAGTAATCTTGAGAAAAGAAATTAGTGAGGGAAGAAGGGGTGATACAAGATTTCAAATTTATGACAGCGGGAATCCTAAGAGCAGCCATTAGAGAGTAAGAGACGTACCTCGGAGAGATTTTTGTAGAAGATGGAATGGATGAAGCACAGAGAGCAAAGTGAGAAGAAAAGTCTGGAGAAAATTGGGATTTTGAATTTTGAAAAGAGTAAAGGCAAGGAAAGAACGTTTTTGACAGAAGCCGTTCTCGGGCCACGTGGTCATAATGAGGTCTAGAGATTTACCCCTCATCACTCATGGAATAACTGCTGAGGAGGTAAAGGGGCACTTGATGACCGTTGGGCTTCCAACACCTAGGGGCAAGGCTGGGCCCTGAAAAAGAATACTGGCCCAAAACCCATCAGGCTATCCTCAAGCAAATCGGCCCGCTACCGCGAATTTTAGCCCGGACACATGGGGCAGGCCGGATGGTTCGTGAGTGCAGACCCAACAGGAGAAGTTTAGCCTAGTAATGTGACAGAAGGTAAGGAAAGCGAGCCCAGTCACTTCGCAGCCCTGCCAGCATGCACGTTGGGGAGAATTAAATGGCTGCCTGGGGTGGAGAGGTGCTCTGACGTATCCATACATACTGATCTGAGTGACAGAAACAGGTAGTATTGTAGCAGAAAAACGGTTAGACGTCACTAGCAAACAAAAGGAACAGGGATAAAAGGGAAGGGACAAAAGGGAAGGGACGTCTTCTTCCTTAACTAATCTTACATACCCACTGTAAACCTTATTTTCTAAATCTCAGAATATCAATTTATAATTTAAAATTTAAATAACCTTACCATCGTTGACATCTAAATCTAATAAATAATACTAATTAGTTTAAATTATTTTATCTATTAAAATAAAATTAACAAAATTATATATATATATATATATATATATATAAAATAAACATCCATACAAGTTAAGGTAATAATTAAATTATTAAAATTACTCATGATAATTTAAAATTATTACAATAAAATTAATTTTAATTAAAAATTAATATAAAATTACTATTTAGGATTAAAAATATTTTAAACTATTATTTATATACTTAAATTCTAATTTTATTATATGTTTTATATAAAATTATATAAAAATTAAAATTTTATTATTTAGAAAATATATCATAAATATTAGAATGAGTATAAAAATATGGAAGGCACTGCTAATTAATTAAAAGGTACAGAAGTACTGTTTCTTTCATTTTATTAATCTAACTATTTTAAATTATTTTTTCAATTATTATAATCGTTATAGTAGATCACAAGGTTTTGTATTATTTATATTAAAGTTTAGGAAGTCTTAAACTACTAATTACAAAATTTAGGGATCACGATTGTTACAATGTCCTAAGTTTAAGCGGGAAGTCTCATCGAAAATACGAGTCACTATGCGAGCAATTTTTCAAATCATGTATAATATAAAAAGTAATTTTAAAATCATGCAAGATCTAAAAATATTTTTGGATCCTGTGTGTTAATTCAGCGTGTTCGACAGTCCTACTGCCAAACACGCTAGTTCGACACTCATGGTGTCGAACAAATGGAGGTTTGACATCATGAATGTCGAACTTTACTTAATTAAGTTTGTTCGGCACTATGAGTACCGAATAAGCTGATCCGTGCCACGGGAGCAGTGTCATCTGCTCTCGTGGCTACCAGCGTGGCGTGTTCGGCACCCAAGATGCCGAACACGCACATGCTTCAAAGCTTCATTAAGAATCTCTTATAAAGTCTTGACCAAGAAAAGAGTTCAGCACTATTGGTGCCGAACTCTTTTCTTTATTTCGCATGCAGAGCCACGCGGACCTGCATGCATGCAGAGCCTCGCGGACCTGCATGCATGCAGAGCCACGCGGACCTGCATGCACAGCCCCGGGAGACTTTGGCTTTAAAGCCAAAGTCTCCTTCTTCTTCTTTTCCCCAATTTTCATCAAAATTTTTTATCCTCTTCTCCTCTGCAGCATCCTTTCTTCTCTTCTCCCTCTCCACAGTTTGCCATAAGTCTCCATCTCCAGTCTCCAGCGCAAATCTCTTTCGATCTCATTTTCATCTCTTTCCACCCTAATCAGGTTTTTCTTTAAACTTTTTTTTTTTTTAAATATATATATATAATTTTCTCACTTAAAGCAAAAATTAAAACATTAAATCTTAATTAAAAAAATATAAGATATTTAAGATGAAGTAATATTGTTAATATAAGTTTTTATATAATTTTTAGAAATTTAGAAATAGTTAATTTTTAGAAATTAAATAGTTAATTTTTTTAATGAGTTAATATTTTTGTTATAATAATTTTTGTTATAAATTTGTGTTAATATTTATTAAAAGTTAAATTTTTGAAAATAAATATAATTAAATAGGTAATAAAATTTAATAATTTTTCTCAAAATATAATAATTTAAGTTTTTAAAATATTTCATCCGTCCTATTTTTTTATTATTTCAAAATTATTATTTATTTTATTTTTATATTATAATAATATATAAATTATTTAGTATTAATTTTATTTTATGTTTAAGTTTTTGTAAATATCTTTTAATATATAATAAAATTTAATATTATTAAAATAAATAGTAATTAAGATAATAAAATGAAATAATTTTTTTATAAATATAATAATTTTATTTTTTAAAATATTTCATCCGTCCTATTTTTTTATTATTTTAAAATTATTATTTATTTTATTTTTATATTATAATAATAAATAAATTATATAGTATTAATTTTATTTTATGTTTAAGTTTTTGTAAATATTTTTTAATATATAATAAAATTTAATTATTTTAAAATAAATAGTAATTAAGAAAATAAAATGGAATAATTTTTTTATAAATATAATAATTTTATTTTTTAAAATATTTCATCCCTCCTTTTTTTTATTATTTTAAAAGTATTATTTATTTTATTTTTATATTATAATAATAAATAAATTATATAGCATTAATTTTATTTTAAGTTTAAGATTTTATAAATATTTTTTAATATATAATAAAATTAAATATTTTTAAAATAAATAGTAATTAAGAAAATAAAATGTAATAATTTTTTATTAATATAATAATTTAATTTTTGAAAATATTTCATCCGTCCTATTTTTTGATTATTTTAATATTAATATAAAATATTTTTGTATATTATAATAATATATAAATTGATTAGTATTAATTTTATTTTATTTTTAAGTTTCTGTAAATATTTTGTAATATATAATAAAATTTAATTTTTTTAAAATAAATATAATTAAGAAAATAAAATGTAATAATTTTTTAAAAAATATAAAATTTAATTTTTTAAATTATTTCATCCGTTGTGTTTTTTTATTATTTTAAAATTATTTATTTATTTTATCAAAATATATAAATTGATTAGTATTAATTTTATTTTATGCTTAAGTTTTTATAAATATTTTTTAATATCTAATAAAATTTAATATTTTTAGAATAAATATAATTAAGAAAATAAAATGTAATAATCTTTAAAAAATATAATAATATAAATAGTTAAAATATTTCATCCGACTTATATATAATTTTTATTTATTTAAAATTTTTATTTTTTTGATTTTTATGTTATAATAATATATAAATTGATTAGTATTAAATTTTTGTTTTATGTTTAAGTTATTTTAAGTAATTTTTAATATGTAATAAAATTTAATTTATTTAAAATAAATATAATTAAAAAATTTAATTAAATCTAGTTATTTTATGTCATTGGTATTATTCCAATTACATTAACACCACCCTATTTTCTAAAATTTTTTTATGCAGTGTTAAATTTATTGTGATTTTTGGATAGAATATTTGTTGTGATTTTTTGGATAGAATATTTGTTGTGATAGAATATTTGTTGTGATTTTTTGGATATATTATTTGTTGCGAAAGAATATTTGTTGTGATTTTTAATAGAAGAATTATTGTGATTGTTGGAAAGAATATTTGTTGGAATTTTTGGATATAATATTTTTGAATTAGTAGTATTTGTTGTGATTTTTGGATAGAAACATTTGCTGAATGTGTATATTATTGGGGTGTTAAATTATCTACTGTTTTTTAGTGAATAAAAGGTGTTTGATTATTATTAGTGAATTTGAATATAATAAAGTTGGTGAATGTTTACTAGAATAGCATTTCATTGTGGTGTGATAATGTCTATTATTTTGTATCATTAGATATGGAGGAAAGACGCAACCGCCGTGACCTCCGTGATTATATTTTATCCGGTCTAAATGAGCCATCGTTGCTATATGGACAAGCCGAACATCGGTCTGAGACTATATGGCATCTGTAATACCCAGCTAGAATCCGGCACCGAAATTCCTATCGTCCGGTGGAATCCGGGGTGTCGGAATGCTATAGAAGGGTAAGATTTATGTTTTCCTACAGTGGTATGATGTGTTTTAAGGTTTTTAGTTGAATTGATTTGAGTTGGTTTGAGGTTGGAAGAGAAAAGTCTATGGAGACTTTTGCCACGTTCGGCCACCGAAGGTAAGTTCGGCCGCCGAAAGTGCCCAATGTTCGGCTTCCGACGTTCAGGTTCGGCCCCCGAATGTTGCATGGTTTTGCATGCGATTCGGCAGCCGAAGCTGAGTTGGCTAGCCAACTATTGAGCATTCCTTAGTCAGCATTTTGGACAGGTGTTGGCTCCAAACCCTGTCCAGAAGCTTGGCCACGTCTCCTATGTTTTACAGCTCCTGTAAAAGTGTGTTGTTTTGTTGGTTTTCACAAGGTGTTGAAGGGTTGAAGCAAAAAGCTTAGGTTTGAGAGTTTAGTGAGTTTGAAGAGAAGTTGATCTATTTTCTTTGTTCAAATCGTTCATCTTCGTGTTTACAGGAGGTACGTGAAGATCTTGAACATGTTTTACTGTTTTACAGAAGTTTTATGAAGGTTTGGGTAGAGATGCATGCTTAGGTGACAAAGGGTGTGTTTGATGGTTTAGCTTGTAAGCATGATTATGTGTTATGTTTGATGTATTTGTTGGGGTGTTTAGGTAGTTTTAGACCCCTTTTTACATATACATGCGTATATGTGTGTTGAGGAGTTGAAGTGTGCATGGTTTGAGAGATTGAAGGGATGGAGGAGCTTGTTTGCCGTCGGGGCTGAGTTCTGGATGAACTCAGGTTCGGCAGCCGAAGGTTCATTCGGCCACCGAACCTCTTGCATGGTGGCTTTGGCTACCACAGTTTGCCCCCGAGTGTTTTGATGTTCGGCTCTGTTTGGGGGATTCGGCCGCCGAAGGTGCCGCCGAAGGTTAGAGACTTTCGTCTCTGGAGTGCCTTGTGGCCTCCGAAACTTGCCCCCGAAAGGGTTCGGCAGCCGAAAGTGGAAGTTCGGCCGCCGAAGGTGCTTGAGTTTCGTCTCTGGAGAGGACTTTCGGCCGCCGAACCTGCCGCCGAAAGTGTCCTGTCCAGCTTTCTTTTGCATGCTTTGCATGGATAGTTGAGTGAGTTTAAGGGGATTCTTGAGGAGTTTACGGCGCCGGTGACGGTCCATTTTGGGGTCGTTACAGCATCAGACTATAGAAATTGGGGCAATAGGTTACCGAAGAACGGGTGCAATTTTACTTTTGGACAATATTCCAGATCAAATAATACCTCACCTGCGGCGGACGGGTTTTTATGGCGTAATACGGTTAGGTTTTTTTTGCATTGGATTGGCACTTAATTACGGCTCTTGTTGAGCGTTGGCGACCAAAGACACATACATTTATGTTTCCTGAAGGGAAAATGGCCATAACCCTTTAGGATGTGGAGCTAATAATCGGGTTGCCGGTTAATGGTGCAGCTATAACAGGCCGATCACGCCACCATTGGCCATCAATTTGTGAGGCATTATTAGGTGTCGTTCCACCTAATAATGTCATAAGAGGGTGTTATCTGAAAATGAACTGGCTAGCTGAGGAGTTTAGTCAACTTCCAGATGATGCTGATGAGGAAGTTGTACATAGGTTCGCAAGAGCATACATTATGAGGGTCATTGGATCCATTTTTAGTGATACATTTGCTTTGCGTATGAACCTAATGTTCCTATCTTTGCTAGTTGATCTTGAAGAAGCCGGCAATTATAGCTGGGGTGGGGCATGTCTGGCATGGTTGTATAGACAGTTATGTAAGGTGACAAATCCTGAAGTTATGCAGATGGTTGATCCCTTATTCATAGTTCAGATATGGGCATAGGACTGGATCATAGCAGTATCGCCGGCACTATTCAACAGAGTACCACATCATGACGCTCCACTAGGCAGCAAGTATGTGATGTTATATAATTATTATATTTTATTTTAGATTTAATATTTAAAGAAATATTTACTAATATAATTTGTTGTGCAGGTGGAGTAATACCAGACAGATAACGGAGGTTGTCACCCACGTACTCCTGGAGCTGTGTTATTAGCTTGATAGATTATTACCCGAGCAGGTAATGATCTTAAGAAATGAACTAATATTTTTTAGCTACATTAATTTGTGCATAACAATTGAATGTTCATTGTAGGTAATTTGGGAGCCGTACACTGATGCCCTGATTCAATCGCTACCCGAATATTGTTGCCAAGGATGAGAAATTTGGAGGGCTGTTGTCCCACTAATCTGCTTTCATATTATAGAGTGGCATTAGCCGGATCGGGTCATGTGACAGTTTGGTATGCAGCAACATATTCTTGCTGAACCTCAACAGTCTGCTGCACTCCATGATGTTGATTTGCGGAAGAGTGACACAAACTGGGCAAAAGTGCACTCTCATTGGATCGTGCGCTGGAACACCCGGGATAGAAGAATAATAACTGGCTCGCTAGCAATAGAGCCACTCCATTTCGATTCAGAGTATATGGAGTGGTACCATAGGGTGTCTAGACACTGAATTTCGGTTAAGGGAGCGGCAATGGGAACAGGGGTAAAAAATTATTGATTTTTTTATGTCATTTTCAACAATAATAATAGCGTATTCTAAATAATATAATTGCTTATATGTTGTGCAGGAGGATGGTCTAGAGCACATGTACGCTATTGCTACCAACCCTACTACTGGGAGCATGACAGTTATGTACGACCTCATATAGTCTGTTTCTTTCTGTATGATGGAGGAGAGGCGGCAAACACAATTGCTAGCTCCACATCCAGCACCTGTTGCACCGCCCAGTATGGATGACCCAGATGATCCGCCTATCCCAGATTCTTTTTCACGTGCTAGTAGGGGGAGAACTCGTAGACATGGTTGGGGCCGTAGAAGAGATCACACCCAAACAGAATAAGGTGATAGGGATGTGCATCCAGTGCCTCCCCCTATACAGTATCATCAGTCACAAGGATTACACGAAGATGCTCCAAGCTCATCTATTGTGCCACCAAGCTCATCTCAGGTGCCTTCTATATTTTATCCTTCACATAGTCAGTTCATGGGTTGGACGCCTGGACCACATACAATGCCTTCATTTAGTCCCGGTGCGTATGGTGTACCATATACACTAATAGGATCGGTGTTTCCTGCATTTGCTTCAGAGCTTGCACCTGAGCATTTAACTTCAAGGCAGTTTTACATGTCAGGCGGAAGGCGAAAGTACATAAAATATGTTTGCGGGATATAACGCTGGATTAGGATATAGCCAGACTGATGTCGATCATTTTGGTCAGTTCGATTCTTCTGGTGCTGTGGTGCAGAATTCAGATGTCAATGCGCCGACACAAGATGATGTGGATCCTCATCAGTTCTTAGTACCGGGATCATGGCGAGGTCGCTTATGGGCTCCACACGAGAGGAGGCATTGAGGGTGTGGCACTAGTGATCATAACTGACTGTGAATTGAATATGTTTGTAAACAGTGTTATAAGTAAATTCTTTTAATTTTGATTAAGTCTGTTTTTTTTTTTCTTTTTTGGGAATTTAGTTGAGCATATTCTAATATATTGATTGATTCTTATTATTCACTATCATTCTGGTCAATGCAGGTTGTAATTACACATGATAGGTTCTTCTCGGGCACTTGAGGTAGCTGCTTCTTAGTTTATTACACATGTGAAATTGGAGCGTGTAATTATTTCCATTATGCTTTATGATAAGTTTTTGTTTGCATTTATTTAAATTACCTAGTTTGCAGTTGAACTATAACTCTGTTCTTATCGTAATGAGCTGTTGAATTTACTGTAGTAGAATCCATAATAAATTTATCGAAATACTACATATGATTTTCTTACTCACAATATAATTTTGTTTAGGTTATCGTAGTGAGCTGTTGAATTTACTGTAGTAGAATCCATAATAAATTTATTGAAATACTACATATGAGTTTCTTACTCACAATATAATTTTGTTTGGGTTGATACAGATATGTTTGCAATCTTAATATTGTCTTATTAGATTTATGCGTAATGGTTGGGTCTCCAATATTGTGAGTTGATTGATTCAATATTTCCTTATTTATGATCTCATATTGCATTTTGAATTGATTAATTGTGGCTATCTAAGTATTAACATTAGTGAGCATCATTAGAACAAAACACATTTTAACATGTGTTGACTCCTTAATTTATTGTTTCTCTATAGGTTCATGGTGATTATTCAACAGATGATATTGGTGTGAAGTTGGAAATGACTGCTGATAATGGAATGGGTTAGGAAAAGACCGATGTTATCAGTCAAGCCTTGTAATTTTAATATTTAGCAGAGCTAAGTGGTTTTTTACATATTGAATTGATTTTGCCATTTTTCCATGTGAATAACGTTAGGAATTTGTAACTGTAATACCCAGCTAGATTCCGGCATCGGAATCCCTACCTTCCGGCGGAATCTCTGTTGAAATCTGAAATTCTGAAGATGCCAGAGTCTTCTAGAAGGGTAAAGTGTGTTTCTAAAATGTTTTCACATGATTTTATGGTTTTAAATGAAAAAGAAATGAGTTTTGAAAAGAATAGGCCAAGGAGGAAGGACCCAAGTTCGGCCGCCGAACATGGAGCTGTTTCAGGAGTGCTTTAGGCCTCCGAAAGTTTTGAGGGAAAAAATCAGGTTCGGCCGTCGAACCTCAAGTTCGGCCACCGAACATGGGATAGTTTAGGGGGCACGTTAGGCTGCCGAAGGTGGTGAAGTTGTGGAAGCAGCTTAGGCCGCCGAAGGTGGTTGACCGGCCGCCGAAGGTGGTTGACCGGCCACCTATAAAAGGCCCCTCGGACCGAAAATGGGCGAGTTTTCTCCCCATTCTCGAGCTAAGGTGAGTTCATGTCCTCCTTTGGTCGATTTCATGTTCTTTCTTCAAATCTTTCAAGTTTTAACAAGTTTTAGCTTGGATTTTGAAGTTGTGAGCTTAAGATCAAGTTTTGAGAACTTGGAGACCCAAGGAGTTATTTCCTCCTATCTCCAAGTTAGGGATCACACCAACCCTCGATCTTCAAGAGGTAAGTGTAGATCCACAACCTTTTCTTTGTTTTAAGCAAGTTTTAAGAAGTTTTGATGCTTGTGTGAGGGTAGATGTGCATATTTAGGTTTATGTGGGTTTTATGCTCAATGTATGTTTATATGATGTTTTGTTAGGTGGTTTAAGCTAGTTTATGCCCTATATGCATGAGGGAGTGTGTATGCATATTTGGGAGAGAGCATGTGAGGTTTTGGGTTGTTTTGGAAGGTTTGGAGGCTATTTGTGCATGAGGAGGCTGAGTTCTGCCCTTCGGGAAGAACTCAGGTTCGACCGCCGAAGGGACTTTCGGCCGCCGAACCTGCCTGTGGTGGCTTGTTTTGGCTACCGAACCTTGCCCCCGAAAGTTAGACTTTCGGCTCTGGAGGGGAGTTTCGGCCGCTGAAGGTGCTGCCGAACATGCACGAGTTTCAGCTCTGGAACCACTTTCGGCCGCCGAAGGTGGCTGAGTTTCGGCTCTGGAGGGACTTTTGGCCGCCGAACCTGCCCTCGAAAGTGCCCTGTTCAGCCTTCTTTTGCATGATTTCTATGATTGTTTTATGATGTGTTAGGGGGGTTTTTGGGGAGATGTTTAGAATCCTATTAGAGTATGTTTGGTTCCTCATTTGAGTCCACCTGTGTAGGATCGGACCCGAGGAACCGAGGTGTTCAGCAGTGAGTTAGCTGCTTCAGAGTTAGTCTAAAGCTAGCCAGAGGTGAGTAGAACTGAACTTCATGTTCAACAAATGAATCAAATATTTTAAGCATGTTCATACATCATGAATACCATGTTATGTAATAGGGTGTATGCATTAGAATTCACGAATATGATGCATTGCATAATACGATGATGATGATGTGGATGGATATTGGATGATCCTCTAACCCTCAGTATGACATGATATGAAATGATATGATATGACATGTATGATATGATATGAGATGGAAAGACTAGGTGTGGCCGTATCGCCCCTGGCACAGAGCAAGACCAGGTGTGGCCGTATTGCCCCTGGCACAGAGTAAGAGAAGACCAGGTGTGGCCGTATAGCCCCTGGCACAGAGTATTGCTGAACTTGTTATGATATGAGATTTCTATGTAGAGGGCTATTGGTGACAAATTCATCCTTAATATGATTTGTTTGTGATGTGATGCATTCCATGATAGCATATGTTTTAATGAACTGTTTATTTTTATATAGTTTCTGCTCACTAGGCTTTATAGCTCACCCCTTTCCCTTAACCCCCAGGTTTGCAGGGACAGAGATAGTTCAGGAGGTCAGCAAGTTAAGGCTATGGTTATGTGTTGTAATAGAATAGAAGTGGACATGATGTAATGTAAAGATGTGTAAGAAAATGTAAAATGTTATAATGAAATGCAATTGATAGAGTTGTGCTTGGCCCGAGTGTTTGGTTAATCCCATTGTCTCATGATCTTTATGTAATGTTTTTATATTGAGAAATGCTGAACCAAGCTTGATATATGTTATGTTGACCCAATTGGAGCATTTGATGAGGGCTCCAGTAAGGGGTTTTTTTATGATTACAGGTATAGTGCATGCTCAGGTCAAGCTTGGTAAGAGAAAAGTTAAAATTTTTTATGTGTATGTTTGATCATGTATGGGATTATACCAGTTGTACAGAATGTATGTTAGGCTTGCTACGGGTCCTGGCGACCTTAAGTCGATCTGGATCCTAGCGCCGGTAGCGGTCCGGTTTCTGGGTCGTTACAATAACCTTATGCTTTGGTATTATTCTGTTATGCTTCATGTTTTGATGCTTTTGCATGAATGGTTGGACTTCATCAACCAAAGAGGCGGTTTCATTTTATTGTTTTTGTTAAGTTATGATATGATTTTCCTTTCTATTTCAGCATTAAAGGAATAATTATTGAGATTTCACAATTTGATTATAGAATTTCTTTTTTCTAAAATAAAAAAAATAAAACAAACTTTATACTACTAGCTAAGGGAGCATGACTCCTTCCTTAAGTTTTATATGTTAGTCATAAAAAAACATTATATGAGATTAAAATTTTCAATACTAATTAACTTCATGAAATGGAGCCTATGAATGAGTTGGAGAGGTAAGCACATGCAATTTGAAAAACTTAGAATTTAATTAATGATATATTCAAATATTTCTCTTTCATTTTAATTCAAATTTCATATTATTCAATTTATCAAAGGAAAAACAAAAGACTATATGTCATGGCGAGAACTAAGTAGAAATGTTTTGCGCCATTACAAATCTATATGGAGTAATTCTTATGTTACACAACAAAAATACTTCATTAAAAATAATTTAATAATTAACTGAATTCTTTACAATATTTATCTACTTGATTCCCCACCCATACAAGTTTTCTTATTATGCTCCATCCTCATTCTCATTCTCTACTGTATCAGATAAATTAATTGACGACCCTGCAAGACTATCAGATAAACCATAATCATTTTCCCCATTTTGCTCTTACATGGTTCATCATTTGATTCCACAGCAGTTCCAGATGGACCAATATCAGCATCCTCATTTGTAGTATCAACACAACGAAGTATCTTAATATATATTTCTATACCAGGTATACCACCAATTTGATACAAGTAATTAAACATACTAGATACATCATCTTCACCCCATATCACCATACATTCAAATTTTAAGGATCCATCCACAATTGAGGCTTTCTAAAACTAATTGTCTCTATAAATTCATTATTCTTAAATAATCCAATTGCACAAGCAATTTTACTAACCAATTGATTAAAACTTATCCTTTTACCCATTGGAATAATCTTTGAAAAACCTCCATCATAATCGTAACCATTACAACTATTTATAATATTACCATCCCAATAAATATTAGCATATGCAGGAACTGTCATTTATCTGATAAAAAAGAATTTGATTAATAAATAATTTGATCTCAATTTACTATATACATAAAAAAATAAAAATTTAGAATATAAAATATTTAAAATTTACATGTGTTTCTTTTTTTGTAGTCGAATCGATAAGAGTAGATATAATAATTTTGTGAAATTTGTAGAGGGGAATAAATAGTTTATAGAACGTAATTTATTGAGATATAATGCAGATTTTGAGTAATTTATAGAGTAGTGGACGGGGTAATTTATAGAGAGATCGAAAAGGAGCGGGTTAAAGTAATTTATAGAGTAGTGTGTGGGGGAATAGCCGTTGGCTAGTTCGGCAGTGATGGTGCCGAACTAGCCGTTGGGATTTATTGCCCACGGACCGCACAGAAATTTGTTCGGCAGTATCACTGCCGAACAAATTCCTGTGCAATGCCCATGCAGGTGCATGCATGCAGGGCCTGCTGGCTGGCCATCCACTGCATGCATGCAGGCCCCTGCAGGCTTTAATAAGCTCTTCGGCACTTATAGTGCTGAAGAGATTTCTTCTTGTGGCATGTTCGGCACCTTGGGTGCAGAACACACCACGCGTGCAGCCACAGGAGCAGATTACACTGCTCCCGTGGCAGTGCCGAACAAGCTGAATTAAGTAAAGTTCGACACCCATGGTGTCGAACTTCCATTTGCTCGACATCATAGGTGTCGAACTAGCGTGCAGGATCCGAAAATATTTTCGGATCCTACATGATTTTAAAATTATTTTTTATATTATGCATAATTTGAAAAATTGCTCTCACTATGCTCCGATCAAAGTTGAGACTGCTAAGGCTACCATTATAAAAAAATTTGCACATAATGAAGAACCAACCTCTAAGGATCATCCAAACCCCAGAACCACGTAAGCCTTCGGTAGCCAAGACAAAGACAAGCACAGCCAAAGGAATTGTACAAAGGCAGAGGGGCCGTTGTGCGGAGCCAACACCAACTCTCTCGCCCCTTAAAGTAGACCATCTGAAAATGGGACGAAATAAAAGCCGTTTGGATGTGCAGTGCCAAGAAAAATGAAAGCTACCTCTAAGCCAAGAGAGAACAAATCCGAACCGTACTGAAGTGCTGATGTATATATGATTCTAACTTTTGGAGCTTCAGATCAATGCACCTGGTAGACATGCAGAGCAAAGTTTGAGCTCTTCTCCTAGTGCATCCCCGACAGTCCACCTGCATCTAGTCAAGAAAAGGAAAACCCCCAAGGAAAAGAAATGAAAACACAAAGCAGCCAAATGAAACCCTATGCATGTAAGCCTTGCTGCTTCCAAAAGAAAACACAAACAGTTAAAGGAGAGGGAACCCGCATGAGACTGGGAAGGGGAGACCCTTCTGCCCCAAGGGGCAGAAGAGGCTGACAAACGGAAAACAGTTAAAGGAGTGAGTCCTTAGAAGCAAGTTCACAGAGACTAGAGGAAGATATAGTTTCTCTCTCTAAAAAATTAGTTTATTATTTGCTATAGTTATTGAGAAATAGATTAAGAATTTTAGTTATTATGTTTAGTATGAATCGACAGAATGTCAGATAATTTAGATCTGTACAAATAAATTGGATTGAAGTGATTTCTCTAATAGAAAAGATGGGAAAGGAAGGCAGTAGAGAACTCATCTAGATCACATTGGTTCTTCTAATGGCAACAAATCACTTGGTTGATTTATCCTTATCGGTTGGATCTATGCATGATTATGGTTTCAATCAATGCAAGCCTTCGCTCTTTCCCTCCCTCTCTTACCTTTTTGTGAGCACTATAAATTAAAAGGAATAAAAGTCTTTTTATTTTAGTTTATTAATTTTAAAATATTTTAATTTATTTTTAATTGATAAAGTGGTAATAGATCACACAAGAGTTTTTACGCTCTTCATATTAAAATTTAAAAAATTTTAGATTATAAAATTAAAATTTAGGGATGATGTTGCGATTAGTTATATATGAATTTCATTAATATATTTTTTTTTAAATTAAAAATTGAAATTTGGAAGAGTAGAACTGAAACCTTTTAAATTTACACAGATGCATTTATTATCAGATTAAACCTGTGAGTACTAATATTATCTTTCTTTGAATATTGTAATTAAATAATAAAAAAAAAGTTTTTCACACGCAATAATTTTATTACATATTAGGGGAGTTTAATTAAATTTGAGATTTAATTTTATTTACTTTGTTTGAATTGATTTTTATTGTCTAACGCTTGTTGTTCTCAATGTCTTTGAATTATTTAATTGATCTAGTTTATTTCCACATTGAAAGAGAAGAAGGAAGGAAGATTTGATCTATGGGAAATTTATTATTTGCTATAGCTATTGAGAAATAGATTATGAATTTTAGTTAATATGTTTAGTATGAGTTGACTGAGAATGTCAGATAATTTAGATATGTGCAAGCAAATTGGATGAAAGTATTAATATTATCTTTCTTTGAATATTGCAATTAAATAATAAAAAAAAGTTTTTCACAAGCAATACTTTTATTACATATTAAATTCAGAAACAAAAAAGAAAATTAATTCAAACATCACAGCCAACCTAATATAATCCTTATTAGAAAACATTTTTTTTCCCAAATGTTTTCCACATATACATTATTTTCTGCTAAACAAGCTTAGCCGAAAATCCTGATGTCAATATAATTTTATTAATCTGCTTCAGAGAGTAGAAGATAGCTTATTCGTCATGACATTACGAGCCTTGCACATTGCTTTCAATGGCTTAGCCATTGGCATGGTGAGCCCATATCCTTCAGACATATCAATTTTCTGGTCACTTGCCTTCCTCCATTCAAAACAATGAATCATAGACCCCAAAGCAAACACCATAACACGATTTGCAAGACCCATTCCAGGACACGACCTCCTTCCCAAGCCAAATGGCATGTACTTGTAAACCTCAGAACCTTGACCTGCACTGCTCTCAAACCTCTCAGGTTTAAACCCAGTTGCGTCGTCCCAAACCTCAGGGTCCCTGTGTATAGCCCATGCGTTAACAATCAGCATTGTATTGGGTTTCACATGGTATCCTCCAATACTGCACTCTTGAGATGATAAATGTCGAATAAGCAATGGACCTGGTGGATGCAATCTCATGGTCTCCGTAATGATATTCTGAAGATATGAGAGCTTGGAAATATCAGATTCATTCATCAAGCTGTTTTCACTAATATGTATGTCCAGTTCTTTTTTTACTTTCTCCATAGCTTCTGGGTGATTGAGTAGATCCGACATTGCCCATTCTAATGTTACCGCAGCTGACTCGGTACCACCAAATATGACATCCTGTGCATTTGAGAATAAAGATGGTTAAGTTAATTAAGCCAATTATATCCAAATTTAAAAGTTAGTTCAATTCATCTAAAATTTAAATATTTAAAAAATTAAATTTTCACAAATATGTATAGTAAGATTTCACTTTTTATGACTTATAAATTTTTAAAATTAATAAATTTCAAGAATTTATAGTACCATTTTAAATTCATATTAGATAATAAGTCTCACTTTAAAAAATATGATTTTTTTTTATATTTTAATTTAAAAATATTTATTTAAATTAAATTCAATAGTATATATAGTCTAAATATATCATAACATTTTATATAAATTTTTAGCTGAATTCAATTAACCATATCCTCAAAAGACATTGAAGCGGATTTCATATATTTTTCATGAAATTTATTTATTTGTGATTTAAAGTATTGATATATGATAGATCGGGTCCAAACAAATATTTTTCTTTATTTGTTTGTGCCTTACTATTAACTCGGTCTATGATGTATCAAGTTTAGATAAATATTTTTCCATATGAAAAACTTTTATCTAATATAATTCGTCGTGGATCAAACAAATTTCAATGCATAAATATGTAGGTTTCATTTTTGTTTTCCATGAGAGATCCACTTGTCTATACCTTATAATTGACTTGATTAAAGATAAGTATTTTTCTATACTGAAAATATTTAGATAGATCTAATCCATCTTACACCAAGCCAATTGCAAGGTATAAATATATGAATCCAATCTTTTTTTTTTCTTGGGAGACCCAATTGTTTATGATTGCCGGATCTAGGCTAAGTTTCATATACTAAATGCTAAAACATATACATAAATTAAAAGATGAAATGCTTAGAAATTAAGAGATGCATCATCATCATTACTAACCAGAATTAGGGCTTTGATAATGTCATCTGTATAATATTCTGGTTGTGATTCTTGCATGGAAAGAAGATGGCCAATCATGGTATCTTTCTTTCTCTCATGACTTGCACAACGATGCTCGTCAATGAGATTTTGCAGGAATCTATCAGTTCTCTTGCCAAGTCTCTTCACTCTCTTCAAAAAACCCTGGTAGTCAATCAACTTCAAAAAAGGCAAGAAATCTCCAAGATATGAGGCACCAGTATATTTAAACATCTCCGTTATCATCTCTCTGAATTCCTCTGCCTCTGCCTTGTCGTTTGCAGTCACTTCCTCGCCGTAGTATCGCTTCCCAGCGACCATCCGCATCATTATGTTAAAGGTTAGCTCCATGAGCATTGGTCTCAACACTACCTTAGCAAAATCATGGCTCGAGACACTATAGAGTTTGTTCATGAAAATCTTTATTTCGTCCCTCCGGATGCCTGTGAATACATTCAGACGATTCGATGAAAATACTTCATGAGTGCCTATACGGCGGAGTTTGCGCCAGTGATCACTGTATGAGGTTGTTCCAAGGGTGGTGCAATTGTAAGTAACGTACTTGAGAATGGTTAAGGGAGGACGATTGGAGAAAACAATGTCATTTTTGGTGAAGCATTCTTCCACCATGGACGGCGATGATAAAACTATCACTCGACGGAAACCAAATCGGAGAGAAATGATTGGACCATATTTTTGCGAAAGAGCATGGAGAGATCTATGGAGGGGAAGATTGACAAGATGAAGATGACCTATAATTGGAAGAGCAAATGGGGATGTGGGAAGGTTTCTGTGTTGTGTGCTTCTTCGTAAGAAGAAGTTGAAGGCAAGAAGAAGAAATGAAAGGAGCAAAGCTAGAGAGAAGAACATATCTTCCATGCTTGTTTCTTGCTGCTTCTAATCTCCATCTCATCACATATAAATAGGGAGAGTTGGAGCAAAAGGTGGCAAGGGGAGAATTTGATTTGTTAATATCATTTGTGAAATAATAAAAAATAAATTATTTTTTATTTACTGAACGGCTCTTTTCATTATAATAATGCATCCCACTAGTTTATGTTTATATATGTATATAGATGTAGCAGCCTTAATATTATATATTTAATATTAATTAATAAATCTTATTAATGCAATTAAGATTCCCTCAGTTATTTGGTCAACTTTCTTTTTTTTATTTTATTTTAATTACAGTTCATATTAATTATTAGTAATTACGAAAGAATATGAGAAGATAGAATATTGACCTCAAATATTTTCAATAAAATATTTTTAATTGGTGTTGAAGAGAATGAAAGAATATGAGAAGATAGAATATTGACCTCAAATATTTTCAATAAAATGTTTTTAATTAGTGTTTGAAGAGAATGAAAGAATATGAGTACGTTAATTTAAATAATTAACTAGATTTTTAAAGAATTTTTAAATTAATTATTATTTGAATATTTAAAAATAATTAATTATTAGTATTATTAAATTAATTTTTATAGAGATTTTTTCAAAATTGTATTAATTTAAATAAAATATTTCTTATTTATGTAATCTTTAAATTAAATTGTGGCATAATTAATTAAAATATGTTATTTAATTAAATTGCGACATAATTTTACACTTTACTCTTAAATTTATTTAGAACAATTAATATTATTAAATTAATCACCTTAAAATTTAAAAGAAAGTGTTTTATTTTTTTAATGGTGCGAATTTGAATTTGTCGATTGGGTGGACTTTGAACACCGAATAATTTGTAAAAAATATATTTTTAATTAAATTTTTAAAAATTATATTAATTTACATAATTTTTTTTATTTTTAGCAGTTTTTATTAAAAATTATATTAATTAATTTTTTATTTTTATTTATTTTTAATGATGTTTAATTTGTTTCTAATTCATTTTAAAAACATATATTTTTTTTCAATTTCTAGAGAACTATTTTTAAAATAGAAATTTTTGGTAAAAAAAATTAAATAATTATTTTTAAGTCATTTAAAAGTAAAAATGAATTTTAGAATATAACAAAAGCAAATAAAAACATTCTTTAACAAAATATATATGTATAAAAATATTATGCAAAGAATTAAAGTTTTTGATCAAAAGATTATACTCGTCTGGTTAATTAGTTGACTAGAGATTAATTGGATTAACCTATGTGTTGAGTGATGTAACATTCTTTTATTATAAAGAAGGTGATGTGATATGTCACATCAAAATAGAATCAATTTTGGATAAAAATTTTTAAATATTTAAAATTTTATATTTACAAATGAATTCTAACTTAGAAATGGATAATCTATTTATAAATTCATTTATATTACAAAGCGCTTATTTGTTGATACTCTATTTGTGGATATTTATTCTTTATAAAATCATACACTAAATTTCCAAACACACTTCAAATTTGTATATCTGTTTGTAATTTTGCATATCTATTTTAATTTCCACATCACGGAATCAAAACAATTACAAATTTCAATGCACAATATCACAAAATCAATCACAATCAAATTCATTCAATTATAATATATAAAAAATTTATAATTTAAAATTAGACATAAATAATCTAAAACAGCCACAATTTAAAATGTATAATTAAAAATATATTTTTTAAAAAAGTCAATATATATATATATATATATATATATATATATATATATTTATATATACATAACAAATAAAAATAAAGTAATCAATAAAGATCTTTGATGACGTTCTCATCCAATCCATTTTCATCTAGGCATGTTGGGAATGGCCGGGTGAAAAAGCTATGCATCGTATTGGGCCAATGATATACATGTTGCAGAAGCACCTGTCTGATCCTAATGCAATGCATCCGACTGAAAAATAAGGGTTACGCTACTACACATCTTTTTTAGTTTAAATACGTTCGATGTGTTGTCTCAAGTTGTCAAATTCATTATGAGTTAGCGCTCATTGTGGTGCTAAGAAGGTATCCAGACATAGGTGATGTTGAAGGGTCAGTGATACGCAAATGTACTGCTATTTAAGCCATTAGATAATTAATAGGTGTTAATAATTAGTAGAAAAGGTAGTAGAATAGTGAAGTGGTGAAGCTTAAGCCATTAAATAGTAGAGAAGTGTAGTAAAGCCCCTGTGCTCATATGAACTATTAGAGTACTAAAGTAAATAAGCGAAATAAGTAGATCCATATGAAGTAGTAAGTAGTGAAGTATTAAAGTTTAAACTATTAGAGCCATGGGTTGTCTCCTACCCTATCTAGGTGGGGACGATCTCCTTCCTCTATCCACCCAGAGCCATGGGTTCCTCCCTTTCCTCTTTGGGTGGGTGTACATAAGTTTTTGTCATGTGACTTGCATATCAAAGCTTCATTAAAGAGGGATTCTTTGAGATCTACATGTTTTTTTAGTGTTGTTTTTTAGTGTTTTGCTTCTCTTCTGGTTCACTTTCTTGCAAGTTTCTTGATGCATGAAACTGATTACGGATGGGAGAGCAGATTGTCGACTCTTGTGTGGATCCTGTGAGCTGATGGCTTCAATGTGTCCATTTTCTCCCTTGCTGGTTCTTTTTCATATTTAGCTCTCAAAGACTGTGCTTCTGGTTTTAGGCATCTAGATTTGTAGTACTTTCATTTGGTTACTTCTATTAAAAGTGTGGTTGTAGTTGGTTCGTGAGACTCAAAGAATATGGTAGGCACGAATGGAATGCCAAATAACGTTCTCAATTTTCCCTCTGTTGGTGTTGAATTGTTCTGGGATCATCTTCCCACGGTCCCACATCTGCTTCCTGCCCTTATTTTTGTTTCTTGTGCTTCTCGATGTGGATCTTTGATCATTTTTTTTCTGTGGCTCCATGATTCTTCCTTGTGCAATAGTTTGTGGCAAATCGAGGATCAGATCGACATGGCAGTAGAGGTGGCATTGAGCTCTCACTGTTTCTACACCAGTTTAGGTTAGGGTTTAGTTTATAGGTTGGACTTTTCTAAATTGTTTTTTTTTTTCTTTTTGAGCCATGGTTTTTTAAACTGAGGCCTCAAACCTTTTCTTTAATGCAAGCAATTTACCTTTAAAATAATAATAATACAATGTGCAGGACCTACAGGCCACAGCAGCAGTTCAATTGATGGGTTGAAAATTCTATTCTAAAACTTTAATGATTCCTCATATACGAAACATTTAATTTTGAAGAAATGAAAGCCAGTGATAAGATTTATAAAAATGAATTACAAAAGCTGTAGTCCCACACTTTCTTCTGCAATTCTGTGCAGACATCCAAAAATTAATAGCTAGAGCTGTCCAAAATATACTTGTGAGTGATATTATTGGCAGTGTCCCACTATAAATTTTCCCCCCTATATAATCTACTCGTTTTATGATAATCATAATTTAATAATAGAAAATATAAGCCAATTGGATAAAAAAAAAATCAAAAGTTTTATGATGTTACATAACATACGCCCAAAGTAATCTATAAATTGCCATCATAAGATAAGAGCCACATAAAAGAGATCTGACAAGCAGAAAATGGAGTCTCACCGAGGAAAAGGAGATCCGAATACGTTAAAGAGGCCCTACCTATTCCGAGTGGCATGATATAATACTTGAGGAGATCAAAGCTCTAAATGATAATCATACATGAAAACTAGTTGAATTACCCTAAGGGATGAAAGTTATGGGCTGTAAATGGGTGTTTGCCATCAAATTCAATCAAGGTGGTTCAGTAGCAAGGATTAAGGCATGTCTTATAGCTAAAGGATATTCACGAATCTATAGAATCGACTATTCTGACATTTTTTCCTATAGCCAAAATGATATCAGTTTTTTTGTTCATTTTCTTAGCAGTTTCTTAGCATTGACCTTTATACCAGCTAGATATAAAGAATGTCTTTCTGCATGGTGATCTCCAAGAAGAAGTGTATATAAAGCAATTACCTGGATTTTTGCCTCAACGGAAGTATGAAAAGGTCTGCCATTTAAAAAAATCTTTATATGGTTCGAAGTATAATCCCTGTGCTTAGTTGGCAAGTTCAGTGAAGTTGTTCAAGAATTTGCAAGCAAATGTGATCGCTCAATCTTCTATAGACATTTAGATGTTAGTATTATTCTTCTTATTATGTATGTTGATGATATTATCATTACAGAGAATAATTATGTAGGAATCTCTTCTTTCAAATCTTTATTGCATGCTAGTTTTCATACCAAAGGCTTAAGTCAGCTTAAGTACTTCTTGGGAGTTGAAGTCTTGAGGAGTAAAAGGAAAATTCTCTTGTCTCAAAGGAAGTATGTCCTTGACTTACTTGCCAAAACTAGAAAGTTTGAAGGTAAAGCTTGTAGCACACTTATGATTCCTAATATATGTCTCACAAAAGATTATGGAGACCCCTATGATGACCCAGAGAGATATAGGAGGTTGATTGGAAAGCTGAACTACCTTATGGTCATGACTCGGCCAAATATTATTTTTATAGTAAGTATTGTAAGCCAGTTCATGTCTGTACCTATAGTTAGACATTGAGTCGCTTTAAAACAAATTTTATGTTATTTAAAAGGGACTCTTGAACTTGGTATACTCTATAATAATCATGGATATAATATAGTTGAGTGTTTTTCTGATACTAATTGAGTTGAATCTAAAAGTGATAGAAGGTTCACTACAAGCTACTGTGTGTTTGTTGGGAAAATCTAATGTCATGGAAAAGTAAAAAGCAGAGTGTGATATCCAGTGTTAGAAATATATGTTCTAGAGCCATATATAGTATTATTGATTTGATATGATCTTACATTCTTTGGCATAAATAATAGATAATTTAATTAATTAAATATTATTTAAATAATTAAATATAATTTATTGTCGATTAGCTTTTGATAGTCATTTCATTCTCAAGGAGCTGAGAATATGATGACGGAATATACTTGTATAAAATATTATAAAATATTTACAATCATCGAATGACTCATTAGAAATTATTCATTTAGAGTAAATTCTCACCTTTATTTGTCTCTATTGATTAATATAGTGATATTGATAATAGTGAAGTGGTGAATCTCATACTATAGGACATGTGATATTTAGGCAGATATGTAGTGGCTCATGATGATGACTGGACCAAACTAACGACATTTAGATGAATAACATATAGAGTTTATTCTTGTCAATGTTCATACGATGAATTTTATTCATGTAAAACACGGATCTTAAAGAAGAAAATTAATTCATTTGTTAAATTAAAGTTATGTAAGACATGGATTTAGAAGAAAGTAAAAATATTTTATGAGGCCATATTGAATATGGACTTAATTTAATATTATATGAGTCTTAAATATATTTTGATAAAATTAAGAGTGAGATTTTGGAGTTTTTTTTCAAATCATGTACAAAATAAAAAAGAAATTTTAAAAATCATGCTTATCCATAAATATTTTCAAATTTAGAGTGTTTTGAATTTTGTTCGACAGTTATACCATCGAACTGCGAGGTTGGATACAAAATCCTCTGAGTGTAAGGTATTATTTATTAAAAAAAATAAAAATACTTTTTTAAAGAAAGTATATAAAAAATAATTAATAATTAAAATTATTATTAATTATGAAAAATTTATATAAAATGTCAGCTTGACATTTTTTAAAAAATAATTAATAATTAAAATTATTTTTTTTAATTAGATGTATATAAATATGAAAAGAATAAATATTTTTTAAAAAATTCTAAAATATTTAAAATATTCGTTGACTAATCTTTTTATGTACTCAAATGTTAAAAAATATAAAAAATATTTAACTAAAAATATTTTTTATAAAACAAACAAATTCTAAAATATATAATTTTTATACATTTTTTTTTATATTCTTCAACAGATCTACCTTTTAAAATTCTCACAAATTCTGAAATTTCAACGTGTTTTTATTGAAATTCTAAATCTTTTTAACTCACAATTTAATAGAATAATTAATAAAGATTCAAAAGATATATAATTCCATTATAACAATTTTATATAATTTTCTTAAATAATTATTTGTTTAAATATTTTTTCATATTTATATCCATTTAAAAATAAAAATAATTTTAAAACAATAAATTTATTTATTTTTAATAATAATTTTAATTATTAATAATTTTTATATACTATTTTAAAATTTTTTTTATTTATTTTTTTTTAAACAATACCTTACATGGTGAAAGATTCATGCTAGTGGCTGTGTTCAACTTAAAGGGTCAAACATGTCAACTTCAATTTACTGTCGAACCTCGCAGTTCTACAGTATAATTGTCAAACAAAAATTCAAAACGCCCTGAATTCAAAAATATTTTTAGAATAAAAATAATTTTTAATTTTTTTTAATTTTATGCATGATTCGAAAAAAATTTAAAATCTTATTCTCTTAATAAAACTAAAACTAAATATTGGTTTAGTCTAAATTCAATTAATGTAATTAATTTATAAAAAAATAATTAATTAAATTAATTAATTTAAATTTAATAATAAATATGTGTGTGACACATAGAAATTATTCTTAAAACTATAGAATTAATATATAGATTAAACTCTAATTCCATGTGGACTTGAGTTATTTAATAGTAAAATTCCATACTAAACCTAAGATCAAATATTAGTCAAGTTCACTGATTTATCAATAGTGATTAATGAATTTGATTAATTAAACTAATGCAAATTAGTTTAGTTAATTATTATTATGATCTTAATTAATTATGATTAAATAAATAATTAATTAATTATAATAGAGATTAATTTAATTAATTAAATTAAATAATTAATACACGTATGTAATATATGGAAAATTCACTTTAACTTAAAATTATTTTATACGTAGTTATGAGTTATTTGAGAAGAGCTTAAGGGTCAAGAATATCATTATCCAATCAATTATCTCTATGTAAAGGGAGAGACGTGAGAGAAGAGATAATGGCTCATTCTCCTCCCTTGACCAAGTAGACCTCTCTCCTCCTATCTTCTTCTTCCTTTTCTCTATTCTCTCCTCCTATCTTCTTCTTCCTTTTCTCTATTCTTTGCTTGAGAGAAAATTATATTATTTTTATTACTGTGAGTTAATTGTTAATTCTACAACTCATTCCATTAGTCTATAAGAAAAATCTCAATATCTTACTCTTGACATTTAAGAAAAATTTAGAGATGAAGAAATTTCATCGTGAGTGGTGAATCATTTCGAGATCGGTTCGTATGAACGAATGAGAAGGTATGCATTTGGAGGTCTAAAGTTTACCAAGTAAAAATTTGATTTGCACTACAAGTAATAGGATCTTAATTTTTTTTAAAAAATAGTTAATATTTAATTTTCTCTATATTGGCTACTAGATTAATTTTAGACACAATTATTGTGTGAAAATTTTTATATTGATACTTAAATTAATTAAATCAAATTAAAGCATTAAGCATAAAACTATAATAATTAAAAATAAATAAAATAATTTTGTGATTTTTCCAAATCTACTTTTACTTCCACTATAGGTGTTGGATAAGGCCATAGGAAGCTTTCATTCAGATCTAATGCTGAGTCAGAATGCAAAATCGAGATTCAATCTATTTGTGAGATTTTGTGAATAAATTATCTGCTAAAAGAAGTCAGTATGGATGTTGTGCCACTCGTAAAACTTTTGTGTTATAGTCAGGCTGCTTTTCACGTTGTCTCTAATCCAGTATATCATGAATGGATTATGCATATGAAAGTTAATTGGCATTTTATTCATGAGTATGCATATGAAAGTTAATTGGCATTTTATTCATGAGAAGATTCAATAAAATTTAATTTTCACCGGATAAATGAAGATAGGGGAGCAATTAGGTGATGTATTCACCGAGGCATTAAATGAGGCCTAGAATAAATTATCATTGTAATAAACTGGGCATAATAAACATCTATATTTTAGGCTGAGGGGGAATGTTAGAGTGTAAATATAATATACACATAATTAGAGTTGATTGCTAAATCATAAAATTATTGATACTAATTGATTAAAAGAGAATTTATATGAGAATAATTTGTTACCATGATAAAATCTTGTAATCTGTGTATAAACACTTTGTTCAATTAAGAATACACACAATTTCCTTTCACAAATCAATTTGATTACACTTAACTATTACTTTTGTTTTCCTTTTTTTTTGAATTCCCAAACTTCCTTTCAACGTAATCTTCTTAAAACATACACATAAGTAAATAAATTATATTGATTCAATTTTTTCATAAATTTTCATGTATAACGGATAATAATTACTTTTACATCAAAACCCTCACATACCTCTAATTATCTATAAGATTGTCACTATTCACCTAACCTTCCATCATAGATTTCTTCCTTATTTTTCTCTCTTCTTGGATTTTGAGCTACCAAAGGGATTTGTAATGGATGGAGAATTAGTTTTAGGTGAAAAATAGGTGAAATTTGATGGGGAAATGAAAAAGTAAATTTGGAGAATTTGGAATCTTTATTAAGCCAGCTTGAATAGAGGACGAAGATGAAGCTTTTCTCATGTATTTTATGGAATTATTAGTTAATTTAAATGGTTAGAATTCACCCAAGTGTTATTCCATTCAATGGCTAGTATTTAATCTTGAGAAAAAAAATTTAAAATTTTTTACTTTTTTGCCTGAAAATTCTTCTTATTGGATCTTTACCCTAAACTTTCCTATTTATACATTAACCTCTCAATTTAGTTCTAATTATATATTTTTTCCACTTAACTTTGACCAATTTCAACATTGTTGCCCCATTTCTCCATAACCTTTTTTTTTCAGTAATATAGGTTAAGTCCATATGCTGATTTTTCATTTGAGTTTTTTACCATCCTAATAGACTTATTTTTATTTCAAACTAATTATTTAAACATACTTTGAATAATACTATCTATGGTAAAAAAAAGTACTCAACTTCTTTCGGATGACATTATGATCACTCGGACACTATTTATGACCCAAAACTTTCGGGATATTACAAATCTTTCCCCTTTATAAAATTTTCATCCTTGAAATTTTACTTCTATTAAAGAGATGAGGATATTTTTGATTCATTATATCTTGACGCTCCCAGATTGCTTCTTCTACGTTGTGGTTCCTGTACAAGACTTTAACTAGAGAAATCCTTTTATTCTTTAACTCCTCTATTTCCCTTTCCAGGACCTTCACATGCTCTCCTTTGTATGACAAATTTGGTTATATGTTTATAACTTCAGTTGTAATAATGTAGGAAGGATTTTACCTATATTTTCTAATATAGAGACATAGAAGACATTATATATATCAAGCTCTGGTGGTAAGGTTAGCTTATAGATTACTAGACCCACATATTCAATAATCTCCTATGGATCACATATTCAATAATCTCCTATGGATCGATAAACCTAGACCTTACCCTTTTTGTAAAATCTTAGCACTTTTTTCTAAGGAGACTTTAAGAAAAACTTTATCATTCACCAGTATTCTATATCTTTTCTTTTTAGATTAGTATAAGACTTGTGTCTTTTTATTGCCGCCTTTAATCTTTTTTTGATGATTTTAGCTTTTTCCTTTACATGTCTTATCAAATTAGGACACACAAGCTTATCTTCCCTTAGCTTTGTCCAGCAAAAAGGAGTTCTATACTTCCTCCCATAGGATACTTCATAAAGAGTTATCTTTATACTTGACTCATAATTGTTATCATAAATAAATTCCATAAGTTAAAGGTATTTTTCCTAGCTCCCTTCAAACTCAATCACACAACTTCTTTGCATGTTTTTCAGAATCTAAATTATTCTATTTGTGACGGACGTTGAATCCATCAATTAAAATTTATTTTTCTTTCCTTAATTCAAAGGAATTTGTAGATAGGGTAAATGAGTATCGATCCCACATAGACCTTAACTTTGTAATGGAATAAAAAGAATAGTTTAAAACAAAAAGAGAGAAGAAGAGAATTGTTGTTGGGAGAAATTGATTCAAATTTTGCTTTGGGCAAGCTAAAAATTTTAAAGAAGAAAAATAAGCAATTAAGATGGTAAAATAAATAATTAAATTAAATTTCAGCTGAAGTTAATCAAATTGAGGGGTCAGCAGTTGATTATTGATTAAAAAGATAATTCATTTTAGTATCTATTATTTGGTTATAGTGTTCAAATACGCGAATCCCACCAATTCTTCTTAAATTAATCCACTATGCGCTTAAATTAATTCCTAGTTACCTAATAACCCCAACACACATGTAGATTTAATTAGTTAATTGCTTTAAGAGAGAATAACCAAAACTTGATTAATAATAACACGCAAATTATTTAAATTAAATCAATTAATTTCTTAACATAAACGAATATGCTAATTGTTACTCGTTATTAACCCAATTAAATAATTATAAATTTAATTGAATTAATTAGCAATATGTTGTCTTGACAAGAGATTAAATAGGCCCCTTGAATCGGACAACAAATGCTAGTATCTTAGCATTGAATGTAAAAGTGTTGTTTTAATACTATTAAGTTTATTTGGTAATAATTTAAAATTGTTATAAAGAAAATTCAATAATAATATATTTTAATGAATGATTAATTTTATATCTAGTAAAATTATATTTTAGCAGTTATTTTTATTTATTAAGAAAAATTAGAAAAATTATTGCGTTATATTACAATAATAGAGGTAAATATAATGATTCTTAAATTTTAACTGTTGAATTATAACAGCAGTTTAAATATATAAAAAAATAATAAAATAATTTGATATTCATCAGAAAATAAATCGAATAGAAATAGCAGCTTTATTTATGTATTTAATATATAATTACAGACTTTTTTTATTAATGTTATAGTAATGCGTTCCACTAGTTTATGTTTATCATGAAGCAGCCTTAATATTATTAATGCAATTACGCTTCCCTCAGTTGTTCGGTATTTTTTTTTTTTTAATTACAGTTCATCTTTAATTATTAGTAAGGCCATGTTTGGATGGCCAATTTTATGATGAATTAGTCACTTGCGAATAAGAAAGAAATTTCCTCTCGTTGGCCCTCACTCCATGGCATGGCAACTTTTGGAACAGACGGCAGTCTTTTGCTGACGCCTCAGTCCGGAGCCAGGTGCAAGACATTTGAGCCCGAGCGCCTGAGAATCTCGTGCCTTTCCCTCTCTTCCTGGCGGTGTCAAAATGGAAAGATTAACTTGGCGATATTGTGTCAATTCCAGTTTTGAACTACCGCAGACTTGTTTCATAACTTTCAACTGAGCGGCCTAGTCTATGTCGGGTTTTTGGTGTTGCAGATGATTCATTAACAAACATTTATTCACAGGACGCTCGAACTGCCCGACACTATCAAACTCATTCCACTTTAGCTCTTAATCCCTCTGTTGTTATCATCCGTCTTTTACTAGTTCGGGCTTACAAGTGGGGGCACTAACAAAACAGACCACATCTAAAATTGAGTCAAGTTATAATTATTCACATTAATCCTATACTAATAAAATTCGTTAAGCTTTATTTAGTCACTCTAAGAATAACCATTCATGGCCATTATGGAAAAATCTTTTATGAAGAAAATACATTAGTCACATTTGGCTAATGTATGAAAAATCTAGATCTAGCGACACAATGCTGGTCCTCCAAAAGTGGAACAAGTCTAATTATTCTAATAATGGTTAGTTGTTTTACAGCTGGCGATCACTTGTTAAATATTAATGATTAATACTTAGTTGTTTGTATGATGGTTTAAAATAGAATAATCAATAAAAAAAAATCTATAAAATTAGCGGTTACATATAAAATAATAAAAAACATATGATTAAATGATGAAAGTGATAATAATTGAAGATTTGTATATTACATAATGGACTTATAAATTTGTAAAAGAAAACATGTAAGTATCAAATAAAGTGCAATTAATTATAGCTAAACCCTAAAAGTTAGGGGATGATAACTTTTTAGTAACACACTTCTTTAATCTTCAAAAACTAAACAATAAATAATAATTAAAAAAATTTAATTTAATTTAAACATTAAATACTACTATAATCTAAAATAGCTTAAATTCAAATTATTATATGTAAAAGTGAGTCGTATTTGATCAAATTGAAAAAATTAATCCAACTAAATAAATTTGAAAATTCAGTTTAATTTTTTTTCTAAATTTTATTCTTTTTAATTTAATTCAATTTTAATTTTTAAAAATTCAATTATTTCGACTTTTAGTATGATTTTGATAAAAAAATATTCAGTAAAATCGAACTGAACTGATTAGTGAATTACTATGTTATTTTGTATACTACAGAGAGATTAAATCATAACTAAAGTTGAAATATTTCGGTTGAACTTTAAAATACTAAAAATAAAATATAGAAATAAAAATTTATTAAAAAGTTCAACCGATCAAATTGGATTGAACCAGACCAGTTCATTTAGATGGATTTTTATCCAAATTCGATTCGAATCGATTTTCACAAAAATTAAAATTTGAACTTTCAATTTATTCAGTTCAATTCAATTTTAAGTCGAATTAAATTGAATACTCACGAATCGATTAAATACTCACAAATCGATTAAATACTCATTTCAAACTATATATCAGAATTTATCATTTGTCTAAGTTATGCATGTATGGCACAACTACAGCTATATTAGGCAGCTAGAAATTAGGAGTGAGAAGGGAGAATATTGACCTCAAATATTTTTATGAAAGTACCTTTTAGAAGGAAAGAATATGAATTTTAATATGATTGGTTAACTAATTACATATTTTGGCGTTAAATAACTTAATGTTTAAGGTCTAAAATGAATAATTCTAAATGGAAGTGAGTATTCTATTCAAATCGAAAAATCGATCAAATCAAATTAATTCAGAAATTCGGTTTGATTTTTTACTCATTTCGATTTAGTTTTTAGTTTCAAAAATTTTAGTTATTTCAATTCTGTTTGATTTTGATCAAAAAAAATGGAAAATTTGAACTGAACCGATTAATGATAATAATAATAGAAGTGAATAATATTCGGTTCAAATCGAAAAATTAATCGAATCGAATTAATTCAGAAATTCGATTTGATTTTTTATATATTTCAGTTCGATTTTTAATTTAAAAATTTTCGATTATTTTAGTTCCGTTTGATTTTGGTCTGAAAAAATAGAAAAATTGAACCAAACCGATTAGTGATAATAATAATATAGAGAGATTATACTATAATCGAGTAGAATACTAAAAATAAAGTGTAAACAATAAAAAGTCTATGAAAAAGTCAAATCGATCAAACTGAATTGAATCGAACTAAATCACACTAATTCAGTTCCGTTTGATTTTGGTCAGAAAAAATAAAAAAATTGAACTGAACCGATTAGTGATAATAATAATAATAATATAGAGAGATTATATTATAATTGAGATTGAAATATTTCAATTAAATATTAGAATACTAAAAATAAAGTGTAAACAATAAAAAGTCTATGAAAAAGTCAAATCGATCAAATTGAATTGAATTGAACTAAATCATACTAATTCAGTTCAGTTCAATTTCTACTCAAAATCGATTTGATTCGATTTTCATAAATACTAAAATTTTAATTTTCAATTTATTCCGTTTGATTCAATTTTAAATCGAACTGATCGAATACTCATCCCTCGTTCTAAGCATGAATCAAATGGAAATCTTAAACAACAAAAGATCAATTCAAAGTTTGCAGTCAATTATCATTTAGTCTTTGTTTTCAATATGAACATTTTATATTCCGTTTTGGTTATGGTCTTTTTGCTTTTCTTTAGAATTAATGTTAGTCTCCCTTTATTGACATGGTCCTGTGCGGTTAATATATATTTTTATATTTGTAATTTTATGTTTTAATTTAAATATAAATTTTATTTTTAAATTTATTTGACTATTGAAATAATAATTAATTATTTAGTATTCTTAAATTAATATGTATCTAGATTTTTCAAAATTGTATTTATTTAAATAAAATAAGTCTTGTTTGAGTAGTTTTTTTAATTAAATTATGGTGTAATCAGTGAAAAATATTTTATTTAAAATTATTAGCACAACATTATAATAATTAAAAGAGAGTAATTCACCAAAATTCATACTTTCTTATTAATTTGAGAAAAACTCTAAACACTCTATTGAAAAAGCTCGGCCTCTAAGAAAATGTTTAATGGAATATCAATTTGAAAATATGTCAAATGAGAAACTGTATATAAATATATATAGTGATTATTCCCCCTCATACCTTTCCGCTCCACTAGGATTTCAATATCTCATCTTCTTGTTAAAATTAAGTTTTATTGCTAAATTGTTTCAATAATTTTGTGTTTACTTAAAAAAATTATCAAATTATCAACGGATTAAATTTTGATCTTGCATTTACTATAAAAATTTATCAAATTAACAATGAATTAATTTTGATCTTTTAATAATCGTTATTGATTTTTAATAACAAAAATTTTGTGTAAACATTCACCGACGATTTTTAAAAGTCATTAGTATTATTAACTAAATTCCAAATTATGTTCATAGTTGATAAGTTGAAAAAACAATTCGCTGTGAAATTCACTTATCGATATAAAATCCGTTAATAAATTCGTTAATAATTTATAAATTTTAATCTGTTGATAAATTTAAAAAAATAATTATTAATAAATTCTAAATTTATTAGTAATTTATCAACAATTTTGAAAATCCATTATTAAATTACATCATCAAAATTTTAAGTATAAAATGTATTGTAATTTATCAATAGACCAAATCCATTTTTAAATCTACTGATAAAAATTTAAGATAAAATCCATCATTTTTCACTCATCAATGGATTTACTAACAAATTTCAAATCCATTGATAACTTTAGAAGAAAAATACTTGCATTTTTTCAAAATTTTTAGCAATGGATTGATTATTTCCTTTTATCATTCATTCATTTTATCATTTTCCTCTCTTTCATTTTCTTTCTTTTTCTCTCTTTTCTTCTTTTTTCTATTATTTTTATAACAAGACTATAAACAATTGGATAATTTATGTATATCTTCTCTATTGAAGTAAGTGTATTTATATACATATTACAAGATCTTGTTAAGACAACTCCTAAGAATCCTCTATCAATCAATTAGTATCAATTAGCTTATAATTATGTAATCTCCTTTAATTATGTACATATTATGTTCACACTTTAACACTCCCCCTCAAGTTAGATAATAGATTTTTATCATTCTCAACTTGTTAGAAAGATATTCTATTCGATGCCCATTTAATGCTTTGGTGAGTAGATCACTCAATTACTCTCATGTCTTCACATAACTGGCGGAAATTAAATTTTCTTAAATTTTCTCGCAGATGAAATGACAATCAACTTCAATATACTTAGCTCATTTATCATATACTAGGTTAGAAGCAATATAAAGTGTAGCCTGATTATCACATCAAAGTTTCGCGGGTGATGCAACATCTAAACCAGCTCCTTTCAGCAGATGATTTATCCACAGAATCTCATAAGTGGATCGAGTCATGGCTCTATATTCTAACTCGGCACTGGATTTGAATATTACATTTTGCTTCTTACTTTTTCAAGACACTAGGTTTCCTCCAACAAATACACAGTAGCCTATAGTCGACCTTCTACCATTTTTGGATCTCACCCAATCAACATCTGAAAAACACTCAACTATAGTATGCCCATGATCACTGTAGAGTATACCGAATCCAGGAGTCCCTTTTAGATAACATACAATTTGTTCTAAAGTGGCCTAATATTTCATCGTAGGAGCAGACATGAACTAGCTTACAACGCTTACTGCAAATGCAATATCTGACCGAGTTATCACCATAAGGTAGTTCAGCTTTTCCAACCAATCTTATGTACCTCTCTAAATCATCATAAGGATTTCCGTCATCCTTTGTGAGATATAAATTAGGAATTATTGGTGTGCTACAAGGTTTAGCTTCCAACTTTTCAGTTTCTGCAACTAAGTCAAAGATATACTTCCTTTGAGACAAGAAAATTTCCTTTTTACTCCTTAAGACTTTGACTCCCAAGAAATATTTAAGCTGACCTAAGTCTTTGGTATGAAAACTCGCATGCAAGAAGGATTTGAGAGAAGAGATCCCTACACTATCATTCTCTGTAGTGACAATGTCATCAACATACACAATAAGGAGAGTAATACCAATATCTGAATTTCTATGGAAGACTGAGTGATCACACTTGCTTTATTTCAACCCAAATTCTTAAACAACTTCACTGAACTTGCCAAACTATGCATTGAGACTCTACATTGCAATATAAAGATTTCTTCAAACAGCAGACTTTTCCATACTCCCCTTGAGCAACAAATCCAGGTGGTTGCTCCATGTACACCTCCTCTTGAGGTCACCATGTAAAAATGCATTCTTGACATCTATCTAACTGGTGTAAAGGCCAATGCTAAGAAGCAGTTAGGGAGATGAAGAAGCGAACTGAAATCATTTTGGCTACTGGAGAAAAAGTGTCAGAAGTCAAAGCCATAGGATTGTGCATAACCTTTAGTGACAAAATGGACCTTAAGTCTTGCTACAGGACTATCTTAATTGACTTTGATGGCAAATACTCATTTACAGCCCACAACTTTCTTGCCAGAGGGTAAATAAACTAGTAACCAAATATGATTTTTATTTAGAGTCTTGATCTCCTCAAACATTGCACCACGCCATCCAGAATAGATCGGGGCCTCTTTAACTATCTTAGGTAAGGAAATAAAATATAGAGAGACAATTAAAGAGGTAGAAGAAGGAGACAGGTGATTATAAGAAAGAAAATTAGCAACAGAATAGGCAGACTTACACTGTTGTTTACCTTTATGAAGACTAATGCGGAGGTCAAGGTCACTCGGTGGTGGATCTGATGGCGAAGAAGATTCTGGTGCAAGACATTAGGTACTAGTCTCCGATAGTAAACTTGAAAAACTGACGGTTTAACAGGAGACTGAGTGATAATCTGAGATCCAGAAAATAGGGTTTACAATGCGTTCTGTAAGCTTAGTCTTAAAGGATGGTGTTCTTCCCCTTTTATTCCTTTCCTCCATCTGTCAGTGACGTGTAACGGCCTTGCTTTTATTAGGCCACCTGTCTCTGCCATACTGATACGGGCGTACGAGAGTATCAGATCTCTGTCCCATGCGTAACAGCCATTTAATTCTCCTCTGGCACGCATGCTGGGGGACCCACCAGGCGGAGGGACTGGCCACCTTCGTTCTTCTGGACTGGGCTGGAAGAGGAGATTAAGTCTGAGATTAGAGGAGGTCTGATCTTTGGGCTGGGAAAGGCAGGGCCGACCTGATTGAGAAATCTGAATTGGGCCCGGTCTTAAGACTGAGCGGGCTGGACCTGGCTCACGCGGGAGACTTAGAAGCCTTCAGGTCATGGGCTGCCATCGTGGGCCTGGCCTTGGTCCGGGGTAGTGAAATCCAGCGGTCATCAATTGCCCCTTTACCTTCTCATCAGTTATTGCCCGACTGATGAGGGGGTAAATACCGAGAGTCATTATAACCGCGCCGTCTAAGTACAGTCTGCCTCAAAACATCTTTTCATCTCTCAACTGTTTCAAATTTCGAATTCCCTCTGTCTTCTCAAAACTTTTGCTCTCTTTAGCTCTCTGTGCGCTCTTGTTAGCTTCGCTTTCCTCTGCTCATCTGCACTAACTGCTTTCCAGGTACGCCTCTTCTTCCACCATGGATAGCTCTAGTCTCCCCGATGTCGTCAACCTAGAATCTAGAATCTAGCATCACTCCATCCAACATTAGGAACTTCATCCCTAGGGAGTACCTAGATACCCCCCTTTTTCACATCTGGTGTAACGACCCGAAAATCGGACCGCTACCGGCACTAGAATCCAAATCGGCTTAAGGCCGCCGGGACCCGTAGCAAGCCAAACATTCATCCTGTAAACCTGTTTAATCCCATACATGATCAACAACATACATAAAAATTTTGAACTTTTCTTTCCATTCATCACCAATCTCAACCTTTGCAAGCACTATTCATAAACATAAACATTAACCCCACCGTGGAGTCCTCATCAATGCTCCAATGGGGTGACATAACATGAATTAAGTTTGGTTTACAATAATCATCCTTAAACATTAAGATCATGTACTAGAAAGGGATTAACGTAATACTACGGTCAAGCACAACTCTAAACTCCCATAAGCATCATTACATAACATTACAATACTTTACTTTTACATTACAATATATTCATGTCCGCAGCTAGCTGTTACATCGTACAAAAACTCTACTCCTGCTGACCTCCTAGTCTACCCTGTACCTGCAATCCTGGGGGTTAAGGGAGAGGGGTGAGCTATAAAGCCCAGTGAGCAGAATAATTAATCATTCAATTTAAATTTCATGCTTTCATGAAATGCAACATATCACAAACAATTCACATCAAGGATGAACTTGTCACCATTTAGCCCTCCATACAGTCTAATCATGCCAGGGGCGTAGTGCAGGCACGCCTGGACTTCCATAGCATAACACACAGTGCAGGCTCACCCGATCTTTCTCTTACATAGTGCCAGGGGCGTAGTGTAGGCACGCCTGGACTTCCATATCATAACCTCATGTTATAACGTGTGAGGGCCAATGGATCATTCAACATTCATCCACATCAACAACATAATATGCAATGCAACATATTCATGAGTTCTAATGCAAGCACCCTAGTATATCTCATGGCATTCATGATGCGTGTATCATGCTCAGGATTTATTTATTTACTTTGAAATAACATAAGGTATTCCACTCACCTCTGGCTGAAGCTCTAACAGACTCAGAAGCAGCTGAACTCACTGCTGGGATCCTCGGTTCCTCGGGTCCGAACCTACACAGGTGGACCCAAATGAGGGACCTAACATACATAAACATGACTCTAAAATACTCCCCAAAAATCCTCTAAAACACCTTAAAACAATCATAGAAAACATGCAAAGGAGGGCTGCACAGGGCACTTTCGGCGGCAGGTTCGGCGGCCGAAAGTCCCTCCAGAGCCGAAAGTCATGCAGGTTCGGTGGCACTTTCGGCGGCCAAAAGTGCCCTCCAGAGACGAAAGTCCATTTTCGGGGGCAGGCTTCGGCAGCTGAAAGGCTTGCCTCACAGACAGGTTTGGCGGCCAAAAGTTCTTTCGGCTGCCGAACCTGGTTTCTCCCAAAAGGGCAGAAACTCAGCTTTTCAATGCACAATTTCCTCCCAAACCCTCCAATCAAGCATCCAACTCTCTCAAATCATGCATAGACACTTGCATCAACATATAGGGGTCTCAAACTATCCTAAACCCCAACTCAAACACATCAAACATGCATATCCAACACACATTGTCCATATAATCACATAAAACCTAACAAAGTTCAACTAACCTAAACATGCATTTCTACCCCATAGATCAACTTAAAACTTGTTTAAAACATACAATGAGCTCAAGATCGGCTCTTACCTCTTGAAGATCGAGAGAGAGACGACCTAAACTTGGAAACCAAGGGAAAAGAGCTCCTGAGTCTTCCAAGCCTCAAAACTTACTCTTTGCTTAAAAATCTTCAAAACAAAGTAAAAACTCATGAAAATCATGAAGGATTTGAAGAAGAGGACTCAAAATCGGCGAGGGACGGCGGAGAACTCACCTTGGCCGAAAATGGGGAGAAAAGCTCGCCCATTCGGATAAGGGGACCCTTTTATAGGTGGCTGGCCAGGCCACTTTCGGGAGCCTAACGTGCCTCCGCGTGCATGCCATGTTCGGCAGCCGAACATAAGGTTCGGCGGCCGAACCTGGACTTCCCTCACTTATGCCTTCGGGGGCCTAAAGCACTCCCGAAGTGCATGCATGTTCGGCGGTCGAACTTGAGGTTCGGCGGCCGAACCTGAGTCTTCTTCTCAAGACTATTTTCATTCAAAACTTAATTTTTTTCTTGTTTAAACCCATGAAATACATTAAAACATTTTATAAAAAACATGATTTTACCCTTCTAGAGGTTTTCGACATCCGAGATTCCACCGGACGGTAGGAATTCCGATGCCAGAGTCTAGCCGGGTATTACATCTGGGCTCCGTACCGAAATGAGAGGATCGTTCTTCCCGATCCTTCTCCCTCTGGTCTGATCGACCCTCAGAAGGACATGAGCTTAATATTCTTCGTTAAGTAGAGGGAATATGGTTTGTCCTTTCCTTTCTCTCCCTTCTTCATCGAGGTCTTCCGATATTTCGAGATTACCCCTCGGATGTTGACCCCCAATTCCATTCTTTTCATGTCTTCCTTTGAATCTGTGTGTCTGAGCTGGGGGTTTACACCCACGGTGCGTCTGTTCGTTACCTTCTTCAGGCTAGTCAAGGCGAGTCAAAATTTTTCCTATTTTGCCCCCCGCGGAGGGCTGTCAATTTTTATGGGGTATAAGGACTCCATCAAGGGCTGGGTAGAGGGTTTTGTTGTGGTGGAATTGAAGAAGGAGACTGGATTGGCTTGGGAGTTAGGACTCGACTGGGAGGATGTCTTGTTGGGTTGCAACGACCTGCCTCAATTGAGCCTTACCGAGCAGGTAGGGTTCGTTCGACTGACTTCTGTCGAAAAGAAGTATGATGTCGAGAAGTGCTTATATGCGTCCAACCTTTGGGATATCAAAGACGCGGGTACTTTATTTCATTTGCTTGTTTTAATCTGGTTTTAGTGATTTTTATTGAGTACTGTTCTGACTTGCCCTGATTTTGGATTTTTGCAGCTTCTGAGGTGAAAATGGACCAGATCAAGCCTCCCAAGAACCTTGCATTGTCCCGGGAGAGCATGAATGCCGCATTGGATGCCCTTCTAGCTGGGCAATCGGTGGGAGAGGCTACTCAGAGGGTGGCCGAAGTTATATCTTCCAGGTCGGCTAGCCGACCTCCTCCTCCAGCTCCAGTTACTTCTCAGGCTCCCAGGCCAAGTTCTCAAGGTGTCAGGTCGGGGAGGCCCTCCAGCCGCAACAGGTCGGACTCCGCCCCTCAATCTTCTCATGCCCCCAAGTCCCAACGGGCTCCTACTGAGGGGGCAAAGAAGGCTCCGAAGATTACTATTAGCCCGGTGGGGAGCACCGAGCAAGTGAAGACGGATACCGTCGTGTCCTCGATGGTTGTTCCTAAAGAAAGGTCTGGAGCTATTACCGCTGGACGTAGGGTTCCCGAGGACGGGCTGGAGGTTATCCCCGTAAGTGAGGGTGTTCAGGGAGTCGCTACTGAAGGCACCCCTGCAACTGAGGGCATCCTTGCAGAGAGAGCTGAGCCCAGTCCGGTTGAGGTCGTTCCTCCTACAGAGAAGTCGTCCGCTGCCTCTGAGGGCCTTGCAGGAGGGGCTGGGAGTAAGCATCCCCCTCCCTCCAAAGTTCCTGCCCCAGCTCCCACTTCCAAGAAGGCTAGGGCCTCTAGAAAACCGGCTCCACCTTTGCCTTCTCTTAAGAAGGAGAAGACTTCTGTGGTGCCCCTGCTGTCTGCACTAGACAATGATATCTTGAACGCGGAGGACATCACCCACCAGTCTCCGGCGAGCGCCGTGGTGGAAATCTTACGGGGGCGGATGTTTGGCGGGACCACAGAAGCTTCAGACCCTCGCCTGCTGACTCTTATTGGCCTACTGGCCAGCTCTACTCGAGAACAGGTGGCCTTCTGTGCTCAGACCCGAGAGCGGCTCGGAGACACTGCCAGGGAGATGCTCTTGATGGTAACTCGCGTTTGTTTCTTTTCTTTTTGTTTAGTTTATTTTTACCTCTCTTGACTTTCTAACTTCATTTGTTTTCCCCTTTTTGCCAGGCGATGGGCGTTTTTATGGAGATTGATGCCCGGGATCGTGCCCTCAGGGACTCAGTAGATCGCCGTATTGAGGAGGCGCGTCTCGAAGAGAACTTGTCAGCGACCAGCAATGCCCGGGGCAATCTCGTGGCTGCCCGAGAGCATTACAGGTCCTTCCAGATAGAGCTACACACTGCGCTGGAGGCCCTCAAAAGGGCTGATGGGAGGACAACTGAGGCGGAGGATCAGCGTGACAAAGCTTTAAAGCAACTGTCCTCCTTGGAGGAGATTCGGCGAGAGAGGGATGAGGCCCTGAGCCAGAAGGACAAGGCCCGGCACCAGTACGAGCTAGTGAAGGCAGATTTTGATGCCGTGCTGGCGCAGAAAGAAGAAGCCCTAGCCCTGGTGGTCCTTGAGGAAGAGCTGGCTAAGCGGGCTGATAATGAGAGAGACCTAGCCCTGGCAGTAGAGACGTCTAAACTTCAAAACCAGCATCTCTGCCAGGAGGTCGAGGTTCTTAAGAAAATGTGTGCGGCCTTGCTCGAGGACGCCAAGCATGCTGAGGACAGAGTCCAACTGGAGTGCGAGGAGCGCTTAAGGGAGTACAAGGAGTCGGCTGAGCTAAAGAAGGAGATCTAGCAGGCCTGTGAAGCTCATCTTTAGAGCTATAAGGACTCTTCGGAGCTGAAGACCAAGATAGCTGAGGCCTGTGAAGAGCGACTTGCGGAGTTTAAAGCTTCTGGCGAAATGAAGACTGCTGTATGGAATAAGAGCTTCCGCATGTTCGTCTCTGGATACAACCGAGGCCTAAGGGATGCCAAATATAACCCTTCCACCCCATTGGCCAAACTCCGAGCCGCTGAAGAAGACTCCGATGGCGAGGACGTGCTTTACGGGGAGGATGACAGACCCTTGCCTAAAGGAGCTTCTCGCACTGCAGCTGGGCCTTCTGAGGCAGATGCCGGGCTGGGGAAGGAAGATGAAGATGCTGGGCCTCGGGAGCAGGAGGAAGCAGGGCCCCAAGGGGGGGAAATTGTACCCTTTGTACATAGTAGTGTAGAAGATAACAATGTAGATATACCTAGGCATGTAAGTCCCTTAAGGACAGTTTTCCCTTTAGTAGAGTAGGTTGTAATTGTAACTTTATTCAATGAAATTTGACTTTTACTTGTATCTATATTTGAATTGTTTCTATTTTTGTTTGTTGTTCAGGCTTTACCGAACTGCTTATGCTGTAAAAAAGCCCAAAATGTCGAGGATAAAATATTTAAGCCATATATATTAAGAATGAAACACTTAAACCATGTGCTTCATAATTTTTCTAAGGAATCAACTATACCGTTTTTCCTCTTTTGCCCTCAAGCCACTTAGAGCTGAAATTTTGTCAATTGACTAAACTTTTAACTTATAAATTTTTCCATTTTCACTAAGGCATTCCTATCTGCAAGCCTTTCAGAGCTGGATTTACCTTAAAGATAAAAAACCTTTAAGCTACATGTTTATCTAGTCTTTCGCAGGATTCAACCGTATCAGGTCGTCACCTATGAGTTTGATTTTTAACAATTGACTATACTTCCAATTCATGAGTTTCTATAACTTTATACAGGAGTTCTTATTATTTTCTGTTCTGTTGACTCGTCCACAATGCGAGTTCAATTGTACAACATTCATATAACCAAAGTGAAATGGATCATGTACCTTTTAAGGTGATGAGCAGGGCTAGCCCTTTTGTTCTTAGTTCTACTCCGATAGGAATCGAGACTGGGGCTTGTCTGCTCATGCTTTAGGCTTCTTTCTAGATCTTGGGAGGTTTATAGCTTACTGAGCTCGGCCTTTTTCTTGATTGCCTTTCTGGGCTTATGTTTACGTGTTTCAGGTCGGCGCTTTTGTCTTCACGTTACTTTTGTCTTTTTAGCCCGGTTTTTTTTTTTGGAGTCGGGAGATCTTGGGGATCCCGGCCTTGTAGTGCCGGGAGATCTTGGGGATCCTAATCTTGTAGTGCCGAGAGATCTTGGGGATCCCGGTCATATAGTGCCGGAAGATCTTGGGGATCCTGGTCTTGTAGTGCCGGGAGATCTTGGGGATCCCGGTCTTATAGTCCAGAGAGATCTTGGGGATCCCGGTCTTGAAGTTTCAGGAGATCTTGGGGATCCCGGTCTTGAAGTCCCGGGAGATCTTGGGGATCCCGATCTTGTAGTCCCGGGAGATCTTGGAGATCCCGGTGACCTACCTCCCTGAGGTCTTGGGCCTTATTGCCTGTTTTATTTTTCTCTTTTATTTCTTTCATGAGAACAATGTCAGATATGGCAAATAAAGAATTGGACGATAACAACGTCTATTTTATTATCATGCTTTTTGAAATACAATCAGTCTTTTTACATTTGATAACATCTTAGGGGAAGTACCTTTTCAAATGCTGGATATTCCAAGCATGAGGCTCAGGGTTTCCCTGTAAGTCTTCGATCCGATATACCCCTGGTTTGACCACTTTGACTATTTTGAACGGGCCCTCCCAGGTCGGTGCTAGCTTTCCTACAGCGGCTCTTTTTCCTGTAGCTTCCAGATTTCTCAGGGCCAGATCTCCTACCCTCAGGCTTCTTTCTCTGACCTTTTGATTGTAATAACGAGCTGCTCTTTGTTGATAAGCGGCTGTACGAACTTGAGCTTCCTCCCTAATTTCCTCTAAGGCATCCAGGTTACTTCTTAGTTTATCACTATTAGCGTTTTCATCATTGAATTGGACCCGATGGGTAGGGACTTGCAGCTCGATTGGAACCACAGCTTCAGTGCCAAACGCGAGTGCAAAAGGCATTTCTTTATTGGACGTTCTGGGGGTAGTTTGGAGTGCCCATAGGATGCTATTGAGCTCTTCTGCCCAATTCGCCTTTGCCCCATCCAGCCGCTTCTTCAATCCCTGGAGGATGGCTCTGTTAGTGACCTCTGTTTGACCGTTGGTCTGAGGATGGGCCACCGAGGAGAATTTGTGCCATATGCCCATGTTTGCTGTAAACGTTCTGAAGGCACTACAGTCGAATTGTCTGCCATTATTTGAGATGAGTAACCTTGGTATTCCGAACCTGCAGATGATGTTGCCCCATACAAAGTCTATCATTTTACGGGCTGTGATTGTGGGGATCGCCTCTGCTTCTGGCCATTTCAAGAAGTACTCCATAGCCACCACTACAAATTTATTCTGCCCCGTGGTCTTGGAAAAGGGTCCCAGGATGTCTATTCCCCACTGTGAGAAAGGCCACGGGCTGGATATACTGGACTGAGGAGTGGCTGGAACATTGATGGCATTAGCAAACCTCTAGCATACATCGCATCTTCGGACAAATTCCTCTGCCTCTTTTTTAACAGTAGGCCAATAGTATCCCTGCCTGAATATTTTATTAGCCAGCGTTCCTGCTCCTTCGTGAGCTCCACACATTCCCCTGTGTATTTCTTCCATCACCTTTATTGCCTCCTCTGGGCTCACACATCGGAGCCACGGGCTGGATTTCCCCCTTCTATATAAAGTCCCCCTTACTGCTTGGTAATTAGCGGCGCGAGCTGCTATCTTCTTTGCTTCATCCTTGTCTTCAGGAAGCTTTCCCTTCTCTAGGTATTCCAGGTATGGGGTCATCCAGCTCTGGCTTTGCTCCACTTGCAATACAGTGGCCGTTTTGTCAAAGGCAGGTGTGCTAATGTGTTGTATGTATACCTCGTCAGGGAGTTGTTCTAGCTCCTCTTTAGATAATCGGTTGAGCAGGTCTGCCTCTTCATTCTCTTTCTAAGGTATTCTCTGATACCTAACTGTGATTCCTCGACTTTTGAGCTCGGCTTCTATAGCCTTCGTCTTCGCCAGGTAGTTCTGCATGGTAGGGTCTCTGGCCTGATATGCCCCTGTTATCTGATTGATCACCAACTGGGAGTCACTATTCACTTCAAGGTTGGTTGCCCCTACTTCCATTGCTACCAGCATTCCGTTTATTAGGGCTTCATATTCCGCTACATTATTAGAGGCCTTGAATTCCAGGCATAAGGCGTAGCAAACCTTAAATTCTTCAAGTCCCTTCAACATTATTCCAGCACCACTGCCCCCAGCGCCTGATGCTCCGTCCACATACAGCTTCCAACTGAATTCTTGAGAGAATTGCCCATCTCTCTCATTTCCCAATGCTTCCAAAGATGACTGACCCGATTCCCTTCGTTCTTCATTGAACGAGCATTCTGCTATGAAATCAGCCAAGGCTTGAGATTTTATGGTGGTCCAAGGTCGGTACTTTAAACAGTAGGGACTAATCTCGATGGACTAGGCAAGCATCCGACCTGATGTTTCCGGCCTGTGGAGAATCTTCTTCAGCGGTTGGTCTGTCATCACTACCCCCTGGTGGCTTTCTAGATAGACTCTGAATTTCCTGACTGCCAGCAACAGAGCATAGGCTATCTTCTCGATGTTCAAGTATCTGATCTCGGAGTCTTTAAGCACCTTGCTGACATAAAACACTGGTTTTTGTTCTCCCTCTTCTACTCTTACCAACACTGCACTGACTGCTTGCTTAGAGGCTACCAAATAAATCAGGAGCTCTTCTCCTTCCAGTGGACTGCTAAGTACATGGGGCGAGCTGAGATAGCTTTTGAGCTCTTTGAAAGCTTCTCGACAATCTTTGGTCCATTTAAAGTTCGGCACTTTCCTCAACTTCTTAAAGAACGGCAAGCATCTTTCTGCCGACCTCGACATGAAGCGATTGAGCGCCACCACTGTAACGACCCGGAAACCGAACCGCTACCGGCGCTAGGATCCAGATCGGCATAAGGCCGCCGGGACCCGTAGTAAGCCTAACATACATTCTGTATACCTGTTAAATCCCATACATGATCATACATATACATAAAACTTTAAACTTATTCTTTCATTTACCAAGCTCAACCTATGCATGCACAACTCATAACCATAAAACCCCACACTGGAGCCCTCATCAAATGCTCCAATGGGGTAACATAACATTAAGCTTGGTTTACATAAACATCATTAAAAATTTTCATTAAAAAGATCATGTATCAAAAAGGGATTAACATACACTAGGGCCAAGTACAATTCTATCCTCAATAAAATTCTTTACATTACATTGCATTATAACATTTTACAATACATGTCCACATCTAACTATTACATAGAACATGACTCCTTTACTCTTGTTGACTTCCTGATCTATCCCGTACCTGCAAACCTGGGGGATTAAGGGAATGGGGTGAGCTACTAGAGCCCAGTGAGCAGAATAGTAAAAACATTATATTAAAATTCATGCTTTCATGAAATGCATCACATCACAGACAAATCACCTTAAGGATGAACTTGTCACCAATAGCCCTCTACATACCTAATAGTGCCAGAACGTAGAATGGGTCCTGGTCTTTCTCTTACACAACATATCATAACATTCCAATGTGCCAGGGACGTAGAATGGGTCTTCCTGGACTTTCTCTTACATAGTGCTAGGGACGTAGAATGGGTCTTCCTAGACTTCCGTACCGTGTCATCATCATAACATATCATACCATACGAGGGCTAATAGATCATTCAATGTTCATCCACATCAACAATATAATATGCAATGCAACATATTCGTGAATTCTAATGCAAACAACCTAATATATCTCATGGCATTCATGATGCGTGAATCATGCTAAAACTTTTATTATTTGCTTTGAAACATAAAGAGTCATTCTACTCACCTCAGGCTAGCTCTGAAAAGACACTGAAGCAGCTATCTCACTGCTGGGGTCCTCGGTTCCTCGGGTCCGAACCTACACAGGTGGACTCAAATGAGGGACCAAACATACATGAACATGACTCTAAACTACTCCCCAAAAACCCCCTAAAACACCTTAAAACAATCATAGAAAACACGCAAAGGAAGGCTGAACAGGGCACTTTCGGCGGCAGGTTCGGCGGCCGAAAGTCTCTTCAGAGCCGAAACTCAGCCACTTTCGGTGGCACCTTCGGCGGCCGAAAGTGGTTCCAGAGCCGAAACCCATGCATGTTCGGCGGCACCTTCGGCGGCCGAAACTCCCTTCCAGAGCCAAAAGTCTAGCTTTCGGGGGCAGGGTTCGGCAGCCAAAAGATTGCCTCCACAGGCAGGTTCGGCGGCCGAAAGTCCTTCGGCTGCCGAACATGAGTTCTTCCAAAGGGCAGAACTCAGCCTCCTCATGCACATTTTGCCTCCCAAACCATTCAAACATGCATTTAGCTATTCTACAACATGCATACACAAGCAAATAAGCATATAGGGGTCTTAAACTAACCTAAACCCCAACACAAACACATATAGCAACTCATACAATACACATTAACCAAAAACTCAACATTAACCTAAACATGCATTTCTACCCCATAACCCCTCAAAACTTGCTTAAAACATACAAGAAGGGTAGGATCTAAGCTTACCTCTTGAAAATCGAGAGGAGAGACGATCCTAACTTGGAGATAGGAGAAATCTAGCTCCTTGGGTCTCCAAGCTCCAAAACTTGATCTTAGCTTCAAAGATCTTCAAAACCAAGTTAAAACTTGTTAAAACTTGAAAGATTTGAGGAAAATCATCAAAACCAACCATTGGAGGGCATGGACTCACCGTTGGCCAAAAATAGGGGAGAAAGCTTGCCCATTTTCGGCCATGGAGCCTTTTATAGGTGGCTGGCCATGCCACCTTCGGAAGCTGAAGGCGACTCTAAAACTCATGCATGTTTGGCGGCTGAACATGAGGTTCAGCGGTCGAAAGAAAGCCACTTTCGGAAGCCTAACGTGCCCCCCTAAACCATCCCATGTTCGACGACCGAACCTGGAAATGCCTCCATGGCCTTTTTATTCAAAACTCAATTTCTTTCTTACTTAAAACCATAAAATACATGAAAACATTTTGTAAAAGCATGTTTTTACCCTTCTAGAGGTTTCTAACATTCGAGATTCCATCGTACGGTAGGAATTCCGATACCGGAGTCTAGCCGGGTATTACAACCACTCTTCCCATAAGTCTTTGGATATCCCTCACGCAGGTAGGCTCGGGCATATTCAGGATAACTTCCACTTTCTCCGGATTGGGCTCAATGCCTTTCCCACTCACCATGTATCCCAGAAATTTTCTTCACCTGATAAAGAAGGCGCACTTCGCTGGGTTCAGCCTCATTCTGTACTGCTCTAGCACCTCGAACACCTCCCTCAGATCCTCCAAGTGCTGCTGAAAAGTCAGACTCTTCACCACCATATCATCCACATATACTTCGACATTCCTGCCGATCTGATCCTTGAAGATTTTATTCATCAATCTTTGGTATGTTGCCTTGGCATTCTTCAGCCCGAAAGGCATGGTTTTATAGCAGTAGGTCCCATCTTCCATTATGAACGAGGTTTTTTCTTCATCCGACCTGTCCATTGGAATTTGATGATAACCAGACATAGCATCCAAAGATGACATGTAATCAAATTTGGCCGTAGAATTGACCATTTTATTAATATCAGGGAGGGGGTAACAATCTTTGGGACACGCTTGGTTGAGGTCTGTAAAATCTATACACATCCTATATTTGCCATTGGCTTTTTTGACTAATACAAGATTTGCTAGCCATTGTGGGTACATGACCTCTCTAATAAACCCTGCCTCTTCTAACTTCTGCACCTCCTCCCTGGTGGCTTGCTGCTTCTCCCTTCCTACTACCCTCTTCTTCTGATTTATCGGCCTGGCCTCTGGGAGGACATTCAGCTTGTGTGCCATCACTCTGGGGTCAATCCCGGGCATGTCAGAAGGCTTCCAGGCGAAGCTTGAAGCGTGACCTCGGATCAGGGCCATGACTTCCATTTTCTGTTCTTCAGTGAGGCCGGCATTAAGACTGAAGACCTTATCTGTCTCTGCTTCTGATAAGGGAAAGGTCTCTAGCTCTCCAACCGGCTCTGTTCTGGCCTCTTTTTTCTTATCTCGAACCTCTAGAACTTCCGAGTCGAGCTTCTCCCTTGCCGAGCTCGGCTCTGATACCGTGGCCAGGTACACTGCTCTTGCTTCCTCCTGGCTTCCTTTGACTACCCCCACTCCCGCTTCAGTCGGGAATTTCATAGCCAGATACCTGATGCTGGTTACGGCCTCAAAGTCGAACAGTGCAGGTCGTCCCAGTATTGCGTTGTAGCTCAGGGGGAGTTTGACTACTAAGAACACCGCATAATGAGTGCGAGTCCTTGGTGCTTCTCCTAAAGTGAGGGCCAATTTTACTTTCCCTTCCATAGGTACTGGGACTCCCCTAATCCCTTTGACTGGGGCTTGATCCCAAACCAATTGCTCCTCTGGGATTCCCATCTGCTGAAAGACTCTGTACGGCAGCAAGTTCACTTTACTTCCGTCATCCACCAAGATCTTCTTAACCCGGTAGTTGTGGATGACGGCTTCAATAACAAGGGCATCGTCATGAGGCATCTGAACACCCTGGGCATCCTCCGGAGAGAAGGTGATAGTTACTGGAGAGTGCTCAACTACCTACATGACTTCGGCGCTGCTGCTCTCCCCATCTCGGCCTCTCCTCTTTCCCCTTCAGCTCATCCGACCTCCGGTTCCTCCCACGATCATGTTGATGGTTCCGCTAGAGCCATTAGGGCTGAGCAATTCTCGGTCTAAACCGAAAAACTGAACCGAACCGATTAAATTCAGTTTATCGGTTCGGTTAGTCGAAAAGATCGGTTTGGTTCGGTTAGTAAATTTAAAATTATTCGGTTTTCGGTTCGGTTCGGTTTAAATATGTTAAATAACCGATCAAACTGAAAAACCGAACCGAACCCAACCCAACCCAGCAGGCCAGCACCCCAACGCCCAACCCCCTCCATACCTTTCGCCGAACCCCTCCATCCCATTTTCCACATTCTCCAATCTCCCGATTCCCCCCACCCTTATTCTCCCGAATCTCGATTCCTCCCCTGGGCTCTCCACACTCTCATAGTCGAATCGGAAAGATGGCGACGAGGACGACGACGGTGACGAAGATGAGGACGACGAAGACTACGAAGACGATGATGAGGGGGGCGAGGACAACGAAGACGACAAGGTTCAGGTCTTACAATCCTCCAGAGGGCCACCGGTTCAGTCGGCGGATGACGACGAGGACGACGATGGTGAAGGCGGAGACGACGATGACGATGGTGAAGGCGGAAACGACGATGACGATGGTGAAGGCGGAGACGACGATGATGATGGTGAAGGCGGAGACGACGATGACGATGGTGAAGGCGGAGACGACGATGACGATGACGATGACGAGGATGAAGACGGTGAAGAAGTCTCATCTGGGCTGCGAGTTTGCGAGTTTGCGAGTTTTCATCTGCGACTTCTGGGTGGGGGTGGCCATGGTTTTTAATATAATATTTATTAAATTATTTTGTTGAAATTAGAAATAAAAAATTAAAAAAAAATACAGATTTCGGTTTGAACCGAACCGAACCGAATCGAACCAATTTTTATCGGTTCGATTCGATTCGGTTATACCTTCATAATCGGTTTTTTCGGTTTTATAAATTTTAACAAATCGGTTTTTGGTTTTATCGGTTCGGAACCGAATCGACCGATTGCACAGCCCTAAGAGCCATCATTCACCGGCCCTGCTCCCGTTCTCCTGGGTGCTTGTGCTGTTGGGTTTGGCTGAGGCCTTTGTCCCTCCGGCTTCTTCACGAAGTTCCTAAGGTGTCCCCTCTTTATCAGCCTTTCAATCTCACTGATCAGCTGGTAGCAGTTGTTGGTGTCATGGCCATGGGTGCGATGATATTGATAATACTTGTCAGGATTTCGTTGATCTGCTTCTGCCCTCATAGGCCTGGGCCATTGTAGGAACTCCTTATCCTGAACTGCCATGAGCATCTCGGCTCTGGACATATTGAGCGGGGTGAGGTTCTCCGGGATACGCGGAGGGAATGGCTTTTGTTTTAGAACCCGAGGAGGGAAAGGTCTCTGGTCTCTCCGGTCCCAGGGCTGCCTGTAGGGCTCAGGTTTCTTGCCTTGCTTCTTCTCATGCCTCTCCGATCTCCTTTCTTCGGGGGCTTTTCCTCTGTCTTCCGCCCCCTTGGTGAATCTACTCGTCATTAAGGCGTCATCTTGCCTTATATATTTCTTGGCCCTCTTCATCAGCTCTGCCAGCGTGTTGGGGGGCTTTCTGCTTAATGAGCCAAAAAATTTGGCGGAGGTCATCCCCTTCTGCATGGCCTCCACCGCTCTCCCCTCATCCAGCTCGGGAATCTGTAGGGCCTCTGTATTAAAACGGGCAACATACTACCTCAGCGACTCGTCCCTTTTCTGCCTGACTGTCTCTAGATAGCTGGTCTTTCTATCCGCTGGTACTCCGGCTATGAACCGGCTGATGAAGGCGTTGGCCAGATCCCCGAAGCTCCTGATACTCCCAGCCTCCAAGCTATTAAACCACGCCCGTGCCGGCCCCGTAAGCGTCGTTGGGAAAACCTTGCACATCAAGGCATCTGATAAAGTCTGCAACTCTATGAAAGTCTTATAATTCAAGACATGCTCCCTGGGGTTCCTGGCTCCATCGTACGTTGCCATAGGTGGCATCATAAACTTTTTAGGGACGGTCTCCTGCTACACCCACTTTGAGAAGGGTGAAGAGGTGGGCAAGAGAGTCTGGCTATGGTCTTTAGCTCCTAACTCAGCCAGGAGCTGTTCCCTCAGCTTTTGCAGTTTTTGATCTACATTTTCTTCTTCTTGTCTGGGCCTCTTCTCCAGACGATACTCCTCTTCCTGCGCTCCACTCTCCGTCCTCCTGGTTGTTCTGGCAGAATAATTGTCTGCCTCATCATTTTCTATCAGCTCCCTCATCCTTCTTCCATGAACTCTAGCTTCTGGTCATCTTCTACTCCTGATCTTCGCCCCCTTTCTCCGGTTTCTCGACTGATAGCTTGCGGGTGGTTGAAGGTGGGCTGGGGTTCGTTGGTTCGGGGTTCTTCTACTACCGGCGTCACATTCATTGGGGTGCTAAGGCCCCTCTGTTGCATCATCTGCCCTAGCCAGTGGACGGTGTTTTGTAGTTGAAGGGCCATGGCTTGGAGGTCCTGGTTGGATAAGGCAGCTCTGGGTGCATTCCCTGCCAAACTCGGCGAGGGGTTGAAGGGGATTGTTGGTTGTTTGGGGTTGTGGGGCTAGAGAAAGAGAACTGCTGCCCCTCTTGGATAGAGCTCAGGTCATTGGGAGTGTTTACAAGGTTGTTTTCATTATGGTTAGCCATCGTGGATCTCAGTGGATTTTGTAAGAGTGGAACTCCGGCGATGAAAAGATCTCCTTCATTTCCCACAGACGGCGCCAATTGATAATCTGAGATTCAGAAAATAGGGTTTACAATGCATTCTGTAAGCTTAGTCTTAGAGGAAGGTGTTCTTCCCCTTTTATTCCTTTCCTCCGTCTATCAGTGACGTGTAACGGCCTTGCTTTTATTGGGCCACCTGTCTCTGCCATACTGATATGGACGTACGAGAGTATCAGATCTCTGTCCCATGCGTAACGGTGATTTAATTCTCCTCTGGCACGCATGCTGGGGGACCCACCAGGCGGGAGGGACTGGCCACCTTCCTTCTTCTAGGCTGGGCTGGAAGAGGAGATTAAGGCTGAGATTAGAGGAGGTCTGATCTTTGGGCCGGGAAAGGCAGGGTCGGCCTGATTGAGAAATCTGAATGGGGCCCGGTCTTAAGACTGAGCGGGCTGGACCTGGCTCACGCGGGAGACTTAGAAGGCTTCAGGTCATGGGCTGCCATCGTGGGCCTGGCCTTGGTCCGGGGTAATGAAATCCAGTGGTCATCACTGAGTATTAGGAGGAATGCCACCATCAGATGGTGTAGTAGAAGACACATTTGATGAGTTTTCAACGTCATATGTGATTCTATAGATGAGCCGTTCATTGTCCTCCTCCTGACCAGTAGAGGTTTATGCAATGGGATAAAAAAGAATTTGCTCGGAAAAGGCTACATCTATTGAGACAATATATTTGTTGAGTTATAAAGAGTAATACTAATACTCCTAAAGGCGAAAATATCCCAAAAAGACACATTTTAAAGTTTTAGGATAAAATTTAGTCACATGAGATCTAACATCTCGAACATAGCAAGTGCTACCAAAAAGTCATGATTTCAAAGAAAATAATGACTTCTTAGCAAGGAGAACATCATAGGAAATATTACCATTTAGTAATACGGAAGACATGCGGTTAATGAGGAAGTATACAGTAGAGACAACATCGATCTACAATTGCTTAAGAACTTGCTTTTGGAACAACAAAGCTCGAGCAGTTTCAAAGAGATATCAATTCTTCCTTTCAGCTACTCTATTTTGAGTAGACTTTTTTAAATATATTTACATTTATAATAAATATTAGACATAAAGTAAAAATTTATTGATAATAATAATAATAATTTTAGATCTTACTGAATCAATAAAAATAATATTAATACTAACAAAATTTAGTTTTTTAATTGAAATAATAATAATTTTTTAAATTTATTAAATTATCAATGAATTTAGTAACATATTTATAAATGAATTTTATATCCATTAGTAAATTTACTAACGAGTAATAATATATTTTTTGTTTAAATTATTGTTTTTAATTTATTAATATATTTAAAATCTATTAATAATAATAATGAAAAATATGTTAGTAAGTTTGTTAGTATATAATATTAAAAATTTATTAACGAGCTTTTTTAATAACGAATTATTATTTATTGATAATTTATTTGCTAACAAATTTTTATTAGATTACTGATTGAAAAAATCTATTATAATCTGAATAAATGTTATAGTGATAATCTGTGAGATAAATATAATTGAAATTTGTATTTTTTTAAAAAAATTGTAGTTTCAGAGGCAAATTATTGTATAGTATTTAAATTGAAATTATATTTTAATATAAAAATATATTTTACTAATATTTATAATTTTTATTATTTTTATCGTTTAATAAATTATTGTTGCTAATTATAATAGTTGCTATATTGAGTGTTTAATATTTGTGTAGGTAAACAATATGCTAAGAATACTTTATCCATTAATGAGTTTATTCAGTAGAAATATAATAGTTTAATAGTGAGTCAATTACATAATTTTTTTAAATATTTTTTAATAAGCATCAATAAATTATCATTATTTACTAATAATTCATAACACATAATATTATTTTAATATAAATTAAAATATAAATTTTGAAATAAAAAAGCATAGGTATTCTTTTATACTCCTCAATTTAATAATATTATTAAAATCAATATAGAATTAAGGAGGTCCCAGAAGTACACTTACCCCCACTATGTACAGTAATTTTTCAGTTCTCCCTATATAATATTTGATGAGAATAGAAGCCACAGGCATGGATGATATGTTTCTCTGCGTAGTTTTGGCTCTTCTCTTTCTTCTTCTTGCCTTAAACTTCTGCTTACGAAAATGCATGCAATATAGAAACCTCCCACCAAGTCCACCTGCTCTTCCAATTATAGGTCATCTCCATTTAGTCAATCTTCCCCTCCATCGATCTCTCGATGCTCTTTCACTGAAATATGGTCCAATCATTTCTCTCCGATTCGGTTCTCGCCGAGTTATGGTCATATCATCGCCGTCCGCAGTGGAGGAATGCTTAACAACAAATGATATTGTTTTCGCCAATCGTCCCCCCTTAACCATTCAGAAATATGTTGGTTACAACAACACCACCCTTGCAACGGCCTCGTACGGCGACCACTGGCGCAATCTCCGTCGGATAAGCAGTCTTGAAGTTTTCTCATCGAGTCGTCTAAATGCGTTCAAAGACATCAGGAGAGATGAGATCAAGATTTTCTTGAAGAAACTCTATAGTGTTTCGAGCCATGATTTTGCTAAGGTAGAATTGAAACCAATGCTCACAGAGCTAACCTTTAACATAATCATGCGCATGGTTGCCGGGAAGCGGTACTACGGCGAGGAAGTGGCTGGAAAGGACAAGGCAGAGGCAGAGCAATTCAGGGAGATGATAGCGGAGGTTTTTGCATATGCTGGAGCCTCATATCTTGGAGATTTCTTGCCCTTCTTGAAGTGGATTGACTACCAGGGTTTTGTGAAGAGAATGATGAGGCTTGCCAAAAGAACTGATAGGTTTCTGCAAAATCTTATTGACGAGCATCGGAGAGATGACAAGACAAGACCGGAGAGAAGGAAGGATACCATGATCGGCCATCTTATTTCTATGCAAGAATCACAGCCAGAATACTATACAGATGAAGTTATCAAGGGCCTGGTTCTGGTTAGTACTGATGATACGCCTCTAAATTTCTATGCTTTTCATCTTTGAATTTACACATACCACTGGTCTGAGAGAAAAACTTTTCGCTATAAGTCAAAAATCCATCATTAATTATCATTAAAGAGGTAAAAGTCCGTCGTTTGCCCTTGTATGCATATGTTCTGGCTGCTGGTTTGGGTCTTCCTTCTTACTAAATTAAGCTCAAAGGAGAAAAATTCTGCGTCTTTGATTAAAAAAATAATAAAAATAATAGTGACAATAGATTCAGACAAACGTGTGAAACAAATTCTAAAGTAGATTGGATTGCACAGTTGTATCTGATAAGTTATTATATACAGGGCAGGCTATATAAGGCCAAATGCATTTTTCTTTCCTTCGGTTGGGTAGCTGGGTCAATGATGGATGACACAAAATAATTAATTAGTACTATTTTAATTATTGTGAAATTTATAATTTAATCCTTTAATTTTACTATTAATCAGTCTCTCACTTTGTAAAAATATATTAAAACATCATCCTAATTTAACTTCACAGTCTTTACCCATCACTTTCAATGTTTTATGTTAATATCTTGTCAATATCCTCCACTTTGAATTCATTATATTAATTTCCGTTTGAAAAGTCATCAACTAAAAGCAACCATTCTTCCACAAATGAATAGGATATTGTATTTGGTGGTACCGAATCCTCAGCTGTGACATTAGAATGGGCAATGTCCAATCTCCTTAATCATCCACAAGTCTTGGAGAAAGGAAAAGATGAATTGGACTCACATATCGGTGAAGAAAGTTTGATGGATGAATCTGATATTTCCAAGCTGCCATATCTTCAAAACATAATCACAGAGACCATGAGATTGCATCCAGCAGGTCCATTGCTTATTCCACATTTATCGTCTCAAGAGTGCAGTGTTGGAGGATACCATGTAGAAGCCGATACGATGCTGCTTGTTAATGTATGGGCTATACACAGGGACCCTGAGTTTTGGGAAGATGCAAGTGAGTTTAAACCTGAGAGGTTCGAGAGTAATGCAGGTCAAGGTTCTGAGGCTTACAAGTATTTGCCATTTGGGTTGGGAAGGAGGTCGTGTCCTGGGATGGGTCTTGCAAATCGTGTTGTAGGGTTTGCTTTGGGGTCTATGATTCAATGTTTTGAATGGAAAAGGGTAAGTGACCAAGAAATTGAGATGTCAGAAGGAAGAGGGCTCACCATGCCAAAGGCTGAGCCACTGGAGGCATTATGCAAGGCTCGTAATAACATGAAGAATGTGTTATCTTCTTCTTTTCAAAGCTAGTCAGTCTACTTAACAAAGTAAAACTTTGTTTAGACGATTCGCAGGGTAAAATAAGTATGAGACCTACATAAAATTTTATGTATTTATACTACGATCTATCTAAACTTCTTATAAATAAATAGATTAATGGAATTTCTGTATTATTTTTCTTTATATATATCAATGTGTGTACACTAAGTAGTAAAAATAATTTTAATTAATATTACATAATTTAACCTTTTGTTTATTTGCCAAAAAATATTCTCCTTATTTTATAAGAATTGAAACATTCGGAAAAATTGATTAACTAAAAAGTTATTTTTATGTTAAAGAAAATAAAATATGATTTTTTATTTTTAGAAAAGAAAATTATTTTTTAAACTTTAATAATTTTATTAACATTATTATATATAAATTTATTAATATTTTTATTTTTAAATTTATAATAAAAATATTAGCCTTTTAATTTGTTTAAAAAATATATTTTTTATATATAAATTATTTTTTACAAATAAAAATAGCATTATAATGTAAAATAAATCCATTGACAAAAAAAAAGGACTAGACCTACAATTACTGATATTTAATGGATATCTTTATTTTATTTTCTCTACCTCAAATATATATTTTAATCTCCAAATTTTATTTAAAGAAATCTCATGAAATTTATTTATTTTTTTTAAATATCGCATAACACACTTAAATTATTTAAAAATTTAATTAAAAATAACTATAAATGCGTATATCTATAAATCCTAAATTACTGTTCAAATTCAATATTAACGGTTAATAACAATAATAATACACAATATATAAATTTTGAAATTGGGACTCACTTTATATTTTATACACTCAAAAAATTCAAATTCTTCCATCTCAAGTACAATATATGTTTGTAATACCCGGCTAGACTCCGGTATCGGAACCCCTACAGTCCGGTGGGACCTCGGATGTCGGAAACCTCTAGAAGGGTAAAACTATGATTTTATGAAATGTTTTCATGTGTTTCATGTTTTTAAGTAAAGAAATTAAATGAATTTTTTTGCATGAAAAGTCCTTGGAGGAAAACCCAGGTTCGGCCGCCGAACTCTGAAGTTCGGCCGCCGAACATGCATGCGTTTTGGAGGCACGTTAGGCCCCCGAAAGCATGAGTGAGGGAAGTCAAGGTTCGGCCGCCGAACCTCATGTTCGGCCGCCGAACATTTGCATGGATGCGGAGGCACATTCGGCCCCCGAACGTGGTCTGGCCAGCCACTATAAAAGGGTCCCTTAGCCGAAAATGGGCGAGCTTTTTCTCCCCATTTCGGCCAAGGTGAGCATTCCGCCATCCTTCCCTAATCTTGAGTTTTCCTTCCTTTTTCCCTGATCTTCACAAGTTTATAACTTTGTTTTTGAAGATCTTGGAGCTTAGAACGAGTTTTGGAGCTTGGAGACCAAAAGTTGGAGCTTCCCCCATCTCCAAGTTTAGATCTCCTCAACCCTTGATCTTCACGAGGTAAGGGCCGATCTTAAGCTCAATGTATGATTTAAACAAGTTTTATGAAGTTTTAAAGGGTAGAATGCATGTTAGGGTATATGTTAAACCTATGGGTTCTTTGATGACTTTTTGAACAATGTAGCTTGATTGTGTGAGATTGAAGTGTTGTAGATGGGGTATATGCATGTTTGAGGCCCCTAGGAACTTGTATGCATGCTTTGGTTGAACAATATGCATGTTTGGAAGGTTTGGAGGCGAAATGTGCTAAGGGAGCCAAGTTTCTGCCCTTTGGCAGAAACCAGGTTCGGCAGCCGAAGGTACTTTCGGCCGCCGAACATGGCTGGGGAGGCAGGCCTTTCGGCTGCCGAAGTTGCCCCCGAAAAGAGACTTTCGTCTCTGTCTGGCACTTTCGGCCGCCGAAGGTGCCGCCGAACCTACCTGAGTTTCGTCTCTGTCCAGGACTTTCGGCCGCCGAAGGTGCCGCCGAAAGTGCCCTGTTCAGCCATTTCTTGCATGTTTTCATGTGATGTTTTCAGGATGTTTTAGGGGGTTTTTGGGGAGTATTTTAGAGTCATGTTCATGTATGTTTGGTGCCTCATTTGAGTCCACCTGTGTAGGTTCGGACCCGAGGAACCGAGACCCCCGGTTGTGAGATAGTCGTTCAGAGTTCGTTGTTAAAGCTTCTGTTACCATGTGAGTGGAACAACCCCTTAAGTTTTAAAGTAAATGAATAAATGAATGAATCATAAAGCATTGCCCATGCATCATTATGCCATGCAATATTAGGTTGTTTGCATTAGAATTCACGAATATGTTGCATTGCATACTTTGTTGTTGATGTGGATGAATGTTGAATGATCCATTAGCCCTTGTATGTCATGATAGCCTATGTGAGTCCAGGTGTGCCTGCTACGGCTCTACGCCCCTGGCACTATGACTGATTATGGAAGTCCGGGTGTGCCTGCTACGGCTCTACGCCCCCGGCATGTATAAGTAAGAAAGATAGGGGGCTAAATGGTGACAAATTCATCCTTGTTGTGAAATGTTTGTGTTATGGCGCATACATGAAAGCATGAATAAGAAAAAGCAAGAAAAAGTTAAATAATTATAAAATAATAATAATATACCTAAAAATGGAGGAATTAAAACAAATGTTTTTAGTTTCTGCTCACTGGGCTCTAGTAGCTCACCCCACTCCCTTTATCCCCAGAGTTGCAGGTACAGGATAGATCAAGAAGTCGGCTAGAGTGAAGTCAAGTCATGTATGTTGTAATAGATAGTAGTGGACATGAACATGATGTAATGAGTATTTATGACCATGTAATGTAATGAATGATTTGATGATGTATTGAGGATTATAGTAGTGCTTGACCTAGAGGTGTGTGAATCCCTATTATGTACAGAGTGTTTAATGATTAATGATGTTAATGACCATGATTATCCAAGCTGTTATGTATGAGGATGATACCCCATTGGAGTATTTGATGAGGACTCCAGTGTGGGGATTATGTATGATTTTGTGCATGCACAGGTTTTGCTTGGATAAGAGAAAAGAAAAATTTTTACAGATCATGTATATGTTGTTATGTATGGGATTCCACAGGTTTACAGGAAGTATGTAGGCTTGCTACGGGTCCCGGCGGCCTTAAGCCGATCTGGATCCTAGCGCCGGTAACGGGTCGGATTTCCGGGTCGTTACAATGTTGCTCATGCCTCCGGTCATTCTCTTATATCTATCAACGATACTCAATTTCCATTAAATCTTACAGCTACAAACTACCCGACATGGAGAGTTCAAGTTTCTCTTCTACTTAAAGGTCACAGTCTTATGAGGTATGTTCTAAGTATTGTCCAAATTCCTCCTGCGTCTGTTACTCAAAACGGAAAACAGGTTTTGAATCCAGATTACAAATATTGGAAGTATCAAGATCAATTAATTCTTGCTGCTCTTCGATCTTCACTCTCTTTTTCTATTATAAATGTGGTTGCTAATGCTGAAACTTCTGTGGAGGTGTGGAAAAAGCTGCAGATTACTTATGCAAATAAGTCGGCTATAAGAATTTTATCACTGCGTAACAAGTTATTTCGTTCGAAATGAGATTGTCATTCAATTTTTTTATTATCTTAATAATGTGAAAAATATAGCTTAGAAACTGTTTTTGTATGGTAGTCCGATTAGTAACGTTGATTTGGTTGTTTAGGTTTTATGATAAAGGACTATTTAGACTCCGTCAGGAGTTTTAACCAATATCGTTTGGCTAAGATGAAATAAAAGAAAAGATAGGTTAGAAGACTAAAAGTCTTATTGAAATTCCTCAAAAATTGAAAAGTGAGCTTCTAATAGCTAAAGGACGCTATTTATAATAGAAAACAAAACCCTAATATGCAAAATTATAAAAATACTCAAAATATTCAAAAATAATAATTAAAAAGCAAAAGTGACCCCTAAACAATCTCTATCGGACGTCGACAGCAAAAGTTAGGCCCGATCCAAGTCTGCTGTAAAGTCCAAGACTAGTTGCTCCATACCATTCCCTTCTACTTATAAAGAACTCGACCTCGAGTTGTCATCAGTAGGGTAGTACTGAAATAGATCCGCCACGTTAAACGTCTTGAAATTTTCATCTCATGTGGGAGGTCAAGAATATAGGCATTGTCATTAATCTTCTGAATGATCCGGAATGAACCAATCTTCTTGGCGTCAAGCTTTTTCTATCCTCCAACACGCTCCTTGCGTAAATACACCATAACTTGGTCATCGAAATTGAAGGACTTAAAACGCCTATGTGTATCAGCTGTAGCTTTATATTTGTCATTGGCTTCTGTAAAGCATTGTTGTACCTGTTTGAAAACATCTACGTGCTGCTTTGCCAAATTGTTTGCTGCAATACTGTTGTGAGAACCTGTGGGAAGTGTAATAAGATAAACTGTATGCGCTGAGACTTTCCTGTACACAACAGCAAACGGTGACATCTTTGTGGAGCTGTGGACAGCACCGTTGTAAGCAAATTCTGCTTGGGCAAGAGCAAGATCCCAAGCAGTTTTCTTGTTACTGCAGATGCAGAGCAGAAGATTGCCATATTATCAGGCCCAGGCCCAGGCCTTTAAAAAAAAAAAAAGGAAAAATAGAGCATTAAAGCTCTGGTTTCGGGAATGTCCCGAAACATTCCCGAAACCAAAGCATACTGTCTCCCTCCTGCAGAAATAGAGCTTGCTCTATTAGTTTAAAAAAAAAAAAAAATTCCTTCTCTTTAATCCAAATCTCCTCCCCTTAACCCAATCAACCCATAAACTTTTGAAATCCTCAGCTAGATCCTAATTTAAATCAATATTCTGCTCAGAAATTCAATAATTTCTTCTAGAGGCTCCAAAATTGGGTAGGTGAGTTTTGTCCCTTTTATTCAAATTTTTACGATATAATTTATTTTCTCTACCTTTTAATAGTGATTTTTGGTGATTTGAGAATAAAAAGGGTATATGTTTTAGTTAGATCCAATTAATGAGTTTTAATATTTATTTTTGGGATTACTGATTTTCATAGGTTGATTTAAATAATATTTACAGCTTATTGAGTATTTTTTGTTGAGTTTGGGTATTTTTTGGGAGGTCTAGCTATGCCGAAATACTGTCGAAATTTTCTTAAAAATATATATATAAATATATTTAAAATTTCGTATTTTACATTTTATATTATTGTCCTAGAGTATTTTTTTTATTTATTATTTGATATATTCTTTTCTTTTCTTTTTAATTCTAGGAGAGGATCCAGCTTCCAGGGTAGATAATAGGGGTCCTCCTGCGACCTAGGTCTTTTGTTCCAAGTATTCTGGTGAGTGGATAAATATATAACATTGATATTTTTCTTAAATGTATTTATATGTGTATATGTTATTTTGTTTATTTAAAATGGGAAAGGATAAAGTTATTTTATATTTCTTGAATGAATGAAAATTGAATTTAAAGCACAGCTGAATAAATAGCCGATTACACTCTGTATATGCACCGCACCGAACAGATAACACCTTGATGACAGGTGATTTATTTTCAGTATGATATATATTTATACTGCCTTTGGGACAGCGCTTGATATACAGATAGCCTTTGGGGCGTATGTCAGGTGGTCACCCTTTGGGGGTAGCTCTGCACATGTGTATGACCAGCATTTCATTAGCTCTTGGGCCAAATTTGTCATTATAGAGCCTAAGATGCCAGCATTGCTCTCAGGCTGTTATTATTTTATTATACCTGAGATGCCAGTATTATCTGCAGGGAACATATTATGAGTGTATGCGGATTCTATTTTTCACAGTTTATTTTATATTGATGGAATTAAATTGTATTTATTCAGTTGACTTATTTTAGCTAAATATTTGGTACTATTAAGTACCTAAACTTATCTTTTCCCCTGTGTTATTTATTTATCCGCTCAGTGAGTATGTTGTACTCACCCTTATACTTTTACTATTTCAGTTCCTTTTTGGTGATCCGCTCAGTCTTTCCTTCCACATCATCTACTCAGAGCCTAGAGGAGGTCGGACCAATCCTAGGTCTTTTGTAATTTCTTTTTGTAATTTGGATAGATCATGTATAGATTGTACATTCCAGTGAAAAATGTTTTCGTTTATTGTAAATATATTATGGATTGACTAGTCCAGCTATCAATTTTCTCTCCTATATGTTTTATAATTTGAAATTATAGCAGGTTATATGTTTTATATGTATAAATTTCAGGGGAAGTTCTATCAGTTTTCCTGGTCATATCCATCTCTATAGTTTTGAGTTTGGGTGTGACAATTTTTGGTATCAGAGCCTAGGTTTATAGATTCTGTAGACTTTCCTCGAGTCAGTATTTTTAATTATATTCTAATAATTCTTTTCATATTTCCGTTTGTAGGACAATGCCGCCCAGAGTAGGTAATAGAAGTCGGGGCCGTGGTGTTCGTACAGCTAGATTAGCTGATATTGGTCGACCTCCTTGGGATCCTACAGTTGCACCTCCGCCTCTTGAAGGGGTGGCAGATCATGAGTTATCTGAGAGCCGAGAAGGACATGGAGAATCTGTTTCTCATGGTGTTGAATCAGGAGCATATCCGACTGCACCATCATTTCCTCCTGCACCTGCAGTTGCACCTTCTGTCGCACCTGCAGTTCCCCCTTTTGTTCCACTTGTAGCACTAGCCCATTCTTTCCAGATAAATGCAGACTTGGGTGCTTTTGTGGCACAAGTAGTTACAGCTACTGTTATAGCCAAACCTAGAGATCCGTGGGAGATAGTGGATCGTGCTAGACGTTTGGGAGCTTATGATTTTGAGGGTTCCTCTGATGCTGACATTGCAGATAAATGGTTAAAGAAAGTGCTAAAAATGTTTGAATTAATGAAGTTGACTGATCTAGAGAAGGTAGATAATGTACATGGTTTGCTTCAGCGTAAGGCTGATGGTTGGTTTGATGGCATTCGTCGCAGACATGGAGTCAGACTGACTTGGGATCAATTTATTCATGAATTTCGCCAGGAATATTTATCAGAAAGTTACAGGAAAGGAAAACAGGATGCCTTTTTCAGGTTGTTTCAGGGAAGTCTCTCAATAAGAGAGTATGTTGACAAGTTTGAAGATCTTTATTGCTTTGTTTCAGATATATTGCCTTCTGAGGAAGCAAAATGTGACAGATTCAGACAGGGCCTACATGTTAATATCAGATCATCTATGACCTGGTTCAGAGGTAATAACTTCAGAGAGTTGGTGGAAACAACTTTGAATGTTGAAAAAGTTAAGCAAGAAGAGAAAGAGTATGAACAGAAGATGAGTAGAAAGCATTTGCAGGGCTCACAAGGGTTCAGAGAAAGACTAGCTAAGAGAGGGAGCAGTTCATTTCAGTCCCAAGCTGGATACAGTGGTAGTGGTAGAGGTCCTTTTGTTAACACAAAGCAGCAGATTGCTCGACCACAGTCCAGTCAGAGCTCAGTAGCACAACCAGTGGGTAGTTCCTTTGGGGCACAGAAACGTGGACAAGGACAAGGATATGATTCTGGGTTTGAACAAAGTAAGAGACATTTTCCTCAATGTGTCACCTGTGGTAAACATCATGCTGGGGAGTGCAGAAAATTCGATAGGGGTTGTTTTGAATGTGGTTCTTCGGGACATTTTAAGAGAGATTGTCCATTGCTGATAGCCAAAGACAGTGGTTCTCAGCAAGGATCAGTGGCGCCTCAGAATCTAAGGTATGGTATGACACCATCACAGGGTGTACCTACGGCACAAGTTGGGCCTGGCACAAGTAGAGCCAGTGGAGCTACTTCATCTTCTCAGCCTAGACCAATGATGCAACCTGGCAGACCTCGCACTCAAGCCAGAGTCTTTGCTATGACACAGCAAGAGGCACGAGCATCTCCAGAGGTGGTGACTGGTATGTTAACTATTTTTGGTAAAGATGCACACATTCTCATAGATCCTGGTTCTACTCACTCTTTCATATCTCAATCCTTCTCTAAGCATGCTGATAGAGAATTAAAACCTTTAGACTATGGATTAGCTGTGAGTACTCCAGTTGGGGATTCTGTAGTATGTGAACATGTGTATAGGGATTGTGTTGTTAAGTTGGGCGACCATGAGTTGTTAGTGGATCTAATTCCTTTGTGTCTACAAGATATGGATGTCATCCTAGGTATGGACTGGTTATCTCGTCATCATGCCACAATAGATTGCTTTGAGAAATCAGTGGTATTTAATAGTCCAGAAGGGTCTAAGTTCACTTTCTGGGAGAGGCGTTTACTTCCTTCTTATGTGATTTCTGCCATGACTACTAGGAAGTTGCTTCGGAAGGGTTGTCAAGCATACTTAGCCTATGTGATGGACAGTAGTCGGGAAGGACCTAAATTGGAAGATATACCAGTAGTAAGCGAGTTTCCTGATGTATTTTCTGAAGAGCTTCCTGGGTTGCCTCCAGATAGAGAGATTGAATTCTCTATTGATTTAAGTCCAGGTACAGCTCCTATTTCTATGGCACCATACAGAATGGCCCCAGCAGAATTGAAGGAGTTGAAAGCACAATTGCAGGAGTTACTTGATAAAGGTTTCATAAGACCCAGTGTTTCACCTTGGGGAGCTCCTGTGCTATTTGTGAAGAAGAAGGATGGTTCCTTAAGGTTGTGTATTGACTACAGACAATTGAATCGAGTCACAGTGCGAAATAAGTATCCTTTACCCCGCATTGATGATCTTTTTTATCAACTCCAAGGTGCTAAAGTATTCTCTAAGATTGATTTGCGGTCTGGTTATCATCAATTGAAGATCAAAGAGTCTGAAATACCCAAGACATCCTTTAGAACTCGTTACGGGCATTATGAGTTTCTCGTTATGCCTTTCGGGTTAACTAATGCACCCGCTGCTTTTATGGATCTCATGAATAGGGTGTTCAAGCCCTACTTGGATAGCTTTGTTATTGTGCTTATTGATGACATCTTAGTATATTCCCGTAGCAAGGAAGAGCATGAGAAGCATTTACGGATAGTATTGCAGATTTTGAGAGATAAACAACTATATGCTAAATTGAGCAAATGTGAGTTCTGGCTTGATCGGGTGGTTTTCTTGGGACATGTTATCTCAGCAGATGGAGTTTTGGTTGATTCTAAGAAGATTGAAGCAGTAGTCAATTGGTATCCTCCAACTAATGTTATAGAGGTTAGAAGTTTTCTGGGCTTAGCAGGGTATTATCGTCGCTTTGGTCAGGATTTCTCCATCATTGCAGCACCATTGACTAAACTCCTTCGAAAGAATGCAAAGTTTGAATGGACAGATGAATGTCAAGAGAGTTTTGAGAAGCTTAAAATGTGTCTCACATCAGTCCCAGTTCTTACCTTACCCTCAGGTACAGATGGATTTGTGGTGTATAGTGATGCTTCTCACAAGGGTTTAGGTTGTGTACTCATGCAACATGGGAAGGTGATAGCTTATGCTTCTAGACAGTTTAGACCACATGAATTAAATTATCCCACCCATGATCTGGAATTAGCTGCAGTTGTGTTTGCATTAAAGACATGAAGGCATTATCTTTATGGCGTGACTTGCCAGATTTTTACAGATCACAAGAGTTTGAAGTATCTTCTCACACAGAAGGAGTTGAATTTAAGGCAGAGACGGTGGATTGAGTTACTTAAGGACTACGATTGTACTATTGAATATCATCCAGGTAAAGCTAATGTGGTAGCTGATGCCCTTAGTCGTAAGTCCTTTAGTACTTTGGCCTATCTCAAAACAGTTCGGCTTCCTTTGTTACTAGAGATCAGATCCTTAAGAGTAGAACTAGCAGTGGATGATGCAGGAGCATTGTTAGCAACTCTCAAAGTTCGACCAGTTTTGATAGAAAAAGTCAGAGAAGCCCAAAATCAAGATGAGCAGTTGAGTAAGATCAGAAATGAAATAAGAGATGGCACCCGTACCAACTTTTCTCTAAGGGAGGATGAGACTTTGATATTTGGTGATAGACTATGTGTACCCAGAGTGGAAAGCTTGAAGAGAGAGATTATGGAGGAAGTCCATTGTTCTGCTTACTCTATGCATCCAGGAAGTACAAAAATGTACAGAGATCTTAGAGAAAACTATTGGTGGCCAGGTATGAAGAAAGAAATAGCTGACTTTGTGTCAACATGCTTAGTCTGCCAACAGATTAAAGCAAAATATCAACATCCAACAGGAACGTTGCAACCGCTCTCTATTCCAGAATGGAAGTGGGAACACATTACTATGGATTTTGTTTCTGGGCTACCTCGTACTTCGCATGGACATAATGCAGTATGGGTGATAGTTGATAGATTAACCAAGTCAGCACACTTTTTGCCTATCAGGATGGATTATTCTTTAGACAAGTTAGCAGAGATCTATGTCAATGAGATTGTAAGACTTCATGGTGCTCCAGTTTCTATTGTTTCAGATAGAGATCCAAGATTCACTTCTCGTTTTTGGCCTAGTTTGCAAAATGCTTTAGGCACGAAGTTGAAGTTTAGCACTTCCTTTCACCCTCAGACTGATGGTCAATCAGAAAGAACTATCCAGACCTTGGAGGATATGCTGAGAGCTTGTGTGATGGAGTTTAAAGAAAGTTGGGATAGGTATGTGCATTTAATGGAGTTTTCTTATAATAATAGTTATCATTCGAGTATCGGCATGGCTCCTTATGAAGCTTTATATGGGAGGAGATGCAGAACACCATTGTATTGGAATGAGGTAGGGGAAAGACAATTAGAAGGTCCAGAACTAGTACAACACGCTACAGATAAAATTCAGATGATCAGAAGTAGATTAAAAGCAGCACAAGACAGACAGAAGAGTTATGCAGATCTAAAGAGAAGGGATATTGAATATAATGTTGGCGACAAGGTATTCCTAAAGATCTCTCCTTGGAAAGGGATTGTACATTTTGGCAAACATGGAAAATTGAGTCCGCGATTCATTGGACCATATGAGATTTTAGAGAGAATTGGACCAATTGCTTATCGTTTAGCACTACCTCCAGAGCTATCTCAGATTCATAATGTCTTTCATGTATCTATGTTAAGAAGATACAGAAGTGATCCTTCCCACATCCTCCAGAAATAGCCTATCGAGTTGAGGGAAGATTTAACATATGAAGAAGAGCCAGTAGAGATCATTGCCAGAGAAGAGAAGGTTTTAAGGAGCAAGATAATACCCCTGGTTAAAGTTCGATGGAGTAACCATTCTGCTAAAGAAGCTACCTGGGAAAAAGAAGAGAATATGCGAATTCAATTTCCACATTTATTCCCTTCACCAGGTATATAAAATTTCGAGGACGAAATTTCTTTTTGGAGGGGAGAATTATCAGGCCCAGGCCTAGGCCTTTAAAAAAAAAAAAGAAGGAAAAATAGAGCATTAAAGCTCTGGTTTCGGGAATGTCCCGAAACATTCCCGAAACCAAAGCATATTGTCTCCCTCCTCCAGAAACAGAGCTTGCTCTGTTAGTTTTAAAAAAAAAAAAATTCCATCTCTTTAATCCGAATCTCCTCCCCTTAACCCAATCAACCCATAAACTTCTGAAATCCTCAGCTAGATCCTGATTTAAATCAATATTCTGCTCAGAAATTTAATAATTTCTTCTAGAGGCTCCAAAATTGGGTAGGTGAGTTTTGTCCCTTTTATTCAAATTTTTACGATATAATTTATTGTTTCTACCTTTTAATAGTGATTTTTGGTGATTTGAGAATAAAAAGGGTATATGTTTTAGTTAGATCCAATTAATGAGTTTTAATATTTATTTTTGGGATTACTGATTTTCATAGGTTGATTTAAATAATATTTACAGCTTATTGAGTATTTTTGTTGAGTTTGGGTATTTTTTGGGAGGTCTAGCTATGCCGAAATACTGCCGAAATTTTCTTAAAAATATATATATAAATATATTTAAAGTTTCGTATTTTACATTTTATATTATTGTCCTAGAGTATTTTTTATTTATTTATTATTTGATATATTATTTTATTTTCTTTTTAATTCTAGGAGAGGATCCAGCTTCCAGGGTAGATAATAGGGGTCCTCCTGCGACCTAGGTCTTTTGTTCCAAGTATTCTGGTGAGTGGATAAATATATAACATTGATATTTTTCTTAAATGTATTTATATGTGTATATGTTATTTTGTTTATTTAAAATGGGAAAGGATAAAGTTATTTTATATTTCTTGAATGAATGAAAATTGAATTTAAAGCACAACTGAATAAATAGTCGATTACACTCTGTATATGCACCGAACAGATAACACCTTGATGACAGGTGATTTATTTTCAGCATGATATATATTTATACTGTCTTTGGGACAGCGCTTGATATACAGATAGCCTTTGGGGCGTATGTCAGGTGGTCACCCTTTGGGGGTAGCTCTGCACATGTGTATGACTAGCATTTTATTAGCTCTTGGGCCAAATTTGTCATTATAGAGCCTAAGATGCCAGCATTGCTCTCAGGCTGTTATTATTTTATTATACCTGAGATGCCAGCATTATCTGCAGGGAACATATTATGAGTGTATGAGGATTCTATTTTTCACAGTTTATTTTATATTGATGGAATTAAATTGTATTTATTCAGCTGACTTATTTTAGCTAAATATTTGGTACTATTAAGTACCTAAATTTATCTTTTTCCCTGTGTTATTTATTTATCCGCTCATTGAGTATGTTGTACTCACCCTTATACTTTTGCTATTTCAGTTCCTTTTTGGTGATCCGCTCAGTCTTTCCTTCAACATCGTCTACTCAGAGTCTAGAGGAGGTCGGACCAATCCTAGGTCTTTTGTAATTTCTTTTTGTAATTTGGATAGATCATGTATAGATTGTACATTTCAGTGAAAATTTTTTTCGTTTATTGTAAATATATTATGGATTGACTAGTCCAGCTATCAGTTTTCTCTCCTATATGTTTTATAATTTGAAATTATAGCAGGTTATATGTTTTATATGTATAAATTTCAGGGGAAGTTCTATCAGTTTTCCTGGTCATATCCATCTCTATAGTTTTGAGTTTGGGTGTGACACATATTGTCTCTTTGGTTTGTGTCAACTGGAGGCTCGGTTGGTGTTGAAGATGAGGTCTCTTCAGTGCGCAGAGGGGATCGGGCAGATAGTTGAGAGGCTCCCGAATTGGCCTGTTTTTGCAACTTGGTTGCTTTTCTCAACCTTTTTGCAGTCTTCTCAATTTCTGGATCAAATTGAATCTTACTATTCTCAGATCTGGTCATAAAAACAAAAATAAATTGTTAGAGGTCCCCGGCAACGGCGCCAAAATTTGACTGGTGTCGAATCCGTCAATTTAAAATTTACTTCCCTTTTCTCAATTGATAAGAACTTGTAGACAGGGTAAGTGAGTATCGATCCCACAGAGACATTTATCTTGTTTAATTTAGATGGCCAATTTGAAATAGAGAATAGTTTAATTCAAAAAGTGAGGAGAAGAGAATTTTTTGAGAAGAGGGGTTTTGCCTTGGGCAAGCCAATAAAAATAAACTTAAAAGAAAAATAATAAATAATGCAATTGAAATTGAAGAAACAAATAGTTAAAAAACTTTCAGCTGAAGGTAATCAAATTGAGGTATTTTGCAGTTAATCATTGGTTAGAAACAAAATATTTCATATTATTATCTATTGGTTGGTTATAGTAGTCAAACACGCGAATCCCACCAATTCTTCCTTATGAATAAATTAATACGCTTCGCGCTTAAATTAATTCCTAGTTAACTAACAATCCCAACACGCGTGTAGATTTAATTAGTCAACTGCATTAAGGTAGAAGAATCCAAAATTGATCAATAAAAACACACGTTTTATTTAAATCAAATCTACTAATTTCTTAATATAAACTAATATATTAATTGCTACTTGTTATTAACCCAATTAAATAATTACGGATTTAATTAGATTAATTAACAATATATTGTCTTTCCAAGAGATTCAATGGGCCCTTGAATTCTCAAGAAAACAACAATGGAGGTGGTGTTCCTCGAATTCAGAAATTAATAGAAAATAAAAATAAGATGAAGAGAGTTGTAGTGCATAACCTCACAACTTGAACAAACCTCAAATTAATTTAACCTTCAATTGAATATAAATGTTTAGCCTCTCATGGCCATAATAAAATTATAACAACTAAGCAAAAGAAGAAGAAAAATTAAAGAAAAGAAAATGGAGAAGAAGGTGGGGGCAATAAGAGAGGAAATGAGAGTGAAAGGTTGAATGCTAGGAGCCTTTATATAGGCACAAAAATATAAAATATAGAATAAAATTTTATTATCTTTATCTTATCTCTTTCCTAATCTTATCTCTATCATCATCTTATTGAGTTTGATTCAATTTGACTCCACTTGAAGCCGATCTTATCCTTGCTTAGGTGGCAAAATCTATCTTATCTCCCCATCGCCTTGGGTTACAGGTTTGATCAAGGTTGTAGCCTCCCAGTATAAAAAAAAAAAAAAAATCCTTTAATTCAACCTTTTTTCTTCCTTTTATCAACTTCTGCTCACAAACCTGTCCAAAATTAAATTAAAATTAAAAGTAAATATTTATATAAAAATTACAGTATAATCAAGGAATTAAATGAGGAAAAAATTGAGAGTTTTGCAACTCATCAATATTCCACATTGCAAGTGTTGTCAGTCGAATCATTACTTCTTCTACGGACCGCATTGTATTTTTAAATTTCGCTATGCAAATACCATACATAATAGTCTCTGAAAAACCCATATTTCATCAGATGAAACCTAATTGTATTCTCATCTTCAAAACTGCGATTTTGGCACTTAAATCGATTACATGGACACCTAATTAGTTCTCCATTCAAACAGTCTGGAAACTGTTTGGCAGCTGATATGAATTCATTTAATCCTTCAAGGAATAAAGGATTTAGTAGACCATCTTTTAGTCTTTCATACATCCAACCTCTATCAGAATGCATATTATACCTATTGTACCTAGAAAAGAGTTGGTCATAACAGTTAGAACGACATCCTCATCTAAAAAGAACTAAATTGATATGTACTTGTGTTTAACTAATAATTTCATCCGGAAATCTGCTAATAAAATGAGAAAGGACAAGCCTTTTTTAAAGGGGTGAAATAGAAGCTAAGAGTTATTGATCTAATTGGGAGATCTGTGGTGGTTCTGCTGTATATTGTTTATTTTTGTGCCATGGGCAAATAATTTATGTCTCCTCTAATTCCAATTAGCAAAAAGTCATTTTGGCATTTAATTAGCATGTTATACTAATATGTTCAACTAATCATATAACGTGTCACACCCATTCTCTAATCTGTAGAGACGGATATGACCAGGAAATTTGACAGAGTTCCCCCTAATATTTATACATATGAACACATTTAACCTGCTATAATTTCAAATTATAAAACATATAGAAGAGGATTGATAGCTGGACTAGTCAATCTATAATATATTTACACTAAACAAAATACATTCTTCACTGGGTTGTACAATCTATACATGATCTACCAAAATTACAAAAAGAAAAGACAAAATACCTAAGATTGGTCCGACCTCCTCTAGACTCTAAGTGGACGATGTGGAAGGAATGACAAACTAGGAGATGAGGTCTGCTGAGCGGATCACCGAAAAGAAACTGAAATAATAAAAGTATAAAGGTGAGTACAAAATACTCAGTGAGCGAATAAATAAATAACAAAGGGAAAAGATAAAGTTTAGGTACTTAATAGTACCAAATATTTAGCTAAAATAAGTCAGCTGAATAAATACAATTTAATTCAATCAATATAAAATAACTGTGAATAATAGAATCCACATACACTCATAATATATTCCCTGCAGATAATGCTGGCATCTCAGGTGTGATAAAATAATAATAGCCTGAGAGCAATGCTGGCATCTTAGGCTTTATGATGACAAATTTGGCCCAAGAGCTAAGAAATGCTGGTCATACACATGTACAAAGCTACCTCCAAAGGGTGACCACCTGACATACGCCCCAAAGGCTATCTGTATATCAAGCGTTGTCCCAAAGACAGTATAAATATATATTATGCTGAAAATAAATCACCTGTCATCAAGGTGTTATCTATTTGGTGCATATACAGAGTGTAATCGGCTATTTATTCAGCTGTGCTTTAAATTCAATTTTCATTCATTCAAGAAATATAAATTATCGTTATCCTTTCCCAACTTAAATAAACAAAATAACATATATGAATATATATATTTAAGAAAAGTATCAATGTTATATATTTATCCACTCACCAGTACTGAGGATAGAATAACCTAGGTCGCAGGAGCACTCCTATTACCTATCCCAAAAGCTGGATCCTCTTCTAGAATTAAAAAGAAAATAATATATCAAATAATAAATAAATATACTAGGATAACAATATAAAATGTAAAATACGAAATTTTAAATATATTTTTTTATATATTTTTTAAAGAAAATTTCAGCAGTATTTTGGCATAGTTAGACCTTCCAAAAATACACAAACTCAACAAAAATACTCAATAACCTATAAATATTATTTAGATCAACCTAAGAAAATCATTAATCCCAAAAAGAAATATAAAACCCCATTGATTGGCACTAACTAAAACATAACCCATTTTTATCCTCAAATCACAAAAATCACTATTAAAAGGTAGAGAAAATAAACTATATCGCAATAAATCGAATAAAAGGGATAAAACTCACCTACCCAATTTTGGAACCTCTGGAAGAAAATATTGAATTTCTGAGCAGGATAAAGGTTTAAAATAGGATCTAGTTGAGGATTTAAGAAGTTTATGGGTTGATTGGGTTGAGAGGAAGGAGATTTGGATTTAAAAGAGGACATTTAAAAAAAAAAAAGAACAGAGCATTTTGCTCTGCTACTGCTTCCGCTTTCCTTCACACAAATGCTCTGGTTTCGGGAAGAAACCAGAGCCTTCTAATGTTTTAATCTTTAATTTTTTTTTATGGGCCTGGTCCTAGGCCTGATAATTCTCTCCTCCTAAAAGAAATTTCGTCCTCGAAATTTTACATACCTGGTGAAGGGAATAAATGTGGGAATTGAATTTGCATATTCTCTTCTTTTTCTCAAGTAGCTTCTTTAGCAGAGTGGTTACTCCATCGAACTTTAACCAGGGGTATTATCTTGCTCCTTAGAACCTTCTCTTCTCTGGCAATGATCTCTACTGGCTCTTCTTCATATGTTAAATCTTCTCTCAACTCGATAGGCTGTTTCTGGAGGATGTGGGAAGGATCACTTCTGTATCTCCTTAACATAGATACATGAAAGACAGTATGAATCTGAGATAGCTCTGGAGGTAGTGCTAAACGATAAGCAACTGGGCCAATTCTCTCTAAAATCTCATATGGTCCGATGAATCGCGGACTCAATTTCCCACGTTTGCCAAAACGTACCACCCCTTTCCAAGGAGAGATCTTCAGAAATACTTTGTCGCCAACATTATATTCAATATCCCTTCTCTTCAGATCTGCATAACTCTTCTGTCTGTCTTGTGCTGCTTTTAACCTACTTCTGATCATCTGAATTTTATCTGTAGTGTGTTGCACTAATTCTGGACCTTCTAATTGTCTTTCCCCTACCTCATTCCAACACAATGGTGTTCTGTATCTTCTCCCATACAAAGCTTCATATGGAGCCATGCCGATACTCGAATGATAACTATTATTATAAGAGAACTCCATTAAATGCACATACCTATCCCAACTTCCTTTAAACTCCATCACACAAGCTCTCAGCATATCCTCCAATGTCTGAATAGTTCTTTCTAATTGACCATCAGTTTGAGGGTGAAAAGAAGTGCTAAACTTCAACTTAGTGCCTAAAGCATTTTGCAAGCTAGGCCAAAAATGAGAAGTGAATCTTGGATCTCTATCTGAAACAATAGAAACTGGAGCACCATGAAGTCTTACAATCTCACTGACAGAGATCTCTGCTAACTTGTCTAAAGAGTAATCCATCCTGACAGGCAAAAAGTGTGCTGACTTGGTTAATCTATCAACTATCACCCATATTGTATTATGTCCATGCGAAGTACGAGGTAACCCTGAAATAAAATCCATAGTAATGTGTTCCCACTTCCATTCCGGAATAGGGAGCGGTTGCAGCTTTCCTGTTGGATGTTGATGTTCTGCTTTAATCTGTTGGCAAACTAAGCATGTGGACACAAAGTCAGCTATTTCTTTCTTCATGCCTGGCCACCAATAGTTTTCTTTAAGATCTCTATACATTTTTGTACTACATGGATGCATAGAGTAAGCAGAACAACGGGCTTCCTCCATAATCTCTCTCTTCAAGCTTTCCACTTTGCGTACATATAGTCTATCACCAAACGTTAAAGTCCCATCCTCCCTTAGGGAAAAGTCAGTACGGGTGCCATCTCTTACTTCCTTACTGATCTTACTCAACTGCTTATCTTGATTTTGGTCTTTCTTGACTTTTTCTATCAAAACTGGTCGAACCTTGAGAGTTGCTAACAATGCTCCTGCATCGCTCACTGCTAGTTCTACCCTTAAGGATCTGATCTCTAGTAACAAAGGAAGCCGAACTGTTTTGAAATAAGCCAAATTACTAAAGGACTTGCGACTAAGGGCATCGGCTACCACATTAGCTTTACCTGGATGATATTCAATGGTATAGTCGTAGTCCTTAAGTAACTCAATCCACTGTCTCTGCCTTAAATTCAACTCCTTCTGTGTGAGAAGATACTTCAAACTCTTGTGATTTGTAAAAATCTGGCAAGTCACGCCATAAAGATAATACCTCCATGTCTTTAATGCAAACACAACTGCAGCTAATTCCAGATCATGGGTGGGATAATTTAATTCATGTGGTCTAAGCTGTCTAGAAGCATAAGCTATCACCTTCCCATGTTGCATGAGTACACAGCCTAAACCCTTGTGAGAAGCATCACTATAAACTACAAATCCATCTGTACCTGAGGGTAGGGTAAGAACTGGGGCTGATGTGAGACATGTTTTAAGCTTCTCGAAACTCTCTTGACATTGATCTGTCCATTCAAACTTTGCATTCTTTCGAAGGAGTTTAGTCAATGGTGCTGCAATGATGGAGAAATCCTGAACAAAGCGACGATAATACCCTGCTAAGCCTAGAAAACTTCTAACCTCTGTAACATTAGTTGGAGGGTCCCAATTGACTATTGCTTCAATCTTCTTAGGATCAACCAAAACTCCATCTGCTGAGATAACATGTCCCAAGAAAACCACCCGATCAAGCCAGAACTCACATTTGCTCAATTTAGCATATAGTTGTTTATCTCTCAAAATCTGCAGTACTATCCGTAGATGCATCTCATGCTCTTCCTTGCTACGAGAATATACTAAGATGTCATCAATAAACACAATAACAAAGCTATCCAAGTAGGGCTTAAACACCCTATTCATGAGATCTATAAAAGCAGCGGGTGCATTAGTTAACCCAAAAGGTATAACGAGAAACTCATAATGCCCGTAACGAGTTCTGAAGGCTGTCTTAAGTATTTCAGACTCCTTGATCTTCAATTGATGATACCCAGACCGTAAATCAATCTTAGAGAATACTTTAGCACCTTGGAGTTGATCAAAAAGATCATCAATGCGGGGTAAAGGATACTTATTTCGCACAGTGACTAGATTCAATTGTCTGTAGTCAATACACAACCTTAAGGAACCATCCTTCTTCTTCACAAATAGCACAGGGGCTCCCCAAGGTGAAACACTAGGTCTTATGAAACCTTTATTAAGTAGCTCCTGCAATTGTGCTTTTAACTCCTTCAATTCTGCTGGAGCCATCCTGTATGGTGCCATAGAAATAGGAGCTGTACCTGGATTTAAATCAATAGAGAATTCAATCTCTCTATCTGGAGGCAACCCAGGAAGCTCTGCAGGAAATACATCAGGAAACTCGCTTACTACTGGTATATCTTCCACTTTAGGTCCTTCCCGACTACTGTCCATCACATAGGCTAAGTATGCTTGACAACTGTAATACCCGGCTAGACTCCGGTATCGGAATTCCTACCGTCCGGTGGAATCTCGGATGTCGGAAGCCTCTAGTAGGGTAGAAACATGTTTTCATAAAATGTTTTAAGGTATTTCAAGGTTTTAAGTATGAAAATTTAATGAGTTTTTGCATGAAAAGTCTTTGGAGGAAAACCCAGGTTCGGCCGCCGAAAGTCAAGTTCGGCCGCCGAACATGCATGCGTTTTGGAGGCACGTTAGGCCCCCGAAAGCATGAGTGAGGGAAGCCCAGGTTCGGCCGCCGAAACCCAAGTTCGGCCGCCGAACATGGCATGCATGCAGAGGCACATTCGGCCCCCGAACGTGGCCTGGCCAGCCACCTATAAAAGGGTCCCTTAGCCGAAAACGGGCGAGTTTTCCCCATTTTCGGCCAAGGTGAGCTTTCCGCCACCCCTCACCGATCTTGAGCTCTTTCCTTCCCATCTTACTTGATTTTCATGAGTCTTTACCTGGTTTTGAAGATTTTCAAGCTTTAAGACAAGTTTTGGAGCTTTGGGAACTCAGGAGCTCATTTTCGTGGATCTCCAAGTTTAGGTCGTCTTCCTCTCGATCTTCAAGAGGTAAGGGCCGATCTTAAGCTCCTTATGTGTTTTAAGTAAAGTTTTATGAGTTATTTGGGTAGAATGCATGTTTAGCTCATAGTTAGGTTTATGGGTTAATATTGATGTTTTGAGCAATGTGTGTTGATGTTGTGTGTTTGAAGTGTTGTAGTTGGGGTATATGCTAGTTTGAGACCCCTAGGTGTAATGTATGGTATGTATGCATGTTTTAGAACTAGTTTAGGCATGATTTGAACTTGGGAGGCGAAGTGTGCTTAGGGGAGCTGAGTTTCTGCCATTCGGGAGAAACTCAGGTTCGGCCGCCGAAGGGAGCTTCGGCCGCCGAACCCCCTTGTGGAGGCAGGCCTTTCGGCTGCCGAAGTTGCCCCCGAAAGGAGACTTTCGTCTCTGTCTGGGACTTTCGGCCGCCGAAGGTGCCGCCGAACCTGCCTGACTTTCGGCTCTGGAGGGACTTTCGGCCGCCGAACCTGCCGCCGAAAGTGCCCTGTTCAGCCATTTCTTGCATGTTCTTATGTAGTTGTTTTATGATGTCTTAGGGGGTTTTTGGGGAGTATATTAGAGTTATGTTTATTTATGTTTGGTCCCTCATCGGTGTCCACCTGTGTAGGTTCGGACCCGAGGAACCGAGGACCCCAGCAGTGAGCCAACTGCTACAGAGTTGTCAGAGCTAGCCAGAGGTGAGTGGAATAAACCTTAAGTTTTAAATTAAATGAAATATGAATTTTGAGCATGATCCATGCATCATGAATGCCATGAGATATAGTAGGTTGCTTGCATTAGTATTCACGAATATGTTGCATTGCATTTATGATGTTGATGTTGATTGGTCATTGGATGATCCTTTAGTCCTCATATGATGTGATGATGTTATGGCATGATATGGTATGGAAGTCCAGGTTGTACCCATTCTACGTCCCTAGCACGATGTAAGAGAAAGTCCAGGTTGTACCCATTCTACGTCCCTGGCACAGTTGGTCCATATGATATGTTATGATAAGGGAAAGACCGGTTGACCCATTCTACGTCCCGGCACAGTTGGACCTATGTAGAGGACTATAGGTGACAATACCATCCGAGATGTGATTTTGTTGTGTTGTGTTGCATTCCATGAAAGCATGAAATTTTAATATATTGTTTTCTACTATTCTGCTCACTGGGCTTGTAGCTCACCCCTCTCCCCTAACCCCAGATGTGCAGGTACAGGGTAGACCAGAAGGTTAGCCAGAGCTTATGGAAGTATGTTGATGTAATAGTTAGATTGTGGACATGACAATTGTACTAATGTAATGTAAGAGATTGCAGTATGTTATGTAATGAGGTATATTGAGGATTAGATATTGTGCTTGACATTATGTTTTGAGGTCTCCCTTTTAGTACATGATCAAAATGTTTTATAATGTTTATGTAAGCCAACTCATCGCATGTTATAGTGCTCATTGGAGCATTGATGAGATCCCACAGAGGGGTCATGATTATGGTTATGTAATGTATGTTCAGGTTGAGTTGGTTGTTGAAGGAAAAGTTTTAAATTTTTATGCATGTTGTTGATCATGTATGGGATTACACAGGTTTACAGGATATATGTTTGGCTTGCTACGGGTCCCGGCGGCCTTAAGTCGACCCGGATCCTAGCGTCGGTAGCGGTCCGATTTTCGGGTCGTTACAGAATGGTATCAAAGCCCTAGGTTCATAGGATCGGACCTAGAGTGTTGGGCTCATAGATGTTATAGAAGGTCAAGCACAATAGGAAGGTCATGTCCACTAGGATAGGATGTTGAGTCCTATCTTGTATGATGATGTGAAATGCCATGATAATATGCGTGTGCATTAATGATATGCTATGCTATGTGATGTATGTGATGAGGGTTCATGTGTGCCCACATGAACCATATGATGCTAATGTTTGTATGATGTGTACTGTTTTTCAGAAAACAGGATGAGAGGAACTCGTCGATCTGCACGATTGACTGGAGTACCACCTGAGGATGAGGGCACGAGCGCCCGTCCTCCTACATTGCCTAGGGCAATGTCTTGTAGAGCCAACAGAGAAAGAGTGTCAAGGGACCCTAGAAGGTCTTTTGATGTTAGCAGAAGGGGGACAGATAGAGGAGGAAGTTCTTCAGGAGTGAGGGAGGTTACAGAAGAGGAACAGAGGAGGGATGGGAACCTGGATGTGAGCATGGAGGAAGAAGGGACAGGGGAGTCTCAGGGAGGCGTTCAGGCCTCGGGGTATGGTTTTCCACCCCATTACCCACCTTTCCCACAGGGTTCAGGGTATCCGATGGGAGGTACGTCGGATTACTCCAGCTTTAACCCCTACCCTACCTACATGCCTTATCCACCTTTCTATCCACCTTACACACAGTACCCAGCTTATCCACCCTCACCCTTCTATCCAAACCCGGCAAACCCCACCTCGGGGAATGCTGCACCTCTACCTCCACCACCTACAGAACCAGCAGCCCCAGTTACTCAACCTCCTAGACCTAGCTCAGTCGATGGGAGCAAGGTAAAGATGACAGATTACCTCAAGCTAAATGCTCCCAAATACAAGTCAGGGGATGACCCCTTTGAGTATCTGAGAGTGGTAAAGACAATAACTGATGAGCTAGGGGCAAGTGACAGCAGGGCCATTCAGATGGCAGGGTTCACCTTAAAGTGCAAGAAGGCACGGGAATGGTTCAAATGTTATGTAGACCCGAGACTAGACGGTATGACATGGGAGGAATTTGCGAATGAGTTCGCTGGATGGGCTTTTCCAGACAGTTCCAGAGAACTGAAGATGATTGAGTTTGAGCAACTGAGGCAGTCAGAGCACATGGGTGTAGAGGAGTTCACGGATAAATTCTTGGAGCTATTGCCTTTTTCAGGGCAAGCTCTAGATACAGATACGAAGAAAGCCAAGAGGTATGTTATGAAACTGCATTCCAGGTACTCCTCATTGATTCAGTCAGCTGAGAGAGAAAGTTTCCACACTGTGGTGGATATGGCTCGAAGAATGGAAGCAAGTGCTATAGTTGAGGGGTCAGTGAAGCAGTCAGTGACCCAGTCTTCAGGGGTTAAGACCCCAGGCAGAGGAGGACCAGGTTTCTCTTCTCAGAGCTCAGGAAAGAAGAGGTGGGATAACACCACCAGGAAGTCGAAGAAGAATAAGTTTTGGAACAAGTTGAAATCCGGTCTGGGATTTGGCGGTGGCTCGAGCTCAGGCTCAGATGGTACAGAATGCCAGAGATGTGGAAGACCGCACAGGGGAGTGTGTCGAGCTGGGACTAATTCATGTTTCAGATGTGGACAGGAGGGACACATGGCTCGGGATTGTCCTAGAGCGCCTTTTATGGGCCAGCCCCAGCAGACAGCTTCTGGTAGTGTGGCACAGCCAGCAGTTCCAGCCACAACTCAGGGCAGTGGCAGAGGTAGAGGGAGAGGGGCAACCTCTTCTTCTGGCTCCCGAGGTGAAGGTCCATCAGCTCCAGCCAGGATCTTCACCATGACTCAGCAGGAGGCTAACACATCCAACACCGTGGTGTCAGGTAATCTCGTCATTGGGTGTTCTGATGTGTATGCATTAATGGACCCGGGTGCATCTCATTCATTTATTGCTCCGAGAGCAGTTGAGAGATTGGGTCTGATAGTCTCTGGGTTAGAGTGTCCCCTATAGGTCAGTGGACCCAAGTGTGACCCGTCAGTGGCAGTGTCGGTCTGTCAGTACAGTCCAGTTTTTGTTGAGGGAAGATGCCTCTCCGTCGATCTTGTGGTTCTAGATTTGACAGACTTTGACGTCATTCTAGGGATGGATTGGCTATCTACCCATGGTGCTACCTTGGACTGCAGGGACAAGGTAGTCCGGTTCAGAGATCAGAACGGGTCAGAGGTCGTCTTCAGAGGAGACAAAAGGGGCACACCTAGAGGTCTGATATCAGCACTTCAGGCTCGTAGGTTGCTTAGGAAGGGATGTCAGGGGTACTTAGCTCATGTGAGAGAGCTAGACAGTCAGGTCAGGGAGCCGGCCTCGGTGCCAGTTGTCAGGGAGTTTCAGGATGTTTTTCCGGATGAGCTTCCAGGTTTACCACCTGCTAGGGAGATAGAGTTCGAGATAGAGTTGATGCCTGGAATTAGACCGATCTCTATCCCTCCCTACAGGATGGCCCCAGCAGAGTTAAAGGAGTTGAAAGAGCAGTTGCAAGAGTTGGTAGAAAAGGGTTTCATCCGACAGAGTACCTCACCTTGGGGTGCTCCGGTCTTGTTTGTGAGAAAGAAGGATGGATCCCTTAGACTTTGCATCGACTACAGACAGTTGAACAAAGTCACTACCAAGAATAGGTACCCTCTGCCAAGGATCGATGATCTATTCGACCAGCTAGCGGGAGCGGGTTGTTTCTCCAAAATAGATCTGAGATCGGGGTACCATCAGCTAAGGATAAGGGATGAAGACGTGCCGAAGACAGCTTTCAGGACCAGATATGGGCATTTTGAGTTCCTTGTAATGCCGTTCGGGTTAACAAACGCCCCTGCAGCATTCATGGATCTCATGAACAGAGTGTTTAGCCAGTACCTGGATCACTTCGTTATCGTCTTCATAGATGATATCTTGGTGTATTCCAGGAATGCAGAGGAGCATGCCCATCATCTGCGGTTGGTCTTGCAGACTTTGAGGGAACATGGCTTGTATGCCAAGTTCTCTAAATGTGAGTTCTGGCTGAGGAGCATTTCGTTCTTGGGGCATGTAGTGTCAGAGAATGGGATTGAGGTGGACCCCAAGAAGACAGAAACTGTGGCTGACTGGCCTAGACCCACTTCAGTGACAGAGATTAGAAGTTTCTTGGGTTTGGCAGGTTACTACAGGAGGTTCGTTCAGGACTTCTCAAAGATAGCAGCTCCTCTGACCAGACTAACCAGGAAGAATCAGAAGTTTCTGTGGACCGACCAGTGCGAAGAGAGTTTTGAAGAGCTTAAGAAGAGGTTGACTTCAGCACCAGTTTTAGCTCTGCCATCCAGTGGTGAGGACTTTACAGTCTTTTGTGATGCGTCCCGTGTGGGACTGGGTTGTGTACTGATGCAGAAAGAAAGGGTGATCGCTTATGCTTCTAGGCAGCTGAAGAAGCACGAGTTGAATTATCCCACACATGACCTGGAGATGGCAGCAGTAATCTTTGCACTCAAGATGTGGAGGCACTACCTCTATGGGGTAAAATGTGAGATCTTCACAGATCATAAGAGCCTGCAGTACATCTTGAGTCAGAGGGATCTGAATTTGAGACAGAGGAGATGGGTAGAGCTGCTGAGTGACTATGATTGCAAGATTCAGTATCATCCGGGTAAGGCGAATGTTGTGGCAGACGCCTTAAGCCGGAAATCACTCGGTAGCTTATCCCACATATCGGCAGAGAGGAGGCCAGTGGTGAAGGAGTTTTACAAACTCATTGAGGAAGGTCTACAGATGGAGTTGTCTGGTACAGGTGCCTTGGTGGCCCAGATGAGAGTAGCACCCGTGTTTCTGGAGCAGGTGGCTCAGAAACAGCATGAGGACCCGGAGTTAGTGAAGATTGCCAGGACTGTTCAGTCAGGCAATGATAGTGAGTTCAGATTCGACAGCAAGGGGATCCTCCGCTATGGGAGCATACTATGTGTACCAGATGACATAGGGCTAAAGGGAGACATTATGAGAGAGGCTCATAATGCAAAATACAGCATTCACCCCGGAGCCACCAAGATGTATCAAGATTTAAAGAAGGTTTATTGGTGGCCAGCCATGAAGAAAGAAGTGGCACAGTTCGTGTCAGCATGCGAAGTGTGTCAGAGGGTGAAGCTGGAACATCAGAAGCCGGCTGGAATGCTTAACCCGCTACCTATTCCAGAGTGGAAATGGGAAAATATAGCTATGGACTTTGTAGTGGGGCTACCGGCAGCGTCCAACAGAGTGGACTCCATATGGGTGATTGTGGACAGACTCACCAAATCTGCTCACTTCATTCCTGTCAGGAGTGGCTACTCTGTAGACAAGTTGGCGCAGGTATATGTGGATGAGATCGTCAGGCTGCATGGGGTTCCTGTTTCGATAGTGTCAGATAGAGGGCCCCAGTTCACCTCCAGGTTTTGGCGGAGTCTGCAGAATGCCATGGGTACTAGGTTGGATTTCAGTACTGCCTTCCACCCCCAGACTGATGGACAGTCAGAAAGGACCATCCAGACTATCGAGGATATGATCAAAATGTGTGTGCTGGACTTTGGCGGTTCTTGGAGGCAGCATCTACCTTTGGTGGAGTTTGCCTACAACAACAGCCATCATGCTAGCATCGGGATGGCTCCATATGACGCTTTGTACGGAAGGAAGTGCAGATCACCTGTTTGCTGGGAAGAAGTTGGAGAAAAGGCCTTGGCAGGGCCTGAGCTAGTAGAGATCACCAGCAGGGTGGTACCCATAATCAGAGAGAGAATCAAGACTGCTGCAAGCAGACAGAAGAGTTATGCAAACGTCCGCAGAAGGCAGTTAGAGTTTCAGGAGGGGGATCTGGTATTGCTCAAGGTGTCTCCAATGAAAGGAGTGGTTCGTTTTGGGAAGAAAGGTAAACTAGCCCCACGATACATCGGACCCTTCGAAATCTTGCAAAAGATTGGGAATGTGTCGTACAAGCTGGATTTACCTGCTTCAATGGAAAGAATCCATCCGGTTTTCCATGTTTCAATGTTGAGGAAGTTTGTGTCAGATCCGAGCAAGGTTCTTAGTGAGCCTGGTGTGGAGGTCCAAGAGGATCTCACCTATGTTGAACAGCCAGTACGGATCATAGACACCCAGATCAGAAAGTTAAGAAACAAGGAAATCCCGATGGTGAAAGTCCTATGGAACCACCACAACTTGGAAGAGTGCACTTGGGAGACACGGGAGTCTATGCTCCAGCAATACCCTCATCTCTTTTAAGGTTAGATCTCTATATGTTTATGTGCTATGTATATATGTTATGTTTTATGCCATGCTATGTGTGCTAGTTGAGGTACATTCGGGGACGAATGTTCTTAAGGAGGGGAGAATGTAATACCCGGCTAGACTCCGGTATCGGAATTCCTACCGTCCGGTGGAATCTCGGATGTCGGAAGCCTCTAGTAGGGTAGAAACATGTTTTCATAAAATGTTTTAAGGTATTTCAAGGTTTTAAGTATGAAAATTTAATGAGTTTTTGCATGAAAAGTCTTTGGAGGAAAACCCAGGTTCGGCCGCCGAAAGTCAAGTTCGGCCGCCGAACATGCATGCGTTTTGGAGGCACGTTAGGCCCCCGAAAGCATGAGTGAGGGAAGCCCAGGTTCGGCCGCCGAAACCCAAGTTCGGCCGCCGAACATGGCATGCATGCGGAGGCACATTCGGCCCCCGAACGTGGCCTGGCCAGCCACCTATAAAAGGGTCCCTTAGCCGAAAACGGGCGAGTTTTCCCCATTTTCGGCCAAGGTAAGCTTTCCGCCACCCCTCACCGATCTTGAGCTCTTTCCTTCCCATCTTACTTGATTTTCATGAGTCTTTACCTGGTTTTGAAGATTTTCAAGCTTTAAGACAAGTTTTGGAGCTTTGGGAACTCAGGAGCTCATTTTCGTGGATCTCCAAGTTTAGGTCGTCTTCCTCTCGATCTTCAAGAGGTAAGGGCCGATCTTAAGCTCCTTATGTGTTTTAAGTAAAGTTTTATGAGTTATTTGGGTAGAATGCATGTTTAGCTCATAGTTAGGTTTATGGGTTAATATTGATGTTTTGAGCAATGTGTGTTGATGTTGTGTGTTTGAAGTGTTGTAGTTGGGGTATATGCTAGTTTGAGACCCCTAGGTGTAATGTATGGTATGTATGCATGTTTTAGAACTAGTTTAGGCATGATTTGAACTTGGGAGGCGAAGTGTGCTTAGGGGAGCTGAGTTTCTGCCATTCGGGAGAAACTCAGGTTCGGCCGCCGAAGGGAGCTTCGGCCGCCGAACCCCCTTGTGGAGGCAGGCCTTTCGGCTGCCGAAGTTGCCCCCGAAAGGAGACTTTCGTCTCTGTCTGGGACTTTCGGCCGCCGAACCTGCCTGACTTTCGGCTCTGGAGGGACTTTCGGCCGCCGAACCTGCCGCCGAAAGTGCCCTGTTCAGCCATTTCTTGCATGTTCTTATGTAGTTGTTTTATGATGTCTTAGGGGGTTTTTGGGGAGTATATTAGAGTTATGTTTATTTATGTTTGGTCCCTCATCGGTGTCCACCTGTGTAGGTTCGGACCCGAGGAACCGAGGACCCCAGCAGTGAGCCAACTGCTACAGAGTTGTCAGAGCTAGCCAGAGGTGAGTGGAATAAACCTTAAGTTTTAAATTAAATGAAATATGAATTTTGAGCATGATCCATGCATCATGAATGCCATGAGATATAGTAGGTTGCTTGCATTAGTATTCACGAATATGTTGCATTGCATTTATGATGTTGATGTGGATTGGTCATTGGATGATCCTTTAGTCCTCATATGATGTGATGATGTTATGGCATGATATGGTATGGAAGTCCAGGTTGTACCCATTCTACGTCCCTAGCACGATGTAAGAGAAAGTCCAGGTTGTACCCATTCTACGTCCCTGGCACAGTTGGTCCATATGATATGTTATGATAAGGGAAAGACCGGTTGACCCATTCTACGTCCCGGCACAGTTGGACCTATGTAGAGGACTATAGGTGACAATACCATCCGAGATGTGATTTTGTTGTGTTGTGTTGCATTCCATGAAAGCATGAAATTTTAATATATTGTTTTCTACTATTCTGCTCACTGGGCTTGTAGCTCACCCCTCTCCCCTAACCCCAGATGTGCAGGTACAGGGTAGACCAGAAGGTTAGCCAGAGCTTATGGAAGTATGTTGATGTAATAGTTAGATTGTGGACATGACAATTGTACTAATGTAATGTAAGAGATTGCAGTATGTTATGTAATGAGGTATATTGAGGATTAGATATTGTGCTTGACATTATGTTTTGAGGTCTCCCTTTTAGTACATGATCAAAATGTTTTATAATGTTTATGTAAGCCAACTCATCGCATGTTATAGTGCTCATTGGAGCATTGATGAGATCCCACAGAGGGGTCATGATTATGGTTATGTAATGTATGTTCAGGTTGAGTTGGTTGTTGAAGGAAAAGTTTTAAATTTTTATGCATGTTGTTGATCATGTATGGGATTACACAGGTTTACAGGATGTATGTTTGGCTTGCTACAGGTCCCGGCGGCCTTAAGTCGACCCGGATCCTAGCGCCGGTAGCGGTCCGATTTTCGGGTCGTTACAACAACCCTTCCGAAGCATCTTCCTAGTAGTCATGGCGGAAATCACATAAGAAGGAAGTAAATGCCTCTCCCCAAAGAAAGTGAACTTGGACCCTTTTGGACTATTAAATATCACTGATTTCTCAAAGCAATCTATTGTGGCATGATGACGGGATAACCAGTCCCTACCTAGGATGACATCCAGATCTTGTAGACACAAAGGAATGAGATCCACAAGAACCAGGATCTATAAGAATGTGTGCATCTTTATAAAAAATAGTTAACATACCAGTCACCACCTCTAGAGATGCTCGTGCCTCCTGCTGTGTCATAGCAAAAACTCTGGCTTGAGTGCGAGGTCTGCCAGGTTGCATCATTGGTCTAGGCTGAGAAGATGAAGTAGCTCCACTGGCTCTGCTTGTGCTTGGTCCAACTTGTGCCGTAGGTACTCCCTGTGATGGTGTCATACCATACTTTAGATTCTGAGGTGCCACTGACCCTTGCTGAGAACCACTGTCTCTGGCTATCAGCAATGGACAATCTATCTTAAAATGCCCCGAAGAACCACATTCAAAACAACCCCTATCAAATTTTCTGCACTCCCCAACATGATATTTACCACAGGTGGCACATTGAGGAAAATGTCTCTTCCTTTGCTCAAACCCAGAATTATATCCTTGCCCATGTGTCTGTGCCCCAAAGGAACTACCCACTGGCTGTGCTACTGAACTCTAACTAGATTGTGGTCGAGCAACCTGCTGCTCTATGTTAACAAAAGAACCTCTACCACTACCTCTGTATCCAGCTTGGGACTGAAATGAACTGCTCCCTCTCTTAACTAGTCTTTCTCTAAACCCCTGTGAACCCTGCATATGTTTTCTACTCATCCTCTGCTCATACTCTTTCTCTTCTTGCTTAACTTTCTCAACATTCAAAGCTGCTTCCACCAACTCTCTGAAATTATTACCTCTGAACCAGGTCATAGATGATCTAATATTAACATGTAGACCCTGTCTAAATCTATCACATTTAGCTTCCTCAGAAGGCAGTATATCTGACACAAAGCAATAAAGATCTTCAAACTTGTCAACATACTCTCTTATTGAGAGGCTTCCTTGAAACAACCGGAAAAAAGGCATCTTGTTTCCCTTTCCTGTAACTTTCTGACAAATACTCCTGGTGAAATTCATATACAAATTGATCCCAAGTCAGTCTGACTCCATGTCTGCGACGAAGGCCATCAAACCAACCATCCGCCTTACCCTGAAGCAAACCATGTACATTATCTACCTTATCTGCATCAGTCAGCTTCATTAATTCAAAAACTTTTACCACTTTCTTTAACCATTTATCTGCAATGTCAGCATCAGAAGAACCCTCAAAATCATAAGCTCCCAAATGTCTAGCACGATCCACTATCTCCCACGGATCTCTAGGTTTGGCTGTAACAGCTGCTGTAACTACTTGTGCCACAAAAGCACCCAGGTCGGCATTTATTTGAAAAGGATGGGCTGGTGCTACAGGTGGAACAAAAGGTGGAGCTGCAAGTGCGACAGGAGGTGCAACTGCAGGTGCTGAAGGAAATGATGGTGCAGTCGGATATGTTCTTGATTCAACACCATGAGAAACAGAATCTCCATATCCTTCTCTGGTCTCAGATAACTCATGATCTGCCACCCCTTCTAGAGGTGGAGGTGCAACTGTAGGATCCCTATGAGGTCGACCAATATCAGCTAATCTAGCTGTACGAACACCACGGCCCCGATTTCTATTACCTACTCTGGGCGGCATTGTCCTACAAATGAAAATACGAGAAGAATTATCAGCAAAGAATCCTAACTCAAGAAAAATCTACAGAATCTATAACCTAAGCTCTAATACCAAAAATTGTCACACCCATTCTCTAATCTGTAGAGACGGATATGACCAGAAAATCTGACAGAGTTCCCCCTAATATTTATACATATGAACACATTTAACCTGCTATAATTTCAAATTATAAAACATATAGGAGAGGATTGATAGCTGGATTAGTCAATCCATAATATATTTACACTAAACAAAATACATTCTTCACTGGGCTGTACAATCTATACATGATCTACCAAAATTACAAAAAGAAAAGACAAAAGACCTAGGATTGGTCCGACCTCCTCTAGACTCTGAGTGGACGATGTGGAAGGAATGACAAACTAGGAGATGAGGTCTACTGAGCGGATCACCGAAAAGAAACTGAAATAATAAAAGTATAAAGGTGAGTACAAAATACTCAGTGAGCGGATAAATAAATAACAAAGGGGAAAAGATAAAGTTTAGGTACTTAATACTACCAAATATTTAGCTAAAATAAGTCAGCTGAACAAATACAATTTAATTCAATCAATATAAAATAACTATGAATAATAGAATCCGCATACACTCATAATATATTCCCTGCAGATAATGCTGGCATCTCAGGTGTGATAAAATAATAACAGCCTGAGAGCAATGCTGGCATCTTAGGCTCTATGATGACAAATTTGGCCCAAGAGCTAAGAAATGCTGGTCATACACATGTGCAGAGCTACCCCCAAAGGGTGACCACCTGACATACGCCCCAAAGGCTATCTGTATATCAAGCGCTGTCCCAAAGACAATATAAATATATATTATGCTGAAAATAAATCACCTATCATCAAGGTGTTATCTATTCGGTGCATATACAGAGTGTAATCGGCTATTTATTCAGCTGTGCTTTAAATTCAATTTTCATTCATTCAAGAAATATAAATTATCGTTATCCTTTCCCAACTTAAATAAACAAAATAACATATATGAATATATATATATTTAAGACAAGTATCAATGTTATATATTTATCCACTCACCAGTACTGAGGATAGAATAACCTAAGTCGCAGGAGCACTCCTATTACCTATCCCAAAAGCTGGATCCTCTCCTAGAATTAAAAAGAAAATAATATATCAAATAATAAATAAATATACTAGGATAATAATATAAAATGTAAAATACGAAATTTTAAATATATTTTTTTATATATATTTTAAAGAAAATTTCGGCAGTATTTCGGCATAGTTAGACCTTCCAAAAATACACAAACTCAACAAAAATACTCAATAACCTATAAATATTATTTAGATCAACCTAAGAAAATCATTAATCCCAAAAAGAAATATAAAACCCCATTGGCGCTAACTAAAACATAACCCATTTTTATCCTCAAATCACAAAAATCACTATTAAAAGTTAGAGAAAATAAACTATATCGCAATAAATCGAATAAAAGGGATAAAACTCACCTACCCAATTTTGGAACCTCTGGAAGAAAATATTGAATTTCTGAGCAGGATAAAGATTTAAAATAGGATCTAGCTGAGGATTTCAGAAGTTTATGGGTTGATTGGATTGAGAGGGAGGAGATTTGGATTTAAAAGAGGACATTTAAAAAAAAAAAAAAAAGAACAGAGCATTTTGCTCTGCTACTGCTTCCGCTTTCCTTCACGAAGACAAATGCTCTGGTTTCGGGAAGAAACCAGAGCCTTCTAATGTTTTAATCTTTAATTAATTTTTTTTTATGGGCCTGACCCTGGTCCTGATATAACGGTATTTTTTATTTATTTATTTTCCTAGTTATGATTTTAGGTTCCTGCAAATGCCGGAACATATTCCTAGTTATGATTTTAGGTTCAACTAATAATATATTTTCTAGGAGAATATGTTCCTTTGATGGCTAAGGATATCCAGCTTGAACATTTTGAACTTTGAGCAAAGTTCACATATATAGCAAGAAGTTTGTAGGATTGATTTAATTGGGTTATTTAGAAGCCTAGACATTAGTTTCTTTTTTTATTTTTAATTATAATTTTGGGTTTCTTTTGCTATATGAAAATATGCGCCTTTTTATTTTTCTTTCTAGATATATTTCACTTGATGAAAATTTTTTATTTCTTTTTCATTGAGGTTTACATATTTTAATTACCTTTAATATTTCATGGTGTAATATTTTCTTTTAATCTAAATAGAATTTTCAACCAATGCCATTATGTCTTTTTCTAACAAAATACAAAATCTCTTAGGGGATAAGAAAACTAGTTCACAGGCAAAAGTATTTTTCCTTGGTGCATTCTGAGAGGTCACTGAGAGGTCAATTTGGTTGGACATCATAGGAAGAACCGATAACAATTCTTTAATGTCTTGAACTACTGTTTGTCAAATCCTAAGGGATAATAGATTGAGAATCGTCATCTTATGCTTTAAAAGCAATGAATCTGCTTCAACAGAACAAAAACTCATGTTCCTATTTCCAGCAAATTGAATTGCTACTCTAAGACCCACTCCTTTAGCAACTATAGTAGAAGACCAAAAGAAATGAGTTGTACATCCTTCAATCAGCTCTCCTCTTGAATTTCACATTTATTTTAAGAAAACCAGATAAAGGAGGTAGTAGAGCTAGGAAGATTCTAAGAATGATGTTGCCGAATAGTTGCTGAGCAAAATTATTCAATATCATCCTGAGATCTCCTAATGGTTAAAATTTCTAATATATATTATAATTAGCTCCCCTCTTAGCAAGAATGCACAACGAGGAACAATGAAAACAGCAAGAAAATAGCACATTATAATCACACAAAAAAATTCAACAACCCATTTCAATAATGTCACATTAACATATCAATAAAATTCAACAATCCATTTCAATAATTTACACAAAAAAGACAGCATTTGAAATCACAATCTCAAAATTAATTCAAACCTGCAGTGACTGAGGACGTTGACTATAGAGGAGAAAAGCAGCAGAGGCGTGATTGAGGACGAGGAGCAGCACGGGACAGCAGAAGGACGGACCAGCAGATGCAGCGATGAGAATTAGATGATGCAGCAACGATCACCAAAGGGAGCGGCGAAGGAAAGAGAAGAAGCAACCACGACCAGCGAACGCAGCAGCGGCGTGACTGAGGACGAGGCGCAGCACCGAACGGCAGAAGGACTAGACCGGAGGATGCAACGATGATGACCAGAGGGAGCAGTGGCGGAAAGAGAAGAAGCAGCCACCACCAGTGGATGCAGCAACAACGTTGACAGCGGGAGAGGTTTTGGAAAATTTTATCCAAATTCCGGGAAAGGAGAAGTCAATTCGTGTAATTGAGAAAGAGAAATTTAGGATTTCATATATTAGGGATTTTAAATTTAGTAACGAACACATCTATTACTAAATTTAACTTCTGTAACGGATAGTATATCCGTTACTAAATAACTGAATAGAAAACAATTTAGTAACAGATGTGTTCATCCGTTACTAATTTTGAGCCAATTGAACCAATTCTGTAACGAATCCATATCCGTTACAGAATTTAGTAACGGATTAATAACAGATTATCTAATCTGTTACTATTGTTGTTCTTTATATGATATCCGTTATTAATCCGTTACCAATCAGTAACAGAAATTTTCCGTTACTATTCCGATAAATTTTTGTAGTGTACCTAATTGAGTAATTTTAATAAACAATTTTAGCATTTGTATGTATAATAAAGCAAATAAATTTTCTAATTTAGACAACTTTATAAGTATAAAATAGAGAGTTTTGGATCTATTTTAGCAGAAAATACATTAAATTCACTATATTAGCTAAAACTATAAGATTTACACATTATGTTATATTTCTAGAGTTCTAGCTTATACAAATTAAATATTTTAGAAAATAAATATACTATTAATATTATTATATATTTTAATGTAGCTGAATGGTGGATACATTATGGTGAAAGTGCTCCTGACCTACAAGGAATTGTGATAAGAATGTTGAGTTAAACCACTTTTGCATCTAATTGTGAAAGAAATTGGAGCATTTTTTTCACTCATATACACAAAGACGAGGAACAAATTACGGTATCAAAAATTATGTACACTCATCTTTGTTCACTACAATATGTGGCTAAAGTTGAGAAATTTGAGCAGAAAAATCAACACGAGCTAAAAAAGAGTTGTAATCCAATTGACTTAGATTACATTTTCGAGGAAGATGATCCACTAAATTCTTAGTTGGAGGAAAAGAAAAATCTTGTGCTTGATGGTGATGAAAATCTTTCGCTAGAGGATCATGATAATACTCCATCACAATCACAACAAGCTAATTCTCCAACTCATGGGCAGAATATTGAAGGCGATGGTGATGTTGAACCTAAACATTTTTTTATATTATCTAGTTCCAGTAGTGATGGTAATGATGATGGTGATAGTGGTCAAGATGAAAGAGGTGAAGGTCATGGAGCTACTAGTTCATTACAATCACATGATGGGACTAAGTCTCTTTATATCAGAGACTTAGTCCATCTCCAGCTCCTACTCTAACTCCAACTTTGCAACATACATATCATAGATCATGTGGTTCTGGTGGTAGTGGTGATAAGGGAAAAGGTGTTCTATATTGAAAGTGTTCTTTGGATGTAGATAATTATAGATATGAAACTTACGGTACAAGTGAATCTTCATTGGAAGTAATCTCTACTGATGATTATGGATATGAAGGACATTCTCAATGAGATACGAAAATCCAAATCAAATATTTGAGCAGAAAGAATATTTTGACTATATTATATTTCTATAGTTCTAGCTTATACAAATCAAATATTTTAGAAAATAAATATACTATTAATATTACTATATATTTTAATGTAGCTGAATGGTGGATACATTATGGTGAAAGTGCTCCTAACCTATAAAGAATTGTGGTAAGAATGTTGAGTCAAACCACTTCTGCATCTAATTGTGAAAGAAATTGGAGCATTTTTTTTTCACTCATATATATAAATACGAAGAACAAAATATGATATCAAAAATTATATCCGCTCATCTTTGTTCACTATAATATATAGCTGAAGTTGAGGAATTTGAGCAGAAATAATCAACATGAGCTAGAAAAGAGTTGTAATCCAATTAACTTATATTACATTTTCGAGGAACATGATCCACTAAATTTTTAATTAGAGGAAAGGAAAATCTTGTGCTTAATGGTGAAGAAAATCTTTCGCTAGAGGATGATGATAATACTCCATCACAATCACAACAAACTAATTCTCCAACTCATGCGCAAAACATTGAAGGCGGTGGTGATATTGAACTTGAAGATTCTTTTAATTATCTAGTTCCAGTGGTGATAATGATAGTGATAATGGTCAAGATGGAAGAGGTGAAAGTCATGGAGCTACTAGTTGATTACAATCACATAATGATTCCTCTTTATATCAGAGACTTGGTGTATCTCCAGCTCCTACTCCAACTCCATCTTTACAACATATATATCATAGATAATGTGGTTCTGGTGGTAGTGGTGATGAGGGAAAATGTATTGTATATTGAGAGTATTTTTTGGATGTAGATAATCATGGATATGGTACTTATGGTACAAGTGAATCTTCAATGGAAGTAACATCTACTAGTGATGATAGATATGGAGGATATTCTCAATGGAATACTCAAATCCATATCTATATCCATATCCATATCAATATCAGCCTCCATCATATTCTGATTTGTTTTCATCATAGCAATTATTCTCCCAAATCCAATCCAATCCTTGTAATCAATTTGGTATGAGTTTATTCTTCAACTTTGATCCATCACAGTATTATCAATATTATCAAGATCAAAGCTCTCAATAGTAAGATGCAGTAAAAAAGAATTAAATTGATCTGAAGATAGGCACAATAGCAAGAAATTAAAATGAATTAGCCGACTGAATGATCTCATGTCCTAACATAAATTAACTTCTGTTAAAATAAACATTTTATTTTTCATTAGCTGATCACACAAGCTTTGGTTTTTTTTTTTTTTTCCTTTTAGTTTTTCAAAATTTCCCACCCTTTTTTGCCTTTATGATGTATAACATTTTTACCCTTTAAAAAAACACATGATAATTATATTTATGTTTTCAACTCTCTTTTCATATCTTAATTATTGAAAAGATGGCTACTTCTATGGCCTAAGATAAATTTTAACATGTTTCAGTACAATGAAAAAAATCAACTCTTTTTCTTGCATTTAAAAGAATTAAAATAAAATTTACTGTGCCATGTGATTAGGGCAGAATAGATGGGTTAAAACTAAAATATCAAATTGAATTAATCAATTCAATTTGATCGATTTATTTTTTTTATTTAATTAGTGCAGTTTAATACTATTTTTAAAATATTTTTAGTTTTCAATTCGAATCCATTAATTAAATAAGAAATCAAAAATAAATTACACCCGACTGATTTTATCTCGCTTATATATATTTTCGTTTATGCCACGTTGAGTATCATTTTCAAAGAACATGATATAGCCAGCCTTAATTTTTCTCTTCTTTCATATCTCAAATCTCAAAATCCTTTAACCTTCTCTCTCTCAAATCTTTCAGTGTGTCTAAGACTCTGCTACATCTGGTTCATCTTCTCCACATGCTGCTTCTTTTTTATCTTTTTTATCTTCTTTAAATTGCAAACCTCTAATCTCAAATTGGAGCCTCAAAATTCCAAATTTCAAAAGTCTACATGATCCTTTTGTTGTGAATCTCTTCCTCCTCAAATCTAACTTTCTTCTTTTTCTTTAGGGAGATTTACAATTTAGTCCCTGAATATTGCCATTATTAACAAGTCAGTTCTTATATTTTTAGAAATCTATTAAAACGTCCTTATCTTTTCTCTCTGTCAACAAAATAGTCCTTCCGTCTATTTTTGCCATTAAAAATACAGTAAAAAACTAAATTACCCTCCATTATTTTTCTCCTCCTCCTCCTCCTTCCTTTTCTTCTTCATCAATTCTTCCTCCTGCTTCTGCTTCTTCTTCTGCTTCTACTTCTTCTTCTTCTTCTGCTTCTTCTCCTCCTTCTTCTTTTGCTTCTTTTTCTTCTTCTTTTTCTTCTCCTTCTTCTTCTTCTTCTTTTTCTGCTTTTTTTTTTTCTTCTTTTTCTTCTTTCTCTTCTTCTTCTTCTTCTCCTTATTCTCCTTCTTCTTCTTCTTCTTCTTTTTCTTCTTTTTTGTTTCTTCTTTTTCTTCTTTCTCTTCTTCTTCTTCTTCTCCTTCTTCTTATTCTTCTTATTCTTCTTCTTCTTCTTTTTCTTCTTTTTAGGAGGAGGAGGAGGAGGAGGAAAGAAAAGATAAGGACTATTTCGTTGACAAAAAGAAACGATAAGGACGTTTTAATAGATGTGAGAAAAGATAGGGACTATTTTGTTGACAAAAAGAAACGATAAAGACGTTTTAATAGATTTCTAAAAACATAGGGAGGGAGGATTTCGTTGAAGGAAAGAAACGATGAGGAATGACTATTTCGTTGACGGAAAGAAATGATAAGGACGTTTTGATATATATAAGAAAAGATATGGACTATTTTATTGACGGAAAGAAACGATAAGGACGTTTTAATAGATATGAAAAAAGATAAAAACGTTTGAATAGATTTTTGAAAATGTAAGGACTAACTTGTTAATAATAACAATATTTAAGGACTAAATAAATGATTTTATTTGGGGGTAAAATTGGATTTTAAAAATTTTCTCTCTTCTCTTTTATCTAATTTTATCGGAAAAGAGTACGGAAGGACTATTTCGTTGACGGAAATAAAACATAAGGACGTTTTAATAGGTTTTTAAAAATACAGGGACTGACTTGTTAATAATGGCAATACCTATGGATTAAATTGTAAATCTCCCTTTTCTTTAACGCATCCCACGAACTTGCATGTATGAAGAAATTGTGTAAGAAATTGTTTACATTGAAGGAGAGAAGGAGAGACTTCTCTGACTTGTGAATTTCTTGTAAATTCATTTTTTACTGAATCTATTCATGCAAATAGCTTGTTGTAAATTTAAGTATTGATGTGGGAAATTATTGTTGACCGAAATTTTTTTATTGTGAATTTCTCGTAAATTTTTTTCTTTTAAATTAAATTCATGTAAATAGGTTGTTGGAAAATTGGGTTCTGAGATAAAGAACCACTGCTATAGATTTTTTTTTTTTTTTCTGAAATTTGCTGTTAGCTTATTGCAAATTCATGAAAATAGCTTATTTACTGTTATTGATTTATTTGAGATAATTATTGTTGTGGTATCTTAGATTCTTGAGACTTAGAATTGGAACTAGAGCAGTAAAGGCTAGATGGAAAATTCAATGACGCTTTTTAGACGTTTCTCGTAATCAATAATTCAGTTCGAATTTTTTATTTTAATTCAGAACCGAACCAATATATGTAATAGGTTAAAACACAACAGAGTTCAACAATCCGTAGCCTCTATTTCTTTAAGAGTAACAAAGTAAGACGCCAGAGCAACCATCCACTTCGCATACATAGCTACGTTCAACAGCCTAAAAGGGGAACTCATGACTACTCAATGCTCATGATTCCATTGACTGAAAAAAAGCATGGCACCCATCCAAATCAATTGGTGCATTAACCCTTTTGCGAATAAGCATTTCTACAGTTGGGCATTTCCTCTTCCTCCCACCTCGTGGCCTTGACCTGAATTGCTCGTCAGACTCCACAAAATCACCGGGAGTATAGATATGGCACCCAGATTTCTCATGTTTATCTCTGACATGCTTGTACGCAAATCTCATATCACAACCTGGAACTCCACAGGTGAAAGGTCTACCTTCAAGGTGCACAGCCTTAATATGCAGATTAAGATTTGTTTTACTAGAAAATACGTGGCAACAACCCTCAAAATGGCATTCAATTTTCTCCATTGACTGACCTCCTGCTTCATGGGTGCGGAGATGTCTCTTCAAGTTCTTTTTCAGCTGTTTTGTCCCACAAATCTCACAACTCATGTATCTGTGACATGAATAGATGTGGGCCTTGAGGCACTGAGCATTGGAAAAATGTTTCATGCAGCCTGGTTCTGCACAGAATGCCTCCACTGATTCTAATTTGACATGAGAATCCTCGTGCTTTTGCAACTTTGAAGGATATTTAAACACCTTCCCACAACCAGTTTCATGGCAAACATACTGCTTCTGACCAACATTAGTGGAAGGGCAATTCTCATTATGGAGTTCTTTAACATGCCTTTTAACATTGCCTTGGAAAACAAATTCAAGGCTGCAATTCTCAATAGGACACCTGAAGAGCTTTCCCACGTGCGTAAGAAGGTGGCGAGTCAAGTGGTCCTTCCTTCTGTAGCTGGCATGGCAATCATCAGCTGAACACACGTATGGTCTCTGCAAAATCAGATGCAACACACATTAGAAGCAACAATTACATGTATAGTTAAACATAATTGATTACACTAGTAAGGAAGCCTTCAAACCTCATTCAACCAATGCGTGATTGAGGCCCACTTGATGGAGCTTCTCAGGAGGTCACCCAACCTGATACTGGTCCACCAAGCCAAAACTTTCAGCCTCTTGCATTTTGGAGTTCTGTGTGTGGGATCCAATGCTTCACGCCACCACAAATGGTGTTTTCATATTAGAAAAAAAAAAATAAAGCTCTCCTGAAAGATTATTAATTTTCAATAGATGCATAGGCTGGAAAAGTGCAATTAATAATATAATAACAATAAACAGAATACAATTTACAATTCAAATAAGAAAAAGGTGTCTCCAGCAATGTTGATGTGAAAGCAGAAAAAATCATTCTAACTTAAAATATGTTGAAGAAATTATACATAAGTATATTTCTAATTTTCTACACAAGTGACAAGTGATTATTTCAGAACTAAACTTTCCATGAGCAGCTACACAGTATCAATAACTCAAGACATAATTATCATTTGAGTCCCTATCAATTGAGATCTTTAAAAAAAGAACCTAACTTCTTCAAATCTTCCAACTCTGACAAAAAAATACAAATCTATCACAATGAGCAAATAGTGCGTGATTATACAAAAAAGGTAATGTCTTCATCCATTTCAATTTTCAACACTTATCCTTGAGTTTACAACAAGCCCAAAAAAATTTGGCCATAAGCAAACCAGCAGTAATATACTCATCCCAAGAAGAATAGACACCAAAACAAGCAAATAAACAATATAAATAATTTTGGAGCCATATCAATACCATAAGAGAATGACTTTGCATATGTTGTTTCAGATATGCAGGCTTCTTGAAACTAGCACCACATTCTTGGCAAGTATTAGACCTCACCCCCTCAATTTTTTCGTCTCCATGAGCTTTTTCCTTGTCCATCTCTTCCTATACAATAAGAAACACAAAAAATGCAGAAACAAATAAGATACTAACAAAACTATCAAAAACCAAATAATAGCAGTTTGGTTACAACGAAAGCAGACACTACAATGCAAAAGTCACATGATCTAAGGACCCAAGAAGCCAATTTACTAAAGTGATGCTTAATATAATAATTGAACAGACCCACAAACCCAAAGATAAGAGATAGATGAAAAACCTTGTGGTGCTTTTGAATGTGAGAAGTGATAAGAGACTTCTTAGATCTGCAAATTCCACAATAATCACAGAAATAACGTCTAATATCTCTAAAAATAGGCCTCGGCCTTTCGATCTCGGCTGTTTCTTCCATTTTTGTTGTCCCTCTCACTCTAAAGCTAGAGAAAAAGAAGAAGAAGACAAGTGATGAGAAGAAATACTAAAAACCTTAGGTAGGAATGGTACCAAGTAGAGTACCTGCAAAATTTTAAATACCCATATCCAAATCTGTTTATAATATACTATCCAAACCCATACCAAACCGATTTAAAAATTAAATTTCACCATCCATATTCGTCCCAAATCCATTTACCATTACCAATTTACTATCCGACACTACCCAAACCCAATTAACAAATAGCCCCAACTAAAAGGAAAAAAACAGAAATTCACACAAAATATAAGATTTCTTATTTTACTTTTATTATTTTAATTTCAATTGAATTAAAGCACGATGGTCCAAAGGAAAACACCTATTGGATTTCATACTCACTTTTGAGTGTTTACCTTTATTATTATATTAAAATTTTAATTGAATTGAAATAAGATGACCTAAAGAAAAACGACTATTAGATCATTAATTCACAAGTTTTAATTTTATACCTTTAAATTAAATTAAATTAAATTAGGTTGGAGCAATAAGATTCAAAGGAAATCGCCTATTGAATCTGTTTACTCACCTAAATTAAATTAAAATTATAAGCATAACCCTATTAAACTACTTGGGGTACCCATAACTGTTATTATTATTCCCTCTAATACCAACGTTGCTCATTCATAAGCCAAACAATCTAAAGAGTATTTCCTTTTGAAATATTAAAGTCATGTTTTATCATTATTAACCAAGACTTGGAAAAACAGAACTCTAACAAAAGAAGGAAGCACGACCTATAAAAGTTAACCATTCCTTTCTCTCTAGTAGCATAAAGCACAGATTATATACAAAGCCAGCAAAAACAGTTCAATTTTTTTTTCTTCTTTTTTTTTTTTACAAATACATATTCCGTGATACCCATAACAGAGATATTCAGTACAAACCAAATAACAACGACCATGATAGTATATTCAGTATAAACCTAATAACATCTCACCTCACTCATCCAACATGCAGTAAGACCCATCCAGTTCATATAAAAACCAAGTACTTGTTGAATATATGGCTAACAAGGGGTGTACATTCTATCTGAAGCATTTATTTGAGTTCTTTAAACATCACAAGGTCAATGTCGCAAGGTAAAGGATGAAAGCTCGAGCAAAAATTAATCAATCAAAAACATACCCAGTAAAACGAATACAACACCAGTAATCCACAATCAAGAACCCAACCATGCTACTAAATACAACAAATAAAACCAAAATCAGTTGCATCCAAATGTTCCCCATGCCTATTCATAGCAGAAATACCCGATTCTATCAATACCCATGAAATGGCAGCCTCAACATCTCACTTTCTGAGCTTCATGACTCCAACAACTAGAGATAAGATTTCGGCTAAAAATCTTGGACACAGGGGATTTCAACATCAAAATAAGTCTTAAGAATATTCAAGAGCAAAATAAGGAGTAATTATTGCGCTGAATCATGAAAATAGAACCGAAAATGACCAAATGCAGCTAATAATAAAATTCAAGAATACCCAAATTCTTTGCTCTGTCCCCACGGGAGGAAAGTGTCAATGTCTCCTGTAACTACACTGTGGAGCTGCGCTGATTGATGTGGTGTTGCTGGTGCCGCCCGCTAGAGGAAATCGCCTCACCGCCACGGCTGTATACGTCTGTTCGAAGGCAAAGAGAGATGGTGATGGAGGAGTATGGCTAATGAGTAATAGAGGGAGACTAGTGGGCACCGATTGAGAAGTTCAGGTGCTATCCCGTTCTAAATCAGCAGATATGGTGGAGTTTTTTGAAGAGTGAGAACGAGGCAGTTGGGTTTCCTGTGCTTGCATTTGGGCGCCTGGGTTGCTTGTTGCGTCAGATTATGGAGGAGCAGCAGCTGTGATTTGGGAAGCTTGGAGGCCAACGAGAGGGACTGGCGATGATGGTGGAGAATGCAAGGGTGTGTCTCTGTTTCGCTAAAACGGCAAGAGGGGCTGTGTTTTGGGGAGGGCTGGTTTGGTTAATTTCAGAGTGATGCCCCAAATTTCTTCTCCAACGTTCTGTATTGGAAAAAAAAAAAAAAAAAAGGTTTACGACTTTTTAAGATTATATCTTAAATTTAAATTTTTTTTCAAATTAACTCAATTCTAGCCAATTACCTAAATAGATTTTGATCAAATTTTTTTTAATACACATTGCATCTTAGGTGGATTAATCTTAATATCTCTTAATTTATACCTAAGTAAATTATAAATCAAGTTTAACCAATAGTTAATTTTTCTATCTGAACTTAAATAACCCTAACTAAAGGTTTACTTATTAACTCCAAAAATAACCCATCTTATCGTAATAAATAAATACAATTCAACAGCAACTTAGTTTGAAGCTTCTTCGACTACGATAGAAAGTGAATATGTGGTCCATAGAGAGAGTGAGAGTGCATGAACAAAATCGCTTCTTGATTACGTATAGAGAGTTTGATAAAGAGTCACGTAACATTGGGTCCACAATGACAGGCAAGAGGACAACATAGGAGAAATATTTGAGACAAAAGTAAACGAGGTACTCTTTTTTATTTATTCAAACAGAGTCAAATATAAGTGAATGGGTTGAGTCTATGTATATTTAATTAAAAAGAGGCAGAAGTTATATGAGTATTTTGCATGAACTAGAAACTTTATATTATACAGCTTGTGGTTGAGGATGTAGTAAAAAATTAATTTATGTGTCGTTGCATTTGTATAATTCTATTCTAATTGATTTATTATCATGCGTTTGAAATGAACTAACAATTATATTTTGTCAGTAATATGTAACAATTTTCTTGTAGAAGTTTTTATTGATGGTGTCTTTAGTGAACCATTATTAATAAAGTATTCTTGAGGGAAAAGCTTACTAGATCGTTGGTTAAATTGTGAAGAACTTAAATATAGTGATATTGGGGCAAAATACAAAGACTTAGGCTTCGATGAAGTGTTTAGAATAGGCTATTACAAACCTAAGGGTAATTGGCATGCCAATCACTTGTGTATGATGACATCAATTGTAAAGCAGATGTGGGAAGAGGTTACTAAGTTTGGCTTTTTAAAGCTTTTTATTGAATTGAAAAGCAGTGATACTGAGATAGAAGGGAGAGGTCCAAAGAATGAATATGTTGTTATAGGAATTGATGAAAGGGATTATAGTATTAATGATGTTGGAGAAGAAAATGTCATTGATGTACTAATAAGTGAATCTCCTGACCAATATGAATGTCCTGAAACTGAAATTGAGGTGCAAATGAATGAAGATAACTATGAAGATAGTGATGGTGTGCATATACCCAATGAGCAACATATTGAAGAACAAATAGATAATGAGAGTTTTGCTCCTAATTATGAAACAGATGATGAAGAGTCCTCAGAAGTAATGCAGAAAAAATTTGATTTTGATAATGGATTAAATGTGGACAATGTGAATGGATTGGGTGTTGATGGTTTATATATAGATGCTGAAAAATGATAATAATGGAGAGAAAGCAAGGAACAATAAAGACAATAAAAGTGAATACAATTCAAATGATGATGGTTTTCATACACCATAAAGTAGTGATGAGAATGATATTAAGTCTTCAATAAATAAGAAAAAAAAGATAACTAGTTTATAATTCCAAGTGTAACCATAGCACCTTTGAGTTTGAAGTTAGTACGATATTTGAGAACTGCCACGATATTTGAGAATTGCCAACAATTTAGACAATGTGTAGTAGAGTATTCTTTGAGTAATGGTTATCAAATTAAATGGACAAGAATTAATGAGCTTAGAATTACAATAAAATGACATGGAAATTGTCCATGATATATCTATATTTCTACCAAAAGTACAAGAACAGTTCAGGTAAACAAAGGATCCCACTTTTATTATAGGTCTTTAACAAACAGGTTGGCAACTTCTGAATGATTAGTAAAGGAATTTTTATAGAAGTTTAGGATGAATCCTAATTATAGAATTAATGAAATGGTAAACCTAATGCAAGAGAAATATTCCTTAATTGTTAATAAATGGTTGTGTTATAAAGCAAAGAAAAATGCACTCAATATTATAAGAGGTAGTTTAGAAGCTTACTACGCCAAGTTGGGTTCTTACAAGGTAAAATTAGAGAAAGTAGACAAAGAAGGTAAATTTGAACTTCTCAAAATATCAAATGAAGCTAATAGAGAAAGAGAGTTTAATAGATTTTATATTGGATTAGTCTAAGAAAAGGATATGTTGAGGGATGCAGACCATGCATTTGCTTAGATAGTTGTTTCTTAAAGACTGATATGTTTTCTATCTCCTGGCGTGTTGTGGAATGTGAAAATAAAGACAATTAGAAATGGTACTTGAATCTTTTTACATATTTGAACATCATTGATGGATTGGGTTTGATAGTTATTAGTGACCACCAAAAGGTACTTTTATTACTTATATATTACAATATATTTTTGTATTTTATCTTAATATTAATTCTATATTCATTTGATAATTTAATGTTACATGACATGGCTTAACTAAAGCTATTCATGAACTAGTACCTCATGTAGAATATCACAATTGTGCATATATATATACACTAACCGAAACAAAATGCACAAGCGAGAAGAATACAAGAGTCTATTTTGGAAGGTTGTATATGCTACATATGAGGTTGAGTTCAAGATGCATGTTAATGGAGTAAAGGAGATTGATCCAAAGGCATATATGATGATTTCATAAAGCAGGATCCAAATGTATTTTGCAAGGCTTTTATTAATACTTGGCCTAAGTGTAATATTGTGACTTTAAACCTTGTAGAGACTTTAATTCCTACATATGCAATGCAAGAACAATGCTATTAATCTCAATGTTGAAGGAGATCAGATCAAGTCTAATGAAGAGAATGTATACAAAATTGCAAAGCATAACGGCTTGTTGTGATTCTATTTGCCCAAAGATTAGAAAAAAAAATTAAAGATTCTAAGTTGGAAACTAGGTTCTGGAAAGTGAAGCCTGTTGTTGGGAACATGTTTCAAGTGTCAAATGGTGTGAGCATCCTTAGAAAGTCTTATTCATAAAGAGAATGAAATTTGAAGCTTGTGAATGGATTTGACATGTGGCCAAATCCAAATGGTCCACTTATATTGTCTCCATAATTAAAAAAAAAAATGCCAGGAAAACTTAAAAAAAGAAAAAGAGAGATGTGAATGAAGAACCCAAGAATACATTAGGAACCATGAGCAAAAAGGGCTTGATTATGAACTGTCAACATTGTCTGCAGCCTGGCCATAATAAAAGAGAATGTCAATGCTAAACTTCTATGTTGAAAGTTTTTTGTTAATAGTTAATCTTTTATTGTTATTCTACTTATGATATTTAATATCAATAGAGTAAGAGAGGTGGATTGAAAAAATCTATGTCATCCTCAAGCATAACTCAAGTACAGTCAACTATGAAAAGAAATGTTATGTGATGAGTTGAAAAACTCACAACTTTTTTCTTATTTAATCCCATAATTTTGCTATGATTTTGATATAAATTTTAATGTTTATTTGGAATTTAATTTTGGACAGGTTTTTTGAGCGAAAGTTGAAAAAAGGAATGAAAAGATGCTGAATTGAAGAATTCTTGGACTGGAAGATTGCAACATTGGCCAAATCTGTAGCCCAAGACAATGGGAAGCTTCAGAAAGCGCCACCTCAATAGATTTTGCCACCTAAGCAAGAATAAAATCAACTTCAAGATAGGAGTAGTAGAGTTTATTTTAGACTATTAAATTTTATTTTTTTGTGCCTATATAAATGCTCCTATAATTAAACCTAGAGCATCATATTTTTCCTCCTTTCCTCTCTTACTGCTGCCCCCCATCTTCTTCTCCATCTTCTTCTTTTCTTTAGTTGTTGCAATTTTATTATAACTTTTAGAGGCTAAACAATTATATTCAGTTGAAGGTTAAATTAAATTAAGGTTTTATTCAAGTTGTGAGGTTACGTACTTTAATTCTTTTTATCTTATTTCTATTTTCTATTAATTTCTGAATTTGAGGAACACCACCTCCATTGTTATTTTCTTGAGAATTCAAGGGGTCCATTGAATCTCTTGGGAAGACAACATACAACTAATTAATTTAATTAAATCTGTAATTGTTTATTTAGGTTAATAACAAGTAGCAATTAACATATTAATTTATGTTGAAAAATTAATAGATTTGATTTAAATAAATCGCGTATTTTTATTGATCAAGTTTGAGTTATTCTCTCTTAATGCAGTTGACTAATTAAATCTATATGTGTGTCGGGGGTTGTTAGTTAACTAGAAATTAATTTAAGCACGAAACAGATTAATTTATTCATAAAAAATAATTGGTGGGATTCGTGTGTTTGACCATTATAACCAAACAATAGAAAATAACATGAATTATTTTTTTAACTAATGATCAACTGCAAAACATCTCAATTTGATTACCTTCAGCTGAAAGTTTTAATTACTTATTTGTTTCTCAAATTTTAATTGCATTATTTATTATTTTTCTTTTAAGTTTATTTTTCTTGGCTTGTCCAAGGCAAAACCACTTTCATCAAAAAAAAATTTTCTTCTCACTTTTTATATTAAACTACTCTTTTATTTTAAATTGGTCATCTAAATTAAACAGAATTAAGGTCTCTGTGGAATCGATACTCACTTATCCTATCTACAAATTCCTATCAATCAAGAAAAAGAAAGAAAATTTTAAATTGACGGATTCAACACTCGTCACTATGCAGCCAACAATAAATGTTGAAGCAAGGAGTGTAATTGCAAGAGAAAGGAGAATGGTAATGGCCTTTTCTTTTCTATAAAAATTATAACTACATAATTTTAGTACAAATTCCATTAATTGTTGTGTTATAATAGGTAAGACAAGACTATGGGATACTAATTTCTAAGAGCACTGAAAATATTTATGCAAGAGTAAAAATCAATTTAATTCAATATATTTTAATAATTTTAATTAAGAAATTTATTTTTTAAAAAAATTAAGAAGTTTTGTTGTTTAAATGACAGATGTCAAGAGAGAATTATGTCAATGTAGTATATAGCCTATCTTCTGTTGCTGCAATAGCTAGAAGGATGCAAACAAGAATAGAATGTCAATCTTCACAATCTATTGGCTCAGAGCCACCTAACTCATAAATTCAAGAATCGCAATTAGTAAGTTTAGAACCACCACCTTAATCTTCCATGAATAAGAGAAAGTTACCAATTAAAAGAAACAACAATTGATAACAATCAATTACAGATAGTTGTTAAGCTTTTTTTTAGGCTATTTTGGAAAATGAATGATAGATCATTGTGATTACTATACAGTGAACAACTCTTATTATGCTATTTTACACAATTTTTTAGTTTCATTTACTATTCAAGTTAGTAACTTTTGTTAGACTATTTTGGGTTATGGAATGAATGACATATGGCTATGGATATGTTGTCATACCCAAACCCAAAACTGTAAAGATGGATATGACCAGGAAAACTGACAGAACCTCCCCTGATATTTATAATATAAAAACAGGTAACCTGCTATAATTCCAAAACATTAAGCATAAAAGAGAAAAACTGATAGTTGGACCTGTCAATTCATAAAATATTTACAACAACCCAAAACCTTCTTCATTGGGGCTGTACATTCAATACAGGATCTAACAAAATTACAAACAGAAATAACAAAAGACCTAGGATTGGTCCGACCTCCTCTAGACTCTGAGTGGACGATGTGGAAGGAAGGATAAACTAGGAGATGAAGACTGCTGAGTAGATCACCAAAAAGGAACTGAAATATTAAAAGAAATAAGAGTGAGTACAACATACTCAGTGAGCGGATAAATAAATAACAAAGGGGAAAAGATAAGTTTAGGTACTTAAGAGTACCAAATATTTAGCTAAAATAAGTCAGCTGAATAAATACAATTTAATTCCATCAACATAAAATAAACTGTGAAAAATAGAATCCGCATACACTCATAATATGTGCCCTGCAGATAATGCTGGCATCTCAGGTGTAATAACATAATAACAGCCTGAGAGCAATGCTGGTATCTTAGGCTCTATAATGACAAGTTTGGCCCAAGAGCAAATAAAATACTGGTCATACACATGTGCAGAGCTACCCCCAAAGGGTGACCACCTGACATACGCCCCAAAGGCTATTTGTATATCAAGCGCTGTCCCAAAGACAGTATAAATATATATCATGCTGGAAATAAATCACCTGTCATCAAGGTGTTATCTGTTCGGTGCATATACAGAGTGTAATCGGCTATTTATTCAGCTGTGCTTTAAATTAAATTGTCATTGATTCAAGAAATATAAAATAACTTTATCCTTTCCCATTTTAAATAAACAAAATAACCTATACACATATAAATACATTTAAGAAAAATATCAATGTTATATTATTGATCCACTCACCAGAATACTTAGGACAAAAGACTTAGGTCGCAGGAGGACCCCTAGTATCTATCCTGGAAGCTGGATCCTCTCCTAGAATTAAAAAGAACATAAAATAATATATCAAATAATAAAAAAAAATGCTCTAGAACAATAATATAAAACGTAAAATACAAAATTTTATATATATTTTAAAACAATTTCGGCAGTATTTCGGCATAGTTAGTCCTCCCAAAAATACCCAAACTCAACAAAAATACTCAATAAGCTGTAAATATTATTTAAATCAACCTATAAAAATCATTAAGTCCAAAAATAAATATAAAACCCCATTGATTGGATCTAACTAAAACATAACCCATTTTTATTCTCAAATCACAAAAATCACTATTAAAAGGTAAAGAAAATAAATTATATCGTAAAATTGAATAAAAGGGATAAAACTCACCTACCCAAATTTTGGAGCCTCTGGCAGAAATTATTGAATTTTTAAGCAGAATATAGGTTTAAAACAGGATCTGGGTTGATTGGGTTGAGAATGAGGAGATTTGGATTTAAAAGAGGAATTTTTTTTTTTTTTTTATTTTTGCAGAGCTTTTGCTCTTTTGCTGGAGGAGGAAGACGGGTTTCTGGTTTCGGGAATGTTTCGGGACATTCCCGAAACCAGTGCTTTAATGCTCAATTTTCCCTTTTTTTTTTTTATTAAAATTAATAGGCCTGGGCCTGGGCCTTATAATTCTCTCCTCCTAAAAGAAATTTCGTCCTCGAAATTTTACATACCTGGTGAAGGGAATAAATGTGGGAATTGAATTCGCATATTCTCTTCTTTTTCCCAGGTAGCTTCTTTAGCAGAATGATTACTCCATCGAACTTTAACTAAGGGTATTATCTTGCTCCTTAAAACCTTCTCTTCTCTGGCAATGATCTCTACTGGCTCTTCTTCATATGTTAAATCTTCCCTCAACTCGATAGGCTGTTTCTGGAGGATGTGGGAAGGATCACTTCTGTATCTCCTTAACATAGATACATGGAAGACATCATGAATCTGAGATAGCTCTGGAGGTAGTGCTAAACGATAAGCAACTGGTCCAATTCTCTCTAAAATCTCATACGGTCCTATGAATCGCGGACTCAATTTTCCACGTTTGCCAAAACGTACAACCCCTTTCCAAGGAGAGATCTTTAGAAATACCTTATCGCCAACATTATATTCAATATCCCTTCTCTTCAGATCTGCATAACTCTTCTGTCTGTCTTGTGCTATTTTTAATCTACTTTTGATCAGCTGAATTTTATCTGTAGTGTGTTGTACGAGTTCTGGACCTTCTAATTGTCTTTCCCCTACCTCAGTCCAACACAATGGCGTTCTGCATCTTCTCCCATACAAAGCTTTGTAAGGAGCCATGCCGATACTCGAATGATAACTATTGTTATAAGAGAACTCCATTAAATGCACATACCTATCCCAACTTCCTTTAAACTCCATCACACAAGCTCTCAGCATATCCTCCAAGGTCTGAATCGTTCTTTCTGATTGACCATCAGTCTGAGGGTGAAAGGAAGTACTAAACTTCAACTTGGTGCCTAAAGCATTTTGCAAGCTAGGCCAAAAACGAGAAGTGAATCTTGGATCTCTATCTGAAACAATAGAAATTGGAGCACCATGAAGTCTTACAATCTCACTGACATAGATCTCTGCTAACTTGTCTAAAGAGTAATCCATCCTGACAGGCAAAAAGTGTGCTGACTTGGTTAACCTATCAACTATCACCCATACTGCATTATGTCCACGCGAAGTACGAGGTAGCCCAGAAACAAAATCCATAGTAATGTGTTCCCACTTCCATTCCGGAATAGGGAGCGGTTGCAGCTTTCCTATTGGATGTTGATGTTCTGCTTTAATCTGTTGGCAAACTAAGCATGTGTACACAAAGTCAGCTATTTCTTTCTTCATACCTGGCCACCAGTAATTTTCCTTAAGATCTCTATACATTTTTGTACTGCCTGGATGCATAGAGTAAGCAGAACAATGGGCTTCCTCCATAATTTCTCTCTTCAAGCTTTCCACTCTGGGTACACATAGTCTATCACCAAACACTAAAGTTCCATCCTCCCTTAGAGAAAAGTCGGTACGAGTGCCATCTCTTACTTCATTCCGGATCTTACTCAACTGCTCATCCTGATTTTGGGCTTCTCTGACTCTTTCTATCAAAACTGGTCGAACTTTGAGAGTTGCTAACAATGCTCCTGCATCATCCACTGCTAGTTCTACCCTTAAGGATCTGATCTCTAGTAACAAAGGAAGCCAAACTGTTTTGAGATAAGCCAAATTACTAAAGGACTTGCGACTAAGGGCATCAGCTACCACATTAGCTTTACCTGGATGATATTCAATGGTACAGTCGTAGTCCTTAAGTAACTCAATCCACCGTCTCTGCCTTAAATTCAACTCCTTCTGTGTGAGAAGATACTTCAAACTCTTGTGATCTGTAAAAATCTGGCAAGTCACGCCATAAAGATAATGCCTCCATGTCTTTAATGCAAACACAACTGCAGCTAATTCCAGATCATGGGTGGGATAATTTACTTCATGTGGTCTAAGCTGTCTAGAAGCATAAGCTATCACCTTCCCATGTTGCATGAGTACACAGCCTAAACCCTTGTGAGAAGCATCACTATACACCACAAATCCATCTGTACCTGAGGGTAAGGTAAGAACTGGAGCTGATGTGAGACATGTTTTAAGCTTCTCAAAACTCTCTTGACATTCATCTGTCCATTCAAACTTTGCATTCTTTCGAAGGAGTTTAGTCAATGGTGCTGCAATGATGGAGAAATCCTGAACAAAGCGACGATAATACCCTGCTAAACCCAGAAAACTTCTAACCTCTGTAACATTAGTCGGAGGATCCCAATTGACTACTGCTTCAATCTTTTTAGGATCAACCAAAACTCCATCTGCTGAGATAACATGTCCCAAGAAAACCACCCGATCAAGCCAAAACTCACATTTGCTCAATTTAGCATATAGTTGTTTATCTCTCAAAATCTGCAGTACTATCCGTAAATGCTTCTCATGCTCTTCCTTGCTACGGGAATATACTAAGATGTCATCAATAAACACAATAACAAAGCTATCCAAGTAGGGCTTGAACACCCTATTCATGAGATCCATAAAAGCAGCGGGTGCATTAGTTAACCCGAAAGGCATAACGAGGAACTCATAATGCCCATAACGAGTTCTGAAGGCTGTCTTAGGTATTTCAGACTCCTTGATCTTCAATTGGTGATACCCAGACCGCAAATCAATCTTAGAGAATACTTTAGCACCTTGAAGCTGATCAAAAAGATCATCAATGCGGGGTAAAGGGTACTTATTTCGCACTGTGACTCGATTCAATTGTCTGTAGTCAATACACAACCTTAAGGAACCATCCTTCTTCTTCACAAATAGCACAGGGGCTCCCCAAGGTGAAACACTGGGTCTTATAAAACCTTTATCAAGTAGCTCCTGCAATTGTGCTTTTAACTCCTTCAATTCTGCTGGGGCCATTCTGTATGGTGCCATAGAAATAGGAGCTGTACCTGGATTTAAATCAATAGAGAATTTAATCTCTCTATCCGGAGGCAACCCAGGAAGCTCTTCAGGGAATACATCAGGAAACTCGCTTACTACTGGTATATCTTCCAATTTAGGTCCTTCCCGACTACTGTCCATTACATAGGCTAAGTATGCTTGACAACCCTTCCGAAGCAACTTCCTAGTAGTCATGGCAGAAATCACATAGGAAGGAAGTAAACGCCTCTCCCCAAGGAAAGTAAACTTGGACCCTTCTGGACTATTAAATACCACTGATTTCTCAAAGCAATCTATTGTGGCATGATGACGAGATAACCAGTCCATACCTAGGATGACATCCAAATCTTGTAAACACAAAGGAATCAGATCCACTAACAACTCATGGTCGCCCAACTTAACAACACAATCCCTATACACATGTTCACATACTACAGAATCCCCAACTGGAGTACTCACAGCTAATCCACAATCTAAAGGTTTTAATTCTCTATCAGCATGCTTAGAGAAGGATTGAGATACGAAAGAGTGAGTGGAACCAGGATCTATAAGAATGTGTGCATCTTTATCGAAAATAGTTAACATACCAGTCACCACCTCTGGAGATGCTCGTGCCTCCTGCTGTGTCATAGCAAAAACTCTGGCTTGAGTGCGAGGTCTACCAGGCTGCATCATTGGTCTAGACTGAGAAGATGAAGTAGCTCCACTGGCTCTGCTTGTGTTAGGCCCAACTTGTGCTGTAGGTACACCCTGTGTTGGTGTCACACCATACCTTAGATTCTGAGGCGCCACTGATCCTTGCTGAGAACCACTGTCTCTGGCTATCAGCAATGGACAATCTCTCTTAAAATGGCCCGAAGAACCACATTCAAAACAACCCCTATCGAACTGTACAACATACTCAGTGAGCGGATAAATAAATAACAAAGGAGAAAAGATAAGTTTAGGTACTTAAGAGTACCAAATATTTAGCTAAAATAAGTCAGCTGAATAAATACAATTTAATTCCATCAACATAAAATAAACTGTGAAAAATAGAATCCGCATACACTCATAATATGTGCCCTGCAGATAATGCTGGCATCTCAGGTGTAATAACATAATAACAGCCTGAGAGCAATGCTGGCATCTTAGGCTCTATAATGACAAGTTTGGCCTAAGAGCAAATAAAATACTGGTCATACACATGTGCAGAGCTACCCCCAAAGGGTGACCACCTGACATACGCCCCAAAGGCTATTTGTATATCAAGCGCTGTCCCAAAGACAGTATAAATATATATCATGCTGGAAATAAATCACCTATCATCAAGGTGTTATCTGTTCGGTGCATATACAGAGTGTAATCGGCTATTTATTCAGCTGTGCTTTAAATTAAATTGTCATTGATTCAAGAAATATAAAATAACTTTATCCTTTCCCATTTTAAATAAACAAAATAACCTATACACATATAAATACATTTAAGAAAAATATCAATGTTATATTATTGATCCACTCACCAGAATACTTAGGACAAAAGACTTAGGTCGCAGGAGGGGGCTTTTTGCAAAATTAGGGGTGGGATAAAACTTATTTGTGAATTTAGGGTTGGAGATAAATTATTTGCGGATTTGGGGTTGGACTGCCACGTGGCAGTCAAAAAGAAAACTTGCCGCCTGTTTAACAGGCGCCAGGGCCTGGCGCCATTTAAAATGGCGCCAGGCATTATTTTTTTTTTTTTTAAGAATGGCCTGGCGCCACTTAGAGTGGCGCCAGGCCATTCTTTTCTTTTTTTTTTATTTTTTTTTATAAAATTATAAAATAATATTATTATATAATTAAAAATTACTCATATTATTTAAAAATAATATTATATATTATTTAAAATATTATAATTATATTAATTAATTAATATATGAGTGTATAAATATTTAAAATTATAAAAATTAAATTTATTTTTATTAGACTGCTATTATGCAGTCGTACAGAATAATATTAATATCCTAATATTTTAGAGAATTATGAAATATACCATTCTAAGTGGCGCCAGGCCATTATTTATTTTATTTATTTTTTATTTATTAAAATATTATAATTATATTAATTAATTAATATATGAGTGTATAAATATTTAAAATTATAAAAATTAAATTTATTTTTATTGAATTGCTATTATCCAGTCGTACATAATAATATTAATGTCCTAATATTTTAGAGAGTTATGAAATATATTATTATATAATTTGATAACTGCCGGACTTTTCTCACTCTAAGGGAAATTAAACCCGAAAAAGTGAAATAGGTCTAAGGTCTCAGAAACCCACTTTATTTAGCCGGTCCAGCATATTCGGTCCTGATCCAGACACGGGACAGATCGAGTTGCCTGCGAGTCTGGATCCAGCACGAGGAGTCTAGCCTTGTGATGTGACTTGAAGAAGGACAGCAAACCCAGTCAATTCGCAGCTCTGCTCGCATGCTCGCTGAAGAAATTAAATAACCGTCTGACGTGAAAAGAGTGTTGATATTTCCGTACTAACGATCTAAGTAGTTTCGGATGTAATTAAATAATATTAGATATTTTTATAATAATAATTTTTTTTATAATTTTAATATATTAATATTGAATAAATTTTATTATTAATTTTTAAATAAAAAATTACTGTAATTTATAAATTCATAATTATAAAATTAATATTATACTGCGATTAGATATATAAAAACAATTCGATTGTGATTAGATATATAAAAATAATTTAATAATGTTATATATATTTATTTAATGATAAAATTTTTTATTATTTTAATAAATTAATACAATAATATTATTATTAAATAATATCAGTAATTTTTTAATTATATAATAATATTATTTTATAATTTTATAAAAAATAAAAAAAAAATAAAAAAATAAAGAATGGCCTGGCGCCACTCTAAGTGGCGCCAGGCCATTCTTAAAAAAAAAAACATAATGCCTGGCGCCATTTAAAATGGCGCCAGGTCCTGGCGCCGGTTAAATAAGCGGCAAGTTTTATTTTCGGCTGCCATCTGGCAGTCCAACCCCAAATCCGCAAATAATTTATCTTCAACCCTAAATCCACAAATAAATTTTCTCCCGCCCCTAATTTTGCAAAAAGCCCCGCAGGAGGACCCCTAGTATCTATCCTGGAAGCTGGATCCTCTCCTAGAATTAAAAAGAACATAAAATAATATATCAAATAATAAAAAAAAATGCTCTAGAACAATAATATAAAACGTAAAATACGAATTTTAAATATATTTTAAAACAATTTCGGCAGTATTTCGGCATAGTTAGTCCTCCCAAAAATACCCAAACTCAACAAAAATACTCAATAAGCTGTAAATATTATTTAAATCAACCTATAAAAATCATTAAGTCCACAAATAAATATAAAACCCCATTGATTGGATCTAACTAAAACATAACCCATTTTTATTCTCAAATCACAAAAATCACTATTAAAAGGTAAAGAAAATAACTTATATCGTAAAATTGAATAAAAGGGATAAAACTCACCTACCCAAATTTTGGAGCCTCTGGCAGAAATTATTGAATTTTTAAGCAGAATATAGGTTTAAAACAGGATCTGGGTTGATTGGGTTGAGAATGAGGAGATTTGGATTTAAAAGAGGAATTTTTTTTTTTTTTTTTATATTTTTGCAGAGCTTTTGCTCTTTTGCTGGAGGAGGAAGACGGGTTTCTGGTTTCGGGAATGTTTCGGGACATTCCCGAAACCAGTGCTTTAATGCTCAATTTTCCCTTTTTTTTTTTTTTTTATTAAAATTAATAGGCCTGGGCCTGGGCCTTATATATGTAGTCTTAGAGAGTATTTTTCTTTATTGCAGCTATGATGGTTAGTTGTGAATTCAATATTGCAGTTGCAATGATTTTGGATAGTATAGTAATTTTATTTAGATTTTGGATAATATTGCACATGTTATGATTATGGACATTGGTTTGCACCCTATGGTTATGGACAGGTTCTCAAGTAGCTATTATAGATTTGGATAAATGACTTTTTACAGTTATTCAATTTGATGGTCAATGAAGGACATGGTTTTGGACGATATTATATCTGCCATGATTAAGTTTTGTTATGATTACTTATAATTAAGGTTTGTTATAGTTTTAATTCTAGATGTTGCATGCTTGAATGTTAATTCAAAATAACTTGACTACAATCATAGTTTCAATTACAATTAAGAAAGAATATGTTCATTTTGCTTATGGTCAATTAACAAAGAAAATAAATATACAGCTTTTTTTTATCAATAAAAGACTTTATTGCCAATTGATAATGTATCATCTTCACTTTATAAGATCAGTGCTTTGCGAAGAGTACACATTCCTTATACAGCAAGTATCCCAAGAACCAATCAACTAATTACACAAGCAAAATAATAAAAATCAACTCAAATTTTCAAATTCTACAGCATTGTAAAATTGTGATGCTTATATGGGTATTTTGTAGCTAACCAATTGCAATAATTATGATTTCATAGCCATTACGTCCTTTATGCAATAACAAGGCAAAGGCTTCCCCCAAATCAAAAACCACACAACAGAATTCATTATAACAAATTGCTCCATTCAACACATTCACAAAGACCGATAGCTCAAACTTCATATTCTCATACAAGTCAATCATCCATAGCATAATAACTTTGAATTAACTCACACTAAATTCACTAGAAAATAAACTAACAACTAATTCATTTCCTTTTATTTACAAATCAATTTAGATATAAAGTTGGGTAACTATTTCCCTTCACTGTACAAAACTATATATACTAGCAAACTAGTACACTCATTAATATCAATTTCTTAACCAATTTTTTCTTATATAACTCAACTTGTATATGTTGAATTCTTTGAATTAGCTTGTCTTTTTTCTCCATTTAATACATAAATTTCCTTTCTCTTTCTAGCAACTTCTCTTCTACAAACTTCAATTTAGTCTCCATTGAGCCCTTGTTATCTTCTTTGAATGCAATGCTATCTTCCAAGGCTTCCATTTTATCAAATATCACATTAAATACAACCCTCTCCCTAGATTCTTATTGCATTTCATCATCAAATCAAACAAAAAACTTAAAGTGCTTACCTGCATATCAAATAGCATTTGAATCAATAATATTGATTTTACCTATGTGGCAAAAAATTTTAGTAGCAAAATACACTAAGTTAGAACGTATTACCTTCATTAAAAGGCAAGAGTAATATCTTCTCCCTGAATTTCTCCTTGTATATGAAGTAAGGAAATGGACATGAACATTGTGTACAAACAGATTACACAACTACCATCTGTTGTACTTAATGAAGAAGGTCTGCATTAGATGCCATCTTTGATGCGCTGGAAAGAAAAAGTCCTGGATGTGAAGAAGGACACCGCAAATTGATTGCGCTTGGAAAGAATTTAATTTTCTTTTAGATGCCCCATTTCAGTTACTGTCGTGTTTGAGATTTATAGAATTAGAGATTTATTTCAATTGGGATAGAGCTTCAATCTAGGGATTTTAATGAGATTAGCTATGGGTTAAATTTGGTTTACAATTTACTTAGGTGTATATTAAGAGATAGGAAAAATTACTTTTAAGTCCCTGAGGTATAGCATAATTAACAGATTCATCCCTCTATTTTTAAAACCCAACACTTTTGTCTCTGAGATTTAATTCCGTCAAAATTAGAGGTCTCTCCATCAAAAATGTCGTTAGTGATAGGAAAAATGACCGAACTACCCTTTCTAGAACTGAATACTTTAGTCTCTGAAATTTAATTTCTACAAATTTATAGGTCCTTCACTCAAAGAATTGAAGGAAAAAATATGTTTTCGTCCCTAAGATAGTACATAATTAACAAATTTGTCCATCTATTTTTCGAATTCAACATTTTAGTCCCTGAAATTTAATTTCGTCAAAATTAAAGAAAGAAAATCTCAAACTCAATCTCTATAAACAAATAAAAATTTCAATAAATTTGATATTCAAATTCAGCAAAGATAATAAAAATCAGAATATATAAAATTTAAATTATTGAAAATAAAAAGTTAAAATTCAATAGAAATTGCTTTTGTAATGCCGTTTGCTGTCGATCACTGCTCGCCATTTAAAAAATTCATTAAAACGTCTTTGATATTTTAAAAAGTCTACTAATTAGTCTTTCCGTTAATTTTAGTCGATAAATATTATAAAAAATCTAAAATACTCCTGATATGGAGAGACTAATTAGTAAATTTTTTAATAATTTGAGGGACCAACTAATAATTTTTTTTCTAAACTATAGGAACTAAATAGTAAAATATTTAGTGATAAAATTAATAGAGAAACTAACTAGTAGACTTTTTAAAATTTCAGGGACATTTTAATTTATTTTTCAAAATTGAGGGACTAAGTAGTGGGTTTTTTCATATTATAGAGACTAAATAGTAATTTTTTATTCTATTATTGATAAAGGTATTTTTGAAATTATATTTATTCTCTTTCCTTTGATCAAGTGAAAATCATTGACTTAACAAAAATTTTTGACGAAAAGATATTAAATTTTGACGGAAGAATATTAAATTTTGACGGAATTAAACCTCAAGGACGAAAGTGTTGGATTCTATAGGGACAAATTCATTAATTATGCTATATCTCAGGAGCTAAAAAGTAATTTTTCCTAAGAGATATTAAGATTAATCCACCTAGGATTCCATGTGTATTAAAACAAAAATTGGTCAAAATTAATTTAGGCAATTGGCTACAATTGAGACAAATTTTAAAAGAATTGACTTTATATAATTATGGAAAGACGTAAATTTTTGAAATTTTTTTATCCAATAGACCAATTTCTAATGGCCTCTCATTAATTAATACTAGTAATGAAATGTATATATTCGATCAACAAACCCTAAATCTAATTAGCTAAAAAATTAAAGAGAGAAAAGAAGGCTGAGGATTTAGATGTACATTTTGAACAAATTTTTATCTAAGAGCTAGAAAATTAAAAGTGTAAAAATAAATTAAAGGTTAGGAATTGAAGTGCTAAAAAATTAAATAAATAAAAATTTTAATTTTAATTTTTTGTCTTCTCCACTTTTTTCTTAAATTGAAATTGAAATGTTAATTTAATTAAAATAAAAAAACCATTAAAAATAAAAGTGAATGAAATTTAGACTGAATTGAAATTTAATGAAAATTAATATTTTGCAAAAAAAAAATTAACTAATTAATTAAAAATTGATTTGAATGTAAATTTTAAAATCACAAATTTTAATTTTTAATTTTTTTAATTTTATTAAATTATTCGAACAAAATATAATATTTACACAGCTGCCTTTTTTATATGTTTTCTATTAAAGGAGATGACAAAGGAAGTTTTTCAACTTTCTATTAATAGAAAATATGTAAAAACATATACTTATATTTTAAACAGGCGAAAAGATAAAATAAATTTGAAAAAATCTAAAAATTAAGACAGAAGGAGGAAACAAAATTTAAATAAATTGCTGAATTTGTAAACTACAAGCTTTTTGTATTTTCTTTTTCTCTTCTTTTTTTTTTCTTTTTTTTTTGTTTGAATATGCAATTAAAAATAAAATGGAAATTAGGATTAAAAAAATCCGAGAAAAATAAAATGTAGAAATTTAAAAGAAATTAACTTTGAGGTCCGAAAAATAAATAGCAAAGATTTTGAAGTTCAAAAGTATTTTGCAAGAATTTTAAAAGACATGCACTTTTGGATTGGAGAAGTAAATTGCAGGGCCAAAAGTAAATGCAAGAATTTAAAAGCATGAATTTCAGAGTCCAAAATTTAAATTGCAGAATTTTAAAAGACATAAATTTTGAGATTCAAAAACGTATAAAACAGAAATTTAAATTGCAACTTGATCTCTGTGTCAAAGGTTAAAAACAGAAAATTAAGGACAACTTGACCTCTAAGATCTGAAAACAGAAAATTAATATTATAAAATAATTTATTTCAGTATATTATCTTAAAATGAATAAAAAAAAAAGAAAGAGACATTTAGGGTTAGTGACTTGAATGCTTGAAGAGGAAAGCTTTCTTAATTTTTAAAATTAATTTTAAATATATTAAAACTATCGAATTCTCACTGGTTTAAATGTAAACACAGTACGTATAAAATTTATATATATAATTATTTATTAATAAATATATGAATCGGTTATCAATTATTTATAAATATTTTAATCAAGACATAATTATTTAAAATTTTCACTTTTTAATAATAAATTGTTTAATTAACTTACTTTGTGATATTATTTTATTTTCATAAAATTGTATTTTTCATTTTTATATATTAATATGAAATTAGAAATACATTAATGAACCTCCTATTTTTGCTTATGAAATTATAGCCTTTTTCACATTATTAAATCAAATTACTTTCCTAATTTATTTACTACTTATTTGAATTTTTTTTTACAATAATTTAATTCAATTTACTTTCTTTTTAATTAATGTTTGTGTTTAAAAATTTAATAATTTAAAAAATTATTTTATCTAAAAACGATTCATTTTAAAGTAAATAAAAATTATATAAAAAATAAAATAATTGGATGAAAATTATTTTCTTGCAAGTATTGTTTTTTTCAAAAAACAAAATGGAAAATCTCGCAAAATAGTTGCTCATATGGCTTGCATAGTGGAGGCCGGTCTTTGATTTAAAAATCCAAAAATTTTTCATGCATTTTATTTATGGAATTTCGAGGTTATCTCAATTCCACATCAAATGTTGTAGAAGATCCACACTAACTTATTGGAATTTCGAGGTTATCTCAATTCCATTTTTAAATAGTTCATGCATATCGTGGGATGTTTTTAATAAAATTTATGAGTGCAGATATACAAATTAACAAAATACCCATCTTGGAAGAATAGAGCAATTAATATATGCATTCCCTGTCTAAGTTCACCCATCCTTTGCAAGCATGAGTTGAAATACTAAAAAAAACGAAGTATCATTGAGGAAAGTTGAGGGTGAGGCCGACTGCTGAGACCGCAAGCATCTCGAATCCATGCATGGTAGTCATCAAGGTGAAAAGAACCAAGGAATAGGGCTTTTTGCAAAATTAGGGGCGGGAGAAAATTTATTTGTGGATTTAGGGTTGAAGATAAATTATTTGCGGATTTGGGGTTGGACTGCCAGATGGCAGCCGAAAATAAAACTTGCCGCTTATTTAACCGGCGCCAGGACCTGGCGCCATTTTAAATGGCGCCAGGCATTATGTTTTTTTTTTTAAGAATGGCCTGGCGCCACTTAGAGTGGCGCCAGGCCATTCTTTATTTTTTTATTTTTTTTTTATTTTTTATAAAATTATAAAATAATATTATTATATAATTAAAAAATTACTGATATTATTTAATAATAATATTATTGTATTAATTTATTAAAATAATAAAAAATTTTATCATTAAATAAATATATATAACATTATTAAATTATTTTTATATATCTAATCACAATCGAATTGTTTTTATATATCTAATCGCAGTATAATATTAATTTTATAATTATGAATTTATAAATTACAGTAATTTTTTATTTAAAAATTAATAATAAAATTTATTCAATATTAATATATTAAAATTATAAAAAAAATTATTATTATAAAAATATCTAATATTATTTAATTACATCCGAAACTACTTAGATCGTTAGTACGGAAATATCAACACTCTTTTCACGTCAGACGGTTATTTAATTTCTTCAGCGAGCATGCGAGCAGAGCTGCGAATTGACTGGGTTTGCTGTCCTTCTTCAAGTCACATCACAAGGCTAGACTCCTCGTGCTGGATCCAGACTCGCAGGCAACTCGATCTGTCCCGTGTCTGGATCAGGACCGAATATGCTGGACCGGCTAAATAAAGTGGGTTTCTGAGACCTTAGACCTATTTCACTTTTTCGGGTTTAATTTCCCTTAGAGTGAGAAAAGTCCGGCAGTTATCAAATTATATAATAATATATTTCATAACTCTCTAAAATATTAGGACATTAATATTATTATGTACGACTGGATAATAGCAATTCAATAAAAATAAATTTAATTTTTATAATTTTAAATATTTATACACTCATATATTAATTAATTAATATAATTATAATATTTTAATAAATAAAAAATAAATAAAATAAATAATGGCCTGGCGCCACTTAGAATGGTATATTTCATAATTCTCTAAAATATTAGGATATTAATATTATTCTGTACGACTGCATAATAGCAGTCTAATAAAAATAAATTTAATTTTTATAATTTTAAATATTTATACACTCATATATTAATTAATTAATATAATTATAATATTTTAAATAATATATAATATTATTTTTAAATAATATGAGTAATTTTTAATTATATAATAATATTATTTTATAATTTTATAAAAAAAAAATAAAAAAAAAAGAAAAGAATGGCCTGGCGCCACTCTAAGTGGCGCCAGGCCATTCTTAAAAAAAAAAAAAATAATGCCTGGCGCCATTTTAAATGGCGCCAGGCCCTGGCGCCTGTTAAACAGGCGGCAAGTTTTCTTTTTGACTGCCACGTGGCAGTCCAACCCCAAATCCGCAAATAATTTATCTCCAACCCTAAATTCACAAATAAGTTTTATCCCACCCCTAATTTTGCAAAAAGCCCCAAGGAATATCAAAATAAGTAAAAACATAAACAACTTATTATTGATGAAATACAAGTTTTAAATAAAAAACATGAGAAATTATTCTTAAATCCTATAAAAATGTGTTTTAATTACAAACATAAAAAAGCAAATAAGAGCAGTAGCTGTTCCGTCCCACATCGGTAAATTTAAAAAAAATTTAATTGTATATAATAATTAGCACGAAACTATTAAATAATTTGAGTTAACCATTTTAGACCGAGTGAAAAGTGAATCCAAAAGTTATTTGGGTCAATTTGGGCCGAATTATTTCAGTAAGAGTATGATTTGGTGTATTATACATGTAGCAGGTGATGTATAAATCTTAAATCTAAAGCGTTCAATCTTGAGTTTGGTATAATTCCACTTTATTGTTAGCTCTAATTTCAAGAGAATGATCAAATTGTTAACAAAATTTAAATTTGAATACAAAATTGTTATCCCAACTTAAAATAAAGACTAATATATGAATTTTGCTAAATCTTAGGAACTTAACTATAATGTAATGATCAGCTATCTGCTTCCGCTGCGGAAGCCGTCCCACATCGAAAGATTATAGAAAATCAGAATTATATTTAATAGCTAGTACGAAACTACTTCCTGCAGAATACAGTAATTCCAAATTTATATAATAGCTAGCATGAAACTACTAAATAACTTGGGTTAATTATTTTGGATCAGGTGGAAAGTGGGTCCAAAAGTTATTTGGGCCCGGGCTGTTTCAATTGGTATCAGAGCCACTCTGAGTCAGACAAATTGTGCAGAGCTAGTAGGCCTGCAAAGAAAGGGCTACCCGTGAGAGACAAGATGGAGCCGCCCGAGGTACTAGCTACCCGAGGGTCCGGTCCTGGTTTAGCAATTGTATTCGATTCAGTTGCGACGAGAACGTCGCAAAATTTAGCGGGATCGAGTGTAACGGTCAGCTGCCTGCTTCCGCTGCGGAAGCCGTCCCACATCAGGAAATTATAGAAAATCGGAATTGTATATACTAACTAGTACGAAACTACTGTCTGCGGAATACGGCAATTTCAAATGCCGTATTTCAAATTGTATATAATAGGTAGCACGAAACTACTAAATAATTTGAGTTAATCATTTTGGGTCAAGTGGAAAGTGAATCCAAAAATTATTTGAGTCAGTTTGGGCCGGACTGTTTCATATAAATTATCTTATATCCAAAACTAGGGCTGTGCAATCGGTCGGTTCGGTTCCGAACCAAACCGAACCGAAAAAACCGAAAATCGAAGTGTTAAAATTTTAAAAATCGAAAAAACCGATTATGAATATATAACTGAACCGATAAAAATCGGTTTGGTTCGGTTCAAATCGAAATCTGCAATTTTTTTTAATTTTCTATTTCTAATTTCAACAAATAATTCAATACATAGTTCACATAAATTTATCAATAAATAAACTCAATTCTTCAACAAGATTCAAAATCAATAAATAAATCCAATTCTTCAACAAGATTCAAAATCCATAGACAATTGATCTCATACAACAAACAAAACCTAACTAGAGAAAAGCTCCACAGTAAATGCTATACAAAATACAATGCAAGAACCCAATAAGCAGATTCATTGTTTAGCAATAAAATAAAAATTATACCTCAATAAAAGAGGACAGACAGTCGACGATCGGCAAATCAATAGGGAGAGAGGAAAAGAGATAGATGGGGAGCGCGCAGTTCGTGACTTTATTCAGCAGATCGACGGGCGGCGACACTCAGTAAATCAATAGGGAGGGAGGGAAAGAGATCGATGGGGAGCGAGCGGTTCGTGACTTCGTTCAGCAGATCGACGGGCGGCGACACTCAGCAAATCAATAGGGAGGGAGGGAAAGAGATCGATAGAGAGCGACCGGTTCGTGACCTCGTTCAGCAGATCGACGGGAAGAGGTTGACGTTCGACGGGAAAGAGAGAGAGATTAATGGGAATGGGATTCCATGATTCATCGTTAGGGAATTTAATTTTAATTTAGACTGTGCGTGAATAGGGTTTCGGGCTGGGGGAATCAGGAATGGGGAGGAGAATGGGAAGGAGAATGCCTGGGGTCGAAAGGGATGGAGAGCTTGGGTGCTGGGTTAAGTAAGAGAGGGGGAGGGCTTGGGCTTGGACTTGGGTTGGACCTAGCCACTAAATCGGTTATTTCGGTTTGATCGGTTATTTAACATGTTTGAACCGAACCGAACCGAAAACCGAATAATTTTAAATATATTAACCGAACCAAACCGACCTTCCCGACTAACTGAACCGATAAACCGAAATCAACCGGTTCGATTCGATTTTTCGGTTTAGACCGAGAAATGCTCTCCCCTATCCAAAACGTGAGATGAAATAACATGAGTCATTTCTCCATTAACCAAATGTTTCGAGTTTGAACTCTCCTAACTATGCAACTTTAAAACTGGGGATGGAGCATATTACCTCCTTAATGGATTTATCCGATGTGAATTCACATCCAAATTAGTTGGGTGGTATATATATTTATATAAATTATTCCAATTTTATCTTTGGATGGAAGAATTTAACCGCATGGATTGACATTTGAGTCAAAGCCCTTGTCTGAAAGTTTTAAAGGAAAATAGATTTAGATTCAGCACAAATCCTATGTATTTATTATAGCTTAAAACTAAGAATTTAAAATAAATATTGTTAAGTTCTTATTTCAAATTAAAATTATCTACTTTGTATCCATAACAAGTTCAAATTATCTATTTGTATCCATGACAAGTTATAGATGGTAAGAGAAATGATATCAACAACCTATTGGTTGAAAAGTATTTATCATATTAATTATTATTTAATTTTTAATTCATCATTAATTATATGTTTTTTCAACCAATAGAATAAAGGGTGTTGGATAGTCACTTGAAAAGCGACTGACCGTAGCATTTCTCTAGATGGTAGTATTTTTTTCTTTTTCTAAAAAAGACTAATGGAATAGTATTAATAGATGCTATATGTCAGAGTGAGTTGTGTTACATAATGAAAATGGGTGAGAAAAAAGATATTTCTCATTGAAGAATTATAGGATATTTATACATGAAGGTTCACGAGCTTCACATGCATTTCTAGCTCATCCTTTTAGCTAACTACCTTAACTTACTATCTGTTACAGAATAACCAACTAACTAACAAAACTAATAACTTTTACTTTATCTTTCTTATTCTTTATAGCTTGATAATCCTCCCTCAAGTTGAACATACATACTTTCAATGTTCAACTTGCTTGAGAGGTGCTTGAATTATGCAGGATGAAGACTTTGGTGAATATGTCTGCAGGCTGTTCTTCGGTATTCAGGCTTAATTATCCCAAGTAACACATTTTCTCTGACAAAATGGCAATTAATTTCTATATATTTTGTTCTTTCATGCATGAATGGACTTTTAGCAATATCAATAGCTGACATACTACCACACAACAATTGTACATGTTGAGGGATAATGATATTCAAATCCTTCAAAAGTGAAACCAGCTAAAGAACTTTAGACACAGTAGCAGCCATGGATCTGTATTTTTCCTCTGTAGAGCTTTTGGACACAGTTGATTATTTCTTAAACTTCTAGGTGATTAGAAAATTTCTCTGAAATATACAAGAACCTATAAAAAATCTTCTTGTCTCAGAACAGTTGGCCCAATCACTGTTTGAATAAGCTGTTAACTTGAGTTCTGATTGATCAGACAGAAACTATCCTAGACCAAGGGCACCTTTAAGGTATCTAAGTACTTTAAAGGTTGCATCTAGATGTATTTGTGCAGGTTTATCCACCAATTGAGATAGAATGTGTACAACATATGATAAGTCAGGCCTTATCAATGTAACATACATGAGTTTTCCTATAATTTGTCTGTAAACAGTAGGATCATTAATAAGCCTTCTTGTACATGAACTAGCTTTGTATTAACATCAATGGGAATCGCACTTGGTTTTGCTCCAAGCATGCCATATTCTTCTAGCAGCTCAAGAATGAACTTCCTTTGAGTTACCATAATGCCTTCCTTAGATCTGGCAATTTCAAGACCAAGAAAGAACTTTAAGTCACCTAAATCTTTCAATCGAAAATGAGAACTTAAGCAGCCTTTGAATTTCTCAACAAAAGCTCTATCATTACTGCCAGTAATAATGTCATCCACATATATAAGAAATGCAATGAAACTCTCATTATTGTGCCTTGTAAACAATGAGTAATCTGACTTTGATTAAACAAATCCTTCCTTGATTAAACATTCTGTGAATTTAGCATTCAATTGCCTTGAAGCTTGTTTTAAATCATACAATGAATTTTGAAGTTTACATACCAATTTGGATTTAGATTTAGGTCTAGTAGCATACTCCCCCTTCAATTGGTAGCCTTGAGGGATGTCCATATATATTTCTTCATTCACGTCTCTAATAAGAAATGCATTATTAATGTCCAATTGAAAAATAAACTATTATTTGATTGTTGCAAGTGCTCAAAGAGTTCTCACAGTGGTGTGCTTGGCTAGAGGACTAAAAGCTTCAGTGAAATCAAAACCTTCTCTTTGTGTATAGCCTTTAGCTACAAGTCTGGCCTTGTATCCCTCAATGGTGCCATCAGCCTTGAATTTAACTTTCTAAACCCACTTACAACCTACTGGTTTGGCACCTGTAAGAAGATTAGTAATTTGCCAAGTGTGATTTGCTTCTAGAGCATTCAATTCTTCTTGCATAGCTTGATTCTAGTGATCAAAATGAATTGCTTACTAAAATATGGAAGGCTCATAGATGGAACTTATGTTGAGAATATAGGATCTATAAGAGGGAGATATACTGCCATACAAGAGATAATCTTGAATAGGAAAATACACAAGAAGAAGAGGAAGGCTAAACAGATCGTTTTGTAAGCTGAAGATGATATTCTTGTAAATATGCAGCCAATTTGGAAGGCCTAGAACCTCTCCTTAACTCAGGAATAATCATATTATTTGCAGTATGCCTGGAACAAGTGTTCTATATTATGAAGGAGATGCAGAATCAATAGAGTCAAGAAAACTAGATTCATTAATCTTAAAAGAATCAGTATTGTTTGGAGAATTTTGAGCTACAGGACTAGATACATTTGAAGTCCGTGTATTGGATTGTGATAGCTATGGAACTTGTTAGTAGAATCAAAACTTGGAACAGTTGGCAAAACCAATTGTAGGACATATGTGACATCAATAGATATAGAAGAAAGAGTGTGAAAAGGGAAAATACTTTCATGAAAAATGACATCCCTGGAAATGAAACAAGATCTAGTATCAAGATCATATGGTTTGTATACTTTAACTCCAACAGGATATCTAAAAAAGACACCTCCTTGATCTTGACTCAAATTTAGTTCTATGGGCAACCAAATTTGATGCAAAACAAAGGTAGCCAAAAGATCTCATGTGTTGATATGAAGGAGCCTTGTGAAACAACATTTCAAAAGGGGTTTTATTACCACATTTAGCTATTGAAATTCTATTGATAACATAAGTGACAACTAAGACTTCACTTCCCCATAATTGAACAGGCATTCCAACATGAAACAATAAGGCTCTAGAAATATTTAGAAGGTGTTGATGCTTTCTTTCAACCAACCTATTTTGTTGAGGTGTGTAGGCACAACTAGTCTGATGAATGATGCCATGTGATTCAAAGAATGAATTCATGAAGAATTCAGATCCATTGTCAGTTATAATATGCTATATAGTAGTCTTGAATTGAGTTTGAACATAATGCAAAAATTAAAGGACTAGAAAGTAGACTTTTATCTTGGATTTCATAAGGAAAGTCCATGCACACTTGGTAAAATCATCTACTATAGTACGGAAATAGTGATTCTTATTAATGTCTTATTGTGAATAGGGGCCCATACATCCATGTGCACAAGTTCAAAAGCAATAGAGATGCTAGAAATATGCTGAGGAAAAGATCCTCTTCTTTGCTTAACTCTAGGACAAGTGTAGCAGAGGTAAGTCTTATTATTTAAAGGAAACTTAGTTGAGATTGTAAAACTTCTAACCTATCATCAGAAGGATGACCCAAACGATGATGCTATAAATCAAAGGAAATATTTGAGGAAGATGCAGTAGAACATACTATTGAGAAAGCCTAAGATTGTTGTTGTAAGTAAAACAATCCACTTGTCTACTTAGCCTACCTAATCGTCTTCCAAGAGAAAAGGTCCTCAATGAAAAAAATATCAAATAAAAAAACAAAGCATGCTTAATGATTATGAGTCAACCTACTAACAGAGAGCAGATTGAAATTGAACTTAGGAATGCATAGAACATCATGGAGCATGAGAGAATCATTGAGCTGCACATATCCAATGGCATAGACTCAGGACTTTTGACCATTTGGTAGAGAAACAGAAGCCTTGTTCACAGGCTTTGAAACAATGAATAAAGAGGAATCACAAATAATGTGATCAGTAGCACCTGTATCAATAATTTAGGAAGCAGTTATAATACTTATACATGTATTGATTTGTGATGGAAAGGCAGTATTAAAGGTATTGATAGATGAGTTCTTTGATTCATTAAGAAGAGACATGAGTTTGGTCACTTGCTTCTTGGAAAGATTCAGTTGAGAAAGACTATCAATTGGAGGAGCCTGTGTTGGTGAAATAGAACCAGACACTTGTTGAACAAAAGATTGCTTAAATCCAACAGTCTTAGACTCAGTAAACTTGAAGTCTAGGAGAAAGCCAATGATCCCGTAACACTGATCCTTGACATGACAAGCTTTTCCACCATGATAACACACAATATCATTTTTTTGATCTTTTGACAGCCATGGTAGCACTTTCTATGAGTGATTGTGCTTGCAACATTAAAGATTTCTATGTTTCTTCTCTGAGAATCATATTTTAATCTTGATCTAGAGAAAAAAAAAGGTTTCATCACTATGATCTGTGATCTTACACCTTAATATGACTCATTAAGACCATTAAGGAATTGGAATACATGATCTTTCTGAATGATCTCAGTGAATTTTTGAAAGCAATCTGAATTACATTTGCCATAGGAGCAATGAGGCAACGGATGATAAACTCTTAATTGTTCCCAAATCCCATTCAATTTGGTGAAATATGCATCAACAAACTTAGTACCTTGTGTGGTATTGCAAAGAAGGTGTTGAAGGTGACAAATCCTATAATCATCTGGTTGAGAGAATCTTTGGTGCAGCTTGTCCCAAATCTGTATGGCATCCTCCAAATAAAAGACTGTGGAAGCAATTGAAGAAGAAATTGATCTCAATAACCAAACCACAATGAGATTGTTGCATCTGATCCATGGAAGATAGAGAGGATTCTCTGGTGAAGGTTTGGGAATGGAACCATCAAGAAACCCTTGCTTGTTTCTTATGGAAATGGCAAGCATGAACCATCTCCTCCAGAAAGGAAAATTGTCAAGAATAAGTTCCGGAATAATAAGAACCAAACTATGATAAAGAAAAAATGGTGAAGAGGCATCTTCCAAGGGATCGGAATTGCTCTCGGGAGCATTTGGTTCTATCACAGCTGTGGTTCCAGATGAAGTCATGGGAGAAGGTTGTTTGTTAATTTTTTTAGTTCTGATACCATGTTACAGAATAAAAATAAAAGAGAGAAAGGATATTTCTCATTAAAGAATTACCAGAAATTTATATAAGAAAGTTCACGAGCTTGCATTTCCCGCTCATCCATTTAGCTAATTACCTTAATTTACTATCTGTTACAGAATAATCAACTAACTGACGAACTATTAACTTTTATTTTATCTTTCTTATTCTTTGTAGCTTGATAAGTTGATCCTTACCAGCAGTGGCGGCGGAGCCAGGAGCCTTCCTTTGGTAGGACACCGGCTGCGCCGCTGCCGCACCTTCATCCCCTTGAAAGCATTTTTTGATAGCCGGTACGGCACTTGCTCCTTACCGTATATTCCCTCCGCCCCTGCTTAGGAGTGTATCTAATATAAAAATTTTAATACAGCATATATTTATTATTATTATTATTAATTGAAATGCAAGTTATCAAAAACCATACAAAAGCGAAGTTTTAGGATAAAAAGTTTAATTAATTAAAATTACATGTAATTTTAAAAATATAATTTCTTCAAAATAATTAATTTTAAAATGTAATAAATTAAATATATTATTAATAAACAGTCAAACAACAAATTTGAAAATAAAGATCTGAATTTTTTAACTAACCAAATAGAGATTTATACATATACAGATTTCAAACTTTAAGTTTTGAATTTAATATTTAAAATCTAAATTCAAAAATCCATATCCGTACATCCGAACACAGCCTAAAATAATTGCAAAATTGAGAGGTTGAGAAAATTGTCAAAAATCAAAACTACATAGCCATACCTTAAAAAGGCATAAAGTCTCAATGCACGTATACATAAAATGAAAAGCTCCGAAAAACACGAGTGGCAACCCTTCTAAAATGGGAAATTTATTATGCAATTATTATATTATAAGAAAACTTATTGCTTGCTCTTTTAATTTAAAAAAAATATATTTAAAAAATACATAAATATATTTTTTAAAAAATTTTATTAATTGACCATTCAAGAATTTTAGACGTTAAATATTTTTATATTTTTAAAAATATTTCTGTTAATTAATTTCTTTATATTAAAAATATTTTAAATTTATTTTATAATATTTAATGATCAAAATTAATTAATTAATAATTTTTTTTTAAAATATTAAAAATATTTTAATATATTTTTTAAAATTAAAAAATCAATTAATAAATTTTTTTATAACATACAAATAAAATAGTAAATTTTTCATTCTAAATACACTTCCTAAACAAAAACGATATTAATATCCTTAGAAGATAGCGTGACCATTCGATTAATTCGATTTAAAATTGAAACTGAATTGGATAAACCAAAAAATAAAATTTTAATATTTATAAAAATTAAATCAAACCAATTTTGATCAAAAATCAAATCGAATTAAACCAATTTAATTCAATTTGATTTCATTCGATTTAACCTATTTGAATTTTTAATAAATTTTTTATTTTCTACACTTTTAAAATTTAATTAGAATATTTTAAATATAATTTAATCTCTATATTATTAAAAATAATATACTATTATCACAGTTTAATTCAATTTTTTCAAATAAAAATCAAATTAAAATAATCAAAATTTTTGAAATTAAAAATTAAATCGAATTAAAATAAATAAAAAATCGAACCGAATTTTTATATTAATTTAATTAATTTTTTCAATTTAAACTAAATACTGTTATACCTACTTGAACATAACTAGGGATGTAAACGAGTAGGGTACCCGCAAAAATTAAACTACCCAAATCCGAACCCGATTTATATTAGTAATATCCGAACCTGTTCCGAACCCGATTAAAAATTAATTTAAATTATCTGAATCCATCCCAAACCTAATTATTATTATCCGAATAAAATCCGAACCCGTTTAATCTCATATATTTTAATTAATAATTTATATAAAAAATCTAATATTTTTAAAAAATATTTAAATTTAAATTTTTAAATAAAAATATATATAAAAAATTTATAAATATTATTGTAAAATATATTTTTTATATTAAATTAATTATTTATATAAACGGGTTCGAATAGTGGATACCCTGTATATAAAACCCGAATCCGATCCGAACCTGCAACGGGTATTATTTTTAAAATCCGAACCCGTTCCAAACCTGATTATAACTACCCAAATCCGTTTTATTAGAGTTCGATCGGATCGGGTATCCGAAAATACCCGATCCGTTGCCATCCCTAAACATAACAGTAGTTAAAAATACACTTCTATGCTTAGCTTTCTGAATGGACCTTGGCATATGACAATTTAACCATACTTTAGGTAAAATTTAAAGTAGAGAAAAATAGATATGAAGAAACATATTAAACTAGAATCAACTAATCACATTTGGCAACTCAGAATAAAAACCATCAGGTAGACATATTCAGAATGAAGCAGAAACAAATTTCAATGGAAAGTTTTACTATAACACCCAACTTCAAGAGTATTGATCCCTTACAATGCACCCCAGACTATATATAATGCTCAGAAATTACAAAGCAGAATATATCTCTAAGTGTCCAAAAAATGAGGCAAGAATAAAGAAAACGAAAAACAAATGAAAACTCGAACGAAAAAAGAAAAAGAATATAGCGTATATAAAATATAAGAAATGGATTTCAAGAACACCTTGAATCCATTGATCTAATTAGGGCATGAGGTAAAAACCTGACGGAGGAACTGTAGTCTTATGTACACAAAGCAAAACCACCCTCTCTTCTCTGCGACCGATTCTCAAATAGAATATGGAATGACCCGTTGATAATATCAACATGATGTGAGCTTTTATTAAATCCCACCCACCAAAAATGCTGTGAAAATATGAACTGTCGACCTGCCATCTGCTGCTAATATTTGTAACCCGAGGATCCAGACTGGGGGGGTGCAGGCGGCAACCGATTAGGAGTACGACGGCTGCCCGAGTTTGAACTGTTGCTTAGATCACCATTCTGAGCCGAGTCATTGTAATGTCGACTGTGACCGTTAGATGAAGATCTAGATGAACCATAGTCCACGGAACCATTGGCGGCTGCATCAAATGCAGATCTCCAGTCATCACCTGATGGTCCATTCGTCTTGGGGCTGCTTTCTGAAATTAGATAATGCAAGAAGTTTATAAAAACATCATCGTCAAATTATTATCCAAATCAAAAAATGTGCAGATCCACATCAAACCATCTTGAAGACGAACAGCAAGAGCTACTTTCAAAATTCAAAACCATAGAATTTCCATTCCATCCATATATGATGCATATTTTGTTTCCAAAATTGAAAATGTACAGCCAGAAGAGAAACATAAAAGATTGAGATTATTTAACAAGATAACCACCCAAAATATCAGTTATCACAAGGGAAATCTTGTAATGAAAAGACCTTCTATATGTGATCTTTTGGCAACGACGGAAGGAATTTGGTTCAAGGCCAAACCACCATATTGAACCAATAGTTCAAAGAGTTGAGAGGTCAAAATCAAGCAAATTTAATGGGTCAGGTAAAGTAACCACCCAAGATTTCTGAAAAGTAATTACAGAAACTCTGCAGAAAGAAGATTATGCTCCCATTTAGTTTGAAGTTTAAACTTAATGGATTAGATAAGACAACAAAAAGAGGAAGTATGTGGACTTTTAACATTATTTGAGCTTTTCATACTTCAGAAACAAACACAATGTCAACAACTAACCTGCACTACCATTAGACCAACTGGAAGCAGCAGCTGCCCGGTTGTCATGAATGCTGAGTTGGCGTGTCAACTTGGAAAGAAGAGAGGACTGCTTTACATAACGCTCTCTCCTGCGCTTTACATTCTGATCCTCTTGAAGCAACTCTTCAATCCTCACATTGCTTTGAGCACTAGCCACAATCAAATAGAAGGAGTTTGAATAAGAACCATCTCTGAACATGTATAATAATCATGAAGAACATGACAAGAAATCTATGAGAACCGCAAACATAATAAAGAAAAATTTGCATGAAGGGAGCCAACAAGGAGAAACATGTACGTAGCCATGAAACGAACTTGTGGTAGTGCAAAAATAGATAGCAGCAAAATGATAATTCATCAAACCTGATGGAGCTATACAACTGATTTAGCATATCTTCCTTCGCCTTCTCAACTTGGCAAAGAACAACGGCCTGAATAATAAATGACTGCGTTAATTTAGGTTTTCATAAGTCCAAAATATAACAAATAAGAAAGACAAATTAAAGAAGCCAGCCTACTTTGGGAACATTAGCAGCCAAGCTATTCAAGACTGCTTCAACATAACCACGCACTTCCTGAGACATCCACCGAAGCTCTTCTTCAGGGTCTGCAGGCCTTCGAGCCATTGTATCCTGCACAGACCATAAACCAATTTTACCTTTTTTTTTAAGAATTTTGAAACACTATCCACAAGTGTCCAAAAATTAGTGGATATTTTCTCAGAACATAAAGCTTAGCAGGTTGTAAAAAATTGCCACTGACAATTTGCCAATTACAATTAAAGTGCTACTAAATAATGGAGAAGTGAACAAGTACACAAACCACAAAGTACAACAACTCATTATTGTAAGCATCACGGAATTCAATCTAAGGACTGATCTCAGCAAAGCTAATAAACAGATTCTTAGAAAATAAAACGGAGCAGATAGTTAAGTCAGTAACATACTAGAGAACCATCAGAACGACTCTGTCGCAAGGTAGAACCACCTTCAGGAGAAGCATTCCTCATTTGTCCTCTAGAAGGTTCTGCAATTTTTGTTATCTTGTTTATCCATTCAACCTTATCAGCCAAAGTCTCAGCCTTTAAAACAACAGCACTGTGGGCTGCAAGAGAAAAGCAAGTTAAGTCAAGAGTTGGTGCTCTAACCCAAGTGAAGTTTGATGACCAAAAAGAAGCCCAGTACCTTTCAATACGGTTTTATAGGGGACTTTGCTAGTTATTTTAAACAAAAGGCTGGGTGTTTTAGAATCTGGTCCATTGGCCTTCTTATCCTTTGAACTCTTTGAGGGAGGTTCTTCGTCTGGAACCTCTTCAATATTGCATTCCTGCCCGTGGGATGAGAAAACTATTAATATGCAATGTCATATTAAATGATAAAGGATTCCACTAGCACACTGCACACATACATCTATGGAGATGCCATCACAGGGGGGATGCAGCATAGTTGGTCATTTTATAAGCGATCAACAAATCAGAGGTTAAGAAAGTTTTGTATTGTACTAACAAGCTTAAGCAGGTAATGGACACAATTGAAACTTGTGGAAATGAGGTGCACTAGAGACAGCAAATACAACAAAAACAAAACAGCTCTTAGCAATAGCATTCCCTTACCCCCCCCCCCCCCCCCAAAAAAAAAAAAAAATAAAAAAAAACGATAGTTCCTGGGTGAAACCATGCTAACAATATCCCTAGCATCTCATCTCACTAGATTCTAAAGCTTGAAGATGAAAGCCAAAATGTCAACGTGGCTACAAAATTATGATTAACATTACATCAAAATCATAATTCTTTAGAAGTATCCTTGCTGAAAATCTGTATCGCTGAATTGTTAAGTAACCAACAGAAATATGGGGTCCACAATGTCTAAAATTTCAGAAAGAACCTCAGAGTTTGAACCAATTCCAGCATCTAGCTATGTCATTGAAAAGGATGAAAGAGATTTGCACTTCAACATTTGAAAAATTCAACTGCATTGACAATATATAATAGATGGCTAAATCGCGATAAAGGTAGATTTTTACAAATAAAAGGAGACAAGCTACATACAAGAAAGAGATTCTTCCTATTAGATTTAGAAACAGATCAGGAAATGCATACCCATTAACAAATAATCAGATTTTCCGAAATTTGTTTCAGCAGTCAACGGGACAAGGAATGCATTAGCAAAGATGGTGAAACTTTAACACCGTATGTAAAAGAGAAGGGTGCCATCAAAAAGATGACATATCACCACTTTTCTTGAACCAATGAAATTAGGGCTTCAGCCAAAATCAAGATTTTGCATTTATGTTGATAGCACAATTAAAATTTGATACACATTCAAGGCATTCAGCAAAGGGCTCACTATCTCTTAATTAAGGACTGATCAAAAGTTGCAAGTGTGGTATTCCTTTAAATCGCCATTTTCCTAAAATGAGGCTTAAATTGTGAAACATCTTACATGTCTCCTGCATTGAGAAAATGGCATTTCTATTTTTTAAAATAATGGGAGAAAAAGATGAGAGAGGTTCTCCACAGAAGCTGTACTTCAAGCAAAGCAAGATTTGTATTAAAATTACAGAATATTGCAAGTCTCTGGAGTCCGGACTCAAATTCTTTTTTCTTTTGTTAATGGCAAAGGACTTCTAGAGTTTAGATATATTCATCGTGTCACAACTATGCCCAAACAATTGACATCTGACATCTCACATGGTTAGAGAAACATACAACATCAATATGCTATAATGCCTGAAGCTGTGATAATTAGGTTGATAACACTACAAAAATAAAAACTGAACCAAGGAAAGGATAGGATTCAGGCCTAAAAATGAACCAAACTGGGTTGAGCTACTAAATGCTTAGCTTGACAAAATTTCCATTAGATTCATTTCTTAAGGTTAATGTGTTAAGATCAGGCCTTGTTTTAAGATTCATCAAATAAACTAATCAAATTTGAGCTGGTTAAAAGTTACTTTAAAGGTTCGTCATGAAGAAAATCATATATAACATATATTTTAAGAAGTTCATATAATTACATTATAATACTTAAAGAGTAAAATTATATCACTTTTTTTAATAAATATTGTGAATTATCTATTGGTAAATTACTTTTCCATCCCTATCTTATGCAATAATTAACAATGGGATCCCTATATTTTAGAAAATAGATGAAAAACATCCCTAAATTTTGATCAGGTCATATGATTGTCCCTCCGGACATTTTATTCTTGTTATTAATGAGGAGTGAAAAATACTTTAATTCCCACAAGATAAATTCTTATTTCATCCCTTAGTTTTACAATAATGAACACTTCGCCGCCAACTTTTTACCATAAAGAACATTTTATTCCCTATGATTTATTTACAACTTAATCCTAATAATGAAAACTTCGGCATGAGTTTGGCTCATTTAACAAACAAGTACAAGACAAGCTTACCTTGAGTCATTAATAACTATGCTGAGCCTAAGCATAAATTTAATATTTCTTCTATAAATGAGCTAAGCCGGAGTTTGCTAATACTTGATTCATTTGCAGCCTCACCTATTACCTCTACTTAATCTTAAATGACCCAAAACTTTAGAAAGCTCCAACTCTATATAATAATATCTCAACTATCAAAACAGAATGAAATTGAATTTAAGGAGTGGGTTGTGTCTTCCCTCTCGTCGAGGCACACAAAATCTTATCTTCTGGACTTGTGCATCCTATACAGTGTGAAGGTAATAAAATCTAAATATATTGGAAAGGTTCCTGAATATCCAACAGCATAATTGTGAGATATCTCAAATTACGAAGCGATGGTTCCCATACCTCCAATGTGATGACCCCACGAAAATGTCTCTCCTCTTGCTTTTTTGTGTACCCAAGCTGTGAAAGAAGACATATGTAAGATTCAACCCTATGAATCCTATCAATCACATATATTACAGAATCCATCACAAATAAGATTGCAATCAAACAATCATGTGTACAGTAAAATTAATTGCACTTTGCCTACTGGATTTTCAATTCTTATATTGCATTTATTCAATGTAAAAGGGTGAAAAAAGACTTGCTTCCAATACCTTACAATGTAGTATCATTACAAAAATAATAAAAATACAAAAGGAAAGAAAGAAATGGCATTCTGCAATTTAAAATAAAAAGTCAATCATCTAAAAGCACCTTAATGTAAAAGAGGAAGAGCAATGAGAATATCTATATGGATATCATAAAATAAATGTTTAATGGCCAAAAAATCTTTGCAATAAGTCCAGATCTTTTAATTTTGGCATTTTGACCAAATTGGACAAATTTCAAAAATTAAAATTTTAAGATAAAATAGCAAAAACATGCAAAAGTTTGGAATTTTGTAGCCATTAGGGATAGAATAAATCCTAAGCTAAATCTCCTAACCAATGCACAAACAACAAATAGAATTATTCCTCCCTACAACCATTAAACAAAATAATAAGAAAAATGCACAATGAGCACAAATGTAGCCTGATTCAAGAAAAGTGACAAAGGCACATATTAGAGCAATGTGTTATAAACCTTCCCCGTCTTCTCATTCAAAACAAACCATCGCTTGCTCCATCCATCATTTTTTGCACTTTTCTTTGACAAAAAACCTGCAAGGATTCAAAGTTAGGAACTATAACATATATGGTAGGCACAAAGTTGGAAGAACTACAAATATGGTGGGCACAAAGTTGAAATTTAACATATATAGTTAGAGGAGAGCAGTTTTCGGTTTAAACCGAACAACCAAACCGAAATTTTCAGTTCAGTCATTTGGTCTATTAGGTTTAGTTCAGTTGTACTTTTAGAATATTTCAGTTTTTGGTTCAGTTTATTAACCGAAATCAGAGAAAGAAACTGAACCAACCGACCATATATATATATATATATATATATATATTCTTAAAAGAACCCTACACCTTCCAGCCGCCCCACCTCTTCTTCTCCCTCACTGTCCTTTCATTCAGTCATTCTCCCTCTCTATCCTTTAATAGCTTTTGTCCGCCCACCTCTTCTTCTCCCTCACTGTCCTTTCATTCAGTCATTCTCCCTCTCTATCCTTCAATAGCTTTTGTCCCTTCTTCTTCATTGTTGGTGAGAGCATATCCAAAACTTAGACAGCACTATTTTCTTCTTACTATCTCATATTCAATCCTTTGCAGTTCACATACCATTCAAACCATACCCAAAACACCCACCTCCTTCTTCTTATTCCATGATTTATGGATCCGCTCATTGAACCCTCCATGGAAGGCCTAGAATAGAAGAGTTTTGCTGCAAAAAGACCCACATCTTCACAAAGATCCAGATGGAAAATCCTAGGACCCCAAAGCATGCAGAACCGAGACGCTCAGGACATTCACTTGATAGAGCTCACCCTTCGCTCACATACATTCACCCATGGATGGGTTCTTATAATGAGTATACAGTTGTGGGTATTTGTATGTTGGGTTGATTTTATATAAGATTAAATGCATGTCTGGATATACAAATGTGGGAAATTTTATGTAATTTCTTTGGTGTATCTTTTTGTATTTTTTCAATTTGTGTTTGAGATCTGTTTTTGGTTTAAATCTTTTTTTTGAAAGACATTTATGAATGATGTTTGATCTGTGCAGCTGTTCGATCCTTGATTAACATTTTGTGTTTGGAGGGTTGTGTTTGATGAAACTGATGCATTTAGGGTTTGTGAAATGAAATTTAATGTATTTCTTTATTAATTTTCAGCATTTGGGCTGTATTTGGGAGAAGTATTCATTGAAATATGGGGTTTGTGATTTGAACAGGTTTGAGACCGAGAGTCTGAGACTGTAACATGGACTTTTTGGCCTCTGTTATTTTTGGTTTCCATTGAACGAAACCAATGAATATCGGTTTGGTTTGATTCAGTTATTTCATTGTATCAGTTTGGTTCAGTTCAGAAATTTCAGTGATTTGGTTTTCCAAATTCAGTTCTGTTCAGAACCAAACCGACCGAATACTCATTCCTATACTAGGCGCAAAGATGGAAGAACTACAAATTTCATCATCAAGAAATTGTCCACACACAATGGATAGTAAATGCAAGATTCAACAGTATCTACTAAATTTTAAAAACATACACCAAATTCAGTAATCATTCATTGTTTTGTCCACAGATTGTTCATCAGAGCCTTGTCTGCGGCAAAATTAAAATAATTTAGATTTCCTTTCCAAAAATGTGTAACCAGATAGTTTAATTCTGTCTGCTGACTTTGTTACGTTCTGTTCGCAAATCAGTACTTCATATGCCAATCCACAATCCGAATTTTAAGCACTAGAGATTTTATGGCTGAAAGGAATCTTAGAAAAGAAAACTCATTTGCCCTTATGCAATAAGTTTCTCACAATTTAGAGACTGTTCATCCCATTAATAATTCTGTATTCTGTAACATGGAATCCAATGCCAATATAGGGGAAATTAAGTTCTTAATGTTAAGTTGATGGATATGCCATACAGAAAGGAACTAGTGTACAAAGAAATCACTGAATGTTTCCCTACTCCCTACTATTCAACTTCAATGCAATTCCAAATCTCCAGGACCTAGGTGGTCAAATTGGATAGTTATATGAGTGAAAGAAAACAACTTCTTAATTTGCAGTAAAAAAAATTGAGACTCAGTTCCTATGTACAAGAGTAAAACAGAATAAACGGAAGAAACCGTTAACTTTCAAAAGGCAAGAAACATGGCATATATTTCAAAAGTCATCAACATCAAAACAGCAAAATGAACTGAACTATAATACAAGGGCACAACACTGATATGAAAATGTCAAGACAAGAGACTGCAAGTGATTAGTTAAACCTGCAGTTATTTCTCCTTCAGGACCGGCAGTCTTTAAACCAGAAGCCTCCTGCACTTCTTTTTCTGTCTGATTGGTTTTCTCTTTCATTGATTTCAAACTTCCCCCTGTTTGCTGACCACCTGTTTGAGGACTAGTTGCCTAAAAGAGAATGTAAAACAATTGAGCAATGAATAGTATAGAAATAAAAAGTTACAGCATTTATGTACTCAGAGTGTACATAAGTTCAGAGAAATAAACAAGCTACCCTATTTAGAATTGCTTGCTCAGCATCATGCCCTTTTTTAGAAGATCGGTTCTTAAGCTCCTCCTCTCGGCGCTGTCTTTCCATCCTAAGTAGATCAAATTGAATAGATATCAACTGAACTGTACATATTTGGAAATATCAAAGAATAAACATCTACTGGAACACTATGAAAATCCTCGGAGGTGAAATGCTATGAACACAACCCACGTAGCCACAGAAAAATAATATTGACGGAGGGAGAAAACACCAAGACAACTTAAAAGTCTAGAAAGATGCATAGGATAACAATGTTTTTCCCAGTATTGTCCTTAGTGTCATAAACAACATGAAAATGCTATGACAAAAACCTTTTGCTTCCTTGTATTGCCACCAGATTTTGGAAATTTACTGGAAGACTATAATGAATAAGTAAAATACTAGCCAAACGTGTCCAAATACCTCCTTTGCACCAAACGGATGAAGTGCTGGGGAGGCACAAATGCCCGCTCCATATCCACTAGTGCAACAACCATCTTTTTTGCTTCATTCTTGAACCCCTCAAGAGCAGTAGTAGCAATAGCAATGACCTTTACAAGATTGAATACAATTAACATTACCAAAAGTAAAAATGAGGACTTAAACTATGGGAAATACCAGCAAGTAGCAATATAATTAACATCAAAAAAATAAAAATGAGTACTTAAACTATGGCAAATGCTGGCATAAGCGTACAGTAGGTAAAATAAATCATCATGCTATACCTCTCTCTTGAAAGGAGGGTATCTTCCTAGTCCTGATGTAGCATTAGCGGAAGCAGAAACTATTTCTACCAGAACACGATGTACCTGCTCACATAAAGGCATAAACTCCATTAAAGCACATAACAGAGTGGGGCAGTAATCAGACTTCAAAGTTCAATGAGGTGAAATACTTGTTGTTGTAATAATACTCTCTTTAAAAGAGGCATAGGCATGCACACGCACGCGTGGGGGGTAAAGGAAAAATAAATGAAGAAACAATCCTATGTCCATTTTTCAGGTTAGATACAATATTTTAATTGTTAAAAAACTTCTATTAGCATTAATAACATGGTAAGACTTGCTAGCACAAAAGATCTAATGAAAAATAAAAACATATTTCACTTCTCCACCATGCTTTCAGTACAAAGCATGCCATTGACCCAAGACAACAAAGCACTAGTAAACAGATCAAAAGTTGAAACTCTTAACTAAAACGTACAACAAAATTTTCGATATTAAAAGGGAAGGATTGGGGAAAAATGTACCTCATCAACACAAAGACGTGATGGCTCTTTAGCAAGCTCAAGAACTCCTTTTATTAAGGATCTCAAACCCTTTTCTGGAGATATGAGATAAGGTTGATAACCATCCGCTTCTAATACAATCTAATAGAGCATGTATAGAAAAAAGTTACAGAATACAACTCCTGAAAGCAATACATGATAAATACCAAAGAAGAGAACTGGCAAAAGGCAGCAAATTACCCTCTTGACATTGTTGATATCAAAATGTCTGTCCAAAGGAAGCTGCTTGATCCTATTAGGGAAATTTCCCTCAAAACTTGCAACAATTTTCCAACCAGCACCCTGCAGTTAAAATTTTATTGAGCAGGTTAAGTATTTGATCAATAAACTTCACCAGGACCTCAGCAGTTATTACGCATATTAGAGGAAATTAATTTAGCACATCACTTGGCTGTTTGAACTACTCCAAGAACAATAATATATCGTATTGAACATATAAGCAGAATACTAAAAAAAATGTGCAGACACCAGATAGGAAAAAATAATATAATAAAAGAGAGAGCAAGAAACCATAGTTATCCCGTGAACACTTATAGAAAAAAAGGGAAGAAGCAAAGACAACCAAGAAAACAATAAGCATTAAGTCAAAGTGTCAAATATCTTTTAGGACCACTTGCTTCACAAAAATAACATCTGTGCATAATAAGCCTCCAGATTTAAGAACTAACAATTTAACCTACAAAACAGGCTATAAATGGGCTCGCAAAGTTGCAGTGCAGAACTGATGGAAACACATCATCAAGCTCTGCACAGCAAAAGCAAAAGCAAAAGCTGAAAAAATCTATAAGTTAGGTCACTATGCTAACGACTAATTTCTCCAATTATTCAAAAATCATTTCTACACATATAGCTTTCATTTTGACCCAAAAGAAAATTAACATCAGAAGGAATGACCAAAACAATATGCCCAACATATATATTTGCACGAAAAAGAACATGCACTAGAAGTGAACACACCCACCTCACCAGTTGTAATGTGTTGGAGAAATTTATCCTCAAACTCACGGCAAAGTTCCAATGCAATAGCTCTTGTGCCCTCAGAACTTTCAACCATCTGCTCTCCAAGCCTTACTAATTCATCCTGAACTATTTGAGATTTCCCTTGTAGCCTGCATAAATGCAAAAGTTTCAGCAAAAAAACTGAAGAACACAATTAAGCAGTTAAGCCACAAATCATAAGCTTGTTAAAAGAAAAGGTTAGGGATCATAAGTCTCTCTTTGATGGTGGTGTATAACCCTAGAATGGACAAATAAAGTACAAGTTTACAGTACTATGGACAAGAGGGCTACTAAATAAATACACAGATGAGAGGAAGTTTTACGGGGTTGTTTGGTATCAATTGCATTTTCCTTTTTCCTTTTTGGATCCAACTTCCAAATTACTTCTTCAAAAACTGAAATAAAAAAGTTGATGAAACTAGGAAATTTATGGATTTCCTGAGTTCAAAAAACCTGTTTTTCTATTTAAAAGTATTAAAAAATGCATCTGTAGCAATATAATTTTCTTTGCTAATTGGACAATGAAAACAAAAAGTGCAAAAATGGAATGATGACAAACAGGTCTTAAATGGATAAAACGTGTAAGTCAAATTTCCAGTACAAACAGATGAGGATAAATGTTTTATATTACTAATTGACCTATATATTCCTCAACACATAGTGAAACTCTATCAATGAATGAAATCCGGGAAAAAAGTTATAAAAAAGGGGCTCTTTTTATAGCCCTTATTCTCTCTGTTATGGTTGAATTGCATGCCTTTTTCCTTAAAACTTGTTCTTCATGTTGCAATTTCAAATGTTCTCGTGAAAAGAAAAGAGAGAGAGAGAGAGAGAGAAAGCTATTTTGTTTTGGTTGCAACCTCTTTTGTAATGTGTATTTGGTTTCTTTCTTTTTCGTTTTTGGGCAGTCGGTTGGTACAAACATTACATTCACTCTTCTCTTTCATTTGGCCCCCTAGCACATTCAACAAAAAGAAGATAAAACACACAAAAGAATCAAGTTTTTTATTACTGCAATTTTGTCTATTTTCTTTAATCTTTATGATACATTGTTTTCCAATTTAAACTTCTAAGAAATTCTGATTTATTTTGTCAAAATATTTAATTGGACGCTACTCTAAGCTTAACTCCCAACAAGAAAACATAAACTTTCTTAACTAGAATTAAAGAGAAGGCTCAATCAACAATTCAATTAGCTCATTGTTTAGCTTCATGGAATGTATTTTAGAACTAACACAACTATTCAAGCATTATAAATGATTAAGCACCACATGCAATACACATAACAAAATGGCTAGTATATGTATACTGACAAGCATGGGTCTGTGTGATAGTCTCATTTGTGCATTTATCGCTCTCAATGCAATTAGAAGCCATGTGTAGCAGAAGCAACATTTGAAGACACGTTATCATTCAATAAGGCGCATAAAAGGCCATGCAGCAGATAGAAAACAATTACCCAGAAATGAGGTTCGGTAGCCGAACTTTCATACGCTTGCGAATCTGATGTGCCAGAGCATCCACCAAAGCTATTCTGCCTAGCTTGCTTTGAGGGGCTCCACTAAGTATAGATTTAAGACTTTCACTCTCTGCCCTCCATGCAGTTTCCAATGAGCTCTCAGATCCTGACTGTGCAGAAGCTATTGAAACTGATTGCCCAATTAAAGCAACCCATGGAATATCAACAGTTTTTGTTGGACCCTGGTTCAACAGAAGAGCCTGAACAGCTGCAAGAGTTTTCTTATCTGAAGCAGCTTGATCTATTTTACTAATTACACCAACAGTTCTGGTACCTAACACCAACACGAAAAGACATCTTATCTGTTCACTTAAAAATTATGCATGAAAAAAGAAAAAGAAAGAAAGAAAGGAAGAATGAAAAGAACGGCTAAGGAGCCAGAAGAAGGGAAGGGAAAGATGTGACACATGATAAGGGAGATGCATAATATAGGATAATATATAGGTCAAACTTGACCAAGATTAGACCCTGTGGAGATCTTCAAACAATTAAAATCAGCAAAAATATTTTTATAAAAAGAAAGCCAATGCTATTAGTCATGTACCTTCTCCATCATATTCCTTGGCAATCCTAAGGGCCCGAGAGGAAGCAATTTCGGGTGCTTGGGCCGCAGGAATGATAACTAGCAAGATGGCATCATTGTGCTCACCATATTCACTAACCTAAGCAAAGGCCATTTCAAAACACATATATACTGTTTCAACTGCGATACTGAAGTAACAGTCATAAACAGAATAAATGATTAAGTAACAAAACGCTGATTTTCATTAGCACACCAAGAACTAGTAGTGATAAACCAGACAATGAACAGTAGCACATACAAATCCTTAAATTAAATGAATTCAAGAACCATTATATAACTCTTACCATAGACTCATCCATGACACGTTGATCTAGGCCAGGTAAGTCTATCAATTTCAGAGGAGGTGCTGAGAAAAAAATCATTCAAAACAATTGTAAGGTGCAGTAGAAAAGAATTAAATTGATCTGAAGATAAGCACAATAGCAGGAAATTAAAATGAATCAGAAAACTGAATATTTCATGTCCTAACATGAACATCCATTTCTGTTAAAATAAACATTTCATTTTTCATTCGCAGATCACACAAGCTTTGGTATTGTTGTAATAGAAGATTGTAGCATCCAAAAGCAGGTGAATTCACGCTACCACCCTTGAATATGCAAATTAAAGCTATAAAAAAATCACTCACAAGTTAATTCAGTAAAATACTGACATATGAATTGATCACCTTTAACTATTTAAACATGTACAATATTTATTCACTTGGGCATCTAGCACAAGCCCATAGTTAAAAGTAGTCAAGTAACACTGTAAAAATCCTATAAGAACCTTGATCCTGACTACAGATGATAAATAAAACCTTGATCCTAATTACCAAGGGTGATAGCCTAAGTTATTCTGGTTGTTCATAACAACACACAGCCAAAAATTCTTCAAGAAATTATGACAATTAAAAAAACACTAGCTTCACTTTATGCCAAGGCCAGCAAATTGTACCATCCAATCAAGCAGTTTCTAACTTCTAACCTCTTAGCTACATACTAATCACTTCTTATGCTGGGAAAATCTCATAGGAGGAATTAACATAGACTTTGGAGTTCGTAAAACAATGTGCTCATTCTTCTATATCCTTTCTATTGATGTTCTACTAGACCCAAGTGGTATTGCACCTATTTGGGCAGCTAAGCTGCTAATTAGTACATTTCCATAAATTAGTCACAAACTTGTAGTTGCTTTGGCTTTTCTATAGGTCAGAACCTTGAGATATGATTGATTAGGAACATTGGAAACTCTTTGAAAATATCAGTTGAATAAATTATGTGTGGGTTTATTTCGAAATGAGAATAATGAGGAAAATGAAGAATTGTATGATCAACCAATGAATTTCCTTTCAATAATTGAAAGGAAGAAAACAATGAAAAACTTGATTCTGTTGTATAAGAATTTGTTTATCAATAATAAGAACAAAACTAATGCTCTTACAAAGTTGCAAAAATAGACATTCATTTCCCCATGGAAATAAAAGTCCCCACCCAATGTAAGGATGATCTTTTATTATTTCTGCTATACTTTTCAGAGTTGAGTCTCCACTCTTTTGTTTCTTTTCCCATCATATTTCTTAAACTAGAATCAGGTTCTTGCAACATGTGCATGAGAGATTACTCAGGTAAAAGAGGTGTAAACATCCAACTTCCAAGAAAAATTAAAGAGAAATTAGCATAATGGGAGAAAGTAGTGAAAACGGTAAGATGAGTGAGTTATGCCTTACTCTCTTTCTTTCAAAAATTTTATCCAAGAGAGGCTTTAGAGTCCAAAAACAGAAAGATCCCAACACTCTATTTATCATCACGACAAGAGTTTGCTATAAAACCCGTCTTCTATAAGATTTTAAATAGATTATCAAACTCAAGTATTTATGAATAAACAGATTTAAAGCAACTAGGGTAAAGAGCAGATTAAGAAGTGCCTCAACTGATACAATCAACAAAGTCCAAGAAGATTCAATTTAGGATTCTATTTAATGAGGAAGTTTGGATTTTTATTATTATCTAAGAGTTCTATTAGTTATTGATGCTACATGAAGCGTTTTTGGACCCAGGTTCGGACTTTGGGTCAGAAGATCCAAATTGCCTAGCATGGAGTTACCTATGGACCGAGAGGTAAACCTTGAGAACTCAATTGTATAAGGCATCCCTAAAACTCGGAGATTCGGTTATGTGGACAACCTATATAACAAACCCATACTAGGGAACAGGAAACAGTAGTAGACTCCCACTGAAATTACAACTCCTACAGGATAAGCGTCACAATTCGAGAGGAGTCCTAATCATGGTCTATTTAGAAGTCCCATTGTGATCCATACTCTCATGAGGTATAAAAGGCCTGCCACAGGTACCAAGTATAATGATTGAAGGTTTGCAACCCTAAAACTCTGCTATTTTTACCCTCAATGCTTTTTCTAACTTGAGCATCGGAGTAGTTGTGGCAACCAACCCATCTGTGGCCTTTAATTCTCTTTTGCAGGTTATCCAGTGACCCAAAGATTTCACCCAGAACAGCATCAGTTATATTATTATTTTCCTAGCTGGAGTTTATTTAATTTCCTAATTTCTTTAGGTTTAGCATTCCTAAATAGTTATAATTAGAACCAACTTGATAAACTATAAAAATTGTCTTCTAGGAATTTCATTAGGAGATTATATGATGATTATTCTTGAGAATTAAAAGAAATGGAGAATTAGCTGCTCTAGAGAATTTGTTCCTCTTGATCCTTTGCTTTCTTTTTGTTCTACATCAATTTGGTATTAGAGATTGGATAGTCATTGATGTCCACATCACTCACCTAAGTGCCTACCCTTAGATCGTCATTGATATCTCAACATCTCTGGAAAATAGGTATTTTTTACATAACTAGCTATTGATTATTTGAAATGAACATTTTTTCCATGTCATCATGCCAATTGGTGCTTCGATAAACACCATTTGATACCATTACAACAGCAACAATGTCAAGCAGATGTTTAATTTTGTACACTAGTAAGTCTTCCAGAATACACAAATAGATATATATTGCCTCATAGAATCTTACTGTATAAATTAAGACAAAGTCACAACTATAACCCATGAACCAACCTGTACTTGTTCGCAGTCTCAAATATATTTCATCCCGACTCTTGCCTGAGGACCCCTTGCTCAGCCTTTCCTGCAAAGAATGTCGTAAAGCACCTGCAGAACACCAGTATCAGTAACAATTTGTACACTTCAAGCTGTCTGAAAGGAACTATACATGCACAAACGCGTCAAACTGTCAATGCTTTAGTTGACATGAAGAGTCCTACCATCAACATTAACTGCTTTCTCTTGTCTTATAATCAAATAAGGTCCACATAAATAAATTGTATATTTATTACTAAGCACGTTCATGATTCCAGCCAAGTTAACAACAATGCCTATCAAGTACATAGGATAGATTTTTCAGGCGAGTACCATACACCATGAAGGCACTCATAAAGATATCAACAGAAAAGATCTATTTTTTAAAAACTCATTTGAACCCATACTAAGCAGAAAAAAAAAAAAAAAAAAAAAAAAAAAAAAAAAAGCGGAGAGGACATGAGAGAGGGCAAAAGCACAATAAAACATGAATAACTTAATAGAAACCAGTCGATTGAAGCTACTAACTTGCAGAAACTTGCTGGGATTTATTGTCAATTTGCAAAATAATTGATTTGCTGTTCAAAGAGCCATCGTTCTGTAAATCAATGCTTATAGGGGCACGGGTAGCACCATTTTCACCAGTTGGCTGAAAATTGAATAGAGAAGGATTTATTAGGTCTGAATACAAAGGAAAGTACCAAGCAAAAGAATGTGCAGGATTTTTTTTTTAGATTAACTTACCAGAACAGGATGTCCAATTAAGCTGTTCAGAACTGCAGATTTACCAGCACCCTAAACAGATTGTCCACAAACAGGAAAAGAGAGGAAGGGAAAAGGATCATAAAACATTAAATTGCTTAGCAAAGCGTAGAAAATGGTAACCATAAAATGAAAAAGGCCTGATTTTATTAACTAGCAGTTAAGTCACTTCAGCTGCTTCCCATGCCTCATAGCCACAAGACAAATTACTTCAAAACAGAAATGTTACTAGAATAAACTTAATCAACTCCAGTAGTTCCTTTAATGAACATACAGAGGGCGCGCATTTCAAGCAAAATCACATATGTAAATCCCACAATGGCTGATTTAAAAACTGCTATAAGAGAGAGTTTCATCTAAATGATGTCCACAGTACTAGGAATCAATTTCAAACTAATGAGTTCATCTTCTGATGATCATCAATGGCAGTCACCACAATGTCACCCCTAAATATGCATAATTATATGGGGCGGAATATCACTGACCTACACTGTGGGACTAACGGGGCAGAATTGTGAAAAAAGTGATCCATATAGCTGACACTAATTAGATTGGGAATAAGGCCAGTTAAATTCAACTGAACTATTAGTACTGACAAAATTCAGTTCCTTTTGCTTTTGAGTTATTTTTGCATCATTTACCAGAACTCCATTACTATAAGCAAGCACACATTTACTTGGATGCATCAACCAGCCACTCCACACTAGAAAACAATCCAAGTACTGTCACTTGAAGCATATAAAGCCATAAAAAAATAAAAAATAATAGCCGATACAAGGATCTATCACTTCAAACACACCAACACCAGAAACTTAGACCTCATTCAAACTCTTAAAGAGTTGAATCCAACTTCAATCCACTAAATCCAATCAGCAGACACAAGGAGGCGCGCACAAATACGAAAGATAGGAACTTACAACATTGCCAAGGGCAACAACATTAAGAAAAGTAGAACTCCGTCTAGAAGTGGAGCTCGGGTTTTCGTCAACATCTTCGTCAGCAAGCAAAGCCGCCGCTTGCCTCATGGACTCTGAGAGTTGCCCCAACTCTTCGATCGCCTCCATTTCAATTGAAATTAACAAAAATAACAAGATCCAAAGATCTAAAAGAAGGAAACGAGCAAAGAAATGTTCTGAGCAAAAGGGAAAGAGATCCAAGTAATGGAAAAACCCTAGAATTGGAGGAGATCTGATGGAGTCGAGAGAGATCGGACATATAAATTTCAACGATTTGAAAACAGAGGGGGAGAAGAAAGAGGGAGGATAGATGAGGTGGGTCTATTTAGAGAGGAAATGGTCTTGTCTTTTGAATTGTGTTTTCAATTCTCTTCCCTTATTTTGAATCTTCTTTCTTTTCACTCTCTTTACTTTACTGTTGTTTTCTGAGGGAAGTTTTCTCTTTGGCTCTGTAATTTAAATTTTAATTGTTTTCCAATTTCATTTTAATATGGGTGAATTATTATAAGCCCATGAGTTTTTAAAAAATTATTAATTTATCTGTATTTTATAATCATTGCATTAAAATATTTTATATTTTAGTGTTAAAAAATCATTAATCATATTAACTATTTATATCATTTAATTTTTATAATTTTAATTATAAATATTATTTAATTTTAACAAAACAATAATAAAAATAAATAATAATACCGAACTTTTCGAGTTTAATAATTAAAATGAGTATAATCTAAATCTCTTAATAAATATCAAAAATAAATTTAGTATTAGTAGCTACAATGATTATAAAAAATAAATTTTATAAATTAAATTTTTTAGAGTAGCCTTACTATTACAATTGAAATTCAACCCTTTATAACTATGATTTATCGCTTTCTATTTATTCATCTCTTCCTATTTATAAATTAGATTTTCTTAAAATTAATATTGTAGCTTCTATTATTCCAAGCGAAAAATAAATGTTTTTGTTACTTTGTAATTGTATTTGAATATTCTGATCTCACATTCGGAGAAATTAAACCAAAATTCAAAACCAAGAACATTTGAACTTTTGTTAAAAAATTTAGAAAACATATATTATTACAAATAACAAAACTTATTTCCGCACCATATAAATTTTTTTTTTAAATAGGTATGGAAATTGAGGGAATAGAATTTAAGAACTTTTAATTTTATTCGGATACACTTATCACTAAACTAAATTGTGAATGGTTAATGGTACAAATTTTAAAACTTGAAATATGTAGTCTAAAATAAAAACATTTGAATATAATTATTAATTAATAAAAATGTTTTAATTCTTTATTTAATTGGTTTTTAAAAATAAAGCAAATTATATAAAAATAATGGCTAAAAAATTCCTAAACTAATATTTTAACAGAAATATTAGTATAAAAATAAAGCAAATTATTCATATTTTAACAATATTTCAAACTATAAAAGTTAATTAATATTTTCTAAATTAAACATCTAAATTTATTTAGTTATATTCTATAATTAAGTTTGACTATTAAATTTAAAGGAAATATTATAGGAAATATTATGCTATCATTTTAATCGATACTAAAAATTAATATTTTAATATAATTCAAATATATAATTATCAAAAATAATTTTAAACTTATCAATTTTAATAATTATACTCTTAATTCTTTTTAATAAATATTCCCAAATTAATTTTTAATTTGTTTAATTTTTAATTTTGATTCGAATTACTTATAATTTTAAATGATATATTTTTAAAAGTTGGTAACTCATTTTTTAAAATTTTTTTATATCGATAAATATAATTTTTTATGTAGTTATCCGTTATAAGTATTGTTTTAATAATACTATTATTAAATTAAAAATCATAATTCTCGTAATTTGAAAATTTATTATCTTTATTTTTATAAAAGTAAAAGTTAAGATTAATCGAAAATAAAAAAATAAATTTAATTTATAACTATATTTTATATATTATATAATAAATTTATTCATTTTAATTTATTAAACTAATTATTTACTTTTAATTTAATTAAAGTAAATATAATAAATATAATTAATTTTTTAAAATGAGAGAATCGTGATTTTTAATTTAGTAGAGTTAATATTATTACAATATTTATGATTTATAATTATATAAAAAATTAAACTTATCGATAAAAAGAATTAAAAAATAGTTATAGAATCTTAAAATATATAAATAAATTAAAAATTAAATAAAATTAAAATATTAATTTGAGTATTTTTATTAAAAAAATTAAGATATAATTATTGAAATTAATAAAATTTAAAATTTTTTCAAAAATTATTAAATATATAAAAATATTAATTTTTAATATTAACGGAACGATAATGTGATATTTTTTTAAAATTTAATAGATATAAATAAATTTATATAATTAATTTAGAATATATTAATTAATTTTTATAATTTAAAAATATATTTATTAGAATATGAATAGTTTAGAGATTTTTTTTTTTTACCATCATTCCAATTAGATAATATAAGATAAACTATTAAAATATTTACAAATACGATATATTGAAACAAATGTGAGTTTTGAAAGTCGTGAAGCCTTAAAAAATAATTAGTGTTTTCTTTTAGGATTTTACTTTTAAGAAGGTGAGTAATATTAGGGGTGAGCATTTGGTCGGTTCGGTTCAAAATCGAACCGAATTGAATAAAGCGAAAACTGAAATTTTAGTATTTATAAAAATTGAACCGATCGATTTTAATCAGAAATCGAATCAAATCGAACCAGTCTAATTCGGTTCGATTTGATCGATTTCGATTTTTAATAAATTTTTTATTTTTTACACTTTATTTTTAATATTTTAAAATTTAATTAAAATATTTTAATCTTAATATAATATCTATATTATTGAAAATAATATATTATTATCACTAATCGATTCGATTCGGTTTTTTCAATTTTTTATGATTAAAATCAAACCGAACTAAAATAACCGAAATTTTTAAAATTAAAAATCGAACTAAGCTGAATTGAATAAAAAACTCAATCGAATTTTAAAATTAATTCGATTCGATCGATTTTTTTGATTTGAACTGAATACGGCTCAGCTCTTTAAGTAATATACTTATTACTTTAAAAATGCATTCCATGTCTCACAAAATTTCTTCTCAACTTTAAAATTATTAGCTTTATTTAACGTTCATTCCATGTTTTTATTTCCATTAAAATATTTAATTTATTTTTAAAATATTTTTATATATTATAATATTATTACAAATTTATTAGTTTTCTGTAAAAATATTTAAATTATATTTTATTTAATTAAAAAAATTATAATTTTTAAAAAATAAATCTAACTTTATTTAAAATAAAAAAATTTAATAGATAAAAAAGTAATTTATATATATTAATAAAAGAAATTTTATTATAATTATATGATATATTATGATATAATAAATATATGAAGATACAATAAATTCTAATTTCAGTAAAACTATATTATTCTTACATTATTTTTTATTAAATTAAAATAAAATATAACACATTATTATGAAATTCAAGATATAATATAAATAGATAGAGATTATAATATCGCACTATAAATTAATTAATAAATAGTATATTAATAAAAATTAAATTTATAATTTTTTTAATATATAACAAAGCTCATAAAATTTTAAGAGAATATAGTTTAACTTTATATGCTTCAAATCCAAAAATCATAAAATTTGAATACGAATAATTTAAATATTAAGAGAATTCTTCCCTGATAAAATTTAATTAACTATAATTTAAATGTTACATATTTCTTTAATCAATTTGAATTTAAATAAAATATTAATATAATTAAATAATTAAATTAAAAAAATTTTAACTAACAATAAATTTATAATTAATAAAATATAATAGGGTAGCTTAAGAATATTTTCGCTCTTTCCACTTTTATATATAGTATAGATAGAAAGAAGAAAACATATTATTTAATTTTATTTTAATAATTTAAAAAAATCTTAAAACTGTTTTTAGGTGTTTAATTGAATTGAAAAAAAAATTGAATTTTACAAAAATAAAAATTATTTTTTCTTTTGAAATAAGAAATTTGTTGATATCATTATCTTTTAACTTTGAATGAAGAAAAATATTGATTAGATCTATAACTTTTATAAAGTGTTGCAAATAAATCAAAAAGTTTTCTAGAGTGATGCTAAAAGGGTGTAGATAGTCAAGTACATTTCTACATCTCGAATAGATATGTTATCTAAAGGATATGGGTGATTGAGGTTTCGGAAATTTTAAAGTTGTAACCTTACTCTTTTAGCTAGGCAGAGTTGAAGATTTTTACAAGAACTTTTTTCGTCATTGGGTAGAGTTTTCAAAGCAAAGATAATTGTGTTAAGCTAATGTTGGTTCATCCCAGAATTACACTTGATAGGATACATTGGTTGAATGAGTAGTGCTTGTATTGGGTTTTAATTAAATTAAACGCAGTGGAAGAAATAGAAAAATAAAATTTGTCATCAATGTTTAAACAAAAAAATAATAATATTGAAGATAAGCAGAAAAATACGAAATTGTTCTTCTTAGTTTGGTTGTCGCAAATCACAAATAGTTCAAGTGTCTGGTCTCTAATGATATCCATAGAGAATGACAATTGAAAAACCTTAAAACCGTTCTAAGGATTTAAGAACTAAGAGATTTTTTAGTGCGAGCTCTCTTGCTTTCCTATAAATTCTGAAGGCTTTCAAAAGATTTCTGCCAAAGAGTCACACACTCTCGTAAGATGTCCTTCTATACTAAAACCTAAAACCCTAGGGTTTCAGTATAATAATATTTATTTATTTATTTAACTAATTAAATAAATAAATTATAATTATGATATGGAACTTTAATAGACAACCCATATAAAATATTTGATAATTTTAATTAAGTCCCTACTTAATTTATTAAATCAAAATCTTAATTCTTTCAAATTATAATTTTATCTCAATGTCAATTTATATGCAATTAAGTTCTATTTTATTTAACTTCTCGTTTTATTTTCTAATATAATTCTTTATGTGTGTGACCCATTAAATTTTAAATATATTGGCAACAAATATAATTAACTAGTTAATTAATTTGAATGTCAAAAACATTATCTAGTAATATGTCAAGACTACCCAAATATCATAATGTCAAAAGTGGTTTGATTTAACCTTTCAATGCATAGTTTCTCAGTGTAATTAATATTTCTTTATCACAAATATCTCGATTTAACATTTAATACATAGAACGTATCTACAATATTAAAATATTAGATCTCATCTATCAGTTATTGACCGATTAAATGAAATTTTAAATCTCATTTGCTAATTTCATTTCACCTTGTGCAAGAATTTCATGATTAATGTTAGTAAAAAACAAATAGGACATTTTCTAATTTAACCTAGACTGATAAATCTTATTTCAATTACATAAACACCTTTGTACAGTTTCTAATATATCAAATTCACCTCTATTTGTTACCGATGAACTAAATAACGTGTAAGATGAATTAAAATATAAAAGTCTCTATATAAGATTATTTATTGATTCAAGTCAAATGATATTGATTCAAGTCAAAGGATCACTTACACAACCATCACTTGAGTAATCTATAGACAAATGTGATTTTCCATATAAATTTCTCAGGTGGGTCAGTTCAGTACACTTATTTATAAAATAAGCACTTACATATTAGTTCTAAATATCTCACATATCTCAACCTATGAGATCAGTTGCTTTCTCCAAAAGGAAAGGACATATATGTATCAGTCTCAACAGCTCTAATCATTGCCCAATAATAATAATAATATCGACGAGAAACATTTGAAAATATTATTTAAATGCAATAGAAATTTTACAATTATAACCATATTATAATTTCTTTTACACAGTAATATAGTATCACGAACTTTATCTTTACTCAAGGTTCAATTAACACTAAAGATAAATAATAGTCTTTATATAAGGTATTTAAATACTTAAAATACTAGAAAAATAATATCCAACTACAACCAACTGAAGATTTTTGGGAGAAATTTTTTATTCTATTCTAATTGAATTGATCTTTACAAGGTTTGAGTATTTATACATAAAAAATCAACCTAAATTAGCAGTATTTACAATAAAAATAAAATTCCTATAATCAAGCCTTATAATTAAGCCTAATTAGGATCCCAAATATCTGAATCCTCCTAATTAGGAACTTTTTATATTGGTCAACACACCCTCTTAAATTGGTGCACAGATATCACACATACCCAACTTGCAAATCAAGGTATGATAGATCTTGTTGCGGAGCCCTTTGGTAAATACATTAGCTAGCTGTTCATCGAAAGTCACATAATCTAATCTCAAGTTACTATTTATTAACTTCTCCTACTAGTCGACCTTCTATCATCAAGGCATTCAGCCCAATTTGCATTTGTGAATGTATGTATGTCGAGATAACAATGTTTAGAAAATAGGAGACCTTTCCTAGGAGCAGACTTCAAGTATTGCAAAATGCGATAAACAGCTTGCATGTAAGATTCATGAGAATCATGCATAAACTGACTAACTAAGCTAACTGCATATACTATGTCTGGTCGAGTATGCGAAAGATAAATCAGTTTGCCTACCAACCTCTGATATTTGCCAATATCCATCGATTTGTCAATCCCTATTTGTAGCTTGTGATTGCTCTCAATGGGAGTTTTTGCTGGTTTACAGCCTAATGTACAAGTTTCTTTCAAAAGATCTAGAATGTATTTTCTCTGAGAAATAAAGTTTCCTTCTTTGATCTAGCAACCTTGATTCCCATAAAATATTGAAGTTTTCCTAAATCTTTAATTTCGAACTCCTAAACGAATTGTAGCTTGTGATTGTTCTTAATGGGAGTTTTTACTGGTTTACAGCCTAACATACAAGTTTTTTTCAAAAGATCCAGAATGTATTTTCTCTAGGAAATAAAGATTACTTTCTTTGATCTAGCAACCTCGATTCCCAGAAAATATTGAAGTTTTCCTAAATCTTTAATTTTAAACTCCTAACGAAAAGTTTTTCAGTCAAGTTATCTCTTTAGTATCATTTCCTGTCACTATTATGTCATCAACATAGACTATGAGAAGAGCAATTTTACTCTTGTGATGTCTGATAAATAAAGTAGGGTCAACATTGCTCTGTTTATAGCCAAAGAAAATCATAGCTCTGCTGAATCGATCAAATCAAACTCTGGGTGACTACTTCAACCTAGCTATACAAAGCCTTCTTTAGCCTACACACATTTTCTTGTGTTTTTTCATTAGCAAATCCAAGAGGGATTTCCATATACACTTCCTCCTCTAAGTCTACATGGAAGAATATATTTTTTACATCAAATTGTTGTAGGTCCCAGTTAAGATTAGCAGCGCAAGACAACAATACTCTGATTAAGTTCATTTTGGCAACAGGAGCAAATGACTCTTGATAATCCAGTCTATAGGCTTGAGAGTATCCCTTGGCAATTAGTTTGGTCTTGAATCTTTCAATTGATCCATCTGCTTTGTGTTTCACAGTGAACTCCCATTTACAGCCAACTGGTTTTTTTTCAGGTGAAAGAGACATCAACTCTCAGGTCTTAATTTTAATTAAGACTTTCATTTCTTCAATCATTACTTTCTTCCAATTAGAATCTTTGAGAGCTTTCTTCTAATATTGTAGGATAGATACAGAGGAAATAGATAAAGTAAAGTCTCTATAGGATCGAGAGAAAGAATCATAAAAGAGAAAGTTAAAAATAGAGTGTTTTATGCAAGACTTAATTCCTTTTCTTTGAGCAATAGGTTTATCTAGATCATCAATGGGCTTAAGGTTTAGGGATGGCTCACTAGATGGAGAAAAGGAAGATTCATGACACTAAGTAGGCTGCATAATGGCTTTTTCTGCTTTTATTGTGTCTCTTTTTGAGTATCTCCTTAAATTTGATTTATCCAAACGCCCAATTATTATCTTTTCCTGATCACCATTAATCTCTCCCTATATAGTAGTCTCCTCCAAAGTAAAATGCTCTAGAGTTATAGGACTACAAATCACCTTTCTTCTCTTATTATTCTTCTACTGAAGAGGTGAAGGAGTAGTACTGAAGTAAGGTTCAGTCTCTCTAAACGTAATATCTATACTCAAAAAATATTTTTGAAATAGCGGGTGGTAACACTTGTAACTCTTTTGTGTAGGAGAGTATCAACAAACACACATTTAAGAGCCCTCGAATTGAGCTTTTCACTTATCCTAGTATGAACAAAACACGTGCTTCCAAATACCTTTGGTGGAATAGAATAAGCATTTTTCTCTTGTAGCACCTCTAAAGGGCTTTTAAAGGCAAGAGTTTTGAGAGACATTCTATTAATGAGATAAACTGCTGCTAAGACTGCATTTCTCCAATAAGTTTTTGGAAGGTTCACGGTGAAAAGGAGAGATGGGGCTACTTTCAACAGGTGCCTATTTTTTCTTTCATCAACACCATTTTGGGTATTAGTGTAAGGACAACTCATTTGATGTAGTATCCCATTAGACTCTAGATAAGCAAAAAAACGTCCATCTATGTACTCTTTGCAATTATCAGTTCTCAAAACTTTTATTTTAGTATCAAATTGAGTACAAAATATCTTGTGAAAAGATTGAAAACAAGAAAATACATCACTCTTTGCCTTTATCAAATAAACTCAAGTTATACGAGTGCAACAATCAATAAAAGTAACAAACCAATAATTACCAGATAATGAGACCGTTGGAGTTGGCCCCTAAACATCAGAATGGATGGTCACAAAAGGATCGTACTCTTATTATTACTGGAGAGATAAGAGCTTCTTGTATGCTTAGCATACTCACAAGTATCACAAACTAAAGAACCACATTGAGCTTTGGAAAATAAATAAGGATAAAATTTCTCTAAAACAAAGAAGAATAGGTGTCCTAACCGTCGATGTAACGACTCGGAAACCGATACCCCTCTGTAACGGCCCGAACCGCTACCGGCGCTAGGATCCAGATCGGCTTAAGGCCGCCGGAAGCCGTAGCAAGCCAAACATACATCCTATCACCTGGTCAAATCCCATACATGATCAAAACTTAAACATAAAAACTGAAACATCTGATGTAAATACCGAGCTTGACCTGTATGCAACATAACTAGAAACATAAAGAACCCCCTACTAGAGTCCTCAAAAAATTTAGCTGGGTCAACATAACATACATCAAGCTGGAGTCACATCCAAAGAACTAGAACCTAACCTGTGCATGCATCAAACCACAAACATAAGACCTCCACTAGGGTTCTCATAAAAAACTAGCGTGGTAAACAACACATGCCATAAGTTTAGTTCAAGTACAACTCAACACTAAACCATAACATACATCATGTACTAAAAAGGGACTAACCAAGTCTTAGGGTCAAGCACAACACTAATCCATAAACATAACTCTACTTTACTTTACATTACATCACATTATCTTACAATACATTATCTCAATTTACATTACATGTCCACACAACTCTAATCTATTACATAAGCACAACCTTAACTCTTGAGACTTCTGGCCTACCTCTGACCTGCAAAACTGGGGTTAGGGGAGAGGGGTGAGCTAAAAAGCCCAGTGAGTAGAAACAAAAAAACAGTTCATTAATTACATGCTTTCATGAAATGCACCACAGCACAAACAATTCACATCACAGATTGGACATGACCACCAAAACTCCCTCTATCTGTAACATAACATGGTGCCCGGCCCTTCGGGCTCCTCAGGACTTCATTATGCCCGGCCCTCAAGGGGCTTCTCAGGACTTTATTAACATAACATAGCTAGGGCTATTGGGGTCGCCTTGGTCCATCCACATCAACAGTAAATAATGCAATGCGTCATATTCGTGTAACTAGTGCAATCAACCTATTACATATAAACATGATGCATGAACATGCTTTAGGCATTTGAATTCTGTAAAATAAAAGATTAAGTTTAGTTCTACTCACCTCTGGCAGACGCTGGACTGACTCTGCAACTGCTAACACTGATGGCCTCCTCGGTCCCTCAGGTCCAATCCTACACAGGTAGACTCGAATGAGGTGCCAAACACACTCCAAACAACTCATCTCCTCATATACTCTCTCCCCATCATGCATACTCACTCTCACATGCATAGACTAGCTTAAACTTCCAACATACCATCACATAAACATACATAAACAAGCATAAGCATACATTGGGCATAAAATCCACATAAACCTAAACATGCATATCTACCCATACTTAACCATTAAAACCTCTTAAAACTTCATTAAAACATAAAGGAAAGCAAAGATCTACACTTACCTCTTGAAGATCGAGGGTTGGTGTGATCCCTAACTTGGAGATGGCAGGAAACTACACCTTGGGTCTCCAAGCTTCCAAAACTTAGATCTAAACTTGAAAACTCTTCAAAACAACCATGGAACTCATAAAAAATATGAAGGAGATGAAGAAAAACATGAAAATGACCAAAGGAGGACAAAAACTCACCTGAGCTCGAGAATGGGGAGAAAACTCGCCCATTTCCGATCTGATGGCTCTTTATAGGTGGCCTGGTCGAAGACCTTCGGCAGCCTAACGTGCCCCCTAAACTCATGCATGTTCGGCGGCCGAACTTGAGGTTCGGCGGCCGAACCTTGGCTCGTTTAAACAAAGCTTTCGGAGGCCAAAAGCGCTCCCAAAACCTTCCCATGTTCGGCGGCCGAACTTGACTTTCGGCGGTCGAACCTGGCAAATGCCTCCTTGGTCTTTTCTTTTCAAAACTCAATTCTTTTTTGTTTAAAACCATGAAATCAGTAAAAACATTTTAGAAAATACATTTTACCCTTCTAGAAGCCTCTGGCATCTTCAGAATTACAGATTCCAACGGAGATTCCGCCGGAAGGTAGGGATTCCGATGCCAAAATCTAGCCGGGTATTACAGTCGATGCCACTATATGATTTCCTAGTTGACATCCTGATTTCTTTCAAAAAGAGTCTGAGATGAATTCAAACTCAAATTCCCTTTCAATAAATATAAGTTATCATGCAATCTACCATAGTTAATCCTCTTCCCAATTTGAAGGTCCTAAATAACACAATAATTAGGAAAAAAACTCAATTTTACAGTTAAAGACTTTGGTAAGAGCACTGACAAATAAAAGATTAACAGGAAAATGAGGAACATGGAGAATAGATGATAGCTTAATATATAAAGTACAAACAATCGATTCGGTTCTAAAGACAGGAATAAAAAAGCCATCGGCTATTCTAATTGTGTCTTTTTGTAGACATAGAAGGTAATTAAGAAAGCTTTTAAAGAAATATGTCATGTGTCTATTTGCACCAAAATCAATAGTCCATGTAACAGTATCAAAAATATGTACATCACCTCCATTAGTGCCTTTCTTATATGACATTTTAAAGATAAAAAGGGGCCAATAACACTAAGAGGCAGAAACGACCAAGTTACTGTTAAAACACCTTGAAAAATCCAAAGGAGAATCTGATCACAGAACAGAGGCACGACATGCCGAAAAGAGGGCCGGAAAGGAGCGTCGATGGAAAAGGACGCTGAAGGAAGGCTCACGCATTGGCGTATGGGAGGAGACATAAAAGTTGTCGCAGTGCATGAGGACACGTGCGTGCTCGGAGCAGGGTCGCGTCATCGAGGATCGGCTATAAATTTGATGGGCTTTCCTTCGGTACAAGTGGTGTCGAATAACTTTCTTAATATAGTTGCCTAAAAGCTTGACCTATTAGTTAACCATAACTTTTTGTGACAGATTTAAAACCTATGCCAATTAAAGTGGTAAGGCTCTGATACCATGAAAAATTTTGGTAGAAATTTTTTATTTTATTCCAATTGAATTGATCTTTACAAGATTTGAGTATTTATATACAAAAAATCAATCTAACTTAAGAGTATTTACAATAAGAATAAAATCTCTATAATCAAGACTAATTAGGATTCCAAAATTTTGAATCCTCCTAATTATGAACCTTTTTATCTTAGTCAACAGCAACAAATTGGCTGTAGAGCATATTATTAATAGCTTGGACGGCTTGGATGGCAAATTAGGAATGGTTGTGATGTGAGAATTTAGATACACAAGAAAAGTGAAGAAAAAAATAGTTATAGAATTTTATCAGTAAATGGTTAATAATTTACTTTATCAAATTTTTTTTCATAATTTGCTCGATAAATTTCATTATTGTATTTTACTTTTCTTTTCATGTAGTGAGAATGACAAATGGATCCATTTATTTTTGCTTTTTTCAATTATCTTGACTATTAATATATTGAACGATAATTTTATACAATGTCTCAACTTATCAATAATGAGAATCTAAGTTTGGAGATGAGACTTGATTTCTCAATTTCTTTTCCTCCAATATATATTAAGATGATTCATTCTATTCTTTTTAGTGTCGTGTTTCGGAGTGACACTTACATATGGCATTATTCATCTTTTGAGGTATATTTAGTAAAATGTAGTTATAAGGTGGCATGAAGACTGTTACAAGATTAGGAAATGGCGCATCCTCCACAACAAAGAGGGATCAGGTCCAGAAGACTATATAGAAGTTGAAAGCTCTCCAAGATAGTCGCTTAAAATACTTTCAAAAAATATAATTATTGTTTTGAAAAAGTAAAAAAAAAATGTATCATATGGTATTACTCATTTTCACTTTAGAGTATATGGTTCAATTTGTGTTAATATAGTACCTCATGCTATCGCAATGTTAATAAATAGCGAAAATTTCCTAATGTTAATAAATAGCGACAATTTCCTAATGCTCATGCTGATATGACAAGTAAAATATAATTATTAATTAATATTTTTTTAATATTTTTAAGAAAAAAATACAAAAAGTACAATGTAGTTCAACTTATTTTCAATTTAAGGTATGTAGTCATCATTTTCTGACGGTGTATGAAAATTGTCATTATTTGCTAAAGACTCGATATCACACAATACTATTTTAACATAAATTGAATCATTGGCCCTGAAATGAAAACTGATGAAACCATAAGGTATTCTTTCTACTTTCTCCTATTATATAACTAGATAAATAAACATTCATACACATTTTAAGCATAAAAAGTTTAAGAATAGAAATCTTTCTAAGATATTATTAAATCCAATATTAAATTATATTAATTTTAAATATAATATTTTCTTCATGAAGTTATCCGTATGAGATAATTAAAATTATGCATCAACTTCATATTTGAAAAAATAATTTTAAGTTTCAACTTTGAAATGATATAAATACAAACGATAAAAATATTTAATGAATAATATATAAAAATTCAATCTAAAAATAATTTTAAAATAAATAAATAACAATAATTTTCAACTTGGTACAACTACTTCGGCATTTCATACTAATGATGAATTATTTATGAGTTCTTTGAAATGACTTCATAATGCTACTAATACTGTCAACTCAAATGCCCACTTTGCTAGAGGTAGGAACTATAGAACAGGCCTACTTATCGACATTAATACATCATGCTAGAATTGTTGTAGGCTTAGGAGCTCATGTACAATTCATGTGTTGCAAGATATTGTGTCTAAAAACTATTCCATTTTTATTTTTTATATTAAAAACTGTGGTGGTTCAATCTCGATTAGAAACTATTATAAAATAACTTGCATATCGAAAATTATTTATGTAATTTAAAAAGATGTGTATAGTCGAATACATCTGTAATACCTCCCACCTAATTATTTAATTAATTGAGCAAAAAATCAACATTCTATGGTATTTCTTTTATTTTCTTTTAATGATTATAAATATAATTTATAGTATTTTTTTATTCAAAAATTCGATCGAATCTCCACTGTAGTATAGACTTAATTCTACCGGTGAATAATAAATAATACTTCAATAATCTCTATCCTTAATCTCCAAAACTTCTTTTAATATCTCAACATAATTTCTCACAAATTTGAAATTTGGAGAGAAGTGCTCCATGGAGTTTGAATTTTCTGGAAATTTTGAATTAAGGGAGAATGTCGAAGATAAATTTAAAATTTTTGAAGATTAATGTTAGTTTAATTTGGTTTTAGTTAGTTAATTTCTGTTCAGATTTTTTAGGTTCTATTTCTTTGATTGTTATTGAGTCAAAGTATATCTAATGTAGTAGCTTTATTTTTCCATTTCTATTACTTATATTTTGCTAGTCTTTATAGTGCCTATTTAAAGGCTCAGTCATAAGTTTTTATTGAAGATAGTTTGTAATCTCTTAATAAAATGTTCAGTTTCCAAATCTATATTACTAGTTTCTATTAGCTATATCTATCTAATATATTATTTAATTTATGCTTAGTGTTTATTTAAATATCTAATTTCATCATTTCTTTCAGGTCTACTCTCCTAAAAAAACCAACAAATTGGTACCAAAGTTTTTTCTGAATCTTACCAATACTGAGAACATGCTCCAACAGCATGTTAGGGGTTGAACTGAGATTGGTGGGTATGAAAAAGCAAAACTTTTTCTTTTTGAGGCTTTATATTCTGTATGATACGATGTCGTGGGATTATATAAGGTCTCATATATACTTCCTTTCGTGTTTTTTAGGAGTTGTGTTGGCTTAACACATGTATTCTTTGCTAAAATGATCCAAAGATATAATTTCTTATAATGTAATGATTTCGAGGTAGTTTGAACTTAAGGGATTATCTAAAATCTAATGGAATAATTTATAGAATCTCTTAGAATCAATCCCAATTGATGAATGATTTATATGTTTTTGTATAATTTGACATAATCTTCTGCGAATGAATCTTATCAACTTTAGAGAAGGGAGAGCGAGTATTATTTTCATTATTGTCAATGTTAAAGTTATTGAAATTAGTACAGAGGATGCATTTGTGTATTTGAGCTTCAATGTTATCATCAAAGCCTTATTATTGGAAAAATCAGTAAAAAATTTGCTAACTTATATGACATAGAGTTTAACAAGATAAAAGAAGAAAGTTGGAGAAGGAGACAGTTGGTTCATATATGTTAGAGGTTGATGCATAAATTTAACTTAGGGATCCAATTTAAATAAGTAATATGAGAAAATAAAACACATAAAAATAAATACATATGTAGAAGAGAATTTTACTTTATAAGAAGTTCATAAAATATTATAATTAAATTATAATAGTTCTTATCTATTTTTCATTGATTGAAATATATTCATAATAATTTCATTATTAATGCTTATAAATATATCTTTAAAAATAAGTTGTACTAATTAATCATTCAGTAGCTCTTCTCCCATTCTATTATGGAGTCAATTTTTAATAATATTTATTGTAAGAAAAACTCTTTCCTGTGGTTGCAATGTCCAAATCCATAAAAAAGGATTAGTGAAATAATATAATAATTTAACATATTGCTTACTATTAAATTAATTTTTTTAATTTAAATATTCTAACACATTACTTATAAAAACAACATTTTCATTTTATTCCCTAAATTTGAATAGTCTAATTGGTACGGAATCCAAAATCAACTTGTGATCAATAACTCCGAACACACAACGAATGAGACTTAGATAATTTTTAGAGATTACTCTACCACACCCCTAACTAACTAATATAATTAGAAACAAAGATTATGGAGTATTAAACTAGTTAGAAATGCCACAAAGAAAACCTCGATAAGTTTGCTAGATATGAAGGCACACAAGGAAAACTTATTTTTGTATTAGGAAAACCAAAATATTATTCATAACATCATTCTCTAATTCGTGGCTATCACTTTAAAGGTATTTTTATAGTTTCAAAACCCTAATTCTAGTATAGGAAGGTTTAATTATAATATAGAAAGGTATTTAGTCAAATAATCAAATTTAGATTACATTAAATATTCTTTTTCTAAATTATATCGGAGAAATCTTCTTCCTAATGGGGTTGTACATATTTGGCTTTTAAATTAGGCCAAATTACTTTAAAACAAGTCTAATAAAATACTAAACTATTAAAATAATAAAATTGGCCATTCGGCTATATATGCATTACACGATCTGAAATTGTATTGTACGTCCACATGTGTTGAAGACACTATGGCTTGTTTTCTCATTATTCGATACTTCCCACATATAGTTCTCATCTCTATACCTTGAATTAATCGATAGTAATTTGATTTGTCATAATTTAAAACTTTGCAAATTAAATACTTTCTTACTAATGACAGCTCCAATGTACTTCAAATTATTGAAAATTATTAGCCCCTTATGCACGTATCAATTCCTCCCTCAAGATGATTCATCCTTGAATCAATAATCATAATGGTAAGAAAATGATCGATATACATTAGATCATCCCCACACAGATTGTCTTGTGCAAGAATTTTAAAGACAATTAGAATCTCATCTTCTTGGATTTCTTCAATAGAACAATCTTCTAAACTTAATTCAAATTCAATTTCTTGCCCATGATGATCATATTGAATGGGATCACTATTGGTGGCTCTTACATCCTTTTCATAGATGACCTTTTTTAAGATTTCCATGAAATCATTGAATTCAACCTAAAATTTCTTGTATGATGCAATTAACTTTGACATTTCTCCATTTTTTCCCCTTTCTTTTTAAAACAAACCTCACAACTAAAATTGAAACTTTTTTGAAACAAATAAGATAAAAACTGAAACAACTACAACTGAACAATGAATTGAATAGTTAAAATAAAAGTAACAAAACTAAAAGTAAATAATAAAACAAGAAACCTAGATAAATAGAAATTTATCTACTATCGAACTCTGATAAATTTATCTACTACCGAACTCTGATACCAATTGATGAGAAATCTGGGATCAACTCTTGATCAAAATGCTCATGACACAACTTTGACAAATAACGAGACAGAGATATCTTTAAAAAATTATTCTACTATATCCATAATCAACCAATGTGATAGAAACGAAGATTATAGAGCGATAAATCAGTTAAAAATGTCATAAGGAAACCCTTAATAAGTTTGCTAAATATGAAGGTACACAAAGAAGACTCATATTTGTATTAGAAAAACCAAAATATTATTCATAACATCATTATCTAATTTGTGGGAATAATTTTAAGGGTGTTTTTATAGTATCAAAATCCTAATTCTAGTGTAAAAAGGTTTAATTATAATAAAGGAAGAGTACCTAATATAAATCTAGATTACATTAAAGATTTTTTTTATAAACTGTGTTGGAGAAATCTTTTTCTTAATAAGGCTACACAAATTTAACTTCTAAATTAAGCCAAATTAATTTAAAACAAATCCAATAAAATACTAAAATACTAAAATATTAAAATAAAATTAAGTATAATTCGGTCATACATACATTATGTGATCTGAGATTTTGTAGCACGTCCACATGTGTTGAAGAGACTGTAGCTTATTTTCTTATTATTCCATACTTTTCAAATATAGTTCTCATCTCATAAGTCTTAAATTAATCGATAATAACTTAATTTATCATAATTTGGAGTTTTGCGGATTGAATACTTTCTTATTATGACAAGAGACCGTAGCTTATTTTCTTATTATCTCATACTTTTCAAATACAGTTCTTATTTCATAAATCTTAAATTAATTGATAGCAACTTAATTTATTATAATTTAGAACTTTGTGGATTGAATACTTTTTTATTATAACAACTTCAATGCATTTCATATTATTAAAAATTATTACCCTCTCTGGACGCATCACTAATCTATTAACATAAAAATAATATCTATTATATTTAAAATTTTTATATTTAAATTATCTTAACTTACATTTTCTAGATTTAAATTTTATTTTTATAAATTTAAATAGTTTATGAAATCCATTAAATAATATAACATTACTCATAAAACTTTTTTTTTAAAAAAAATTTAAAATTTATTTCTATAAATTTTGGTAGTTTAAATATAATTTCAATCACATAAATAGATTTACAATTAAGTGAGATAAAAAAATTATAAACAAAAAAATATCACTTTTTGATAAGAAAAATAGTATATGAAATTAAATTAAACAATAAGTGTATAACTTAAGAAAAATTTTATAACTTAGAGTTAAAATCTTAAAGATAAAAAGTAATTTTTTTTTAGATTAAAAAAAAAGAAAATAGGAGGGACTAAATAGTATAACATGTATAGTTAAAATTACATGAATTAAATAGTATAATTATTAAAAATCACTTAGAAAGATTAAAGATTTTGATTTTATAAAGTACAAAATATTTTAATTAAATAATTTTGAAATAAGGACTTACTAATAAATTTTTTAAATATACAAGGACTTAATAGTTATTTTTTTATTTTATATAAAATTACTTAAATAATTTAAAAATTTTCAGGATCATTGCCCCCCACTTGACTCGGCCATGGAAATTAAGATAATCCAATGTCATTAATTTTTAATCAATCAATTAACGATCGAATATGATCGTATTATTATTTATAGTATATAAATTTTACCATATTTTAGATAATTTTCTTTTAATTTTAAATTACGTCTATGGGTGAGCAGTATTCGGTTCAAATAAAAAAAATCGATCGAACCGAATCGAATTGAAAATTTAGTTCAGTTTTTTTATATATTTCGGTTCGGTTTGATTTTTAATTTCAGAAATTTTGGTTCAGTTCGATTTTGATCTGAAAAAAATCGAAAAAATCAAACCGAACCGATTAGTGATAATAATATATTTTTCCAATAATATAGAGAAATTAAATTATATTAAGATTAAAATATTTTAATTAAATTTTAAAATACTTAAAATAAAGTGTAAAAAAGAAAAAAATTATTAAAATCGAAATCGATCAAATCGAACCGAATCGAACCAAATCAAACCGGTTCGGTTCGATTCGGTTTCTGACCAAAATCGGTTCGGTTCGGTTTTCATAAACACTAAAATTTTGATTTTCAGTTTATTCGGTTCGGTTTGATTCAAAACCGAACCGACCGAATGCTCACCCCTAATTACGTGTTATGTTTTTTAATGTGTAATAGAATTTTTCTATTATTATAAATATTATATCGCATAAGTTTAGGCTTGTTTATAGGCTTACTTGAAATTAAAAAACATTTGCTTTGCTGCTAAGCAAGGCGTGTTTATAGTATACCCTCAAATTGTACTGGTGGTAGGCATCATCTGCTGGGGCGTGTAAATTACTCACAACAAAGATTTTGGTGGATTCCTTGGTTTGAAAGAGTCAATTTATTTGGCTTCCTTAAGCCTCTCTCCATAGCTTTGGTAGAGTTGACCTTCAATTATTATATTAGATAATTTCACATATTAGATATTTATCATCTGATTAAATTTCTATTTATTTATTTGTAAAAAATAATTTAAATAACTTTTTTTTTCATATAACATATTATTTAAAAAATTATTTTATTTTTGTTATTTAATTTTAATTTAAAAAATACAATATATTAATAAATTTATATGTAGAGCTATTAATAAAATTTTTAAAATATAAAAAATAAATAATTTTATTTTTTGAAAAGAGCAAGTTATTTTTTTAAAATAATTTATTTTTTTATTATAAAAATATTTTTTAATGATTAATTTTTTAAAATTTTTAAACAAAAAAATAAAAATACTTTTCATAAAAAAATGTAAATGTATTTGAATTTTAGAGAATTGAACACATTTTTTAGAAAAAAAATTAATTATTTATATATATAATCCGTGTGAAGGGAGGAATACCTTAGTTTTATTGATAGAATTATTTTAATTTCATGGGTGAGTTTAAAATAATATCTGAAAAGAATTATTTTAATTTTAAAAAAAATCCTAATTTTAATATTATTTAAATACTTGAATAATTATTATATCATCTTATTTAAATATTTTTGTAATTTTTATTAATGAGATTATTTCAATAGATAATTTTAGCTAAAAATTCTATATAAATTATAATTAATAAAAAATAAGATAATTCAAATTTTAAAAAAAAACTTAAACTAATTTAGTTTAGATTTTATTAATTAAATTAATTATAGGTTTTATATAAATTTCAAATTCTTAATATTTTTTCTGTTTAAAATTTTATAATTATTTTTATTATAAATAAAAAAATTTTAAAAAATAGTTCTACCCAATATGTTCTCATAAAAAATTATCCAAAAGAAATTTTAATTTTAAAAATTATCTTTATTTTAATATTATCTAAATATTTGAAAAATTAAACAAAATATCTAAAGTAATTATTATATCATCTTACTTAAATATTTTTATATTTTTATTAATGAGATTGTTTTAATAAATAATTTTATCTAAAATTCTATGTGGATTCAAATTAATAAAAAATAATAATTTATTAGATAAATAATTCAAAATTTTTTAAAAAAATTTAAACTAATTTAATTTAAAATTTTTAATTAAATTAATTTATAGAGTTTAAGTAAATTTCAAAATTCTTAATTTTTTTTTGTGTAAATTCTTATAATTTTTTTTATTATAAATTCAAAATCTTTCACAAAATAGCTTTAACCGATTAAAACTATAACAATTTTATAGAAAATAATATCTTTTTTTTTTTAATTAAACAAGTTTGTAAAAAGTATTAAAATATTTATAATAATACTATTGAAAATATTTTTTCCTTTTAATTAAGTGAGTTTTGTAAGTATTAAAATATTTATAATAGCTAGCTTTTTTTTCAATGTGCTTTATATTTTAAGAAATATATTTAAATAATTGAATATAAAAGTATATGTAATTCTAGAATTTTTTTTAACTAAAATGAAATTATTATTTAATTTAATTATACTATATTTGCAATATTTACTTCATGGAAATAAAAAATAATAAAATTTAATTACCATATACAAATGTAGTTATATATTTAAGGAATATATTTATATTAAAAATTTTTATTCATGTGAAAAAACGAAATTATTAAAAATAAGTGTAATTATATATTTAAAAAGTATATTTAAGTAATTGAATATAAAAATGTTAGTAATTATAGAATTTAAATTTTTAAAATACAATAAAATTATTATTTAATTTAAAAAATTAATAACCCTTTATTTTTATAAACGTCAACAAATATCAAGTCCACTGTAATCTGTAAATGTAAAGTAAAATTAAATGTTATATACATAAATATATCTTTAAGTGTAAGATTTAATGCTGAAAAAAATTGTTTATAAATCCTGTAATTCCTTTCCTCCACCAATTTCATATTTTGCTGGTAATTAATATATTTGTATTTTTTTAATCTCAAAATTCTAATTGAAGACATGTCTTCCAATTCTCCTAGCCTAATACACTCAGCTTTCGTTTCCTTTTCTATGCCTCTATCATAATAAACACATCGATTTCTCTGTGATAGTACGTCTATTCTCTGGTGTGTCCCTCGGCGCATACATCTTCATTCCTAAACGTACATGCAATGATAATTTTAAATTTAACCTTTCCGATTATTTACTTCCTCCTCAATCGGCTATTTCTAAATTAGACAATCGATTCGCTGAAAAGAATCCTTTGATTGCAATTCACAAGGTCTCATAACCAAAAAGATAAGTGTCTATTTTCTCTATATTTTCTCCAATTGCATGTAAATCAAAGACTATCTTCTTTTACAATTATCTCCACAAAGCACCCATCGAAATCTAAACTTGAACCTAGCTTAAAATTCTAATGAATTAGTAAAGCCAAAAGTAAATTCCTACATATCTATGTTTATTCGGATTGTTAAATTGCATGAGCAGGAAATCAGAGCACATTGAGTTTTTCTAAATCTGTAAATTTGATCTTGCTTGCTCAGAAAAGATGAGTATTATTTTAATTTCTTTCCTAACACAATGAATTGCATGCTTTACTACACCTTGTGAAATCTACCTTTTATTACATGTGTTCAATGATGCTAAATCTTTCCCATTTTTACATGTTTCTAATCAATGGATTACTAATGATACTCACCATCCATCTGAATTAATACTTGCATATCAAAGATTTCAGCTATACAAGAAAATTATTCCTACTAATTGAAATGAAAAAAGTGACATGGAGCAATTAGTCTTGGATTTTATAGCAGATTTGGACCGGATCTAACTTTTGCTGCCGACGTCTGATAGATATGGAAAGGAAATTTCGAGACGCATGACTTTCAAAAGTTTGATATAAAAATTCTATCGTTTAGGGGGTCAATTTTGCATTTTAATTATTTTTTTGGATATTTTGGATATTTTTATAATTTTACATATCAGGGTTTTGTTTCTATTATAAATAGTCTCACTTACTATTAGAAACTCACTTTTTCAATCTTTGAAGAATTTCAATAAGACTGTTTATTTTTCGACCTATTTTTTCTCTTATATCGTCTTAGCCAAATGATATTGGTTAAAATTCTTAACGGAGTCTAATTAGTCATTTATAAAAAAGTTTACTCAATTATACGGCATGTGTGCATGACTACCGGTATTTGCTATTGAAATTAATACTTAATTTATGCATAATTGTTGTATAGAATATTCAATCTTTTTTTAAGCATTGTATCTATTGACAAAAGTTAAATAGATATTTAAGTAACAGTTCATTCAGATTGTTATCTTAATGGTGTAGAAATAGCTATAGGATAAATGTCCTATTGTTCTTTTTCCCAAAGTATATAAATACATCAAAATTAAGAAATGAAACTACAATACTCTCCCATAAACAAAAAAACCACAAATGCAATGCTACAAATTAGGAAAATGATATCATCATAAAACTATAATTGATATAAAACGTCCATATATAAAAGTTAGGTAGGAAACATAAAGTGGAGCAAATTCAGACCAAAAAACACAGTGTATAATCTTTTAAAATTTCAATTTTTAGAAAACCTTTATTTTAAACACAAAGTGTGCATTTTAAAATTTCAATTTTCCTTATAATAAAGGATCTCAATGATGGTGTTTTCATGTATAATCTTTTTTATTTCCTCAACATCATATTCATTTTTATATGAGCCAATACCATCCGCTCTGTAATTTTTTTCAAATATTCAAACTTAGCAGTCCTAACTTCTTAAAAATAACAATATCCATTCTGTTTTCTAATATGATTTTTCACTATTGAAGATCCCATGTATATATATATATATATATATATATATAATCAAAATTTTTTTAGGGGTCCTTTTAACCTTTTAATACTTTTTGATAGATTGAACAATCATATTTCTCATGTAAAACTAAACCACTACACATAAGACTTTAAAATTGTTCCCACATTGTAATACCCGACTAGATCCCGGCACGGAAATTCCTACCTTTCGGCGAAATCTCCGTTGGAATTCGAAATTCATCGGATGTCGGAGCCTTCTAGAAGGGTAAAATAAATGTTTTCTAAAATGTTTTTACATGTTTTATGGGTTTTACGAAGAAAGAAATTGAGTTTGAAAGAAAAGACCAAGGAAGAAAACCCAGGTTCGGCCGCCGAACATGGGGAGTTTGCGGAAGCACCTTTGGCCCCCGAAGGTGGTCTGGCCAGCCACCTATAAAAGGCCCCTTGTCCGAAAATGGGCGAGTTTTCTCTCTCTATTTTCGGACATAGGTGAGATTTCGCCCTTTTATGGTCAATTTGTTGTTTTCCTTCAATCCCTTCAAGTTTTAATGAGTTTTTACTTGGTTTTGAAGATTTTTGAGCTCAAAATCAAGTTTTGAAGCTTGGAGACCCCCGGAGCTCGTTCCTCCACATCTCCAAGTTTGGGATCACATCTCCTCTTGATCTTCAAGAGGTAAGTGTAGATCCTTCTCTTCTTTCATGTTTTAAATAAGTTTTAAAAAGGGGTTAAGGGTTTTGATGCATGCTTTAGAGTAGATGTAAATATTAGGGTTTATGTTAGTTTTATGCTCAAATGTATGCTATGTTGATGTTTGTTGGGGTTTAGGCTAGTTTTATGCCCCTATATGCTTGAAAATATGTTTATGCATGCTTTTGTGTATGTTGATGTGAGTTGGAAGGTTTTGGGGTGGCTGGATGTGCATGTGAGGCTCGGGTTCTGCCCTTTGGGAGAGCCCAGGTTCGGCCGCCGAAGCCAGTTTCTGCCGCCGAACCTGCCTGGAGGCAACTTTAGGCTGCCTAAACTCGCCCCCGAAAGTTTGGACTTTCGGCTCTAGAGGGGAGTTTCGACCGCCGAACCTGCCCCCGAAAGTGGGTGACTTTCGGCTCTGGAAGGACTTTCGGCCACGGAAGGACTTTCGGCCGTCGAACCCTGCCCTCTAAAGTGCCTGACTTTCGGCTCTAGAGGGACTTTCGGCCGCCGAACCTGCAGCCGAAAGTGCCCTGTCCAGCCTTCCTTTGCATGTTCTCAATGCATGTTTTATGATGTTTTAGGGGGTTTTTGAGGAGATGTTTAGAGTCATGATAGAGTATGTTTGGACCCTCATTTGAGTCCACCTGTGTAGGATCGGACCTGAGGATCCGAGATGATTAGCAGTTAGACAGCTGCTTCAGAGTTAGTCCAGAGTCAGCCAGAGGTGAGTGGAACTAAACTAATCTTTTATTTCAAGAAATCAAATGTTTTAAGCATGTTCATACATCATGATATGTAATAGGTTGTTTGCATTAGAATCCACGAATATGCCACATTGCATTATTCATTGTGGGTGTGGATGGACAACAAGACGACCCATTAGCCCTCTAGATATTATGTTATGTAACAGAAGTTCTGAGGAGCCCCACCGAGGGCGGGGCACAGAGCTTATGTATGTAGTAGAAGTCCTGAGGAGCTCCACCGAGGGCTAGGCACAGAGTAGAGGGATTTTTGGGTTAGTCCATCCGTGATGTGAATTGTTTGTGCTGTGACGCATTTATGAGAGCATATGTTTATTATAATATTTTTATAGTTCTGCTCACTGGGCTTTTGTAGCTCACCCCTCTCCCCTAACCCCCAGGTTTGCAGGAGCACATGTAGCTATGGGAAAGTTAGCAGAATTATGGTATAGTCTATGTAATAGTCTAGTAGTGGACATGAAGTGTAAGAATGATGTAATGTAATGTAAAGAAATGTATTGAGGATTAGTATTGTACCTGGCCCTAATGTTTATGGTTAATCCCTTTTTGTACATGATCTATATGAAATGTTTTAATGATAAGAAATGTTGAACCAAGCTTGATGTATAATATGTTGACCCACTAGAGCATTTGATGAGAGCTCTAATATGGGGTTTTATGTTTACAGTATGGTGCATGCACAGGTCAAGTTTGGTATATGTAAAAGTTTAAAGTTTTTGTGAAAATGTATGATCATGTATGAGATTTTATCAGGTGTACAACATGTATAGTAGGCTTGCTTCGGGTCCCGGCGACCTTAAGTCGATCTGGATCCTAGCGCCGGTAACGGTCCGGTTTCTGGGTCGTTACACATATGAAATAACAAAAATAAGAAAAAGGAAAGCAGAAGAATAATTATCTTAGGACAATAATGCATAGAAATAAACTATAAAAAGAGTAAAAAAACAAAAAAGTAAAGTCTGCAAAATGGCTAAAAGTTCTAGAAAAATGATACACAATTTCAAGAGAAAGCAAATGATATAATGAGAGCATTGAATTGAATAAATAGGTGAGACATGGAATAAATGTGATACTTATTAAAGCAAGAGTCTCCATAACAATGGGAGAAATAGGGCCTAAAGAAAAATGAAGAAAAAAAGAAAGGAAATTACATGAGGAAAAAGTACACTGGATGAAAAATGAAGAAAGTACTAACATATAAATAAGATTATAATATTGATTAAAGGGGGCAAAAATATCTATTCATATTCATTGTTCTGTATATCATTCTCTATAAAAGAAAGATATAAAATAAGAAATGACCAATACAGAGGTAGACCGATCTCTCAAAATATCTAAAAGCATACCGTTTAGAAATAGAAAAAATCTAAAACTGTTCATAATAGGGCTGTACACAGTTTTTGGGGATTTCTAACCGAATCAAAAAATTATACCGAATCGTACTAGATTAAAAAAAAAATTGATGTTACAGGAACCAAACTGAATTTATTTAGCTATTTAATTTTGGTTTCTTATTGAGAATCGTATCAAAATCGTATCAAAACCGAATCAAACCAGAACCATACCGAACTGATATTATATATATGCTTTTCAAATAATTTTAAGGATATTATAGTTATGTTATATAATTTGAGTAATATATTTTATATCTTATATATTTTCAATAATCTTATTATAATTTATATTATTAAAATTATAGATTGTATTTAATGAATTTAAATTTAAATTTTATTAATTGTTAAATAATATATAATAAAAAATTATAAATAAGTAAAGTATAAATAAAATGATTATTTGAGAGTTATTTCAAATTTCATAAAAGTTTAGTTTTTATTTGTGTATATACTCTCTTTAATTATTTTTATATTTAATACTATCTAACTGCCTTTTTAAATTAAATTATTCATATAATTTAAATATGACTCTCTCTATTAACTATTTAATAGTTATTAAAAATATTATAAAATAACCATATAATCTAATTAGTTATTAAATTTTTTTAACTATATGATTTAAATAATTTAATTAATTAATCATAATTTATTCTTTCTATCTATATATTTAAAACTGTGTATTCAGGTACTGTAATTAAAGGTTTCCCAATTATTTTTCTCACTATTGCCTTTTAATAAACTCTTACAGTAGTAGGTAGATGAAAGGAAGGAAGGAAAAGGGATGCTGTCGTTTTTGGCAAATGGAGCAAAAGCAAGCGAAAAGAAAAGGAAGAGAAGAAAGAATGTCATTTTACTAAGAGCAGGAGGAAGTTGCAACGACGTCGTTTTTTTATGGACGGGTCAACCGAGTAAGGAGACTGAAAGACATTGCTTGAGCCTTAAGAGCCACCAAATCCCAAGTACATTGAATACTCTTCATGGCAGTCGCAAGGATGTCACCAACATGATCACAAAAACAACTTCATAACTCATACAACCAGAGGTCGAGGACATACTGACATCAAAAGTTTTATAGAGCCAACAGTTGGAGTTGACAAGTATGCAGGTGCTGGCAAAGCTGATGGAGGAGCTACTAGACTGTCATGTTGATGAAGCGCTTGAAATTCAGTAAGAAGAAAACAGACCTGGAGAAGCAAAGTTGAAACTTCTGGCTGCTCCCCATCAAAAACAAATCGGTTCATACTATCCGCAATTAGATAATAAGCCACAACCACCTTCATTATTCATTGTCGAAAACGCAAACCAAAAATTCCAGTCACCGCCTGAAGACCCAAGCCATCCTAGACATCCTTCGATGTCTTTATAGAGTCGCGATTGAACGTGTTCATGTTCTTCCTCATGTGTCAGAACTTGGTATAGAATAATGGTATATTGCTGGTCTAGTTGCAATTGATTTGTGGTCTGGTTTGCATCTCGGTTGAATATGCTATACGTAGGCTCTTAGTATTTTCTGTTTCTTTCTGTCTCTTTTTAAAAATTTTACCAAATTATTTTACTATAACAATGGATTATATGCAAAAATGAGTTTTAAAGTAAACATCGTATATCATCCGCTCATATATTCTTTTCGAATCGGATACTCAGATTCTTGTTGTCCATTAACAATGCTTCGTTAGATGATCTATCACCTTTTGGTCTTTTAGTTCAAAATTATAAATCGCTTATATTCAGTTACGAAGAAGTGTGGTTTTATTCACAGATCTCTGTGAATGATGTTCTAGCAACATTGGCTCATTCTGAGTTAGGTCAAGGAGTAAGATGTGGTTTTATTCACAGGTCTATGTGAATGATGTCGCTCATGTTCTAGCAACATTGGCTCATTCTGAGTTAGATCAAGGAGTTTGGGTTTATATCCCTCCTGCTCATATAATTTCTTTAATCGCTTTGAGTTAATGATATTTCTTTCATTTTAAAAAAAAAAACAATAGTTTAAAATTTATTATATTTATTTTTATAACAAAATATAAAATAATAATTTACTTATTTTTTTATAATAAATAAAATATGTGATTAAAATTATAATTTTATTAAATATAAATATTATATATAGTAGAAAATTAAATTTTTTATAATAAATTTTAAAAAAAATATAAAAAAAATATTTTATAATCACTCATTTTCATTTTAGAGTTTATAGTTTAATTTATAGTAAAATAATACATGTAGTGTCATACCATAAGTAAATAACAATAATTTTCTAAACCGTCAAGAAATGTTATTGTGGTATCGCACCATTAGTAAACAGAGGTAATTTTCTAATACTGCCAAAAAATATTTACGTGACAATTAAAATATAATTATAATTAAAAAGGTAATTTTACTCATTTTTATTTCAAAATTTATAGTTCTATTTATATTAAATTAGTATATCTTGATATAATTTTCATATGAACATCTCTAATAGAATCTAAAAATTACCAAACAACATTTAAAAGTTATCGCTATTTATTAACGGTACGATACTATATATATACTATTATATAAGTTGTGTAACCAATAATTAATATCTAACTCTTATATAATTTTTCCACACCTTAATCTCATAAGAAAGTACACATGGATGCTTGGTAATTTATTTATTAACTTGAAATGTCTTTGCATGTTCACTTTGCATTGTCTATTTTTGGTTTCAGAACATTTGACTTGTAGACAAAGGAATCAGGAGTATCCATATCTCCTATGTTGTTCAGAATTTAGAAGTTGGCAAGAATTTAATATTACTGATTTTTTTTATTAGTTCTTTTATTGAAAGTATGGCAAGTGAAAAAAAAAAATTTTTTTGAACTTAAAAAAGAATTTATTTTAAAATAAATAAAAATAATGCCAAAAAAGGATTTTCTGAGAATCAAATTCATTTTTTTTTAATGATTTATCTCAAAGGAAGCCAGGTAAGTTTGCTATTGGGGACTTCTTCAGTTTTTCCAGTGAACGATACTTTTGGGCTCTTTTCTTTTTAATAAAATCCCCGAGCAATTCACAGTCTCACGGTGTTGAGATCTGACAGTACAATTCCAGTTTTATTTTATTCTTTTTTTTTTTAATTTTTCAAAATTCTTTTCTGTCTTTATAAAGTGAAATATAACATCTTTGCCCTTAAAAGGAAAAAAAAAATTACACGATAATTATGTTTATGTTTTCTGAGTTTGGTGAATTTGCTTTATGAAAAATATTTTTTATATTTTTTAATATTTAAAATATTTAAAAATTTTAATTAATATAAAATATTTTTTAAAATCAAAGAAAAATTTATATATAAAAATTCTAATAAAAATATCAAAATTGTTGAAAATTACTTCTCTTTTTAATAGAGAAAATCATTTTTCTTGGAATGACTTATTTTTTATTAGAAAAATATTTTCTGTTAGATTAAATTTTTTGCGTGTTCTAAACATTAAAAAATATAAAAAATATTTTTTCACCGTAAATTCAAGAGATATTAAAGTGAATTCTATTTATTTTTTCATAATAAAATTCACCGGAGTATAATTTAGGTCTTGTTTAGTTGAAAGTAATTTAACTCGGAAATTTGAAGTTTTCAAAAAGTGTGAAAATTAATTTTATTTAGTTGACATTTCTTTCTGACTTCTCGAAAAGTCAAAGATTTTTCTTCCTTTAGCGGAGAAAAAATAACTTATTTACCTCAATCTAGTTAAGTTATTTCATGAAAAATAACTTACAAAAAAGGTAACACATTTAAATCAAACAAGACCTTAGAAATTTATTGATACATGATAGACGAAATTCAAATAAATATTTCTCATTAATTTACAAATTCGTAAAACCCATCCATTTCAAAAAAGCGGAAACAACAATGAATCAATAAATCCAAACAAGGTATTGTAAAACATATCAAATTTATAAGAGGAAGAATATGAGGAATTTGAAGAAGATAATGACCATGACAGGGGTGAGTGAGAAGATTATCCCCTGAATTAAGTCTTTATCAGGTCATAATAAAACGGGTCATTGATGGCTACGACAAAGGCTATGACCTCTTAGATAATTACAACTTTTTAATTTATTCATAAAAACCAACTTATCAATCTACTATGGAATGCGACAAATACTTATACCGCAGATTAAATATATAAGATTGCAGATAAATTGAAAAATAATGCTGTGAACTCTACAGTAGTATTTCAGCAGTTTTCTCATCCTCTTTTGGATGTTGCAGATGTAGTCCGGTGGGATATGCAGAGCATAGTTTAGCCTCGTGTGATTTCTAAGATGTTTTAATTCTGTTTTGTTTATGGGTCTCCCTCCTTTATATAAAAGAAATATATATATAAGGTTGTTGTGCATTAGAAGAGTTTTCGTGCATTGTTTTGCTGGATTTAAGTTAAAAACAAATTATAATGCTATTTTTAAAAGTTTAAAGATCATTTACTTCTCGTTTATAAAATTTTTATGGTAATATGTTTCTGAAATGTTTATTTGATTTACTTTTAAAATTAATTTAAAGTATTGTTGGATTTGTTTTAATAATTAAATAACATGTTTAGATAAAAAAAAAGTTTAATAACTAGTATTACACTACCACGTTTTAGGGTTTACATAACGTTGTGAAAATAATGGTTATAAAATCATTACCTTAATACTATTAAACCAATAGTTTGACAGCAATTTATAACTGTTACTAAGAAAATTTAATTTTTTATTATATATAATAGTATATTTTAATAAAAAAATTTATTTTATATTCAATAGAATTATAATTTTTATCATACTTTTTATCCATTGCCCGCTATCTTAAATTTAGTGGCGGAGGCAAATATAACAATTTTCAAACCATTCCTATTGACTTATGGTTACAATTAAATTATACAAAGTAACAATTTACCCTACTATCTTAAATCTATTTTGGTAATAGTGTGATGTGGACGAGATAGATCGTAACATTTAGAATGGATGGACTGTCCAAACGCGATCACTAAACAGTAAAAAGTATTTCGGCCATAACTTTTACTACGGGTGTCAGAATCACTATTAAAACTCTAATTCGGAAAGCTCGTTCAGATATCTATACCTCTTACTTACCTTTAGCTATGTATCGGCTTGTCATGAGGCCTAAAAATGCTTTTTAGGGTCTCAAAATGGTTTTTGCAGTTTCTTATCAATATTTTTTGAAAGGCAAATATCATATTTTGTTAGGCAACTTATTTTCTATAGATAATTATAGACTTCTCTCTAAATCTATCTAGGGTTTACTTCTTGAACATTTTTACTCTGCGTCAGGCAATATCAGAGCATGGAGACCAACGGCAATGGCGGTGCTCTCTATGACGGTGATTAGGGGAGTAGAGTACCATAGGGGGATAGGGTGTTGCAACGATTGGAGCAACGCTTTGAGCAATAGATAGATCGCTTGTCTAGGCGTTTTGAGGATGTTTTAGGAGCTTGTAGATCTTCTGGATGCTTAGGGAGTCGGACCAAACAGGGAAATGAAAGATGATAGGAGAAGCCAGGATATGCTACTTGTAGTGAACCTATCAACAGACTAGACCCAGCACATAGGCAACCTTCTTACGAGGAGGATGAGTCAGAAGAAGAATTCGATCTAGAACCACCTCAGTTTGATCAAAATCAACGAAGGGCCGGCTATGAGCAGAGGTGGTATGAAACTAGGGATGGTGGAGATTTTCGATTAAAGGTAGATATCCCTTACTTTAATGGTAGTTAGGAATTGAGGAGTTTTTAGATTGGATTGTTAAGATAGAAAGATACTTCAAATATGCGGAGACATCAGCAAAAAGAAGAGTAAATTTAGTTACCTATCATTTGAAAGGGATGGCTTCAGCTTGGTGGAGCGAGTACAATCTAGGCGGGAGAGAAAGGAAATTTCCTATCCGAATCTGGTATAGGATGAAACATTTGCTGAAGTTAGAAATTTTATCACCCCATTATAAATATATTATGTTCCAACAATATTAGAGGTGTCAGCAGGGCAGTAGGATAGTTCATGAGTATACAACTGAATTTATGAGGCTGGCGGAGTGAAATAATTTGCTAGAATCTAAAGGGCAGCAAGTGGCTCAATATTTAGAAGGCCTGCGGGTGATTTTGAAGGATAGAATTGGAGTGTAGGTAATTCGATCTTTGAGTGAAGCAAAGAATTTAGCTCTAAAGGCTAAATTAATGCAGCAGGATAGAGACAGGAGAAATTTTAGTGGATTCAGATATAGCATGGGGTTAGAGAGTGTGAGTAAGGCTACTACGAACCAGGCAGAGTATAGTACTTTTAGAAACTTTAACAGACAACCTATAGATGATAAGGCAGCAGGCAAATAACCTTTGAATGTGGATCGAGATAAAGAAGTGAAGAAAGTAGATAATCTCTATGTAAGACCATATGTTAAAAAGTATTTTCGGTGTAATCAATAAGATCACAAATCAAATGAGTATCCTACCTGGAAAACAGTTAACGTATTAGATCGAGAGGAAGAGGATGAAGAGATAAACTGTGAACCAGATGGGTCTGACGAAGAAGGAGAGGAATATGAATTAGATGAGGGATAGACTTATGATGTATGGAGGATGATATTGGTCTCTAAGCTTGTAGAGGAATCGCAATGGCATCAGTTATTCAGAACTCATTGCACAATTGGTGACAGGGTGTTTGGTGTTATAGTTGATAGCAAAAGCTGCGAGAATATTATCGGGAAGGAGACTGTGAAGAAGTTGAAGCTGCCTATTGAGAAGCACCCGGAGCCTTACTCATTGGGATGGATTAAATCTGATACTGGAAAAATAAATGTGACAGAAAGCTGTAAAGTGTCTTTCTCTATAGGTAACTACCAAGATACTGTGTACTGTGATGTGGTAGAGATGGATGTGTGTCAACTTTTGTTTGGTAGGTCTTGGCAATATGATGTTAATGTGCAATATTCTGGAAGGAGTAATGTTTACAAATTAGAGAAAAATGGTGTGAAATTTTCATTGCTTCCTTTGAAGAGCAAACCTGACATCCCAGATAATAGCACATTATTGACTTTGACAAAGAGTTTTGCTGCTGAAGTTAAGAAAACAGGACAAGTACATGTTTTGATAGTAAAGCTGATTTTGATGAATAAACCTGAAAAGCAAATGGAAGAGCAACCAGAATTAATCTGTGCTCTATTACAGGAATTCAAAGACTTGATGAAGGAGGACACACCAAATGGGTTACCACCCATGAGAGACATTCATCACCAAATCAATCTTATTTCTGGCGCTAGCCTTCCTAATTTACCTCATTACAGGATGAATCCGAGGGAGAGTAATATTCTGAAAGGAAAAAGTAGAAGAATAGCTGCGGAAGGAGTTGATTCGAGAGAGTTTGAATCTATGTGTAGTGCCAGCTTTATTGACACCAAAGAAGAAGGAAAGCTGGAGAATGTGTGTTGACAGTCGGACAATTAACCGAATTACGGCGGGTTATAAGTTTCCAATCCCGAGGCTGGATGATATGCTGGATAGATTGCATGGAGCGAAGTGGTTTTTGAAGTTGGATTTGAAGAATGGGTATTATCATATTCGAATTAAACCAAGTGACGAATGAAAGACAACGTTCAAAACTAAGAGGGACTTTATGAGTGGCTTGTTATGCCTTTCGGATTGTCAAACACTCCTTGTACATTTATGAGGCTGATGAACCAGGTACTTAAATCGTTTATTGGCAAGTTTATTGTAGTTTATTTTGATAATATTCTCATATATAGTAGTAGTGAAGAGAAACATATGGCCCACTTAAGAGCTGTATTAGTTACCTTGAAAGATAACCTTTTGTATATTAATATTAAGAAGTGTAGTTTTCTGACCAATAAATTTGTATTCTTGGGATTTGTAATTTCAGATGAGTGTATTCATGTTGATGAGACAAAGATTGCAGTAATTAGAGATTGATCTACGCCCAAAAATGTTTTTGACTTACTCAGCTTTTATGGGTTAGCTACATTTTACAGGAGGTTTATCAGAAATTTCAATAGTATTGTTGCCCCGATAATAAAGTGTCTAAAGAAAGGAAAGTTTCAATGGGGAGAAGAGGCAACCAATAGCAGTGCTATCCTTAAAGAAAAGCTATATACAGTACCGGTACTTGCACTTCCAGATTTTGACAAGTTTTTTGAAGTAGATTATGATGCTAGTGGAGTAGGAATAGGAGCTATTTTGTCTCAAGAGAAGAAGCCAGTTGCATTTTTTAGTGAGAAGCTCAGTGATGCAAAGCGCAAATGGAGCACTTATGGTAAGAAATTTTATTATGTATTTCGCACTCTTAAAACATAAGAATATTACCTGTTTGCAAAGGAGTTCATGCTTTATTTAGACCATGAGGCCTTGAAGTACTTGAATAGTGAGAAATGGATTAGTACTTATATGCATGCACGGTAGTGCCAATACCTGTAGAAGTTTTCTTTTATTTTGAAGCATAAATCGGGTGTACAAAATCGAGTAGCTGATGCTTTGAGCCGGAGAGTGACATTGCTGCTGACTTTGAGTCAAGAGATAATTGGGTTTGAGCAGTTGAAAGGGGAATATGCAGGATGATAATTTTGCAAAGATATGGTCCCAGGTATCTACTAATCACCCAGTTTCTTCATTTTATTTATCTGACGGTTACTTGATGCATAAGAACCAGTTGTGCATTCCGAAGATATCTTTAAGGGAGAAGATGATTATTGACTTGCATAGAAGCGATTTAGCAGGTCACCTTGAGAGGGACAAGACTCTTTCCTCTGTCAAGAAAAGGTTTTACTGGCCACACCTGAGAAGGAATATTTGCAGATTTATAGAGAAATGTTACACTTATCAGAGATCTAAGGGCTAATCCAAAAATACTGGGTTATACCTGCCTCTGTCAGTTCCAGAAAATATTTGGGAAGATATGCCTATGGACTTTATGTTGGGACTGCCTTGCACACAAAGAGGCATCGATTCTATTTTTATTGTGGTTGATAGGTTTTCCAAGATGTCACACTTTATTCCTTGTACGAAAACCTCGGATGCAGTCGTTGTTGCTAGATTGTTCTTCAAAGAGGTTGTCCGTCTTTATGACATCCCAAAATCTATTGCCTACGACCATGATAGCAAGTTCCTTAGTTATTTTTGGAGGACACTGTAGAAACTGTTTGATTCTTCCTTGTAGTTCAATACTACTGCTCGCCCGCAGACTGACGGGCAAACGGAAGCAATTAATCGGACCCTGGGCAACCTGATTCCCAGTCTTTGTCAAGATAAACTAAAGTAGTGGAATCTTATTCTTCCTCAAGTTGAATTTGCTTATAACAGTGCAGTCCATAGTGTTATTGGTCGTTCATCTTTTTCTGTTGTCTACACCAAGGTGCCACAATATATGTTAGATTTGATCAAGCTGCCAAAAGGTGTAGATGCTAGTGTTCCAGCAAAGCACATAGCCAAGCAGAAATTGGAGCAAGCAAACTCAAAGTATAAGCAAGCTGCAGATAAGCATAGATGACAAACAGTCTTCCAGATTGGAGATGCAGTGATAGTATTCTTGCCCAAGGAGAGGTTTCTAGTTACTATATATATTAAGCTGCAGTCCAAGAAGTATGGATCCTATTTAGTACGGATCCTATTCAGTACTTAGGCGCATCAATGACAATGCTTATGTGATAGATCTCTTAAACACCATGGGTATTTCCAAGACATTTAATGTGGTGGACATATCCAGGTATCATGACTCTGATGCTCCTTTATATCTGAATCTTCTGCTCCACTCGAGAATGAGTTTTTCTCGGTGGGGAGACTGATATGGATGAGATAGACTGTAATATTTACAATGGGTGGACCGGTTCAAACGCGACTACTAAGCGGCAAAAAGCGTTTTGATAATAACTTTTATTACGGATAGTAGAATCACTATTAAGATCCTAAAAGCTCATTCAAATATCTAAACCTTTTATTGTCTTTGGCTACGTACGTAATGGCTCATCACAAGGCCTAAAAACGATATTTAAGGGTTCAAAATAGCTTTTAAAATTTTTTATCAATATTTTTTAAATTTTTGTATAAACCTATTTAAGGTAAACGTCATACTGTATTAGACAATTTATTTTGTATGAATAATTACATATTTTCTCTAAATCTATCCACATCCAATTTTTAAGGTAAAAATACGTTAAATATATTTATTATATTATACATAAAACACATTTAGTTTTTAATTATAATAAAATCAAGTGGCTATTTTGTAAACTCAAAAAGTATATTATAATTTATCATTAATTTTTAAAAATGCAATTTAATCCTCTAGATTTACATTTTTCTGCTATAATATATATATATTTACATATTTTCATCTAATAATCTTTATAGTTTCTATTATTTTCGTAGAAATATATACTAGTAAAAGTACAAAATGTCACATGATTTAGCTATCATTGATTGAAACTATTGCTTAAATATGGTTTAAAATTTATTTTTTGCCTAGAAATTTACTAATAGTTTACCATCTATCAATCCTACTGGAGTTAGAGTTCAAGATTTTGTCGTTCTTTTCAACCTTGGCTGATGTTTTAAGGAAAATTCATCTAAAGTTCCGACAAGCACGATATCAACCTAGCTCATAGAATTGCATGCATCGTCTGTATTATCAAATCCAAACCCTTTAATTTATTTTTTCAAAGCTCATATCATATTCGCATATGAAGAGTCAACGCGACAATGGAGTTGCCAACTTATTTTTTCCATGCAAATGTTCAAAAAATGCTGCCTTCACAATATGAACCTATCAACATCGAGATGATTATTCTGCTTGTTTTCAGTTGTCGTTGATATTCCTTGGAATTTGTTTAATTGGGAACTTTCTTTTCCGGCTAGATCCAGAATATGCTCAAGCATTCAAGCGTCTATAAAGAAATCAGGTTAAAGAAAAACAAAGTATGACGTTTTATCCATCTTAATTTCAGATGGAAAATGAAATGTTTTCTTTCAATGAGTTGAACTATTCTGGATTTCAAGATAAGTTCGTTTCCATAGATCCTGAGAGTGATGGAGGGGACATGGCAACAAAGGTTCCTTTTTATGAAGCTCAAGAATGGAGAGATTCTGATTATGGATTCCATCAAGAAAAATTACGGGAGGAAGAACAGCTTCAACAATCATTCTTGGATTATGTACAGTTCGATGATTTGAGATTTCATATCTTCTGTCCACCACTTAAGACTTGTCTTGACGAAATGACAAAGCCTGGTGAAATCCAAAATGAAATTCAAGAGGTTGAATCTAAGGAAGACAAGTCATATCCATTTTCTTTAGAATCACTTCAGCTTCTAAGAAATCACAGCAACGAATTCAAACAATTTAGAAGTGGGAGAGTAATTGAGCCGAGCAATTGTTTCCCACCCACCAAAGATACTGGCCAGAGATTGTCAGCAGAAGAGATCATCAGGCTAGCTGGAGCAAAATTTATCCAATCTGCTTACCAGGGAGTTGATGTTTCTTCCATATTCAGCAACCCTTTTTATCTTTCTGGCCTTTCTGCTGATGATGCAAAAATGGTGGAACTTGCGGGATTCCTTCTAGCTTCTGCTGAGAAAATTGGCAATCAACAATTTGATTGTGCTAGTAGATTGCTCAAAGCATGCAGTAACTTTTCTTCCAGCGTTGGAAATCCTGTTCAACGAGTAGTTCACTATTTTGCTGAAGTTCTCAGAGAAAGAATCAACATAGAAACGGGAAGAATCACATCAAAAGGCCTGGGAAGTAAGCAATCATTTGATATTGAAAAAGCAATATTGGCTCCGAACCCAACAACCTTGGAAGCTTACAAACTAGTTCCCTTCTGTCAGATTGTCCATTTTGCTGGAATTCAAGCCATAGTAGAAAACATAGCTGATGCCAAGAGAATTCACATAATTGATTTTACAATAAAAAATGGACTTCAATGGAGTATTTTAATGCAAGCTTTAGTTTCTCGACGTGAATTCCCTGTCGAGCTTCTCAAGATAACAGCAATTTCAACTGGCTGGGAGAATTTAATCGAGACTACAGGTAAGAGATTAACCAGCTTTGCACAGACCATGAACTTAAACTTTTCATTTAAGATAGTTGTGGTATCAGATTTCTTGGATCTTAAAGAAGATCTATTACAATTGGATGATGAAGAAACAGTGGCCATCTTCTCTGAACATCTACCTAGAAGCCAAATTACATTGCCAAACAGGCTGGAGTCTATGATGAGATTGATAAAAAAGATCCATCCTTGTGTAATGGTGGTTGCTGAAGTTGAGGCAAATTGCAACTCACCAACTTTCGTGAATCGTTTCATTGAAGCGCTTTTCTACTACACTGCATATTTCGATTGCGTTGATGCATGCATGGAACGAGATGATTCAAATAGGTTGATTTTGGAATCAATGTATTTAGGTAAAGGAATCAGAAACAACATAGCTAGTGAGGGAGAGCAACCGAAGATTCGAAGTGTAAAGCTTGATGTTTGGAGATCATTCTATGCTCGTTTTGGGATGGTGGAGATTGATCTGAGTTCTTCATCGTTGCTTCAAGCAAATTTGATAATGAAGAATTTTCCATGTGCGAGCTTTTGCACACTTGATCAAAGTGGCAAAAGCTTGCTTGTTGGATGGAAGGGCACACCCCTTCATTCCCTTTCGGCCTGGAAGTTCGGCTTATAAGAACAGGAAAGAAAGACCACCTATTATATTTAGGTAATTCTTACCAATACAGTCCAAGAATTTTACATGGATCCCACTATTAAGCTTAAGCATCTTAGGCTGATGAATTTCTTTGCGTGTAATATATAGGATGCGATCATTGTAAAGCAAGCTACCAATATTTCTTCTTGTTCATTTTTTTTAGTGTATGGTATTCGTTGTCCGAAACTCATTGATTTGAGTGATCTAAATTTGTGTCGCACAAATCCTTTAAAATGGTAAAATATTTTTTTTTTGTATATTAAGATGAAAAAAAGACATATTCTGGGTCCCGAGACTTTTGAAGAATCTTTTTCATTTTTTGGTTATGTATGGAAAAATCGAAATAAAATGATAATTTTAGGTATTCACTTAATCTTGCTAGGTATAGGTGCTTTTCTTCTAGTATTCAAGATTTTTTATTTTGGGGGCGTATATGATACCTAGGGCTCGGGGGAAGATGTAAGAAAAATTACCAATTTGACCCTTAGCCCAAGTGTTATTTTTGATTATTTACTAAAATCCCCCTTTAGAGGAGAAGGATGAGCATTCAAGAAATTTTTACCACACCTTGTAAATATTGTTGTAAAATTAATTTAAATTTCAAAATATTTTATCGTTATCGAAGATTTTACTGTCGTTAAAAATTTTATTTTTTTGGTTATTGCATATTTAATATTTAAATTTAATATTAAATCTGACCGTTGTGATTTTATTATATTATCTCAAAATTTTTATAATCGCTTACAATGATAATTTTTTTCACTATAAATATGCTTCATTTTTATAAAGAAAATCATTTCCATCTTTCTATTTTATTCTTTTACTCTTCTATATTTTCTGTTGAGTTATAAATTATAAATTCTGGTTGTCTGATCCTGAAAATTAAATTTCAGAAAAATATGTTTAATCTTGAGAATTATAAAATAAATTCTTAAGGACAGTGTTCAACACGATTCATATTTTATTATTTTATCCTATTTTTTCAACGATACAAAATTTTTTCTAGAAAATTTGAATTCATTGCTACATAATGCTTGAAAATTGCCATGATTTTGTCATAATGTATTGTTCATGCAATACCTTATTTATTTGTTGTTTATATTTATTTTTTTTTGTTATAATTGAGTTTCCTAAATTCGTATGCAATTCGTATATTTATTTTTCATTTAAAATTATTTATTTTTGAAATGATAATTAATTAAAATATATTTTTATATAAACTTTTAATTAAAATATATAAATTGAATGATTCACATATTATTCAAATAATAATAATAGAGTTTGAGAAGATTTTAATTAATCAAAAATAAATTGAATTCGGATATGGAACATATTCACATGTTAAAGTATTAATTGAAACACTAACGGGTTTAGTCTGGTGATAGTATATGAATAAATTTAAGAAATCTTATATTTACTCCTTCAATTTTTATTTTAAAAAAAATATTAATCGAATTTGAGTGTACAATTTTCGGGTATAACTACTTATAATCAGTCCTACTCGAGTGGGAGTTCAAGAGTTTGTTCTTTTCAATCTGGGCTGAAGTTTTAAGGACATTAATTTCGTCTAAAGTTCGACAAGATCAATACTGAACTAGGTTTTGGTATTGAATTGCATGGATCATTTGTTTTATTCCAAAAACTTTTGTTTATTTTTCAAATAAAATATTCTGCCTTGACAACATCTACCAATCAACATCCGAATAAATATATATTCTGCTTGCATTCAGCTGTAATTGATTTCCCTTGCAATTTTGCTAACTGGTACTTTCTTGTCCGGCTAGATCCAGAATTTGCTCATCATTTGTTCAAGTTACTATAAAGAAACCAGGTTACAGTAAACAAACTCTGACCTGTTTTTTACATTTTTGAGATGGAAAATGCAAAGTTTTCTTTCAACGAGTTGAGTTGTTCTGGATTTCAAGATAATTTCGTTTCACAAACAGTAGGTTCTGAGGTTGCAGATTGTGGGGATACAAGAAATGATTCGTTTTGTTCTGATTATGGATTCTGCCAAGAAAACTTCTGGGACAAAGAATCACTCATCTCCAGGTACGAGGAACAAGAACAGCTGCAACAATCATTCTTGGATTACATGCAGTTCGATGATTTGAGATCTAATATCTTGTCTCCACCACTTGAGATTTGTCTTGAGGAAATCACAAAGCTTGGTGAAATCCAAAATGGAGTTCAAGGAGATGATCCCAAGGAGGACAAATCATATCCGATTTCTTTAGAATCGCTTCAGCTGCTAAGAAATTACAGTACTGGATTTAAACAATTAACAAGTGGAAGAGTAATTGAGCCAAGCGATTGTATCCGACCCGCCAACGTGTCTGGCCAGGGATTGTCAACAGAAGATATCATCAGAATAGCTGGAGCAAGATTCATCCAATCCTCTTGCCATGGATTTGATGTTGATTCCATGTTCAACAACCCATTTTATCTTTCTTCATCTGGCCTTTCAGATGAAGATACCAAAATGGTGCAACTTGCTGAATCCCTTCTAGCGTCTGCTGAGAAAATTGGCAATCAACAATTTGATGTTGCTAGTAGATCACTCAAACTATGCAGTTCATCTTCTTCCAGTGATGGAAATCCTGTTGAACGAGTGGTTTACCATTTTGCTGAAGCTCTCAGAGAAAAAATCGAAACAGAAACAGGAAGATTCATATCCAAAGGCCTGGGAAAGAAGCAATTATTTGATATTGAAAAATCAATGATGAATGCAAACCCAACAATCCTGGCAGCTCACCAAGCAATTCCCTTCAGTCAGATTTTCCATTTTGCTGGAATTCAAGCTATAGTAGACAATGTTGCTGATGCCAGGAGAATTCACATCATTGATTTTACAATCAGAAATGGACTTCAATGGACAGTTCTAATGCAAGCTTTAGTTTCTCGACATGAATGCCCTGTCGAGCTTCTCAAGATAACTGCAATCACAACTGCCTGTGAGAATTTAATTCAGACAACAGGTAAGAGGCTAACAAGCTTTGCACATACCATGAACTTAAACTTTTCTTTTAAGATAGTTGTGGTATCAGATTTCTTGGATCTTAAGGAAGATATGTTAGAATTGGATGATGAAGAAACATTGGCCATCTACACTGAATATTTCCCTAGAAGCCTGATTGTATTGCCAAAGAGGCTGGAGTCTGTGATGAGAGTGATCAAAAACATCAATCCATGTGTAATGGTGGTGGTTGAAGTTGAGGCAAATTACAACTCACCAACTTTCGTGAATCGTTTCATTGAAGCACTTTTCTACTATAGTGCATATTTTGATTGCTTTGAAGCATGCATGGAACGAGATGATTCAAATAGGTTGATTTTGGAATCAATGTACTCAGGTAGAGCAATAAGATGCATTTTGGCTATTGAGGAAGAGGAAAGGATGATTAGAAGTGTAAAGCTTGATGTTTGGAGGTCATTCTATGGTCGTTTTGGGATGATGGAGATTGATCTGAGTTCTTCATCTTTACTCCAAGCAAATTTGATAGTGAAGAAATTTGCATGTGGGATCTATTGCACACTTGATCAAAATGGGAGAAGCTTGATTGTTGGATGGAAGGGTACACCCCTTCATTCCCTTTCTGCCTGGAAGTTTGTTTTATAAGAACAAGAAAGTAATAAAATTACACTGGGTTCCACATAAAATCCCTGTATTTACCTATGGCTCCAATTAAAAAAAAAATATCCATCTTTTTGTTCTTTTGTAAAAATCTTATCCACAAGCTTTTTCAAAGAAACACCATAATGTCATCTCCAAATTTCTTTTTTGGCAGTAAGAAATTTTTAACTACAGATTTTTCAGAATAATAGTAGATTGAGAGAGAAAGATAAGCTCCTTATCAAGTTTGTTTTCTTTTTAACTTTTTTAATTAAAAAAAAAAATTCTTTTCAATGTAATATAGAAAAGTCATAATGGGCATATATATAGCAAAAGGCTAAGCTTCTTGTTTTTCAATTTCCAGGACATTTTTGTTCTCAACACATATCTCTAATACCATAAGAAATGTAGATGTGTCAATGGGAGTTCAACCAACAAAACTACTACATTGCAAATAGCAATTAAGCCTTCAGGCTTGTTCTAGGTAAAGGGCAAAAAAGCTGCAGTTGAATTAATGCTCCAGATGGCAGGATACAACAGCAATATTACCTTTCCAGTTTTCCCATAAGATTCAACAAGAATCTCGATCCTATATTGAAAAGGTTAGCCATATTCAACTTAATTTCATTCCCTTGATCTTCTGACTAATATTGATTGATAACAATGACGGAGATGAGATTTGCTGAGAAATAGCGGTATCATAAGATAAATAACAGAAGACAAATAACACTTCCATGTCACAAGATTATAATGACAATATTAATATAATAATGCAACAGTTGAACAGTAGAAAGAGCCAGGAAGAGCTCATCCAACAAAATTTCCTGGACTCCTCTGTTCTTTGAACAATATATGCCCGGTAAACACTCAGCACTATATCTACCAATAGCCTCGCAAAAGCTATAAATCCAAAAATTAAGCAAATGAAAACCACTGTGATACCCTTATTTTCCATAGATATTTGATTCTCTTGAACACGTTCAACCATTAACCTGCAAATAAAGTGACATCTTATGAGCATGACAACTACATGAAACCAAGAAGCACAGAATCCTGTCATCTGTAGTCAACAATTGCAGAAAATAGAAATACGTGGAGAGGGAGAGAGAGAGAGAGATAGAAGGCAATCATGCTCAAAAGATGAGGTGATCACTTGAAATGGATTAAAGAGGCCATTGGCTTCAATAAACTACAAATTATTCCACTAGCTTCCTATTTGCAATCATGGCATCATCCAATACAGGCCAAAAATTATCCCATCATTTTGATTTTATAAATGCATTGGCCGTAATTAAGTAAGCATAGTCGTCTTGAAATTGGTTCACTAGGAAAGTGTCATTTCCTAGCAAAATAATATGAAATCAACATGGAAATTTTCCAAAAGAAGCATGGACACCAGAGTCAACTACCCTTCAAGAACCATTTCAACATTTAATTAAAAGGTGAATACTTGAAGTGAAACCTAATGCAAAGAATCAAGTATCCAGGCATCTTCATTACCCCAATCGTTGCTCCTTTCCCAGCATCCATGTAGATGGAACTGTATTAATCATAGTGATTCTCATTACGTACATAGTTTGTGTTAGGATCTACCAAAGAAATTGGGTGGATATATGGCATATAGAATTCTTAAGCAGGCCTAGAAAACTCATTATGTCATAAATCATTCTCTCATTGCCCCAAGGTTTCTTCTTTTCTTTTTCCTTTTAATTAAGATAACTGTCACATATTATAGAAAGAATAAGAAAGGAATTGTGAAGAGATAAATGGGAGGGAAAAGCAGTTATTAGTTAGTATGATTTGGAACGCAGTTTTGTACAGCATAGTAGTTAGAGTTTGTTAGAGCCAGTTATACTACTCTGATGTATAAATAACAGCTGACAAACACTCAACAACTATTCTAAGAATCAATAAAAAAGATCATCTTTCTCTCTCTCAAATATTCTTTTCTCCTCTCATCTAATTTGATTCTTCCTCTCATCTCAGTCTAATCTTCTACTTTTCATCTCAATTTCTTCTCTTTCTCATCTCTAAATTCTGTTCTCAGTCTCTCTTCTTAACAATTGGTATCAGAGCAAGGTTCAAGGCTTCCCAAAATTCCAGGTTCTCATCCTCCATCATTTTCCCTATTCTTCTTGTTCTTCATCTTCTTCTCTCTAAATTTCTTCTTCCTTCCTCCCTGAGAATTCTTCTCCTTTTTCCTCTATTTTTTCCTTCTTTCTTTCCCAGAAATTTCTTCCAATTCTTTTCCTACTGTTCTTGCTCTGTTTCTTCTTCTTCTTCTTGGCAAAACCTTGTTTCTGCACTTCTTTCTTTCCTTAGGAACCTCTTTCTTTCTTAAATTCTTGAATCAAATTCTTCCTTCTATTATTTTCTGGTTTTTTGTCTTTTCTTTTCTTTAATACCTCACTTCTAGCATTTCAAGAACCTACTTCTTGGAATTCTTGTAATTTATTCTTCCTTTAGAACCAGAATGAATACAATTATGTTATCAAACCATGGAACTACAACCTTGGCAACAAAAGAAATTGATGAGTCTTTTTGAATGTTTAGAAAGAAGCTTTCAAAGAACAAATGAGGTGCTGGAAAAATGGGATCAAAGATTGGAAATTTTGATTGAATCAATGCAAGTGAAACCAGAAAATGTTGCAACCTCTAGAGTTGCATTGGAATCTAGTCCATTCCTGAAGTCTATTGGAGAATGTGGAAATGCGACTCAAAATGATGGTAGACCAAAACTGCTCACTTCAATTGTAGATGATAAGATCCTTGATGTCAAAAATGGAAGGCAAAAGCTGGAATTAGATTAAAAAAACTCCATGAATTAGATGGGGAAGAGGTTGATATTGTTGGTGATGGAGAGGAGAGCGACAATATTGCAGAAGCCTCTACAAAAGTGCATGGCGAAGGGTTTGCAGATGAGGGCAAGATAACATGATTGCTCTGGGGTTGTTATTGATACAATTGCACAACCCAAAGTTCATAAAACTAGGACTTCTTGGAGCAATAAAGGTGAAGTGGGCTTATCAATTCAAGAGGGAAAAACTGATGACTTGGAACAAAAATTGAAGGATGGTAAGTTCCTTGTTATTGCTTGGGAAATGGAAGACTTCAGCAACATAGTGCAACCCTCAAATCCAAGACTCTGTGGTATTATCCTTGATCCAGGCTATACTGAAATTTCTGAAAAAGCATTTGCAAAGCCATCAAAAAATTTTAGATTTGTACAAGTCAATTGGGAATGGGATGCTTTCATTGGTGAGATTCATGAGAAGGGTTCTCATGAAGAAAAAGCTAAAGCAATTGAAGAAACAGGGAAGGTTGCAAGTGGCAATATTTTGTAGACCATGATGCTGAGTTCTATTCTTGTGAATTTCTAATCTTCATGGTAGATAAATGGGAGATATTAAGGAAGAAGCAGAAATTGACCCTGAAGGGAGCTGCATTTTAAAGAAGATTTGTTTGAAAGATGGAGAAGGTGGCAAAAAAAAGAGTTTCAATCCTTAACAATTGGGTAGCAGCTACTAGAACAAGATGCAACTGGGAGGATCAGTCTTTTATGAAATGAATTTGCTAGCAGAAGATGCTACTTCGAATTCTAAGTCTTTCAGCTAATGAGAGGTGCCTGAAATTCCTTTCAATTTCCAGCATTTTTACATTCGTGGGGACAAGAATGTGCTCTAGGGGAAGGTCTTGTCATATATAGAAGGAATAAGTAGTGAGATAGGCTTTTGGAGGAAAAAGTTGTAACTGCTATAACTATTGTCAGTTGCAACTGAATGAGGAATTTGGAGGGAAATAAATGTTAGTTAGAAGGTAATTACTCATGTACAAGTATAAAGGAGAGAGCTCTTACCTGTAAATTGCATTCAAGAATAATCAATAATATCTCTCTCTCTTCTCATCTCATCTCTCTCTCTTCTCACCTCCTTTATTTTTATCGATTTTTTACTCATATTTTTATCGATTTTTTACTTCAGGACCTGTGATTCAATTTATGTCAGAATAGTACGTGTAATATCGCGCCGTCAATAAAAAGCGGCAATTTTTAAATGCCATAAAAAATATTGATATGAAAATTAGACCACGAGATACTAATATAATACAAATTGAACCACAGATCTTGAAATGAAAATGAGTGAACCACAGTGTACTTTTTTTTACTTTGTTTTTTAATTAATAATTATATTTTAATTGCTACGTTAGCATTTCTTAACGGCATCAAACAATTACCGCTATTTGTTAACTACATGATATCGCAGATACTATTTTGACACAAATTGAACTATAGACCCAGAAGTGAAAATGAGTAAAACCACAAGATATTTTTTTTTACTTTTCCCTTAATTTATTTTAGAATTAGATTGCTTTACCCTTTATTTTAGGATTAGATTGCTTTACCCTTTATTTTTAGGATTAGGTTACTTTATCTTCTCTCTTTATTTTCTTATTCCTTAGGACTTTTATCTCAGTATAATTATGTTAAATAGTAACACTGTTCCCTACATATATTGCTGGAAAACCAGAAATAAAATAAGCATATTTATTTCATTTAAATTGAAATCTGAAATCTTTCTTAAGGAGTTCAAAAGGTCAAAACTCCCTTCATTGAGCTCACAACAACACCAACAACAATTGGGTGAGAAAAGAATCAAGGAAAACAAACGACTTCAACCTTAGACACTGATTTTATTGTAAACATACCTGTGACTCGATCCGCATCCAGGGAACATAACAAAGACAATGTTGGAGAAAAAAGTGAAGGCATGGGAAATGGAGTCACGGTGCTTGGCGGAAAGGGGATCCTCCCAAACCCAAGGAAAATGGAAACTGTTACAATAGATGTTGTTTCATCTCCAAAAATAGAGAAGCAAGTGTCTATTACAGATGTCGATATAGCAAAAGATGTTAATATTGTGGATGATAGGAAAGAGGAAGAGGTTGTTAGTAGTGGTGATGGAGAGGATGTGTCTTGGGAGAAGCAATTAATGCTGGCCCAGGTTCCCGTAAGTACAATTTTTCCTTCAAAGAGATTCAAATCAAATGGATTCTCCATGGAGAAGTTTGGTGAGCATGCAGAAGATGTAAATGATAATCTTACCTCTTCTACTATAAGCATTTTTGTTTCTATTAACGTACCAAAATTTATCATAATGAAGGTCAATGAGAATGAGAAGCCAATCTTCAATGAAGCTAGAGACAAGTACGAAGGCAACAGTAACACGCATAAGCTCCATTTCAAGTATTTTGTTGAGGGGCAATATTATCAAGATCAGAGTCTTGCAACATGTCTAGACTCTAGAGCTGAAATTCACAAAGGAGTTCAGTTCATGTGATTTTATCATTCTTTTGAAGGACGAATGGGAGAAATCAAGAAGGCAAAGGAAAAAAAAATTATGCGCTATGGAGAATTGTACTGATAATAGAATTTAAAAAAGAAAAAAAGAAAGTTGTTTAGAGCATGTGATCACATATTACTTGAGGAAGACTGGGAACAATCAACACATTCTTCAAGGACTTATCAAATGGTTCAATTTACGAGAGGAAGATGCAAGCTGGAAGGTCGTTCTTTTGTAGTGGCTCAATTTCATGAATTTTCATCTTCTTGGGGACAAGAAGATTCTCTTGGGGAGAGTATTGTCACATATTATAGAAAGAAGAAGAAATGAATTGTGAAGAGATAAATGAGAGGGGAAAGCAGTTATTAGTTAGTATGATTTGGAGGGAAGTTCTGCACAGGTCAGCCAATTTGTTAGAGGCAGTTATAATAACTGATATATGAATAACAGCTGGAGAATACTTACCAGCATTATGAATTATGAATACACAGATTTCCCCCTCTAGAATTCTGTTTCTTTCTCTCAACTAACTCTATCTTCTCTTCTCATCTCTTTATTCTCTTCCTGTTCTCATCTCATTCTCTATTCTCTTCTCATCCTCCTAAATTATTCTTGAGTTGTGACAATAACTTATCAAAAAACAACCAATATTTATTACTGCATATTTATTCAGAGTTCTTAATTGAAAAATAATCATCTAATTGTAAACATATTCAAAAACTGTTGTATATCAATAGCTGAAGTTTATTACAGAGGAGAAGAAGCAACCTGAGAGCAAGATTATCCCTGAGGAGATTGTCCATCTGTGTAGAAACAAGGGATTTCCAAGAAAGAAGATTGTTAACATCTTTAGCCTGCAAGAGAAAAGCAATGACGATTTTGGTTGAAAGAGACCTGCTAGTATTAGACTCGAACAAAATTAATAAAAAGAAGAAGAAAAACTGATAAGGTGAGAAATTCACATACTATGATATCCTGGCTGTCACGGAGATTCTTTATGTCAGATATGATTTTCTCTAAATGTATATCTTTCTCTCCTAATTCTTTGTCAAATTCTTTAAAAATATTGCCATATCTGAAATTCACCTCCTCCAGATACCGTTCCAAAACAGATATACTTAAGTCCACAGAATGAACTTTCTGCATTAATATTTTAAGAACACTGTCCCCAGGAACTCTGCCTACTTGTTGGTGATGAATTTCTTCCACATGATCTGGCAATTTTTTTTTGTTACTTCAAGCCTCATGTTTGAGTTTTCAACTGAAGTGCCAGATTCAGAACCAGCCCTCAGTTCTTGATCATAATCATCAACACGAGAAGACTCTGATAGAGATGGTGATGGTTTCTGCTCACCAGTTCCCTCTTGATATATGATTTTGTTTTCAACGGAGATCAAATCTTCCAGCATGCGCTCAACTGCATCAACTCCATACACTTCAACAATACTAAGAGTACAATAAAACTCTGAACCATAATGGCTAAGAAGATTCAGCTTCAGATATCTCACCCACTGCGGCTCCTGAAGGGTAAACCTCTGTGAATGCTTAACATTAGCAGCTGTAAAATTGCCGAGCCTGACCCATGAGTCTGTTGGATAAACTAAACTGCCAAGAAGCTCAAAATCCTTTAAATTAGAAGAGTAGTGCTCAAAATTTGCTATTTCAATTGTGTCTACTAATGTTTCTTCTGAAAGTTCTATTACAACAAATTTCTCTTCAGCAGAGCATGGGTTTCGAAGGTATTTGTCCTTGTCTTTGCCTAAGACATTAGAGGCCCCCTTTGCTTCCTTATTAAAAGCCAGTACCTTCGCTCCCTTGGATGCTGAAGCATAATTGTATTCTTTACCCCCAGGCTCTAATCTATGGATTACACCTCCAGCTTGAGCAGTTCCTGATTTACTTTTAGAGCTGAATGCTCTGCTTTTGAATTCGTCAAGACCCAAAGGTACAGAATGAGATAGTCTGTCAATCTTAGGACCATTAGTTTCAAATTTTACATCTGAAACAGAGTTTGCCTCAGGTTGCTCCATAACCAAGGCATAATTTGTGTTTACTTCACTGCCAAGTAACTCATCATTGGAAACCCTATTTTCATCCCTATCTGTAGACAAACTTTCATCTGAATAGACAGAACAAATTTTATTTAAAAATTTTGTTTCCAGTGACTCAGAAGGTTTACAACCTCCCAAATTTTCTCCATTGCAAGTAGATATGCCGGCTTCAAGTACTGCAGATTCATCTAAACAAAAAGAAACAAAAGAGGGACTAATGAGAAGCCAGGGTCATGCTGATTTTAAAGTCCATGCATTCAAAAATTCAGACAGGTTAGAATAAATTCAGAAAATAACGCCACTACCACTCTAACTAAAACCAACTTAGATTCACAAATTATATTTAAAATTGAATATTATGGTTTTAAACTTTCCAGGAGTTGAAGTTCACAACAATATTTAACACGAGATATGTATTTTATAAATTTTTCAGGAATACAAACTATCAGATAAAGTCATTGTGAGACATATATTACAATCAGAAGGGAAAAGAAAAATTATGTTTGATACATTGCATTATATTTCTAGATCATAGTTGATAAATTTATGAGATAATATATATAGCATCATTGATCAAAAGCTTACATCTATAACCATCACTGCGACTGATCCATAAACTCAGAAGAAAGAACAGCCCCCATAAAACAAGAAACAAAGAAAGTGAAAACTTGAATAACTGAGTTCTTCCACTGAAAGCCTTCTCAAAAGCTCTTCTTTGAAGAAGAGCTCTCCGTGATCTCTGCATTGCACATCAATCCAATGAAATGCTGAAAGGTGATTAATTGAAAAATAATGGAGCACCCTGCACCAGATAAAACAACTGACCACCATTAATTTCAATATAGAGGATCCAAATTGAAAAGCACTATTCAACACTAACATACTAAAGTCTAAACTCTCATGGGTATTCTATATGCAGTTCAAAAAATTCACCTTAGCAGCAAAGCACAATCACCCTTCGATCATAAGAAAACACTGCTTCGCCAAAATCAATTGTGAAATAACCCAAACCAACATTTATTGAAAACCCAGATTGTAATCAATCAATTAACGCATACCCATCTTTTAGCCATAAAAATTTTCAACCTAAAATTTTCATTAAAGGTATAACAGAACTTTTCAAATCATCATATATAAGCCAAATACAAGCAGAGATGAGATCACACACAGTAATCAAGAAAGCATTAGAGACACAATATAAAATATATATATATATATATAAAAAAAAGAAGGAATCAATGGATCAACCGGCTTTCGGATTATTGAAAAATAAATAGGAAAAATCTTAGAAAGAAATTTGGAGAAATTCAACAGGCGAATCGAAAGTGAATGATGGAATTAAAAGAGGAAGGCGAAGAATTTAGATTGTCAACAGCAGCAGCAGAAGAAGGAGAATAAAGAACACGTAAACGGCGCAGTTTAAGGAGATCAAGCGCTCTCTGTTGTGGCTTTGTTAACATAATCGCTGATTTTATATTCATGCCGTCTCTTTCTTTTGCTAACGAATTACTCCTCCTGTTGCTTTTTGCTTTCTGCTTGTATCTGTCTTAGTTTGATTCCTCTCTCTCTCTCTCTCTCTCTCTCTCTCTCTCTCTCTCTCTCTAACCATTAATTTAAATTCAAACTGAAATTAAAGCTGACCCCTTGACCAAATCTTTATATACATGAAAAATTTTATTAATTAATATCTTTATTCAGAGAAAAATAATTTATATTAGAAAAAAAAATTAAAAATATTTAAAAAAAATAATTTTTAATTAAATAATTTTTTTATATTTTAAATTTTAATTTATAAAATAAAATATATTAATAAATTTATATATAAAGTTTTAATATGTATATTAAAATGAAAAATTATTTTTTAAAAATAATTTAATTTTTATTAATTAAATTTTCTGAATATTTTAAAATATTTTTATAATGTGCCATTTTATAATTAATGAATATATATATATAATATAAAAATTTCTAAATATACGTACCATAATTCTTAATATTCAAAAACTTTTGCCGCTTCTCTTGCATTATTAATTTAATATTTCAGTTAACAAAACTTTAATTTCGATAGAAAAAATAATAAAAGTTTAATTAAATTAGTTTTAATATATTTTTCATAAATATATTTACATACTTTCGAGTCGTGTATTTAAAAATCCTTTATAATTTAATTAATATATATTTTTTTAAAAATAAGAAAACTTCGTTAATTCAAAAAGAGGAGAGAAACAATATGAGGAGAAGGGATATTAACCCGAACTCATTGATCTGATTCAAAATAAGCCGATATTGCTAAACAAAAACACACTTTGTTTCCTCATAACTAGATAAAAACAGTTTACAATCTTGAATCAAGAGGTCAAAAGACGATAAATCATTCAACAAAGCACAATTAACTGACATCACAAGTATTTGAGCATTCAATTCGAAAACTCAACCCATCCATACTCTTTAATTCAGTTCAATACTTTCCGAAATGCCATAATTTCAGCACATTAAGAGCCTGTTTTAACAGCCATAATCATTCCGGATTACACAATCGAAGCCTAACGAGGTATTACACAACCGAAATCTACCAAATCTCGTAAGCTTAAAGAGGCATCAATGTTCGCACAATTAATATATTAATGCTTAATTCACCTCAATATTTATTGAAAGTTTTTATTAGGTTAATTTTCAACTTTTTATTTAAATTAGTAAAAGAATTTTTAATTTAAACTCAGTTTAATTAAAATTTAAAAAATAAAAAAAAAATTTTACTTTTATTTTAAAAATTAATCAAAATATCAAAAAATTTAACTTAAAATCATGAAATTATTTTTTAAAATAAAAAAAATCATCTAAAAACTTTTAGATTAAATTGAACTCAAATTACAAGTCCTTTTAATTTATAAAAAAAATAAAAATGAATTAATTTCTGATAATTACAAAATGAAATTAAATATTTAGTTATTAAATTCCATTTACTTTATGAAAAAATATATTTCTTACATAATTTAATTTAATTTTAATAAATTTTTAAAATTTATTTAATTTGATTCGATATTAAATTCAATATAAAATTGTTATTCTAGACATCATATGAAAATATTTAAAAGAAAAATATATCGAATTTAAAGGATAAAAGTCTCAAATTTCGTGTCTTTATTTTATTTTTTATACTTGTTTTTATGATTATTTATACTAGTTTGTATGAACGTGCCCGGCACGTTTTTACTTGTTGCATATTTTTATTAATTTTTCATTTACTTTTTATTTTGAAAATATATTATTTTTAAATACCTCATTATCTTTATTATTTAATTGTTATAATTAAATTTTAGTTGATAATAAATTTTTTTCCATTTCAAAAATAAATAAATAATTTTTTTAATATAAAATATATAAATATTTTAATTGAATGATTTAAAATAAAAATTAAATAGTTATTTTTATCAAAATAATAAATTATTAATAATTCATATTAATGAAATAAAGAAAGTTACAGTTCTATGAAAATAGAAAAAAAAATAAAGTTTAGCCATAAATTTTATTGTAACAGTCTTCTAATAAATTTATATGAATTTTAAAATTAATTTAATAATAAAAATATTATTAAAAATAATACAAAAATTTACAGATAATTTAAGTAATCCATTATTCTTCCTCTTTTTCCCCAATATATAAAATAAATTTTACTAATTTTTTTTAAAAAATAATAATTAACTTTTTAGTAATTTAAAAAAATAATTTTTTCATGTATATATTATTATTTCAATTTTTTAAATGAATAAATTTCAGCTATTCAATTTTTTAATAAAAATTCTACTTTAATATGTAAAATTATGTTTTTATAAAAGTAATTAATAATTTTTTAAAATTTTTTATTTAAAATAACATTAAAATAGAATTTTAGTAAAAAAGAATTAAATATTTTAAATATATATATATAATATATTTTAACAATTTTACTATTTCATCTATTTCTCTTATAAATATAATTTTGTTAATTTCATTATAATAGACAAAATAATTTGAATTAATTAATATTATTTATCAAATTTAAATAGTAATATATTTTAGAGTTTAGAGTTTAAATTATAATTAAGTTTTTTATTTAAATTAAAATTATTATTAAAATAATATTAATTATTATTTATATTTAATTATAATAAATATTAAATTACCATCACCGCCACTTATCTATAAAATGAAAAAGGAAGAAAGTCCCTCATTGAGAAAGAGAGGGACAACTTGAATAATTAAGATTAATTAAGATTGAATCGTATTGGATTCAAATCGAAAAAATTGATCGAATGGAATTAATTTAAAAATTTAGTTCGATTTTTTAATTATTTTAGTTTAGTTCGGTTTTTAATTTCAAAAATTTCGATTATTTCGATTTGATTCAATTTTAATTAGAAAAAAATTAAAAAAATCGAACCGAATAAATTAATTATAATAATATATTATTTTTAATAATATAGAGAGATTATATCATATTAAGATTAAAATATTTTAATTAAATTTTAAAATATATGTAAAAAATAAAAAAAATATTAAAAATTTAAATCGATCAAATCAAATCGAATCAAATCGATTCAATTTAATTCAATTTTTTATCAAAATTAATTTGATTCATTTTTTTATTAAAATTAATTTAATTTAATTTTTATAAATACTAAAATTTTAATTTTTATTTAATTTAATTTAATTTAAAACTGATGATTACCAATAAATAATTAAGTTCTTCTATTGAAAACTTTCTCAAAATCTCTTCTTTGAAGAAGAACTCTACATATCTCTATTGCACATCAATCAAGGAAAGCCACCGGGCATTTAAAAATTTTCTTGTACATTATTACCAAATAGTTTATGATTAGCGTAGGTGTTCAATATTCGGTTTAAATTGAAAAATTCAATCGAATTAAATTAATTTTAAAATTTAATTTAATTTTTTATTTAATTTGTTTCAGTTCGATTTTTAATTTTAAAAATTTCGATTTGGTTCGATTTTGATAAAAAAAAATGAAAAAACCAAACTAAATCGATTAATGATAATAATATGTTATTTTCAATAATATAAAAAAATTAAATTATATTAAGATTAAAATATTTTAATTAAATTTTAAAATATTAAAAATAAAGCGTAAATAATAAAAAATTTATTAAAAATCGAAATTGATCAAATTAAATTGAATCGAATCGAATCAGATCGGTTTGATTCAATTTGATTTTTGATCAAAATCAATTCAGTTTGATTTTTATAAATACTAAAATTTTAATTTTTAATTTATTCAGTTTGATTTAATTTTAAATCGAACCGATCAAATGTTGATCCTAAAATCACTAGAGAAAAACAGCAATACAAAAAGGAAGTTAAATAAGAAGAGTAGAAAAAAAGGAAATTTCCTCGAAAATGAAGAGATAGAAGAGGAAATTTCTTGGAAGTTGAAAGATTTAAGAAAAGGATTATAGAGATTGTATGTGGATTTGTCAATAAAAAAATATATCTTTACTCGCTGACTACAGCAGTGTATTTCACTAGCTAAATTTTTTTTTTTTTTTACAATGTACGAACATATTTAGCCTTTTATGAAATTTTTATGATTTATTTGGTTGAAAATTTACTTACTTGATCAAACCTATGCATATTATATTATATTACAATTCACAATTTACTTACTTTTACGATTTTTCTCACATTATTAATTTAATAATTTTTAATTAATTTAGTATATCTTGATTAATAAATTTTAATTAAATTTTCATAATATATTTTTTATAAATATATATATATAGCTTTTAAATAAAAATAAAAGCGTAAATACGTAACTGTTGTATAACTATTTATGTCCAATTGAGCTTTATATTACAGTTTAGATGTATTGGACATAAAAGATTAAAATTTTATATTTAATTATAATTATAATTAAAATTTTTAATTTTGAATGGTAAAATTTTAATTTTTAAATTTATTATGATTATAGTTAATATCTAAGATAAATTTAATTATGATTATGGACAAATTTTTTAATTTTATATTTTAAATCTTTTAATTTTTTACAGTTATAACAAACATTTAAAATAATTTTGATTAATTTTAAATTAATACATTTAAAATATTTTAAACTTTTTAATGACTGCTTCTAGCATATAGATTACTTACGTAATATCAAAAAGAGTAAAAATAAATAAATGACATCACACGTGTATTAACTAAAAATTAATTAAAATTATTTTAAAGATTAATTATAATTATACAAACGTTTAAAAGATTTGAGTATAAAATTAAAAATATTAGCTACATTCGTAATTAATTATAAAATTTTAAATTTTTACGTTGAATTAAATAAATTATCTTAGATTATAATTATAACAAATTAAAAATTTTAATTATAATCATAATTAATATAAAATTTTGATTTTTTGCATCCAATAAGTCTCTCTCTATATATATATAATTTAAATACTCATTCTTTACTGATTCATATTATTTATTTTCGTTATTATAATGGTGATATATTATTTTATATATCGGTATTGATTATAGAAAATAAATATATTAATATAGAAAGTAAATATTGATAGATAGGTCAGTTATTTAATTTTAGAAATTATATAATTATAAATTTAATTTTTCTTCTTATTTAGATACCGTTTCATATATAAATAAATTATAATTTTTATCGTAAAATATAACAACAAATATTATTATTTTATATGGTATCATTTTATATGATATGATTAACATTTATACTCCAACTTGAAATGGAGTATTATAGGTTATAGGAAGTAAATATTATATTTTGATTTTCATTTCTGTTTAGATATTATTTTATGTATAAATAGGTTATAATATTTATCGTCAAATATAACAATAAATATTATCATTCTACATATATAATATAATATTATAATACAATATTACAATAGTATGTTGATTTTTAATAATTATTTAAATTTAATTATTTATTATTATATTATATTATTATATAATTATGTCTTAATTAGTTTATTAATTTTAAAAAAATTAGAATATTATTTTATTTTAAACAATTTCTTTTAATTTTAATACCCACAAAATTAAATTTTTATTGCCATAATAATAAATTGTTAGATATTTTTAGTTTTAGTATTTCTCTCGTGAATATATATATATATATACTCGTAATTTAAATAAAATAAAATTTATTTACTTTATATAATTTTTTGTTCTTTTAATTTTTTTTTGAAATATTATTCTTTTAATTTAAATATTTTAATACAAATTCAATATTAATACAATTTAACAAAATATTATTTTTTTAATTTTAAAAAAATACGTTATGAAAAAAATATATATGCATATCTCTAGAGTTTTGACTTATATAAGAATGTTTTTTTTTTAAAATATATAGTTATATATTTAAATTAATAAAATTATATTTTTTATAAAATAAAATTTATATTTAAATAGAAAACAAATTTAAATAGTTAAATTAAATGTTTTTAAATAATAATAAATTTCTCTATTTTTTTCAACCAATCAAAATAAATTGCTAATCGTAATTATTAATTTTAATAGTTCGTTATTCAAAATATCGTTATTCTTCTCTCTCTCTATATATAAATAATATCTTAAATTTAAAATTTTATATAAATTTAATATAATTGAAAGTCTTGGGTTTTGAAGGTCTGGAAAGTGCAAATAACTCTGAGGAAAAAGACTCAATAATACAACTACACAGCACTACTAACTAAATAAAAATTATAATCAATAAATTTCTTATTATAATTTTAAAATCTAAAATATAGAAAATAAATATTAAGATATTATTAAAAATAAATAATAAATAATTCGTGCAACACGTGGATAATACAACCAGTTTATATTTTTTTTAATCCCAATTTAGTACCAAAATCAAGAAAATAAAAAAAAATAACATTCTTAATATTTAAGTTAAATGAAAATATTAAAATCCATCATGAAATCAAATTTATCAATTTTTAATCTAATAAAAAAAATAAAACTTTAGTCCAAACATTTTATTTTGAGTTAAATTAAATTTAAATATAAATTTCTAAACTAATTTATACAGAAAATTAAAATAAATAAATTAAACTTTTTCAATATTTATGACAAATTAAATATTTAGCCATTAATAATTAAATAATATGATAAAATTAAACCCTTTAATATAATATAATATTTATATAAAATTTCATCATATGACTGAGTTACATTATACAATCTAACTAAGTTATAATATCCGGTTACAGAAATTTTATCTGAAAGGAAAAAGACCTGGATAGAACAAGACAAGACTTGTCCACTCCTGAATCAGTCAAATTTTTTATTATACAAGTTTCTCTTAGGGGATAGAATCCGATAAATCTCAATTATATATATAATTATAAAATTCTTTATTTATTGGTCGATGTCAGTTAGATTTATAGAAAATACTTCAATTTTTTAGATTATAAAAGCAAAATATATACAAAATTAAAAATAAATATTATTACACATACATTTAAACTATTTTCTTTTATTGCCTTTTGTAACAAATTAACTGATTTGAGTGTTGAAGTTATTGACATAAATGCCAATTAACTCAATCTCTGTTGCATATTAACCAATCATATTTCAGCTTATTTTAGACTATATCATCCACCAATCATATTTCAGCTTATTTTCTACTATATCATTCATAAAAAATCTTTTGAAACTTTAAAATAAATCAAATAAGCAGATAAGTGACATAATAGATCTAAAAAGATTGGATTATAATTTGCTCTCAACTTTTAATCCTACCAAGTCATCCATAAAAAAAATCCTCTAATTTATGAGATCCTAATCATATATTTTTATTAAAAATAATAATCATAATTAATTAGATTATATTTTATATAAATTTATTCATATATTTTTTATTAAAAAATATTTAATTAATTTTATAAGAAAGTACTTGCAGTCTATTCATTTAAATATGTAAAATAAATATAAAAAAATATATAAATATTATAAAATATGAGAGTTACTAGAAAATATCATATAGAGACTTAGAAAAAAAAATCATATGGAGACGACTTGCATTAATTTTTTCAATTTAATGTGATTAAAAAAATAAAAAAAATACATGCATATAAGTTTTTTTTTTAAATTGTATTTAACAAAATTAAGAAGAGTTGAATTTCAAGTATTACAACTTCTTTTAGTATAGGTAATTTTTATAATTAAAGAAAATGAGTATTTTTTAAAATAATTTAACATAGGTAATTTTATAGTATTTTTAATGAAATTAAATTTTAATTAATAATAACAAATACACATAACTTCTTTAATTAAAAACAAATAAAAATATTTAATTTGATTATTTTTTATAAAAAAATAAAGTTCTTTATGATTATCATCTGTATTTTTTTGGAAGATTTTATAATGAAAAAAAAATCTTAATTATTATATTTTTTCTCAATAATATAAAAAGTATTAGACAATCAATCATAATATTTTTTTTCTTTAAAATATATATATGTATGTTATGAATAATTCATATTTTTATTATTTTTATGTTGATGTTACTTAATTTGGTATAATTTCAAAATTTAATTTAAGGTTGACAATATTTTCGTAGTCATAATTATCAAATATACAATGATTTTATTATATTTATTTTATATAAATCCCACCTGTTCCATGAAATCGTTGACTTACAATATTTATTTATTCATTTTTATAAAAAAAATCCCCTCTCGATTTAAAAAAAAAAAAAGAGAGAGAGAATATCCCCTCCAGCAGTCTAGCGTGACGAGTTGCACGGGGAATGTTACGCAGGAGTGTGAGCTGTCATTTACGGTATCAACCAATTGCATGCAATCACGTCAAAAGCGGAGGTCCATAGAGCATCGAGGCGTTTCATAGCTAATAGAACACGCGGGATTGTAACGGATCGATTTTTTTATTTGATTTAATTAAATCTTAATAAAAAATAAAATTCAAAATAAATTTAAAATTTAATTAAAAAACTCTTTATATTAAAATTTAAGTAATTTTTATATTTATTAATTAAATATTCATTATTTAATTATATTTATATTGACATTTTCTTAAATAAAATGATTTTATAATTACTATAAATTTTTATAAATAATATTTTTACATGATTATTAATTGAAATATATAAAAAGAATTAAAATATTATTCAGAGAATAATAATTAAAGTTTAAAATGAATACGATTAGATTGCATTCGCTAGTTTTAGTTTAAAATTAAATTGAATTAAATAAATTAAAAATTAAAATTTTAATATTTATAAAAATTAAATCTATTTAATTTTAATTAAAAAATAAATCAAATTGATCTGATTTAATTTGATTTTATCAAATTAAATTTTTAATAATTTTTTTATTTTTTAAACGTTACTTTTAATATTTTAAAATTTAATTAGAATGCTTTAATTTTAATATGAGGTAATCTCTATATTATTGAAAATAATATATTATTTTTACTAATCAATTTGATTTATTTTTTTTTCATTAAAATCGAATAAAATTAAAATAATTAAAATTTTTAAAATTAAAAATCGAATCGAAGTGGAATGAATAAAAAGATAAATTAAAATTTTAAATTAATTTAATTTCATTGATTTTTTCAGTTTTAATAGAATATGACTAACCCTAAATATGATTAATTTAAAATAAATTTTAACAAAATTTGATCAGATTAATTTAAATATTAAAAATATTATCCCTTTCTTCCATAAAAATACACTTAGTTGTAAGAAAGTATAATTAGTATAATTAAATTAATAAGCTTTGTTTATTTTTTATGTAACATTTACTTATTGTCTTATAAAAAAATAATTTAGAAGTAAAAGCTTTTTACTTTTTCTATATTTTTTAAATTGAAAAGCTAATTAATAAATTATTACTTAAAAGTAAAAAAGATGTAGTAAAACATCACAACGTAATTGAAGCATAAATTAAAAGACGGTCTATAATTTCAATTGGAAATTTATTAAGCCCTTTAATATCCCTTTAAATTGCTTTTTTTTATTATTTAATTTAAAAATTTATTTTAATTACTTTATAATTTTTTATTTTATTATATTTATTATCTTTATTTATTATTTTTTAATATTATTATTCTCCCTTAATTTCATAATTTTTATTTATTTTTATATTTTTACATATATTAAAAAATATAATTTTTTTATTAACTTTTTAGTTATATTTATTTTAAAAATATTAAATTTTATTAAATATTAAAAAATATTTTAAAAGATTTTTTAAAAATAAAATAAAATATTATTACTATAATGTAAAAAAATAAATAATAATTTTAAGATAATAAAAAAAAATAAATAAAAATTATAAAACAATAGAGTATTTTTATTATTTTATATATTAAATTAATTGATTAAAAAGAACGGATGTGACATTCCACGTTTGCATCGTATTTATATTTTAATTTAAATTTTTTAATTTTAATTTAATTAATTTAATATAATTTTAATTTTTAAAAATTAATTAAAATTATACTCAAATGTAAATATATTTTAATTTTTAAAAAATTGACTAAAATTATACTTAATGTAAATATTGAATTTATTTATTTAAAAATTAAACTTTTAGATTAGAATACAAAATAATGCAAATATTAAATCCTTTTAGTAATTTAGTCATTAATTTTATATAAATAATAATAATAATAATAATACACATAACATATTATTTATACTATCAAATTATCATAAGACAGTCGAATTTAAAATTTTATTTATTGACTAAATCATATTAAAATATAAATATTAATCCAATTAAATTAAAATTAAAAAAATTAAATTAAAATATAAATACACATAAATCAAAATTTTTTGAACCAATTGATCTATATATTAATATTTTATTAGAGGTACAATATAACAGTAAAATAAATATAAAATGGTTTTAGCTAAATAAATATTTAAGGTTGATTAATAAACGAAAATTAATTATGTCAATGAGAAATTTATAAAAAAATCAAAATAATACTATTTTTGTTTATTATATTTTAATTTTAAATTTATATAAAATAATAAATTTATTTTCATTTTATTGAGGTAAATTTATTATTTTATGGAAATTTTAAACAATTTAATAAAATTTAAAATTTAATTAGTAATAATAAGTATTATTATTTATGTTATTTTAATTATAGAATTAATTTGTCCTTAATTAAAATAATTTTTATAAATCTTTTTTACGAAATTTTATAATTGCAAGAGTTCAATGAATCCAAATAAAGCGATTTTACCCGTGCATGACTGAATGAAAGTGATACGACAAGGGAAGACTGCCAGGTCAGCAACTACGATAAATAAGTTGTAATTGCTCTTTGGCGCACTCACAAACATGATATATCAAAATAATTCTCTCTATCTCTAATTCCTTTATAGTCTTAAAAAAAAAACTCTATTGGCTCACATATCTAAAATATTGCATCAGTTTGGCTTGTATCCTTCCAACACGTGTACACTAGTAGCAGCAGCGTCCAATGGCGGTATGGGCTTTTAAAAGGTTTCGTCTTCCTAAATTTTTGGGTTTTTTCTTTTAATTTATTTTAAAATAAATAACACTTTAATTTTTAAATTTTAATATAATTAACTAATTAATTTCTATAATTTTAAAATTAAAATTTTAAATTTTTATATAATTAATTTATTTAAACTAAAAATAAATTTTTTATCATAAATATATAAAAATATCTTTATTATTCTTTTTAAATAAATAAATTATATTTAAATTTTTAAATTTTAATATATTTATGAATTCATCTTTAAATTATACGGTTAAATTCTTTTGTAATCATTATATCTTCATGGTTTATTTTTTATTTATAAAATTATTTAAATTTTTATTGATAATATTTTATTTAATTAATTTTTAATACCTTTATTTTTTTAATTTTTATTCATTAAAATATTTTAATGTTTATAACTTTGAAATTTTTAAAAAATATTTACAATTTTAATTATTTTTAAGTGGTATCAAGTAATCTTTAAATAGATTATAAAATTTTATAAAGAGTATTTTAGAAAAAATTATATTTTTAAAAATATTTGATTATAAGCTAATTTTAAATTAATGTATATAATGAATAAAAAAATTATAATTTTACACGAATTAAATATAGAGAAATTTGAAAATTTAATTTTAAAAATATAAAAACTAACTTATTAATTATATTAAAATTTAAAGATCAAAATATAGAGATTTAGGATATTTTAGATATTTACAATGTATTTTTCTCTTTTAATCGATTGATTAACGAAATTATGAATAAACGGATCTCTAATTTAGACAGATTAATTATATATGAATTTAAGTGTTTGATTTAAAAATAGAGAGATAAATCTGTTAATTATATTAAAATTTAAATATTAAAATGTAATTTAATTTTAACATTAAATAATTTAATAGTGAAATGCAAAAAGTGATCAGAGGGGATATGATTAAAAAGACGTGCTCCTCTCTCTAGTTTCTAAATTTTTTTTTTTCTACGAACTCGATAGAAAATTATCTTTTCTTGCTCTTCAAGCAGGGGAAGGCTTTTCCCTCCATCATGAATATGATTTTCTTTTTCACTTTTGAGTAAATACTACGGTTTCTTATTATATAAACATACTCCCCATTTTAACTTTGAGCCTTTTATTGGGTTGTTTTCTTATTGTTATAAAGGAGTTTTGCATGTAGGTATCAGTTTCGCTATTTGTTTTTTTCTCCCTTTAGTAAAATTCAGTATGATAACCGTCGATCTTCTCATCTCTGAACGGAGCTCAGATCTCAGAACGACCCTAAGTAAGGCTACCCGTCAGTCTAGATGTGGGCCACCAAATGATCAGCGGGTCAGATTACATTTGAGGCCAAGGACTCGACATGATGATAAATGAATCGACTCAGTTCTTTTATAACCATTTTTCCCATGTGTACAGAAGAAAATTAAATGGCAGCCTGACATATATGAGAAAACTGATACTTCTACATGTACGGACCTATCTGACGTCACTGTAGTGGAAAAGCCATTAGGCGTCACCGGCAAACAAGAGAAAGTGAATAAAAGGAGATGAGAACCCTCTTTTCAGACCAAATTCATTTAATCACTGTAAATCCTATTTTTTCTGAATCTCAAAATATTATAGTGATTGAGAGAAAGTATCTCCTCCCCTCTCCCTTAAATCATAAAGGAGAGTGAGATTAGAGCTTTATCTCCTTTCATTTTTAGTCGGCCTTGATGTCTTGCATGCTTTTAATGATACAGTTTGGGAGATCTGCTTCATGAAATTTGTGATTCAAGTCTCTTTTTCTCTGATTTTATAAAGGCCTGCTTTCTGTGTATGATGTTTCTTAGTATAATTTATTCCTCTTCTATGTGCTACAGCGCTTTTCAAATTGAACTCCTTATTTGGGTTGATGAAATCGGATTGTTACTTTGTTGTTAGGATTTTATTAATGAGCTTTGCTGTTGGACTTTTATATTTTTAGACTTGGATTGCTTTTTTCTTATTTATTTTTGTATCATTGGACTCTTGAATTTTTCTAGGATTTTAACCAATAATCTAATGATTTTCTACTTATTTATATTTCTTCAAAAAAATACTTGCTCATATAAGCATTAATTTTTCAATCATTGATTATATATAAGAATGAATGAATATATTAATAGCCAAAAAATAATAATCACATGAGCACGTATTTTTCTTAGCATCTCTCTATTTTTTTAAGTTCAGTCAAAGGATTATGTGATTATCAAAAAATTATAATTTTAATGGTATTTTCTAAATTAATTTTTGTACACAATTTTTTTCATACTAGTAGAGGGTATTTATCATTAAAATTATACTTCATTCAATTCATAAAAATATATTTATATTTTTTTTCATATAGATTAAAAATATAATTAATATATTTAAAATTAATAAGTTTTATATTGTATTTTCTAACATATCCTCCATTTATATTATTTTGTTGTTAAATCATTATTAAATTATAAAATTTATTTTTTAGTGTATAATAAATAGGAATATTTTAAAAAAAATCATCTAAAAAAAGAGTAACATATAATATAAAAAAGTAAAATATGCATATCTTTGTGATAGGGTGAGTAGTTTTTTTCACTTTAACAAGTTGAATCCATAAAAAACATTAGATATTATATTTTTTGATATACTCTGTATTAGTATTACTGTATTATTAAATTAGTTTTAAAACTAGGAAATTTTATTTTCAAACTATATTAAATAAGATATATTTAAAAATTTAAAAATAATAGACTAAAATCCTAAAAAACAAACGTAAGTATTATCTATCTTAAGAAAATGCTTATTAAAATAAACATTAATAACATATAAATTATAGTCCTTGTTAGGATTATAACATGTGTATATCAGTTTTCAAAGATACAAGTATGAATAGTAGTCGGCTCATTTAATGTTTTGTGCTAATTTGGGTACAATTGTTCGGTGTTTCGAATGACTCCATCTCATCTCGTACGGATAATCCTTTTCTCGCATGTCTATTAACTCCGTATAATTTTTTGACTCAAATTGGCTCTGATATCAATTGAAGCAATCCGACCCAAACTGATTCAAATAATTTTTAGACCTATTTTTCACTTGGTCTAAAATGGTTAACTAAATTATTTAAAAATTTTGTGTTAATTATTATGTATAATTTCATTTTTCCATAATTTTTCGATGTGAGATATTTCAAGTTCATACCAAACTTTTAATGAATTTATTTTCCCACTTCAATCCGGCATGTGTCATGGAGAGAGAATGGGCTCTTAGTTGACAAAACATTAAATGAGTCAACTACTTACAATAAATGAGCCATGTAAAAATCTCAACAAGAACAATGATATGACCTAATAGGACATAAGTTAGTTGTATCCTATATGGATAAGGGATAATAAGGGCATGATCTTCTTAGAAAACTTAACTGCCACTTTGTATTCACCTTTATAACTATCCATAGCAGAACTTCCTCAAACATTTCAAATCCATAATATTTACTCCCCTCATTGAATATCCATCACTCTCATATACATCGATCTATAACAGTTCGGTCTAAACTGATTCCAATAACTTTTAAGCCTATTGGGATCCAACAATCAATGTCTTGACCTTGAGAGAATTGTCCCACATTGGTTGGGTAATCTTTGAGAAAGAAATATAAATAGCCAAGCTTAAAAACTACTAAATAACATAAATTAATCATTTTAGGCCAAGTGAAAAAACGGATCCAAAAATTATTTGAGTCAGTTTGGGCCAGCTTCTTACACAGATCAGACATGTTCATGAACTTATAGATTATTTGGTGTATAGTTTTAAATAAATGAAAAAAGAATTTATTTTTTTTTCACTTTCAACACAAATATCTTCAGTTCATTGAATTAAAATTAAATTTTGTTGCCCTAATCAAAATTCATAAAAAAAAGCTCTCTCCATGATTCCCTCTTGCCATACTGACAGGAAGAGCTACAATGACTCTTGTGTTGTGTCCGATCATGCTATCAAGAACGTCAAGCATAGGGATTATAACCCTCGAGTCGCACTTCCTGATGTGTCTTTAAAGGACAAAGTCCTAAGTATTGCAGAAATGGATCTTGTTACCGCGAAAGGTCAGGCTTTTGATTTCGATTTCAATGAATCTGAGATTACCATAGACTTGACGGGTTCCTACCCTGTCATCACCTTCTCCAATGAGTTGAAGAATAACATGGCAAAAGGATGGAATAGAGACTTGGTTGTCCATCTGCTAAGCTAAAAGATCAAATTCAAAGCCCTTGAGACACGACTAAAAGAACTTTGGAATATGGCCAAAATTTCTCTTCTTGACCTTGGGAATGATTATTTTCTAGCAAACTTCTCTTATGATGAAGGATACTATAGAGCTCTTGTAAAAGGGCTTTGGGTGGTCTTTGGAAGTTATCTGTAGATCCAGCCATGGCACCTCTCCTTTGATGTTGCAATGAATGTTATGGAATTTGTGGTTGTTTGGATTAGGCTTCCCGAGTTGCCGTTAGACCTATACAACAAGAAAATGCTCCATAGAATTACATCTTCAATTGGAAAATTAGTTAAAATAGATGAGATAATATCGATGGCGCTACGAGGAAAGTATGGAAGAATGGTTGTCTCGGTAAACTTAAACAAACCCCTTGTCTCCAAAGTTGACATTAAAGGTAGGGTTCAGCTAATCAAATATGAAAATTTACCTTAGATTTGCTTCCACTGTGGACATGTAGGCCACTTCCGTGACCTCCTGTTCTTTCATAGAAGGAGGCCTTGAAAAACTGGAGAATCATAGAGCTAAAACTCAGACCTTTTTACCAGTGATAGAAACAACCTACGGTGATTGAATGTTGTGGCTCGACGAGGAAGGAAAGTACAAAATAGGAAAGTAGCAGACAACGTTAGTCAAGCTGGCAATGGATCATGTTTGATTCTTTAAGTGATCTCCAAAAAAGGAAAACCTCACCAACGAGAATCAAGCTCCGGGTTCCCACTTAGCGCAGTTACTAGTCCCTCCCTAACAGCATCTGACTGAGAAAAAAGGAAGGTTGAAGCTATAAAAAAAACTGAACCCTCTCGAGTAGAGTCTCAATCGAAGTAAAAAGTTTCTTCTGAAGGATCTAGAGGAAACTTGCCTACCAACACAAGAATGCTAGTAGAAATTCCTTGTACCTCAAGTACCATGCAAAGAACCTATGCAAAGGGTATCATCCATTTTGAACCTTGAAAACCACTCTATTCTGCACATTGGGCATCCTATGGTCATTGATAACAAGGAACAACTTATCCAAATACGTAAGGGTGGGCCTCCTATCAACAATAACCAAATGGTTATTCATAATAAACCTCTAGATGTTGCTCACAGACCTTCTTTAATAGCTACCACATCCAGGCCTGATAGTGATCTTGCCCTAAGTGCACAGATGGAAGATTCACTTTTAACCTTCTCTCAGTTGATTATGGATGAGGATATGGGTGATGACTAGAAAAGACAAAAATCAAGAAATGGACCCTATTAGTTTTAAGAGTGAATTTGAGGAGCCGTTCGCGAATCCTTTTTGGTTTTTTTTTTCAATCATGTCTGTGTTTGTATGAACTGCCAAGGGGTTGAAAGTGTTAGGAAATCCAGAGATTTATGCAGCGGAAAAATAAAAATCTCTATTTTCTTTCCCGAGATCCGTGTACTTCATTTAATTCGAAAGGAAGGATAAGCGACTAACCTGTTAGACTTCGACGAAAAGATACAATCTTGGACTCAATGTGCTGCTTTTCAACGAACACCTGCTATGGTATCCACGCGAACGTCTCTTATCTTTCTAGAGTGCTAGCTCACACTGATGGATAAGTTATGTGCTTTTCGATCTGCAGCTCAAAACATTTTTTTCAAAAAAAAACCGTCTCCCCACTATTCGCAGCAGGAGTTATATACGTTTTAAGTGTTTCAGTTTTTCCACAACTCTTTTCATGAAAGAGTTGTATTCATAACTAACTATCACAATCTCACAGATACTCAAATATCTTATGTGATAGAGTCCTTTATCTGTAACAGTTACAGATAGACTACAGATCCTTTTAAATATTAATATCTCATAATAATAATTAATAATTAATATTATTAATAATAACATTTTATTATTATTAATTATACTAATGGGCCTTTAGCCCATTAATATAGCACATCAACAACGTTCTTGTGTGTGACCCAATAGGCTCATATTAATTGGCAATAGGCCCAGTCCCACAAGACCCATAAATCATAAGCGGCCTCTAGCAAGATATTATGACTACCCAATTAATATGAGGATCAATAGTCCGATAAAGCCTAATAAATAGAACATGTATTAATTCATTTGTCACACGATATCTAGTTTGAACATAAGTCATGGTCAGTGTCAAACTTATAGTGTTCAAACTTATGATTTCTCAATCTCTAAGTAGACTGATAAATTCAAATGATATTGATCACACTATCAATTCATTTGAGCACGGCCATGCATTTTTCATTCTCACGTATCGAGGGGTCTAGAAGATATATTTCTCAAAGAGAGGGACAAATTCTATCTTGATTGTTCAATATCCTCTACATAATTTCTATTATGCTCAATCATAACCTTTATGATTGTCCGATTAAAGGCAATGTTTGGTTATGTCAAAACATAACAGTCCTTATGTTGGAAATTATGACAATCTCAAGTCAAAGGATTAAGACATAACTATTTTGAGATTCACTTATGATAATAACCCATGTAGTGATCTCAGTGTGGGTCCATCCAATACTTTGTTCTCTAACAAGTATCTATAATTATTAATTATATCAATATATACATAATCATCTCATGATTATCAATCAATAATCATACTAGTTATATTTTATTATTATCAACATAATAATAAGTAACTAGGGATGTTAATCATTATTATGTAACATGCAAACAAATAATAATGATAGTAAAATATATTTTATTAATAACCAAAACGACATACAAAAAGGTTCAAAATAATGGCCTAGGGCAAATACACTAACAGAAAGTGTCCCCTTCTTTAAGGCTTTTAGGTTTCTCGTTCAGAAGTATAATCCAGACCTAGTGGTCCTATTGGAACCACGGATCAGTGGTGTCAAAGCTGATAAAATCATAAAAAAAAATAGGGTTTCTCCATTCTCACAGAGTTGAGGCCTAGGGTTTCTTCAGTGGTATCTGGCTCCTTTGGAATTATTATTGGAACATTAATATCCTTTTCAATAACAAGCAGTTTGTGCACACAACCATTTATAGGAACTCTAAGTTCCTTATGTTCTTCATGGCCGTGTATGGCAGCTTCATTACTCACATTAGGAATTTGCTATGGAGTAATTTGCAAACTCTTATCCCCAGCAAGCAGAATAACTAGTTAATAGCAGGTGATTTTAACTCCATTTTAAGTAGCAAGGAAAGAAAGGGTGGCTCTACCAACAAAATTGGTTTCTAGAGACTTTGTAAATTGGTTCTTTAATTCTCATCTCTTAGATATAGGATTTAAATGGCCTACCTTTACTTGGCAGAGAGGAACCTTCTTGAGCGATTGGATAGAGCTCTTTGCAATGACACATGGAAAACTAAATACCCAGAAGCATATGTCTTTCACCTGCTGCGCATCCAAAGTGATCACAAGCCCCTTCTAATCAAGCTTCAAAACTTCCATCGTCAACAAGGTGCAGAGAAGCCATTCAAATTCTAGGTAGCCTGGATGACTCACAATGAATTTTATCTATTAGCAGAAAGAGTACAGATAATAATGAGAAAATTGTGTATTTCTATTGTATATGTTTTATAGAGATATTACATCTATATATATACAGAAGAGTATGAGCTAATTATGATAAGAATAATAATCGCTATAATTATGCTAAACAAATCTCCTATAATCATGCAAAGATTAATTTCCTATAATCATGCTAACATTATCCATTCCTGATAAACAACTGGGTCTCTAATGATTCAGTAATGGCGAGCTTAGATGGTCTTGCAACCAAGCTGAAAGAGTGGAATAAAAGTATTTTTAGGAATATCTTCCAACAAAAATGGACCCTTTTGGCTCGCATAGAAGGCATTTAATGCAAAAAAGAGGTTTAGTTCTCTAGTTATCTCAACAACTAGTATAATGACCCGAAATCGGACCGCTATCGGCGCTAGGATCCAGATGGACCTAAGGTCGCCGGGACCCGTAGCAAGCCTAATATACAACCTGTCATACCTGATAATCCCATACATTATCATACATTTACATAAAACTTTAAACTTTTTCATTCACCAAACTTGATCTGTACATGCATTATAACCATAACATAAACCCCATACAAGAGCCCTCATCAAATGCTCTAGTGAGACATCATATCATACATCAAGTTCGGTCTAACATTTCTTAACATTAAAAAATTTTATAACGATCATGTACAAATGGGGATTAACATAACATTAGGGTCAAGCACAATGCTAAACCTCATAATATTTTTACACAATACTTTCATTACATTTTCATTCATGTCCACAACTATCTATTATAAACATGACACCTTTACTCTTGCTGACTTCCTGGTCTATCCTGAACCTGTAAACCTGGGGGCTAGTATCTATGTGTTTTATGTGTTTTGCCTTGCTATGCTTGATTGGTGAACATTCGGGGATGAATGTTCTTAAGGGGGGGAGAATGTAATACCCGGCTAGACCCTGGTATCGAAATTCCTACTTTCCAATGGAATCTCGGATGTCAGAAACCTCTAGAAGGGTAAAATATGTTTTTATAAATATTTTATCATGTTTTTATGGTTTTAATGAAGAAAGAAATTGAGTTTTTGAAAGAAAATGTTTTGGAGGAGAAACCCAGGTTCGGCCGCCGAACATGGTGGAGTTTCAGAGACACTTTTGGCTTCCGAAGGTGGTCTAGCTAGCCACCTATAAAAGGCCCCCTGTCTGAAAATGGGCGAGTTTTTTCTCTCTATTTTCTGGCAAGGTGAGTCTTCGTCACCTCTTTTGTCGATCTTGTGTTTTCTCCTCAAATCCTCCAAGTTTTAATGAGTTTTATCTTAGTTTTGAAGATTTTTGAGCAAAGATCGAAGTTGGAAGCTTGGAGACCCCGGAGCTTGATTTCTTCCATCTCCGAGTTTGGATCGCCTTCCCTCTCATTCTTCAAGAGGTAAGTGGGGATCCTAGCCTTCTTTGATGTTTTATGTAAGTTTTGAGGGGTTTTAGGGAGTTGTAATGCATGATTAGGTTAGTTGTAAATGTTAGGGTTTATGTGAGTTAATTGAAGAAATGTATGTTATTGTATGTCAAAATGAGTTGTTTTTGGGGTATAGGTTAGTTCTAAGCCCCTAAATGCTTGAGGGTGTGCTTATGCACGAATTTGGGTGATTTGGTTTGAGTTTTGAAGTTTGGTTGGCTGATTGTGGAGAAAAGCTCGAGTTCTGCTATTCTGGAAGAACTCAGGTTCGGCAGCCGAAACCATGTTCGGCGACTGAACCTGCCTGAGGAGGCAGTTTTGGCTGCCGAACCCTGCCCTCGAAAGTTTGGACTTTCAGCTCTGGAGGGGACTTTCGGCCGCCGAACCTGCCGTCGAAGGTGACTGAGTTTCGGCTCTGGAGGGACTTTCGGCCGCCGAACCTGCCGCCGAAAGTGCCTTGTTCAGCCTTCCTTTGCATGCTTTCTATGATTATTTTATGGTGTTTTAGAGGGTTTTTGGGGGAATGTTTAGAGTCATGTTAGTGTATGTTGGTCCCTCATTTGAGTCCACCTGTGTAGATTCGGACCCGAGGAACCGAGGATCCCAGCAGTGAGGTAGCTGCTCCAGAGTCTGTTCAGAGTCAACCTAAGGTGAGTAGAATGAAACTTTATAATTCAAAGCAAATAAATTTCAAAGCATGTTCATGCATCACGAATGCCATGATAAATACTAGGTTGTTTGCATTAGAATTCACGAATGTGTTGTATTGCATACTATGATGTTGATGTGGATGGATGTTGGATAATTCATTAGTCCTCGATATGAGACGATGACGATGATACGGTACGAAAGTCCAGTGAGACCCATTCTATGCCCCTGGCACAGAGTAAGAGAAAGACCAGTGAGGCCCATTCTACGCCCCTCGCACATTGGAATGTGATGTTATGTTATATTAAGAGAAAGGCCAGTGAGGCCCATTCTACGCCCCTGGCACCATTGGAATGTGTAGAGGGCTATTGGTGACAAGTCCATCCTTGATGTGATTTGTTTGTGATGTGATGCATTTCATGAAAGCATAGATTTTAATTTACATTGTTTTACTATTCTGCTCACTGGGCTCTAGTAGCTCACCTCTTTCCCTTAACCCCCAGGTTTGCAGGTTCGGGATAGACCAAGAAGTCAGCAAGAGTAAAGGTGTCATGTTTGTAATAGATAGCTGTGGACATGAATGAAAATGTAATGTAAAGTATTGTGTAAAAATATTATGAGGTTTAGCATTGTGTTTTGTAACAGCCCGGATACCGAACTGCCACCGGCACTAGGATCCAGATCGACTTAAGGTCGCCGGGACCCGTAGTAAGCCTGCTATCCTGTCTGTATACCTGTGAAATCCCATACATGATCATACATGTGCTGTAAAAACATAAAACTTTTCTTCATTCCAAGGCTTAACCTGTGCATGCACTCTCTCTGTTCTCTACTAATCCCTACTAGAGCTCCTCATGGCTCTAGGCGGATCAAACTCAGAATGGTAAGCCTGGTTTTGCTCATAAACATACAACAATCAAGAAACATACATAAACTGATCATGTGACTCCACAAAGGGATTACAACTCTTCTAAGTCAAGCACTATGCTATACACTGTACATATACACTATCTCTTTACATTTACATGTCCACACTAGCTATTACAAGACTCTGTACTCTTCCTGTACCCTGCTGACCTGTCTCTAACCTCTGAACCTGCACAACTGGAGTTAGGGGAGAGGGATGAGCTACTATAGCCCAGTGAGTAGAATAGTAAGAAAAGAACAGGTGATAAAACATGCTCTCATGGAATGCAACACATAATCACATCACCTCGGCCGGACGGATCAAAACTCCCTCTATCTCATCTGGGGTACCGGAGTACCATGTGCCTGGTCCCCGTAGGGCTGTTCCAGGTCTTTGTGCCTGGTCCCCGTAGGGCTGTTCCAGGTCTTTCCTCTGAGGGCTAATGAATCCTCACGAAGTCCGTGCCGTCTCATAGAAACAATGTACAAGGAGCAGTGCCAAGTACAAGGATAAATGCAATGCATCATCTTTGTGTACACTAATGCACTCACCCTATAGCATATTCATGATGCATGAAGCATGATAAAATATTCAGTTCTCATCTTAAAACATTAAGTTAAATTCCACTCACCTTTAGTTATCTCTGAACTGACTCTGCAGGTTCTGACACTGGACTTACTGCTGACTTCCCTGATTCCTCTGGTCCGTACCTACACAGGTGGACTCAAATGAGGGACTAAACTCACTTAAGAACATCTCTAAGAAACTCCCCAAAACCCCTCTAACCAATCCTAAAACCATCACATAAAACATGCAAAAGAAAGCTGGACAGGGCACTTTCGGCGGCAGGTTCGGCAGCCGAAACCCCACTCGAGAGACGAAACTCATGCATGTTCGGCGGCACCTTCGGCGGCCGAAGGTCTCGTCCAGAGACGAAACTCACACACTTTCGGCGGCCGAACTCCCTCAATCGGCGGCCGAAAGTCTCTGTCTAAACCGAAAGCCTAGCTTTCGGGGGCAACCTTTGGCAGCCGAACTGCCTCCACAAGGGGTTTGGCGGCCGAACCTTCCTTCGGCGGCCGAACCTGGTTTTGCCCGAAGGGCAGAACCCTGCTCTGTTTCATGCAAACTTTGCCCAAAAACCTACAAACATGCATATCAACTACTCCCAACGAGCATATACATATATATGCACAAGGGGTCTAACACTACCCTAAAACCCCAAACAAACATAGCACATAACATGTTGGAACACCACAAATCATCAAAACCCTCACCTAAACCTAAACATGCATACTACCCATACAAACTTCATAAAACCTTTCAAAATCATCAAAGAAGCTCAGGATCTTCACTTACCTCTTTAAAGAACTTGAGGATGAAGGCTCCTAACGTGGAGATATGAAGAAAAGCTCTTCCAAAGCTCCAAGCTTCAAAACTTGGTTCTTTTGCTCAAAACCTTCATAAGTCACCAAAACTTTTAAAACTCTTGAAAGATTTGATGAAAATCATGGAAAACATGAAAGTCAACGTAGGAGAGGCTGAAACTCACCTCTGGCTGCAAGTGGAGGAGAAATAACCTCCTTCCACCGACCCTTGGCCCTTTTATAGGTGGCTGGCCAGACCACCTTCGGCAGCCGAACGTGAAGCCGCAACCATGCAATGTTCGGCGGCCGAAAGTGACCTTCGGCGGCCGAACCTTTGCAGTTCTCCCTTGTTGCCTTTCTTTCAAAACTCAAGTCTTTTAACACTTCAAAACATGAAAACAAGTGAAAATACCTTGGAAAACATATGCATTACCCTTCTCGAGGGTTCCGACACCCGAGAGTCCACCGGACGACAGGACTGCCGATGCCGGACTCGAGCCGGGTATTACAAGTTTGGCCCTAATGTTATGTTAATCCCCGTTTGTACATGATCGTTATAAAATGTTTTTATGTTAAGAAATGTTAGACCAAACTTGATGTATGATATGATGTCCCACTAGAACATTTGATGAGGGCTCTTGTGTGGGATTTATGTTATGGTTATAATGCATGCACAGATTAAGTTTGGTGAATGAAAAAGTTTAAAGTTTTATGTAAATGTATGATCATGTATGGAATTATCAGGTATGACAGGTTGTATGTTAGGCTTGCTACGGGTCCCGGCGACCTTAGGTCGATCTAGATCCTAGTGCCGGTAGTTGTCCGATTTCAGGTCGTTACAACTTGGAACTTGATCTTTGGAACGAGCTTAATTCAATTATACTCAGAGAAGAAATATTTTGTACCAAAAAGCCAGAGTGGAGTGGATTCATTGGGAAGACAAAAACACAGCTTATTTCCATGCCAAAATTTTATCTAGAAGGAAAAGAAACAAAATTGAGATTTTGAAAAATGACTAAGATAATTAGATTGAGGACTGGGATGATCTTTGCAATCTTGCAATTATTTTCATTCATTTTTCCATAATGATGGATCTCAATCTTCTCCCTATAGAGTTATAAGTAAGTGGGGATCCTAGCCTTCTTTGATGTTTTATGTAAGTTTTGAGGGGTTTTAGGGAGTTGTAATGCATGATTAGGTTAGTTGTAAATGTTAGGGTTTATGTGAGTTAATTGATGAAATGTATGTTATTGTATGTCAAAATGAGTTGTTTTTGGGGTATAGGTTAGTTCTAAGCCCCAAAATGCTTGAGTGTGTGCTTATGCATGAATTTGGGTGATTTGGTTTGAGTTTTGAAGTTTGGTTGGCTGATTGTGGGAGAGGAGCTCGAGTTCTTCCATTCTGGAAGAACTCAGGTTCGGCAGCCGAAACCATGTTCGGCGGCCGAACCTGCCTGAGGAGGCAATTTTGGCTGCCGAACCCTGCCCCCGAAAGTTTGGATTTTCAGCTCTGGAGGGGACTTTCGGCCGCCGAACCTGCTATCGAAGGTGACTGAGTTTCAGCTCTGGAGGGACTTTCGGCTGCCGAACCTGCCGCCGAAAGTGCCCTGTTCAGCCTTCCTTTGCCTGCTTTCTATGATTGTTTTATGGTGTTTTAGGGGTTTTTGGGGGAATGTTTAGAGTCATGTTAGTGTATGGTGGTCCCTCATTTGAGTCCACCTGTGTAGGTTCGGACCCGAGAAACCGAGGATCCCAGCAGTGAGGTAGCTGCTCCAGAGTCTGTTCAGAGTCAGCCTAAGGTGAGTAGAATGGAACTTTATAATTCAAAGCAAATAAATTTCAAAGCATGTTCATGCATTACGAATGCCATGATAAATACTAGGTTGTTTGCATTAGAATTCACGAATATGTTGCATTGCATACTATGATATTGATGTGGATGGATGTTGGATGACCCATTAGTCCTCGATATGAGATGATGACGATGATACGGTACGAAAGTCCAGTGAGGCCCATTCTACGCCCCTGGCACAGAGTAAGAGAAAGACCAGTGAGGCTCATTCTACGCCCCTCGCACATTGGAATGTTATGTTATGTTATATTAAGAGAAAGGCCAGTGAGGCCCATTCTACGCCCCTGGCACCATTGGAATGTGTAGAGGGCTATTGGTGACAAGTCCATCCTTGATGTGATTTGTTTGTGATGTGATGCATTTTATGAAAGCATAGATTTTAATTTATATTGTTTTACTATTCTGCTCAATGGGATCTAGTAGCTCACCCCTTTCCCTTAACCCCCAGGTTTGCAGGTTCGGGATAGACCAAGAAGTCAGCAAGAGTAAAGGTGTCATGTTTGTAATAGATAGATGTGGACATGAATGAAAATGTAATGTAAAGTATTGTGTAAAAATATTATGAGGTTTAGCATTGTGCTTGGCCCTAATGTTATGTTAATCCCCGTTTGTACATGATCGTTATAAAATGTTTTAATGTTAAGAAATGTTAGACCAAACTTGATGTATGATATGATGTCCCACTAGAACATTTGATGAGGGCTCTTGTGTGGGGTTTATGTTATGGTTATAATGTATGCACATATTAAGTTTGGTGAATGAAAAAGTTTAAAGTTTTATGTAAATGTATGATCATGTATGGGATTATCAGGTATGAGAGGTTGTATGTTAGGCTTGCTACGGGTCCCGGCGACCTTAGGTCGATCTAGATCCTAGCGTCGGTAGCGGTCCGATTTTGGGTCGTTACAACTTGGAACTTGATCTTTGGAACGAGCTTGATTCAATTATACTCAGAGAAGAAATATTTTGTACCAAAAAGCCAGAGTGGAGTGGATTCATTGGGAAGACAAAAACACAGCTTATTTCCATGCCAAAATTTTATTTAGAAGGAATAGAAACAAAATTGAGATTTTGAAAAATGACTAAGATAATTAGATTGAGGACTGGGATGATCTTTGCAATCTTGCAATTATTTTCATTCATTTTTCCATAATGATGGATCTCAATCTTCTCCCTATAGAGTTATAAGTAAGTGGGGATCCTAGCCTTCTTCGATGTTTTATGTAAGTTTTGAGGGCTTTTAGGGAGTTGTAATGCATGATTAGGTTAGTTGTAAATGTTAGGGTTTATGTGAGTTAGTTGATGAAATGTATGTTATTGTATGTCAAAATGAGTTGTTTTTGGAGTATAGGTTAGTTCTAAGCCCCTAAATGCTTGAGGGTGTGCTTATGCATGACTTTGGGTGATTTGGTTTGAGTTTTGAAGTTTGGTTGGCTGATTGTGGGAGAGGAGCTCGAGTTCTGCCATTCTGGAAGAACTCAAGTTCGGTAGCCGAAACCATGTTCGGCGACCGAACCTGCCTGAGGAGGCAGTTTTGGCTGCCGAACCCTACCCCCGAAAGTTTGGACTTTCAGCTCTGGAGGGGACTTTCGGCCACCGAACCTGCCGTCGAAGGTGACTGAGTTTCGGCTCTGGAGGGACTTTCGGCCGCCGAACTTGCCGCCGAAAGTGCCCTGTTCAGCCTTCCTTTGCATGCTTTCCATGATTGTTTTATGGTGTTTTTGGGGGTTTTTGGGGGAATGTTTAGAGTCATGTTAGTGTATGTTGGTCCCTCATTTGAGTCCACCTGTGTAGGTTCGAACCCGAGGAACCGAGGATCCCAGCAGTGAGGTAGCTGCTCCAGAGTCTGTTCAGAGTCAGCCTAAGGTGAGTAGAATGGGACTTTATAATTCAAAGCAAATAAATTTCAAAGCATGTTCATGCATCACGAATGCCATGATAAATACTAGGTTGTTTGCATTAGAATTCACGAATATGTTGCATTGCATACTATGATGTTGATGTGGATGGATGTTGGATGACCCATTAGTCATCGATATGAGATGATGACGATGATACGGTACGAAAGTCCAGTGAAGCCCATTCTACGCCCCTGGCATAGAGTAAGAGAAAGACCAGTGAGGCTCATTCTATGCCCCTCGCACATTGGAATGTTATGTTATGTTATATTAAGAGAAAGGCCAGTGAGGCCCATTCTACGCCCCTGGCACCATTGGAATGTATAGAGGGCTATTGGTGACAAGTCCATCCTTGATGTGATTTGTTTGTGATGTGATGCATTTCATGAAAGCATAGATTTTAATTTATATTGTTTTACTGTTCTGCTCACTGGGCTCTAGTAGCTCACCCCTTTCCCTTAACCCCCAGGTTTGCAGGTTCGGGATAGACCAAGAAGTCAGCAAGAGTAAAGGTGTCATGTTTGTAATAGATAGCTGTGGACATAAATGAAAATGTAATGTAAAGTATTGTGTAAAAATATTATGAGGTTTAGCATTGTGTTTGACCCTAATGTTATGTTAATCCCCGTTTGTACATGATCGTTATAAAATGTTTTAATGTTAAGAAATGTTAGACCAAACTTGATGTATGATATGATGTCCCACTAGAACATCTGATAGAGCATAATTTAGTCCATTTTATATTAATATTATTAATGAATATTTACATGATTTCTGCTTAATTTATTACTTTAAATATTATTTTGCAGAAAATAGTGTAAAAGGACAATTTGTAGAAAATCCCCCTAAAACTGCCTTATTTGGAGTAAAAGAGAGCAATCCTGCCAAGCCAGATTCAAGTCAAATATGGGAAAAATATTTTGAAGCTTAATATTCAAGCACTTGGGCCGCTTATGGACAGCCCATGGATCCACACATTCAAGCTTGGACAGTCCACCAAGCTCGCTCCAAGTCCAGCAGTCCGCGCAGCGCTTCACATAAACTGCACATTCCTCACATGGGCCCCGCCGAATCAATCTCCAGCACATGACCCAGCTCCAGCGTATGGATCAATTCACACCAAGCTATCCTCACATGGTCAGCACATAGCCCACTCTTGCAAAGAACCTTCACACAATGGACCGCCTCATCAACATCTGCACGTGGACCTGTGCATCTCATCACTCACATTCACCGCGGCCCAAGCTCCCACACAAGGACCAGCCACTTCACGTGGGCACTCACACACTTCCAAGCGCACACATGGGCCCGCGCACTCCTTCACCTTGGGCCAAGCGCGCAATGGAGCCACGCACATGGGCCAAGCGCGACATGGGCCCCACCAAGGTTCCTTCACCGCCCACTTCATCATGGATCCGCAAAGTGGCCGCCAAATACATTCCCGCTCCTTCATTTGCACCTGAGCCCCGCCAAACTCACCCCACCGTGAGCCAGTCACCCACGCACACGGACTCCAGCACGCGGACAGCCCTTGCAACCATGGACCCGTCCATCAATTCTCGCGCAAGACCAGCGTACCTCAGCGACACACGCGCACAGTGGACAGCGTCGGTGTTTCCTAATTAGTGCACCTCTCCAGCTCTATTTAAAGAGCTTTAAGCGGCCAGACAATTAACAATTTGATTCCTCAAATCAGCAACTTCCGCAAGAAGGCAGAAGGCAGAAATCGTCCTCCCCGGTTCTTTTTTCTTTTCCTTTTAATTTTCTGTTTTTAATTCAGCCAATGAGTGGCTGATTTCTTTAATTCTAGTTGAGGATTGGTTGAAACTAAGGTTGTTTAATAGATTGTGAGATCTGAACATAAATTATTGTCTTTGATTTTGTTCAATATTTATGCAATTGATGCTTTAATTACATGATTACTTTGTTGTTTTGATCAAATTGGCCACTTGATTTTAATTGCAAAGTTAATTGATTGTTAGTTGGGATTATTTTTAGTCCGTAATTGCTGGAAATATTCTGACCTTAGAACACTTGGCGTAAAAACCAAGGAATTGCATGATCTAGCGTTATCTCCATACGTTTGGGTAGCTAGGATTGGATCTCTCTATTTCTTTATGCAATTGACAATTGTTTTGATGCCTATGGCCCAAGGACGTTCCTTGGCAATTTGTTAATTAGTAATTAATTAGAGGACGTTCCCTAATTAATTTAATCATAAGGAGAGAAATGGTGGTGAGAAGCGTCTTCCACCCCCATAACTAATCTATTGAACCAATCAAGATAATTTAAGTTTCAATGATCAACCCAAACAACCAAAGTGGATCCATATCTTCAACTAGGCTTTTCTCATATTGATTTACCCTTTTATTTTAATTATTTGCTTTCTATTATTACTCTCGTTATTAGTTACTACAATCAATCTCAAACCCCCCATTTTACTTTTATTGCAATTTATTTTTATTTTGCTTCCAGTTTATCTCATTTGATCCCACTTTCAGTCTTTTATCTCATCTTTAATTTATTATTGTTTCAGTTTATTTTATTGGTCTTGTTGAGTAAAATAAATAGGTAATCAATTCTCTGTGGATTCGATCCTTTCACCACTATCTGCAGTTGTAAAATTGTTGATAACCAGAAAGGTTATTTTTGACCGGCCTCGACAACCGCGAGTCAACATCTGATGAGGGCTCTTGTGTGGGGTTTATGTTATGGTTATAATGCATGCACATATTAAGTTTGGTGAATAAAAAAGTTTAAAGTTTTATGTAAATGTATGATCATGTATGGGATTATCAGGTATGACAGGTTGTAAGTTAGGCTTGCTAAGGGTCCCGGCGACCTTAGGTCGATCTGGATCCTAGCGCCGGTAGCGGTCCGATTTCGGGTCGTTACAATTTGGAACTTGATCTTTGGAACGAGCTTGACTCAATTATACTCAGAGAAGAAATATTTTGTACCAAAAAGCCAGAGTGGAGTGGATTCATTGGGAAGACAAAAACACAGCTTATTTCCATGCCAAAATTTTATCTAGAAGGAAAAGAAACAAAATTGAGATTTTGAAAAATGACTAAGATAATTAGATTGAGGACTGGGATGATCTTTGCAATCTTGCAATTATTTTCATTCATTTTTCCATAATGATGGATCTCAATCTTCTCCCTATAGAGTTATAAGTAAGTGGGGATCCTAGCCTTCTTTGATGTTTTATGTAAGTTTTGAGGGGTTTTAGGGAGTTGTAATGCATGATTAGGTTAGTTGTAAATGTTAGGGTTTATGTGAGTTAATTGATGAAATGTATGTTATTGTATGTCAAAATGAGTTGTTTTTGGGGTATAGGTTAGTTCTAAGCCCCAAAATGCTTGAGGGTGTGCTTATGCATGAATTTGGGTGATTTGGTTTGAGTTTTGAAGTTTGGTTGGCTGATTGTGGGAGAGGAGCTCGAGTTCTGCCATTCTGGAAGAACTCAGGTTCGGCAGCCGAAACCATGTTCGGCGGCCGAACCTGTCTGAGGAGGCAGTTTTGGCTGCCGAACCCTGCCCCCGAAAGTTTGGACTTTCAGCTCTAGAGGGGACTTTCGGCCGCCGAAACTGCCGTTGAAGGTGACTGAGTTTCGGCTCTGGAGGGACTTTTGGCCGCCGAACCTGCCGCCGAAAGTGCCCTGTTCAGCCTTCCTTTGCATGCTTTCTATGATTATTTTAGGGTAATTTACGATTTAGTCCCAGGGTATTACCATTATTAACAAGTCAGTCCCTGTATTTTTAGAAACCTATTAAAACGTCCTTATGTTTTATCTCCGTCAACGAAATAGTCCTTCTGTCTATTTTTGCCGTTAAAAATATAGTAAAAGACTATATTACCCCCCCATTATTTTTCTCCTTCTCCTCCTCCTTCCTTTTCTTCTTCATCAATTCTTCTTCTTCTTCTTCTTCTTCTTCTTCTTCTAAGATAAAAATATTTTAATAGATTTTTGAAAATGTAAGGACTAACTTGTTAATAATTGTAATATACAAGGACTAAATAAATGGTTTTATTTGAGGGTCAAATTGGATTTTAAAAATTTTCTCTCTCCTCCTTTATCTAATTTTAACGGAAAATAGGACGGAAGGACTATTTCGTTGACGGAAATAAAACATAAGGACGTTTTAATAGGTTTCTAAAAATACAGGGACTGACTTGTTAATAATGGTAATACCCAGGACTAAAACGTAAATTACCCATTATTTTATGGTGTTTTTGGGGATTTTTGGGGGAATGTTTAGAGTCATGTTAGTGTATGTTGGTCCCTCATTTGAGTCCACCTGTGTAGCGAGGAACCGAGGATTCCAGCTGTGAGGTAGCTGCTCCAGAGTCTGTTCAGAGTCAGCCTAAGGTGAGTAGAATGGAACTTTATAATTCAAAGCAAATAAATTTCAAAGCATGTTCATGCATCACGAATGTCATGATAAATACTAGGTTGTTTGCATTAGAATTCACGAATATGTTGCATTGCATACTATGATGTTGATGTGGATGGATGTTGGATGACCCATTAGTCCTCAATATGAGATGATGACGATGATACGGTATGAAAGTCCAGTAAGGCCCATTCTATGCCCCTGGCACAGAGTAAGAGAAAGACCAGTGAGGCTCATTCTACGCCCCTCGCACATTGGAATGTTATGTTATGTTATATTAAGAGAAAGGCCAGTGAGACCCATTCTACGCCCCTGGCACCATTGGAATGTGTAGAGGGCTATTGGTGACAAGTCCATCCTTGATGTGATTTGTTTGTGATGTGATGCATTTCATGAAAGCATAGATTTTAATTTATATTGTTTTACTATTCTGCTCACTGGGCTCTAGTAGCTCACCCCTTTCCCTTAACACCTAGGTTTGCAGGTTCGGGATAGACCAAGAAGTCAGCAAGAGTAAAGGTGTCATGTTTGTAATAGATAGCTGTGGACATGAATGAAAATGTAATGTAAAGTATTGTGTAAAAATATTATGAGGTTTAGCATTGTGCTTGGCCCTAATGTTATGTTAATCCCCGTTTGTACATGATCGTTATAAAATGTTTTAATGTTAAGAAATGTTAGACCAAACTTGATGTATGATATGAAGTCCCACTAGAACATTTGATGAGGGCTCTTGTGTGGGGTTTATGTTATGGTTATAATGTATGCACAGATTAAGTTTGGTGAATGAAAAAGTTTAAAGTTTTATGTAAATGTATGATCATGTATGGGATTATCATGTATGATAGGTTGTATGTTAGGCTTGCTACGGATCCCGGCGACCTTAGGTCGATCTGGATCCTAGCACCGGTAGCGGTCCGATTTCGGGTCGTTACAACTTGAAACTTGATCTTTGGAACGAGCTTGATTCAATTATACTCAGAAAAGAAATATTTTGTACCAAAAAGCCAGAGTGGAGTGGATTCATTGGGAAGACAAAAACACAGCTTATTTCCATGCCAAAATTTTATCTAGAAGGAAAAGAAACAAAATTGAGATTTTGAAAAATGACTAAGATAATTAGATTGAGGACTGAGATGATCTTTGCAATCTTGCAATTATTTTCATTCATTTTTCCATAATGATGGATCTCAATCTTCTCCCTATAGAGTTATAAGTAAGTTTTCCCAACTCTCTAAAACTCTTTTATCTAACCTTGTCTCTCTTGCAACACTGGACGAGATTAAGAAGGCTCTGTTTGAGATGAAGCCCTAGAAAACACCTAGCCCTAATGGCTTTCATGTAGGTTTCTTTCAAAACAATTGGTCCTTCATTGGTAAGGATGTTTGTACTAAGATTAATAGGGTCTTTATAGAGGGTGAGCTTCATGGTGATATCAATAACACTGTGATATCCCTTATCCCTAAATTTCCCATGCCCATTACCATCAAACAATTTATACCTATTGCTTTATGTTCTATTATGTACAAAATTATAATCAAGGATATCGCTAATAGAATCAAATACTTGCTTCCTTCTCTAATTGGTTTAATCAGACTAGCTTTGTCCCAAAAAGAAGAATCACTGGTAATATAATCATTACTTAAGAGGTCATTCACTCCATGCATCAAAGAAAGGATCAAAAGGTTTCATTGCTCTAAAAGTAGACTTGGAAAAAGCCTATGACAAAATTAGTTAGGACTTCCTCCTGGACACTCCCTCTAAAGCAGGGCTTCCCCTCACTTTGATTAGTACAATTATGAAATGTGTCTCTACTGTTTCGATGCAGGTCATTTGGAATGGCAACTTGACTGAAAAATTCTACCCCACTAGAGGCTTGTGATAGGGAGACCCATTATCTCCTTATTTATTTGTCCTATGTATAGAGAGACTAGCCCATGGAATTACGGATGCAGTGAATAAGGGCATATGGAAGCCTATTACCCTTGGTAAAGTTTACCCTCCTATCTCTAATTTATTTTTTGCTGATGACCTTATTCTTTTTATAGAAGCTTCAACTATACAAGTGGACACTATCCTCCAAGTCTTGGAGAACTTTTGTTCCAGCTCGAGTGAAAAGGTCAACAAGGATAAGACTCGAGCATACTTCTCTAGGAATGTGTCCCAATAGGACAAGAAATAATCGGATGTCTTAGAAACTGACAATCTGGGGAAGTACCTTGGGGTGCCTCTACTGTACTCCCGTGTCCCCAGAAAGACCTATTAGTGCATCATTAATAATGTCAAGAACAAGCTTGTCACATGGGACACTCGGAAGCTATTTTTAGCAGGTTGTATCACTATAGCCCATTCACTATATCTTACATCCTCTAAGAGATTATTCGGTTGCAACCCAAGCATGAAAAAAAATCATGCCTCCTAACAAAGTGGATGATTTCTTCATTGAAATTTCCATCAAGAGCTAGCTGAGGTGGAATGTAAGGCTGGTTCTTGATATTTGAGACGATATATTCTGACCTTTACTGTTTGGCTTGGTCAGCTGAAGAATGTGGACCCGCAGAAATTCCTACATCTTCTTGAGAGAGGTTATGGACATTAAGACTCTTATTCATCTTGCTCTTTTAGCAGCCAAGGAGCTCTAGTAAGCTCATAGCATGATTCCTAGACAAGGCAATATCCTTCTGAGATCTGTACAAAACTCCAAATGGCAGCAACCCTCAAAGAATGCTATTAAGCTCAATATTGATGCCACAGTTATTGGCTATGGACACCTCGCTTTGGAGGAGGGATTTTTAGAGATTCATCAAGAGGTTTGGTTAAAGATTTCATTGTATCGTTGGATCAGAAATCAGTCCTCAATGTTGAGATAGAAACGATCTTGCATGGCCTTAAGATTGCAAAAGTCCTAGGGTATAGAAATATCATTATGGAATATGACAATCTCAGTGCAGTTAACATGCTAGAAAGAAAAGCTCAAGCAAATGGCGCCACTGTGATTATGATAAGCACCATTCAAGCTTTGTTAGTTCAGGATTTCACCATTGCTTTCAATTATGTCATACATGAGGCTTAGAGGTGTAAACGAACCAAGCTATTCGTGAACTACTCGAGACTCGACTCGATAAAAGTTCGACTGAGCTCGGTTTGTTTTTTAAACGAGTCAAGCTCGAGCTTAACTTTGAAGCTCGTCACCTAAACGAGCCGAACTTAAGCTCGATAGTATTTGGCTCATTAAAACTTGCGAGTTAGCTCATTTTTAGGCTCGCGAGCTGTCTCGTTGAGTAGACTAGTGAGCAAACTCGTTAAATAGGTTCATTTAAGTAAGCTTGTAAACTAGTTCATTAAATGAGCTCAGAACATGCTTATAAGTAAACTTATGACCAGACTCGTTATTTGATTAACAAGCTAATTAAATAAACTCATGAACAAGTTTATATATTATTAAAAAATTAAAATAAAGATAACCATAAAGTTATAAAATTTAAACTTTTATAAATACTTGAAAATCACACTATTAGAAATCACAAATAACTAATATAAACTATTATAATAAGTATTTCTTAATATTATTGTTCAAGTAGTATTATATAACAAATTGAGTTGTGAAAATTAAATATTTTTTAAAATTAAAGTATAATTATAATTTTTTTTATAATTATTAATAACTAAGCATACAATATAAAAGGTGATAATAATTATAAAAGTATATTAATAATGATTAATTAGATAGACAATGTATATTATATTTATAAAGCGGTTCATAATTTATAATTTAATTTGAGATGGTATATATATTTATAAAAGAAATATTAAAATATAAATAAGAAGTATAAAATACAAAACTAAACTAATATTTGTGTATAAACATTTAATAAATTATCCTAAAAAATCAACATTATTAAACAATTAAAATAAAAATAATTATAAAATTATAAAATATAAAATATTATAAATAATTAAAAATTATATTTTTAAAAATTACAAAAAAACTAATAAAAGATGTTGTAATTAGTACTCTTTAATATCATTATTGAAATAGTATTACATGGGAAATTGAGTTTTAAAATTAAATATTTTTTAAAATTAAAGTATAATTATAAAAAAAAATTTAAACTAGATATTATTATAAATATGTAATTAATTATTATTAATATATTTGTATAATTATTCATGACTAAATTTCATAATTTTAATTAAAATAATATAGTTTTAAATGAAACCTCTAAATATATAAAAAAAATATTTTTATAACCCATTAATCCAATTATGTAATTATAAAGAAAATATATCTTTCATTAAAACTACATAGTTTTAATCAAAACTACGTAGTTTTGTTCAGATTTCTCTCAAATCACGCTGCTGCAGTATCCTCCATTGCGCATCATCGACATCGCCTAGATACCCGTCGACTGCCTGAAATCACGCTAGCACTACTACCGCATCGTGCGCTTGTGAGCCGCCGCACCACTACATCTCGTGCTTGTGAGCTGCCGCACGCTGCACCTCTGCATCGACCGGTCGTTTGCAGCCCACCTCTGCTTTGTGTGACTGTGAGCTGCCGCCACGGTCGCTGCACGCCGCACCTCTGCATCGACCGACGATCGCTCGTTTGCAGCCCACCTCTGCATCACGTGATTGGGAGCCGCCGCACCACTGCACTTTGTGCTCGTGAGCTGCCGCACGCTCGCACCTCTGCATCAACCGTCGACGGTCATTTGCAGCCCACTTTTGTATTGCGTGACTTTGAGCGCCCACGCCCGCGCCTCTGCATCCTCTGTAGCAGTTAACGGTAAGCATTTTTTTTTAAATCTAAAGAAAATAGTTCCGGATAAAATTTTGATTGATATTGTTGGAAGTATTACAGATTTATGATTTTAGTTGATTGTTATTGTTGGAAACGTTATGAATTTTTTATTGGTATTGTTGTAAGTATTATGAATTTATAGTTATAAACATCATAAATTTTTTATTGATATTATTAGAATTTGAAAGCATTATTTATATTAATGATTACAGTGTGCGGATAATAATTTGTACATATTAATTTGAATCTGAATTCGAGTTCGATCATAACTTTTTAATTTTGAATTCGATTTTAAACTTTTTAACGAATTGTTTAATCGAGTTTTTTGAGTTTTAACTCGAATTTTATTGGCAAGCTTCTTAATCAATTATTTTGAGTTCGAGTTCGAATTAAACATGTTATTATACTAAATGAGTTTTTCATTAATTGAATTTAACCTGATCTAATTATAATATTTAATTTTTAAATTAAATTCAAATTAAATATTAAAAATCGAGTTGAATTTAAATTTTTAAAATTTTTAAATTAATTCAGATTATACCCAGACAGGCTAAACAATGCGCTGGCTATAGGGCAAAATTGAGTTGGAAATTATTGAACAACCTCCGAACAAGATTGTCTTTTTGGTCGTCGCTGAAAGCTACTGACCTCCTCCTCCATCAAAACTGGCAGTCTAGATCTGGGTTAAGCCTCTCAAATTGACCTCCTCTTCCATCAAAAGAAAAATAATAAATTTTATTCACATTGCATCGATCTCCTAAGAAACAAAATGTTTCAAGTAAATTTATTCTATTAATGAAAATAAAACCTTGACTTTGCTTAAAAAATATCGTTGAACTACTCCTTTGAACACTTTAATTGAAAATATATTTCTTTTTGGTCTGACCCAAAAAATATATGATTTTTTTTTTTTAATTTGATTTCAAATTAATTTTACTTTTAATAGGTATAATTACCTATTATCGAAATCTAACAAATTGTTGACCAAGGCTACTTGAAGCATATACAAAAATAATAGATGCTATGAACAATCATTTAAAAAGTGACTGCTCAACACTCTCATTCTAAAGTAGTAAACAATCGCTCAAGAAAGTGACTATAAAGGGCGAACGGAATCTTGCTCCACTGGCATTACAATTGACACTGGTCACTTCACGCGTCACAGAAGTTTGTCTCAAGGATTCCCGATGAGACGATCCCGTCTGGCATTCAGTACAAATTGAAGCTAGGTATAATAAATCTGAATTTGACAGATAATGAAATTAATTTTGATGTAATGAATTTTGGCACCAAGTTAATCTTATAATTTCCAAATACTCTCATATTTGACTGCCAAATTTACCCATTAGCTAGTATAATTATTAACAAAAGGAGGTAATAGTTATATTTTCAAAAAATGAAGAAAATTTTATTTGGAGTTGGAGAATTTATTAGTTAATTTCATAAAGACCAATAAATCAATAATAATTTTCCTATTTTACTGAGAAGAGATAGGAACCAAAACTCACCGCCCTCAATCAAAGTGCACAAATAGGATTTTATTATATCGTGAAGAGATTATCCATCTTCTCAAGACAGGCTCTTATACAAATGTATTATTTTTCCACTTCTGCAAGCTGTAAGCTAAGCTTTCACGAGGAAATATATCTATGTATATATGAGACCCTGCTGAAACACATCAGGGGGCAAGCCTTAGGGGGTCGCGAGGGAAAAGTGATGTTTTGCGAATGTTATTCAGACCACAGAATAACATTACCACTCGCTCTAACCCCACTCCAAACCCACCATGTGGTGGCGCTCCATACCTGCAAATATCACAACCATTTCATTATCCAACTCCATGCATATGTTAGTCACACGCCTAGAAACATGCAAGAAAGCTAAAGCTCAAAAAGACAACTAATAATACTCGGTAGCTATCTTCACAGTCATCAGGTATCAAGATACTAGGCTTCGACATTGAACCTCCCTTTAAGAGCTCCAATTTATATTAGCCATTCAAAGTTCCATCAGCACAATTTTTTTTCCTTAATGTTGCATCAAAATAACCATCATCACTCAGGGGTCGCAAATCTCAGTAATGTGATGCAAATGGGGCAGGAACTAGAAGTATATGAACTTTAGCATGCATGTTATGCTTTAGGGTCACGTATCAAGCAGTTAAGCACATCTGTAAAAGCAGAAACAGTAGCTAATAATAATAATTTTCAATTGGGATAATGACGTTAAAATACTAGAATTTTGAGTGAATTTCAATTTCATTGCTTCAGCTTTAAATTCTTGCAAGCTAGAGCATGGACAAACAAAATCAATCTCATGAAATCCATCTGGTAGTTTTTTCACTGGAATGCTGATGTGGATGTCAAGCTGAACAAAATCCCAATTGAACATGCATAGAGAATTAATCAAAGCAAATGACATACCAGGTAAGCAATAGAACACAAACAGTTAAATAAAAGTGAGTCTACATGCCTTTTCTTTTCAAATATTTAATTTGGTGTAAACAAACAATCCCATGATCAAACAAGCTGGCAGCACAATAAATCTGAGACAATTGAGGTAGCAATATTTATTTAAGAGAGAGAGAGAGAGAGCCAAAGAGGATACCTGAAAGAATCAATGTATGTTGTTAATGTATTGACATCAATGCCACATGCCTTTGCACGTTCTTCCAGAAACTCTGGTACATGGACACGCTGAGCTCCTGAAATTATTTCCTCACCTGAAGCAAGGTGAACGAATGCATGAAATCCAGTCAAGCTAATAATAATAGGTACATTATCTGCTTTCATCAGTTTCATGCACATTAATTACAAAGACATGCAAATACAAAATAGAGTAATAGAACTGAAACACAAATATGCATTATAAACAGATCAATCCGTTAACATAGTACGTGGTAATATTTATTTGAAAAGAGCATGTAAAAGATAACCTGCATTTATATTTGATTTATAATATCCCAGGATACCAGATTCAGGAAAAAAAAACTTGAAATGTAAATTAAACAATGATGCTGAAAAAAAGAACTACTCTCCTACCTCGAATAAAGACATCAAATGAATTACTGTACTTTGCATCATCATAACACGGCATGGTGTAGAATGGCCTGACAGCCAAAGGATAGCGATGGAGAATGTAGAACTCAGTCCCATATCTGTAATCGAAAGCAAACACCCGTCTGCTCATTAGCACCGACTAAAACAGATAACAATATTAGGTCATTTATGCATATGAAAATCACAAAAATTGAATTACTTCTCCAAAACTAGCTGGCCTAATTTTCTCTCCGACTCTGTATTCAAGTCCCCATAAGGATCAATTTCCACTCCTGCATCCTGTCAAAACAAGTCACATGTATAGAACTTGGAAAATTTTCCAATTAGCAGCAACCAGCAAGTGATATGTATGCAGGAGGCCAAGAAAGTACAAGCACCATCTGTTTTTAAACATCAACTATTTTACATTGTCACATGATTTTTTTACCCAGTCAATGTACTTTAACAACCAAACTAACTTTTGAGTCTATTCCAAAAAACCCAGAAGAAGGACAGACTATATCCCTACTTCTCTCAGCATTCTTAACACGGAAAATATTAATTGCAGAGAAGCCATCTTAAATCTATCAGAACCATTGAACAATAACTAAAACATGTAGCTGAAACGTAATCATCTATCAATATTTAGTGCACTTGTGTAGCCTTAGTCAATATTTAGTGCATTCTCCTAAAAATCAATTCTTTTTCTCCAGCATTCTAACTCTTGTTAAACAGCAACCATCTTATGAGCATTTTGTTTACTAATGGTGATAATGATTTGATATATTATTCAAAATATCAGCTAAAAAATTATATCATAAATTATTTAAGAATATGAGCTCACCAATTAAAAGAAAGGTAAATAAATGCATGCATACCTTGAGCATTTGAACCCCTTCTTCAAATCTTAGCCGTAGAGTCTTTCGTAGGTACTGCATATTGAGAAGAACTCGAAAATCATATTTTTGGTGAAGGATTTTAAACCGATGTAAAGCCAATGTTCAAAACAATTGCAATATTAATGCTTTTTCAAAAGAGAGATATAAACTAGTGTATGACTATGAGCTAAAACTCATAATATTGCATTATTTATGCTTCCCAAAGTACCAGCTATTAACAATCAAATACTCTAGGGAAAGCCAGAATGATAACTCTGAAAGCTGTAATGAATGATTACCTTCAAAGGTTCAAAGGGATATTGCCGCCGAACAGCATCAAGTTCCTTTTTGCACTTATCATTCAAATGGTCAAACATTGTGACAAATAACCGATCTATAATATCCATTACCTGCATATAATAGTAATAATAATTATAATGATGATGACGATAATAATAACAATAATAAACACAATTTTACAGCAAAATATTGAACAAAATCCAATTTAGAAGCTCACGACAAGCAGCAAAAAATTATAATGAATTCCTACCTCGGAATAGTGTTTTTTAATTTCCATTTCAGCATCAAGACCAACAAATTCGCAAAGATGCCTATGTGTATAAGAGTCCTCTGCTCTGAAAACAGGCCCAACTACAAAAACACGCTCTTTATCACCACAAATAGCCATTTGCTTGTGAAGTTGAGGTGACTGTGCCAAGCATGCAGCTTGCCCCTTGTAGTCCAGCTTAAATACAGCAGAACCACCTTCACTAGCTCCTGCTATCAATTTTGGAGTGTGTATTTCTTGAAAGCCTTCTGATTCTAGAAATTTTCTAAATATCTGCACATTGATGCAGCTCATTTTAGATGGATGTTAAGCAAGTATAAAGGTCAATAATTAACAGCAAATCCATAAAAAATGTGTGAGCATATGTGTGTGTCGGAGAGACAGCTAGCTTGGGAAGGTTACTAGAGTTGATACATTACATTTGGGACAAAATATAAGTTCTATTACAAAGTGCAAAACCACTTTTGTTTTCCAACAGTTAAAATGAGAAGCCATGTTTTCAGAATATTCTATTGCTGTTCTAAAAGACTATATATGAGCTACACAAGGAGCAGAATCCCCAGTTCAACCATTTGACCGACATCAATAAAGAGATGGTCGCATTGCATTGCCAACTCATGATTTGAGTATTTACCAATAACAAAAAATAAGGTACAATTAGGTATCAAGGACAAAAGCAGGATGTTAAATAAAGAACCCTTATGTGACAGTCGCCCAAGGTATTGATATATTTACTCAATTTCAGTTCCTCAAAGGCAACTCATTTGGAATCAGCTTTGGAAGCCTAACCAAGTCATTTTCAAGTTTCCACTCAATAAACTGAAAGAATAGAATGAAATGAATAAGCTATTAAACGAGGAAAAAAAAGGATGATAATCACTGCGAAATGATGGTTATCTGGTTGACACAACCTGCAGTTGATTGTTCAAAACATACAGCATCCCCAGCTTCTGTTATTACTATAACCCCAAATGGTTATTTTTGTTAAAATTGAATTGTTTTAAGATTAGAATCAACTTTAAAAAGGCCTAAAAAGGCTTATCAACTCCAACGTGCTCTTAGTCTCCCTCTATCTATTATAGCATAACCAACAACGGATCCTGCATCTAATAATCCATAAGCATACTCATCTATTACCAGATAAAAAGTTCTTTAATCCAAAAAAATCTGACTTATAAGTAAAATGTACAGTAGTAATTAGTAAGCGTGTGCAACATAGGCATCAAAAGAGAGAGAGTTAGAAAGATTGAGCAGAAATAAGGAAAGAAGAATCTCACACTGCCAACTTCATGCTGAATATGGAAAATTCCTTGGTTAGCAGGTGTTCGCATGTCCAGAACTCTATAATTCAAACGGGTATCCTGGTTAACCCGAACAAGTTGTTCTCCAGCCTGGCCATTCAAATAACTCAATTAACATACACACAGAATATCTATTAGACCTTTGAAATTTTAAATCAAGATGTATAAGTTGTATTTTGCTCTGCAAATGTCATACAGAAGATATCCATAAGACCTTTGAAATTTTAAATCAAGATGTACAAGTTAGTATTTTGCTCTGTGCGAATGTCATACAGAAAATCCGTCAGACCTTCGAAATTTTAAATCAAGATGTACAAGTTAGTATTTTGCCCTGTGCGAATGGATCCATGAATATAATTTTTATTTAAGATAAGCAGAGAGATGATAGATGAAATGCAATCTGCACCTGCAAAGCTTCCTCAATCTCTTTTTCACTTCTAGCTGCATCCTCAATGTTAATGGGTAAAGTTGGCAAGGCTTTGCTGATACAATGAAGCTTCCTGACTTGAACTTCAACCTGCAAGAAACAAAAAAACAGTTCACAGAAACTTGTCAACATCCCACAAGGAACTTGGAAGACCATCACTAACGCAACACAAGATAATTTTAAGCCCTCACAGAAATGATCAGGCAAAAAGGATTTCGTTTATTCTTGGATGAATTCAGCCTCCAATGTCTACTAACTAATTCGTCTCCCCAGGCCTTCAAATTTTACTTTTTTTGTTGGCTATTAACCAAAATTCAGAATGCATATACATGCTCCCATCTGTAAGTATACTGTATATATAATATCAAAACAAACTAAAACACAAGTATTTCATTCTCAAAACAGTAAAATTAAAAAAAAAATCCTTATGAAACTTAATTATATGGAATTAAAAATAAGGTTAAAAAAAAAAAACCAATAACGAAGGGAAGGCAGAAAAGAAACCTGCTGCGTGGTGCCTTTGATGGGAACAGAAGGTACAGAAACCAGGCCTTGAACATCGACAATGGACTCGCGGCTAAGCCCGGCCACGAACTTCACCATTTGCCGGCTAACCAATTCAGGCTGAGCGGTAACCACGCACTGCACGGTGAAACCCTTCTGTCTAACCACTACAAAGGCCATATTCTTACCCACTGCACGAGTTGTTTGAGCTCGGCCCCTTATCAACACCTCCTTATCCTTCAACCCCTCGGTTAGCTCCTCGACTCTAGTCCAATCGCTGAGATTGCTCTCTTCCTTAGACTGTAGCTCATACAGCGGCACATTACCATAATTGGCGGCCAATGGATCTTCCTCTTCCTCAATGGCAAGAGATGAGGCAGCGGAGGCTAACGCAGCTTCCTGGCGGCGGCGTAACTTCTCCTGCTTAGCTGCCTCCTTCTTGGTCGCTTTCTTGCTGACAGATTGGGATGATTCTTCGTCTACTTGCTCCATGGGAAAGGTCGCGTTTGTTTGGTTTTTGGTGGAATACTGCGTGTGATTAAGAAATGAGCCGATATGAAATAAAGATCTCAGATAAACCCTACCCTGCTTCTGCCTTTCTGCAAGTCTATGGGCGCCCTGCAGCTAGGTCCATTCACAATCCAGGGATTTTTACCAAATGGAGGTGGGTTGAAGAAATTTTTGCTAGGCACGTGGCAAAACACAATTTTTGCATTTATTGGAATTACAATTAATTTTAATTAGGGTATATAATTAATAAAAATTATAAAATTAATTAAATATTTAAAAAAATTAATAAATAACATTGCATTAATTTAAATTGATTAAAATTATTTTAAAAATTATTATAATTAAATATAAATTAAAAAATAGAAATATAATATCAAAATTTTTTATTATAATTATTTTAAATTTTTTTATTTAATTTAATAAATTATCTTATAAATTAAATATAATTATGATAAATATAAAAATATAAAATTACAGTATTTTTTAACCAATAGTCATTTTTATTAATGGAAAAGCAAAACTTATTTGTAAAGAGTGATTTTTACTGGTGTGGAAAATAAGTTTATATACTAAAATGTTTTTATATAAAATTGTATTGATATTAAATTTAAAAATTTGTAATTTGAAAATGAGATCGGAAATAAATTTATAAATTAAACCGTTGGATTTTAATAACATTAAAATAGATAAACTAAACTATTTATTTTTAAAAAATTTAGAAAAATAAGTATAAATTTTAATATAATTAAATGATTAAATATTATATATTTAAAAGTATTTTAATCATTTCAAAAATAATTTTTAAAAAAATGAAATTTTGTACTTCCACTTTAACAAAATTAAAGTATAAAAGTTAAATTATTGGATTTTAAAAATAGGAAATATATTGGATTTTAAAAATAGGAAATATATATATATATATATATATATATATATATATATATATTATTTTACCAATATTTAAGAAATATAAAAAATAATTATCCCTAAATAAATTTTTGTATTTAGTAGCATAGAGTGTGTCGCCATTAGCACTTAAATAATAAATAAAGTGACCAATAGTGTTAGACATGCGCGGACTTGATGTTAACGTGGCAAATACGCGTAGGCACGGCAGTAGCGTGGCTGATACCATGGGCGAGCAGTATTCGATTCAAACTGAAAAAATCGATCAAATCGAATTGATTTGAAAATTTGGTTCAATTTTTTATACATTTCGATTCGATTCGGTTTTTAATTTTAAAAATTTCAGTTATTTCGATTCGATTCGATTTTAATTAGAAAAAAATCGAAAAAACCGAACCGAACCGATTAGTGATAATAATATATATTTTTAATAATATAGAGAAATTAAATCATATTAAAATTAAAATATTTTAATTAAATTTTAAAATATTAAAAATAAAGTATAAAAAATAAAAAAATTATTAAAAATTAAAACCGATTAAACCGAACCGAATTAAACTGAATCAGACTGATTAAATTTGATTTAATTTTTGACCAAAATCAGTTCGGTTCGATTTTCATAAATACTAAAATTTCAATTTTCGATTTATTTGATTCGGTTCAATTTTAAACCGAATCGATCGAATGCTCACCCCAGACTGATATGGAGCAAATGGCATTACACATTGTGTCATGTTAGTACTTCCAATGCTATTATTTATTTAAGGGATTAAGTGCAAAATACTAAAAGCAAAGTTCACTTGCATATTAAAAAAAAAAAGAAAAATTACTGTGGATCACCGAATTTTAACTATTAAGTCCAAATAATTTTTAATTTTAATTAAAATGTCACTCATAATTTTAAAATAAAATTATTGAATCTTTCTATGAGAGACCGTTGATTGCTTCTGTTAATTTTCTATAAAATGTTTAAAGTAGCTTTTATCTATCTTATAATTTATAATGTTATATTCCCTCCAATCTTGTAATTTTATATCAATTTTAATCTAATTTCAATCCATCATTCCCCTCTTTAGAAAATTTTTAAAATTAATAAATCTCCTAACCAAGCAATAACTAACCCTATAAAGAACATTTCATCCAATGGAAGGAGATATTTTATTTTAATCCAATTATAATTTACAAAATAAAATTTATTAATAAAATCTGAAAGTAAAATAAGTGAGAAACAATCGCCTTCGAATTTGAAACCTTGCATGCTCGAATTTGGGACCTTGCATGTTATTGTTCCTTGCTCATTGTGCTCATTGTGATGCAACAATGTTGCAATGGTTGAAGAATTGAATCTTGTGATGCCAAAATTTACAATATTAATAAAGATTTAAAGTGAGTGATCTATAATGATCTGTGGCCATCAGTTGTATTGCATCGAGAGAGAGGATGTGGCAATGACCGATGAAGGCCAGTGACGATCAGCTAAGAATGAGATGGGATGGAGAGGAGCTTTCAAGAGAGATAATGTTGCAATGGTAGATAAAGGCCAGAATGAGATGGGATGGAGAGGAGCTTTCGAGGGAAATGATGTTGCAATGGCAGATAAAGGCCAGAATGAGATGGGATATGGAGATGGAGAGGAGCTTTCAAGGGAGATGATGTTGAAATGGGGAGAGGAGCTCTCGACAGAGATAATGTTGCAGTGGCTGATAAAGGCCAACACGGTCAATTTGAGAGTGAGAACATTCAAAAATTTTATTCAGGGAGATCAATTTTAATTAATGGACAATAAAAATAAAATCTATAAAATAAATATATATTAAAAAATTTATAAAAATTAATAAAATATTATAATTAAATTATAATTTATCTATTTTTTCATTAATTAAAATATATTAATAACAACTTATTTTTAACGTTTATAAATATATTTTTTAATATGAGTTAACAATCAACCGATTAATCACTTATTTTTCATTTTATTATAAAATTGATTTTTAATAATATTTATTATAGAAAAAAAAATTTACTGTGATTGTGACATACAAACTCATAAAAAAAATATTGTTAGGGTAATATAATAATTTAATATAATATTTACTATAAAATTTATTTTTTAAAATTAAATTATCTTAACTCATTAACTATAAAAATAATATTTTCATTTCATTTTTTCTAAATTTAAATAACTGAACTAATTATCTATAAAAATGATACTTAATTTATATTTAAATATTTTTAAATTTAAATTATCTAATGTATTATCCATTAAATTTATATTTTTTAATTAAATTATTTTTTAAATTTAAATAGTCTATGAAACTCATTAATTAATAAAACATCACTCCATGAAACTCATTAATTAATAAAACATCACTCACAAAATACTTTTATTTATAAAAATTTAAAATCTATTTCTCTAAATTTAGATAGTTTAACGAATAATTTTAATTATATAAATAGATTAGAAACTAATTAAGTGAGATAATTATTTCCTAATAATAAAAATAGTGTATAAAATTAAATTACGCAATGAATGAATACTTTTTTAAAAAATTTATGTATTGGAATTAAAATTTTAAAGATAAAAAATAAATTTTTTGGATTGGAAAAAATAGAGAATGGGAGGGACAAAATAAAATGAACAACTAAAATTAAATGAACTAAATAGTATTGAAGGCAGATAAGGATTTATTTGATAAAAAGATTAAAGAAGTTAATTTTATAAAGTATAAAATATTTTAATTGCATAATTTTGCAATAAGTACTAACTAATAAATATTTTAAATATATAGAGATCGAATGGTAATTTTTTCTGCTATATGTAAAACTACCTAAACATCCCTATATAATTTAAAATTTTTCAGGGGTCCATGGCCCTCTTGGCCCCACCCTGAATCCGTCGGTAGTGAGAAGGGATAGTGAGGAGCTATCAAGGGAGAGGATGTTGCATAGATGGATAAAGGCCAATGACGATCGATAGAGAGTAAGACGGGATGGAGAGGAGCCATCGATTGAATGACAAGTGAAAGAAAACTTCGGGATAAAAAAAGGAGGCGATGATATAACCATTAGGCATGAATTTTCTATGGTGGTGAAGATAATTCAAAATTTGTGAAGCATGGTCCCACTTATTTGCTAAGTAAGTGATGTAGTCTAGAAATTAGATGTCCAATCGGTATAGAGAAATATAGATGAGATGAATGTGTCTAATAGCAATTACTTCGACATGCAAATTAATGAAGAGCTTAATTTGAGTTAAGAGCATGTAGAGAGCTTAATTAGTATTTCAAATATATGTACATGTGTTTACTTCATATTTATATATTGTAAAAAGGTAACAATTGCTATAAATATAAAAATAATAGATCAATATTTTGGATTAATGCAACACTGGCTGATAAAAAATGACTAATTGTTTTGACTAGACAAGTGATCAGAAGACTCAACACTTGGGTGACTAATCGTACTAAGTACATATGATAGGTGATAAATACTAAGTTTGGGTGAAATGTATCTAGGTAATAGACATCAAGTTTAGATAATAGATACTGAGTATGAATGATAGGTATCAAGCACAGGTGATGAGTTCTAAATTTGAGTGACATGTATCGAGCTTAAATGATAAGTTCGGAAGTATCTGTGATATTTAACGAGTCTGGATGACAAATATGAAGGGTCATTAATTGAACAACAAGTATTGAGTTGAGTGATAAGTGTCAAGTCATATCATATGTCCCTCCATTTGATCTTGATTCTTTATATTTGAGTTATGGCTGAGCAGTTTTTAGTTTTAATAGAAAATCAAATTACATCAAACTAAATCGAATTAAATTGAACCAATCGATTTGATTATTTAGTCTATTCGATTTAATTTGATTATTGATTTTTAAAATATCAGTTTTTAGTTCGATTAAAAAATTGAAATCAATGAGAAAAACCGAACTGAATTGTCCATATATATATATATATATATATATATATATAACCTAAAAAAACCCCTAACCCTCTTCTCCTTTTTCTCTCTTCTACTGTAGAAGTTCTACCAATTCTCTCCCTTCCTCCCAGCCTCTCTTTCCCCTCAATCCCAATGGAATTGCCCCTTCACGAGAAGACTACTCGTTTCTTCCTCTTCTTCTTTCTTTAATTATTTATCAACAAATCTCAATCCCTCTAGTTTCTATTTTACTCGGCGACATGAATCTACCTGAGAAGAAATTATTGATAATGCTCGACGCCTTGGATATCCGCTTTGGTTATGGTTTTTGCTTTAATTATTGTTGACTGGTTATGGTTTCTCCTTGTAATCTATGTTTTTTTCTTTTTTTTTTTTCCCTTAATATATTTGATTAAATCTTTAGGGTTTGATTGTTGAAGAATCTGTGTTATGGATATATACTTAATTTGTTATTCTTGGATTAATATTAATTGTTAACAAGCTTGGGATTTAGCTAGATTTGATTTAATAATTTTTCTTTTTTTTTTTTTTATATTTCTAAGTTGTTTGCTGGTTTGAAATTGTTATTGATGAATGTTATTGTTGATGAAATTGTTAAATTGAGAGTGGTCACGTTTTTTAGTAGAGACAGAGTTGAAAATGCATAAATCGGTTCTTACTTTATAGAATCGCATAAAATCAAATTGAATTAGTTCGGTTTGATTCAGTTTTCTCTAATTTCAGTTTGATTTCGCTTCTGATTATTTATAAATTTGGTTTTTTTAATTTTTCATTTTCGATTCTGATTCAGCTCATAACCGACTGATTGCTCACTTTTAATTCGAGTTGATTCATATACCCATACTTATTTATTATCATACCTTTTCTTGCGAACAAACTCATCTCCCCAAAATATGTTTTTTTTTTCCATTTTATTGATATGTACTTGCAAATTTTTACTTAATGAAAGTATTTTTCCTTTTTTTTGCATGTCTAATAATACTTTATGTAGATTTGGGACTAACCAAATAAGCCTAGAGAATCTTCTGCTCATAGAATTATTAAAATTTTGGGACTAACACTCAAAAATAGGCCTGGCGAATTTTCATCTTACGGCTTGATGCGAAATCCAAGACCAACTCGTGATACAAAACTCTCGTCAACAACTTGACAAAGAACGATGTAAAGATATATTCCAGAAAATTGTTCTACTATACCCCTAACCAACCAATGTGATTAGAAACATAGATAATAGAGCAAAGATTGCTATATAATTACAAACATAGATAATGTAACATCCCCAACACCTTAATTACTTAACTGAGCTGGAGACATTACATTCTGAAACAATTCTCTTATTTTTCCTTTATTTTATATCATATAAATCATAACCCCATTTTTTTTATTTTTACTGAAAATTCGGCAAAGTTTCCTCTGAAATATGACTTAATTCCACCTGTGAATAGTAATCTCACACTTCTATCAATTTCAACCTTAACCCCCAAACTTCTTTCAATATCAATACAATTTCAATTCAGATTAAGCACTTCATAAATTATCTCATTAATCTCAACATCCAAACTTATACTAATAACCCATATTTACACCAAAATTAAAGTCTTCAAATATATTTAATTCAAATCATCTACAACTAAAACTTTATGTACATGCCAAATTTCCACAATCAACTTTATATAAAATTTACAAAATATACCCCCAAGATAGATAATGATGTAACTCTGGCTGGGTTGATGCAGATCTTGATCTACTGCTACTTGGGTCTACAACCTGCCTGAGGAAAAAATAAATTCCTACGCGCTAAGCAAATTGCTTAGTGGTGCTCAACTTTTTTTTTTTTTTTAAATAACACATGTAAATCAAAATTCATTTAACCACAACAACTTAAACAAATAACAAGAAACTATATAGCAAATAATTTAAAATAAAATTAACTCATATTATTATTTCACATATATACATATTTTCATTTCATAGTCTTTTTCTTTTTCTTCATCATGTAAAAAGTTTTATTTTCTCATAATACTTTTATTTTTTTATTATTTTTCTGTTGGCCCCTATAAATTTAAATGGGACTGTTAAGTGAGATAAGAAAACTGTAACTGTAGGGCACAAAGTGCCAAATAACTGTATGCATGGCTCAAAAGCCGATTCTATAACTGTAGAATATGGCATGCCACACCCTTAAACTAACTCACAATTCCCACCAAACTTACTACCAAACTTACTAGGGCCAGACTTTAAATAATTTAGACATTTAAACAGGGGAATAAAAACTTTCAATACAGTGTAACTGTCAATTGTTCAAACTATAACATTTTATCATATTACAACTCTGCTTTTAAGTATTGTCATATCCTATAAATTTATTAATTTAATTTAACTACATAAATTACAAATTCATAATTTAATACTTAATAAATTAACTATTATTCTGTTTATTATTATTAGTATTTTTTTCTAATCTAATATATATTTTTTTCTATTTATCACAATATATCTTATTTCAATTTTCTTTTTAATTCCTATTTTTTATCTTATATTATTCTTATTATTCTTCAACATCATATTTACACTATGTCTCATTTTTCTTATTCCTTTAATTTCTTTTTTTTTTTCATCTAATCTAATATCTCTTCTTTTTTTTTTTTTAGCCTACTAATTTTTTTTTTATTTGTCACTATATCTAACCAAAATATTTTTCTATCAAAGAAAATAGAGTCATTTCATTATATCCATAACTTTTACATATTAATTTTAAAATTGTCTATCTATTAAATCTATTATTTCTCAAACTTTGATTATACAAATACAATTAAGCTATTGTTCACTTGGTCTATTTCTACTAGGGTAGTAAATTTCAAATAGAACATAAATAACAATTTCTTGCATTTATTAAAATAGAGTTGAGCACAAACCTTCCCAAGATCTTTCTCAAGCTTAAAATTCTCTAATTTTCCTTTAATTTTCCTTTCCCATCCACTTCTTCTTCATGAAAAAAAAATACACCAATAAATCAAATTAATACAATATTTTTCATAAATATTCACATAAAATGATAAGAAATATCCCTACAATAAAAATCCCTAACATACCTTTAAATTTCCAAACCCTTGGTTACTATTCACTCTCTTTCAACCTTGGAATTTCTCTTTGATTTCCCTTTTTTTTCTTCAAATTTTACTTTGAAAAGGTGTTGGGATAAGATGTGTAATTGATTGTAGGTGAAATTGTGAAGCAATTTTGGTGTAAAAGAGGAAAGATGGAGAAATGAAATTTATTCATATGCACGGGAAGGAGAAAGAAAATGGGAAAGGTAGAAGATGGGTTTTTTTTTGTTTTGTTCTCTGCTACCCTTTTCTTCTTTCTACTTTTCTTTTTCTTTTTCTTTTCTTCTTTTTTTTTTTTTTGGTCAAGTGGCTAGCAAATTGCCACTTGTACTTATATTAAAATTTAATTTGTCTTTTTTTTTTCTTCTTCTCTTCTCTTTTTTTTCTTATTTCATTAATTAATTACTTATTTCTTTATTTTATTATTTTATTATTTTTTTATTAGGGATGTTACAACTCTACCCCTCTTATAAAAATTTCGTTCTCCAAATTTTACCTGTATTAAAGAGATGAGGATACTGTGCTTTCATGACATCTTCGCTTTCCCAAGTTGCTTCTTCTACTTTGTGATTCCTCCACAGGACTTTAACAAGAGGAATTCTTTTGTTTCTCAATTCTTTTATTTCTCTTGCTAGAATTTTCACAGGTTCTTCTTCATATGACAAGTTTGGCTGTATATCCACAGATTCTGCTGGGAGGATATGAGAGGGATTTGACCTGTATCTTCTAAGAATGGAAACATGAAAGGTATTGTGTATCTTGTCAAGTTCTGGTGGTAAGGTTAGCTTGTAGGCTACCGGTCCTACACGTTCCACAATTTCATAAGGACCAATAAACCTAGGACTTAGTTTGCCCTTTTTGCCAAATCTCGACACTTTTTTCTAAGGTGACACTTTAAGGAATACTTTATCGCCCACCGAAAACTCTATATTCTTTCTTTTCTTATCTGCATATGACTTTTGTCTGTCTGATGCTGCCTTTAACCTCTCCTTGATGATCTTAACCTTTTCTTCTATTTGTCTTATCAAGTCAGGACCCACAAGCTTATCTTCACTTAGCTCGGTCCAGCATAGAGACACAGCTCCTTAACATGTCTTACTTCTTCTTCATGAAAAAAATACACCAATAAATCAAATTAATACAATATTTCTCATAAATATTCACATAAAATGATAAGAAATATCCCTACAACAAAAATCCCTAACATACCTTTAAATTTCCAAATCCTTGGTTACTATTCAATCTCTTTCAACCTTGGAATTTCTCTTTGATTTCCCTTTTTTTTTTCAAATTTTACTTTGAAAAGGTGTTGGGATAAGATGGGTAATTGATTGGAGGTGAAATTGTGAAGCAATTTTGGTGTAAAAGAGGAAAGATGGAGAAATGGAGTTTATTCATATGCACGGGAAGGAGAAAGAAAATGGGAAAGGTAGAAGATGGGTTTTTTTTTGTTTTGTTCTCTACTACCCTTTTCTTCTTTCTACTTTTCTTTTTCTTTTTCTTTTCTTCTTTTTTTTTTTTTGGTCAAGTGGCTAGCAAATTGCCACTTGTACTTATATTAAAATTTAATTTGTCTTTTTTTTTTCTTCTTCTCTTCTCTTTTTTTTCTTATTTCATTAATTAATTACTTATTTCTTTATTTTATTTTTTTATTATTTTTTTTATTAGGGATGTTACAACTCTACCCCTCTTATAAAAATTTCGTTCTCCAAATTTTACCTGTATTAAAGAGATGAGGATACTGTGCTTTCATGACATCTTCGCTTTCCCAAGTTGCTTCTTCTACTTTGTGATTCCTCCACAGGACTTTAACAAGAGGAATTCTTTTGTTTCTCAATTCTTTTATTTCTCTTGCTAGAATTTTCACAGGTTCTTCTTCATATGACAAGTTTGGCTGTATATCCACAGATTCTGCTGGGAGGATATGAGAGGGATTTGACCTGTATCTTCTAAGCATGGAAACATGAAAGACATTGTGTATCTTGTCAAGTTCTGGTGGTAAGGTTAGCTTGTAGGCTACCGGTCCTACACGTTCCACAATTTCATAAGGACCAATAAACCTAGGACTCAGTTTGCCCTTTTTGCCAAATCTCGGCACTTTTTTCTAAGGTGACACTTTAAGGAATACTTTATCGCCCACCGAAAACTCTATATTCTTTCTTTTCTTATCTGCATATGACTTTTGTCTGTCTGATGCTGCCTTTAACCTCTCCTTGATGATCTTAACCTTTTCTTCTATTTGTCTTATCAAGTCAGGACCCACAAGCTTATCTTCACTTAGCTCGGTCCAGCATAGAGACACAGCTCCTTAATATGTCTTACTTCTTCTTCATGAAAAAAATACACCAATAAATCAAATTAATACAATATTTCTCATAAATATTCACATAAAATGATAAGAAATATCCCTACAACAAAAATCCCTAACATACCTTTAAATTTCCAAACCCTTGGTTACTATTCACTCTCTTTCAACCTTGGAATTTCTCTTTGATTTCCCTTTTTTTTTTCAAATTTTACTTTGAAAAGGTGTTGGGATAAGATGGGTAATTGATTGGAGGTGAAATTGTGAAGCAATTTTGGTGTAAAAGAGGAAAGATGGAGAAATGGAGTTTATTCATATGCACGGGAAGGAGAAAGAAAATGGGGAAGGTAGAAGATGGGTTTTTTTTTGTTTTGTTCTCTGCTACCCTTTTCTTCTTTCTACTTTTCTTTTTCTTTTTCTTTTCTTCTTTTTTTTTTTTTTGGTCTAGTGGCTAGCAAATTGCCACTTGTACTTATATTAAAATTTAATTTGTCTTTTTTTTTTCTTCTTCTCTTCTCTTTTTTTTCTTATTTCATTAATTAATTACTTATTTCTTTATTTTATTTTTTATTATTTTTTTATTAGGGATGTTACAACTCTACCCCTCTTATAAAAATTTCGTTCTCCAAATTTTACCTGTATTAAAGAGATGAGGATACTGTGCTTTCATGACATCTTCGCTTTCCCAAGTTGCTTCTTCTACTTTGTGATTCCTCCACAGGACTTTAACAAGAGGATCCTCTTATAAAAATTTCGTTCTCCAAATTTTACCTGTATTAAAGAGATGAGGATACTGTGCTTTCATGACATCTTCGCTTTCCCAAGTTGCTTCTTCTACTTTGTGATTCCTCCACAGGACTTTAACAAGAGGAATTCTTTTGTTTCTCAATTCTTTTATTTCTCTTGCCAGAATTTTCACAGGTTCTTCTTCATATGACAAGTTTGGCTGTATATCCACAGATTTTGCTGGGAGGATATGAGAGGGATTTGACCTGTATCTTCTAAGCATGGAAACATGAAAGACATTGTGTATCTTGTCAAGTTCTGGTGGTAAGGTTAGCTTGTAGGCTACCGGTCCTACACGTTCCACAATTTCATAAGGACCAATAAACCTAGGACTCAGTTTGCCCTTTTTGCCAAATCTCGGCACTTTTTTCTAAGGTGACACTTTAAGGAATACTTTATCGCCCACCAAAAACTCTATATTCTTTCTTTTCTTATCTGTATATGACTTTTGTCTGTCTGATGCTGCCTTTAACCTCTCCTTGATGATCTTAACCTTTTCTTCTATTTGTCTTATCAAGTCAGGACCCACAAGGTTATCTTCACTTAGCTCGGTTCAGCATAGAGACACAGCTCCTTAACATGTCTTACTTCTTCTTCATGAAAAAAATACACCAATAAATCAAATTAATACAATATTTCTCATAAATATTCACATAAAATGATAAGAAATATCCCTACAACCAAAATCCCTAACATACCTTTAAATTTCCAAACCCTTGGTTACTATTCACTCTCTTTCAACCTTGGAATTTCTCTTTGATTTCCCTTTTTTTCTTCAAATTTTACTTTGAAAAGGTGTTGGGATAAGATGGGTAATTGATTGGAGGTGAAATTGTGAAGCAATTTTGGTGTAAAAGATGAAAGATGGAGAAATGGAGTTTATTCATATGCACGGGAAGGAGAAAGAAAATGGGAAAGATAGAAGATGGTTTTTTTTTTTTTTTTGTTCTCTGCTACCCTTTTCTTCCTTCTGCTTTTCTTTTTCTTTTTCTTTTCTTCTTTTTTTTTTTGTTCAAGTGGCTAGCAAATTGCCACTTGTCCTTATATTAAAATTTAATTTGTCTTTTTTTTTTCTTCTCTTCTCTTTTTTTTCTTATTTCATTAATTAATTACTTATTTCTTTATTTTATTTTTTTATTATTTTTTTATTAGGGATGTTACAGATAATCAAGCAAAGTTTGCTCTACTACACCCCTAACTAATCAATGTGATTAAAAATATAGATAATCAAGTAATTTCAACTTCGAAAATACCAAAAGAAATTCTTAATAAGCTAACTAAGTATGGAGGATATCCATATTAGAACGCCACAATATTAAAATTTGATAAATTGCTAAATAATGGAGAAAAACCAAATATTGTTCATAACATCATCTTTATTCATTGGCTAATTGTGGCTACCACCTTAAGGTGTTTTTATAGCCTCAATCTAGTAAAATAATTAAATCTAAATTACATTAAAAATTATTTTTCTAAATTTTCTTTGAGAAATCTCCTTCCTAAATGGGCTGTACGAATTTAGCTTCTAATTTAGGCCAAATTAATTTAAAACAAATCTCACAAAATACTAAAATACCAAAATAACAAAATTGACCTAAGTGCAATTGGATCATACATGCATTACACGATCTGAAATTGTATTGTGCATCCACATATGTTGAAGTCTGTGTTGCTAATTTTCTTATTATCTTATACTTTCCAAATACAGTCCTCATCTCGTATACCTTAAGTTAAGAGATAGTAGTTTGATTTATCATAATTTGGAGTTTTCTATTTTAAATCTTTGAAGCATCGTGTCATTTTCTTCCTCGTATCATTCTCTATTTCTTTGAAAAGATTCGTCATCGAATATTCAACCATAATGACAAGAAAAGAATCGACATACATAGAATCCTCTTTGAATTCAGTATGACATTTCGCGAATGAAGTACTAAACTTTGACACATCTCCTCTTTTTTCTTTTATTTTTAAATCAAACAATTGAAACATATTTTTTTCTTCACTCTTCTTTTTTTTTTTATCTCTCACTTTTTTTAAATCTCACTCCATTGAAATAAAAAAAATTTTCTTCTTTTTTTTTTACATAAATATAACTGAATTTTTTTTCTTTGTTTTTTTAAAGAGAAACTATAAAGTAAATTGAAATAAAAAATAATAAGATAGACAAAAAAACTTATGAAACAAATAAATATAGATAAATAGGAATTTATCTATCACCGTACTCTAATATCAACTGATACGGAACTCAGGATCAACATAAGATCAAAAATTCCATCACACAACTTGACAATGAGCGAGACAAAAATATCTTCTAAAAGGCTGCTCTACTACACTTCTAATCAACAAATGTGATTAGAAATATAGATAATAGAGCGTAGGTTGCTCTATTACACCGCTAAGCAACCAATGTGATTAGAAACATAGATAATCAAGCGAAGATTGCTCTACTATACCCATAACCAATTAATGTGATTAGAAACATAGATAATCTAGTGATTCCAGCTTTGAGAACGCCACAAGAAATTTTTGATAAATTAGCTAAGCATGGAGGATATCTATATTAGAACGCCACAAAATTAAATCTTGATATAAGTTGCTAAATAATATAGAAGAACCAAATATTGTTCATAATATCATCTTTATTCATTGGCTAGTTGTGCCTATCACCTTAAGGTGTTTTTTTTTTGCCTCCAAACTCTAATTCTAGTGTAGGAAGTTGTAATTACAATATAAGAATGATATCTAGTCAAATAGTCAAACCTATATTACATTAAAGATCATTTTCTTAAATTGTCTTTGAGAAATCTCCTTCCTAAATAGGTTGCATGAATTTGGCTTCTAATTTAGGCCTAATTAGTTTAAAACAAATTCCACAAAATAATAAAATGCTAAAATAACAAAATTGGCCTAAGTGGAATTCGACCATATATGCATTATGTGATTTGAAATTGTGTTGCGCATCTACATGTATTGGAGAGTGTATTGTTTATTTCCTTATTCTTCCATACTTCTCAAATATAGTTCTCATCTCGTAAACCTTGAATTAAGTGATGATGGCTTGATTTGTCATCACTACCTCTATGGGGTTAAATGTGAGATCTTTACAGATCATAAAAGCCTGCAGTACATCCTGAGTCAAAGAGACTTGAACTTGAGATAGAGAAGATGGGTGGAGCTGCTGAGTGACTATGATTGCAAGATTCAGTACCATCCGGGTAAGGCGAATGTTGTGGCGGACGCTTTAAGCCGAAAATCACTCGGCAGTTTATCCCACATATCGGCAGAGAGGAGGCCAGTGGTGAAGGAGTTTTACAAGCTCATTGAGGAAGGTCTACAGATGGAGTTGTCTGGTACAGGTGCCTTGGTGGCCCAGATGAGAGTGGCACCCGTGTTTCTGGAGCAGGTGGCTCAGAAACAGCATGAGGACCCGGAGTTAGTGAAGATTGCCAGGACTGTTCAGTCAGGCAATGATAGTGAGTTCAGATTCGACAGCAAGGGGATCCTCCGCTATGGGAGCAGACTATGTGTACCAGATGACATAGGGCTAAAAGGAGATATTATGAGGGAGGCTCATAATGCAAGATACAACATTCACCCCGGAGCCACCAAGATGTATCAAGATCTGAAGAAGGTTTATTGGTGGTCAGCAATGAAGAAAGAAGTGGCACAGTTTGTGTCAGCCTGCGAGGTGTGTCAAAGGGTGAAGCTGGAACATCAGAAGCCGGCTGGAATGCTTAACCCGCTACCTATTCCAGAATGGAAATGGGAAAATATAGCTATGGACTTCGTAGTGGGGTTACCGGCAACGTCCAACAGAGTGGACTCCATATGGGTGATTGTGGACAGACTCACCAAATCTGCTCACTTCATTCCTGTCAGGAGTGGCTATTCTGTGGACAAGTTAGCGCAGGTGTATGTCGATGAGATCGTCAGACTGCATGGGGTTCTTGTTTCGATAGTGTCAGATAGAGGGCCCCAGTTCACCTCCAGATTTTGGCGGAGTCTGCAGAATGCCATGGGTACTAGGTTGGATTTCAGTACTGCCTTCCACCCCCAGACTGATGGACAGTCAGAACGGACCATCCAAACTATCGAGGATATGCTCAGAATGTGTGTGCTGGACTTTGGCGGTTCTTGGAGGCAGCATCTACCTTTGGTGGAGTTTGCCTACAATAACAGCCATCATGCTAGCATCGGGATGGCTCCTTATGAAGCTTTATATGGAAGGAAGTGCAGATCACCTGTTTGCTGGGAAAAAGTTGGAGAAAAGGCCTTGGCAGGGCCTAAGCTAGTAGAGATCACCAGCAGGGTAGTACCCATAATCAGAGAAAGGATCAAGACTACTGCAAACAGACAGAAGAGTTATGCAGACCTCCGCAGAAGGCAGTTAGAGTTTCAGGAGGGGGATCTGGTATTGCTCAAGGTGTCTCCTATGAAAGGAGTGGTTCGCTTTGGGAAGAAAGGTAAACTAGCCCCACGATACATCGGACCCTTTGAAATCTTGCAAAGGATTGGGAATGTGTCGTACAAGCTGGATTTACCTGCTTCAATGGAAAGAATCCATCCGGTTTTCCATGTTTCAATGTTGAGGAAGTTTGTGTCAGATCCGAGCAAGGTTCTTAGTGAGCCTGATGTGGAGGTCCAAGAGGATCTCACCTATGTTGAACAGCCAGTACGGATCATAGACACCCAGATCAGAAAGTTAAGGAACAAGGAAATCCCGATGGTGAAAGTTCTGTGGAACCACCACAATTTGGAGGAATGCACTTGGGAGACACGGGAGTCTATGCTCCAGCAGTACCCTCATCTCTTTTAAGGTTAGATCCCTATGTGTTTATGTGCTATGTATGTATGTTATGTTTTATGCCATGCTATATGTGCTAGTTGAGGTACATTCGGGGACGAATGTTCTTAAGAGAGGGAGAATGTAATACCCGGCTAGACTCCGGTATCGGAATTCCTACCGTCCGGTGGAATCTCGGATGTCGGAGGCCTCTAGTAGGGTAGAATCATGTTTTCATAAAATGTTTTAAGGTATTTCATGGTTTTAAGTAAAATGGAAATGAGTTTTTGCTTAAAAACAACCTTGGAGGAAAACTCAGGTTCGGCCGCCGAACATGCATGCCTTCGGGAGCGCCTTTAGGCCCCCGAAAGCATAAGTGAGGAAAGTCCATGTTCGGCCGCCGAACCTCAAGTTCGGCCGCCGAACATGGCATGCATGCGGAGGCACATTCGGCCCCCGAACGTGGCCTAGCCAGCCACTATAAAAGGGTCCCTTAGCCGAAAACGGGCGAACTTTTCTCCATTTTCGGCCAAGGTGAGCTTCCGCCGCCCCTCACCGATCTTTGATGTTTTTCCTCTAGATCTTTCAAGTTTTTCACTTGTTTTAACTTCGTTTTGAAGATTTGAACTCTTGAGCAAAGTTTTGGAGCTTTGAGGTTCAAGAACTCGAATCTCTTCCAACTCCAAGTTTGGTCGCCTCTACTCTCGATCTTCAAGAGGTAAGAGTCGATCTCTAGCTTATAGTATGTTTTAAACAAGTTTTATGCAAGTTCATGGGGTAGAAAATGCATGTGTAGCTTATGTTGAACTTATGGGTTTTTGATGTGATTTTGAACAATGTGGCTTGCAAATGTATGTTGGATGTGTTATAGATGGGGTTTTAGTTAGTTGATGCCCTAGGAACTTGTATGCTTGTGTATGAGTGTTGTAGAATAGGTTTATGCATGTTTGGGTGGTTTTGGAGGCATAAATGTATAGGGGAGTTGAGTTTCTGCCATTCTGGGAGAAACCAGGTTCGGCAGCCGAAGGAACTTTCGGCCGCCGAACGTGCTTGCGGAGGCAGCCTTCGGCTGCCGAAGCTTGCCCCCGAAAGGAGACTTTCATCTCTGTCTAGGAGTTTTGGCCGCCGAAGGTGCCGCCGAACCTGCCTGACTTTCGGCTCTGGAGGGACTTTCGGCCGCCGAACCTGCCGCCGAAAGTGCCCTGTTCAGCCATTCCTTGCATGTTTTTCTATGATTGTTCCATGATATTTTAGGAGGTTTTTGGGGAATAGTTTAGAGTTATGTTCATGTTTGTTTGGTCCCTCATTTGAGTCTGCCTGTGTAGGTTCGGACCCGAGGAACCGAGGACCCCAGCAGTGAGTCTGTTGCCCCAGTGTCTGGTCAGAGCTATCCAGAGGTGAGTGGAATAAACCTTTATGTTTTCAAGCAAATAAATCGTATAGTTTTGAGCATGTTCATGCATCATGAATGTCATGTGATGAATTAGGTTGCTTGCACTAGAATTCACGAATATGTTGCATTGCATATTTTAAATGTTGATGTGGATGAACGTTGGATGATCCATAGCCCTCGATCTATGATATGACGATGTGATATGTACGGTACGGATAGTAAGACCAGTGGGACCCATTCTACGTTCGCTGGCACTATGTAAGAGAAAGACCAGGACCCATTCTACGTTCTGGCACAGTTAGACCATGTTATGCTATGATATGTAAGGGAAAGACCAGGACCCATTCTACGTTCTGGCACAGTTGGACCATGTAGAGGGCCATTGGTGACAGGTTCATCCTTGATGTGATTATCTGTGATGTGATGCATTCCATGATCCATATGATTTAAATGTTTTATTATTCTGCTCACTGGGCTCTAGTAGCTCACCCCTCTCCCCTTTTCCCCAGGACTGCAGGTACAGAGTAGACCAAGAGGTTTACAAGAGTAATGAAGTCTGGTGTATGTAATAGATAGTGTGGACATGATAAATGTTTTAATGTTATGTAAAAGTATAGTTTCAGTCATGTAATGATATTGAGGATTAGATATTGTGCTTGACATTGTGTATGAGGTATCCCTTTTATTACATGATCAAAATGTTTTATAATGTTCATGGAAGCCAACTCATCTCATGTTGTATCGCCCGCTGGGGCATTGATGAGATCCCACAGAGGGATCACGATTATGATCATGACTATGTACATGTATGTTCAGGTTGAGTTGAATGTTTGAAGGAAAAGTTTTAAATTTTTATGCATGTTGTTGATCATGTATGGGATTATGCAGGTTTACAGGTTATATGTCAGGCTTGCTACGGGTCCCGGCGGCCTTAAGCCGATCTGGATCCTAGCGCCGGTAGCGGTCCGATTTTCGGGTCGTTACAATATCTATATTAGAACGCCACAAAATTAAATCTTGATATAAGTTGCTAAATAATATAGAAGAACCAAATATTGTTCATAATATCATCTTTATTCATTGGCTAGTTGTGCCTATCACCTTAAGGTGTTTTTTTTGCCTCCAAACTCTAATTCTAGTGTAGGAAGTTGTAATTACAATATAAGAATGATATCTAGTCAAATAGTCAAACCTATATTACATTAAAGATCATTTTCTTAAATTGTCTTTGAGAAATCTCCTTCCTAAATAGGTTGCATGAATTTGGCTTCTAATTTAGGCCTAATTAGTTTAAAACAAATTCCACAAAATAATAAAATGCTAAAATAACAAAATTGGCCTAAGTGGAATTCGACCATATATGCATTATGTGATTTGAAATTGTGTTGCGCATCTACATGTATTGGAGAGTGTATTGTTTATTTCCTTATTCTTCCATACTTCTCAAATATAGTTCTCATCTCGTAAACCTTGAATTAAGTGATGATGGCTTGATTTGTCATGATTTGGAGTTTTCCATTTTAAACCTTTGAAGTATCGTGTCATTTCTTTACTCGTATCACGGCTCTTACTTGTACTAGTGTTGCTTGAAAATTTTTCGCTATTACTCTTTTGTCACTTTCTCCATGACCCTCCTATCTAGCCGTCCTACCTCGGATTAATTAGCTTTTTTATCTTCACAAGTGCTTGTAATTTATCATCTAATCGAATGTATTTCTGAGTTCTCCCCATGAGATCCCAGTACATAGTAGTTGGATTCTTGATGAATGAATCCATAAACTTGATATTACTCGTATCTTTTCTTAATGCTTCAAAGGCAGTTTCTTGATTTAAGTTTTTTACCTAAATTGCCTCAGTATTGAAACATGAAATATATGCTCTTAAAGACTCACCCTCTTCTTGTTGGATCTTGCTGAGATCAAATAAAAGTTGCTTAGGAGGAATACAAATAATAAATTTAGATTTAAAATAGCATTGCTAATAGATTAAAATTATGTATGGAACCTGACCATAGTTACCAATATCATTTTTTGGACCAACCCAGTTAGAGTCGATTTAGAACACCCAGCACAGAATAAAGTCATTCACATTCCAGAGTTATATTCTTATACAAAAGATAGCAAGATGACTCCTGGGATCAGTAGTCTCATCATAATTATCCAGAGTTGGCATCTTAAGCTTCAAAGAAAAAGTCTTAGCCATGATTTCTTTGGAAAGTGGAGATGAGTTCCACAATTTGTAATTCTCACTCTTCTCCTTCTGATTTTTTAATTGCACGTACCATCTCCCAATCCACATTCTTTGAAGTCTTATAAAAAAATGCATCTTCTATTCTTTTTTTCCCTTTTGACCTAGTGTCCTTATTTCTTAGTTCAACCTGAGTCGTTGGTTGAGATTCTAACTTATGGGCCTTATATTGGTTCAACAATCACCTGAAGCCTCTTAACACATTGAATGGCTTGCTCATTGATCATAAACACTGACTCTACTGCCTTTGTAAGGGAGATGCATTAGGTCCACTTCCTGTTGTTGCCCTATTGGCAACATTTCGTGACGTATCAACCATTAATTCAGATTTAACAATAAAAATAAATAAAGAAATATGATATATATAATAATTCAAATCCGAAGAAAATTATAAGAGAAATTCTTGCTTCTAGCAGTGGAACCAAATAATGTAGTTTAGGAATTATATATCCATGTGAAATGAGTATCCAATCTACACAAAAAAAAAAGATAAGGTGGATAGTGTCTAGTTGTGGCCACTCGATACTCAAATCAATAAAGAAATTAATTTGGGTAATATATATTGAGTCAGAGTACTAGGCATCGAGTCTAGGTGACAGGTGTCTCTAAATGATAGGCACTAAGCATGATAAGGTAGTTTGGGTAAGTACAAAAAATAAATTCTTTAATTGAGTATCTAAAGTAAGATATGGACTATTTCATAGATTGATTAGAGAGAAAAAAGAGTTATGGCTCATATGAAGTTAGTCATATAAGCCTTTTAAAATTAAAAAAAAATTAAATAAAATCTTTAAATTTTTAAAATATATAAAATAATATTTTTTTTATATATATATTTACATCATTCTTCTATAACTTTTCTATAACTAATCTCTCTGTAATATATATCAATTTATATCATCTATTAAATTCTCGATAAAATAACCAATATTATATTTTATTATATTAATAATGGTAATCATGAGAAATATAATTCAAAGACAATTTTTTTAATCATTTAATAAAGAGTATATTATCAATTTGCTTTTATATTAGGCTAAATTCTCAAAAACTTTATATACTAAAAAATTTTTTGTGTATGATTTTATTTGAATTTAAATTGAAATAAATTATAATTTTTTATCTATTTTAAAAAAGATGAAAGACTTATTTATCATATTTTAAATTTTAAAAGGTATATATATATATTCTTAGAAAATATTTAAGTTACGTTAAAAGATTTCAATAACTTATTTAGTTTATTTTAATAGCTGAAGAGTTTATTTTAATTGAAAAAAAAAATTAAGGACTTATTTGACTATAAATAAATACTTTAAGGACTAGAATGATCCTTTTACCCGCTGGATATCGACCTTGTGATCAGATATCAGTTAATCTTTGGCGCCATGAAATCTGTCATTTGAAACCACAGTGACTCGACAGTCGTCACTCTCTTCACTTTTTAACTTTTTGGTTTTATTATATCTCAAGCAATCGTCAGTACAACCTACGCATCCAACCCTTGCCCTAAAATGCCATCTCCCTGTTTCTCTATATGCATGATCATAAGATAAAATTAGGGCATGAAATTTGAGGATTCAGATTTCAGTTGAAAAGGGGCAACTTTTCTAATCAAGTAAGTTTTCTTTCTAATTTTGTACCTCTTATATCCTTTTGTTGTTTGATTTAATCATTTTATACCCAACATAGCCACCCTCCTCTTCTTCTTCTTCTCTCGCCCCAAACCCTAATAGCTCAATGCCGTTGCCAATTGCAGAAAAAGATTAGTTTCTGAACTTTTAAGTGATTGAGTTGGATAAATTTTGCAAGTTACTATCCTTTGGGATTAGTTAGTATTTAATTGAATTGGTTTAGTACTGTTCTGCTTCTTGTTAAGTAGTTAGGATCTTTTGGAACTTGCGAATTTTTAGAATTAAATTACTGTATTTCAGACAATTCCCCTTTACCTTTCAGGATACCAATTCAGAATGGGAGAATTTTTCTTTCTGATTCTCATTGTGTGCTTTGATTTTATTGTTTAGTTTTGAGGAAGAAGAGTTTTGATCACTGCTCCACTATCTCTTGCTCTGCAAAGCTGATTCAGAGACAGGCCTATTTTGAAAAAGCCATTTTCCTGCTTTCCTGCTGATGCACTATACTTACCCAAATTTTTTTGTGCCACCTTCTAAGAACAGTGAAGCACCTGAGTGGAGATTCAGCTTTCATATATGTATATCATTATTTTCTTTGTTATTTATTCTTCAAAGTGGTGCTCCCTAACTAAAATAATTTACAGCTTCCATAAGTCCAAAGGAAGATGGGAGCTACCAGCAAGATCAAGATGGAGTTTGGCATGCGAATGGCGAGGCATGTGATTTTTAGGGAAATCATGAGTGGCTGCAGAAAGAATTTGTTATTGTCACCATTGTCGCTGCAATTTATGTTGAATTTGGTGGCTTCAGGTTCCTCGGGACGCTCCTTTGATCAGTTGCTAAGCTTTCTTGAATCTGAAAGCATTGGCGATCTCAATAAGCAAGCTTCACAAATAATGGCTATTACAACAAGCGAAAGATCCTCCAATAGCAGCCGTCAAGAATCGGTATCTGGCCAGCAAGGACCCTTCTCTTCTTATTCTTTAAGTGGAATTTCTGGACCCTCCATCAGTGAATATCAGACACCACTTGTAGGTTTTGTTAATGGGCTTTGGGTTGATCATCGATTCCCTCTTAAAGAGTCTTTCAAAGAGATTGCTAAAGATGTTTACAATGTGGAAGTTAGAACCATTGACTTCATTACTCAGGTACCTCTCAGTGACTCTTGCAATTCTGCATTAAATCTTGTCTAAGAAAGCTTGATTCTCACGGTCTTGTTTAATTAATATCTTTATTGTTGGCTTTTTGTTTGCAATTTTTGAAATTCAAATGAATATATAAAGCAATTTATCATTTTTTCTCATAATCCTTACTTAGCCTATGAGCTTCTAATGTTTAGTCCAGTGCATCATCTTGTTTTCCTTTATGGTTTGTTTGTGCATGTTTCTTGACAATCTACCAGGTTGATTAAGGGGAAAAAAGAATTCTGCTCTAATTAAAGTTGAAGGGTTAAAGAGTTCAAAATACTAAATTCAACAAGACTAACCTATTGTGAAAAGACAACAAATTCTAAACTTAAGCCAAAATCAATTGATTATGTCTTGAAAATAGCAAATTGATTAATAAATTAACCCCTTGTTTGGAATCCAAAAATTTTCACAAGAATTCAATTCAATTTAATTCTTTTCTATCAATTTTTTTTTTTCGTTTGGAATGGAAGAATTTATTTCTTTTTCAACTTACAAAATTTTTTTTTCAAAGGAAATGAAATTATGCATGCTTTTGTAAGAATTCATTTGAATTCTTTTCTTGCAAAATAAATAATATCAAATGGTGGGTAAATAATATAATAATGAGTCATTAGGTTGTGTGACAGTAATAAATTACTATTTTCATCGGTGTCCTTATTAGAATGCCTCAAAGTTCGCTTTGCATGCGGCTGAATTTTCCCTTTTTTTATTATTGTTTATTTTTGACAAAGTTAACACAAATAATAATTTGCATAACCAGCTTTTTGCTTGCGTTTGTATGGTTTTCTTCACAATACATAGCCAGTCTTCTTATATAAGGTTGAACCATCCATTCAAAGTAATGTCTATATTAATTAACATGCATGTCAATGTTTTAGTCTTGTAAATGGAAAATGTTGTTTTTTTGAAGGGTAAGCAAGTGAAAAAAGAAGCAAACTTGTGGGCCAAAAAGGCAACCAAAGGTCTTATAAAGAAGTTGCTTCCACCTCGTAGCTTTGACAAAGATTCAATGCTTGTATTTGCCAATGGTTTATACTTCAAAGGAATTTTGGTTTCTGCTTTTGAACCTTCAAGAATTCGTTATGAAGCCTTTCATCTTCTCAGCGGAGCAACCATAAAAGTTCCCTTTATGACTGGTGGCTCTGGTTCTGATATGAGGCCATTTTATGAATCCTTTAAGGGTTTCAAGCTTCTCAAATTACCATTTAAAAGTGACCAGGACAATAAGCAATTCTGTATGTACATCTTTCTTCCTGATAAGAAATTTGGATTACAAAAATTAATGGAAAGGATCAACTCTGATCCAAGATTGTTACATGGCCAGTTGGAACTTGAGAAAGTAAAGCTTGGTAATGTGTGGATTCCGAAGATGACATTTTCATATCATATTGAAGTTTCAAGTGTCATTAAAGAACTAGGATTAACTTTGCCATTCAAGGAGACAGATGGTGAGTTGAAAGAGATGGTGGATTCTGCTGACGGGGAGAAAGTTCGTGGCTCCAAATTGATTCACAAAGCTCGCATACAAGTAAGTGAGAAAGGAAAGGAGGCTGCAGATTGTAATGATCTCCTTTCTGAAGTTACTTGTGGATCAGATGTTGATGTCCAGTCTCCTCCCAGTTTTGTTGCAGATCATCCTTTTATATTTATGATCAAGGAAGAAAGATCTGAAGTTATATTTTTTGTAGGAGCAGTATTCAATCCTCTTTTAGAGGCTTGATTAATCATTTTGTTTGATATGATAACGGTACGTAGCATTTGATTTTGGTTTATATTACATGATTAGAAATTTTTGTTAATGCAGTTCAAGATTGTATATTTAGAGTGAGAATAGTCGGTTCAAATCGAAATAACCAACTGAATCGAATTAATTTAGAAATTCAGTTAAATGTTATATTCTGTTTTGTTCATTTTGATTTTGATAAAAAATTAAAAAAATCGAACAAAACTGATTAGTTATTAATATTATGTCATTTTGATAATACATAAAGAACAGACTCTAATTAAAATTGAAAATATTTCAATTGGATCATAAGTTACTTAAAATAAAGTGTAAAAAATAAAAAAAATTATGAAAAAGTCTAATTGACCGAACTGAATTGAGTCAAATCAGATCGGTTTAATTTATTTTTATTTTTTTTCGTTCATTTCGGCTCGATTTAAAATTAAAATGAAATGATTGAATGCTCATTTTTAGCTGCATCAGTGCATTTCCTTAACAGAATATGTTTATGTTATATAATATCAAGGGAAAAATATGAACATTTTAAGTAGGGACTTGTAGCTTTAATTTTGAAAAACTAGTATAATATAGTAAGTCCATTTGTTGAGAAAAAAAAAAAAAAAACATCTAATATTGTTGATAGACCAAGGTCTAAGAGTATAAATGAATGAATTAAGTCTGAATTTTGAATAATTTAAGTTTAATTTGTTAAATTTTTTTTAACTTTAAATTAAATTTAAATTTGACTTATTTCAAAATCAAACAGAATTACATACTGTTTAAATTTAATCAATTTTGCCAATGAATCAAAATAACTTAATTTTTATCATAATTAAGTTTTGACTATTACCAAGCAACTCATCTTATTTATTATTTATTAATTTTTACTTTAAAAATAATAAATTTAAAAGTACAAAATATAAGTTAAATAACCATTGGCTTACAAACTTATAAATAATACATTTAAAAAATAATTAATTTAAATTAAATTCTTATCAAATCTAAGTATCGAAACAATTTAATTCATTCACAACTTTACTATAAACATGTCATTTTTCAATTTTTGATTAAATGACGTTTGGCGGCTTCAAACCGATTCCTTTTGATGATTTTGATAACTTTAATAAGATGTTTTAAAAACTTTCATTTTTATATGAAGACCCTGAATTTTAATCGGTGCATATTAAAATCATTTGTCTTATTGAAAATTTTTCCTTTTTTTTTTACCATGCAAATGTTAATTGCATTTCTAAAGTTTATTGGGCAGCAAATACAAGTCAGGATAAAGAAAGCTCAATCCAAATCCCACAAATCAAAGCCCACAGCCCAAGAGCATGTCTGTTCAGAGCCAGCACTGCACCGCTTTCACCGCCAACCCGTCGCACCAGAACAACCAGGCGGAGAAGATGACCGGTACATTCCAAAAAGCAATCCACAGACAAGAGCACCAAGAAGCACCGAGTCAAACAGAACCAGACGCGACGAAAAGAGCAAATGAGGAACCAAATCAGAGCACACTGCAAAACAATAATCTGGAGCAACGCCACCATCCACAACCAAACCAACAAACAGCAAGAAAAGAGGTTCGATTTGCCAACAAAACAAACACTACTCAAAGGAGTTGACGCGACAGAGCTTGTATGGGAGCATTACAATAGCGCATCGTATCATGCGAGCAAAATATGATCAGAATAGTGAAGTGCCTAAATAAGAGTGCATTAAGGAGGTTTACAGATGAAACTGGTTCTCTCTTACTCATTTATGGTTCAAGCAGTACAAAAGCTCTCAAGAGTATTTCATGCTTGATCATGAATTCATTGTTAACAGAACTACAGGAAGTATAATGCTTCTCTTCTAGTCTTATGATTTTAATTAGGTAAACCCAAGAGAACTGTGAAGGAAATAAAGATAAAGAGCAAAAGAATTTTAGTAGAATCCTTTACACTGAATTTGGCAGAGACTGCAGGAACTCGATATTGTTATCTTGTTGACTTCCCAATGGAGTGCAGATACACCGAGACAGAGACAACACTGGAAAAAAATACACAATAATTCTCATGTCAGTGAACAAAACTATCTTGCATTTGAATATTGAAATAATAATATTCCCCTGCATATGTTATGTGGCAGGTGTGGAGGATTAGGGCAACATTGGAGGCAACAAGAAGTTCAAATAAGCTTCTAAACTTTTTATCAAAGTCCAAATCACAACTTGACTTTTTACCTAAATAAAAACTCAAACTTTGCATTTAAGTTCAAATAAATCCTGGCCTAATAAAAGGTTAAAATGGTTGTTTGAACTTTGATGAAAACTTGAAGGGCTTATGTGGACTGTTTCCAAATGAAGGCAGATATAAGATTATAATCTCTACCATTAAGAAAATCACATGTGATTATTGTATGATCAGTCCTATCACTGCACATGATATGTGGTTGCAGGACAGAATAATCTTGAAGATTGATGCATAGACTACAGTAAGGTAGATGGAGTGTTTAATACAGTGGCTTACGTTGAGCCGAGGAAGAAAGCAAGGGATAGATGAAAGCCAAATAGAAACACAGAGACAACTGCTGTGAGAAGCATGGCCACTGAAGTAGCATAGACCTGCACCACATTTGGAAGATAAATTAATGCAAGTGTGTAACTACACTTGAGATATCATACTACTCTGACACATGCATCTCCTTTTCTTTTCGACTATATAAAAGGAAATTTAAAAAAGAAGAAGAAGAAGAATAATTTCGGAGTTAAACCCATGTACAAGGAAAATAAAAACCGGTTCTTCATATCAACTGAGCAACCAACTTTAGCCTTAGACCTCACTGTCCCAATATATAGTATTTCATACTCCCGCCAATTTAAAATACCACAATCTAAAAACTTCAAAATCAAACTGAAAACTGGCAGACAGAAAGAGAGAGAAAAAAAAAAAAGAGATCATTTTATGTTGGTAAGAGTAATTAATATAAAAAAGTAGCTAGTGTTCCATGTAACGAGTATCACAGATTTACACAATTTTCATCAAAATAAGGGAAAAAGGTTATCAACGTGCAGTGCTCATGTAAATTATGTTTTACCTTTACGATGTTGTCCGCATACTTCATTACCATGGATACAGCAATACCACTGGGCAGGAAAAATAAAAATATCAGTCTTAAGAGGATAGTATAGAATAAAGCTTCAAAGATGAAAAAAACTAGCAATATCATGAATGATATTCATTCACCAAAGCACTCCACTAGGGTTGCTGAAAGGTTGACATTCTTAGTACCATTTAGGCAAATCACTGGAAAAAAATGACAGGTGGATACTGAAATAGGCAACCCTTGTTATGTATTGCCTCTTTTTTTTTTCCCCTATTATCTCATAAACCCATTTGAGTCATTTATGCTACCACCAATCCAGCTTCAATATGTGTTTCTCAAACTCCTAATGATGGAAAAATCCTCTTAATACCCAGAAGGAACAATCTCACTAAAGAGGGGGGAAATCCTAACACCAGCCAATAGAATGGTAGATGACAAAAGCTATAAATAAAATTGTTCAACCATCGTCTTCTAACACTTTATCATATGTCACTAATCATTTCCAGGAATTCAAAATATATTCAGCTAGCAAAAACAGTACAAAAATAGAACTAATAAAAAAAGAACTATTGATAAAGATGACACGCGAGAAAAGGGACATAACAAACCTGAGTGCATGATTGAGAATCATGAGAACTGTAATTAAGGAGTATCCATGGAAGAATCCCCTGAAGATTAAATACAAAAACATAAATGAGACAGAGACAATCATTGCTGAAAGTAACAAGTCATTTAAGTTATTAAACCACTAAGCAAAAAGATACGGCCTTTTTCGTTGAAGGTATTGTTAATCAGTGTAATGAGATATCAAGATATAAACAAAGAATAAGGGAGAAAAAGACAGGGAAAGCATAAAAATAACGGGGAAGTTCAAATTTACTTGTTCATGACTGCATCAAAATCTTGAATCAGAATGGCACCAGCATTGAAGACCATCCCAAAGACATACAACCAGAAATTTTGCACGTTTATGTTTCTTGAAGGACGCTTTTTAATTATAGCCTGTCAAAAGCAAAACGATTAACTTTTTACCAATTCCGCTTTTAGCACTCAATTCCTAGCAAGCAAAGATATCTAAAGCATAAATTGAAAAATTATTTGCAGCTCCATGAAATTAAGATACAAACAATACAACTGAAAAAATACCTCAGTGTATACTCCAGCAAAACCACTTAAAAGTGCCATTACCTGCAAAGGATTCAGTGATTAGGAGGTTAACAAATAAATAGGGGCAATAAGACTTTTTTTTCATTCAATTTTTTGTTTTCAACAAGGTCAGAAAGATGCAAAGGACTCACAATGGCCATTATCCAACCCTGATAAGGTGCTTGAAGAACATGATCAGAACTGCAAAAATATGTCATTTCTAAGTCAGCCACTCAATTAATAAACAAAAGAATTAGTAATTGAAATGAAATTTGTCTTCATAAAGAGGTCAACCGCAATGTTAGAAGGTCCACCGGCCCTCAGCTTATGAAGATAGGTGACCCATCCCATTAAAACCCCAAATCCAACAGAATTTGAAGCAGGGATCTCCATATTGGAACATCCAAGTTCAACTATTGGAGCTCCTCTTAATAATAAAATGTTATTGATACTCTATACGCGAACATGGTATAGATAATGATTGATAGTTTCAAAACTTTGCCCATCTTTGAACTCCATAATATTGGAAAAGAATGGGGTAAGAAAATTGCTTTATCCATTACTCAACTATGAACTAGGTTGTGGGTTTCAGACATGCAATATGCATGTCTATTAGTAATATGCTGAGAGACAATGTGGAGCAATCTTATCACAAAGAAATTGTAAGTAAGGTAGAGGTCAGTCTTACGAAGGGTTCAATTGTGCTGTGGTACATCCAGCACATAATAGAATGAAAGCTGCCCATTGAATCTCACTTAACCTGAAAACAATATATTCATTAGAATGTGGAGCCTGAAAAGAATTTAGCAAAAGTTCTCTCTCTCACTCAGGACACATCCTTGAGCATATATTAACAAGCCTTAGGTTCCATAATAATGATATTCAACATGGTAGAAACAGAAAAGACTTGCTTTCTCTTAAGTATCAGTTGATATAAAACACCAGTGCTGATAATATTAAGGTTCTTGAGTATCTGATAACCTGGCGCATCCACATAGGCAAAGATGTAATACTGCCAGAAAAATTGGAAACAGATTATAAGTTTCACAAAACAACACCGCCATGTTGTTACAGCTAAAATTACAGTCAACAAACAATTAGCTGAGCCTACCTGAAGCAAATTCTTGATGAGGTAAAGAGCTGCAGGAATGGGATAAACACTAACTTCATCCAAAGTCGTAGTCAACCTAGAGATTCACAAAGCACAAGCCACAAGCATTACAAAATTCTTCGTATATTAATTCAAAGAATAATTAATAGTAATTGAAAAATGAGCATAAATCCAAGTCAATAATTCGATTGTAGAGGTCAAATTTTAACAATTTCAAATGGTGAAGAAACAAAAAAATAAAAATTCACTTGGATATAATTCCATAATTTAAAATTTTGCTACAGAAAGCAGTCGAACCATATCAAATATGGATTTAGGTAAGTCTCATTAGGTTGCATTTCTCATTTACACAGTCATAGAAGAATGCCCTTCACTCGTGGTTAAAAAGCAAAACAGGGAAACTACTATTTCTGAGATACAAATTAAAAAAAAAAAAAAAAAAGAAGGTAACCTGTTATCTACAGTAACACCTTCATTTTTCCAGATTCTTGCCAAGGCTGCAAGTGATAGCACACATTTCAAAGTCTCCACCTAACCATACAAAGAGGACAAATGCCAGCATGTTAATGTATTTTTAACAGTCAATACAGGTACCTAAGTGGATATGATTATGAGTATATATATAGGCAGATTTAAACCACCGTTCAAGAGTTACACTATGCCCATTTTTTTAATAGCAAATGGGATATATAATTTGCTCACCAAGAAATTTGCTGTAGTAACACTGTACTCATACTTGCCAGCTCTCTTGGACCAAACAATAAGTATGGCTTGCGAACTAGTGAGAATAGTCAATGCAAGAGTAACAATTGTCCTATTCCAATGAACAGAAAACAGATTATATATACAAAAAAGAACAGCATATATATTCTTCCTTTTACTCCATTTCCTCAGTTGGAGAAAAGAACTAACAATGCTGCTAACAATAAATAATAAAAACAGGCCTTACTTGCTCTTCCACTTGGATCTCTCATTTGGAACACCTCCAGTTGTAGCCACATTACTTATAGGAGCTGAAAAATGAAAGAAAAATAAGATGCACAAACAACTAATTTAGTGGGTTAGATCTTGATTCTTGAAAACTGAATAGATTACACAACTGGCAGGAGCATTAAAAAGTTAAAATATTATTAAAAAATAATACCTGAAAGAGATTTCTTTCTTAAACTCTCTATGTCATCACCATGGACACCCTTGTCTTTATCCTACAATACAAACATATTATTCAAATTATCAAACTACTGATCCACTCAGAAAAGAAAAATCCCAACAGCATCAGAATGCATAAGTTTCACTAAACAAATTGAAATATTAAGAGCAAACGGTTTACTTTTCACTAGTTAACACACATCAGTAGTACTCTTAAATCAAATGAATTCGACAAGTATAGTTTAATAAACCCAATTAAATAAATAAATAAAAGAACTTTAGGAGCAAAATGACCCTCTAAAGAACTAGCCATTTGTCCAAACCGTGCCAAATTAGAGAATGTAGTGTAGAACAACAAGAGAGCAAACTTGACATAATGCTAAGCAAATGAGGATCAATCGATTTAAATAAAGCAGAAGATAAATCAGAGTGAACCAAATACCGATTTGATACTAAGATAAGTGGATTCAGAGTGCAAAGGAATTGAAGAGAAAACTAGCAAATGGGAAGCAGACCTCGTCCTTGATTTTCCTGTACTCCATTTACAAATAAACCCAGAAAGTAAAATCACACGCAGATCTCCCCCTCAATTGCTAAAGGATAGAATAGAAACCAACATCTCTATTCGTTTCGTTGTCTTTCAACTTCTATTTCTTGCTGTAAATGGTGAGGTCGCCATTAAATTTCCTGTATTCCAGTTGCAAAACATACCCAGAAAGGAAATTAAGTCTCTCGATTGCTAATGCAGCAAGTAGAAACTACCACTGCTGTTCCTCACTGTCTCCTTTAACTTTCAGCAGCATTTAATGTCATATGCTGCAAAAGAGTTGTCCACTAGCTTATCTTCAGAGGAGAAAGGTAAAGATACTTACGATTTTAATGGCTTCTCTGCTCTGGATCGAATATCAATGCCCTTAATGCCCCAATCTTAATCAATTTTCTCCTATTCTTCAGATGCCGATGGACGCAGAGAAAATTGCAAAGGTTGATTTTAAAAGAGAACTAGGATGCATCAGAAAATGGGGAAGTTAACTTAGAAAATTTTGGTAAATACCGAACTAGATATTTTTTTTTTAACTCAACTAAATATATTGTTTTGAATTAATATGGATATCATGTCCCATCTAATATTAAAATTTTTAATTGATGCTTAAAAAATATTAAAAATTTTAATTGAATTTTAAAATAAATATAAATTATAATATTAATTAAATATAATCGAATCAAATTAAATTAATTAAATTTAATTTTAAATTAAATGGACTAAATATTAATCTTTGTAAAATAATTTATCATATTTTTACATTTTCTAATAATCTAAAAAGAAAGGATTTTTATTATATTAATTTTAATAATTATTTTTTCACTTAGAAAATTAATAATTCTTGTATTTTTTTTTAGAAAAATAAAAGAATTATTTTGCACTTTACAAAGAAATGCAAAGAGGATTAGTGTCACGGTTTCAGATTTTGACACTAGCCTTGAAACTGTGTGGCACTTGATTTGAACTTTTTCAAGCCAAGTCAGCCAAACTCTCTACGTCGTTGACCTGGACAAAAGAACATAAACGTTAGGACCTCATGCCCCATTCTCGTAAAAACGGAAAAAACCACAATTATTATATGAAAATATTATGATCGGATAATTATAGCAATACAAACACATTAACAAGCAACCAAGTACTGAGATTTGTTAAATGGGCTACTTATTTTATTTTAGGGGCAAAATAGTCATTACACAATTATGTCAATGTTCCTATGTCAACTTGCACACAGGGGGAATGCAGAAGGCACAATCCAGGGACTCAATAAACCTACGGTGGCCAGTCGGGTCCAGCCCTTACCGGTGGCCAGTCGGACCCAGCCCTTACTTTTGGCCAACTAGTCACTCTCCCTGAAAACCTTAAGAACAAGTAGAACTATGGTAGGAGGAGATATCAATATGTCTGAGGTGACACCCCTTAATAAATAAATAAAAATGAATTACAAGAAACTGACGCGAACTTTTTCTTACTACTAATTTCTACTAATTTATTCTATTATTATTTTTCGAAAATTCTAATATTGAAAAATTATAGTTTTGATCCCTGAAACTCTATGACCTGACAATTAGCCTCATATCCGCATGGTATATGCAAGTGACTAATTAGTTTATCTTTGCGTTTGACAATTATATTAAAAATTTCATGCAATTTAATTTGGTTTATTAAAAAAACTATTTTCTTATGCTTATGTTGCTAATCAAGACAAAGAAACTAAATTCCTTTAATGTGAATTACTATTAAATCTTTAAATTTAAGAAAATTTATTAATTTGTCTTTATTTTAAAATTATTAAATTAAAATATTTTATATTTTATAAAATTAAACTTTTTAATCTTTTTATTAAAAAATATTATCCATTTTAAATATTTATATTATTTCATGTCTATAATTTTAATAAGATGTATTATTTAGTTTTTATAATTTTAAATATTTGTACTAACTATTTAATTTTTTTGACCATAGTTAAAAATAATCTATTAATAATTTTGTGAAATGAAAATTAAATATTATAAAATATAATGATATTTTATTTAGATAATTTTGAAATAAAAATAAATTAATAAATTTTTTAAAAATTCAAAAAATTAATGTAATCTTTCATGTTTTAATTATGAATTTAAAAATAATATTTAAATTAAAAGACTTAGAATTGTTTGGTTTAGCTGTTAAATATAACCTATAGTTATTGTGAATAGCTAATAATAGATAACTGCTTGTAACCGCTAACTGATAAATTATTTTAACCGTTATGTCTTAGTAAATTAAATGACTAATAAAGGTATATATTAGTTTATTATATTAATAAAATAAATATAAAAATATTAATTTATTATCTAATATATATAATAACTAAAAATAAAATTTTAAATATAATTATTTTTATGCACATAAGTAATTTTTATTATATACTAATGAATATTAAAATTAATTTAATTATTATTCACAAAAATATTTATGTACAATGTATTGTAATTTTAAATAATTTATTAATGTAAAAATTTTAATTTTAAAAATTATAATTAATAAATTGTAAAAAGGATCATATGATATAAATAAAAATAAAATTTGCCTCAACATTTTGATACTAATCTTTGTTATCACTGCAGTGTTTATAATCAAAGCAGTTGAGTGTAACGGTAGAATGTAAAGGCGATTACGACCACTTTTATTTTATTTATTGTCAAAAACTGTTACGAACTATAGGAGCTTCATAGAAGTAATTTTAAATATCTCTATAAATTTTTGGCTAAAAGTGGTTAGTTGATATTATTATTTTATAATTCAGTGCCAAATTTATTCATAATTGTTTTACTAAAATTTTATGCAATTTTAAAGGTGATTTCAAAAAGCCTTTGTAAATTATGATACTAATTTTATTTATTATTTATTTCTACTAGAAGTTTTATAACCTGTCTTTAGTAAATTTAATGCATTTAAAACCTGAGAAAAAATTGCAATCAAAATATTTATTATTAATCTATAAAATGTTCTATAAGCCAATACCAATATCAAGTGGTTAATCTTAAATAGAGTAAAAAAATTATAATGAGATTACAAACCCACAAAATCATATCAAAACGTATTGATAACATACAAGAAAAGTTTAAATAACTCTCAGTTTATTTGATTATTTTCTCGATCTGGTTCATGGTTTGAATAATAAGGATAATCATTTGGAAAATGATAATCATCTTGACTTGCATTGTTATTAACCTATTGGAAAAATAATAAAATTTAAAAAGTCATTACACAAACTCACAATATAATTATATATCATACCAATAATTTTAAAATATCATGATAAGTGTTATATATATGTAATTGTCGATCTTTAATATTTTTTTGTAAATATAATTTATCCTTTTACAATAAAAGTAAATTTATACATTAAGTTTAAAAAAAAATATTAATAAGTTACTTGAAAGAGATTGAAATTGTATTTGCAGTTATCCAGAAAATTTTTTAGATAAAAATCTGAGCAACGTTTTCAATACTTCTTTTTAATTGAACATTGTCATTGTTCACTGTTTGCAATTTTACTTTCAACTCCTCTATGTCTTGTGACTGATTCCCACTCATGGTGGCATCCCATCTCAAACCTACATGGTTGTCTCTTAAGAATTCAAGTGCTCTATCAAATCTTTTGGAAAAACAATATATTGCTAATTAATTCAAGTAAATACGTAATTGTTTAATTGGATTAATATAAATAGCAATTAGTATATTCGTTTATGTTAAGTGATTAATTGATTTAAATAATTCGCTTGTTATTATTGATCAAGTTTGGATTTTCTCTTTTAAAACAATTAATTAATTATATCTATATACTTGACAGGGTTATTAATTAATTAGAAATTAATTTAAGTACTACGCGGATTAATTTAATCATAAGGAAGAACTAGTGGAATTCGCTTGTTTGAATACTATAACCAAATAATAAATAATAAAATGAATTATCTTTTTAATCAATAATCAATTACAAACCTCCCAACTTTAATTATCTTCAACTGAGTTTTAATTTGATTATTTGTTTCACCATCTTAATTGCATTGTTTTTCTTTAAGTATTCTTTTAAAATCAACTTCTCCAACAACAAATTTCCTTTTCTCCTTTTTTTTTGTTTTAAACTGTTCTTCTTATTCTACTAGTCATCTAAGTTAAACAAAGTTAAGGTGGGATTAACACTCATTTACCCTATCTACAAAATCTTTTAATTAAAGAAAAATGAAAATCAATTTTAATTGACGGATTCGATACCCGTTAAAGACCCAATACCATGACGAGCTTTTTAGCGTCATAATGAGATTTAGGTAGTAATATACTTTCAAAAAAAGCGTTGACTAATAACTCTAGAAGCACTTTAAAAGATTTCCTTGTCAATCCATTTAAGCATTTTAAATGGTATAATTGCAAAATAAAATATAATCTAGAAAATGTCTTGCACCCTAGATATAACTCTGTATTTACATCTTTCAATAAATTTATAAATTCACTCGTCTCCACTCGTCTCCACTCTAGAAGTATTTTTCGGCTATTATAAAAATTTCAAATCACATTGTTTTTCTATATTAGAGTATAAAGTACGCCCTAAATCTTTTGCATTAGATTCAAGATAGGAACTCTAGTGTCCTTCAAATTACGTGATGGTTTGATTCTTCCTTATGAGAGATTCATAGATACTCTAAAAAAAATCTGAATGCAAACCTCAAAAATATGATCACAATTACACATCATATTTCAGTTAATTTTATTATTAGCTTAGTTCAAGCAAACCGAGCTAGTCATAGAAAGTGACATGCTAAAACCTCATTCTATATAGGAATACTTTGACAAACTCTAGATATCATCTAACCTTCTTCAAAATGAGGAGTAAACTGTAGACTTCTAATTTTCGTATCATGTGTAAATGTACATATAAAGTAGTGAAGGCTCAATGATGAAGATTACATCATGGTTCCAATGTATTCTAAATTAATTTTAGAATTTCAAAGAAGTATTTTATGCTATGAAAAATAAACCAAAAATTAAAAAAGTACAAAATAAAATGAAAAAATGAAAAAATAAATCTAGGGGCAAAATAGTCGCTTTTCTTCTTTTTCTAGGCTTTTATGTAGACCTAAGGACTAATTGGGTCTTAAAGAGAGTGGACTAGCTTAACATTTGAAGGCCGAATGGACCATATTTCATTACCAATTTGGCCAACTTAAGTTGCAAGATGGCAATTTTATAATTTTTTTGTTCTAGGGGAGACTCTTTTGAGAGAGAGTTAAAAGCTTAATTGAACCAAAATCAAGTTAATCAACCAAAAATTAGGTGATATGGCTAGCCATGATCAGAAAAGAAAAGAGGAGGATTCTTCTTTGATTCAAACTCTAACCCTACACTCACCTCTATAGTTTTATCTTTTACTAAACCCTAAATGCATCCAAATTCACCCCAAAATTTCTTTATTGGAAACTAGCCACACTCCACAATCATATTTGAAAATTTTCTTTCTTGATCTAAGAAAGAAAATCAATAACCTCTTTCAATCTTTAAATGTGTTGTTGCTCCCTTTTGCCTTTATTCTTCTTTTTTCTTTCTTTTTTATATCAAAGGTAATTTTTTTCTGCAATTAATTTATTCATGAAAAAATAATATTTATTTTATATGATTTGAATTAATTTTTATATTTTGGACACTTCTTGCATCATTCTTGATAATAATATTGAGGGCGAAATATATTTTGTGCATGGAAAATGGATAAACCTATATTCTTCTAGTATATTATTCGACTAGATGAAATTTTGATTTTTAAGATATTTTTATTGAATGTCTCATAAAATTCCTATGATTTTCATATATTATTTATCTGATTAAATTTTTCTTGAATTAACTTTATCCATAACTTAATCTTATGATTACCAAATTAAGTAAATCTTGAGGCTAAAATTCATTTCTAGAAGTGAAATAAAATCTTTATTCTTTGAGTTTCACATTCTGGTATCTAACCCTATCTCATACAAAATCGGTATTCACGAGCTATAATATTCTAGGACAACCATCTTGTGTTGACTATAACTCAAGAAAGACACATTCTTTTTAGGCAATTATTTTTCGATTGCTTCATTTAGTGTCTTTAGAAGTTCTCCATAAAAGGTTAGATTTTTTGAATTCTTTTGCTATATTTCTCATATTTTTATATCTTAATGCTAGAATATGTGATGATGAGGTATGATTTTTTAGTAAGTCCAATTTTCTTTTTTTTTTTTATTCTTTAATTGTTCTTTTTGATTTTTTTATCTTCATTTTTATATTATTAACATGTAATTTGATGTTAGAATAGGAGTAGATGGTGATTAGAGCTCTCTTTTAGTTGCCAACCTTGACCGAATCCCCTTACATGGAATTGTGAGGATATTAGACTTTTATTCACTTTAGAATCTATTTTAATTAACTAATTCATTCAGATCTATTTTCAATTATTTTACTTCTAGATTTTTTATTTTATTTATCTATTTCTGGTTTGTATTAATTTATTTTATTATGGTTATTTTTAGGGGTGTAATAAAATCAAATCGTTTATTAAAAAATTTTGGAAGCAGCTCGAGCTCGAGCTCGAGCTCGACTCAAGCTTTAATATTTGGCTCGAGTTCTAGTATTTGGCTCAAGTTTGGCTGAAAAATTAAATACTATAATCGAGTTCGATTCGAACTCGACTCGTGAAAAGCTCATTTAGTATAATAACGAGCCTAATTCAAGTTCGAGCTCAAGAAACTCGTTAACATAACTTAAGTTCGAACTTGAAAAGCTCGATTACGAAACTTGTTAAAAAAGTTTGAGATTGAGCTCGAAATTAAAAGGTTCGACTTGAGCTCAAGTTCAGGCTCGAATTAATAATTACAAATTATTATAAACATACTTTAATCGATTATTAATCATCATTAATATAAATAACATAAAAAAGGAAAATAAGCATACAAAAAAAATTACACAACACAATTAATAATAAAAATAACGCAAATAAATACAAACTCAACAACATAGTATAAATAATACACAAAGTTTAATATCACATAATACTACTTGAATAATGATATTAAAAAGTACTTATTACAATAGTTTTTATTAGTTATTTGTGATTTCTAAAAGGGAAAATTACTTTTTAGTCCTTGAGATTTAACGTAATTAATACTTCTGTCCCTCTATTTTGGCGACCCAATACTTAAGTCCAACACTTAAGTCCCTCACTTTCTTTTCCGTCCAAATTCATAGTCCTTCTGTCTAAAATAGCCATTTGAAACACGTGAATTGACAAAATTGGCCCTCAGTAAAAGTCCCTCTATTTCAAAATCACGAAACCTAAACTCAATTTACTGTAGATTCTTCTTCTTCTTCTTTCTCATACTATTTCTCCAACACTCCATCTATTCAAAATCACAAAACCAAAACCCAATACCTCTTCACCATAGATTCTTCTTCTTCCCGCTTCTTCTTTCTCATAATAGGATGCTTTGATTCTTGATTGGATCAGTTGTTGAGTTTTGAGCTTATTGATAAAGGACTATTTAGACTCCGTCAGGAGTTTTAACCAATATCGTTTGGCTAAAACGAAATAAGAGAAAAGATAGGCTAGAAGATTAAAAGTCTTATTGAAATTTCTCAAAGATTAAAAAGTCAGTTTCTAATAGCCAAGGGAGACTATTTATAATAGAAATAAAACCCTAATATGCAAAATTATAAAAATATCCAAAATATCCAAAAAATAATTAAAATGCAAAATTGACCCATAAATGATGGAATTTTCATATCAAACTTTATGACAGGCCTATGGCCCTTATCACACTTTTGAAAGTCGTGCATCTCAAAATTCCTTTTCCGAAAAGTTATCGTGGGTCTCTATCGGACGTCGGCAGCAAAAGTTAAGTCCGGTCCAAGTCTGCCGTAAAGTCCAAGGCTAATTGCTCCATATCCCTTATGATATTAATGTTTTTAGGGATTTCAAATATGGGAGAGGATAAGAAATTCCTAGGGAGGATCCTATGGTGGCTTCTGCTTATGCTATTAAGTATGTCAAGGGTTTTCAAGATGGGAATTGGAAGATTGGTGGTGGTGCTGCTGATCAAGGAAGTGGTGGTGGGAAGATTGGTGGTGGTGGTGTTGATCGGGGAAGTATGTCTAAGGGTTTTCAAGGTGAGAATTTTAATCCACTTCATAATTTTTAGGAACTTTATGAGAAAATTAATAAAGTTAAAAGGAAATTGAGAAAATATGAGGGAGAAGAAAGATTGAAAAGAGGAAAAAAAAGGAGAATCATGTAAAAGGAAATAGAGAAGATACGAAAGAGAAGGAAGATGGAGGGTTAAGGGCATTTTTGGACAAAATTCTCATTTTTCACCTTTGACTCTTTGACTAAACGGCTATTTTGGACAGAAGGACTATGAATTTGGACAGAAGAGAAAATGAGGGACTTAAGTGTTGGGTCGCTAAAATAGAGGGACAGAAGTGTTAATTACGTTAAATCTCAGGGACTAAAAAGTAATTTTCCCTTTCTAAAAATGTGATTTTCAATTATTTATAGTATTTTATAATTTTATAGGTAATTTTATTTTAATTGTTTAATAATGTTGATTTTTTAGGATAATTTATTAGATGTTTACGCACAAATATTAGTTTAATTTTGTATGTTATATTACTTATTTATATTTTAATATTTATTCTTATAAATATATATCCCATCTAAAATTAAACTATAATTATAAAACTCTTTATAAATATAATATATATCGTCTACTTAATTAATCATTATTAATATATTTTTATAATTATTATCATCTTTCATATTATGTGCTAAGTTATCAATAATTATACAAAAGATTTTTATAATTATATTTTAATTTTAAAAAATATTTAATTTTCACAACTCAATTTATCATGTAATACTTGAATAATGATATTAAGGAATACTTATATAATAGTTTATATTAGTTATTTGTGATTTTCAAGTATTTATAGTACTTTAAATTTTATAAATTTATAGTTATTTTTATTTTAATTTTTTTTAATAATATATAAACTTGTTCATGAGTTTATTTAATTGGCTTGTTAATGAAATAACTAGTATATTTATAAGTTTACTTAATAAGTATGTTCACGAGTTTACTTAATGAATTAGTTCACAAGTTTACTTAAACGAGCCTGTTTAAGAGTCTATTAACGAGTAGTTTGCGCAACGATCCAGCTCATGAACTTGCTCACGAACCTGAAAACAAGCCAGTTCGCGAGGTTTAACAGATCAAGCTCAGCTTGTTTAGGTGATGAGCCTCAAAATTGAGCTTGAGCTCGGCTCGTTTAAAAAATGAACCGAGCTCGATCAAGTTTTTATCGAGTCAAGTCTCGAATAGCTTACGAATAGTTTAGTTTGTTTACACTTTGGCACGAAAATGACTAGATAGCAAATACCTTAGGGCAAGTTAACCACAAAGTTAGATTAAGTTGTATGCTTAGAAACCTAGTGGATACCTATTTTCCATATAGTCGAATAGAATATAGAAAATATGCATGTTTAGCAAGTCTATGCTCCATGAAAAAACACCAACAGTCCATTATCAACTCTCAAGGGAAAGAGTATCAGTATGATAAGCTACCTGCATAAAATAACACAAGAAACACAGGCAAGAAAAAACAGATCTATAGAATTGGAACATGCATAATTGAATCCTTAAAACTAAAGAAGAAAACAAGGAGAGGCAAATTTAAAGGCTTGTCTCATGATCTCTACATGATCTGCTAGAAATAATAAAAAGACTATACAAACCAAAAGGTGGAGGGAGAATGCCCACTCTCTTGGTAGAGGAAGAGAGAGGTTCATTTTTCCGTATAAGTTAAAGAAAACGGACAGTACAATATAATCAATGGAAAACTTTGCTTCCAAAAAAAAAAGGAGAGAGAAAGTAAAACTAGAGAGAGAAAGCCTATACAAACTCTAGATTTTTTTGTATTAAAAGATATGTAATATTCATTGCTTGAAAGAAATGAACATAGCCCAGCTCAAAAAAACATACAACTCCATAGAGCCCCAAACATAAAAGCCCAAAAAACATAAAAACCCATGGAGCAGCTCGATGCGAAAGAGAAAAAGGCATCCAAGAGATGAAGATCAACTAAGAGCATCGCCGATATGGGATCGTTACCCATCTTTGAGAAATGATTTGATAGTCATAAGAAAGAGGCCAAGGAAACCACCCAATAATAATAAACAATAGAATGAAACTCTAGAATATCCAGTAATGAAAAGGGTGATAGGAATCAACTAATAAGGAGTTGAAACATATTGCCAAAGAATCTAGAATACAAGCCAAGAAAGAGAAGAACCACCAACGAGAGATAGTGGTGGCTAGAGCTCTAAAACCACAACGAACTTTTAAGGGTCATCGACCCCAAGAGATGGACACCTATAAAAACAACCTCTCTTCCAAAGTTGAACCTCTAGCCAAATAATCCTTCCACCTAAGACCATGCAAGGTTTAAAAATATCACTTGAAAATTACCTACAACAAAACAAACATAAAAAAGCAAAAAGAAAAAAAGGTCCTATATACAACTCCAATTCAGAGGTGGAGAAGAAGACCCACACTCTGAAATGAGGAAGATTCCGAATAGGGGAAGTTGACATCTTTGAGCAAAAAAGGAGAGAGAGAATCGAAAAAGGATGTCACAATACAAACTCCAGATATTCTTTATATATTTGATTCAATTTCAATTTTTATATTTTTTTTAAACTAAAACACTCCTATCAAATAATTTTCCCTTGATCATTTATTTTTTGATACTGTAATTAAACTTTATTAGCTATAGAAAAGGAATTTCTATAAAATTCTTATTATTTATTTATTTACTATTATATCAAAATAATTGTATAATATATATAATTTTTCTAATGTTATAATATCTAAACTTATCATGTAAATTTTGAAGTCATGAAAATTTATTAATATATTTTTAATAAGTTTATATTTTTATTAATTACTATAAATTTATTAAATATAGTGTTTTGATAGAGTAGAAAAATAATTTCTTTTACTTCACTCTTAAGATAATTTAGCAAATGAAAATAATGGTTGTGCAGAATTCATTTAAATTCTGTATTTTAAACAGTGTCATGTTAAATAGGAGTGAGCATTCGTTCAGTTCAAAACTGAACCGAATCGAATAAATCGAAAATTAAAATTTTAGTATTTATAAAAATCAAATAAAATCGATTTTAGTCAGAAATTAAATCGAACCGAATCGATCTGATTTAGTTTTATTCAATTTAATTTGATCAGTTTGAATTTTTAATAAATTTTTTATTTTTTATATTTTATTTTTAGTATTTTAAAATTTAATTAAAATATTTTAACCTTAATATGATATAATCTTTTTATATTATTGAAAATAATATATTATTCTCACTAATCGGTTCTGTTCAGTTTTTTTTTATTTTTCCTGATCAAAATCAAACTGAATTAAATAATTAAAATTTTTAAAATTAAAAATCGAACCAAATTGAAATGAACAAAAAATCGAACTGAAAATTTAAATTATTTCAATTTGATCGATTTTTTTTGTTTAGAACTAAATATTGCTCATCCAAAATTTTATTTTAAATGAATTTTATTGAAAATTTAATTAAATTATACATAATTTTGTGAAATAAAATAAAATATTAAAAATATAAAAATTTTATAGTATATAATTGTAAAATTTTAAAATATTTTTATATGCAATAATTATTAAAACACATAGTTTTAATCTCCATCTGTATCCTCTAACTATTTAATATAATTATCTTTTAATATATTTTATAACTTTTTGGATATAATTTTTATAAGTTTCATAATAAAGGTGAAAAGAAATAGATAAAAATTAATATTAAATGAGCTAATTTTAGAAATAATTTTTTAATATTGTTATTTATTTTAAAAAATAGTAATCTAAAAATTCAAATATTTTTTTTATAAATTAATGCGCATAGTATTAAATATTTTTAATACTTTAAAACTATTTTTTTTGTCGGAGACTTTAAACTAAATTATTTATCTTTAAAAAATTATAACATAAAAAATAAAATTAATACACATATAATATAAAATATTTTAAATAATAAAAACTATAAAAAATAAAATCTTAATTAAAAGATAAAAAATAAACCTAAATAAACAAACCCTGTTATCAAAAGGACACTTTAACCCAACCCAAAATCTCTCTCAACTCTCAAGTCTGAGCACTGCCACCCCCATTCGCCGTTTCCGCCTCTACGCCTGTCCTCTGGTACAGCCGCACGCTTTACGCCGATCGTCCCTCTGCTCTTGACGCTGTCCACGTCGTTGCTGCGTCCGCTGGTCCAGTCCTACCGTCCGGTGCTGCTCCTCGCCGCTTCCTCGGCCACTGCAGGTTTGGATGGGTTTTTTGAAATTGTGATTTCAGATGGGTGCTTTCTGAGATTTGAGAGATCTATTTGATGTGTGTTTCTGAAATTTGTGAAACTATTATTATTATTATTATTATTTTTTGTGAAGGTTGTATTTGTGAGATTATATTGGAAATCCTTTGTAATACAGGTTATTGTGAATGGACTGAGACTTGTTTTAGTGAGATTATTGAAAAGTTTTGAAATAAGTACTACTTTCCTTCAGAGTTGTTTTTGTGAGATTGACCGTTTCTGAAATTTGAGATTTTGGGTTAATTTCTGAAATTCTTTATGGTTGGATTATGAATTAATGGGGTTGGACTGTGTCGGGTAGTAAGTGGGCAATGTAAAGGGATTTTGGTACGGATACTGGTAGTGAAACTTAATTTTTAAACGGGTTTGGAATGGTTTTGAGACGGTTTTGGATAGTGTATTTATAAACCTATTCGGGATGGAAATTTAAACTTTCACGGGTACCCTACCCGGTAACATCCCTACGCAGCGCTCAACTCCTACAGATTCTCTATCCGGTACCACTACTCGCTGTCATTTGAAAAAACGAAAATTGTTTTTGTCTTTTTTACATGAACACCAGCCGGCTATCTCTTCAAGTCTCTATCCATCTCTCATGTTCACTACAACCTATGATTTTATCAATATCTTTTTTTTTATTAGCAATAAAATGATAATTGCTTATTATTATTGCTGATTTTGTTTATATAAACTTTGCAGATTCATTAGTCTCAAGTTTCCAAATGGATGAAGCACAAGAATTTTTAGGAAATAATAGACTTGACGACGTGCATTGGCTATGTACCTTGTCCGAGTCTGAGCTTGTAAGTATTCTCCATTCTTCATATGTATAATTGTTTGCTTTTATTGAATAAATCTATGTGAGAAGGTGTGATTCTATTGGATATTTAGTGGACTTCCTCTAAACTTTTAGTTGAATTTAATGTGGAATGATTTCCAGGAATTCTACTATAATTGAAACTCTTTAAGTATTCAAACCATTTATTTGATGTGTGTAGAGACTAGAGAGATTGTGCTGTTGCCTTGACTATGCATTTATTGATGTTCATGACTTGCACTTTACATTTGCAGGACATGCTGATTAGTTTGAAAATGCTGGTCATTCAACGTGCTAAAGTACTGGGTTACGAAGATTTAGCCATGAAATTTGATCTGAAGGTGCTTAGAACTCTTGGTATGTTTTCCTTTCTGGGTTTAGTGTATTCATATGCTCAAAACTGGGTTAATCTTTTTTTTTTTTTTTTAATAAATGGTTCATAGACCTATTTTATATATGCTTAAAATTTGACAAAGTAGCAAGGTAGCAATTTTTTGCATGGAAACAATCTTCAAAACTCAAGAAGAATCTTTATCTTACATGATCTGATGATAAGGCTGTCTAGGAAATGGAAATAACTATTTGGTAATAGTTTGCAATAATTTACTAAATAATTGGAAAACAGATTTTCATATTTATCAATTCCACGCTGTATTCTAGGAAACTGTTCCAATTGGTTTTCTATTGAATGATTTTTGGAGGGACATTATAGAATATATAATTATTAGTAGTTTCTCAAGTTAAGGATAATGGGTGATAGTGAAGAGGCTACGATGAAATGAAACGAAGGCTTCAATCTTTGTTTGGAAATACGTGATCATCTTCTTCAATGTCTAAATAACCCTTTTCATCATCAAACCAACTCAATATACCTCAATTGAACCAAACCCTAAATGCATGTCAAGCATTTGCACATTGTATACTGATTTTTACCAGTGATAATAGTGGAAGAGATACCATACTCGCACCCCAAATCAAATCCCACCTATTTCATCATATTCTCAGATTCTTGTGGCATTGTGATAGTTTCCATGCCTAACAAGCTCTATGTCAGTGGGAATGATAATCCACTTCCTTACCCATTTTATTTGGATAACACCATTGCTATTGAGGCATTTTACCGGCTAAATGTCTGGGGACGTGAGAGAGAGGGAGAGGAAAGGAGAGATGGAGTGTGAGTATAAAATAATATATTTAGTTAATTATTTTTTTTAATGAGATAAAATATATTTTTTTAATTAATAAGTGCCACCTCAGTTTTACCTGAAAACTTCTTGTTGTAGCTTAAAAGGGGTTTTCTGTTACATAAAGAGAAGTTGAGAGGGTTTTATGTGACAAAATTAAGTTTGGTTACCTTACTATTATAGACTCCTAAGTTGGTGTAATATCTTTGTAAATTACCCCATGTTCGGGAGTCCTATTTTGCTGCTTCAATTTCTTTGAACTCTCCCTTTTCATGTGGAATATGACAATAGTTTGTCTACTTCCACTGGGGGTTTTGACAGAATTTAATTATTTCTTTGAAGTTTTCAGTTATGGCAATGGCGTTTCTCAGATGTTCTTGCCAAAGTGATTAATAAACTTTGAAGATGATTGAATTTTATTCTCAAAGGCTGAATATTTTCTTACTATGTTCTTCCCATTTGAACCATGTGCAGCCTTTGTTTTGATGGAATATCTGAAAGGAAATGTTAAAAATTTCTCTCACATTCCGGGAATGGTCAAAACTCCTAATTTGCTTGATGGTTGCAATTTATCACAATTTAAGCTTGGGGCCATCTTGAGCATTGAGGAGCTAAAGGCATGCATTGGTGTTGATGAGACCAAAAGACGAGCTAAAAGGTATGTTAAATCTCAAGGAACACTTGACAGTCATTTTTGAGTTTTGATTTAATTTTAAATTATTGTGTGTTCCTTAATGACAAATCAAAGACATGTTAATCAGTATGTTTTCCAATCCTGTTGATGAATTGGAAAATAATGTTATTGTTGGTAAATGCTTACCACCATTTGGGATTAAATGTAATATTTCTTCTATGAGTATGTTGTTATGTTTCCAGTGGTATCAAGTATACATTGGAATAATAATTTCAAATCTTAGTCCTCTTCTCCTGTCTTTACGTATATTGGTTCACTTCCATTAAGGGAACTGCGTAGTTGCACATTAAATGACTGGTTAGCATCTTGTGCATTTTGAGGTTAGAACAATGAGCATTATTAAGTTATGCATATGGTGATGATGTTGGAGCTTGCAGGCCGCTCACTAACAGCTAAATTGGAAGCCTGAATGAGTTGGAATTTAGGTGGAAAATAAGGTATTATGAAAGTATAGAATTGGGAAGCAAAATTAACCAAATGGAGAAGATTTGTGGCTATGAATGGTAAAATTATGGTTTAGGTTTCATAAAAAGTTTTCTTATGCATCACACCATGGGTTTCCATTGGAATCACACATACAGGGTTGAGTTGCATTGCAAAAATTCAAAAAAGCATAAGTTTTCAAATTTTTATTGACTAAACAAACTGAACAATAAATAAATAGGTATTTAGGTGACTCATAATTGATAATTTGTTGATCCTTCAACACATTGGACAAGTCATGATTATATCCTGAGACTTAATAATGGACCAGCAGCTTATTTATTCAAATAAACATACAAGTAGAACCCTAAAACTTACCAAAATTACTCGAGACTTGAGTAAATGGACCAATAGCTAAGTTATTCAAATAGGAACGCAAGGCGACTCTAAAAGTACAATAAAAGCACTAGGTAAGAATTCTATAACTTCCTGAATAAATCATACTTAAAACTGAAACATAATTATAAGCTTTATGAACATCTGAATGTGAATTTCTTGGTTGCATCTAATAGAGTAAAGAGTGTAAAATAAAGTTTAAAGAGGATTTGGAAGGAATAAAATTGTATTCTTCATGGCAAAATAATTACAGAAACATGCTCACAAACACTACCCCAAGTAAATCAGCAAGAAAAAACTGATAAAAACCGGGAATAAAGCTCAATAGAACATCAAGAACGCTAAAAGGAAAATTACAAAAACCTATCCTAGTTACGTGCATTTTCAAATTTGGGTCTAAGGTTAAGTTTGTGATAAAGTAGACACCTATACATTTTTGCGATTAGCCAAGTGATGCCTTTTCTGTTAATACTATAGATTTTTGATGATAGGATATTAAATAAATAATTAAAATGTTTATCTAATGATTAAAGTAGATCCTATTTAAAATAAAAATTTAGAAATTTAACAAAAATGAGAAGAACCGGTGAACTACCTCTATTAATCTACTTCCTTCCTCATTCTTCCTTTCTTCAGCACATGAGATTTTTAAGCCTTTTAAATGACAATCCACAATCATTAGCTAGATAAGTTTGGAGCCAAATGGTGGATCAATAGAAAAACAAGCTAAAAGAGCTAGAGAGTGAGTTCAACTGGGAGCCAAACCCTAGGAATCGCTAGCACATAGTGTTTCCACTTCTGAGCGAGCTTATGAGCATCGACAGCTCACTAATTGGAGTAGATTTGAAGGTGACTTGAATTAGACATACCTTTTCTTTTATTTTTTAATAGTTGCAAATAGAACTCATATGTATAATTAAATATTATTTTAAATTAAACCTTATCATCAAAATTTAATGAGATTAATGAAAAATTCATACTTTGCTAATGACAAAAATACATGATTCTTTTTGCTCCAAAGTGAACCTTAGGCCTGATTGTAAAGCAAGGCACTTTTTTTTTGAAATTTATATTATTTTTAATTAAATATTTAATTTAACGCCATCAAAATTTAATGGAGTTAATGGAGAAGTCTTATTTTGCTAGCAACAAAAAGCATGTGGTCCTTTTTGTGACAAAGTTAACCTCAAACCCTCACTTGAAAAATGCACATAACCGTAAGGGTTTTTTTTTTTTTTTTTTTGGTGTAATTAGCCCAACTCTAAATGACTGCAATCAGCTTTTTGGAGTACTCTCCAGTGCAGCGAATGGTATTATGCCCTTCTCTTGTTTTCTTAGAGAATGCTTAAGATTCCTAAGATGCCTTTATCCTGCCATCCCATTCTGTAAATGCTGGAGAGGAATCTTCTATTGCAACTGATGCCAGCCAGGTGGCATTTTTCCATCATTTGTAGAAGTTGCCAATTGTACCTCTCCCACCTGTATATTCTGTTTCTTCCCTTTTCTAGAATACACCTTGTAGCTCCTTGGTTTTGGGCCTCTAGAATACACCCAGTTGTAACTGCTGACTGCAAATTATTTACTATGGTAAATATCTAAATTGCTAACTGCAAATGATATCCTAGCAGTGAGCTTTAATAAATGAAAGGTTATCTTTTAATGGAAGTAAATGGATAATTCCAACCTGCTCATCCTTAGAAAACTTTGCTCCCAAACAAATTTATTACTTAAGAAACCCATACCATACCACCAAAAGCTTTCTCCTAAATAGTGTTCATGTTTTCTCAAGGGAAAATCCTTTCCAGCCAAGGAAGTGAAGAAAAAGGGAATTAGTTCTTTGCCTGTTGAATGCATAAAGGTAACCCTGACAAAGACTGGTTCAAAACTGAAATCAAAATGTGATGCAAAACTAGATTGATCAAAATTGCCATACCAAGATTAGGCCAAAAGTGGAATTTTCTTTTTAGTGGAAAATAAAAAATTTTGAAAAGAAAAATCAACCATTGATTTGATCAAACCAAATTCGGAATCCAAAGGGGCACGCAGTTTTGGAATTGATCCCCTTGTACCTTCAACTGGAATTGTGAGTTTCTAACCAGTTCCGGTTCAGTTCAGCCTGTTGGATGTCTGCATGTTGTTTTAAAATTGAACTGGTGAAGACCGATTGACATTACTAGGTTAGATTCATTGATTCATTTGATTGAACAAAGCAAATATTTGTAGTGTAATGCAAGTACGCAATTGCTTTTTATTGCCTATTGTATATGTTAAATTTGGACCAGGTTTAACTCACCCAAAAACTAGCTCAAGGGGGGAAGAGTGCCTATAGCCCATATAAGGGACACATTACCCCTTTCCACAACTGATGTGGGATTCAACACACCCCTCACGTCCAGAATTTTACTATAATATGACATATTTATAGGAGGCCCAACATCGGATGGGAGCCTCTTATATCATGTTAAATTTGAGTCAGACTTAACTCACTCCGAAAGCTAGCTCAAGGGGGAGGAGTGCCTATGGCCCATATAAGGAATATATTACCTCTTTCCACAACCGATGTGGGATTCAACACACCCCCTCACGTCCAGAATTTTATTGGTGCGTGACATTTATAGGAGGTCCAATATCGGATGGGGAGACACTGATACCATCTTAAATTTGGGTTAGGCCTAACTCATTCCAAAAGTTAGCTTAAGGGGAGGAGTGCCTGTGGGCCCTTGAGTTCCTATGGCCCATATAAAGGGCACATTACCCCTTTCCACAACGGATGTGAGATTCGACACACGCCCTCACGCCTAGAATTTTACTGGTGCGTGATATATTTATAGGAGGCCCAACATCGGATGGAGAGGCTTTCATACCATGTTAAATATGGATCTGGACTAACTCACCCCAAAAGCTAGCTCAAGGGGGAGGAGTGTTTATGGCCCATATAAGGGGCACATTACCCATTTTCACAACCGACGTGGATTTAATAGTATACAAAACTTTATGTAAACAACTGGACTCTATTTACTTCAATACTTAAACAATCTCTTTTGTAACTATCACTACCACCACCACTAACCCAACCCCTTATGGTTACCTTCTTTCTCGTTGCTTACACCACTACCAAATAACGAGGCACTGTTTGGTTCATTGTTTGGGATTAGCATTTGGTGGTAGTAGTCTTAACCACTGAGTTTGTGGCATTTGGTAATTATGTTTGAAAATGCTTGTATATATGTACAACAACATTTGAAAAAAATAACTAAATGATAGAAAATCTACTCTTTGAACACAAGCACTAGATGTTTATAGACATATAAGTAATTTAATTGCCAAGTTACATAGACATGATCCTATAAAAAAACCCATCTTCCTTTTTCAATTGTCATGCTATAGCCATGATTATGTAAAGCTTGTTTTCCTTCTTTTGATTTTCATGCTAACAGTCTTGTTCTTTTTAAAAAAATTGTATGCTCTATTCTTAATCCTCCCTCCTTTCTCATTTGTTAATGGGCAAGGCTCTAATTGTATTATGTATTGTGTGTTTTGTTTATTTTGTTTCTTTAGTCATTATCAAATCTAATATTATTATTTATTTCCAATTTATATTTATATTACAATAATTTTTAAGAATAATATTATAAATTAATTTATTTCCAGATAATAAATATTATTTTTTCATGTAATAGTAAAAAAAAAACATCATGTTTTTGGCTTTCATTTTACATGTTAATCATAATTTAAATTCCAAAATTAGCAATAGCTTGATAATTAGCTGCAACTGCTGTGTACCAACAGCTGACTGCTAGCCACCTTGAGTTAACCATAACCAGTAAGCTGAGCAGGTGCTAAATACTAAATATAGAATTACAATTATCTTAAACATTCTCTTTTATTTTGCAACCAAAATAACTATAAAATGATTATTACATTTCTTTATGTACATATCATACCCTCAATGCATGCATTGATAATATTGAAATATGTACTAGGATTGTCCTATTGTGATGATCTTGTTTTCTATTTTTTTTTTCATATGATATCTGGCTTGAATTATTCCTTCATTTTGCAGACCACGTGAAGAGGATACCATCACACATGAGAAATAATTAGAACAAAAGTATAATTAATGTGTAAGCCAATATCAAAGTTGTTATCATTATATAAATTTTTTCGATATAATTATTTTTTTGAGTTTGTTATCATCCGAATCTATATAAATTTGGATGTGTGATATCAATTGCAGGTCATGGCGAGGCAAGTTGACTGCTTGTACAAAATTTTAGAATGATCATATCTCTTCCCTACTGCATTCATCTACCCAAATACTGAGGATCCATTTATAGGCTTCCCCAATTCTAGATAAATCATAGAGTTTTGACTGTGCTAACTTATGGTTTCCCTTTGGTGGGAAGATGATGATCAGGGGCCCGAAGTGCATTTCTGTTCGTATCAGAGAAAACAGAGGCAGAAGCTCTCACCATGCAATAAAAGATATTGGTTTTGCACCATTGAATATGCTATGAATGTTATTAACGTATCGGCTCTGTTAAAAGAGCAGGCAGTCATGGAGGGGTTCTTATTTGTATTTTCATTAATTCTTTTTCTGTTTTTATTTGTAAAATTGTTTCAAAACCAATTATATATTATTAAGGTAAAACCCATTATGCTGTAGTAGTTTGATGGCGATTTGAATGTCTTTTTTGTTGGGCCTTCTTCAAATTGGGAACATATTAAGATGGTTGGATAGGGTTCCTAGTTGTCTATTATCTGTCAGTCTACCAGTTGCTTGAATTGGGTTCCAAGTGAGACTCCGAAATCATTTTTGCTTAAATGCTTACAACTCTATTTTTGTAGTGGTCCAATTTTAAAAGTTTTATTCAGAAGTAATTGTTTTAACAAAATAAATGAGTATTAGTTATTTTTTATTCAATAGTTTTTTTATGAATAACTTTATAAGAATTTACTTATTTTTTTTTAATAAAATTATTTATTTCAAACGAGATATAAGAGTTTTGTGCTTTTTTTTTTTTGTCATTTATGTTTTGCAGCAAACCAAGAGTCAAGTGCATCCCCTGCCTCGGGCCAATTATAACATATGATCGTGTTTGAGTGATTAATTTGATTTACATAAAAATGTGGACACAGGATTTCTTCAGAATAAAATATCCAATTTACTCTCAATGATTTATTTTAGTTAGGGCTGTGCAATCTGTAACAGCCCGGCCCTTTCACCGGCACTGTTACCGTTCACGGCCCAGGGTTATCCCTCGCCTGACCTCGTGCCACCTCGAGCTTTCCACTGGCGTCGTGAACAGCTTTTAACATCCATTCACCCTCACGGGTTCCTGGCAGGATTTGTCCTCTTGAGTTCTCGCATCGCATCCTTTCCCAAGTGGATTTGGCCCAAATTTCCCTTTGGAAATTAGGTCGCCTCCCCCACTATTCGAACCCTTGATCTCCCACTTTAAGGGAATAGTCTGGTGAGAGTGAGTACCAATTGTTCCATTAATGTAATACCCGGCTAGACTCCGGTATTAGAATTCCTACCGTCCGGTGGAATCTCGGGTGTCGGAGACCTCTAGAAGGGTAAAATCATGTTTTTATGAAATGTTTTAATGTATTTGATGATTTTAAGTAAAAAGGAAAATGAGTTTTGAATGAAAATAGCTTTGGAGGAAAACTCAGGTTCGGCCGTCGAACATGCATGCGTTTCGGGTGTGCCTTAGGCCCCCGAAAGTATAAGTGAGGGAAGTCCAGGTTCGGCCGCCAAACATGGCATGCATGCGGAGGCACGTTCGGCTCCCGAATATGGCCTGGCCAGCCACCTATAAAGGGACCCCTTAGCCAAAAATGGGCGAGCTTTTTCTCCCCATTGTCGGCCAAGGTGAGCTATCCGCCATCCCTCGCCATTTTGAGTTCCTTCCTTCAGATCTTTCACGATTTTCACAAGCTTTCACTTTGTTTTGAAGGTTTTTGAGTTTTAAGCAAGTTTTGGAGCTTTGAGGTTCAAGAACTCAAATCTCTCCCATCTCCGAGCTAGGGTCGTTTCCTCTCGATCTTCAAGAGATAAGAGCCGATCTTGAGCTCATTACATGTTTTAAGCAAGTTTTAAGTTGATCTATGGGGTAGAAATGCATGTTTAGGTTTTGTTAGGTTTTATGTGTTTTATGGACAATGTGAGTTGATGTGTTGTTGTTATGTGTTGTAGTTGGGGTCTAGGATAGTTTGAAGCCCCTAGGAGCTGATGTATGTATATTTGCATGATTTGAATGAGTTGTATGCATGTTGAAATGGAAAGGGGAGGCTTTTGTGCAAAGGGAACCAAGTTTCTGCCCTTTTGGCAGAAACCAGGTTCGGCAGCCGAAGGACTTTCGGCCGCCGAACCTGCTTGGGAGGCAGGCCTTTCGGCTGCCGAAGCTGCCCCCGAAAAGAGACTTTCGTCTCTGTCTGGGACTTTCGGCCGCCGAAGGTGCCGCCGAACCTGCCTGGGTTTCGGCTCTAGAGGGACTTTCGGCCGCCGAAGGTGCCGCCGAACCTGCCCTGTTCAGCCTTCATTTGCATGTTTTGCATGATTGTTTTAAGGTGTTTTAGGGGGGTTTTTGGGGGATGTTTTTAGAGTTATGTTCTAGTTGTTTGGTCCCTCATTTGAGTCCACCTGTGTAGGTTCGGACCCGAGGAACCGAGGACCCCAGCAGTGAGTCAGCTGCTCCAGTGTCTGGTCAGAGCTATCCAGAGGTGAGTGGAATAACTCTTATGCTTTAAAATAAATAAATCAGTTTTACATTGATTCACACATCATGAATGCCATGAGATATAATAGGGTGTTTGCATTAGAATTCACGAATATGTTGCATTGCATAATATGTTGATGATGTGGATGAATGTTGAATGATCCTTTAGTCCTCGTATGCTATGATGATGATAATACGGTACAGAAGACCAGTGAGGCCCATTCTACGCCCCTGGCACCATGTAAGAGAAAGACCAGGGAGGCCCATTCTACGCCCCTGGCACAGTTGGATTGTTATGTTATGCTATGTTATGTAAGGGAAAGACCAGTGAGGCCCATTCTACGCCCCTGGCACAGTTGGACCATGTAGAGGACTATTGGTGACAACTTCATCCTTGATGTGATATGATTGTGATGTGATGCATTCCATGTTACCATATGTTTTAAATGTTTGATTATTCTGCTCACCCCTTTCCCTTAACCCTAGGTTTGCAGGTACAGGGTAGACCAGGAGGTCAGCAAGAGTAATGAAGTCTTGGTTATGTAATAGATAGTGTGGACATGACAAATGTTGAAATGTAATGTAAAAATATTCATGGATGTTAGAGGTGTGCTTGACCATAGAGTTTTATTATCCCTTTTAATACATGATCTCAGATGTTTTATGATGTATATGTAAACCAACTCAACGCATGTTATGTTGCCCATTGGGGCTTTGATGAGATCCCAAAGAGGGGTCAATGTTTATAGTTATGTTTATGTTCAGTGCATGCTCAGGTTGAGTTTGGTGTATGAGAGAATGTATGAAAGAAAAGTTTTAATTTTTATGTATATTGTTGATCATGTATGGGATTAAACAGGTTTTCAGGTTATATGTCAGACTTGCTACGGATCCCAGCGGCCTTAAGCCGATCTGGATCCTAGCGCCGGTAGCGGTCCGATTTTCGGGTCGTTACAGAATGGTATCAGAGCCCTAGGTTCATATGGTCGGACCTAGAGTGTCGGGCTCATAGAGGTTATAGAAGGTCAAGCACAATAGGAAGATCATGTCCACTAAGATAGGATGTAGAGTCCTGTCTTGAATGATGATGTGAAATGCCATGATTATATGCATGTGCATTAATGATATGATATGTATGTGATGTGGGTTCATGTGTGCCCACATGAACCATATGATGCTAATGTTTATGTGATGTGTATTGTTTTTCAGAAAACAGGATGAGGGGAACTCGTCGATCTGCACGATTGACTGGAGTACCACCTGAGGATGAGGGCACGAGCGCCCGTCCTCCTGCATTGCCTAGGGCAATGTCAAGCAGGTCTAACAGAGAAAGAGCAGTTAGAGACCCTAGAAGGTCTTTGGATCTGAGTAGAAGCAGATCAGTAAGAGGAACAGTTCAGGGAGAAATATCAGAGGGCATGGGGGATGATATGGATGTAGAGCAAAGGAGGGATGGCAGTCTGGGAGTTAGCATGTCACAAGAAGGAATGGGAGAGTCCCAAGGAGGCACTCAGCCCTCGGGATTTGTTCAACCACCTTACTACCCACCCTTCTCACAAAACCCTGGGTATTCGATGGGAGGCACATCGGATTACCATAGCTTTAGCCCTTATCCCACACAGATGCCATACCCACCTTATTATCCACCATATCCACAGTATCCAATGTACCCACCTCCACCTTACTATCCAAATCCAGCAAACCCTACCCCAGGGGACGCTGTACCTCCTCCTCCTCCAGCAGAACCCACAGTTCCAGAAAACCCAGTACCTAAGCCTAGCTCATCTAGTAGGAGCAAGGTCAAGATGACCGACTACATGAAGTTGGGTGCTCCTCAGTATGAAAAAGGGGATGACCCGTTTGTGTATCTTGAGAGGGTCAAGGTGATCACAGATGAGATTGTGGCTGATGACAGTAGAGCCATTCAGATGGCTGGGTTCACACTTAAGTGCAAGAAGGCACGAGAGTGGTTCAAGAATTATGTGAACCCGAGGGTGGACAACATGTCTTGGGAAGAGTTTGCAAACGAGTTTGCAGGATGGGCTTTCCCTGACAGCTCAAGGGAATTGAAGATGATAGAGTTTGAACAGTTGAGGCAGATTGATGATATGAGTATAGATGAGTTCACAGACAGATTCTTGGAACTGTTGCCATTTGCAGGGCAAAATCTTGACTCAGACCAGAAAAAGTCAAGGAGATATATCATGAAACTCCACTCCAGATATTCCTCCTTGATCCAGTCAGCAGATAGGGAGAGCTTCCATGCCATAGTGGATATGGCCCGGAAAATGGAGGCCAGTGCCATCATTCAGGGGACAGTTAAGCAGTCAGTGGCACAGCCTTCTGGTTCTAAGACCCCAGGCTCTTCTTCTTTTAGTGCAGCAGCTTCAGGCAGCAAGAGGTGGAGCAGTACCACCAAGAAGCCAAAGAAGAACAAGTTTAAGAACAAGTTTTGGAACAAGGTCAAGTCCAGTCTGGGACTAGGGAGTGGCTCAAGCTCTGGTGCGGATAATGCAGTTTGTGCAAAGTGTGGTAGGCCACACAAGGGAGTTTGCCGAGCTGGGACAGCAGCCTGCTTCAGATGCGGGCAAGAGGGACACATGGCTCGGGAGTGTCCTAGGGCAGCTTTTGGAGCACAGTCCCAGCAGACAGCTTCAGGTAGTGTAGCACAGCCAGCAGCTCCAGCCATGACTCAGGCCAGTGGCAGAGGTAGAGGGAGAGGGGCAGCCTCTTCTTCAGTGGGTTTCAGAGGTGAAGGTCCATCAGCTCCAGCACGGATCTTCACGATGACTCAACAGGAGGCAGATGCATCTAACACCGTGGTGGCAGGTAACTTAATCATTGGTTGTTCAGATGTGTATGCCTTGATGGACCCTGGTGCATCTCATTCTTTTATTGCTCCGAGAGCCGTCGAGAGGTTGGGTCTGATGATCTCTGGGTTAGAGTGTCCTCTCTGGGTCAGTGGACCCAAGTGTGATCCATCAGTGGTAGAGTCAGTCTGCCAGTGCAGTCCAGTCTTTGTTGAGGGGAGATGCCTTTCCGCCGACCTTGTGGTTCTAGACTTGACAGATTTTGACGTCATTCTAGGGATGGACTGGTTATCTACCCATGGTGCTACCTTGGACTGCAGGGACAAGGTAGTCAGGATCAGAGGTCAGGATGGGTCAGAGGTTGTCCTCAGGGGAGATAGGAGGGGTACACCTAGAGGTCTGATATCAGCTCTTCAGGCTCGTAGGTTGCTTAGGAAGGGATGTCAGGGGTATTTGGCTCATGTGAGAGAGCTTAGCAGTCAGGTTAGAGAGCCCGCCTCGGTGCCAGTGGTTAGAGAGTTTCTAGACGTCTTCCCAGACGATCTGCCAGGTTTACCATCTGCTAGGGAGATAGAGTTCGAGATAGAACTGATGCCTGGAACCAGACCGATCTCTATCCCTCCCTACAGGATGGCTCCAGCCGAGTTGAAGGAATTGAAGGAACAGTTGCAAGAGCTGGTAGAAAAGGGTTTCATCCGACAGAGTACCTCACCTTGGGGTGCACCAGTCTTGTTTGTGAGAAAGAAGAATGGATCCCTTAGACTTTGTATCGACTACAGGCAGTTGAACAAAGTCACTACCAAGAATAAGTACCCATTGCCAAGGATCGACGATCTATTCGACCAGCTAGCAGGAGCAAGTTGTTTCTCCAAAATAGATCTGAGATCGGGGTACCATTATCTGAGGATCAGAGAAGAAGATGTGCCAAAGACAGCTTTCAGAACCAGATATGGGCATTTTGAGTTCCTTGTTATGCCGTTCGGGTTAACCAACGCCCCTGCAGCATTCATGGATCTCATGAACAGAGTGTTTAGCCAATACCTGGATCACTTTGTTATTGTCTTCATAGATGATATCTTAGTGTATTCCAGGAATGCAGAGGAGCATGCCCATCATCTGAGGTTAGTTTTGCAGACCTTGAGGGAACATGGCTTATATGCCAAGTTCTCCAAGTGTGAGTTCTGGTTGAGGAGCATTTCCTTCTTGGGGCATGTAGTGTCAGAAAATGGAATAGAGGTGGACCCCAAGAAGGTAGAAGCCGTGGCTAACTGGCCTAGACCCACTTCAGTGACAGAGATCAGGGGTTTCTTGGGTTTGGCAGGTTACTACAGGAGGTTCGTTCAGGACTTCTCAAAGATTGCAGCTCCTCTGACCAGATTGACCAGGAAGAATCAGAAGTTTGCGTGGACCGACCAATGCGAAGAGAGTTTTGAAGAGCTTAAGAAGAGGTTGACGTCGGCACCAGTGTTAGCTTTGCCAGCTAGCAATGAAGATTTCACAGTTTTCTGTGATGCATCCCGAGTGGGATTGGGTTGTGTGCTAATGTAGAATGAAAGGGTGATTGCTTATGCTTCTAGGCAGCTAAAGAAGCACGAGTCGAATTACCCTACACATGACCTTGAGATGGCAGCAGTAATCTTTGCACACAAGATGTGGAGGCACTACCTTTATGGGGTTAAATGTGAGATCTTTACAGATCATAAGAGCCTGCAGTACATCCTGAGTCAAAGAGATCTGAACTTGAGACAGAGAAGGTGGGTAGAGCTGCTGAGTGATTATGATTGCAAGATTCAGTATCATCTGGGTAAGGCGAATGTTGTGGCAGACGCCCTAAGCCGGAAATCACTAGGCAGCCTATCCCACATTGTGGCAGAGAGGAGACCAGTGGTGAAGGAGTTTTACAAGCTCATTGATGAAGGTCTACAGTTGGAGTTGTCTGGTACAGGTGCATTGATTGCTCAGATGAGAGTGGCACCCGTGTTTCTGGAGCAGGTGGCTCAGAAACAGCATGAGGACCCAGAGTTAGTGAAGATTGCCAGGACTGTTCAGTCAGACAAAGATAGTGAGTTCACATTCGATAGCAAGGGGATCCTCCGCTATGGGAGCCGATTGTGTGTACCAGATGATGTAGGGCTGAAAGGAGACATTATGAGAGAGGCTCATAATGCAAGATACAACGTTCACCCCGGAGCCACCAAGATGTATCAGGATCTGAAGAAAGTTTATTGGTGGCCAGCTATGAAGAGAGAAGTGGCACAGTTTGTGTCAGCCTGCGAAATATGTCAGAGGGTGAAGCTGGAACATCAGAAGCCGGCTGGAATGCTTACCCCGCTAACTATTCCAGAGTGGAAATGGGAGAATATAGCTATGGACTTTGTAGTGGGGTTACCGGCAGCGTCCAACAGATTGGACTCCATATGGGTGATTGTGGACAGACTCACCAAATCTGCTCACTTCATCCCTGTCAGGAGTGGCTATTCTATGGACAAGTTAGCGCAGGTGTATGTTGATGAGATCGTCAGGCTGCATGGGGTTCCTGTTTCAATAGTGTCCGATAGAGGGCCCCAGTTCACCTCCAGGTTTTGGCGGAGTCTGCAGAATGCCATGGGTACCAGGTTGGATTTCAGTACTGCCTTCCATCCACAGACGGACGGACAATCAGAGAGGACCATCCAGACGATAGAGGATATGCTTAGAATGTGTGTGCTGGATTTTGGCGGTTATTGGAGGCAGCATCTACCCTTGGTGGAGTTTGCCTACAATAACAGCCATCATGCTAGCATCGGGATGGCTCCATATGAAGTTTTATATGGAAGGAAGTGCAGATCACCTGTTTGCTGGGAGGAAGTTGGAGAGAAGGCCTTGGCAGGGCCTGAGCTAGTAGAGATCACCAGCAGGGTGGTACCCATAATCAGAGAAAGGATCAAGACTGCTGCAAGCAGACAGAAGAGTTATGCAGACATCCGCAGAAGGCAGGTAGAGTTTCAGGAGGGAGATCTGGTATTGCTCAAGGTGTCTCCTATGAAGGGAGTGGTTCGCTTCGGGAAGAAAGGTAAACTAGCCCCACGATACATCGAACCCTTTGAAATCTTGCAAAAGATTGGGAATGTGTCGTACAAGCTAGATTTACCTGCTTCAATGGAAAGAATCCATCCGGTTTTTCATGTTTCTATGTTGAGGAAATTTGTGTCAGATCCGGACAAGGTTCTTAGTGAGCCTGATGTGGAGATCCAAGAGGATCTCACCTATGTTGAGCAGCCAGTGCGGATCATAGACACCCAGATCAGGAAGCTGAGAAATAAGGAAATCCCGATGGTGAAAGTCCTATGGAACCACCACAATATGGAAGAGTGCACTTGGGAGACACGGGAGTCCATGCTCCGGCAATACCCTTATCTTTTCTGAGGTTAGTTCCTTGTGAGTTTTATGTGCCTTGTATGTATATTATGTGTATGCCATGCTATGTGTTGTTTGGTGAACATTCGGGGACAAATGTTCTTAAGTGGGGGAGAATGTAATACCTGGCTAGACTCCGGTATTGGAATTCCTACCGTCCGGTGGAATCTCGGGTGTCGGAGACCTCTAGAAGGGTAAAATCATGTTTTTATGTATTTGATGATTTTAAGTAAAAAGGAAAATGAGTTTTGAATGAAAATAGCCTTGGAGGAAAACTCAGGTTCGGCCGTCGAACCTCAAGTTCGGCCGCCGAACATGCATGCGCTTCGGGTGTGCCTTAGGCCCCCGAAAGTATAAGTGAGGGAAGTCCAGGTTCGGCCGCCGAACATGGCATGCATGCGGAGGCACATTCGGCTCCCGAATGTGGCCTAGCCAGCCACCTATAAAGGGACCCCTTAGCCGAAAATGGGCGAGCTTTTTCTCCCCATTGTCGGCCAAGGTGAGCTCTCCGCCATCCCTCGCCATTTTGAGTTCCTTCCTTCAGATCTTTCACGATTTTCACAAGCTTTCACTTTGTTTTGAAGGTTTTTGAGTTTTAAGCAAGTTTTGGAGCTTTGAGATTCAAGAACTCAAATCTCTCCCATCTTCGAGTTAGGGTCGTTTCCTCTCGATCTTCAAGAGATAAGAGCCGATCTTGAGCTCATTACATATTTTAAGCAAGTTTTAAGTTGATCTATGGGGTAGAAATGCATGTTTAGGTTTTGTTAGGTTTTATGTGTTTTATGGACAATGTGAGTTGATGTGTTGTTGTTATGTGTTGTAGTTGGGGTTTAGGATAGTTTGAAGCCCCTAGGAGCTGATGTATGTATATTTGTGTAACGACCCGAAAATCGGACCGCTACCGGCGCTAGGATCCAGATCGGCTTAAGGCCGCCGGGACCCGTAACAAGCCTGACATGTAACCTGTAAACCTGTTTAATCCCATACATGATCAACAACATACATAAAAATTTAAAACTTTCTTTCATACATTCTATCATACACCAAACTCAACCTGTGCATGCACTGAACATATACATAATCATAAACTTGACCCCTCTGTGGGATCTTATCAATACCCCCAATGGGTGGCAATACATGTGTTGAGTTGGCTAAACATAGTCATCAGTAAACATTAAGATCATGTATCAAAAGGGATTACAATATACTATGGTCAAGCACACATCTAAACCTCAATATCATTATACATAACATAACTATTCAACTTTACATCGTCTTACAAATTATCATGTGCACTTTCTAACTATTACAATTACAAGACTTTACTCTTCTTGACTTCTCTGTCTAGCCCGTACCTGCAATCCTGGGGGATTAGGGAAAAGGGGTGAGCTACTAGAGCCCAGTGAGTAGAATAATAGAAAACAACATTTAAAATCTCATGTCATCATGTAATGCAACACATCACAGCAAATCACATCTCGGATGGTATTGTCACCGATAGTCCTCTACATTCCAAAGTGCCGGGACGTAGAATGGGTACAACCGGTCTTTCTCTTAACATAACATATCATAACATTCAAATGTGCCAGGGACGTAGAATGGGTACAATCTGGACTTCCATACCATACCATGCCGTATCATCATCATATCATATGAGGACTAAAGGGTCATCCAATAACCAATCCACATCAACATCATAAATGCAATGCAACATATTCGTGATTTCTAATGCAAACAACCTAATTCATCACATGGAATTCATGATGCATGAACATGCTCAACTGCGTAATTCATTTGCTTTAAAACATAAAGGTTTATTCTACTCACCTCTTGGCTAGCTCTGACAAGGACTGATGCAGCTAACTCACTGCTGGGGTCCTCGGTTCCTCGGGTCCGAACCTACACAGGTGGACTCAAATGAGGGACCAAACAACTAGAACATAACTCTAAAAACATCCCCCAAAAACCCCCTAAAACACCTTAAACAATCATGCAAAAACATGCAAAGGAAGGCTGAACAGGGCAGGTTCGGCGGCACCTTCGGCGGCCGAAAGTCCCAGACAGAGACGAAAGTCTCTTTTCGGGGGCAACTTCGGCAGCCGAAAGGCCTACTTCCCCAGCCATGTTCGGCAGCCGAAAGTCCTTCGGCTGCCGAACCTGGTTTCTGCCAAAGGGCAGAAACTTGGTTCCCTTTGCACAGAAACTTCTCCTTCCCATTCCAACATGCATATAACTCATTCAAATCATGCAAATATACATACATTGGCTCCTAGGGGCTTCAAACTACCTAAAACCCCAACTACAACACATCAAGCAACACAAATCCAACATACATTGACCATAAACCAACATAAACCCAAAAACTCATAAAACCCTACACATGCATTTCTACTTCAAGAAACAACTTAAAACTTGTTAAAAACATGTAGTGAGCTCAAGATCGGCCCTTACCTCTTGTAGATCGAGAGGGAGACGACCCTAACTCGGAGATGGGAGAGATTTGAGTTCTTGAACCTCAAAGCTCCAAAACTCGCTTTAAACTCGAAAATCTTCAAAACAAAGCAAAAACTTGTGAAAATCTCGAAAGATCTGAAGGAAAGGACTCAAGATTGGTGAGGGACGGCGAAGAACTCACCTTGGCCGACAATGGGGAGAAAAGCTCGCCCGTTTTCGGCTAAGGGACCCTTTTATAGTGGCTGGCCAGGCCACGTTAGGGGGCCGAACGTGCCTCCGCATGCATGCCATGTTCGGCGGCCGAACTTGAGGTTCGGTGGCCGAATCTGGTCTTCCCTCACTTATGCCTTCGGGGGCCTAAGGCTCACCCGAAATGCATGCATATTCGGCGGCCGAACTTTGAGTTTCGGCGGCCGAACCTGAGTTTTCCTGCAAAGTTATTTTCATGCAAAAACTCATTTACTTTTTATTTAAAATCATGAAAAACATTAAAACTTTTCATGAAAACATGGTTTTACCCTTCTAGAGGTCTCCGACATCCGAAATTCCACCGGGCGGTAGGAATTCCGATACCGGAGTCTAGCCGGGTATTACATTCTCCCCCCTTTAAGAACATTCGTCCCCGAATGTTCCTCAACTAGCACATAGCATGGCATACACATATCAAACATGCAAAGCACATAAAACTCACAGGGAACTAACCTTAGAAAAGATAAGGGTATTGCTGGAGCATGGACTCCCGTGTCTCCCAAGTGCACTCTTCCATATTGTGGTGGTTCCATAGGACTTTCACCATCGGGATTTCCTTTTTTCTCAGCTTTCTGATCTGGGTGTCTATGATCCATACTGGCTGTTCAACATAGGTGAGATCCTCTTGGATCTCCACATCAGGCTCACTAAGAACCTTACTCGGATCTGACACGAACTTCCTCAACATTGAAACATGGAAGACCGGATGGATTCTTTCCATTAAAGCAGGTAAATCTAGCTTGTACGACACATTCCCAATCTTCTGCAAGATTTCAAAGGGTCCGATGTATCGTGGGGCTAGTTTACCTTTCTTCCCAAAGCGAACCACTCCTTTCATTAGAGACACCTTGAGCAATACCAGATCCCCCTCCTGAAACTCTACCTGTCTTCTGCGGATATCTGCATAACTCTTCTGTCTGCTTGTAGCAGTCTTGATTCTCTCTCTGATTATGGGCAGCACCCTGCTGGTAATCTCTACTAGCTCAGGCCCTGCCAAGGCCTTCTCTCCAACTTCCTCCCAGCAAACAGGTGACCTGCACTTTCTTCCATATAAAGCTTCATAAGGAGCCATCCCGATGCTAGCATGATGGCTGTTATTGTAGGCAAACTCCACCAAGGGTAGATGCTGCCTCCAAGAACCGCCAAAGTCCAGCACACACATTCGGAGCATATCCTCGATAGTCTGGATGGTCCTTTCGGACTGTCCGTCCGTCTGGGGGTGGAAGGCAGTACTGAAATCTAATCTAGTACCCATGGCATTCTGCAGACTCCGCAAAATCTGGAGGTGAACTGGGGCCCTCTATCTGACACTATCGAAACAGGGACCCATGCAGCCTAACGATCTCGTCCATATATACCTGCACCAACTTGTCCACAGAGTAGCCACTCCTGACAGGGATGAAGTGAGCAGATTTGGTGAGTCTGTCCACAATCACCCATATGGAGTCCAATCTGTTGGACGTCGCCGGTAACCCCACTACGAAGTCCATAGCTATATTCTCCCATTTCCACTCTGGAATAGGTAGCGGGTTAAGCATTCCAGCCGGCTTCTGATGTTCCAGCTTCACCCTCTGACACACTTCGCAGGCTGACACAAACTGTGCCACTTCTTTCTTCATCGCTGGCCACCAATAAACTTTCTTCAGATCTTGATACATCTTGGTGGCTCAGGGGTGAACGCTGTATCTTGCATTATGAGCCTCTCTCATAATGTCTCCTTTTAGCCCTATGTCATCTGGTACACAAAGTCTGCTCCCATAGCGGAGGATCCCCTTACTGTCAAATCTGAACTCACTGTCCTTGCCTGACTGAACAGTCCTGGCAATCTTCACTAACTCTGGGTCCTCATGCTGTTTCTGAGCCACTTGCTCCAGAAACACGGGTGTCACTCTCATCTGGGCCACTAAAGCACCTGTACCAGACAACTCCAACTGTAGACCTTCATCAATGAGCTTGTAAAACTCCTTCACCACTGGTCTCCTCTCTGCCGTGATGTGGGATAGACTGCCTAGTGACTTCCGGCTTAGGGCGTCTGCCACGACATTCGCCTTACCCGGATGATACTGAATCTTGCAATCATAATCACTCAGCAGCTCTACCCATCTCCTCTGTCTCAAATTCAAATCTCTTTGACTCAGGATGTACTGCAGGCTCTTATGATCTGTAAAGATCTCACATTTTACCCCATAGAGGTAGTGCCTCCACATCTTGAGTGCAAAGATTACTGCTGCCATCTCTAGGTCATGTGTGGGGTAATTCAACTCATGCTTCTTCAGCTGCCTAGAAGCATAAGCGATCACCCTCTCATTCTGCATTAGTACACAACCCAGTCCCACACGGGACGCATCACAAAAGACTGTAAAGTCTTCATCACTAGATGGCAGAGCTAAAACTGGTGCTGAAGTCAACCTCTTCTTAAGCTCTTCAAAACTCTCTTCGCATTGGTCGGTCCACAGAAACTTTTGATTCTTCCTGGTTAGTCTGGTCAGGGGAGCTGCTATTTTCGAGAAGTCCTGAACGAACCTCCTGTAGTAACCTGCCAAACCCAAGAAACTCCTGATCTCCGTCACTGAAGTGGGTCTAGGCCAGTTAGCCACAGTTTCTGTCTTCTTGGGGTCCACCTCTATCCCATTCTCTGACACTACATGCTCCAAGAACGAAATGCTCCTCAGCCAGAACTCACACTTAGAGAACTTGGCATACAAGCCATGTTCCCTCAAGGTCTGCAGAACCAACCTCAGATGATGGGCATGCTCCTCTGCATTCCTGAAATAGACTAAGATATCATCTATGAAGACAATAACGAAGTGATCCAGGTATTGGCTAAACACTCTGTTCATGAGATCCATGAATGCTGCAGGGGCGTTGGTTAACCCGAACGGCATTACAAGGAACTCAAAATGCCCATATCTGGTCCTAAAAGCTGTCTTTGGCACATCTTCTTCCCTAATCCTCAGCTGATGGTACCCTGATCTCAGATCTATTTTGGAGAAACAACCCGCTCCTGCTAGCTGGTCGAATAGATCGTCGATCCTTGGCAATGGGTACCTATTCTTGGTAGTGACTTTGTTCAACTGCCTGTAGTCGATACAAAGTCTAAGGGATCCATCCTTCTTTCTCACAAACAAAACTGGTGCACCCTAAGGTGAGGTACTCGGTCGGATGAAACCCTTGTCTACCAGCTCTTGCAACTGTTCTTTCAACTCTTTCAACTCAGCTGGAGCCATCCTGTAGGGAGGGATAGAGATCGGTCGGGTTCCAGGCATCAATTCTATCTCGAACTCTATCTCCCTAGCAGGTGGTAAACCTGGCAGCTCGTCTGGGAAGACGTCTAGAAACTCTCTAACCACTGGCACTGAGGCGGGCTCTCTAACCTAACTGCTAAGCTCTCTCACATGAGCCAAGTACCCTTGACATCCCTTCCTAAGCAACCTACGAGCCTGAAGAGCTGATATCAGACCTCTAGGTGTACCCCTCCTGTCTCCCCTGAAGACAACCTCTGACCCATCCTGACCTCTGAACCTGACTACCTTGTCCCTGCAGTCCAAGGTAGCACCATGGGTAGATAACCAGTCCATCCCTAGAATGACGTCAAAATCTGTCAAATCTAGAACCACCAGGTCGGCGGACAAGCATCTTCCCTCAACAAACACAGGACTACACTGGCAGACTGACTCTGCCACTGATGGATCACACTTGGGTCCACTGACCCAGAGAGGACACTCTAACTCAGAGATCATCAACCCTAACCTCTGGACGGCTCTCGGTGCAATAAAAGAATGAGATGCACCAGGGTCCATCAAGGCATACACATCTGAACAACCAATGACTAAGTTACCTGCCACCACGGTGTTAGATGCATCTGCCTCCTGCTGAGTCATTGTGAAGATCCGTGCTGGAGCTGATGGATCTTCACCTCTGAAACCCGCTGAAGAAGAGGCTGCCCCTCTCCCTCTGCCTCTGCCACTGGCCTGAGTCATGGCTGGAGCTGCTGGCTGAGCCACACTACCAGAAGCTGTCTGCTGAGACTGTACTCCAAAAGCTGCCCTAGGACACTCCCGAGCCATGTGTCCCTCTTGCCCGCATCCGAAACAGGCTGCTGTCCCAGCTCGGCAAACTCCCTTGTGTAGCCTACCACACTTTGCACAAACTGCATTATCAGCACCAGAGCTCGAGCCACTCCCTAGTCCCAGACTGGACTTGACCTTGTACCAAAACTTGTTCTTCTTGGGCTTCCTAGTGGTATTACTCCACTTTTTGCTACCTGAAGCTGCTGCACTCAGAGAAGAAGAGCCTGGGGTCTTGGAACCAGAAGGCTGTGCCACTAACTGTCTGACTGTTCCCTGAACGATGGCACTGGCCTCCATTTTTCGAGCCATATCCAATATGGCATGGAAGCTCTCCCTATCTGCTGACTGGATCAAGGAGGAATATCTGGAGTGGAGTTTCATGATATACCTCCTTGACCTTTTCTGATCTGAGTCAAGATTTTGCCCTGCAAATGGCAACAGCTCCAAGAATCTGTCGGTGTACTCCTCTACACTCATATCATCAGTCTGCCTCAACTGCTCAAACTCTATCATCTTCAGTTCTCTTGAACTATCTGGGAAAACCCATCTTGCAAACTCGTTTGCAAACTCCTCCCAAGACATGCTGTCTACTCTAGGGTTCACATAATTCTTGAACCACTCTCATGCCTTCTTGCACTTAAGCGTGAATCCAGCCATTTGAATGGCTCTACTGTCATCAGCCCCAATCTCATTTGTGATCACCTTAACCCTTTCAAGATACACAAATGGGTCATCCCCTTTTTCATACTGAGGAGCACCCAATTTCATGTAGTCAGTCATCTTGACCTTGCTCCCACTGGCTGAGCTAGGTCTAGAAGGTTGGGTAGCTGGGGCTGCTGGTTCTGTAGGTGGTGGAGGTGGTGCAACATTTTCTGAGGTAGGGTTTGCTGGATTTGGATAGTAAGGTGGGGGTGGATACATTGGGTATTGTGAATATGGTGGGTAGTAGGGTGGGTATGGCATCTGTGTGGGATAAGGGGTGAAGCTAGGGTAATCCGATATACCTCCCATCGAATACCCGGGATTTTGTGAGAAGTGTGGGTAGTGGGGTGGCTGAACAAATCCCGAGGCCTGAGTGCCTCATTGGGACTCTCCCATTCCCTCTTCTGACATGCTAACTCCCAAACTCCCAAACTGCCATCCCTCCTCTGCTCTACATCCATATCATCCCCCATGCCTTCTGACATTCCTCCCTGAATTGTTCCCCTCACTGATCTGCTCCTCCCCAGATCCAAAGACCTTCTAGGGTCTCTTACTGCTCTTTCTCTGTTAGACGTACTAGACATTGCCCTAGGCAATGTAGAAGGACGGGCGCTCATGCCCTCATCCTCAGGTGGCACTCCAGTCAATCGTACAGATTGACGAGTTCCTCTCATCCTGTTTTCTAAAAGGCAGCACATAACAAGCAAACATTAGCATCATATGGTTCATGTGGGCACACATGAACTCTCATCACATACATCACATATCATTAATGCACATGCATATAATCATGGCATTTCACATCATCAAACAAGACAGGACTCCACATCCTATCCTAGTGGACATGATCTTCCTATTGTGCTTGACCTTCTACAACATCTATGAGCCCGACACTCTAGGTCCGACCATATGAACCTAGGGCTCTGATACCATTCTGTAATGACCCAAAAATCGGACCGCTACCGGCGCTAGGATCCAGATCGGCTTAAGGCTGCCGGGACCCGTAGCAAGCCTGACATGTAACCTGTAAACCTGTTTAATCCCATACATGATCAACAACATACATAAAAATTTAAAACTTTCTTTCATACATTATATCATACACCAAACTCAACCTGTGCATGCACTGAATATATACATAATCATAAACTTGATCCCTCTGTGGGATCTTATCAATACCCCCAATGGGTGGCAATACATGTGTTGAGTTGGCTAAACATAGTCATCAGTAAACATTAAGATCATGTATCAAAAGGGATTACAATATACTATGGTCAAGCACACATCTAAACCCCAATATCATTATACATAACATAACTATTCAACTTTACATCGTCTAACAAATTATCATGTCCACTTTCTAACTATTACAATTACAAGACTTTACTCTTCTTGACTTCTCTGTCTAGCCCGTACCTGCAATCCTGGGGGATTAGGGAAAAGGAGTGAGCTACTAGAGCCCAGTGAGTAGAATAATAGAAAACAACATTTAAAATCTCATGCCATCATGTAATGCAACACATCACAGCAAATCACATCTCAGATGGTATTGTCACCGATAGTCCTCTACATTCCAAAGTGTCGGGACGTAGAATGGGTACAACCGGTCTTTCTCTTAACATAACATATCATAACATTCCAATGTGCCAGGGATGTAGAATGGGTACAACCTGGACTTTCTCTTACATAGTGCCAGGGACGTAGAATGGGTACAACCTGGACTTCCATACCATACCATGCCGTATCATCATCATATCATATGAGGACTAAAGGGTCATCCAATAACCAATCCACATCAACATCATAAATGCAATGCAACATATTCGTGATTTCTAATGCAAACAACCTAATTCATCACATGGCATTCATGATGCATGAACATGCTCAACTGCGTAATTCATTTGCTTTAAAACATAAAGGTTTATTCTACTCACCTCTTGGCTAGCTCTGACAAGGACTGATGCAGCTAACTCACTGCTGAGGTTCTTGGTTCCTCGGGTCCGAACCTACACAGGTGGACTCAAATGAGGGACCAAACAACTAGAACATAACTCTAAAAACAACCCCCAAAAACCCCCTAAAACACCTTAAACAATCATGCAAAAACATGCAAAGGAAGGCTGAACAGGGCAGGTTTGGCTGCACCTTCGGCGGCCGAAAGTCCCTCCAGAGCCGAAACCCAGGCAGGTTCGGCGGCACCTTCGGCGGCCGAAAGTCCCAGACAGAGGCGAAAGTCTCTTTTCGGGGGCAACTTCGGCAGCCGAAAGGCCTGCCTCCCCAGCCATGTTCGGCGGCCGAAAGTCCTTCGGCTGCCGAACCTGGTTTCTGCCAAAGGGCAGAAACTTGGTTCCCTTTGCACAGAAACTTCTCCTTCCCATTTCCAACATGCATATAACTCATTCAAATCATGAAAATATACATACATTGGCTCCTAGGGGCTTCAAACTACCTAAAACCCCAACTACAACACATCAAGCAACACAAATCCAACATACATTGACCATAAACCAACATAAACCTAAAAACTCATAAAACCCTACACATGCATTTCTACTTCAAGAAACAACTTAAAACTTGTTAAAAAAATGTAGTGAGCTCAAGATCGGCCCTTACCTCTTGTAGATCGAGAGGGAGACTACCCTAGCTCGGAGATGGGAGAGATTTGAGTTCTTGAACCTCAAAGCTCCAAAACTCGCTTTAAACTCGAAAATCTTCAAAACAAAGCAAAAACTTGTGAAAATCTCGAAAGATCTGAAGGAAAGGACTCAAGATTGGTGAGGGACGGCGAAGAACTCACCTTGGCCGACAATGGGGAGAAAAGCTCGCCCGTTTTCAGCTAAGGGACCCTTTTATAGTGGCTGGCCAGGCCACGTTAGGGGGCCGAACGTGCCTCCGCATGCATGCCATGTTCGGCGGCCGAACTTGAGGTTCGGCGGCCGAACCTGGGCTTCCCTTACTTATGCCTTCGGGGGCCTAAGGCTCACCCGAAATGCATGCATGTTCGGCGGCCGAACTTTGAGTTTCGGCGGCCGAACCTGAGTTTTTCTCCAAAGTTATTTTCATGCAAAAACTCATTTCCTTTTTATTTAAAATCATGAAAAACATTAAAACTTTTCATGAAAACATGGTTTTACACTTCTAGAGGTCTCTGACATCCGAAATTCCACCGGGCGGTAGGAATTCCGATACCGGAGTCTAGCCGAGTATTACAATTTGCATTTGCATGATTTGAATGAGTTGTATGCATGTTGAAATGGAAAGGGGAGGCTTTTGTGCAAAGGGAACCAAGTTTCTGCCCTTTTGGCAGAAACCAGGTTCGGCAGCTGAAGGACTTTCGGCCGCCGAACCTGCCTGGGAGGCAGGCCTTTCGGCTGCCGAAGCCGCCCCCGAAAAGAGACTTTCGTCTCTGTTTGGGACTTTCGGCCGCCGAAGGTGCCGCCGAACCTGCCTGGGTTTTGGCTCTGGAGGGACTTTCGGCCGCCGAAGGTGCCGCCGAACCTGCCCTGTTCAGCCTTCCTTTGCATGTTTTGCATGATTGTTTTAAGGTGTTTTAGGGGGTTTTTGGGGGATGTTTTTAGAGTTATGTTCTAGTTGTTTGGTCCCTCATTTGAATCCACCTGTGTAGGTTCGGACCCGAGGAACCGAGGACCCCAACAGTGAGTCAGCTGCTGCAGTGTCTGGTCAGAGCTATCCAGAGGTGAGTGGAATAACTCTTATGCTTTAAAATAAATAAATCAGTTTTAGCATGATTCACGCATCATGAATGCCATGAGATATAATAGGGTGTTTGCATTAGAATTCATGAATATGTTGCATTGCATAATATGTTGATGATGTGGATGAATGTTGAATAATCCTTTAGTCCTCGTATGCTATGATGATGATGATATGGTAAGGAAGACCAGTGAGGCTCATTCTACGCCCCTGGCACCATGTAAGAGAAAGACTAGTGAGGCCCATTCTACGCCCCTGGCACAGTTGGACTGTTATGTTATGCTATGTTATGTAAGGAAAAGACCAGTGAGGCCCATTCTACGCCCCTGGCACAGTTGGACCATATAGAGGACTATTGGTGACAACTTCATCCTTGATGTGATATGATTGTGATGTGATGCATTCCATGTTACCATATGTTTTAAATGTTTGATTATTCTGCTCACTGGGCTTTATAGCTCACCCCTCTCCCTTAACCCCAGGTTTGCAGGTATAGGGTAGATCAGGAGGTCAGCAAGAGTAATGAAGTCTTGGTTATGTAATAGATAGTGTGGACATGACAAATGTTGAAATGTAATGTAAAAATATTCATGGATGTTAGAGGTGTGCTTGACCATAGAGTTTTGTTATCCCTTTTAATACATGATCTCAGATGTTTTATGATGTATATGTAAACCAACTCAACGCATGTTATGTTGCCCATTGGGGCTTTGATGAGATCCCAAAGAGGGGTCAATGTTTATAGTTATGTTTATGTTCAGTGCATGCTCAGGTTGAGTTTGGTGTATGAGAGAATGTATGAAAGAAAAGTTTTAATTTTTATGTATATTGTTGATCATGTATGGGATTAAACAGATTTTCAGGTTATATGTCAGGCTTGCTACGGGTCCCGGCGGCTTTAAGCCGATCTGGATCCTAGCGCCGGTAGCGGTCCGATTTTTGGGTCGTTACACAATCGGTCGGTTCGGTTCTGAACCGAACCGAAAAAACTGAAAATTGAATTGTTAAAATTTTAAAAATCGAAAAAACCGATTATGAAAATATAACCGAACCGAACCTAACCGATAAAAATTAATTCGGTTCAAACCGAAATCTGCATTGATTTCTTATAACTTAACCAATCAATTTCATGAAAGCTGGAAATAACTTTAATTTAAAAAAAAAAAAGAAAGAAGAAGATCTAGCTCAAATAATTCAATACTCTCAAAATTCATCGTATTAAGAAAACCAAATTAAGCAAAGAAGAAGACTTACAAACTTCAAGATTGCTGCTACAGAATTCATCATTGCCATAGAGACAAGCGAAGAGGCTGGAGTCCCACTGAACCCGACCCATGGCCTTACCTACAACGCTACCGTGATTCAATGGTAACCCATTAGCAATCCACTCATATTCAGGTGGCCCAATTCCAGCAGTGCGGATTACTTAGGAGAAGATGCGGCAACTTTGTTGCCGGAAATCATTGTGAGTTTCTTGTTATGTTCTACGATGCTCTTGTCCAAGAGAGGAGTTGACCCCTTGTGATCGCAGCTGTCGCTGAGGTTGTTGGTAGTGGTGGTGTTGGCCATTTTGAGAAGAAAGAACGAGGATGAAATTCAGCAGAACGAGGATGAAGTTAAGCAGATCAACGGGAAAGAGGTTGACGGTCGACGGAAAAGAGATTAATGGGATTCGACGATTCGGGATTTTAATTTCGACTGACTGTGAGTGAATAGGGCTCGGTCTCAGGGGAGAAATCGGGAATGGAGACTGGAGAATGCCTGAATTAGGGTAGGAGAAGGGCCGAAAGGGGGAGGGTGTTGGGTTGGGTACTAGAGGGGGAGGGTTTGGGTTTGGCTTGGGCTTAACCAGTAAAATCGGTTATTTCGATTTGATCGGTTATTTAACATGTTTAAATCAAACCGAATCAAAAACCGAATAATCTTAAATATATTAATTAAATCAAACCGAACATTCCGATTAACCGAATCAATAAACCGAAATCAATCAATTCGATTTGATTTTTTAATTTAAACCGAAATATGCACTCCCCTAATTTTAGTCTTTAAAATTCGTCAATAATCAGATAAATTTTTAAAATTTTTTAAGTTCAAACAGCCTCGTTAACTATTAAAATATAGTAAATAAGTCTTTTAAATTCTTAAAATAAATTAAATATATCTTACAAGTACATATATGTTTTTTAAAATTTAAAATAAAATAAATAAATTTTTAAAATAGATAAAAAAAAAATTATAATTTGCTTCAGTATCGTGCATGAATATTTTTCTAATGAAATATAATTCAAATATTAATACACACATGATTCATTTTTAAATTAACATAAAATCAATGACCTATTCATCCGCAATTTGACGCATGAAGTTTTTCCCTTATGATTTCTTCACTATAAAAATTATTATTTAAACTAAGATTGCAAATACTTTTTCAGCTCACCTGTGATTTAACTTTTTAATAAAATAATTAAATAAATAATTAAGTCGTTTAATTCTAAATACTCCTTAAATGTTTACTAAATAATCTTTTATTTTTACTAATCACTTCAATTTTAGTTTATTAATTTACCACAAAAAATAAGATAATTAAAAACGGAAAAAAAAATATTTACTTTTAAAAAAATTAATTTTATTCAATATGCGTTGCACGTTTAATACTTATTATAATATTATATATATAATTATAATTATTTAATAATTTAATAATTAATTTTTATTTAATTTAATAATTTTATGCCGTAAATTTAATTATTTGTATATAATTCAAAATTCAAAAATTTGTTAATGATAAATTAATTTAAATAATGAAGTTATTATCTACTTTTTTTAAGTTAATTTTAATTATAAAATAACCATCCAATTATAAATTTAAATATATAAAAATGTTAAATTTCATTAACTTTTAGATTAATTTAAATAATAAAATTATTATCTATTTATATTTTAATTATATACTTGTAACTAATTAGATAAATGTAGACTACATAAATATATATATATATATATTTATAATTGAAATTTTTAAATATTAAAATTTATTAAATTTAATAAATTATTTTTAATATAATAAGTAATTTAATTCTACTAAATTTAAAAATAATAACATTAAATTAAATTCACTTGTACAATATTATAAATATTTGTACTTTAAATAATGATTATAATAAAAAATTGTCAAAATATTAAATAAATTATGAAATAAAATATATAAAACTTACGGTAATTATTAATTTTAACAACATTAATATTTATATTATTTTTAATTTATTTTTAAAAATAAAGAAAATTTAATTAAAGATTAAAAATATTTTCTTTTTCACAGTTCAATTACATCAGTTATTATCTTGCGTAATATATTATTATTTTTTAGATAATTTGTTTTTAGTACTAAAAAATTAAATTTTTATATAAATTGTAACAAAATTATAAAATACCGTGAAACTCATTTTTCATAGATAAAAATATTATATTTACATATATGTAGGGGAGAGCATATTTTGGTCTAAACCGAAAAACCGAATTGAATCGGTTGATTTCGGTTTATCGGTTCGGTTAGTCGGAATGATCGATTTGGTTCGGTTAATATATTTAAAATTATTCAGTTTTCGGTTCGGTTCGATTTAAACATGTTAAATAACCTATCAAATCGAAAAAATTGATTTAGTGGCTAGGCCCGAGCCTTGACCTCTCGTACCCAACTCAGCACCCCAACCCCTCCATCCCTTTTGGCCCCAGGCATTCTCCACATTCTCCAATCTCCCAATTCCATCCCCCAATCCCTGTTCTCCCGATTCCTCTCCCTGGCCTCTCCACACTCTCATAGTCGAATCCCTAACAAATAAATCATCAAATCCCATCAATCTCTTTCTCTTTCACGTCGATCGTCTGGTTCTCGTCGATCGTCGACCATCAACCTCTTTCCCGTCGATTTGCTGAGTATCGCCGCCGACCGTCGGTCCTCTTTCAGTGTCTTCTTTTCTGTCGATCTACTGAACAAATTCATGAATCGCTCCCTATCGATCTCTTTCCCTCTCTCCCTATTGATTTGTTGAGTTTCGCCGCCACATGAGCCCAGCTGCTACATGGGTCAGAACCAGACCATCCTAAATTTGACGGATTGCCGAGCCTGTCTCTAAGTTTAAGCATCACGGCAGCATCATCACGGTGACATTTTCGCTCTGTTGAGAGCGCGCAAAAGAGACAAGACAGAGTAGGAAGAAAGGAACAACGGTAGTTTTTTTTATAAGAGAGCAGATAAAAGCAACCCATCCATGAGCAATATGGTAAGGAGGGAGGGAGGGAAAGAGCGAGGCTGTCTCTGATGATGCCGCCGTGATGCTGTCTATGAGTTTAAGCAACAACGGTAGCAACTTCAGTGTTTGGTAGTGTAGAAATTTCTTGCTATTTAATTTACAGAAACTAATAATTCCTTTGCAGATTTCAGTTTGAATCGAATCGAATCGAACTGAACTGATTTTTATTGGTTCGATTCGGTTCGATTATATCTTCATAATCGGTTTTTTCGATTTTTAAAATTTTAACAATTCAATTTTCGGTTTTATCGGTTCGGTTCGGTTTGAAACCGAACCGACCGATTGCACAGCCCTACATATATGTACACTCGGTAATATAATTTTTTTTTAATGATAGTTGACCCAGTTAATTAATTGATTATTGAGAGTTAATTAAAATGGTTTGTTATATATATATATATATATATATATATATATATATATTACATGTATACTTTTTTGATAAAGAGGAAACTTTGTTGATAAAATTAAGAAAATTTTTTTAGCACGATAATATAAATAAATCCCAAGAGACAGCATACCTTCAACCTGCTATTCATCAGCATGCTAAGTGAAAATCTTGGAAAACAATTAATAAAGCAAACAAGACATAATACATAAAACCATGCAGAACATATTCATCAGGAAAAACATTATCAAGATAAGAAGAAAAAGCTGGTTGGTAATTGCTATTTGAATTATTTCCTAATGAATATAGGATAATGTTTTTTTAATGTTCCAACTAATGCCATATTTGAAAGTACGTCAGCATCCCTCAGCCTCAACATGTCTATAAACGTTTCACTCATTTTCCCAAGAAAGAAAGTGCATTGGACCTAGTCCTTACATGAAGTGGTAGTTGGTGATCATGTGCTTTAAGCATTTTGTTGTTGGCAATAATGTTTTGTCTTGTTTTATTCTGTTAGTGAGAACAATCTTTTGTTTTTTCCCATGATGTTTTGTTTAGTTATTTACATTTTTAAATTGTTGAAGGGCATCTCCACTACGGATTCAGTTCTTGTTTTCTAGGAGATGAGAATATGTATACAACGATAGAAAATGAGAGAGACAAATAACTAGTTTAGAAAAATTAGAATGAGAGAAAATAATGAAAGCATAGAATAAAATACCCTTCTTATGTGTGTCTTGGCAGCTTGTATCATTGGAAAAACCTTATTTAAATTGGCTCAATTGGAACGTTGGCTGTTATAAAGTTGGCAAATTATGGCCATCTATGATAGGAGGTGTGCTTTGTAAATGGAAACAGATTTTCCTTCTTAAAAATATTAAATTAAGAATTATAGTTTAATATTTAAAAATTATTGTTATTTATTAATGGTACAGTAGATATTATCATAATATAAATTGAATAACATATCTTGAAGTGATAATAAATAAAATCATATAACACTATTTTATGTTTTTTTAACAAATTTACTGTATATATTTTTTTGATAAGCAAGTTTTTTTTTTTAAATTAATTGTTTAAATTCAGAAAAAATTTAATAAGAGAGTCTCTACCTAAGCTCAAAATAAAACCTAAACACTCTTTCTACATAATAATTAACGGTCACTGTCTACTTTTGGTGCGAAAGCCATCCTGTGCCTGCTTTCGGTGCGAAAGTTGTTCGGAAGATGATGGAAAATTGAAATTGTATATAATAAGTAGTATGAAACTATTAAATAATTTGGATTAACTATTTTAGGTCAAATGGAAAGTGGGTCCAAAAATTATTTGGCTAATTTGGTCGAACTGTTTCAATTGATATTAGAGCCACCCTGGATCAGACAAATTGTGCGGAGCTAGTGGGTCTGCGAGGAAAAGGCTACCCGTGAGAGACGAGTTGGAACCCCGAAGTACTAGCGAACCACAATATCCAAGAGTTCGATCCTAGTTAGCAATTGTAACCGATTGTAATCGATTCAGTTGCAATAAGGACGTCGCAAATTTAGCGGGACCGAATGCAACGGTCAGCGGTCCTCTGCCTAATTTCGGTGCGGAAGCCGTCCCACATCGAAAAGACGATGAAAAATTGGAATTGTATATAATAGTTAGCACGAAACTACTAAATAACTTGGGTTAATCATTTTAGGCGCCAAGTGAAAAGTGGATTCAAAAGTTATTTGGATCCGTTAGAACCGGGCTGATTCAAATAACCTTCTACAATATATATAGAGAAAGCCATAAAATAGAACTTGTAATTTTATAGAAAATACACGTAGATAAGGGACAGGACATGCTCCTCGATAAAACCATGACAATTTTACTGAGACCATATAGAAACTCATTTATTTGTTCTACATAAATATGTAGTTATTCCTGTAGTGCAGAGAAGAAGCAATTGAAGCAGCTTGAGGCTTAAACAGCAACTGGGTTGACTAGGAAGGTAACCAGGATATCCTTAAGTGAAGTGTTAGAGTTTGTATAACCATCTATATCTTTGTAGACAACATCTATGGCCCTTACCATGTTCAGAATACACATCAGAAGAGGCTTTGGAAGATGTGCATTTTCTTTCAGGAGCTGCTCGTTGAGATCCTTCCACAAATTTGTTATTATTTTGTTCAACTCATCATATGCCTGCTTCTGTGAAACACCATGTTGCTTCATATAGCATTCCACAATTGAGGCAACATGTCCCCTTTCTTGCTCAAACTGTACATATATGCAGTTACAACGTTGAGAAATATTGAGTCTTCATTCAAAATAAGAGTTTAAAGAAAATAAAATAAGAGTTTAACCCTTCAGTTGCCATACCTCATGGGACCTGATGTCATCTGTGAGCCTGGCAAAACCTGATGCAGCATATAGAAGTTTAGGCTCAGTGAAAAGCCAATCAAAAGTCTCTTTTGAAGCCACTTCGCCCATCCCACAGAAGGATAAGGTTATCAAGAAAGGGTATGAACAACTAATCACACCATTAGAAATATATTCTTCTAGTGTGGGCACATAGTCACTGTTGAACCATCTTGCCTCGGTGATATAGGCTCTCACTTGCTTCTTCACCTGAAAATTAATTCAAAGGCCGACGATTTGCTCTATGAATGATTAAAAATATATAAAGAAAAGGTAAAAGATTATTACCGCTTCCTTTGCATAGTGAATGCAGAATGACCTTCCTTCCTTCGTAGTCACTGCCTCTATTTCAGCGTAGAAATCTAAAAATGCTTCAAAATACACCTTCATGTAATCAGGAAGTTGATCTTTCATGCTAATATCCCACCTGAAAAATCAATTATAAAGCCAATTGATTCTTGGGCTAATGCTAAATCTGCAAAGAAAAAATGTTGCCCGAGAAATTAATTAAGCTTCTATCAAACCTCTCAACTACTTTGGTGAAGAGCTCAAGTTCTTCAATTGTACCATGCACATCATAGATATCATCCATAACAGACAACATAGCTATAGTTTTGGACAATACTTGTCTGGCAAAAACATATTGTGGCTCAGCAAATGTTCCTAACGCCCAAAAAGAGCATTCGATCACTCTGTCTCGAGAAAAAGGTAGTTTTGTTGTGAAGTCCAAATCCATCCACCACCTAATAAAATTTAGAATAAGCAAACCATATCCTTTAGAATAAATTAGCTCCTATCAAAACAGAGATTAGATCTTAAAGTTACTTATACTTTGTGATAATTTTCATGTCTCTTTGATGCAACGTTTGCACTATATTGTAATCCAACTTTGCAAGCTTCAGTAAAGGTTTAACATGTGCGTCGTCTTGCTGGTAAATAGAGAAGTAATCCCTTGACTCTTTCCTTGGTAACCCTCTGCGTGTAGGCCACCTTAAAGCATAGCTAACTTGGTCAGCAAGAGGAGAACCAAATTGGGTTGCCTTTGTTAGGTGAGTTTTGGTGAATTCAAGAGTTTCATCTAGAATATCTTCTCCTTGCACGCTGAGATAGGAAGCTTCATACAAGCTCAACAAGCCCTGCACATCACTGATTAAATCTTCCTTGAAGTTGCCTTCTCCATCCTTGAACTTGTTGAAAACGTCTGATCAACCCACAAAAAGAGCAGCCTGAGAATGAGTAAATGGTGTAGAATATTTGCTTCTTAATTTACAAATGGATCTGGGGATTTCTTAAAAGGGACTTACCAGATGAAACATTATAGCCTTGTTGTCTTAGAAGGCGAAATCGAAGAGCGACAATGCCGAGGTTTACATCTTCATCTTCAAAATCTTGAAAAATTTGTTTCAGTGCTTCTTCTATTTCTCGTTCAAAATGGTAAGAGATCCCAAGTCGTTGTATAGCATCTACCAGGTACAGTTTTTCTGAAGGTTTATAACCAGTAACAGATGTAACAAGCATCCTCCTCACTTCTTCTTTCAGAACCTTGGCTTCTTCAGTCCAAACACTTAGCATCTATGAAAAGACATTAAAACGTTATACATTAGAAATTGTTCATTTCTTGCGAGATTTACATCCTATAACTTCTTTGCCTTCATTACCTCATTATCAGATACATGCTTGATGAAGTAGTCGCCCCAGACCGTTGGATGAAACTGTGCTGTTCGGCGAACTTGAGCTCTTTGGGTGGCAGCTTGAAGGGCCATGTTTGCGTTTGTAAGAAGAGACGAGTAGACGTAATAGTATTAAAGTACTCGTTCTGAGCTGCGTGCAGGTAGTCCTATAAATAGGAGAAAATTAATTCAAAAAGAAAAAGTTTAAATAAAAAAAAAAGTCAGTCCAATTTGACCATTTTGCTAAATAAAATTCCAGCTACATAACAGCTTTACAAGCTCTCCCTAAGGAATGAATACTATACAAGATGAAGATGGGGCAGAAGCTGGGAGTCTCATCTTGGTCAAAATATTGTGAAACACTGATGCTCCAAGCAGTTTTATGAAGAGTGCCACCAGCTTATTTTTGGGAGGATATATGTTGAATAGAGATAAAACCCTTGGTTAATCGGTTGCAGAGTATATGGCAATTAATCTAAAGATGTTTCATATGTTCATGGAAGACGGGTTGGCAGCGTTGTGCTGGAACACTTGTCATCTTTGATTTTGCTCTCATCCAAACACAACATTAAAGTCTCTCAAGCTGAGGCAGAGAAATTCATAGTTCATATAACTTGAGTGATTAAGGGTCTCGTCAAATTGAAGTGAAAAGGAGACTCAAAGGTGAAATTATAAGGTGGATTAGTCATTTACTCGTATATTCGTTGCACGGATATTACATTTTTGTATATTATTATTATATAATGTATTTTATAAAATAATATTTCTTTTCGTATAAATTTAGGAGGTCTACTAAGAGAAGCATAATTGATAGGTGTCGAAATAAAAAAAAATCTATTAAATATCAACAAATATGAATTACATATAATGATAATAGGATCGAATCTATAAGAAATTGACATTAAGAATTTTCAAATAATAGAATCGAATCTATAAAGAATTGATATTAAGAATTTTGAAATAATGACTAGGAAAAATAAATAATAATAAAAAAAAAAGGATTTTGATAATGGATAAAAATAAAAATTAAAGCAATTAGAGAAAGCAATAATTAAAAGAGAAATAAATCAATATAAACAAGTTCTAATTGAAGTGTAGGATCCATTCAGTTTGGAAATTGAGTATTGATATAAAAATACTTTTATAATTATAGTTATGGAAGATGTTCCGCGTAACCAATCTCTTCTTATATTTTAAATTAATTAAAAAACGTTCGCTAATTAACTCCTAGCCAACAAATCACCCAAAAAACTTATATAAGATTTTAATTTATCAACTAGTTTAAGTACTAGAGAGACCTAATTCTAATTGACCAGTCACATGGTGATTTTGAGTTAGATTATGTAACTTTTTAGTTGTTACACTAATTATTACTTGTGTTTGAATAACCTAAGCAATTATGGATTTCAAGCATTCAAACTAATAATATATTATTTTGAAATTAAGAACAACGAGTCCTAAATAATAATACAATAATAATATGAACAAAATTTACATAAATATTGAAGAATAAAAGATGAATAATTGAGTTTAGATCTCTCAATTCATGTATAAACTGAAATTTCACCCTAACTTCAATTAGAAATAAAGAGTTTAGCCACTCATGGTTTGAAAGAAAATACTAAAGAGAAAAGAGAAGATGAAGGAACGGTGCTAGTGAGGAGAGATCTGATTTGCCGCTGCCCACAGTGTTTAACCCTAAATCCTTTTGGAAATAGAAATTCTTCTTTGATTTGGATTAGTAATCCTTCCTTTAATGCGTTTCTTCAAAAATAGAACTCCTTAATTTGAGAAAGACTTGTTGCCGCATTGATGGAAAAGAATTCGCACAGGTTCCGCAGCTTTTAATGAGAAGACCAGGTCTTTTTATTTTCAAATCTAGATTTTTTCCACTCACTGTTTGATTCTGTACAATCTATCGATTTGCCCAGTTGGTTTGGGCAAATCATTTGGGCAAATCACTGTTAGAAAATATTTTACTTAGCCTGCAGGTATGGATAGTTCCTGTGCAATATAATCGGTGCTTTTAAGCTACTTTTCATCAAATTTTCTTTTCTTTTTGCTTTTCTGTGAAACATGGCCAAAAATACAAATTTAACTATAAAAATACTTAATTAAGTGCTAAGAATAATATGAAAAAAGGTGTCGAAATTACGTTCGATTAATAACATTTTCTCTAAAATTTTAAACTCAAAATAATAATTAAGTGCAAATCCATGCACCATCAAACTCGATTACAGCAAAGAAAATTAAATATTTTAGTACTTATTATCATATATTATTAATATATAATAATAAATTATATTCAAGAAAATTATATTTTTTTAAAAAAATAAAGTTTATTAAGCTCCAACGATGGTGGATGACAATTGTGGTACTGGTGGTGGAGAGGAATCATCTGTTTTAGTACAATACCCATTAAGTATGTCAATTTCTTGAGTGGTAAAATCTATTATATCAATCATGTTAGGCAAATAATATTTTGTAATAGTAGAAATGATTTCACAATAATTATAGTATAGATATATATTTCACAATTAAAAAAAAGAATAGAATGATCTCTCCAAAACAATTAGATGACTCATCGTCTAATTTCAATCTAAGCAAGAAGGTTGAGTTGGCTCAATAATTATGGTATAGATATATTTTATAATTAAAAAAAGAATAGGATGATCTCTCCAAAATATTTAGATAATTCATCATCTAATTTCAATTTAGGCAAGAGAGTTGAGTTGACAGTTTTGGATAGTGTAAGCATGTATCTCGTGTTAGACGCTAAGAAAATAATAAAAAAAATTTTTTTCAAAACATAGTCATATATGGAAATAGAGGAAAGGGAATTCAGTGAAAAATATATGAAATAGAGATCGTACTGACGGGAGTTATATAGAATGGATAATGAAATTTATAATTTTGTAAAAAGTTAATAGACTAAAATTATCACAATCATTAATATAATAAATTATAGTAATTTAAGTTTAATAATTTGATTATTTAATATTTATAACAATTGATTTAAAATATTTGAATCACAATTTTATTTTTTATTATACTTTAATTATTTATATTTATTAACCTTTTATATAGTTATTTGAATTAATAAAATTTGAATTTGATAATATTTTATACAAATCTATTAATTTTTTAATTATTTTATATTTTTATCACGATTAATATTTTTTTATAATATTTTTAATTTATTATATATATTTATTTTATGTAATTATTCTCATCATATAGTATTTAAAATTAAATTATATTAGTTATGATTTTATAAAATTATCAAATAAACAAACAATATTGTGAGATGGTAAAAATTTTTTATATAGTATTTTATTATAAAATTATTACTATATGGTAAAAGTAATTATTTTTAATTGTCCAAACATTTTTTTATAGGTACATACTCGATTTTTATAAATATATATTTAATATTTTATTTATTATTAAAATAAAAATATAATAAAATTTTTTAATAATAAAAATACAATAAATTTTTTTAATAATAAAAATGCAATAAAATTTTTATTACAATATTAATAATATAATATACTAAAAAGTAGTAGGATATCAAAAGGTTATATAATAATAATAATAAGTATAATAAAAATTATATTTTCTAATTTTATTATATTTATTATATTAGAAATAGTAGAAAATTAAAAGATCATACATGGATAGTATTTAAAAAAATAATAAATTATATTTATTACATATACGGTAATTATTATTTTATATAAAAAATTAAAAATATATAAAATTATAAATATATTTTTGCCACATAAGATTAATTATATTACTTGTAAATCTCTTTTATGTAAGTTTAATAGTGATACTGGTCAATCTCTCATCAATCTATTTTAGAGTCTAATTATATATATATATAAATTTATTATTTATTAATGATAGAAATATAATTGAAAAAAAAGTATTACACGTTTATAATATGTCATTTTTCACATTTTATAGTTGGAAAGATAGATATTTATATTAATATATTATATTAAAAAATTATAAAAATTTAAAAAGTCTGATAAAAGGAAATTTAAAAGTCATATATAAATTATAATAATAAAGATAATAAATTGTATTTATTATGAGTATATTAATTAGTAACAGTATTAAATATAAAAATAAAATATAGTAAGTGTGTCATTAGCACAAATACACAAATTTAGATGTGTCATTTGGCATAACTATATTTATAGGCTATACACTTCCCATATCCACAAATATATAGAATTGTATTAAGTGATAAAAAGGGTAGAGTATATGATGTATCAGGTATTGGAAATTAAGTACTAAAATATTTATAAATCTAATTATTATTTTGACTATCAATTGTGAAGGATAATTATAAATTTAAAATAAAATAAGAAAATAAAACTAAACACTCAACAAGATAGAATCAATTTATATTAAATATTAGGATACCTTGATTTCATTTGGACCAATTCATTTAGTTAACAATCCAATTTTAATTATTAAATCTGGAGCAAATATTTCTAAGGTAATTAATCCTACTAAATTAATTAACTAAAGATTATCACCTATCTCCTACTAATATGATAATTCTTTAATTAATGTTACAAATTCTGCAATTATTTTATCTAAGACTCCACAAGTCAAATCTTCATTCTCAATCCAATTAGTATTCATGTTATATTCAATTCTCAATTCAGTCTTAAAACTTTCTCTTCCCGTATAAATCTTAGGATAAAATTATCCAAGGATTCCGTAGTAACTTAAAAGCATTAATCTCAAGAATTGAACAATAAATTGATAAAGAAAATCAATTCAAATAAATTAAAGAGAATAAATAATTCAAGATACATCAAGTTCCTAGTAAAAGAATTTAGTTGCTCAATGTCTAAAGATTCAACAATAAACTAAAATAATTGTGAATAATAAATCAAAAAATAAGAGAAGAAATAAAAAAATCTAAATGAATTTCTCTTTCTAGATCTCCCCAATCTTCTTCTTTGAGTTTTTCTCTATTTCTGCCATATATATGTGTTTAAAAGTGGGCAAAAAGTCCTTTGGTCTCCCCATTATAATGTATTTATGCCCTATTGAGACTTCTAATTTGTGACTCTAATGAAAAACCTAGAGAATTAAGATTTCTGATAAAAATATGGGGCTGAGCACATAAAAAAAGAGCGAAACACGGGATAACCATGAAAACACAGGTGATTCACTCTCATAAATTTTTAGTCCAGAGAGGGCAGAGTGCAAAAATATGGGAAAGAGACAAAAACACAAGACAGTCATATTTTTGTTTATTTTTTCAGAACCTCTCTAAATTTTATTAGATTTCTCTTCAAAATGTCTCATTTATTCCTTAATTTATTTTGACGTGTAAAAATACTATAAATAAGGTAAAAACATCAAAGTAATAGACTAAAACTAAAAATCATAATTTAAACATAAAATTCTAATAAAATTAATAAAAATCAGTCAAAATAGGTAGATGCAATTTAAAAATTATATGAATAAATGTGTAAAATTTCAAACGGCATAAATTTAAGCATATTAATATTAGATTTTTTTAATTGCATTTTTCAGATTTAATTAGCCTGTTGTATTGACTAGAAATTCTAGTTCGTCCAATAATTTCACTCTATAATTTATTGTCTAATATGCATGATTGATTTTCAACTATAAAAAATTGTCTAACTTTATTATTTATCAACTGAGATTTTATTAGCCTGTTGAACCAATTAGAAATTCTAATTGATCCAATGGGTTCAATTTATAATTTCTCGTTTAACATGCATGAGTAATTTTCAACTATAGAAAATTGTCTAACGTGATTACTTATCCACTATTTACTGTATTTTTCAACGCTTTTTGAGATTTTATTAGCCTATTGTACCAACTAAAAATTCTAATAGGCTCAATGGGTTATTCTATAATTTCTCATTTAATATGCATGAGAGTGATCTTCAACTATACAGAACTGTCAACTTCTTTAGTTATCAACTACCTACAGCAATTTTCAATTAGAAAATCTAGTTGGTCCAATGGGTTCACTCCATAATTTCTCCTTTAATATATGCATGAGTGGTTTTCAACTATAAAAAACTGTCCAACTTCATTACTTATCAACTGTCTACTATATTTTTTAGTACTTACTGAGATTTTATTAGCCTATTATACCAAGTAGAAATTTTCTTTGGTCTAATAGGTTCCCTCTATGATTTCTCGTTTAATATGTGATAGCGGTTGTCGAAGCCGTAAAAAATAAAACCTATTAAACAATCAACAATTAACTTGTAGATAGTGATAATAGGGTCGAACCACATGGATTTGATACCAAAGATCTTCGTAATAACGACTAAGGCAAATAAATAACAAATAAATAAAAGAGGGGGTTTGTTTTGATGAATTAAATCTAAAGAGCAAGAGAAAGCAATAATTTAAATAAATGAGAATTTCAATGGGAAAAGGATTCTAGTTGAAGCATAGATGAATTTCAGTTTGTTTAGAATTGATCATTGATTATTTAGTACTCCTATTTTAATTCAATAAATTAGTTTTGGTTGTGGATGTAATACCCGGCTAGATTCCAGCATCAGAATCCCTACCTTCCGGCGGAATCTCCGTTGGAATCTGGAATTTTGAAGATGCCATAGTCTTCTAGAGGGGTAAAATGTGTTTCTAAAAATGTTTTCACATGATTTTATGATTTTAATTGGAAAAGAAATGAGTTTTGAGAAGAATAGGCCAAGGAGGAAGGACCCAGGTTCGGCCGCCGAACATGGGGCTGCTTCGGGAGTGCTTTAGGCCTCCGAAAGCTTTGAGGGAAGAAACCAGGTTCGGCCGCCGAACCTCAAGTTCGGCCGCCGAACATGGGGCTGTTTAGGAGGCACGTTAGGCTTCCGAAAATGGCTTTCTTTCGGCAGCCGAATCCCAAGTTCGGCCGCCGAAGGAGGTTTGGCCGGCCACCTATAAAAGGCCCTTAGATTGAAAATGGGCGAGTTTTCTCTCCATTCTTGAGCTAGGGTGAGTTCATGTCCTCCCTTGGTTGTTTTCATGCTTTTTCTTCAAATCCCTCAAGTTTTCATGAGTTGTGTCTTTGTTTTGAAGAGTTCTAAGCTTTGATCAAGTTTTGGGAGCTTGGAGACCCAAAGAGTTGTTTCCTCCTATCTCCAAGTTAGGGATCGCACCAACCCTCGATCTTCAAGAGGTAAGTGTAGATCCACACCCTTTTCTTTGTTTTAAGTAAGTTTTAAGGAGTTTTGATACTTGTGTGGGTAGATGTGCATGTTAGGGTTTATGTGGGTTTTATGCCCAATGTATGTTTATATGATGTTTGTGTTGGGGTTTAAGTTAGTTTATGCCCCTATATTCATGTGGGAGTGTGTATGCATGTTTGGGAAAGAGTATGTGAGGTTTCGGGTTGTTTCGGGGTTGGTTTTGCTTGTGACAGATTCGGACCTGCTGTTCGGAGGGAACCAGGTTCGGCCGCCGAAGGTATGTTCAGCCGTCGAACCTGCATGGTAGGCAGCTTTGGCTGCCTAACGTGCCCCCAAAGGCCAGGACTTTCGGATCTGTGAGAAGCTTCGACCGCCGAACCTGCCGCCGAAGGTGCCAGACTTTCGGCTCTGAAAGGACTTTCGGCCGCCGAAAGTGCCCCCGAACATGCATGGCTTTCGGTTCTGAAAGGGACCTTCGGCCGCCGAAAGTGCCCTGTCCAGCCTTTTCATGGTTGTTTTCTATGCATATTTTGAGGTTGTTTTAGGAAGTTTTTGGGGAGTTGTTTATGAGTGGTTTAGAGTGTGTTTGGCACCTCATTCGAGTCCACCTGTGTAGGATCGGACTCGAGGGACCGAGGAGGCCAGCAGTGTTAGCGGTTGCAGAATTAGTAAGCGTCAGCTAGAGGTGAGTAGAATGACTCTTTATGTTTCAAAGCTAATAATGAAAGTTTTAGCATGATTCACGCATCATGAATGCCATGAGATATATTAGGTTGTTTGCATTAGAATTCACGAATATGTTGCATTGCATATTATGTTGTTGATGTGGATGAACATTGAGTGATCCATTAGCCCTAGTATGATATGATATGATGATGTTATGATATGATATGGTATGGTATGTAAAACCAGTGAGGCCCATTCTACGCCCCTGGCATGATGTAAGAGAAAGACCAGTGACGCCCATGCTATGCCCCTGGCACGTTGGAATGTTATGTTAGGTTATACTATGTTAAGAGAAAGACCAGTGAGGCCTATGCTACGCCCCTGGCACGATTGGAATGTGTAGAGGGCTATTGGTGACAAGTTCATCCTTGATGTGATTTGTCTGTGATGTGATGCATTCCATGATAGCATATGTTTTAAATGTTTTTACTATTCTGCTCACTGGGCTCTAGTAGCTCACTCCATTCCCTTAAACCCCAGGTTTGCAGGTACGGGATAGGCCAAGATGTCAACAAGAGTAAAGAAGTAATGTTTTATGTAATAGTTAGATGTGGACATGTATTGTAAAATGTTATAATGTGATGTAATGTCAAGAATTGTATTGAGGATAGAATTGTGCTTGGTCCTAGTGTATGTTAATCCCTTTTAGATACATGATCTTTTTAATGAAACATTTTAATGATGTTTATGTAAACCAAGCTTATTGTATGATATGTTACCCCATTGGAGCATTTGATGAGGGCTCCAGTGTGAGGTTTTATGATGATGAGTTTGTGCATGCACAGGTTAAGCTTGGAAAATGAAAGAAAAAGTTTAAATTTAATGTATATATTTGATCATGTATGGGATTTATCAGGTATACGGGATATATGTTAGGCTTGCTACGGGTCCCGGCGGCCTTATGCCGATCTGGATCCTAGCGCCGGTAGCGGTCTGGTTTTCGGGTCGTTACAAAGACGCTTCTCACAACCAAATTCCTCCTTAGTTCTAGTTCGATTAGGAAACGTTCGCTAATCAAACACTAGTCAACGAGTTGCCAAGGAACGTCCTTGGGGCTTTTAGCATCGAACAACTGTTGACTGCATTAAGACTTAGAGAAACCTAATTCTAACCTTGCCAACCGCGTGGTCAAGTTTAGATTATGCAACCGATTATACTTGAGTTTAAACAACCTAAACAATTACGGACTTTAATCATTCAAACAATATATTACTCAAGCAATTAAAAATAATAGGCCTAAATTGATTCCAAAAGCAAAGCAATAATTATAGAAAGATCAAGTTGCATAAATATTGAAAGCAAATAGGAGTTTAATAATGGAGTTTTAAATCTCCCAATTCATCACAAATATGAATTTTTCCAATTTCAACTAGAAAAGATGAATTTAGCCACTCATGGTGGACAAAATTACACAAAAAGATAGAAGAAAAGAAGAAGGAGAAGTCTGCCGAAAATCTGCAGTGAATTCCGACGAGGGAGAGATGATTTTGCTGGTTTGGAAGCTGTCCCTTTTATAGCTGGAGAATCCTCATCCAATTAGGGTTTTGAAATCCCAATCTTGACTTGGTCTTTTGTAGTCTTTGATTCCCCTTTTAATTTGGTATTTAATTGTGAGTAGAATTCTTTGAGTGAAAAGACATCCTCGTGGCTTAAGGGACTGATCTTGGAGTGTTTGAAGTGGATTTGGACTTCATTATTTTTGAATTTAATTTTCTGCTGTTTTTCCCGCTTCTGCTGTCAACTTCTGCGTCTATGTGATTTGGGCGGGTGATTTGGGCAAATCACTTGCCCAAATCGTTTCTGTGTATTGCCTCCAGATTTCTGCCTTAGCTTCCTGCTTCTGATTTCTGTGTGTGATTTGGCCAAATCACTCTGACCCAATCACTTTTCCAGCTTTTTCAGCACTTTTTCTCCAATTTTCCATTTTCTTCCTTTTCTATAAAAACATGACAAAATCCATAAATTAAGCTGGAAAATGTGTAATTAAGCAGTAATAAAGATAATAAAAATGTGGCTAAATTATGTTTGATCAAATACCCCAACACCTACCTTTTTGCTTGTCCTCAAGCAATAAATAACTTAGTCAATCAAGCTTCTTTTTCTTTTGAGCCTAAGTACCACTTAATCAGCCCCCTCTAGATTCCTAAGTTGAAACAGCACAGTGTAGGATACATGTACTAAGGTTGTCCCCTCTTTCCTTGTTTCCCATCACCTACCATGGCCAAGGGAAAGTTTTTTATTTGATCATGCTTATTTTTTTATATTAGGTTTAATGCAACTCCTAAGAGTGACTTGCCCCCTTTTAAGCTTTTTTTATTCAGCAGCACTTTTTATTCTTGCCTGAAAAAGTTACCAACCTTTTTATGCGAAGGTACATATTGGTGATACACACCCCCGGTTACTCAGTTGGTCACTTGTCCAAGTGGCTACTAGCTCTGTTCATAGTCTTAAACCATCGAAACAGGTTGTGTTTTGTGCTTTTTGATTTGCTGAGTTTTTCTTTTTCTTTTTCCTTTTCATAACAATTTGGGCAAATCAACTCATAAAGAGTTACACTAACTTTTTATTGCATGTATTTTTATTTTCCTTTCCTATTGGCCACAACAGATTTAAAGATTCAATTCAAGAGAAAGAACTCCCTAAGTAAAGGTAACACACTGTAAATGGCTCAATTTAGGTTTAAAGGGTTAGAAAATTTAATGGGGTCATGAGATAGGGAGCTATTTCAACTTTGTTATCTATGCTGAGTAGAGCAAGGGGCTAAGACAAAATTATGTGTGTGTGCAGAAAGTGAGAAATTTTTGCAAAAGAAAAATGTGTGAAAGGGAAAAAAAATTTTGGTGTGTGTTATAGGGCAAAAAGATGCAAGAAGAAACAAAAAAAAAGCAAAAGATAATGTAATCAATGCAAAAATAACCTAGCAGTACCCCCACACCTATTGCAAACATTGTCCTCAATGTAAAACATATAAAGTAAAAGAAGAGAGAAAGGGACTTCCTGGCCAGTGGGTGATTTGGTTAAGTGATTTGGGCAAATCACTGGTGATGATGGTCTGCGTGCAGAAAATTGTCCACCAGCAGTTGTAGCAGGTGTTGCATCCTGTCTTCGATTCTGGTGAGATGAGCCTCCACTGAATGGTCTTGAGGTGCCTTTTATGTCCTCCAAGGTCCACCCAATTGTTTTCTTGTGTTTCCTCAACACCTTTAGGAGTTTTTTCTCTTCTTGCTGGCTGAGTTGATTGGATACTATGACTGGAAGTGTATTTCCAGCCCCCAAATAGGCATATTTGAGGTGTTCGGGCAGAGTTTTCAGGTCTGCTGTCTGTGATACTGCTTGCTGTCTGCTTACTGATTTGGGCAGATTTTCTGGTGCTGGGTCTGGTGATTTGGGCAGATTACTCTCTGTCATGTCTGTCTGCTCCAGTGATTTGGACAAGTCGGGATCTGCCTGTATTGGTGATTTGGGCAGATCACCCGCAACCAGCAGTGAACAGTATACTGTCTCTTTTTCGGTGCTGCTACTGCTGCTGTCCATTTCTTCAGATCTGCATAAATCAGCATTGAGTGAGTCATCTAGATCAAAATCAAAGATTTCTTGACTTAAATCATCAATTACATCAAGACCATAAACAAGAGAAACATCATTGGGGAATTTCATGGCATCATAAACGTTAAACTTGATAACTTCCCCTTCAAACTCCATGGTTAATGTGCCATCATGCACATCTATTTTTGTTCTGGCTGTGCTCAAGAATGGTCTCCCAAGTAGGATGTCAGAGGTGATGTTGCCCTTATCCTCCTCCATGTCAATGACATAAAAATCAGCTGGGAAGACTAGTTGGTCCACTTGTACCAACACATCTTCTAGGACTCCTTTGGGGTAGACAATAGATCGGTCGGCCAATTGGATTACTATGCTGGTTGCCTTGAGTGTACCTACATTTAACAAGTTAAAGATGGAAAGGAGCATGACATTAATTGAAGCCCTAAGGTCACACATGGCCTTCTTTATCCCTATGTTGCCTATTTTGCATGAAATGGCAAACATTCCTCTATCCTTATGTAATACCCGGCTAGACGCCGACATCAGAATTCTTACTTTCCGGCGGGATTTTCGTTGGAATATGGAATTCGAGGATGTCAGAGGTTCCTAGAAGGGTAAAAGAGAAAGGTTTTCTAAATGGTTTTTAAGTGTTTTATGGTTTTGAATGCAAAGGATTTGAGTTTTGAAGAGAAAAGACCAAGGAGGCATTGGCCAGGTTCGGCCGCTGAAAGTGAAGTTCGGCCGCCGAACGTGGTGGAGGTTTGCATGCAGGTTTGGCTGCCGGAAATGATTGACCAAGCCGCCTATAAAAGGCCCCTTGTCCGAAAAAAGGGGGAGTTTTCTCTCCTTTCTTGGGCTAAGGTGAGTTCATGCTCTCCTTGGGTTGTTTTATGGTTTTTCTTCAAATCCTTCAAGGTTTTCATGAGTTTTCTCCTTGTTTTGAAGAGTTGTGAGCTTGGAGCAAGGAGGTGGAGCTTGGAGACTTTTGGAGCTTGGATCTCCAGATCTTCAAGTTCGGGTCACACCAACTCTTGATCTTCAAGAGGTAAGTGTAGATCCTTGGCTTTCATGGTGTTTTAAGTGAGTTTTATGAAGGAAAAAGGGTTAGGATTGCATGGTTTTGCATGGTTGTGCATGATAGGGTTTATGTACCCTTTATGCCTATGTATGCTTTATGATGATGTTTGTGGGAGTTTAAGCTTGTGTTAAGCTCTGAGATGCATGGATAAGGGTGTTTGCATGTTTTGGAGAGGTTGGATGCCTATTTTGGGTGTTTGGAAGGTTTGAGAGGCTTGTATGCATGAGAGGCTGAGTTCTTGACGAACTCAGGTTCGGCCGCCGAAGGTAAGCTGCCTGTGGATACATGGTTTGGCCGCCTAACCTTGCCCCCGAAAGTTGAGTTTTGGCTTTAAAGCAGACTTTCGGCCGTCGAAGGAAGGTTCGGCCGCTGAAGATGCCTGACTTTCGGATCTGGAGAGGGGGTTCGGCTGCCGAAGGTGCCGCCGAAAGTGCCTGCCTTTCGGATCTGGAGAGGGGGTTCAGCCGCCGAAGGTGCCCTGTCCAGCCTTTTTTTGCTTGTTTTTCCATGCATGCTTGAGGTGTTTTAGGGGGTTTATGGGGGAATGTTAAGAGCTATGATAGAGTTGTTTGGTCCCTCATTTGAGTCCACCTGTGTAGGATCGGACCTGAGGAATCGAGGTGTTTAGCAGTGTTAGCTGCTTCAGAGTGAGTCCAGAGTTAGCCCAGCAGTTGCTAGAGGTGAGTGGAACTAACCTATGTTTTTCAATGAATGAATGTTTTAGCATGTTCCATGTATCACGAATGCCATGTCTATAGGTTGATTGCATTAGTGTTCACGAAGATGACGCATTGCATTGGTTATTGTACATGTGGATGGACAACAGGATGACTCATTAGCCCTCTAGTATTGCATGTAACAGAAGTCCTGAGGAGCCTCTTGAAGGCTGGGCACAGAGCTATGTATGTAACAGAAGTCCTGAGGAGCTCCTTCGAGGGCCGGGCACAGAGTAGAGGGAGTTTTGAGTCAGTCCATCCTTGATGTGATTTACTGTGATGTGATGCATTCCATGATGGCATATGTTTTAATGTTTTTATAGTTCTGCTCACTAGGCTTTATAGCTCACCCCATTCCCTTAACCCCATGTTTTCAGGGCCAGAGTTAGCTATGGGAAAGTCAGAGTCAGCAAGAGTAGAGCATGGCTATGGTTATGGCTATGGGTATGTCTCAGTGTAATAGAAAGGTAGTGGACATGATGTATTGTAAAGTGATGTACAGACATGTTATGGCATGTAATGTATTCAGTGTTATAGTATTGTGCTTGGCCCTAGTGTTTGGATAATCCCTTTGTACATGGATCTTTTTATGTTTTATGATGTTTTATGAGAACCAAGCTTGATATGTAATGTTGCCCATCTAGTATGTGGGTTGATGATCCCAGAGATCACAGAGATAGTGCATGCACAGGTCAAGCTTGGTCCGGGCTTAACGTATTGTATGTTAACCCAACTGCAGCATTTTATGAGGGTTCCAGTAAGGGGTTTGTCTCAGGAGTACGGTGTGTTGAGCGATGACGCTCAGGGATCAAGGTATCCCACATCGGACTTACAGAGAAGTTTTCAGAGCATGATTAGGTTAAGCCTGGTATATAGAGAAAAGTTTTAAAATGAAATGCAAAGTTCAGAGTTTTATGGAAAATGTTGATCATGTATGGGATTATACCAGATGTACAGAGTGTATAGCAGGCTTGCTATGGGTCCCGGCGGCCTTAAGTCGATCTGGATCCTAGCACCGGTAGCAGTTCGGTTTCCGGATCGTTACACCTTACATTTGGTTGGAAGCTTCCTTTGAATGACAGCTGAGACACACTCCCCCACACTTACCTTTTCATGTTCAGCAAGTTTCCTTCTATTGGTGCATAGCTCTTTGAGAAATTTAGCATACCTTGGTATTTGTTTGACAGCATCAAGTAGAGCTATGTTGATTTCCACCTTGCGAAGTGTCTCAAGTATTTCTTTTTCCTCTTTTTCTTTTTGAGATCTTGCAAATCTTTTGGGGAAGGGAGGAGGTACCTTGAATTTTTCTGCTGGTTGCTGTTTCTACCTTTGACTGGACTCTGCCTGATCTGTTGATTTGGGCAGATCAATTTCTGCCTTCTTTAGTGATTTGGGCAAATCACCACTGCTGGGCAGTACTGTCTGTCCATCGATTAGGTCTGTGATTTGGGCAGATCGATGACCCTGATCACTTTCTGGCAGATTTTCCTCTGTGACCTGTTTTTGCTTTTGCTCAGCCCTGTTGTCTTGCAGCTCTTTTCCACTCCTCAATGTGATGGCACTAGCATTCTGCCTTGGGTTTATCTCAGTTTGGGAGGGCAAACAACAACTTAGTTGTGCTAGCAATCTGGTTGTACTGGATTCTCCTCTCTCATGCTGTTTGGGCAAACAACAATCTGCTTGTTACTTCTCTGCTGGCTGTTCAGGTGAATAGTGTTCTGCCTTTGTTGTTTGTTTGGGGGCTGGTTCTGGAATTTTTTTGGTAAAAATTTCTGGTTTTTGGGCTGGTTCGGTTACAACAGCTTGCATATTGTATTCTGCCATATCAGCAGTTGTTTGGGCAAACACAGCAGTGGGTTGTACTGGTTCAGCAAGGGGCTGGTCTGTTTCAGAAATTTCAGCAGGTTCTGGTTCAGTTGGGGCACTTCCAGCAGTTGCTGGTTTATGGACAGCAGCAGGGGATGTAACAGGTACTTCGACTGGTGCTGATTTGCGGGCATCAGTGGTTATGGCAGTTTGACAGCAGTTGCTGTCTCTGTTTTCAGCAACTTGGACAACAGCAAATTCTGTAATTTCTGGTGTAATTTCGGCAGTTTCAGCAAATGGACAGTAGTTGCTGTCTCTATCTTCAGCGGCTTGGACAGCAACAAAGTCTGAATTTTTTACAGCAGGTGCTGCAATATTTTCAGCAGCAGCAGTATGTATTGCTGTCTCTTGGATGGCAGAGGCTTCTACAAGTGCTGTTTGGACAACAGCTGGTTCAACTTCAAGTGCAGTGGCGATTTGTGCAGCAGACTCAGCAACTCGTTCTGTTTCTTGGGAGCTTTCATCATCAGCCTTGACATCTTGAACCTCTTCCTCTCTTCTCAATATATGTGCATTCACTGAGTTGACCATTTGATCCACTTGCTGTTGGAGAATTTGCCCAGAAATTTCCAATGTCCTCACCATCTCTTCAAGTTGCATGTTAGAGTTTTGAGGTGTTGCTTGGGCTTGATAGTTTTGGTAGTAGTTAGCCCTTGCATAGCCATAATTCGGGTGGTCCCTCCAACATGGATTGTAGGTATCAAGGTAGGGATCATGTCTTGGCTGGCTATTGAATCCTCCAAAGGTATGTACTTGCTGGTAATCCTCATAAAGTGTAGGACATCGATCAGTTGGGTGTCCTACATATGTGCAAATCCCACATGGTCTAATTCGCTGAAGTTGTTGAACTTGTTGAGCTTGACCTATACCATAATTTCTCACAATAGAGGTTAGTTCAGAAATTTGAGAAGAAAGAAAAGACATACTTACTGTAGCCATGCTTGTAAGGTTTTGGCAGTGCGTTCAATTTCTGGATCGTAAAGAACAGTCCTGGTCATAAAAGGAAAATACGTTAGTTAGATCAAATCCCCGGCAACGGCGCCAATTTTTGATAGCGGTTGTCAAAGCCGTCAAAAATAAAACCTATTAAATAATCAACAATTAACTTGTAGATAGTGGTAATAGGGTCGAACCACAGGGATTTGACATCAAAGATCTTCTTAATAATGACTAAGGCAAATAAATAACAAATAAATAAAAGAGGGGGGTTTGTTTTGATGAATTAAATCTAAAGAGCAAGAGAAAGCAATAACTTAAATAAATGAGAATTTCAATGGGAAAAGGATTCTAGTTGAAGCATGGATGAATTTCAGTTTGTTTAGAATTGATCATTGATTATTTAGTACTCCTATTTTAATTTAATAAATTAGTTTTGGTTGTGGAAGACGCTTCTCACAACCAAATTTCTCCTTAGTTCTAGTTCGATTAGGAAATGTTCGCTAATCAAACACTAGTCAACGAGTTGCCAAGGAACGTCCTTGGGGCTTTTAGCATCGAACAACTATTGACTGCATTAAGACTTAGAGAAACCTAATTCTAACCTTGCCAATCGCGTGGTCAAGTTTAGATTATGCAATATTATACTTGAGTTTAAACAACCTAAGCAATTACGGACTTAAATCATTCAAACAATATATTACTCAAGCAATTAAAAGCAATAGGCCTAAATTGATTCCAAAAGCAAAGCAATAATTATAGAAAGATCAAGTTGCATAAATATTGAAAGCAAATAGGAGTTTAATAATGGAGTTTTAAATCTCCCAATTCATCACAAATATGAATTTCCCCAATTTCAACTAGAAAAGATGGAATTTAGCCACTCATGGTGGACAAAATTACACAAAAAGATAGAAGAAAAGAAGAAGGAGAAGTCTGTCGAAAATCTGCAGTGAATTCCGACGAGGGAGAGATGATTTTGCTGGTTTGGAAGCTGTCCCTTTTATAGCAGGAGAATCCTCATCCAATTAGGGTTTTGAAATCCCAATCTTGACTTGGTCTTTTGTAGTCTTTGATTCCCTTTTTGATTTGGTATTTAATTGTGAGTAGAATTCTTTGAGTGAAAAGACCTCCTCGTGGCTTAAGGGACTAATCTTGGAGTGTTTGAAGTGGATTTGGACTTCATTATTTTTGAATTTAATTTTCTGCTATTTTTCCCGCTTTTGCTGTCAACTTCTGCGTCTATGTGATTTGGGCGGGTGATTTGGGCAAATCACTTGCCCAAATCATTTCTGTGTGTTGCCTCCAGATTTCTGCCTTAGCTTCCTACTTCTGATTTCTGCGGGTGATTTGGCCAAATCACTCTGACCCAATCACTTTTCCAGCTTTTTCTGCACTTTTTCTCCAACTTTGCATTTTCTTCATTTTCTGTAAAAACATGACAAAATCCATAAATTAAGCTAAAAAATGTGTAATTAAGCAGTAATAAAGATAATAAAAATGTAGCTAAATTATGTTTGATCAATATGCATGAGTGATCACTTTCAAACTATACATTTTATTAGTCTTATATACCAACTAGAAATTGTAGTTGATTCAATAGGTTCACTCTATAATTTCTCTTTGAGTAATTTTAAACTATACAGAACAATAGATTCACTCCATAATTTCTCTTCTAATATATCTAAGTGATTTTAACTTATATAAATTGTCCAATTTCATGTCAACTATCTATTGCATTTTTCAACACTTAGAGATTAATTAGCGGGTTGTACTAACTTGAAATTCCAGTTAGTCCAACGGGTTCACTCTATAAACTTTCATTTAATATTGATAAGTGATTTTCAGCTATACATTCATAAGAATCTCATGGAAGTTTGATCCTGGCTCAAGATGAACGTTGGTAACATGTTTAACACATGCAAGTCGGATGGGAAGTAGTGTTTCCAGTGGCGGATGGGTGAGTAGAACTTGCTCTTGGGAGGGAAGCAACAGTTGGAAATGCCTGCTAATACCCTATAGGCTGAGGAGCAAAAGGAGGAATCCATTCGAGGAGGGGCTTGCGTCTGATTAGCAAGTTGGTGAAGCAATAGCTTACCAAAAGCGATGATCAGTAGTTAGTCCAAGAGGATGATTAGCAACACGGGACTAAGACACAACCCAGACTCCTACGGGAGGCAGCAGTATGGAATTTTCGCAATGGGCAAAAGCTTGACAGAGCAATGTCATATGGAGGTAGAAGGCCTACGTGTCGTGAACTTCTTTTCTCGGAGAAGAAGCAATGACAATATCTAGTAAATAAGCATCGACTAATTCTGTGCCAATAACCGTAGTAATATAGAGGATGCAAGTGTTATCCAGAATGGTTGGGCGTAAAGCATCTGTATGTGGCTTTTCAAGTCTGCCATCAAATCCCAAGGCTCAACCCTGGACAGACGGTGGAAATTGCCAAGCTAGAGTACAGTAGGGGTGGAGGGAATTTCTGATGGAGCAGTAAAATGCATAGAGATCTAAAAGAACACCAATGGCTAAAGCACACCAATGGTCAACATTGACATTGAGAGACGGAAGCTAGGGGAGTGAATGGGATTAGATACTGTAGTAGTCGTAGCCGTAAACGATGGATATTGGGCACTGTGCGTATCGATTCGTGCAGTACGGTAGCTAACGCATTAAGTATCTCGCTTGGGGAGTACGTTCACAAGAATGAAACTCAAAGGAATTGACGGGGGCCCACACAAGCAGTGGAGCATATGGTTTAATTTGATGCAAAGCAAAGAATCTTACCAGGGCTTGACATACCGCGAATCCTCTTGAAAGAGAAGAGTGCCTTTGGGAACACGGGCACAGGTGGTAGATGGCCGTCGACAACTCATGCCTTAAGGTGTTGAGTTAAGTCCCGCAACGGAAACCTTAGTTATCAACTAAGTGTTGCATTTTTCAACACTTGTTGAGATTTTATTGCCGTGTTGTACCGACTAGAAATTTTAATTAGTCCAATGGGTTCATAATATATATATATATATTTAATATGCTTGAGTGTTGAATAAGCAATCTACTATTATACTCTTTCCATTTATTAATTTCATTAATTGATTATAATCGATCCTTATAAATAAGCATACCAAATATACTCATCATACTGCGTATAAATACAATTGCTATAGAGTTAATAGAAATTTCTCTTTCAAATTCCTATACAATCCGTATATGGTATCAGAACCATAGTGCCTAACAGCAAACTGACTGGTGTCGAATCTGTCAATTTAAAATTTACTTCCCTTTTCTAAATTGATAAGAACTTGTAGGTAGAGTAAGTGAGTATCGATCCCACAGAGATCTCAATTCTGTTTAATTTAAATAACCAATTTGAAATAGAGAAATAGTTTAATACGAAAAAGTAAGAAGAAAAGAGTTTTTTTTATGAATGTGGTTGTGCCTTGGGCAAGCCAATAAAAATAAACTTAATAGGAAAAAAAAATAAACAATGCAATTGAAGTTTGAGAAACAAATAAATAGTTAAAACTTTCAGCTGAAGGTAATCAAATTGAGGTATTTTGCAGATGATCATTGGTTAGAAAAATATTTCATATTATTATCTATTGTTTGATTATAGTAGTCAAACACGCGGATCCCACCAATTCTTACTTATGAATAAATTAATCCGTTTCACGCTTAAATTAATTCCAAGTTAACTAACAACCCCAACACGCGTGTAGATTTAATTAATCAACTGCATTAAGAGAGAAAACCCAAACTTGATCAATAAAAACACGTAATTTATTTAAATTAAATCTGCCAATTTCTTAACATGAACTAATATGTTAATTGCTACTTGCTATTAACCCAATTAAACAATTATAGATTTTAATTAGATTAATTAGCTAAAAGTTGTTTTCCCAAGAGATTCAATAGGACTCTCAAATTCTAAAGAAAACAACAATGAAGGTGGAATTAATCGAAATTAGAAATTGACAGAAAATAGAAATAAGATGAAGAGAATTGAAGTGCATAACCTCACAACTTGAACAAACCTCAATTTAATTTAACCTTCAATTGAAAATAAATATTTAGCCTCTCATGGCTATAATAAAATTATAACAATTAAGTAAAAGAAGAAGAAAAGAAGAAGATGGAGAAGAAAGTGGGGGGGGGGGGGGGGGAGGGAGGGGGAACAAGAGAGGAATTGAGGGAGAGAGGTAGAATATATGATGGCCCTAGGTTTAATGCTAGGAGCCTTTATATAGGTACAAAACGACAAAACTTAATAGTTTAAAATAAAATCTACTACTCCTATTTTATCACCAATAAAATTTAAAGACTTGAGAATTTATTATTTATTATTTGCAATTCTTATTATATCTTGTTTGAAACCGATAAAGTGAATGTGAAACAAATGGTTACTGAGTCACTTGCCCCAGGTTATTCAGCTCAGGTGGCTACTAACTCCACTCATAGTTACATAATAAAAAGGTATGGACGAGTTTTTTAAACGGCCCAGAAGGGACGATACTCTCTCAAACACCGATTTTTCCATACGAAATCACCTTAAGGGGTCACCAAGTACTGTACTACTTGGGCCATCGGGTTGGTAACCAATTAATCAAGTAATTAGATGAATGAGCCATAGGAGTGCATTAATTTTTACTTTTTCTTTTTCTATATTTTTTTCTGTAGCTTTTTGACTCCCCTTAATTTTCATATAAACGTGTGATCTAAATAATGTCTTTAAAGTTATTCTTAATAAAGGGCAGCAATTTATTTACAGAACATGCATTTATTATCCAACTATTTAGGCAAGGACCATACTTTATAAGCTTTCAAAACAAGTCTTAAAAATAAGACTAATAAAATGAATAATGATCAACTTATTCTATTTAAGCTAGCATACAAATAGCATAAGAACTTGTATTTTATGATTAAGGACATATCAATTTCTTATGGCAAGTAAGGAGTTGTAAAAAAAAAAATTATTTATTTATTTATTTTTTTTGAAAAAATATGCAAATACTAGAAATCATAAATGTAACGACCCGAAAATCGAACCGCTACCGATGCTAGGATCCAGGTCGACTTAAGGTCGCCGGGACCCGTAGCAAGCCTGCTATACTCTCTGTGTACCTGTAAAATCCCATACATGATCATACATTTTCTGTAAAACATAAAATTTTGCTCTGAACCTAAGCTCAACCTGTGCATGCACTATCTCTGAAACCCCTTACTAGAGCTTGCTCTAGACGGGCAAAACCCCCCTAAAATATCCTAAAACAATCAAGTAAAACATGCAAAAGAAGGCTGGACAGGGCACTTTCGGCGGCAGGTTCGGCGGCCGAAAGTCCCTTCCAGAGACGAAACTCAAGCACTTTCGGCGGCACTTCGGCTGCCGAAAGTCCTCTCCAGAGACGAAAGTCCCTAACCTTCGGCGGCTGAAACCCCCCTCCAGAGCCGAAAGTCCAAACTTTCGGGGGCAAGCTTAGGCAAGCTTAGACAGCTGAAACCACCTCCTTAGCATGTTCGGCGGCCGAACTTTCCTTCGGCGGCCGAAACTGGGTTCTCCAGTAAGGCAGAACCCTGCTCTGCCTCATGCAAAACTTACCCAACCTCACTCAAACATGCAACCCAACATTCCACAAACTGTATATACTCAAGTATAGGCACAAAGTGGTCCAAAACTAACTTAAAACCCCAACAAACAACACAACTAAACACATAAGCATGCTTTGACCACAAATCAACCAAAACCTCAACTTTACCTAAACATGCATCTCTACCCATAAAACTCCATAAAACCTTCATAAAACATGAAAAGAAGTTCATGATCTTCACTTACCTCTTACAAATAAGAAGATAAACGATCCCAACGTGGAGATATGGAGAAACTCTCCCTCAAAGTCTCCAACTTCAAACCTTTTGGTTGATTTGCTCAAAAGTTTCAAAACAACATAAAACCCATCAAAACTTTGAAAGATTTAAAGAAAACATGAAGATCACCCAAGGAAGAGCATGGTCTCACCTCTGCCTGTGAAAATGGAAGAAATCTTATCCATTCACCGACCTATGGCCTTTTATAGGTGGCTGGCTAGACCACCTTCGGCGGCCTAACGTGATTCCAAACTCATGCATGTTCGGCGGCCGAACTTCACCTTCGGCGGCCGAACCTGGCAAATCTTCCTTGGTGCTTTTCATTCAAAAACTCATTTCCTTTTATACTTAAAACATTAAAACATACTCAAATACTTTACAAAAACATAAATCTTACCCTTCTAGAGGATTTCGACATCCGAAATTCCACCGGAAAGTAGAATTCCGATGCCGGACTCTAGCCGGGTATTACAATAAAAATTAAATCTGAGAAATAATTTAGCAAAAACCAAAAGAAAAATGGCAGAAAAAGAATAAAAATTTCCAAAATTTTCAAAATACAGCAGATATATATCTGTTCATCAATCATCAATCAATCTCATTAATCACAAAAAAAACACTTCTATTATCATACCACATCTCCCCTCACACTTGCTCACATTTTCCTCAATGTAGAAAAAATTCAATCAAACGGGGAAGTTCACAAAATAAAATAAAAGTAAGTCAAAGAGAACTTCCCTGAGAAGTAACTCGCATAGAACTCAAACTGCTGGTGGTTGGGGTATGGGCAATCCCAAGTGAGAGAGAATGACATCCAATTTGGCATCCATATGGTGCATTTTAGCCTCAATTCTGGCTACGCAGGCTTGATCACTAGGTTCTAGAGATGCTGCTAAGGAGGCTGAAGCTGACTGGTCCTCTGTCCGAATAAACGCGATCATAGTGGAATGATATGACCTGGAGGACAAAATACAAATTCTTTAATTCTTTCCTCTCGTTGAGGCAAAGTAAGCCCATGAATTAAGTGCAGATATGTCAAGTGGAAGAATAGGCTCAGCTATGTGTATAATATCAAGTGCACCCAATCCCACTGCTAGCATTGAAATTACAAAATCCAAGTATATACTACACCCAACATCAGATATACTTTTAAATTGGAAGGATAACCAAAAACTAAAATTAACTTTTTTCTTTTTTAACATGCACCATAAGAAAAGAGTTCATCTTTTGTGAGTTTGGTTGGATCTTTATTTTTTCCAGAAAATGTATAACACAGGAACCTGTGAATGTATCTAAGACCAGAGCTCTTAATATCATTAGCTTTAGATTTTCCACCCCTAAATTTAAGCTCAGGTTTCCCTGTTAAATCTTTGTATGCTAAAATTGGATCCCAATCCGCTGGTTAGTCACATAATAAATCTAAATATTCAACAGTTTTGACATATTCATTATCATAAATACCCAAGTACAAATTAAATATTGTGACTGAATATTGGACCATTTTATTTTGCAACCTAAAACGAATTGTAGAAATATTCAAATTAAAATCCTGTGCATCAAAAGAAAACTCATAGATTGCATAAAATTCACGGCAAAGCTCAACATAGGAGGTATAATCTATAACAAAAAATTTTCTCCATTCAATTGTATCAATTAAAGCATAAACTTCATCATACGATCCTATCATCATTTATTTTCTTACAAGCATAAATATCAGAATGGAGAAAGATTTTATATTTGACCTCATCATCGCCGACAAAGCTAAAATTGCCATAAAGGTCTTGTTCTACAGGTAGATATCTAGCCTTCCCGCTACCTATATTGGGCATCCATTTTTTCTGCTTTTTCTTTAGATGAGAATCGGCCTGGATTTCTTCACTGGCACTCGAGGTTGTGTCCTCGTTGCTGTCCTCCGAAGCTTCCATGATTAATTTTATGGTTATGGGTTGCATTTTTTTGTCCTTGGAGTTGCCTAGCATTTCGGATTTCACCTCCCATTCTTCCTCATCATCACTCATTAAATCATAGACAAGAACCTTACCTTCCATCTGCGAATGCTGGCGCGTGGTTGCATCCGGCAAGGAAGTGGACGGCGATGGAGGCGGCGGTGTCGGCGTGAAAGAGGTTGCGACCAGCAAGGAGGGACGCGCGACCGGCGAGTAGGGACGCGCGATCGGCGAGTAGGGACGTGCGACCGGCGAGTAGGGACGCCCGACCGGTGAGGAGGGACGCGCGACCGGCGATGATGGAGTGTCCGCTGGTTCGGTCTGCGCGTGAGGCCTGGTTGCTGCGTCCGATGGGATCTTTGTCATGGTCTAGCGGCAGCTCGACGAGCAGCGGCTCCGGATCGAAGCGCTGGCAGCGTGACTTTTGGCGGCGGAGGAAGTGGCACGGGAAGAGGCGGCGCGGGCCATCTGTAGGGAAGAAAAGAAAAAAAAGAAAAAGATAGAAGATGAAGATGATCGGAGAGAGAAAGAATTAGGTTTTTTTTTATTTTTTATATATATTTTTCTTTTATTTATTTATTTATTTTTTTATATTTTTTTAAGGTAGAAAATAAGATGAAGCAGAACAGAACTTACCTTTTTTATGGAGAAAAGTAATCACTTACCTCCAAAAAGGTTCTTTAAATTTTCAAATTGCACAGAAGGTCTAATCTGCTCAAAAAATAGCAAATAAATTAATTAAAACAAAAACAAAAATTAAAAGAAAACTTACTTGTGACTCTACAGGTTTGGGCAAATCTGGAATATTGGGTTGCTTTCCAAGTAGCGCTCTTATTTATTGTCCTAGACTGGACTTTCCTTCCTTCAAGTTTCGATCTGTGGTACCCCAAAACTATAATTTCTTCATCATTGGGCTTAAATCCCTTATAAAAGGGTTTGAGTCTATGGCCATTCACTTTAAAAGTTTTACTAGTTTCAAGACTTTGAATTTGCAAGGCTCCATGGTTAAAAGTCTTAATTACAACAAACAGACCAATCCATCGTGTCCTCAATTTACCTGGAAAAATTTTTAACCGAGAATGAAAAAGTAAAACTTTTTGGCGTACTTGAAAATTTTTCCGAGAAATTGATTCATTATGAAAAGCTTTGGTTTTCTCATTGTAAATTCTGGCAGTCTCGTAGGCTTCATTCCTTATTTCCTCTAGTTCCTGCAATTGCAACTTTTGGTTAGAACTTGCCTCTATTAAGCTGTTGTTCCATTGCTTTATTGCCCAAAAGGCTTTATGCTCTAGCTCAACTGGAAAATGGCAAGGCTTGCCATAAACTAGCGGAAATGGTGACATGCCTATTGGGGTCTTATAGGCTGTCGTATAAGCCCATAGTGCATCATCAAGGCGGTTGCTCTATTCTTTCCTATTAATATTGACAGTTTTCTCTAGGATCGATTTAATTTTCCTGTTAGAAATCTCCGTTTGATTGTTTGTCTATGGATGGTATGCTGTAGATGTACGATGAGTTATTCCATATTTTCTCAACAACGATTCGATCACCTTATTGCAAAAGTGGGTTCCTCGATCACTCACTAGTAATCGTGGAACTCCAAACCTGATAAATATATGAGTTTTCAAAAAAATAGAAACAACTTTTGAATAATTAGTTCTAGTGGTCTTAGCCTCCACCCACTTTCAAACATAGTCAATAGTAAGCAAAATATATTGATTTCCAAACTAAGAGGGAAATGGACCCATGAAATATATGCCCCATATATCGAAAATTTTAATTACTAGTATAGGTGCAAGGGCCATTTGGTCTCAATATCCTAGGTTACCTGTTCTTTGACAATTGAAATATCATACCCAGCCCATAATAAAAAAGAAGGCCCATAAACATATAAATATATAAATATATATATATATATATATATATATATATATATATATATATATATATATATATATATATATCATTATTACTATTAAAATAAAATTAAAAAAATAATAATAATTAATAAATTAAAAAAAATAAAAAAAAAAACAACATTAAAGAGCTCTGGTTTCTTCCCGAAACCAGAGCCCTCACTTTCCCTCTCACCTCTTCTTCTCACGAAAAAATAGAGAAGCTCTGTTAATTTAAAAAAATAAATTTCACTCTTTTAATCCAAATCTCCTCCGATCCCCTCAACCCAATCAATCCATAAATTTCCGAAATTGCTAGATCCTAATTTAAACAAATATCCTGATTTGAAATTTAATAATTTCTTCCAGAGACTCTAATATTTGGATAGGTGAGTTTTATCCTTTTTATTTGAATTATTACGATATAATTTATTTTCTCTACCATTAAATAGTGATTTTTGCGATCTGAGAATTAAAAGGGGATATGTTTTAGTTAGACCCAATTAATGAGATTCTATATTTTTTTTAGATTGATGATTTTCATAGGTTGATCTAAATAATATTTATAGTTTATTGTGTATTTTTTTGAGTCTGTGTAATTTTGGGAGGTCTAACTATGCTGAAATATTGTCGAATTTTTCTTAAAAATATATATATGAAAATATATTTAAAATTTTGCATTTTACGTTTTATATTTTCATTCTAGAATATTTGCTTATCACTTGATATATTATTTTTCTTCTTAATTCTAGGGGAGGACCCAGCTTCCGGTATAGATAATAGGGGTACTTCGGCGATCTAAGGTTATTTTGTCCCAAGTATTGGTGAGTGGATAAATATATAATATTGATGCTTTTCTTAAATATATTTATATATGTATATGCTATTTTATTTATTTAAAATGAGAAAGGATAAAATGAATTTGTATTTCTTGAATGAATAAAAATTGAATTTAAAACATAGCTGAATAAATAGCCGATTACACTCTGTATATGCACCGAAGAGATAATACATTGATGACAGCTGATTTATTTTCAGCTTAGTATATATTTATACTGTCTTTGGGACATCGCTTGATATACAGACAACCTTTGGGGCGTATGTCAGGTGATCACCCTTTGGGGTAGCTCTGCACATGTGTATGACCAGTATTTTATTAGCTCTTGGGCCAATATTGTCATCACAGAGCCCAAGATGCCCAAGATGCCAACATTGCTATCAGGTTGTCATTATTTTATTTTATCACACCTGAGATGCTAGCATTATCTAAAGGGAGCATGTTATGAGTGTATACGGATTTTTTTTTCACATTCATAATTTTTGGATTCATTATCCAGAAGTGAAATCTTAGCATTTTATATTCAGCTTATTTTATATTAATTGATTTAAATTGTATTTATTCAGCTGACCTATTTTAGCTAAGTATTTGGTGCTATTAAATACCCAAACTTTATAATTTCCCCTTTGTTATTTATTTATCCGCTCACTGAGTAGATTGTACTCACCCCTTATACTTTTAATATTACAGATCCTTTTTGTTGTTCCACTCCTAGCAGTCTTCAACTTCTAGTTTTGTGCTTCCTTCCACTTCGTCCACTCAGAGTCTAGTGGAGGTTAGGCCAATCCTAAGTCCTTTGCAATTTTTTTTGTAATTTTAGAAGATAATATATAAATTGTATATTCAAGTGATGGATATATTCTGTTTGGTGTAAATATATTATGAATTGACTAGACCATCCATCGGTCCTCTCTTTTATGTTTAATATTTTAAAATTATAGCAGGTTATACATATTTATATATATATATATATATATATCAAGGGAAATTCTGTCAGTTTTTCGAGTCATATCCGTCTCTACAGATTAGAGAATGGGTGTGACAATTTTTGGTATCAGAGCTTAGATTTATAGATTCTGTAGACTTTTCTTGAGTTAGTATTGTTAATTATATTCTGATAATTCTTTTCGTATTTTCGTTTGTAGGACAATGCCGCCCAGAGTAGGTAATCGAAGTCGAGATCGTGGTGTTCGTACAGCTAGATTAGCTGATATTGGTCGACCTCATAGGGATCCTATAGTTACACCTCCACCTCTAGAAAGGGTGGCAGATCATGTTTTACCTGAGAGCGGAGAAGGGCATGGAGATTCTGTTTCTCATGGTGTTGAATCAGAAGCATATCCAACTGCAGCACCGCCTCCTTCGGCACCCGCAGTTGCACCTCCTGTCGCACCTGCAGCTCCACATCTCGTTCCACCAGTAACACCAGCCAATCCTTTTCAGATAAATGCAGACCTGGGTGCTTTTGGGGCACAAGTAGTTACAGCAGCTGTTACAGCTAAACTTAGAGATCCGTGGGAGATAGTGGATCGTGCTAGACGTTTGGGGGCTTATGATTTTGAGGGTTCTTCTGATGTTGACATTGCAAATAAATGGTTAAAAAAAGTGATAAAAGTGTTTGAATTAATGAAGCTGACTGATGCAGATAAGGTAGATAATGTATATGGATTGCTTCAGGGTAAGACTGATGGTTGGTTTGATGGCATACGTCACAGACATGGAGTCAGATTGACTTGGGATCAATTTATATACGAATTTCGCCAAGAGTATTTATCAGAAAGTTAATGAAAGGGAAAACAGGATGCCTTTTTCAGGTTGTTTGAAGGAAGCCTCTCAATAAGAATGTATGTTGACAAGTTTGAAGACCTCTATTACTTTGTTTCAGACATACTGTGTAACATCCTCTGGGCCCACAACAGTAGATATTGTCCGCTTTGGGAGAGCCCATGGCCCATCTTACCCCTCACGGTTTTGTTTCTAAGGGAGAGCCTAAGCCCGTCTTACCCCTTAAAACGCGTCTACTGTGGTCTCTTGGGGCTTGCCCTTATCCCACATCGGAAAGAGGTAAGGAGGGGGGACGCCTTATAAGGGCAAGCCCCAAGAGACCACAGTAGACGCGTTTTAAGGGGTAAGACGGGCTTAGGCTCTCCCTTAGAAACAAAACCGTGAGGGGTAAGATGGGCCATGGGCTCTCCCAAAGCGGACAATATCTACTGTTGTGGGCCCAGAGGATGTTACATACTGCCTTTTGAGGAAGCTAATGTGACAGATTCAGATAGGGTCTACATGTCAATATCAGATCATCTATGACCTAGTTCAGAGGTAATAATTTCAGAGAGTTGGTGGAAGCAACCTTGAACATTGAGAAAGTTAAGCAAGAAGAGAAAGAGTATGAGCAGAAGATGAGTAGTGTAACAGCCCGCTTACCGGACCATCACCGGCACTAGGATCCAGATCGGCTTAAGGCCGCCGGGACCCGTAGTAAGCCTACTGTCAACTCTGTGTACCTGATAAATCCCATACATGATCATACTTAAGCTTAAAACTGTTACTTACTCTTTTTTTTTCTTTCTTTGCTTTTCTAACTTTTCTTTTCTTGAAACTTTTTTCTTTCTTTGCTTTTCTAACTTTTCTTTTCTTGAAACTTTTCTCATCAACTAAGCCTGGACTATGCATGCTCTGTCTGTATGCACTCAAAGAGTGATACCTGCTATGGTACCATACAGTAACTACAGAGATAGAAAGACTACCATGCACCAAGCCTAGCGCATCATAACAACATTATCTCAATACATAAAAGGATCATGTACAAAGGGATAAACATACACTAGGGCCAAGCACACTGCTACATCATTTCTATACATTACATAAACTCTGTACTGTACATCATTATCATGTCCACTATTCTATACTATTACATATGCCTTTTACCCTTGCTTTCTCTTTCTCTTTCTCTTCTCTGAGGCCCTGAAAAAATGGGGTTCGGGAGAGGGATGAGCTGCTAAAGCCCAGTGAGCGGAATCTCTAAAAATCACATTTAAAACATGCTATCATATGATGCATCACTGCACAAACATTTCACATCTCGGATTGGACATGATCCCAAAACTCCCTCTGTCAGTGCCCGGCCCCCAAAGGAGCTCACACAGGTCTTTCACTAACTACTCATGGTGCCCGACCCTATAAGGGCTCTCACAGGACTTATCCAAGTTAAATGCCCGGCCCCAAAGGAGCTCACACAGGTCATACAATAATGACAGACTTATGGGCTATTGAGATCGCCTCGGTCCAATCCACATATACAAGTAATAATGCAATGCATCAACTTGGTGAATACTAATGCAAAGCATCCTACATAAACATGGCATTAATGATGCATGAATCATGCTAAAACAGTTCTTAACTTTGAAAATACAGTTCTGTTCCACTCACCTCTGTCAACTGCTGAGCAGTCTCTGTAACTCTAACTCTGTGGGCCTCCTTGGTCTCTCGGGTCCGCACCTACACAGGTGGACTCAAATGAGGACCAAACTTACTTAAACATAACTCTTAATATCTTCCCTAAACCCCCTTAAAACATCATAGGTATGCATGGAAAAATGGGCAAAAGAAGGCTGGACAGAGCACCTTCGGCGGCTCTTTCGGCGGCCGAAACCCCTCTCCAGAGACGAAACTCATGCATGTTCGGCGGCACCTTCGGCGGCCGAAAGTCTCGTCCAGAGACGAAACTCATGCACTTTCGGCGGCCGAACGCCCTCTTTCGGCGGCCGAAAGTCCCTTTCTCACCCAAAAGCCTAGCTTTCGGGGGCAAGGTTTGGCAGCCGAAACTGCCTCCACAAGGGGTTCGGCGGCCGAACCTTGCTTCGGCGGCCGAACCTGGATTCTCCAGAAAGGCAGAATCCGAGCACAACTCATGCTCTCAGCCTCCAAAATCCTATCAAACACCCATAACAGGCAGACCAACACTTCTGAACTAACATATAACATATCTCATGCATATAGAGGCCTAAAAACTAGTTCAAGCCCCAAAAACAACAACAAAACGCATATGAGCAACATATGCTCAAACTCATGCTTATACCCCCAATCATGCCATAAACTCACTAAAACTTCTTAAAACTTACTTTAAACATAAGGGGAGGTGAGGATCCATGCTTACCTCTTGAAGAACTAGAGGATTGATGATCCAAGCTTGGAGATGGGGGAAAACTCAATCAAAATCTCCAAGTGCTCAACTTTGCTTCCTTTTGCTCAAAACTCTAAAACAAAGCTCAAAGCAAGTTAAAACATGCAAGATTTGAGGAAAACATGAAAAATCATACCAAGAAGAGCTTGAACCCACCTTTGACCCCAAAAACAGAGTGTTTAACACTCCAGTCTCGGGCAAAAGGGCTTTTGTAGTGACCAACCGACTCTTCCTTCAGCGGCCTAACGTGCATGCGAAACCATGCAACCTTCGGCGGCCGAACTTCACCTTCGGCGGCCGAACCTGGCTTTTGTCCCCTTGGCCTTTTCATTTCAAAACTCAATTTTCTTAACTCAAAAACATGCAAACATGAGAAAAACATTTTAAAAACATCTTAAAAACCTGTCTTATACCCTTAGGGCAAGCTCCGACATCCTCGAATCCCGACTTCCAACGGAAAATCCGCCGGAACGTAGGAATTCCGACACCGGGGTCTAGCCGGGTATTACAAGTAGAAAGCATATGCAGGATTCATAGGGGTTCAGAGAGAGACCAATTAAGAGAGGGAGCAGTTCATTTCAGTCCAAAACTAAATATAGTGGTAGTGGTAGAGGTTTTTTTGTCAGTACAGAGTAGCAAGTTACTCGACCACAGTTTAGTCAGAGTTCAGTAGCACAACCAGTGGGTAGTTCCTTTGGGGCACAGAAACGTGGGCAAGGGCAAGGATATAATTTTGGGTTTGAACAAAAGAAGAGACATTTGCCTCAATGTGTCACTTGTGGTAAATATCATGCTGGGGAGTGCAGAAAATTCGATAAGGGTTGTTTTGAATATGGTTCTTCGGGGCATTTTAAGAAAGATTGTCCATTGCTGATAGCTAGAGACAGTGGTTCTTAGTAAGGATCAGTGGCGCCTCAAAATCTAAAATATGGTATGACACCATCACAGGGCGTACCTACAGCACAAGCTGGGCCTAGCACAAGGAAAGCCAGTGGAGCTACTCCATCTTCTCAGTCTAGACCAATGATACAACTTGGTAGACCTCGTACTCACGCTAGAGTCTTTGCTATGACACAGTAGGAGGCACGAGCATCTCCAGAGGTGGTGACTGGTATGTTAACTATTTTTTATAAAGATGTACACATTCTTATAGATCCTGGTTCCACTCTCTCTTTCATATCTCAATCATTCTCTGTACATGCTGATAGAGAATTAAAACCCTTAGAATGTGGACTAGCTGTGAGTACTCCAGTTGGGGATTCTGTTGTATGTGAACATATGTATAGGAATTATGTTGTTAAGTTGGGTTGTCATGAGTTGTTAGTGGATCTGATTCCTTTGTATCTACAAGATCTGGATGTTATCCTAGGTATGGATTGGTTATCCCGTCATCATGCCACAATAGATTGCTTTGAGAAATCAGTGGTATTTAATAGTCCAGAAGGATCCAAGTTCACTTTTTTTGGGGAGAGGCGTTTACTTTCTTCTTATGTGATTTCTGCTATGACCACTAGGAAGATGCTTCGGAAGGGTTGTCAAGCGTACTTAGCCTATATGATGAATAGTAGCCTAGAAGGACCTAAATTCGAAGATATACTAGTAGTAAGCGAGTTTCCTGATGTATTACCTGAAGAGCTTCCCGGATTGCCTCCAGATAGAGAGATTGAATTCTCTATTGATTTAAATCCAGGTACAGCTCCTATTTCTATGGCACCATACAGAATGGCTCCAGCAGAATTGAAGGAGTTAAAAGCACAATTGCAAGAGCTACTTGATAAAGGTTTCATAAGAAGAAGGATGGTTCCTTAAGGCTATGTATTGACTATAGACAATTGAATCAAGTCATAGTGCGAAATAAGTATCCTTTACCCCGCATTGATGATTTTTTTTATCAGCTCCAAGGTGCTAAGGTGTCCTCTAAGATTGATTTGCGGTCTGGGTATCATCAATTGAATATCAAGTTGTTCGAAACACCTAAGACAGCCTTTAGAACTCGTTATGGGCATTACGAGTTTCTCATTATGCCTTTCAGGTTAACTAATGCACTCGCTGCTTTTATGGATCTCATGAATAGGGTGTTCAAGCCCTACTTGGATAGCTTTGTTATTGTATTTATTGATGACATCTTAGTATATTCCCGTAGCAAGGAAGAGCATGAGATGCATTTACGGATAGTACTGCAAATTTTGAGGAATAAGCAACTGTATGCTAAATTAAGCAAATGTGAGTTCTAGCTTGATCGGGTGGTTTTCTTGGGACATGTTATCTCAGCAGATGGAGTTTTGGTTGATGCTAAGAAGATTGAAGCAGTAGTCAATTGGGACCCTCCAACTAATGTTACAGAGGTTAGAAGTTTTCTGGACTTAGCAGGATATTATCGTCGCTTTGTTCAAGATTTCTCCATCATTGCAACACCATTGACTAAACTCCTTCGAAAGAATGCAAAATTTGAATGGACAGATGAATGTCAAGAGAGTTTCGAGAAGTTTAAAATATGTCTTACATCAACCCCAGTCCTTACCTTACCCTCAGGTACAAACCCTCAGGTACAAGTAGATTTGTACTCATGCAATCAAGCTTTTTTCAATAATTATGTTAAATTCAGTAAAAGAACATTATTTTTCAAATGACAGCTCATTAAAACTTATTCATTTATTAATGTTTAGCAAAATTCAAATCTTTAGTTGTAAGTAGATATCCATAATTAAATCACATATTATGCAACCAAAGAATAGACATGTATATATTGACATATTAACCACCTCCAATCAGTTCCTATAAAGTTTTTTCTCATTTCTCGGTCCTAAGCAAATTCATCACTTTTTTATTATTTAAGTATTAACAAATAAAGAAATCAAGAGGATTTGACATAGAAGAAAAGGTGGATATATAATAAGATAAGGCTGTAGAAAGAAAAATAATAAATAATAAAATTCAATGGAAGTCCAACACACAACTTAAATATTCATCACGAAAAACATTATCAAGATAAGAAGAAAAAGCTGGTTGGTAATTGCTATTTGAATTATTTCCTAATGAATATAGGATATATTTTTTTTTAATGTCCAACTAATGCCATAAACGTTTCACTCATTTTCCCAAGAAAGAAAGTGCATTGGACCTAGTCTTTACATGAAGTGGTAGTTGGTGATCATAGTGCTTTAAGCATTTTGTTGTTGGCAATAATGTTTTTGTCTTGTTTTATTCTGTTAGTGGCAATAATCTTTTGTTTTTTCCCATGATGTTTTGTTTAGTTATTTACATTTTTAAATTGTTGAAGGGCATCCTCCAGCTCGATGAATTTTTTCCATTGAAAAAGTGCAGATATTTTTGCAACTATACTAAATGTTTGGCAGGCAAAGCAGGGGCTATGACTCTTAGACAGTAACATTATCTCGAAATAACAATAAATAAAACAATATTCACAACATATTACTCTAATACAAATTGAATAATATACTCTAAAATGACAATAAATAAAACAATATAATACTATTTTATATTTTTTCAACAAATTAAGTATATATTTTTTTTGATAAGCAAGTTTTTTTCTTTAATTAGTTGTCTAAATTTAAAACGAGAGTCTCTACCTAAACTCAAAATAAAACCCTAAACAATAACACTCTACAATATATATAGTGAAAGCCATAAAATAGAACTTGTAATTTTATAGAGAATAAACAGGAAGCTCATTAACCATGGAACAAAACTATTTTTACTACATATCAAACTTTGAAGTGCAACACCCATTTATTTGAACTGAAATTCACACCTTTTTTTTTTGTTTTTCAAAGGCAGCCAAATTACACGTAGATAAGGGACAGGACATGCTCCTCGATAAAACCATGGAAATTTTACTGAGACCATATAGAAACTCATTTATTTGTTCTACATAAATATATAGTTATTCCTGTAGTGCAGAGAAGAAGCAATTGAAGAAGCTTGAGGCTTAAACAGCAACTGGGTTGACTAGGAATGTAACCAGGATATCCTTAAGTGAAGTGTCGGAGTTTGTATAACCATCTATATCCTTGTAGACAACATCCATGACCCTTACAATATTCAGAATACACATCAGAACAGGCTTTGGAAGATGTGCATTTTCTTTAAGGAGCTGCTCGTTGAGATCCTTCCACAAATTTGTTATTATTTTGTTCAACTCATCATATGCCTGCTTCTGTGAAACACCATGTTCCTTCATATAGCATTCCACAACTGAGGCAACATGTCCCCTTTCTTGCTCAAACTGCACATATATCAGTTGCAACATTGAGAAATATTGAGTCTTCATTCAAAATAAGAGTTTAAAGAAAATAAAATAAGAGTTTAACCCTTCAGTTGCCATACCTCATGGGACCTGATGTCATCTATTAGCCTGGCAAGACCTGATGCAGCATATAGAAGTTTAGGCACAGTGAAAAGCCAATCAAAAGTGTCTTTTGAAGCCACTTCGCCCATACCACAGAAGGATAAGGTTATCAAGATAGGGTAAGTAGAGCTAATCACACCATTAGAAATATATTCTTCTAGTGTGGGCACATAGTCACTGTTGAACCATCTTGCCTCAGTGATATAGGCTCTCACTTGCTTCTTCACCTGAAAATTAATTCAAAGGCCGACGATTTGCTCTATGAATGATTAAAAATATATGAAGAAAAGGCAAAAGTTTATTACCGCTTCCTTTGCATAGTGAATGCAGAATGACCTTCCTTCCTTCGTAGTCACTGCCTCTATTTCAGCATAGAAATCTAAAAATGCTTCAAAATACACCTTCATGTAATCAGGAAGTTGATCTTTCATGCTAATATCCCACCTGAAAAATTAATTATAAAGCCAATTGATTCTTGGGCTAATGCTAAATCTGCAAAAAAAAAAATGTTGCCCGAGAAATTAATTAAGCTTCTATCAAACCTCTCAACTACTTTGGTGAAGAGCTCAAGTTCTTCAATTGTACCATGCACATCATAGATATCATCCATAACAGACAACATAGCTACAGCTTTGGACAATACTTGTCTGGCAAAAACATATTCTGGCTCAGGAAATGTTCCTAATGCCCAAAAAGAGCATTCGATCACTCTGTCTCGAGCAAAAGGTAGTTTTGTTGTGAAGTCCAAATCCATCCACCACCTAATAAAATTTAGAATAAGCAAACCATATCCTTTAGAATAAATTAGCTCCTATCTAAACAGAGATTAGATCTTAAAATAACTTATACTTTGTGATAATTTTCATGTCTCTTTGATGCAATGTTTGCACTATATTATAATCCAACTTTGCAAGCTTCAGTAAAGGTTTAACATGTGCGTCGTCTTGCTGGTAAATAGAGAAGTAATCCCTTGACTCTTTCTTTGGTAACCCTCTGCGTGTAGGCCACCTTAAAGCATAGCTAACTTGGTCAGCAAGAGGTGAACCAAATTGGGTTGCCTTTGTTAGGTGAGTTTTGGTGAATTCAAGAGCTTCATCTAGAATATCTTCTCCTTGAACGCTGAGATAGGAAGCTTCATACAAGCTCAACAAGCCCTGCACATCACTGATTAAATCTTCCTTGAAGTTGCCTTCTCCATCCTTGAACTTGTTGAAAACGTCTGATCCACCCACAAAAAAGAGCAGCCTGAGAATGAGTAGATGGTGTAGAATATTTGCTTCTTAATTTACAAATGGATCTGGGGATTTCTTAAAAGGGACTTACCAGATGAAACATTATAGCCTTGTTGTCTTAGAAGGCGGAATCGAAGAGCGACAATACCGAGGTTTACATCTTCATCTTCAAAATCTTGAAAAATTTGTTTCAGTGCTTCTTCTATTTCTCGTTTAAAATGGTAAGAGATCCCAAGTCGTTGTATAGCATCTACCAGGTACAGTTTTTCTGAAGGTTTATAACCAGTAACAGAGGTAACAAGCATCCTCCTAACTTCTTCTTTCAGAACCTTGGCTCCTTCAGTCCAAACACTTTGCATCTATGAAAAGACATTAAAACGTTATACATTAGAAATTGTTCATTTCTTGCGAGATTTACATCCTATAATTTCTTTGCTTCATTACCTCATTATCAGATACATGCTTGAGGAAGTAGTCGCCCCAGACCGTTGGATGAAACTGTGCTGTTCGGCGAACTTGAGCTCTTTGGGTGGCAGCTTGAAGGGCCATGTTTGTGTTTGAAAGAAGAGACGAGTAGACGTAATAGTATTAAAGCACTCGTTCTGAGCTGCGTGCAGGTAGTCCTATAAATAGGAGAAAATTAATTGAAAAAGAAAAATTTTAAATAAAAAAGAAAAGTCAGTCCAAATTGATCATTTTGCTAAATAAAATTCCAGCTACATAACAGCTTTACAAGCTCTCCCTAAGAAATGAATACCGTCAAAAATTTAGCGAGGAGAGAGTGTAATATTCATTTGTGCGCTTTTCACGTCCCACGTTTCCAGAGATTAGAGTAAATCAGAAAATCGTAATTGTATATAATAACTAGTATGAAAGTACTAAATAATTTGGGTTAATCATTTTAGCCTAAGTGAAAAGTGAGTACAAAAATTATTTGGGTCGGTTTGGGTCGGACTGTTTCAATTGGTATAAGGACATGGATCAGAAAAATTGTGCAGAGCTAGTGGACCTGTAAGGAAAGGGCTACCCATGTGAGATGGGGTGGAGTCGTCCAAGGTACTAACGAACCACAATATCCGAGGGTTCGGTCCTGATTTAGCAATGGTATCCGATTCAGTTGCGATGAGGATGTCGCAAATTTAGCAGGAGAGAGTGTCGCAAATTTAGCAGAGTGATATTCAACTGTTCGCTTTCCATGTCCCACATCGGCAGAATACGGTAAATTGAAAAATCAGAATTATATACAATAGATAGTACGAAACTACTAAATAACTGGTTAACCATTTTGGGTTAAGTGAAAAATGGGTCCAAAAATTATTTAGATCAGTTTGAGCCGGACTGTTTCAAATACTATACAAGATAAAGATGGGGCAAAAGCTAGGAGTCTCATCTTGGCCAAAATATTGTGAAACATTGATGCTCCAAGCAGTTTTATGAAGAGATCCACCAGCTTATTTTTGGGAGGATACATGTTGAGTAGATACAAAGCCATTGGTTAATCGGTTGCAGAGTATATGGCAATTAATCTCAAGATGTTTCATATGTTCATAGAAGACAGGTTAGCAGCGATGTGCTGGAACACTTGTCATCTTTGATTTTGCTCTCATCCAAACATAACATTAAAGTCTCTCAAACTAAGGTGGAGAAATTCATAGTTCATATAACCTGAGTGATTAAGGGTCGAGTCAAATAGATGGTGAAAAGGAGACTCTAAGGTGAAAAATTATAAGGTGAATTAGTTGTTTACCCATATATTCGTTGTGCGGATATTAAATTTTTGGGTAAACTGTAATGTAGTCCCTCTGGTTTAGTGAAGTGCAACCTTTCGTCATTCTGTTTTAAAAAACATTCAATTTAGTCACTGTGATTTTTAAAAACTATGCCATTAGTCCCTCCCGTTAGATTTTTAGTTAAATCACCGTTAATTTTAGTTAAAAAGACTAAAATGCCCATTCTCTCTCCTTCCTCTTCCTCTTCTTCTTCTTTTTCTCCTTCCCGATCTCCTTCTTCTTCTTCTTCTTCTTCTTCTTCTTCTTCTCTTTTCCGATCTCCTTCTTCTTCTTCCTCTTCTTCTTCTTCTTCTTCTTCTTCTTCTCCTTCCCGATCTCCTTCTTCTGCTGCTTCTTCTTCTTCTTCTTCTCTTTTCCAATCTCCTTCTTCTTCTTCTTCTTCTTCTTCTTCTTCTTCTCTTTTTCGAGTTCCTTTGTGATGAATTACTCAACTCTGCTCTTGTTCGTCAGCACCTTGAGCAGTGCGTGGAAACTACAACTGAATTGCAGCAGAAATTGCGGTCATTATCAGTGGAATTGAAAAATCTTAAGTCCAGGGAAGAATTTCTGGCTGTGAGAACTTCAAGGGGAAGGACTTGGTTCCGCATCTACAAATCATAGTAATTGTATGGGAAAGCTACCTAATTTGAGCGAGAGACCTAATCACTTCTGTGCCTGCTCTGATGATGTACCTGCAATAGATGATAGTCAAGAGGGGACTGGGATTAGTGGCTTTGACAAACATCATTCTGTAATGAATTATGGGAAAAAGCATAATTGTGACAGTCAAAATGTTAAGCCAGTGGATGCTAAACGTCGAGTGAAAGATCGGGAAGGAGGAGAAGAAGAAGAAGAAGAAGAAGAAGAAGAGAGAATGGGTATTTTAGTTTTTTTAACTAAAATTAACGGTGATTTAATTGAAAATCTAACTTGAGGGACTAATGGCATAGTTTTTAAAAATCACAGTGACTAAATTGAAGGTTTTTTAAAACAGAGGGACGAAAAGTTGCATTTCACTAAACCAGAGGGACTAAATTACAATTTACCCTAAATTTTTTTATATTACTATTTTATAATGTTATTTTATAAAATAATATTTTTTGTATAAATTTATGAAACCTACTAAGAGAAGCATAACTGATGGGTGTTGAAATTATAAAAAATAATTTATTAAATATCAACAAATATGAATTACATATAGTGATAATAAGATCGAATCTACAAGGAATTGACACTAAGAATTTTCAAACAATGTCTAGGAAAAATAAATAATAAAAATGAAAAAAAAAGGATTTTGATAATGAATAAAAATAAAAATAAAAGCAATTAAAAAACAACGATAATTAAAAGAGAAATAAATCAATATAAATAATTTCTAATTGAAATGTAGGATCCATTTCAGTTTGGGAATTGAGCATCAATACAAAAATACTTTTATAGTTATAGTTATGAAAGATGCTCCACATAACCAATCTCTCCTTAGGTTTTAAATTAATTAGGAAACGTTCGCTAATTAACTCATAGCCAACAAATCACCTAAAGAACGTATTTGAGATTTTAATTTATCAACTGGTTTAAGTATTAAAGAGACTTAATTCTAACTGACCAGCTGCATAGTGATTTTGAGTTAGATTATATAACTTCTTAGTTGTTATACTAATTATTACTTGTGTTTGAATAACCTAAGTAATTATGGGTTTCAAGCATTCAAACTAATAATATATTATTTTGAAATTAAGAACAACAAGTCCTAAATAACAAAAAAAATAATAATATGAACATAATTTGTATAAATATTGAAAAATAAAAGATGAATAATTGAGTTTAGATCTCCCAATTCATACATAAACTGAAATTTCACCTTAATTTCAATTAGAAATAAAGAGTTTAGTCACTCATGGTTTGAAAGAAAATACTAAAGAGAAAAGAGAAGATGAAGGATTAATGCTAGTGAGGAGAGATCTGATTTGCCGCTGTCCTCAATGATTTGGCTTTACATGGGTGCTTAACCCTAAATCCTTTTGGGAATAGAAATTTTTCTTTGATTTGAATTAGGAACCTTCCTTTAATGCGTTTCTTCAAAAATAGAACTCTTTAATTTGAGAAAGACTTGTTGCTGCATTGATGGAGGAGAATTCATGCAGGTCCAGCATCTTTTAGTGAGAAAACCAGGTCTCTTTATTTTCAAATCTGGATTTTCCCACTCACTGTTAAATTCTGTGCAATCTATCAATTTGCCCAACTGGTTTTGCCCAAATCGACAGGTCAAGTCAGTTTCAGTGCTTTTAAACTAATTTTCATCAAATTTTCTTCTCTTTTTACTTTTCTGCGAAATATGGCAAAAAATACAAATTTAACTAGAAAAATACTTAATTAAGTGCTAACAATAGTATGAAGAAAGACGTCGAAATCACGTTCGATCAGTAACATTTCCTCTAAAATTTTAAACTCAAAATAATAATTAAGTGCAAATCCACGCACCATCAAACTCAATTGCAACAAAAAAATTAAATATTTTAGTACTTATTATCATATATTATTAATATACAATAATAAATTATATTCAAGAAACTACATTTTTAAAAAATAAAGTTTATTAAGCTCCAATGATGGTGGATGACAATTGTGGTAGTGGTGATGGAGGGGAATAATCTATTTTACTGCAATGCCTGTCAAGTATGTCAATTTCTTAAGTGGTAAAATCTAGTATATCAATCATGTTAGGCAAACACTACTTTGTAACAATATGAATGATTTCACAGTAATTATGGTATTGATATATTTCACAATTAAAAAAAACAAAACATTGACTCATTGTCTAATTTCAATCTAGACAAGAGGGTTGAGTTGGCTCAATAATTATGGTATAGATATATTTCACAATTAAAAAAAGAATAGGATGATCTCTCCAAAACATTTAGATAACTCATCGTCTAATTTCAATTTAGGCAAGAGGGTTGAGTTGGCTGTCGAGGATAGTGCAAATATGTATCTCATATTAGATACTAAGAAAATAATAAGAAAGAAAATTTTCAAGACATGAGTCATTGAAAATGAAGGAGAGAGAGCTGAGTGAAAAATAGAAAGTTATAATTTTGTAAAAAGTGAATAGATTAAAATTATTACAATCATTAATATAATAAATTATAGTAATTTAAGTTTAATATTTTGATTATTTAATATTTATAATAATTAATTTAAAATATTAAAATCACAATTTTATTTTTTATTATACTTTAATTATTTATATTTAATAACTTTTTATAGTTATTTGATTTGATAATATTTTATACAATTTTATTAATTTTTTAATTATTTTATATTTTTATCACGATTAATATTTTTTATAATAATTTTAATTGATTATATATATTTATTTTATGTAATTATTCTCATCATATAGAGTATTTAAAATTAAATTATATTAGTTATGATTTTATAAAATTATCAAATAAACAAATAATATTGTGAGATAGTAAAAATTTTTTATAGTGTTTTATTATAAAATTATTACTATATGGTAAAAATAATTATTTTTAATTGTCCAAACATCTTTTTATAGTGCATACTCGATTTTTATAATTATATATTTAATATTTTATTTATTATTAAAATAAAAATATAATAATTTTTTTTTAATAATAAAAATACAATAAATTTTTTTAATAATAAAAATACAATAAAATTTTTATTACAATATTAATAATATAATATACTAAAAAGTAGTAGGATATCAAAAGGTTATATAATAATAACAATAAATATAATAAAAATTATATTTTCTAATTTTATTATATTTATTATATTAAAAAGTAGTAAAAAATTAAAAGGTTATATATAGTATTTAAAAAAATAATAAATTATATTTATTACATATACGTTAATTATTATTGTATATAAAAAATTAAAAATATATAAAAATTATAAATGTATTTTTGCCACATAAGATTAATTATATTACTTGTAAATCTCTTTTATTAATCTCTTTTATATAAGTTTAAGTTTAATAGTGACACTTGTCAATCTCTTATCAATCTTTTATATAAATTGTATTTATTATGGGTATATTAATTAGTAACACTATTAAATATAAAAATATAATTTAAAAATAAAAATAAAATATAATAAGTATGTCACTTGACACAAATATATGAGTTTAGATGTGTCATTTGGTATAACTACATTGATAGGCGGTGTTTGTGTTGGGAAATCCCGAGATTGTTGCAACCCAGTTGCGTAGCGGAAAAATAAAATCTCTGTTGATTTCTTTTTCCTGAATCCGAGTGTTTCGTTTAATTAATAAGATGGATATGAGACTAACCTGTTAATCTCGTCAAGAAGAAACAATGCCGGACTGATGGTGCTGCCTTTTCAAACGAACACCCTCAATGTATAGAGAAAAAGGTTTTTGTATTATTTACTGAACGTATTACAGAAGCTTATATAATACAAGTCTACAACTAACTAAATACAAGATAAGTATACAGCTATAACTCAAATACTAAAAATAGATAAAATTGTTATAGGTAGTCTTTATCCTTAATACTAACTAAATACAAGATAAGTATACAGCTATAACTCAAATACTAAAAATAGATAAAACTGTTATAGATAATCTTTATCCTTAATACGCCCCCGCAAGATTGAGGCGCCATCGAAGACTCCAATCTTGGTTCTAAAGTAACAAAATTGAGTTCTTCCCAAAGCCTTTGTAAGCACATCAGCAACTTGATCTTTTGAACTTATGTGAAGAACCCTTAACTGTCCAGCATTAATTTTCTCGCGAACAAAATGGTAATCCAGTACAAGATGCTTCATCCTAGTATGATAGATTGGATTGGCGCAGAAGTAAGTCGCACCAAGATTATCACAATGAAGGACTGGTGGTTGTGATATTGGTGCTCCCAAATCTTGTAATAAACTTTGAACCCAAAATACCTCTGCTGCAGCATTGGCTATGTAATACCCGGCTAGAGTCCGGCATCGGAATTCCTGTCGTCCGGTGGAATCCAGGATGTCGGAATTCTCTAGAAGGGTAAGATTTATGTTTTTCTAAAGTAATATAGTATGTTTTAATGGTTTACAGTTAAAAGAGAGTTTTTGATGATTTTGTGAGAAAAGCTTGTATATGTGTTATGTTTTGTGTTGTTGGGGTATTTAGGTAGGTTTTGACCCCTTTGAGCATATACATGGGTGTATGCAAGTTGAGAAATTGAGGTGTTTGAGATTGGGAGAGTTTTGTGCATTTGGTGAGAGGCAGAGCAAGTTTCTGCCTTGCTGATGAACCCAGCTTCGGCCGCCGAAGAAAGGTTCGACCGCCGAATGTGCTAAAGAGGTGGCTTCGGCTGCCCAAGCTTGCCCCCGAAACGTGCCCCCGAAAGGGTTCGGCTGCCGAAAGTTGAGATTCGGCCGCCGAAGGTGCAAGAGTTTCGGCTCTGGAGAGGACTTTCGGCGGCCGAACCTGCCGCCGAAAGTGTTCTGTCCAGCCTTCCTTTGCATGCTTTGCATGGATGTTTGTGTGAGTTTACGGGGAGTCTTGGGGAGGTTCATAGAGTTGTTCTTGAGTTCGTTTGGTCCCTCATTTGAGTTTATCTGTGCTTACACAGACCAGAGGAACCAGAGAGAGCAGCAGTGAGTACTGCTCCAGAGGTTACAGAGCCTGCAGAGTCAGTCCAGATAGCCAGAGGTGAGTGGAACTAAACTTAATTCTTTTACTTGAGAAATGGAATATTTTTTAGCATATTTCATGCATCATGGTATGCAGTAGGTTGATTGCATTAGAATCCACGAATATGTTGCATTGCATAGTTATTTGTTGATGTGGGTGAATGCTAAATGATCCAATAGTCACGGAGATAAGTCCAGGAGCCTTTGACTACGCCCTGGCAGGTATAGAAGTCCAGGAGCCTTTGACTACGCCCTGGCAGGTATAGTAAAGTCCAGGAGCCTTTGACTACACCTTGGCAATGGTAAGTACAGGTGTTATATACACATATACATCTATGAGACAGGAAATCCAGGTGCCTTTGACTACGCCCTGGTATGAGATACTGGGACTATTTGGTAACAGGTTTACCCTTGATGTGGATTGTCTGTGATATGATGCATTCCCTAAGATCATGTGTTAATGACTTGTTTTACTGTTCTACTCACTGGGCTATAGAGCTCATCCCACTCCCTTAACCCCAGTCTTGCAGGGTCAATGTCCAGTGTATAGGGGAGATCAGCAGAGGACAGCAAGAGGAAAGAGATTTGTAATAGCTAGAGTGGACATGTAATATTAAAGAGATGTACTAGTTGTGTATACAGTTACAGTTGTGCTTGACTTAGTTAGTTTGTGTTGTAAATCTTTTGTATACATGGTCTGTTTATATAACTGCTTGACAGAGTATGTGATAAACCAGGCTTAACAGGTATGAGTGAACCCATCTAGAGCAAGCTCTAGTCAGGGGTACAGAGTACAGAGATAGTGCATGCACAGGTTAAGCCGTGGTTCAGCAAAGAGTTTTTTATTTTCACAGAAAATGTATGATCATGTATGAGATTTACAGGTACACAGAGAGTATAGCAGGCTTGCTACGGGTTCTGGCGGCCTTAAGCCGACCTGAATCCTAGCGCCGGTGACGGTCCATTTTGGGGTCGTTACAGATTGGTATCAGAGCCCTAGGTTCACATGATCGGACCTATAGAGGCAGTGTCGGGCTCATAGCGGTTAGAGAAAGTCAAGCACAATAGGAAATCATGTCCACTATGATAGGATGTTGCGTCCTGTCTATTTGCTGCTATGATTTATTCATGTGCTTTATTGTGATATGAGTTACTTATGTGTTGCAATATGTGTTGTTTTCTAGAGGTAAGATGCGAGGAACTCGTCGATCAGCTCGATTGACTGGAGTCCCACCAGATAGTGAGAGAATAGAAGCTCGTCCTCCTGCATTGCCAAGGGCAAGGTCACAGAGATCTAGCAAGGAAGGTACGTCAATAGACCCTAGAAGTTTGTAGACGAGAGCAGAAGAGGTACAGTTAGAGGAGGCAGATCAGAGGAAGTGAGGGAGGCTATGGAGATTGACCAGTCTATCGATGGAAGCATAAGTGTAGGCAGATCTGAAGAAGGTATGGGAGAGTCGCAGGGAGGCGCTTATACCTCAGGGTTTGGTTATCCAGCCTTTTCTCAGGACCCAGGCTATCCGATGGAAGGTATGTCGGAGTACTCGAGTTTTGTCCCATATCCTACTTACATGCCATATATGCCTTATCCTCATTATTACCCACCATATCCTATGTATCCATCTTCCCCTACCCATCCAAGTGCAGCACACCCAGAGCTAAATGAACCAGTACCTCCACCACCACAACCAGAACCAGTAGCCCCTGTTGGTGAAAGACATCAACCTAGCTCATCTGGAGGTATGGTGCAAATGACAGAGTACTTGAAATTGGATGCTCCTAAATTCAATCCAGGAGATGATCCATTTGAGTATCTGAAAACTGTGAAGATGATCACTGATGAGTTGGGTGCAGATGATAGCAGAGCCATAGAAATGGCGGGGTTCACATTGAAGTGTAAGAAAGCTCGAGAATGGTTCAAGAATTATATGAGCCTAGGGTGGACAGTATGTCATGGGGAGAGTTCGCCAATGAGTTTGCAGGGTAGGCTTTTCCTGATAGCTCCAGGGAGATGAAAGTAATTGAATTTGAGCAGTTGAGACAGACAGACGAGATGAGTGTTGATGAGTTTACAGATAAGTTCCTGGATTTGCTACAGTATGTGGGTCAAGCCTATGATACTGATCAAAAGAAGGCAAGGAGATATACTATGAGACTTCATCCCAGGTATTCTTCCTTGATTCTTCCAGCAGAAAAGGAGAGTTTCCACTCTATCGTGGATGCCGCTAGGAAAATGGAAGCAAGTGCCAATATTCAGAAACAGTCAAAGGCACAGGCTTCGAGGACGAAAGCCCCTAGTGCAACACCTTCAGGCAGCAAAAGATGGGATAGAGCAAAAGGAACAAAGAGTAAGTTCTAGAATAAAGTCAAGTCAGGTCTGGGAATAGGTAGTGGCTCAAGCTCTAGCGCAAGCAGTCCAGTATGTAGAAGATGTGGGAGACCACACAAAGGAGCTTGTCAGTTGGGATCTTCAGCCTGCTTTCGGTGTGGACAGGAGGGGCATTTTGCTCGAGATTGTCCTCAGGTGACCTTTGCATCATCCCAGCAGATGAGTTCAGGCAGTGTAGTACAGCCAGCAGCGCCAGCCATACCACAGAGTAGTGGCAGAGGGAGAGGAAGAGGGGCAGCCTCTACTTCAGCAGCAGGTTCCCGAGGTGGAAATCCGGTAGCCCCAGCACGGATTTTCACTGTGACACAGGAGGAGGCTAACACGTCGAACACAGTGGTGTCAGGTAATCTCATCATTGGGTGTTCAGATGTGTATGCTTTGATGGACCCCGGTGCTTCTCATTCCTTTATTGCTTCGAGAGCCATAGAGCGATTGGGTTTGATCATTTCTGAGTTAGAGTATCCTCTCTGGGTCAGTGGACCCAAGTGTGACCCATCAGTGGCAGCGTCAGTCTGTCGTTTCAGTCCAGTGTTCATACAGGGTAGATGCCTTCCAGCTGACCTTGTGGTTCTAGATTTGACAGATTTTGATGTCATTCTAGGGATGGATTGGTTATCTGCATATGGTGCGACCTTGGACTGTAGAGAGAAGGTAGTTAGTCTCAGAGACCAGGATGGGTCAGAGTGTGTCTTCAGAGGAGACAGGAGGGGTACACCCAGAGGTTTGATTTCAGCCCTTCAGGCTCGTCGTTTGCTTAGGAGGGGTTGTCAGGGGTTTCTAGCTCATGTGAGGGAGCTAGATAGTCAGGTTAGGGAACCAGCCGCAGTACCAGTAGTTCGAGAGTTTCCAGATGTGTTTCCAGACGAACTTCCAGGACTACCACCTGGTAGGGAGATAGAGTTTGAAATTGAATTGCTGCCTGATACCAGACCTATCTCTATTCCTCCCTACAGGATGACGCCAACAGAGTTAAAGGAGTTGAAAGAACAGTTGCAGGATTTGGTAGATAAGGGTTTCATCCGCCCTAGTACCTCACCTTGGGGTGCTCCAGTGTTCTTTGTCAGAAAGAAGGATGGATCCATCAGACTTTGTATCGACTATAGACAGTTGAACAAAGTCACTACCAAGAATAGGTATCCTCTACCTAGGATTGATGATCTATTCGACCAGCTAGCTGGAGCAGGTTATTTCTCTAAATTAGATCTGCGATCCGGGTATCATCAGTTGAGAGTCAGAGAGGCAGATGTGCCAAAGACAGCTTTCAAGACCAGATATGGGCATTATGAGTTATTAGTGATGCCGTTCGGGTTGACTAACGCCCCTGCAGCATTCATGGATCTCATGAACAGAGTTTTCAGCGAGTATCTAGATCACTTTGTTATTGTTTTTATCGATGATATCTTAGTGTATTCCAGAGATGCAGAGGAGCATGCCCAGCATCTGAGGATAGTTCTGCAGACACTAAGAGAGCATGGTTTATATGCCAAGTTCTCTAAGTGTGAGTTTTGGTTGAGGAGCATTTCCTTCTTGGGACACGTGGTATCAGCAGAAGGGATTGAGGTAGACCCCAAGAAGATAGAGGCTGTAGCTAACTGGCCCAGACCCACGACAGTGACTGAGATTAAAAGCTTTCTGGGACTGGTAGGTTACTACAGGAGGTTCATTCAGGACTTCTCGAAGATAGCGGCTCCTATGACCAAACTGACTCAGAAGAACCAGAAGTTTATCTGGTCAGACCAGTGCGAAGAGAGCTTTGAGGAGCTTAAGAGGAGATTGACATCAGCCCCAGTGTTAGCTTTGCCTGTTAGTCATGAAGATTTCACAGTGTTCTGTGATGCATCTCGAGTGGGATTGGGTTGTGTTTTGATGCAGAGTGATAGGGTGATTGCTTATGCTTCTAGACAGTTGAAGAAGCACGAGTTGAATTACCCCACCCATGACCTAGAGATGGCAGCAGTTATCTTTGCACTCAAGATGTGGAGGCATTACCTTTACGGAGTTAAATGCGAGATCTTCACTGATCACAAGAGTCTACAGTACATCTTGAGCCAGAGAGAGCTGAATTTGAGGCAGAGAAGATGGGTAGAATTGCTAAGTGATTACGATTGTAAGATCCACTATCATCCGGGTAAGGCGAATGTCGTGGCAGACGCCCTAAGCCGGAAGTCACTAGGCAGTTTATCCCATATAGCAGTAGAGCGGAGACCAGTAGTGATGGAGCTTTATAAGCTCATTGACGAAGGGTTACAACTCGAGTTGTCTGGTACGGGTGCGTTGATAGCACAGATGAGAGTGACACCTGTGTTTCTGGAGCAGATAGCTCAGAAACAGCACGAGGACCCAGAGTTGATGAAAATTGCCAGGACTGTTCAGTCAGGCAACAGTACAGAGTTCAGATTTGACAGCAAAGGGATCCTTCGCTATGGGAGTCGACTTTGTGTACCAGATAGTAGCAGTCTGAAAGAAGACATTATGAGGGAAGCTCATAATGCGAGGTATAGTGTTCACCCAGGAGCCACCAAGATGTATCAGGATCTGAAAAAGGTATATTGGTGGCCAGCCATGAAGAAAGAAGTGGCGCAGTTCGTGACAGCCTGTGAGGTTTGTCAAAGAGCGAAATTAGAACATCAGAAGCCGTTCGGAATGCTTAACCCACTGCCGATTCCAGAATAGAAATGGGAGAACATAGCTATGGATTTTGTAGTGGGCTTACCGGCAGCGTCCAACAGGATAGACTCCATATGGGTGATTGTGGACAGACTCACGAAATATGCTCATTTCATTCCAGTTAGGAGTAACTATGCTGTGGATAAGTTGGCACAGGTATATCTGGATGAGATAGTGAGATTGCATGGAGTCCCAGTGTCTATAGTTTCAGACAGAGGACCTCAGTTCACCTCCAGGTTTTGGCGAAGTCTGCAGAGTGCGATGGGCACGAGGTTGGATTTTAGCACTGCTTTCCATCCGCAGACTGATGGACAGTCAGAGAAGACCATTCAGACCATAGAGGATATGCTCCGAATGTGTGTGTTAGACTTTGGCGATTCTTGGAGGCAGCATCTACCTTTGGTGGAGTTTGCCTACAATAACAGCCATCATGCTAGCATAGGGATGGCTCCTTATGAAGCATTATATGGGAGAAAGTGCAGATCACCTATTTGCTGGGAAGAGGTAGGAGAGAAGGCTCTTGCAGGGCCAGAGTTGGTAGAGATTACCAGTAGAACAGTGCCCATGATCAGAGAGAGGATCATAACAGCTCAGAGTAGACAGAAAAGCTATGCAGACGTACGCAGGAAACTGTTAGAGTTCCAGGAGGGTAATTGGGTGTTGCTAAAAGTGTCTCCAATGAAAGGAGTGGTTCGTTTTGGGAAAAAGAGTAAGTTAGCTCCACGGTACATTGGACCTTTTGAGATTTTACAGAGGATCGGAAATGTGTCGTATAAGCTGGATTTACCTACTTCTATGGCGAGAATTCACCCGGTATTTCATGTTTCTATGCTACGGCAGTTTGTGTCAGATTCGAATCAGGTTCTTAGTGCGCCTGATGTGGAGGTCCTTGGAGATCTCACCTATATAGAACAGCCAGTGCGGATTCTTGACACACAGATCAGACAGCTAAGAAATAAGGAGATTCCGATGGTGAAAGTTCTGTGGAACCACCATAATCTCGAAGAGTGCACCTGGGAGACGCGGGAGTCTATGCTCCAGCAGTATCCATATCTGTTTTGAGGTTAGTTTCCTCCTTTTTATATGTTTATATGTTTGTTTCGGAACATCCGAGGACGAATGTTCTTAAGGGGGGAGAATGTAATACCCGGCTAGAGTCCGGCATCGGAATTCCTATCGTCCGGTGGAATCCAGGATGTCGAAATTCTCTAGAAGGGTAAGATTTATGTTTTTCTAAAGTAATATAGTATGTTTTAATGGTTTACAGTTAAAAGAGAGTTTTTGATGATTTTGTGAGAAAAGCTTGTATATGTGTTATGTTTTGTGTTGTTGGGGTTTTTAGGTAGGTTTTGACCCCTTTGAGCATATACTTGGGTGTATGCAAGTTGAGAAATTGAGGTGTTTGAGATTGGGAGAGTTTTGTTCATTTGGCGAGAGGCAGAGCAAGTTTCTGCCTTGCTGATGAACCCAGCTTCGGCCGCCGAAGAAAGGTTCGGCCGCCGAATGTGCTAAGGAGGTGGCTTCGGCTGCCCAAGCTTGCCCCCGAGCTTTTGGACTTTCGGCTCTGGAGGGGAGTTTCGGCCGCCGAAGGTGCCGCCGAAGGTTGGAGACTTTCGTCTCTGGAGTGCCTTTCAGCCCCCGAAACGTGCCCCCAAAAGGGTTCGGCTGCCGAAAGTTGAGATTCGGCCGCCGAAGGTGCAAGAGTTTCGGCTCTGGAGAGGACTTTCGGCCGCCGAACCTACCGCCGAAAGTGTTTTGTCCAGCCTTCCTTTGCATGGATGTTTGTGTGAGTTTACGGGGAGTCTTGGGGAGGTTCATAGAGTTGTTCTTGAGTTCGTTTGGTCCCTCATTTGAGTTTATCTGTGCTTACACAGACCAGAGGAACCAGAGAGAGCTGCAGTGAGTACTGCTCCAGAGGTTACAGAGCCTGCAAAGTCAGTCCAGATAGCCAGAGGTGAGTGGAACTAAACTTAATTCTTTTACTTGAGAAATGGAATGTTTTTTAGCATATTTCATGCATCATGGTATGCAGTAGGTTGATTGCATTAGAATCCACGAATATGTTGCATTGCATAGTTATTTGTTGATGTGGGTGAATGCTGAATGATCCAATAGTCATGGAGATAAGTCCAGGAGCCTTTGACTACGCCCTGGCAGGTATAGAAGTCCAGGAGCCTTTGACTACGCCCTGGCAATGGTAAGTACAGGTGTTATATACACATATACATCTATGAGACAGGAAATCCAGGTGCCTTTGACTACGCCCTGGTATGAGATACTGGGACTATTTGGTGACAGGTTTACCCTTGATGTGGATTGTCTGTGATATGATGCATTCCCTAAGATCATGTGTTAATGACTTGTTTTACTGTTCTACTCACTGGGCTATAGAACTCATCCCACTCCCTTAACTCCAGTCTTGCAGGGTCAATGTCCAGTGTACAGGGGAGATCAGCAGAGGACAGCAAGAGGAAAGAGATTTGTAATAGCTAGAGTGGACATGAAATATTAAAGAGATGTACTAGTTGTGCATACAGTTACAATTGTGCTTGACTTAGTTAGTTTGTGTTGTAAATCTTTTGTATACATGGTCTGTTTATATAACTGCTTGACAGAGTATGTGATAAACCAGGCTTAATAGGTATGAGTGAACCCATCTAGAGCAAGCTCTAGTCAGGGGTACAGAGTACAGAGTACAGAGTACAGAGTACAGAGATAGTGCATGCACAGATTAAGCCGTGGTTCAGCAAAGAGTTTTTTATTTTCACAGAAAATGTATGATCATGTATGAGATTTATAGGTACACAGAGAGTATAGCAGGCTTGCTACGGGTTCTGGCGGCCTTAAGCCGACCTGAATCCTAGCACCGGTGACGGTCCATTTTGGGGTTGTTACAGATAAGGCTTTATACTCAGCCTCTGTAGAAGATCGTGAGACAGTCTTTTGTTGACTAGATTTCCAGGAGATAATATTAGAACCAAGATATAGAACATAAGCAGTTGTAGACCGCCCATTATCAAGGACACCACCCCAATCAGAATCAGAGAAGGCAGACAGAGTATGAGTGGAAGTTCGATTGAGAAATAAGTCATAATGTATGGTTCCTTTGAGATATCGCAAAACACGTTTCAGTGCTTGAAGATGAGTTTGCGTCGGTGCATGCATAAACTGTGACAGTCGATTCACTACAAAAGAAACATCAGGACGCGTAATTGCCAAATATTGAAGAGATCCAACAATTTGGCGATATACGGTAGAATCAGTCGAACTAGAACCATCATTTAAGATCAGCTTGTCTCCTGTAGACATAGGAGTATTCACCTCTTTAGCTCCAGCCATATCAAATCGGTCTAACAAATCAGCAATATGTCGATGTTGCGAAAGAAATAATCCTGCAGCTGTAGAAATCACTTCAACTCCCAAAAAATGATGTAATATTCCCAAATCTTTGATAGAGAACTGAGCAGATAGCTTTTGTACACAGGTATTCAGAAAATGATTGTTATTACCTGTAAGTACAATATCATCAACATATACTAGAAAATATACAATAATCCAATTAGAGGAAAAAATAAACAAGGACGCATCAGCATTTGATTTGCGAAAACCAAGTTTGAGCAAAAAAGAAATAAGTTCAAGATACCAAGCTCGTGGAGCCTGTTTCAAACCATAAAGAGACTTCTTCAGTTTGCAAACATAATCAGAAAACTCAGGTTGTACATATCCTGGAGGTTGCTGCATGTAGACATCTTCATAAAGTGTGCCATGTAAAAAGGCATTATTTACATCTAATTGCCTTAACTGCCATCCTTTAGAAATTGCAAGAGTAAGAACTATCCGAATTGTAACCAGTTTTGTAACCGGACTAAATGTCTCAAAATAATCACGCCCAGATTCCTAAAGAAATCTTTTGGCAACCAAACGTGCCTTATACTTATCAATAGTACCATCCGGTTTACGCTTAATTCGAAACACCCATTTGCAACTAATAAGATGATGTTTGTCTCTCGGAACCAGCTCCCAAGTTTTATTTTTCAAAAGAGCATTGTTGTAATACCCGGCTAGATTCAGACATCGGAATTCCTACCGTCCGGTGGAATTCGAGGATGTGCCATGTTCGGCCGCCGAAGGTAAAGTTCGGCCGCCGAAAGTGCCCAATGTTCGGCCCCCGAATGTTAGAGACTTTCGTCTCTGGAGTGAGTTTTAGCCCCCGAACTTTGCCCCCAAAGGGTTCGGCAGCCGAAAGTAGAGATTCGGCCGCCGAAGGTGCTTGAGTTTCGGCTCTGGAGAGGACGTTCGGCCGCCGAACCTGCCGCCGAAAGTGTTCTGTCCAGCCTTCTTTTGCATGCTTTGTGTGATTGTTCTAAGAGCTTTTAGAGGGGTTTTGGGGAATTGTTTATGAGTATGTTTGACACCTCATTCGAGTCCATTTGTGTAGGATTGGACCCGAGAGATCGAGGAGGTCACCAGAATTAGTAGTTGCAGAGTCAGTCAGTATCTGCTTGAGGAGCAGAGGTGAGTGGAACTAAACTTTATAATTTTAAATTCAGAAATGACACACTTCTAGCATGATCCATGCATCATAAAATGCCATGTTTTGTATTAGGTTGTATTGCATTCGATTCACGAATATGATGCATTGTATAAGATGATATTTGTATGGATGAATGTTGGATGATCCTTAGCCCTTGATAGAGCACAAAGTACAGATACAGAGTGATGGCATGAGGTAGCCATACCAGGTCGCTCCTGGATAGTCCAGGTCGCTCCTGGTACTATGAGTTAGACAGTTTGACCTGACTCAGATAGAGAAGTCCAGGTGAGGCCTAATCGCCCCTGGCACAGTTGGCCTTGTGATGGAGTCAGGTAAGAGAAGTCCAGGTGAGGCCTAATCGCCCCTGGCAAGTTGGACATATTACTATATGTATACAGTAAAGGGCTAGTGGTGACAAGTTTATCCTTGAGATGATATGTTTGTGATGTGATACATTTCATGAGAGCATGTAATGAATGAACTGTTTTACTGTTCCTTCTCACTGGGTTGTAGTAGCTCATCCCACTCCCTTAACCCCAGTTTTGCAGGTTCTGAGATAGCTATGGGAAGTCAAAGTCAGCAAGAGTACAGAGGAAAGTTATGCATGAATGTATGTTGTAATAGCATAGTGGACATGATGTAATTAAAAGATTAGTTGTAATATAATGTATAGATATGTATTGTCATATACTGGATAGACTTGTGCTTTCCCTAGTGTCATTGCTATAGTGTGATGTATGATTAATCCCTTGTACATGAATCCTGTTTTACGTTTCTTGATGAGAAATGTGTGAGTTGGGCTTAATGTATGGCTTCGATGAGATACCAGTGGGATGTGTTACAGAGTAAAAGGGTTTCAATCCCTTGAACCACAGCAGATAGTAGTCCCTGGTATAGGCCCTGAGGGCCATTTCAGATTGACATATCTGAGTAGCAGTAGTTAAGCCTACAGAGTTTTATAGGATTGTTGAGTCGTTTTGTATCATGTATGGGATTTATCAGGTACACAGAGAGTATAGTCGGCTTGCTACGGGTCCCGGCGGCCTTAAGCCGATCTGGATCCTAGTGTCAGTGATGGTTCGGGCCGTTACAGAGGGGTTCCGGTTTCCGGGTCGTTACAGATTGGTATCAGAGCATAGGGCCTCAAGAGTACGATGTGTTGAGCAAAGATGCTCAAGGACTAGAGATATCCCACATCGGAAAGAGGTGTTGTCTGGTATAGGAGGGGACGCACAATAGGTAAAATCATGTCCACTAGGATAGTATGTGGAGTCCTGTCTTGCATGATGATGTGAAATGCCATGATGAGCTGCATGTGCATTATTGATATGTTTGATATGTGCTGAGGATTTATGTGTTCTCACATGGATCATTTGATGATATTTTTGTGTGTGATGTTGTGCTTTTCAGAGGCAGGATGAGAGGAACTCGTCGATCTGCTAGATTGACTGGAGCTCCGCCGGAGAATGAGGGCATGGATGCCCATCTCCCTGTTCTGCAAAGGGCAACATCAGATAGTTTAAGCAGAGAAGGTACATCAAGGGACCCTAGAAGGTCTGTTGATGAGAGTAGAAGGGGAGTTGTGCAGAGTGGTATGTCAGGGTTTATGAGAGTCGTAGAGGAGGATGAGCAGAGCAGAGATGGTAGCTTTGGCATGAGCAGGTTAGGAGGAGATATGGGTGAGTCCCAAGGAAGCACTCAGGCCTCGAGGTTTGTTCCACCTCAGTATCCACCCTACCCGTGAGGGGCAGAGTACCTGATGGGTGGTACATCGAATTTTCCTAGGTATAACCCATATCCCACCTTTATGCCCTATCCTCCCTTTTACCCGCCATATCCACCGTCATATACACAGTATACCATGTTTCCACCCTTCTTTGGTTATCCAAGTTCAGCAACCCCTACCTCAGGGCATGTTGCACCTCCTCCACCACCAGTAGCCCCAGTTGTCCAAACACCTAAGCCTAGTTCACCTGGAGAAAGTAGGGTACAGATGACATACTATTTGAGGTTGGATGTTCCCACATTTGAGACTAGTGATGACCCTGTTGAGTATCTTAGAATGGTTAAGCTGATAACTGATGAGTTGGGAGCTAGTGAGAGTAGAGCCATTCAAATGGCAGGGGTCACATTGAAATGTGAAAAAGCAAGGGAATGGTTCAACCAGTATGTGGATTCGAGGGTAGAAAGCTTATCTTGGGAGCAGTTTGCTCATGAGTTTGTAGGAAGGGGTTTTACTAGACAGGTCAAGGGAGAGTGTCCATGATATAGTAGATATGGCACAGAAGAGGAAAGCTAGTGCCAAACTTGCAGGGACAAGTGATGTTAATCTCTCCCCTCTGCATGAGGCTGGTACAAAGAGTAAGAAAGGAGGTAGAGGCCTCAGGAGATCAAAGAAGAATAAGTTCTGGAAGCAGATAAAGTCTGGTCTGGGAATAGGTGAGGGATCGAGCTCTGGTTTGAACAACTCCAAATGTTCGAGGTGCGGTAGGCCGCACAAGGGAGTCTGTCTAGTAGGGACAACAACATGTTTCAGGTGCGGACAGTAGGGGCACATAGCACGTGAGTGTTCCACCGCAACTTTGCGAACGCAGTCCCAGCAGACAGTCTCAGACAGAGTGGCTCAGCCAGGAGCTCTAGCCATGGCGTTGGGCAGAGGCAGAGGGAGCGAGATCACTCCTTCTTCCACAGGTTCCCCAGGTGAAGGTCCATCAGTACCAGCACGGATCTTTGCTTTGACGCAGCAAGAGGCTCACACATCGGACATGGCGGTGACAGGTACTTTTCACTTCCATACGTTTTGATGTGTCTGCTATTAGAGACTCTGATGTTTTGCTTTCCTTAGGGCTTTAAGAGCCATAGAGAGTAGGGGTTTGATAGCTTCTGGGATTAGAATGTCCTCTTTGGGTCAATAGACCCAAGTGTGATCCGTCAGCGGCAGAGTCAATCTGCCAATAGAGTTGAGTGTGAGTTTTGAGTAGGTGCCTTCCAGCTGACCTAGTGGTTCTAGAGTGACTGTTTGATGTCATTCTAGGGGTGGATGGGCTAGCTACTCATAGTACTGCCTTCGATAGGCAGAGTAGTCAGGCGTAGAGATCAGGATGGATCACAGGTAGTTTGTTGAGGGGACAGTGTAGAGAGGCCTGGAGTTTGATATCAGCTCTATAGGCTCTGAAGCTGTTCAGGAGAGGTTATCAGAGGTTTCTTGCTTGTGTCAGATAGCATAGCAGTTAGTCAGATCAGGAGGGGAACCAGTTTTAGTGCCCGCAGCCAGAAAAAGTTTAGATATTGACCCAGACAAGTCATCAGGTTTACCACCTGCTAAGAGAGTCCAATGGGAGATAGGAATAGTGTCTAGACCCATCATTCCTAGTCTTCTCTGCAGGATGGCACCAGTAGAGTAAGCGAGATGGTAAAAACCAAACGAGTTGTAGCTAGAGGTTAGTGAGCTAGGAAAAATGCTCGAGAGTGTTGCTATGAGATGCTATGGCCTTGGATTTTATCCAGGTATAGGGAGAGTGATCTCTCATCTCCGAGTGCAGCCCTCAAGGATAATACCTAAGTCAGAAAACAGAGTAAGAAATAGAAGAGTAAGAAAAGAATAACAAAAAAAAAAGAGTAAGAATAAGTGTAAGTTCGGGAGGAGATTTCAGTTTAATCTGGGATTAAGTGGCAGTTGAGGCAAAGGAAAGGGTTAGCCTTTCCATTAGTAAGGTCCCAAGGGAAGTTCTGTTAGCTTTAGCTCGGATCTTCACCCTGACTCAGTAGGAAGCTATCACATCGAACACAGTGACGTCAGGTATGTTCACTTGTGGATGTTCGGATGTGTATGCTGTTTGTTTTGAACCCGCGTGTTTCTACTTCCTTGTGGCTTAGTGAGCTGTTAATAGAGTGGGTTTGATGACTTCTAGGCTTAGAGTGTTTTCTCTGGGTTAGTAGACCCGAGTATGATCCATCTGAGGCAGAGTCAGTCAGTCAGAGCAGTTTAGAGTTTGTAGTGAGTAGATACTATCCAGCTGACCTTATGGTTCTATAGTTGACTATTTGATGTCATTCTAGGGCGGATTGGCTACTTACTCATTGTACTACCTGTGTCTGCAGAGACAAGGTAGGAGAGTTCAGAGGCTAGGATGGATCAGAGATAGTCCTTGGACGGGATAGAGTATAGGTGCCTAGAGGTTTGATGTCAGCCCAGCAGGCTCAAAGGTACACAGGAAAGGTTATCAGAGGGTTCTAGCTCTTGTGAGCGAGTTTAGTAGTCAGATCGGTTCCCCTATCTAAACTTTTTCTGGCTGCGGGCACTAAAACTGGTTCCCCTCCTGATCTGACTAACTGCTATGCTATCTGACACAAGCAAGAAACCTCTGATAACCTCTCCTGAACAGCTTCAAAGCCTATAGAGCTGATATCAAAGTCCAGGCCTCTCTACACTGTCCCCTCAACAAACTACCTGTGATCCATCCTGATCTCTACGCCTGACTACTCTGCCTATCGAAGGCAGTACTATGAGTAGCTAGCCCATCCACCCCTAGAATGACATCAAACAGTCACTCTAGAACCACTAGGTCAGCTGGAAGGCACCTACTCAAAACTCGCACTCAACTCTATTGGCAGATTGACTCTGCCGCTGACGGATCACACTTGGGTCTATTGACCCAAAGAGAACATTCTAATCCCAGAAGCTATCAAACCCCTACTCTCTATGGCTCTTAAAGCCCTAAGGAAAGCAAAACATCAGAGTCTCTAATAGCAGACACATCAAAACGTATGGAAGTGAAAAGTACCTGTCACCGCCATGTCCGATGTGTGAGCCTCTTGCTGCGTCAAAGCAAAGATCCATGCTGGTACTGATGGACCTTCACCTGGGGAACCTGTGGAAGAAGGAGTGATCTCGCTCCCTCTGCCTCTGCCCAACGCCATGGCTAGAGCTCCTGGCTGAGCCACTCTGTCTGAGACTGTCTGCTGGGACTGCGTTCGCAAAGTTGCGGTGGAACACTCACGTGCTATGTGCCCCTACTGTCCGCACCTGAAACATGCTGTTGTCCCTACTAGACAGACTCCCTTGTGCGGCCTACCGCACCTCGAACATTTGGAGTTATTCAAACCAGAGCTCGATCCCTCACCTATTCCCAGACCAGACTTTATCTGCTTCCAGAACTTATTCTTCTTTGATCTCCTGAGGCCTCTACCTCCTTTCTTACTCTTTGTACCAGCCTCATGCAGAGGGGAGAGATTAACATCACTTGTCCCTGCAAGTTTGGCACTAGCTTTCCTCTTCTGTGCCATATCTACTATATCATGGACACTCTCCCTTGACCTGTCTAGTAAAACCCCTTCCTACAAACTCATGAGCAAACTGCTCCCAAGATAAGCTTTCTACCCTCGAATCCACATACTGGTTGAACCATTCCCTTGCTTTTTCACATTTCAATGTGACCCCTGCCATTTGAATGGCTCTACTCTCACTAGCTCCCAACTCATCAGTTATCAGCTTAACCATTCTAAGATACTCAATAGGGTCATCACTAGTCTCAAATGTGGGAACATCCAACCTCAAATAGTATGTCATCTGTACCCTACTTTCTCCAGGTGAACTAGGCTTAGGTGTTTGGACAACTGGGGCTACTGGTGGTGGAGGAGGTGCAACATGCCCTGAGGTAGGGGTTGCTAAACTTGGATAACCAAAGAAGGGTGGAAACATGGTATACTGTGTATATGACGGTGGATATGGCGGGTAAAAGAGAGGATAGGGCATAAAGGTGGGATATGGGTTATACCTAGGAAAATTCGATGTACCACCCATCAGGTACTCTGCCCCTCACGGGTAGGGTGGATACTGAGGTGGAACAAACCTCGAGGCCTGAGTGCTTCCTTGGGACTCACCCATATCTCCTCCTAACCTGCTCATGCCAAAGCTACCATCTCTGCTCTGCTCATCCTCCTCTACGACTCTCATAAACCCTGACATACCACTCTGCACAACTCCCCTTCTACTCTCATCAACAGACCTTCTAGGGTCCCTTGATGTACCTTCTCTGCTTAAACTATCTGATGTTGCCCTTTGCAGAACAGGGAGATGGGCATCCATGCCCTCATTCTCCGGCGGAGCTCCAGTCAATCTAGCAGATCGACGAGTTCCTCTCATCCTGCCTCTGAAAAGCACAACATCACACACAAAAATATCATCAAATGATCCATGTGAGAACACATAAATCCTCAGCACATATCAAACATATCAATAATGCACATGCAGCTCATCATGGCATTTCACATCATCATGCAAGACAGGACTCCACATACTATCCTAGTGGACATGATTTTACCTATTGTGCGTCCCCTCCTATACCAGACAACACCTCTTTCCGATGTGGGATATCTCTAGTCCTTGAGCATCTTTGCTCAACACATCGTACTCTTGAGGCCCTATGCTCTGATACCAATCTGTAACGACCCGAAAACCGGAACCCCTCTGTAATGGCCCGAACCATCACTGGCACTAGGATCCAGATCGGCTTAAGGCCGCCGGGACCCGTAGCAAGCCGACTATACTCTCTGTGTACCTGATAAATCCCATACATGATACAAAACGACTCAACAATCCTATAAAACTCTGTAGGCTTAACTACTGCTACTCAGATATGTCAATCTGAAATGGCCCTCAGGGCCTATACCAGGGACTACTATCTGCTGTGGTTCAAGGGATTGAAACCCTTTTACTCTGTAACACATCCCACTGGTATCTCATCGAAGCCATACATTAAGCCTAACTCACACATTTCTCATCAAGAAACGTAAAACAGGATTCATGTACAAGGGATTAATCATACATCACACTATAGCAATGACACTAGGGAAAGCACAAGTCTATCCAGTATATGACAATACATATCTATACATTATATTACAACTAATCTTTTAATTACATCATGTCCACTATGCTATTACAACATACATTCATGCATAACTTTCCTCTGTACTCTTGCTGACTTTGACTTCCCATAGCTATCTCAGAACCTGCAAAACTGGGGTTAAGCCAATGGGAGATAGGAATAGTGTCTAGACCCATCATTCCTAGTCTTCTCTGCAGGATGGCACCAGTAGAGTAAGCGAGATGGTAAAAACCAAACGAGTTGTAGCTAGAGGTTAGTGAGCTAGGAAAAATGCTCGAGAGTGTTGCTATGAGATGCTATGGCCTTGGATTTTATCCAGGTATAGGGAGAGTGATCTCTCATCTCCGAGTGCAGCCCTCAAGGATAATACCTAAGTCAGAAAACAGAGTAAGAAATAGAAGAGTAAGAAAAGAATAACAAAAAAAAAAAGAGTAAGAATAAGTGTAAGTTCGGGAGGAGATTTCAGTTTAATCTGGGATTAAGTGGTAGTTGAGGCAAAGGAAAGGGTTAGCCTTTCCATTAGTAAGGTCCCAAGGGCAGTTCTGTTAGCTTTAGCTCGGATCTTCACCCTGACTCAGTAGGAAGCTATCACATCGAACACAGTGACGTCAGGTATGTTCACTTGTGGATGTTCGGATGTGTATGCTGTTTGTTTTGAACCCGCGTGTTTCTACTTCCTTGTGGCTTAGTGAGCTGTTAATAGAGTGGGTTTGATGACTTCTAGGCTTAGAGTGTTTTCTCTGGGTTAGTAGACCCGAGTATGATCCATCTGAGGCAGAGTCAGTCAGTCAGAGCAGTTTAGAGTTTGTAGTGAGTAGATACTATCCAGCTGACCTTATGGTTCTAGAGTTGACTATTTGATGTCATTCTAGGGCGGATTGGCTACTTACTCATTGTACTACCTGTGTCTGCAGAGACAAGGTAGGAGAGTTCAGAGGCTAGGATGGATCAGAGATAGTCCTTGGACGGGATAGAGTATAGGTGCCTAGAGGTTTGATGTCAGCCCAGCAGGCTCAAAGGTACACAGGAAAGGTTATCAGAGGGTTCTAGCTCTTGTGAGCGAGTTTAGTAGTCAGATCGGGGAATTAGCCTCAATGCCCGTAGTTAGTGAGTTCTAGATGGTTTCCCAGATGAGCTGTCAGGTTTACCATCTGTCAGGGAGTTAGAGAGTGGAATTCCTTTTACCCTACAGGATGGCACCTGCAGAGAGAGAGAGAGCATGGTCAGAGTATGATAGAGAAACTTGGTAGAGAAAGGTTATATCCGACCTAGTACCTCACCCTGGAATGTTCCAGTGACGGTGTGAGAAACGAAGGATGAAACCTTGAGATTTTGTAACGACTGTGAGCAGTTAAACAAAATTACTACCAAGGACAGGTGTTCCCACGCAGGATTAATGATCTGTGGAGACAGTGAGTAGGAGCTGCTTATCCTCCACGATAGATCTAAGAGTTGGGAACTAGTTGTTGAGAGTTAGAGAGAGAGTTAAAAAAAAACCAGTATAGTAAAGAAGAAGAAAGGCGGGCAAGGATCAGAGTGCGCAGCAAAAGCGTAGAATAGTTCAGAGAAACAGAGAAGCATGCCCATTATCTACTAAGTGGTGTAGATTGTAAGAGAATACGGCATAGAGGCCAAGTTCTGTAATATGAGTGCGATTTCGGGGCATGTCTGTATGAAGTGTGATGTGTCACAATACAAGTTTTAAAGGAAGTAGAGAGTTGAAGCTATAGGCAAATCATCTAGCATGTCCTTAGAGTTATTGCTCCTCTGACCGGGTTGAGTAAAGAGAAGCAAAGGTTAGTATAACCAGCGTAGTGTGAATAAAGCTGAGAAGAGTCAAAGAAAAAAGGAAAGTCAGTAGTCGGATGAAAGAATCAAGTCAGTTGTGTACTGGCAGAAGTGATAAACAGGTAAAAGTCAACAGAGTCAGAAAGTATAGACACCCCGGGAGGTTTTACTCCCGTAATATCTGTGTCTCTTCTCAGAGGAAATTGTTCGGCTTTCCTTAATTGCTTATTTGCATATGTGTATGTTGTGTGAACATTCGAGGACGAATGTTCTTAAAGGGGGGAAGAATGTAATACCTGGCTAGATTCAGACATTGGAATTCCTATCGTCCGGTGGAATTCGAGGATGTGCCATGTTCGGCCGCCGAAAGTGCCCAATGTTCGGCCCCCGAAGTTCAAGTTCGGCCCCCGAATGTTGCATGGTTTTGCATGCGATTTGGCAGCCGAAGTTGAGTTGGTCAGCCAGCTATTGTGCACTCCTCAGTCGGTGAAATGGCCAGGTGTTGCTTCCAAATCACAGACAAAGGATTAGGCCACGTCTCTCATGAGTTATCTGCAGGGTTTTATCACCCCATGTACAGGTTTGGTGTTTTTTCAAGAGTTTTTGAAGGTTTTGGGTCAAAAGGAGAGGTTTGGTGGTTTGGAGCGTTTGAAGAGGTGTTGGTCCATAGATTAGCTTTCCGGTTGTTCCTCTTCTGGTTTCAGAAGGTAAGGGAAGGTTTTGAACTTCTTTTACTGATTTATAAAGCTTTTAAAGAGGTTAAGGGTAGAGTTGCATATATAGGTTTTAAAGTTTAGTTTTTGATGTTTTAATGGTGTAAGCATGATTATGTGTATGTTTGTTGTTTGTGTTGGGGTTGTTAGGTAGTTTTAGACCCCTTTGAGCATATACTTAAGTATATGTGAGTTGAGGGAGGAGTTATGCATGTTTTGAGAATTAGAAGTGGATGAAGGAGGGAGGTTGCCGTCGGGGCTGAGTTCTGGATAAACTCAGGTTCGGCAGCCGAAGGAGCATTCGGCCGCCGAACCCCTTGGATGGTGGCTTTGGCTGCCACAGCTTGCCCCCGAGAGTTTTTGAGGTTCGGCTCTGGAAGGGGGATTCGGCCGCCGAAGGTTAGAGACTTTCGTCTCTGGAGTGAGTTTTAGCCCCCGAACCTTGCCCCCGAAAGGGTTCGGCAGCCGAAAGTAGAGATTCGGCCGCCGAAGGTGCTTGAGTTTCGGCTCTGGAGAGGACGTTCGGCCGCCGAACCTGCCGCCGAAAGTGTTCTGTCCAGCCTTCTTTTGCATGCTTTGTGTGATTGTTCTAAGAGCTTTTAGAGGGGTTTTGGGGAATTGTTTATGAGTATGTTTGACACCTCATTCGAGTCCATTTGTGTAGGATTGGACCCGAGAGATCGAGGAGGTCACCAGAATTAGTAGTTGCAGAGTCAGTCAGTATCTGCTTGAGGAGCAGAGGTGAGTGGAACTAAACTTTATAATTTTAAATTCAGAAATGACACACTTCTAGCATGATCCATGCATCATAAAATGCCATGTTTTGTATTAGGTTGTATTGCATTCGATTCACGAATATGATGCATTGTATAAGATGATATTTGTATGGATGAATGTTGGATGATCCTTAGCCCTTGATAGAGCACAAAGTACAGATACAGAGTGATGGCATGAGGTAGCCATACCAGGTCGCTCCTGGATAGTCCAGGTCGCTCCTGGTACTATGAGTTAGACAGTTTGACCTGACTCGGATAGAGAAGTCCAGGTGAGGCCTAATCGCCCCTGGCACAATTGGCCTTGTGATGGAGTCAGGTAAGAGAAGTCCAGGTGAGGCCTAATCGCCCCTGGCAAGTTGGACATATTACTATATGTATACAGTAAAGGGCTAGTGGTGACAAGTTTATCCTTGAGATGATATGTTTGTGATGTGATACATTTCATGAGAGCATGTAATGAATGAACTGTTTTACTGTTCCTTCTCACTGGGCTGTAGTAGCTCATCCCACTCCCTTAACCCCAGTTTTGCAGGTTCTGAGATAGCTATGGGAAGTCAAAGTCAGCAAGAGTACAGAGGAAAGTTATGCATGAATGTATGTTGTAATAGCATAGTGGACATGATGTAATTAAAAGATTAGTTGTAATATAATGTATAGATATGTATTGTCATATACTGGATAGACTTGTGCTTTCCCTAGTGTCATTGCTATAGTGTGATGTATGATTAATCCCTTGTACATGAATCCTGTTTTACGTTTCTTGATGAGAAATGTGTGAGTTAGGCTTAATGTATGGCTTCGATGAGATACCAGTGGGATATGTTACAGAGTAAAAGGGTTTCAATCCCTTGAACCACAGCAGATAGTAGTCCCTGGTATAGGCCCTGAGGGCCATTTCAGATTGACATATCTGAGTAGCAGTAGTTAAGCCTACAGAGTTTTATAGGATTGTTGAGTCGTTTTGTATCATGTATGGGATTTATCAGGTACACAGAGAGTATAGTCGGCTTGCTACGGGTCCCGGCGGCCTTAAGCCGATCTGGATCCTAATGCCAGTGATGGTTCGGGCCGTTACAGAGGGGTTCCGGTTTCCGGGTCATTACAATTGTACTCTGAATCCATCGCCTGCCCGCCAAAGTGAACTGGCCAGAGCTTGTTTCACTGTTCTTGGCTCTAGTGTATCCGGTAAAGGATATTTAGTTGTAAGATTAACAAAAGAAGAATTAAAATACTTTGAGTTAGGCTTCCTTTGTCGCTGCTGCCGTTGTACAGGAGCTGGAACTGAGTCTTGTGAAACAATCGATAGTGGCAAATCTAAATCAGCAGTAGAAGATTCAGTCATCAAAGGGTCAACTTGTTGAGTCTCAGTACTAATTAATGGCATGGCAGATTGATCAGATTCTGCTGATATTGCTGTAATAGATTTGGAACCAGTACTTGAAACCAACAAATCAGAATCACGTGGAATAGAAATTGCCAATGGAACCGAAGCAACTGCAGTTGTTGCAACAGGTGATGAATTTGGTTGTTGTGCCGAACCTGTACAAGAAGCATCTCGAAAATAATCTGTAAATTGATGAGAACTAGTGCAAGTTTCAGATGGAAAAATATGCTCAACAAATTGAACATGACGAGACAAATACAAACGATTAGCCTTTGGATCGTAACATTTGTATGCAGATTGAGTTGGAGAATATCCAAGAAAAATACAAGGCAATGAACGACATTGAAGTTTAGAATTATTATATGGCCGTAGCCATGGAAAACAAAGACAACCAAAAGATTTCAATCTCTTAAAATTATGAGACATACCAAACAATATAGAGAAAGGTGTTTGAAACGAAATAGCGGACGAAGGCAACCTATTGAGCAAATAAACAGCAGCCTGGAAAGCATGAGACCAATAATTAGAAGGTAAAGACGAAAATTGTAACATAGCAAGACCTGTTTCAACGATTGAGCGATGACGACGTTCAGCAGTACCATTATGCTCCGGCGTATGTGGAGGTGTTGTATAATGTGAAATGCCACAAGACAAAAAATGATTCTTAAGTTTTTGATACTCCCCACCATTATCAGTGAACACAGAAATAATTTTAGTGTGAAAATAATTTTCAACCAATTTCTGAAAGTGGATAAACAAATCATGAGTATCAGATTTCTTCTTCATGGGATATAGCCAAACATACTTAGAATAGTGATCAATAAATGTAACGTAATATGCATAGCCATCAATAGATGTTTGTGTAGGACCCCAAACATCGGAATAAACAAGTTGCAAAGGCTTATTACTAACAAAAGAATTCTCAGAAAACGGTAATTTATGACTCTTGCTCATATAGCAGGAAGTACAATGAAAACTAGAAACATATTTAGACAGAAACTGAAGACCAATATTTCGAAGTACTAATAAAAAGACTTTATTGTTGGGATGACCAAGCTTGTGATGCCATTCAGAAAGCAAAGACAAACACCGAGTAGTAACATTCAGTTAAGGACGTTGAGAATTAACTTTGGAAAAACTTGCACAGTAGATATCATTAATGTTCTCTCCCCGTAACAAAGACGCTCCCGTGTACAGATCCTTCACAACAAAATAAGATGGAAAAAATTCCACAGAAACATGATTAGTGCGACACAACTTAGCAATTGAGACCAAATTCTTGCGTAGATTAGGCACGCATAACACATTAGGCAATGATAAATTCTTAGGAATTTGCACAAAACCAGTATGTGATACAGCAAGCGTTTTACCATCACCAAGTTGTACTTCCTCAGGACCTCCATAGTCAGAATAGCTTTGCAAAGAAGCTAGATTCGACACAACATGATGAGAAGCTCCGCTATCAAACAACCATTATTGTGGAGAAGAAGCAGCCATAGCAGAAGTAACATTAACTGCAGGTATCGGTGCTGAAGAATGAGAGGTATCAGTCTTCAAAGACATATTATTCTCCTTAAGAAAGCGAGCCAATTTGCGACATTCAGCAGTAGTATGCTCAGTATATTCACAAAATTGACATACCACAGCAGGTCGATAAGAACCTCGACCTCGACCACCAGAGTAAGAATCACGACCACCACGTCGATTTCCAGAATAATTGGAGTTTTGTGGAGATCGATTAGAATTGCCATTCTGATTTTGTGAACGCCCTCCAGAACGTTGAGTGTAATTGACAGTAGCAATCACTTGTGACGTAGCTGAAACAGTTGTGGAATCTTTTTCTTGTAAGGATCGTTCATGATCAATAAGTTTTTCAAAGAGATCAGAAAAGGTTATTGGGGTTTCACGAACTTTTAACGCAGCAACTATGGGAGTGTAATCATCTCCCAATCGCGTGATAATATAAACAATTAAGTCATCATCACTCACCGGATTCTGGGTAAGAGCAAGCTCATCTGCAATAGCCCTCATCTCATTGAAAAAAACAGCAATCGGTTTGGTTCCCTTAGAGTTCTGTGCTAATTTAGTTTTTAAGGACATAATTCTAGAACGAGAAACATTAGCAAAACTCTGGTGAAGCCGATCCCATGCTTCTTTGGCAGTATTGGCTAAAGAAATCAAGGATTGAATAGTATCGGAACAATTTCCTAAAAGAGCACTGATCAAGATTTGATCTTGTCGAAACCATAAGGCGAAAGCTGGGTTGGCTGTTTTGTCTTTTTCAGAAAGAAATTGTGATGGTGCAACCCATGAACCATCAATAAAATCAAGTAAATCAAGACCAATTAAGGTTGATTGGATTTGTTTTCTCCAAACAGAAAAATTCTCCTGAGTAAGTTTAATTGGAAAATGCGTCGGAGCATTTAATTGAATAACAGTATTAGACGACGAAGCCATTAATTAAAGCTTATGAAAATTGGATCAGAAAACTCGTGAGAGCAGATTGCGGCTCTGATACCATATAGAGAAAATGGTTTTTGTATTATTTACTGAACGTATTACAGAAGCTTATATAATACAAGTCTACAACTGACTAAATACAAGATAAGTATACAGCTATAACTCAAATACTAAAAATAGATAAAACTGTTATAGGTAGTCTTTATCCTTAATACTAACTAAATACAAGATAAGTATACAGCTATAACTCAAATACTAAAAATAGATAAAACTGTTATAGATAGTCTTTATCCTTAATACAATGGTATCCACACGAACGTCTTCTATCCTTCTAGAGTGCTAGCTCTCTCAAAGATGAATAGATTATGTGCTCCACACTCTGCAATCTTTAGACTGAGTTTTCTCAAAAACTCATCCCTTCCACAATTCGTAGAAGGGGTATTTATATGTTTCAGTCTTTTGTTTTCACACAAATTCTTTTCCTAAAAGGAGATGTATTTTTCCCACAACTCCTTTTCCTAAAAAGAGTTGTGTTTATCCCACAACTCATTTTCCTAAAAGGAGTTGTATTCATAACCCACTATCACAATCTTGTAGATACTCAAATATCTTATGTGATAGAATCCTTTATCTGTAACAGTTACAGATAGACTGCAGATCTTTTAAATATTATTATCTCATAATAATAAATGATTAATAATAATAACACTTTATTATTATTAATTATATTAATAATTAATATTAATAATAATAACACTTATTATTATTAATTATATTAATAATTAATAATAATAATAATAATAATAATAACACTTTATTATTATTAAATATTAATAATAATAACGCTTTATTATTATTAAATATATTAATGATTAATAATAATAACACTTATTATTATTAATTATATTAATGGGCTTTGGGCTTTTAGCCCATTAATATGACATAGCACATCAACAACGTTCTTTTGTGTGTGACCCAATAGGCTCACATTAATTGGCAATAAGCCCAGTCCCACAAGGCCCATAAGTCATAAGTGGCCTCTAGCAAGACATTATGACTACCCAACTAATTATGAGGATTAATAGTCCGATAAAGCCTAATAGAACATGAATTAATCCCTTTGTCATACGATATCTAGTTTGAACATAAGTCATGGTCAATGTCAAACTTATAATGTTCAAATTTATGATTTCTTGATCTCTATGCATTTCTCAGTCTCACTTATCAAGGGGCCCAGAAGATATCTCTCTCATAGAGAGTGACAAATCCTATCTTGATTGTTCATTATCCTCTACATAATTTCTATTATGCTCAATCATAACCTTTATGATTGTCCGATTAAAGACAATGTTTGGTTATGTCAAAACATAATAGTCCTTATGTTGGAAACTATGACAATCTTAAGTCAAATGATTAAAACATAACTAATTTGAGATTCACTTATGACAATGACCCATGTAGTGATCTCAATGCGGGTCCATCCAATACTTTGTTCTCTAACAAGTATTTATGATTATTGAATTATATCAATATATACATAATCACCTCATGATTATCAATCAATAATCATACCAGTTATATTTTATTATTATCAACATAATAATAAGTAACCAGGGATGATAATCATTATTATGTAACATGCAAACAAATAATAATGATAAAAACCTCTTTTATTAATAACCAAAATGACATACAAAAAGGTCCAAGATAATGGCCTAGGGCATATACACTAATAGTTCGATATCCACAAGTATATAGAATTGTATCAAGTAATAAAGATGGAGTAGAGTATCGTATTAGATACTGGAAATTAAATACCAAAATATTTATAAATCTAATTATTATTTTGACAGTCAATTGAGAAGGATAATTGTAAATTTGAAATAAAATAAGAAAATAAAACTAAACACTCAATAAGGTAGAATTAATTAATATTAAATATTAGAATACCTTGATTTCATTTAGATATGATTTAATTAATTCATTTAGTTAACAATCCAATTTTAATTACTAAATTTGGAGCAAATAATTCTAAGGTAATTGACCCTACCAAATTAATTAACTAAAAATTATTACCTATCTCCCACTAATATGATAATTCTCTAATTAATGTTACAAACTCTGTGATTATTTTATCTAAGACTCCATAAGTCAAATTTTCATTCTCAATCCAATTGGTATTTATGTGATATTCAATTCTCAATTCAGTCTTAAAACGTTCTTTTCCCCTATAAATCTTAGAATAAAATCTTTCAAGTATTCCGTAGGTACTTAAAAGCATTAATCTCAAGAATTGAATGATAGATTGGTAAAGAAAATCAACTCAAATAAATTAAAAAGAATAAATAATCAAGCTACATCAAGTTCCTAGTAAAGGAATTTATTTGCTCATGTCTAAATATTCAACAATAAACTAAAACAATTGTGAACAATAAATCAAAAGAATAAAAGAAGAAATAAAAGCTCTAAATGAATTTCTCCTTTTAGATCTTTCAAATCTTCTTTTTTGAGTTTTTCTCAATTTTCGCTATATATATGTATTCAAAAGTGGGCAAAAAGTCCTTTAGTCTCCCCATTATAATGTATTTATGCCCTATTGAGACTTATAATTCATGACTCTGATGAAAAATCTAGAGAATTAAGACGTCTGGTAAAAATATGGGGCAGAGCGCATGAAAAGAGAGCGAAACACGGATAACTATGAAAACACGGGTCTACCTCATATTGTTTATTGGATGATTCACTCTCATAAATTTTTAGTCCAGAGAGAAACATAGGGCAAAGTCCCATATTTTTTTTTGTTTTTTCATAATCTCTCTAAATTTTCTTAGATTTCTCTTCAAGGTGTCTTATTCATTTCTTAATTTATTTTGACTGGTAAAAATACTATAAATAAGGTAAAAATATCAAAGTAACATATTAAAACTAAAAATCATAATTTAAATATAAAACTCTAATAAAATTAATAAAAATCAGTCAAAATAAATGGATATAGTTCAAAAAATATATAAGTAAATGTGTAAAATTTCAAACATGCATAAATTTAAGCATATTAATATTAAATTTTTTTAGTTATACAACAAGCCAATAAAATACATATATTTGGAACTATTATAAAATGTTAAAGCCAAAAACTAACACAATAATTTTTTTTAATAGTACATGATACAACGGTTGACTTTTTCAACACTTGTTGAGGTTTTATGGACCTGTTGTATAGTTTGTCCAATGAATTCTATTTATAATTTTTCATTTAATATGCAATAGTGATTTTCAATGATATAAATTCTCTCCAAATTAATTTAAATAATTTTTAAATTCATTTTTCTAAATTTATTTTTTTAAAATTAAAATAATTAGTCTAAATTATTTAATAATCTTTTACTAAAATTTATATATTACATAATATTTCTTTTGTACGACGTGAAATTTAGAATTCCACATCAAGTACCCTTGGGATCCCACAAACTTCATTAGTTATCAACTACTTGTGCATTTTTCAACACTTAGATTAATTAGCCTGTTGTATTGACTAGAAATTCTAGTTCGTCCAATAATTTCACTCTATAATTTATTGTCTAATATGCATGATTGATTTTCAACTATACAAAATTGTCTAACTTTATTATTTATCAACTGAGATTTTATTAGAAATTCTAATTGATCCAATGGGTTCAATTTATAAATTCTCGTTTAACATGCATGAGTAATTTTCAACTATAGAAAATTGTCTAACGTATTGTTCAACACTTTCTGGGATTTTATCAGTCCGTTGTACCAACTAGAAATTCTAATAGGCTCAATGGGTTATTCTATAATTTCTCATTTAATATGCATGAGAGTGATTTTCAACTATACAGAACTGTCAACTTCTTTAGTTATCAACTACCTGCAGCAATTTTCAATTAGAAAATCTAATTGGTCCAATGGGTTCACTCCATAATTTCTCCTTTAATATATGCATGAGTGGTTTTCAACTATAAAAAACTGTCCAACTTCATTACTTATCAACTGCCTACTACATTTTTTAGTACTTACTGAGATTTTATTGGCCTATTGTACCAAGTAGAAATTTTATTTAGTCTAATAGGTTCACTCTATAATTTCTCGTTTAATATGCATGAGTGATCACTTTCAAACTATACATTTTATTAGTCTTTTATACCAACTAGAAATTATAGTTGGTTCAATAGGTTCACTCTATAATTTCTCATTGAGCAATTTTAAACTATATAGAACAATGGATTTTTCCACAATTTCTCTTCTAATATACTTGAGTGATTTTAACTTATATAAATTGTCCAATTTCATTAGTTGTCAACTATCTATTGCATTTTTCAACACTTGAGATTAATCAGCTTGTTGTACTAACTAGAAATTCCAGTTAGTCAATGGGTTCACTCTATAAATTTTTATTTAATATTCATAAGTGATTTTCAACTATACATTCATAAGAATCTTATGGAGAGTTCGATTCTGACTTAGGATGAACAATGGTGATATGCTTAACACATACAAGTCGGATGGAAAGTAGTATTTACAGTGGCGGACGAGTGAGTAACGTGTAAGAATATGCCCTTAGAAGGGGAACAACAGTTGAAAATGATTGCTAATATCCTATAGGCTGAAGAGCAAAAGAAGGAATACACCCGAGAAGGGACTTGCGTCTGATTAGCAAGTTGGTGAAGCAATAGCTTACCAAGGCAATGATTAGTAGTTAGTCCAAGAGGATGATTAGCAACACTGGGACTAAGACACAATCCAGACTCCTACAGGAGACAGCAGTAGAGAATTTTTGCAATGGGCAAAAGCCTGACAGAGCAATATTGTGTGTAGGTAGAAGGCCTACGGGTCGTGAACTTCTTTTCTTGGAAAAGAAGCAATGACAATATCTGGGAAATAAGCATCAGCTAAATATGTGTTAGCAGCCGTAGTGATACAGAGGATGCAAGCGTTATCCAGAATGGTTGGGCGTAAAGTGTTTGTAGGTGGCTTTTTAAGTTCGCCATCAAATCCCAAGGCTCAACCCTGGACAGGTGATGGAAATTGCCAAGCTAGAGTGTAGTAGGGGCAGAGAGAATTTCCGGTGGAGCGGTAAAATGCGTAGAGATTTGAAAGAACACCAATGGCAAAAGCACACCAACGGTCAACACTGACACTGAAAGAGGAAAACTAGGGGAGTGAATGGGATTGGATATTATAGTAGTCTTAGCCGTAAACGATGGATATTGGGCATTGTACGTATCGACTCGTGCAATGTTGTAGCTAATGTGTTAAGTATCCTGCCTGGGGAGTACGTTCACAAGAATGAAACTCAAAGAAATTGACGAGAGCCTACACAAGCGGTGGAGCATATGGTTTAATTTGATATAAAGCGAAGAACCTTACCAGCGCTGGACATACCGTGAATCCTCTTGAGAGAGAAGGGTGCCTTTAGGAATGCGGAAACAGGTGGCGTATGGCCGTGGATAGCTCATGCCTTAAGGTGTTTAGTTAAGTCTCAGAACGAGTGCAAACCTTAGTTATCAACTACGTGTTGCATTTTTCAATGCTTGCTGAGATTTTATTATCGTGTTGTACCGACTAGAAATTTCAATTAGTCCAATGGGTTCATAATATATATATTTTTTAATATGCTTGAGTGATTTTGATGAGTTGCAAAACTCACCACTTTTTCCTTATTAAATTCCATAATTTTGTTATGATTTTGATATAAATAATTAATTTTTACTTGGAATTTGAGTTTGGACATGTTTTTGAGTGGAAGTTAAGAAAAGAAACGAAAAGAGTCTGAATTTGAAGATTTTCGGACTGAAGGGTTACAGCCTTGAGCAAGCCTATAGCTTAAGGTGATGGACAACTCCATATTTCAAAATATGACACCTCAGCCCGATTTTTCCAGTTGTACAAGAATAAGATCAGCTTCAAATTAGAGTAAACACAATCATATTAGAATAGGGATAAGATAGGAGTATTAGAGTTATTTTAAATTCATAATTTTTATCTTTTTGTTGGGGGAAAAGCCTATATAAAGGCTACCCAAGAATTAATCTAGAATCATATTTCCTCTTTTTCTTCTCCTCTCCCATATTCGGCCACTCCTTGCCACTCCCTTCTTCTTCTCTTTTCTTTAATTTTTGCAATTTTATTATGCTCTCTAGAGACTAAACAATTCTTTTCAGTTGAAGGTTAATCCAAATTGAGATTTTATTCAAGTTGTGAGATTATGTGCTTAAATTCTCTTTATCTTATTTTTATTTTCTATTAATTTCTGATTTCAGGAAATACCACCTCCTTTGTTGTCCCCTTAAGAATTCAAGGGTTCATTGAATCTCTTGGAAAGATAATATATTGCTAATTAACCTAATTAAATTCGTAATTGTTTAATTGAGTTAATAATAAATAGCGATTAGCATATATTCCTTTATATTAAGAAATTAGTAGATTTGATTTAAATAAATTGCGTGTTTTTATTAATCAAGTTTGGGTTTTTCTCTCTTAATGCAGTTGACTAATTAAATCTACACGCGTATTGGGATTGTTAATTAACTAGGAACTAATTTAAGTGCGAAACAAATTAATTTAATCATAAGAAAGAATTGGTGGAATTCGCGTGTTTGACCACTATAATCAAACAATAAATAATAAAATCAATTACTTTTCTAATTGATGATCAACTGCCAAACCCCTCAATTTGATTACGTTCTGCTAAATTTAATTTAATTATTTATTTCACAATCTCAATTGCATTGCTTATTTTTCTTTTAAGTATTTTTGGCTTGCCCAAGGCAAAAATTAATTTTATCAAAAACTCTCTTCTTGTCACCTTTTGTATTAAATTACTCTTCTATTTCAACTAGTCATCTAAATTAAACAGAGTTAAGGTCTCTATGGGATCGATATTCACTTATCCTATCTACAAGTTCTTATTAAATCAAGAAAAGGGAAGTAAATTTTAATTGACAGATTCGACACCCGTCGATTTTCAATTAAATAAATTGTCCAACTTTGTTAGTTGTCAACTACCTACTATAGGAACCATAACTCACTCCGTTGAATAAGCAATCTACTATTATACTCTTTCCATTTATTATTAATTGATTATAATCAATCCCCATAAATAAGCATACTAAATATATTCATCTTACTATGTATAAATACTACTACTATAGAGTCAACAAAAATATCTCTTTCAGTTTCCTATACAATCCTTATATGGTATCAGAGCCATAATACCTAACGGCAAACAATTTTTTTTCTTGCTCAACCACGCGAACTACTCTCATGGCTGTTGTTGACCAAACGAACAACTCCTCTTTTGCACCAACGAACAATGCCGTCTCAACCTCCAACACAGTCATTCCTCTTGTCATTGATCCTAACTCCACTCATTCACTAATCTCCATTAATGTCGCTATCCAAGCTCCTCTCAATCACTCTCACTAATTATTTTTGATAGCGACACAGTCCTACTCTCTTTTAGAAGACTATAATTTCACTTGCTTTGTTAATCAACCCCTATCACCTGAATCAACTACTGGTTCCCACCTCAAGCAGTAAGATCAACTTATTTGCAGTGCCCTCATAGCCTCTCTTTCCCCTGAGATTGTGCCTTTCATGATCTCTGCTCCAACTTCCTATGAAGTCTGGACTCAACTTAGAGCCATATATGCCATCCCATCTCGTGCACATGTTATGCATATGCGCAAATCCCTGGCCTCCCTTTCTAAAGGAAGTCAAATAATATCGCAATACCTTTAATAAATTAAGAGCTTGTCAGATCAACTTGCTATTGCTGGTGAACCCCTCAAGTCCAATGAAATTATTCTTCATGCTCTCCATGGTCTTTCAAAAGACTATAATTTTCTTGCTTCTGCTCTACGTGCTCTTGACACACTAGTCTCCTTCGGTGAACTTCACAAAAAACTCTCTGATCATGAATCCTTCCTCCTATGTAAGCCCACCACTATCTCTCCTATGGCTACTAATTATGCAATTAAGTTGTCTTCCAATCGAAACTCTTGACAATGATCCTTTTCTAGTCACAATGGATCTCATGCTCTCAGCAACCCTCAATCTCACACCAACAACAAAGACAACCAACAACATACATCCTCTCATCCTCGTCTCAGTTGCCAATACTGTAATTAACCTGTACATCATGCTAAGCAATGTCGTCTTCTCTCTTATACACCTTTCAGAATCTAATGTCTCCTAGACCCAATGATCACTTGTTCGATGCCTCTTTTCCACGAGCCCATTATGCTTCCTCATCCAACAATACATCACCAAACTAGCTTGTTGATTTTGGAGTATTTCACCATGTCACCAATGATCTCAACAACCTAGCAACCCACTCTGAATATGATGGACCTAAAGATCTTCAATTTGGGGACAACACAACACTTCCAATCACACACACTGGCTCTACCTCCCTCCTCTCCACCACATCTCCCATTATGTTACAAGATGTTTTATATGTGTCTTCTATGCACGAGAACCTTATCTTCGTCTGTCAATTATGTTGCACTAATAACGTTACTATTGAGTTCTCACCCTACTATTTTGTTGTGAAGGACTTTCTAACGGGGGAACATCTGGCGGAAGGGAAACCTATTGATGGTGTCTATGCATGGCCAACCTCTCTTCACCAATTGCGCCAACCCACAACTCTCACTACTCATCATATCTCTCCCTCATTGTGTCATCGCCGACTTGGACACCCATCCACTAAGATACTTTAATATACTCTCAATAATTCCCAACTAAATTCCCTTACTAAAATCAATTGTTTTATTTGTGACTCATGTAAGTGCAATAAAATGCACAAGTCTCCTTTTTTCACATATTCAATAAAAAGCATCAAGCCTCTTCATTTTATCTACTCGGATATCTGGGGACCCTCCCCAATCCAATCTGTTGATAGATTCAAATAATATCTTATCTTTGTGGATCACTATACCAAATATATATGGCTTTATCCTCTTAAACACAAATCTGAAGTTGCCACCATTTTTCCAAAATTCAAAACCATAATGGAGAAATCTTTTTAAACCTTTATCATCTCATTCTACTCGAATAATGGGGTGGGGGGGGGGAGAATTTCTAGCTCTCAAATAGTTCGTTGCATCACATAGCATCTCTCACTTTCTCACACCTCCTTACACTTCTGAGCATAATGCAACTGCAGAATGCCACCATCACCACATTGTTGAAACAAGCTTCACTCTCCTCCATACTGCCCATCTCTCACTTAAATTCTGGTCCTATGCCTTCCTTACAGCCGCATACCTCATAAATTGCCTTCCAACACCTATCCTTAACAATAACTCTCCCTACACTTGTCTCTATCACTTTCAACCCAATTATCGCAAACTCAAAGTCTTCGACTGCCTCAGTTACCCGTGGATATGCCCCTACTCCACTCATAAACTCCAACCTCGCTCTACTGTATGTGTGTCTCTTGGCTATTCCTCCAATCAAAGTGCCTACTATTGCTTTAATTCCATCTCCTCCAAAGTTTACATTTCACGCCATGTCGACTTTGTCGAAACAGATTTTCTCTTCCTCTCCATAGCAGCTAAAGACCCATATCCTCAACCAAACAATCTTCCTAGTTGAGCCTCGAGTCATTTTCAAATTCCTTTTGAATCTCCCACCTCGACCCTCTCCAATGGCATGCCCTCCATCTCTTCTATTGTGCCTCGTATAGAGTCTGCATTATTGTCATCTCCCAATACTACTACAGGCCCAAATACATGCACCTGTTCTTCCTCCTCCAACTCTTCCCTTATCGAATCCATTCCTCTCCACCAAATTACGACTCGCTCTAAAAACGAAAGTTACAAGCCCATTCAAAGTCTCTCTCTTATTGCCATCACCACTTCCTCTCTCCAACTTCCTACAACCGCCACTCAAACATTACTCATGGACCATTGCCATGCTCGATGAGCTTATTGCCCTAAAAAATCAATGCACTTGGGCACTAGTTTCCTTTGATCCTACCTACAATGTTGTAGGATGCAAATGAGTTTTCCGCCTTAAGTATAATCGAGATGGCTCCATCAGTAAGGATAAGGCCCACCTGGTAGCTAAAGGTTTTCATCAATGTCGAAGTATTGATTATCTTAATACCTTCTCTCTCGTTGCTAAGCATACCATTGTTCGAGTTATTCTCTCTATTGCAGTTAGTCATGATTGGCCCATTCGCCAAGTAGATGTGAACAATGCCTTACCCCATGGTGCTTTAAAGAAAAATGTGTATATGACTCAGCCCCCTAACTTCACCAATCGTGCCTTTCCCACACATATCTGCAAGTTTCACAAAGCAATTTATGGACTTAAACAAGCCCCTCAAGCATGGTACACGGCTTTTAAAGACTATTGCTTCTTATTGGCTTCCAATGCTCTCACTCTGATCATTGTCTCTTTACCATGCACACGTCAACCCTTACCATCTATGTGGTTCTCTATGTTGATGACATTATTATTACTAGTAATAATTCTGTTGTTATCTCTTCCTTTATACAAAAATTGGGTGCTCATTTTTTCATTAAAGATCTTGGGAACCTTCATTACATTCTTGGGATTAAAATACAATGCTCCCCAACCGGCCTTTTTCTATCACAACACAAATATATCATGGACCTTCTTGAGCATGTCGACATGTCCAATGCCAAACCTGCTGCAACACCGCTTTCTACCTCCTCATCGACAACTAGTACTGCTGATCAACTCATTGAAGATGTCAAAACATGCAAAACCATGGTTAAAAAACTTCAATATCTGCACTTCACCCTCCCAAACATAGCATTTGTTGTTAATAAGCTCTCACAACACACTGCCAACCTCACTCTTTATCATTGGCAAAGTCTCAAAAGAAAATTTGTTGGCTTGTCAACTTTCTTCAAGAGTTGCAAATCCCTCTTCCCTCCATACCATCTAATGTGACAATGTTGGGGCCACATACAGCCGAGACAATCCTGTTTTTCATTCAAGGATGAAACACATCGAACTAGATTATTACTTTGTTTGCACCAAAGTCCAAAAAAAAAATTCTTTGAGTCACTCATATGTCCTCTGCTGACCAGCTAGCTGACATTCTTACAAAACCACTCCCCCAAACTAGCTTTAAACAACTCTCTTCCAAGATTGGTGTTACATCTCGTCCCACCATCTTACGAGAGCATATAGGAACCATAACTCACTCTGTTGAATAAGCAATCTGCTATTATACTTTTTCTATTTATTCATTTCATTAATTGATTACAATTAATCCCTGTAAATAAGCATATCAAATATACTCATCATACTGTGTATAAATACTACTGCTATAGAGTCAATAAAAATATCTCTTTTAGTTTCGTATGCAATCCTTATACCTACTACAATTTTGAACACCCGTTGAAATTTTATTAGTTTGTTGTACCAACTAGAAATTCTAGTTGGTTCAATGGGTTCACATAGCTCTATAATACTGTTTAAACATTATTAGCTTCTAATCCAAATATCAATAATTTATTAAAAAAAATCTAAATAACTATTTATTAGCCTTGGATCAGGTTTGTATAGCTCTGCAATTTATTTTAAAAAAAAAAAATCTTCAAATGAATATTTCTAATGTCAAAAACAATAGAAAGATTCACTTTAACATATATAGTGCAACACAACCATATAAATAGTCCAATTTATTTACATAATATTTCAATAATTATTTATAAGTTTAAACCTCTTGCCTATCAATTCACCATTCAAATGAATAAATAAATAAAATTTTATTTTGTTCAACTGAAATTAATCTTTTTGGAATGCACATGGTTAGTCGGAGAAAAACACAATATTTTTTTATTAAATAAATTCAGTAAAAATAATATTTTGTAATTAATAATTTATACCCTATTTAGAATGTAATTCTTGTAAGAAATGAATGGAATTGTATTAATAGAATTCAATATATTTGTATAAGTGAAAGAATTCTCTTGTTTCGAATAAATTTAAAAATAATAGAATTCAATTGAATTCTTTTATTTGGAATAAATTAACCATGAATTTAAATTAATTTATTTACTTTATTACCCTTAATTATCTTTTAAGTTAAACATTAATGTTTATACTATAACAACAATAATTTTTATAAAATTAAAAATATTTATAAAAAATAATTTATTAATATTATTATTAGCATTTAAAATTTAATTTTTTATTTTTTTATCATTTAAGACAAATTGGACATCTATTTATTTTTAATTTTAAAAAATAATATAATAATTTTAATGTCAGTAAAAATATAAAAAGTAAAGGGAAATAAAAAATAAAAATAAGCAATCATGCATCAAATAATAATTTAATTGAGTATATATGCCGATGTTTTGATCTATGGGAGAGATAGTGAAGCTGAGAAAGTTGTGATTTCTCTTTGGAGAGTTTGAGAAGGTTAGAGAAAAATGAAAGAGAAAAAGAGAAGAACGGTAAAAAGAGGAGAACAACAAAATATAAAAGAAATGGATTTTAATGGGTAATTAAGTAATTTTGAAATAAATATCCTTAACTCAAATCATTTCTTGCAAAATCCAATTAATTTTGGTCAAATTTAATTTTTAGTATAAAATTAATTTTCACGAGAATTTAAAAGAATTGAATTCTTAAATTATAAATCTTGTCCTCTAACACTTTAGACACATATATCAAGTAACATATTCTATATGACTCTTTTTTTTTTTAAGAAATCATTATATTCTGTAGTAAATAGCTAGCAAAAATTATTAAATAATTTAGATTAATTATTTTAAATTAAATAAAAAATAAATTTAAAAGTTATTTGAATAAATTTAGGTCGGATTGTTACAATTAAAAAAAGAATTCGGTACTGATTTAGCAATTGGGTTAATCATTTTAGGTAAAGTAAAAAATACAACAAAATTAAAAAATAAAATGTAAAAGGATTCAATTATTAAGTATTAGTTGTTTATATTTTACACCATATTGTTTAGATTCCACTTTAATAATTTTTTTATATTACCTTTTTTAATAATGTGGTCATAAAATAAATAAATAAAATATATTTTCTATGAAATATTTCTTTCTAAATTATGTTTTAACCTAGTTTTTATAAGGTAGTAGATCTTAACTTAAAAAAAAAAAATTAATTAAAATTAAATTTTATATTTTCACTTTCAATTTTCATAATATGGCGTAACTTTAAATTTTATTTTATAAGTTTCAAAAATATAAGTGTTATTTTATTTAGTCATTCAAATTTTAATTTCAGCAATTTTAAATTTCAAGAGACTCAAAGTCATTTTTAAAAAAAAAAAAAAAAATCTAGCAAATTCTAATTTTCATTTACAAATTTACTTTAAATTCTCAATCACATTTAATTTTAAATCACTGTTATTTCGCAAAATTCGTCCTGCCAAACTTTGGAAGCCTGTTTTTTGAAAAATTAATAATTTTGAACCTAACTGTCTTTTCAAAATATTTTTTAATAGTTTATTTTAAATTTAAATAAAATAAATAGAGTCAAAATCCATTCAAGGTACAAATTATTTACACTTGTATATAGTTTCATCTCTAATAAATGAGATATTAATGTGTTTCTAAAAATATTTTATTTGTTTTTGGTCAAATACAAAAAATTAATATCATAATTTAAAATCTATTAAATATTATTAATAATTAATTTATTAAAACACAATTTTAAATCCACCTATCCTATCCAGGGACGATATAGAATACTAATACCTACCTGCACCTACACAGATATCGAATTCTAGAATCTTTAAAACAAAAGTGACCATTTTAATATTATCAAAATAAAATAATTTTCTCTAATTTCCAACAAAATTAAGGCGGCGACTCTCACTTTTCATTTCGGTGAGTTTTCTGCCTTGCAACCGTAAAAATCCTTACGATACCCTTTAGATTTTTCTGGATAATCAATAAACAAACCACTGATTGTTCTTGAATTCAACTTTCTTTCATATAATACTGTTGGGCAGTTTTAACACATCTAGGTAGGGGTGAGCTGTAGTTGGTTTAAATTAAAAAAATTAATCGAATCGAATCGATTTAAAATTTTAGTTCGATTTTTTATACATTTCGATTCGATTTGCTTTTTAATTTCAGAAATTTCGATTATATTAATTTGGTTCGGTTTTAATTAGAAAAAACCGAACCGAACTAATCGATAATAATATATTTTTTTAATAAGATAGAGAAATTAAATCATATTAAAATTAAAATATTTTAATTAAATTTTAAAATATTAAAAATAAAGTCTAAAAAATAAAAAAAATTATTAAAAATCGAAATTGATCAAACCAAACCGAATCGAACCGAATCAGACCGGTTCGGTTCGATTCGATTTCTGACCAAAATCGATTCGGTTCAGTTTTCATAAACACTAAAATTTCAATTTTCGATTTATTCAGTTCGATTCAGTTTTAAACTGAACCGACCGAATGCTCACCCCTACATGTAGGTGCATTAAACTAGGTTTTCCACTAGTCCACAATTCAACAAGTGTCCTTGAAACTGCCTTACTAGGAACCTTATTTGATAAATATATGGCAGTTTTGAAAGCATACATCCATACACAGAAGAATTGTTTAACATACTCCTAATCACATCTAATAAATTATAATTATTGCTCTCGGCTATACCATTTTGTTGTGGTGTATCTACCATTATGTACTGAGTATATATGTTATGTTTTTTAAGAAATTTAGAAAACAGACTAGGGCATTGTCTAGTTTCATCATATCTTCCATAATATTCACTACCTCTATATGATCCGATAACTTTCACATTTTTATCCAATTGTCTTTCATCCTCGTTAATAAACACCTCTAATGCATTACAGCCTGAGATTTTTCATTCAATAAACAGTTATATCCCTTGCTGCAACATATCTCTCAACAGGAACACCACAAGATGCCTTCATATTCACATCTAAGGATATTTGAATGTCTTTACTTTGCTGCAAATCTTTCTTCTGCTAGACATAAGTTCTCCCCTAAAGCTATTAAATCTGTGTTCATAGGTTACTGCTCACTTCAAAAGGGATATAAGTTGTTTGACTTACAATCTCAAACTTTTTTGTAAGTAGAGATGTTACCTATCATGAAGCCACTTTCCCTTTTAAACAGATGACAAATAATCATACAACACCTCTTCCATTATCTTGTGTTACTTTAGATGACAATCCTCTCTTAGGTTCTCCAAATACTGATATCAGACCACCTTCTGCACAATCTATCCCTGCCAGTACCCACTCATCTAATGCTCATATAAGAAGATCTTCAAGGTAGCCTGCTCCTCTATAGTGGTTAAATGATTTTGTTTACATAGCAATAACAGAACATGAGTCCTCTAGTCTCTCTCTTATTGTTTTTTCTCCTTTTCACACTACTTTTTTTAGCAATGTTTCTCAACTTGTTGAACCAAATACTTACTTTCAATCTTCAAAAGATTCCCACCGGATGGAGGCTATGCAATAGGAATTGAATGGCCTTAAATAGAACCAGACTTGGGTTTTGACTCGATTACCCAAAGGGAAGAAAGCCATAGGACCTAAGTGGGTATACAAGATAAAATACAAGCCATCTGGAGAAGTTGACAGATTCAAAGCTAGGTTAGTGGCTAAGGGTTACAATCAGATTGAAGGAGTTAACTACAAAGATAGATTCTCACTAGTTGCAAAGATAGCTACTGTGAGAATATTTATTGCAATTGCAACTATGAAGTCCTGGCCAATTTGTCAAATAAATATAAACAATATTTTTTTTGCATGGCTCTCTCAATGAAGAAGTCTTCATACAACCTCCCCAAGGATATACCAAGGTCCTGCCAGGTCAAGCATGCTTGCTGAAAAGATCCCTATAAAACAGACCTCAAGACAGTGGAACATAGAGTTCACTGTCTTCCTTTTGTCTTTGGGATTCAGAGTCTTCCAATGATCAATGCCTTTTTACTTATTCAATTGATGGTGTCTTTCTCATGCTTCTAATTTATGTAGATGATGTTATTATCTCAAGAATACATCACATAGATAAAATAAAGAAGGCTCTCCATGACAAGTTCACCATTAAGGACCTTGGCTTTCTCAAATACTTTCTAGGATTCGAAGTTCTAAATTTGCTAGTGGTACTCTCATCACTCAAAGAAAATTTATTCTAGATCTACTAGTTGAGACAGGAATGACTGATGCAAAGGCAACTACAACCCCTCTTCCTCCGGGACTTCATGATATATTGCCTGATCTAGACAAATTCAGAAGACTCATAGGAAGACTACTATACATTAACCTGACTAGACCAGATCTCAGCTATGTTGTTCAGCATCTCAGCCAATTCAAGGCCCAACTAAGAGTGCCTCACTAGTCTGCTGCTTTATATGTCCTCAGACACTTTAAGCAGTGTCTTTCCAAAGAGTTATTTTTTCCTTCTCAAGGAGAATTCAATCTAACTGCCTACTATGATGCAGACTGGGGAGCCTGTACTTTCTCTTGCAAATCCTTAAGTGGATATTGCATTTTTCTAGGTGGTGCTTTAATTTCTTGGAAAACAAAAAAAACAAGCTACAGTCTCAAAGAGCTCAGCTGAAGATGAATATCGAGCCATGACCACTCTCGTATTTGAACTACAGTGGATACATCTTAAAGGATCTATGCATAATTAATCTCCACCTGCCCATTAAGTTTTATTGTGACAGCAAAGCAACTATTCATATTGCTAGCAACTCAGTGTTCCATGAACGTACCAAACATCTTGATATAGACTGTCATATTGTTAGAAATCAACTTCAACAGGGCTTCATTCTTCCTTAATATGTTCCCTCCACATATGAAATAGCTGATATCTTCACAAAGGCTCTACCAGAACCAGCTCATTCTTCCTTTTTGTCCAAGTTATCTCTTGTGGTATTCCACCAACTCCAACTTAAGGAGGGGGTGTAGAGTTAGTTTAAATCTACAATTAGTTAGCTTGATTGTTAGCTCACATATATTAGTTGTTAGATGAGTTAGTCCCTCTAGACTCTTCTGTTCATTATGTATAAATAGCTGAGACTTTGTACGCATTAAACACAGAATAATATCATTTTCTCTCTCAAAACCACGCTTCTCACAATACTAAACATACTATACAAGTTCAATAAAATTCTCATGATTTCCTTTGGGTAATACATTGATATACAAGAGTAATTTCATTGGCTAAAAATTATTAATATCATTAGTATTTTACATAGGTAATATTTATTATCTTTGGATATATAAATAAAAATAAAAGTACATGAAAATTACCAACAATCATATTCATCAATAATAAAGACAACTACTCAACCTTTGGGTGATTCATACTATATAGATAATTGAGCTATTTAATTTAATGTTCACATAACTTCCTAATTTAGTCACTTTGATGACTAGCAAATTATTCATAATATAGACTTTTAACTTCAATTTTTTTCCGAGTATTCTCAAATTTTGAAAAATATAAGATATATTTTTCTAAAACATTTTTTCCAAAAAACAAAATTGTAGTATATATATGTGTTTTTCTATAAGTTGCAAATTTCTTGACATTCTGGTTAATGCAACTTTTACCTTCTTTCCCCTAATTTTTATTTTTCACCTGCGGAACCAAAAATAAAAAAAAAAAAAAAAAACCTTTTATTGAATTGAAATTCCTTATTAACATAAACAAATATATAAAACTTAAATAAATTTATTATTTTATATGAATCTAAATGAATTTTATGCTTCATCAATTGCATATCGTTCTCCAACATGTTGCAATGTCTCTTCAACCTCTTTCATTGATGGCCGAGACGTGGGTCCAGGATTAAGACACCTAACGGCAAGCTGAGCAATTTGTTCAGCTTCTTTGGCAGAATATTTTCCCTCCAATCTACTGTCCATTATGCTTCTCAACCTTCTTTTATTAACTAAAGCTGGTTTAACCCACTCCAACAGGTTTTGTTCCCAAGGCGGTCGTTTTTTATCGATTGCCCGCAAGCCTGTTAGCATCTCGATCAATACAACGCCAAAACTATACACATCGCTCTTTACATACAAGTTTCCTGATCATTCAGCATCATATCAATGTTGTCGTAAAGTTAAGAAAAATCCCAAAACATTTAAACCAAGAAAACAGAGAAACAACCAGTGAACGAACCATGTAAACGAGTTTAGACAGTTCAAAGAATTACCTGTGGCAACATACTCAGGAGCAGCATAACCAACTGTACCCATAACGTGTCCTGTTACAGATGAATTACCAGCTGTAGGTCCCCACTTAGCCAAGCCAAAATCTGATATTTTTGCAGTATAAGACTGGAGATAACTATGAAGTTAGGAGGAGTTTCTTCTTTATTCTTTTAATTTCATTGAGTGCAGGAGAATTATAACAGCATAAAACAAACAGATAAAAATAGGTTATGTTGGAAATTAATTCTAGTTTAACAATGACATCGTTAAAAAGAAAACATATTTTAGTTAATGCACATGCTATTCATGTTAGAAAGAACACTGAGAAAGAAGCATAGTAACAAGTAAGATGGCATGAACTTATTCTATTTTATTCATTTAATAATGTCCTTACATACAAGTATATAAACAACCAATTCCACAATAAAAGGCCACAATCTTATGACTAACCAAAACTCCTAATAAGAATCAAATATTAATGTTCTCAAAGGAAAAATCAAATGTTAGTAAAACAATAACAAACCGAAAGAATAGGACTTGACAACACGCGTTGACTCATTAATATATTTCTCCATTATTCACTATCCCCTTAATGCAGAATGCAACGTTTAAACTGAAACCAAAATAAATCAATCGAATCAGAAATGTTGGAGCACTTCTCTCCAACTAACTACCATGGTTCACTTCTCAAAAATCTTTAACTATTGATTAGCTTGGAGCATTACTCTCCAACCGTTGATGGTTGACCACTTTGGAGCACTTCTCTCTAGGGCTGAGCATAATTCGGTTTAAACCGAAAAAACCGACCGAACCGAACCGATTTGAAATTTTGGTTCGGTTTTTTATATATTTCGGTTCGGTTCGGTTTTTAATTTTAGAAATTTCGGTTATTTCGGTTCGGTTCGGTTTTAGATTCAAAAATTTCGATTAAACCGAACCGAACCGAAATCACCTATACTACGTCGTTTTGAAATATACCCTTATAAGCATTTGCCCTAAATCTAAAAGATGTGGCATTGAGACTTGAGAGTAGAGACGCAGATTCCACGCCGCCTCACCCCTCCCGTCACACCTGTGCCTCTTCTCTGAGCACTGAGCTCCACCACTTCCAGCGGGTCCACCGTCCACCGTCCAACCTTCACTCTCCTCCCGACATCGATCGATTAACCATCGCGGCTAACTCGGGTCATCGATCTTCACTTGCAACGCTGAGTCGCCGACTGTCGTCGCTCTCCACTGTAGCTCTCTATTCTCTCTCTCCAGTCTCCTCACAATCGTCGGTCGTCGCTCTCCACGCAATCTTCGGCCGTCGCTCTCCAGTCCATCGGCTCTCAACGCTGTCAGCAACTTGGTTGTCCTCAATCCTCTGTCTTCCTCAGTCCTCAGTTCTCAGTCCTCGCCTCCTCGGTCCTCATCAGCAACTGTAAAAGGTAAGTAAATATAGGTGTATATTTGTGCTTGGTTGTTTAATCTTCCTGCTGTGGAAATAGAGAGCAGCAGTACAAATTTTGTTGCTTACTGGTGTTGTCATTGCATACTTGGTTTCAATTTGCTATTTTATGGTTAGTATTATTTTACTGTTATTGCTCTATTTTGTATTCTTGCGTTCAAATTTTATCTTCCCAATCTGTACATCCGAATCCGATGACACACTGCTTTTTGAATTGAGTATTGGGGCATTTCAGCTGGGGTTCGCATGAATATATTTGCATTTGTATTAATTGATGATAAATTGTCCGGGTGAAATTTTAATTTTTATATTGTTTTATGATTATTATTGATTTTTTATTTATAAAAGTTAAAATTAAAATATTTTAATAGAATTTTAGAATGAATTTAAAAAAAAAAAAATTTGAAAATCGGTTCAACCGACCGAACCGAACCGAACCAAATCAGTTCGGTTCGATTCGGTTATTCCTCTTATTCGGTTCGATTCGGTTTTTGTAAAATCCTACAATTCGGTTTTCGATTTTTTCGGTTCGGTTCGGTTTTGAACCGAACCGACCGAATGCTCACCCCTACTTCTCACTAATTTCCACTGTTGATTGATGTACTTAACATCAATGACAGACTCTTTTTTCATATACTTCTCATAAAAAATTTCCTTGAAACAATTCTCTACAATAATTCCAAGAAAAAATTTTGGTGCACTTCTCAACATAAGCTCTCTTTTTTTTTTTTTTTCTCTGTACAAAAAGTTCTTTTCGTTTTTCTTTTTTGCCAAAGGTACAAAAACTTCTAAACTTGTGCCAGATGTATTAATAACTCTCATATCTGAAGGCTGTATTTAAGTTTTCTCAGAGTTCCTCTCAAGTTTTCTCTCAAAAGCACTATATTCTTTTTCTTATACTCGTAAGATCGTAGAAGCTCTTATACCACATGTCAGGAAAAATACTGATAAAGAAGAAATATCATAAGGAAAGAAACTTTGTACAACTCTCATGCTCAAAAGATTAACAAATGACTATTTATATAGTAACATACCTGTGTTTGTTACACAAAATTAGAACCACTAATCAATGGATAAAGAGATCTTTAAAATTTATCAATAAATCATACCCACAATCACGTGATTATGAAACTAACTCTACAAATCCGAAATCAATAACAAAAAATACAGACTTGGCCAGCTCATAGTGAATTAACTCAGCCCAACGAGGCAAAAGGCCTCTTTGGTTGGGAGTTATGTCCAATAATAAACTCATGAGCTTCACCATCACTCTCTATAATAATACAACCAGGTGATTTCCTACACCACTGACCTTCATAGCTTGGTGCACATTATCAATCATTTCCCATTAATATGAATGAGCATAAAGTGGGAAGTGATAATCCTATAAATTTCTCATATGGTGGAATTGATCAATTCAAACATGTGAATTATGATCCGGAACCTCTAGGGAGGTTGAGGAGGAATGGGTTAGCAATAAGAAGAAAAAGAAAAAAAAAGAGGTGAAAGAAGGAGGCAGAAGCTTTAATAAGTTTTATTTTTAAAATGAATAAAAAGCTTTTTAGATACCTATATATATACTTTTATTATTTTGTGGTAAAATAACGTTTTAAACTTAATTGAATTAGAAGTAAATTATAAAAGATTTATTTAATATATTTGTAAAAAAATAAAGGGTCTATTTAACCATTGATAATGTTTAGGGTTTATTTGACTATTTAATATTAGTGTAAGGGTAAAAAGAGGTCTTTTGCCACCCAACCATGGTTTTAATAACGGTGTAACCGCCGTTATTTACGTGTTTTCGAGCCTGCCATAGCTGTTAATGCTTGTAAAGGCAGAAAAATTTTGTTACTATAACGGCCGTTACTGGCTGTGATGTAACGGCTGCCACTTTCCTTTATTTCACATCAGCTGCTCAATTTCAGGATTCTTGCAGAACAGTACCTGTTTTATTCAACCAGCAGTCCAGCAGTCCAGCACCAGCCTTTGTCATGTGAAATGCATTATTGAAGGGGAAAAAACTGATTTCTCTACTTCTTCTCTTTAGCCTTTTGTCTTTCTTAACCAACAAGCCAAGCAGTCCTCCATCCAGCACTCTCTCCACTTCTCCGGAGTCCAGACTCCAGCTACAGGCTCCAACATTCTTCCATACTTCTTCCATATTTATTTTTAGCCTTCATTTCAGCTTTTTAAGCCAAAAACTGGCATATTTCTCTTAAATTTTTTTACAACAGCCTATATACTTAAATTTCTACTCAAGAACCTACCCTAGACGATCATTCTGGTGGTATTAATTGAGATAAGTTACTATATATAATGTTTAAAATTTATGTATTTTATATTTATTTGATATATTTATACTTATTATTAAGTTATATAGTTTAATTTTCATTATATCTTTAAATATATTTTAATTTCATAAACTTTACAAATTTTTCAAAAAAATTTGCGCCGCGATAGACCGTTACAATTACATTATGACCGTTACAGGTCTGTTTCCATTACCCGCGACAGCGACCGCAATTTGAAACCATGCACCCAACAAATCAGTAGTACTAGTTGAGTCCAACTTTAATTGGCATCATTGCTCATTATAATTCATAGCATGAAGTTACAAATCAGATTTTGAATTTGAGAATATCTATCTTATTTAAATTATTTTCAAGTCTCTTAAATAATACTTAAATTTGAGAATTATAACTACTAATTCAGATTCCTTCTCCTCTGTTTTACCTTCAACTCAGCCAAGTAAACATGCAGATTTGGTGCACCAGACCAATCAAGATTAATATACAGTTACCACAAATTAAAACTATCAGCAACACCAATTAGATTTTTGAATTTGTCAATATCTGCCAATGAGTTTGGATTGTTCTCAATAGTATCTATAAGTCAAACAGAAATTCACCTGATCAAGCAGTACATTCGAGGACTTGAAATCTCTGTAAATTATTGGCTTCTCCATCATATGCAAGTAAGCCAGACCTCGTGCCATTCCTATCATAATATTAACCCTTGTTTCCCATGAAAGCAGCCGATTTGAGCTATCTACAAAATTCAAAAGAATGAGTGCATAGACAACAAAAGAAAACGAGTTTATCAGCAAGAAGTGTGCAGCAAATGCTGGTGCAGTTAGCCAATAACTCTAGAATTTAATGATATCCATTAGTTCTTACTTGCAAACAAATAGTAATTCAAGCTGCCTTTTTGCATGAATTCATATACAATGAGGAAATTTTCATTTTCCTTGCAGTATCCAACCAGCTTTACAATGTTTGGATGAGACAGCCTTCCTAAGAAACCAACCTCTGTCTGTATCAACAAATGACAACCAAATAATTACACAACAATTTATACATGGTTCAACTAACTTGGTCACATGATTTCTGACAGTCTAAAACTGGGAATTGGAACGCAGCAATGTCTACAATTCAGACGCATTTAATTTGCTATGTCATTGATTAAATTTATAATTTTTTTTTTTTTAAAAAAGGGACTTACTCGCCATTGTCGAAATCCTTGCTTGCTATTTGCGTCCAATCTCTTAACAGCAATGGGTCGTTTCTTGACACCTTGAGAAGTGGTCTCCTTGATCCAGCCCTTATACACGCTTCCAAAACCTCCTCTTCCCAGAACCATATCATTTCTAAAATTAAAGGTTGCAGATTTCAATTGGGCAAAGGTGAAAGATCTCAACTGTGAATCTGGTGAAGTTCCTACATCAGGAAGATTTTCATCTTCCATTGCAGCTGGGAATTCATTTTCCTCGGTGGCATTGTTTCCCCAGATTGCTGCAATCTTGCCACTCGCTTGAGATAGCCGTGCTGAAAAATTGGTGGTCAACATGGAGAACCAGCTGGTGCCAGAGACATTGCTACCCAGAAAAGATGTATCCCCTGATGAGATTAGGAAATTGAATAAACAAATTATTTAGGTACCCACCAAGTGTTTGCAAAAAGAACCCAAAGAATATAATATCATGAGAGCAAAAGCAACGGAGATTAACAGGACTACAAGATTGAAGTGGACAAAATACATAGTTGTAATATGGTGAACTTACCATCAATGAGATGGCCGATGCTACTTGGGAGAGGGTCTGAGTCTGGGATTGGGTGTGTAACTGGAGGTGGAGCCGAAGGGATAGATGCTGGGCCTGGATTGGACTTACCAGCAATGCGACTCCAGCAAATCCCCATAAAAAAAGTTGTATTCTATAATTGCACGAGTATTGATCTCTGATGAGTATAGATTGAGAGGAAACTTAAAAAGATCAATATTTTCTCTCTTGCAATCGAGTCAACGGCCGTCGCATTTTGAGTCATCCCATCACTTCTGTACCATCGAAGCTCAAGGAAAAAGACGTGAAATAGTAAACGAAGAAAGGTCCATTACGACAGCTTTTGCACGGGTAAATTCTAAAAGGCGGCATAGATCTCTGACCGAAAAACAAAAAAACAAAAAAGCCAAGGCATGGCTGAACGCGTGTAGGTATAAATGGAGCAACTCTTTTATCTCGATTCTCTTGAAATTAATTTATACAGATTATTTTTTATATCTTCAAAATTAAATAATTAAAATATTTCTATAATCTGTTTAATTACTTTATTTATTTTCATTTATAAAAATATTTTTATTATTTTTTAAATATAAAAATTGAATTTAAACTTTTAAATTTAATAAATTAATCTTTATTCTTTAAAATCGCACACTTCAATTCATACTATTTATTATAATTTAAATATTTTTATTTTTTATTTTTTATTTTTTATTTTTTATCTAAAATAAAACTTAAATCTCTATTAATTTTTCTTTATAATATATTATTTAATTATTTTTTAATATTTTTTATTTTTTAAATTTCATTCATTAAAATATTACTTAAAATTTTAAAATTTTTAAAAAATACTTATAATTTTAACTATTTTTAAATAATATCAAACAACTTTTAATAGGTTATAAATTTTTATAAAAAATATTTTAAAAGAAATTATACTTTCAAAAAAAGTTGACCATCCATGAGTTTTGAACTAATATTTATAATAAATAAAAAAATTGTAATTTTATATAAATTAAATATATATAAATTTAAGAATTTAATTTTAAAATTATAAAAATTAATTGTTAATTATGCTAAAAATAGAAATCAAAGTATAGTTTATACAATATAAAATTTTTATTTATATTAAAATAAATTTAAATATTTATAAGAGTATTTTAGATATTTAAAATATTTATTCTCTCTTTAATAGATTGATTAATGAAATTTTAGATGAAAGAACCTTCAATCTAATTTGAACGAATTAATTATATAAAAATTAAAGTGTTTGATTTTAAAAATATAAAAACTAACCTATAAATTATATTAAAGTTTAAAAATTAAAGTATAATTTACCTTTAATTTAACTATTAAAATGCCAGTTGCCTACAATTGCAGTTACTATGTAAAATAGAGTTAAATCTGTATTTATTGCTTACTTTTTCTTAATTTTTGACAATTTTTTTAAATTAAATTTTTATATCTAATCTTCATAAAAATATAATTTAATTTTTTTAATTTTTAAAATATAACTATTAATCTTGGAAAATAATAACCATTTAACTATAAAAATTCTGAGTATATGTAACTTATATCTACACATAAAATTATGTATTTTATATTATAAATTTACGTAAAGTGATATTTATTTTTGTAAAATAATATTTTATATAAAATAAAGTTAATTTCTTGAAATATATAAATACTTACTTTTATAAATTAATATAATAAAATTATTTTATAAAATATCTCGTAAAACTAGCATGAGAAGATTCAAAATACGATTTATTGCAATTGAATTTGAATTTTATAAAAAAATTCTCAACTAATATTTGAATATAGTATTGATGTTATAAAGATTAGATTGATGATGTGGTCGAAATAGAACTATCCTGTGATTGGTTAGATTTGAAAAGAGAAAAAAGTTACATGTAGTGGGTGCCTACAGCAGCCACTCCGACGCTCAAGTCAGTATACTGAAAAATAAATAGAATGCACTAAATGGCTTAAAACTTAAGTAGTTGTTCAATAATAGCGTACATTTACCTCTATAATTCTTCTTCTTTTATACTGTAAGAAAGTAGAGATAAATATAGCATTTTCCAATTATCCAGTGATGATGAAGCTGCCTGCTTGATAAGGGATATCATCAGCTAATAAATTGGCAATCCTACAATTACAGGTGTAATGGGGATACGTTGGACTGTGTTTGTTAATAGTAACTTCATACAAGACTCGTCCTATTGAGAGAAGGGCGAGTCTTGTTGATGCACCGAGTGTTATAGTGTCCGGATCTTCCTTCCTTAGGCTAGACCGCATTTTCTACTCATCAGATTCTTCCTACGTGGACCTATCTTGTAGTGACAGCTCACAGCTTACTTTGGGCGCTTGTTATGTAGCATTAAAGGTCCTTCTGGTAGTCTTTGATTCTTCATATTAGAAGGTGTCAGTTTGTCTTTTTGGTTACGTGGCATGATTTGACTGGCCTTTACTGTTTGCGTCATTTTGTCTTCCCTTGATCATGATAGTGGCCTCATTTTTCGAGCCATATTAAAAACTTTGCCGGCTATGCGACTGTATAAGAACCCTTCTTTTTCTTCTTTGTGTTTGCGACTATTATTTGCGGGAGACATGAATGGGGTGCTTTCTTCTCTTCTTAAGAATAACCAGATTTGTATAGAGGATATCATCATGGTCTATGTAGAGCAACTGAAGGCGGATTTTCATAAAGGTGCAAGCATACTGTTTAGCTCTTAGGACTACAACTAGTCCGACTATAATGCTTTTTCAACGTTACAACCCCAAGGAGAGGGGTTGGATTATGCAAGATTGATTCTGAGGGTCAGGAAGGTAGTTGGAGAGACAATCGTTCATATGGCCTTTCCAATGACGTTTTCCTGGAAGATGAGATCGAGTGAGAAGCTGAGGAGAATCCTGCCAATTGGATCTCTACTAATAGATTTTTAGAAGATTCTAATGTAATAGAGACTTCTCTAAGTCCCTTTTATCCCCTTGTAACCTTTTGTAATGAAAATACATATTTTGCATATATATTTGAGGGCAAAAATATGTTCATTTTGTGGGTTTTAATGCTCGATTTAGTAAATATACCTTATAGAATTTTTGCAAAATATGATTAATAACTGGGCCTATGACCTAGTGAATTCCCACCTCTGCGGGGCTTTCACCTAGTTATTCATCTTAATTCTTGGTCATAAGACTCACCTCATCAACATTAACCTTTAATTGAAATCGTCGCCTTTTACAGATTAGTATACCCCCATCGTGGTTGTCTGGTGCAGATGACTTGTTTATAGGGACCAATGTCTAGCTTGTGGCCTAGCGAAACCCGCCTCGTAGCCCCATTTAGTGGGATCAACACCTGAATGGTTTGGTGGAAACCGTCTTGTGATCTGCCTTGGCGGAAACCCTCCTTGTGGCCTCATTTAGTTGGACCAACACCCGAGTGGTCTAGCAGGAATGCCTTGTGACCTGGCCTAGCAAAAATTGCCTTATGGTACCTCACTTAGTGGGACCAACGCCTGAATGGACTGACGGGAAGCGTCTAGTAACCTAGCCTGGCAGAAACTACCTTGTGGCCTTGTTTAGTAGGACGAAAACTCGAATGGTCTAGCGGAAATCACCTTGTGACCTGGCTTGGCGGAAATCGCCTTGTGGCCTTGTTTAGTGGGACCAACGCCCGAATGGTCTAGTGGGATCCGCCTTATGACATAGCCTGGCGAAAACTATCTTGCGGCCATTTTTAGTGGGACCAATGCTCGAATGGTCTGGCGGGAACCGCCATGTGACCTAGCCTAGTAGAAATTGTCTTGTGGCCTCTTCTTATCTCCTTAATCTTTCTTTCTTTCGAGAAAGGCAATTCATTGTTCCTTGCCACTAAAGAATACAACATATGAAAGAAATATCTCGTTAACTTATTATTAATAAAAATTTCTCAAACTACAAATATTCTAGGCATGGGGAATGACTTGACTATCTAGTTTTGTTAGCCTATATGACCCTGGACGAATAACCTTTGAGACCTTAAATGGTCCTTTCCAAGTCTCGTCCAACTTACTAGGCCCAGCATTACCGCTTGTTATATTTGTTCTTTTGAGGACTAGGCCACCCACATTAAAGGCTCGCAGCCTGACCTTGCTATTGAATATTGTGGTCATTTTATTTATGTAAACCACTATTCTGATTGTGACATTTTCTCGTAGGAATTCGGCTTGATTCAAATTGAATTTTATCTCTTCAGGATCTCCTGAAATCTCAAGGTGTTGTATCCTAAAGTTGCTTGGATTTCTACGGGGATGACTACCTCGCCCCATATATAAGAGAAAAGGGCATTTCTCGTGTAGCTACTTTAGGAGTAATCCTATATGCCCATAGTATATGAGGTAACTCCTCGGACCAGTTGCCCTTAGCTTGGTTGAGTCTTTTCTTTAGCTTACTCACGCTATTCCTGTTTGCCTCATCTCCTTCCTTCTTCCTCAAGTCTTTTGGCGACATCTTCCAGCATGGTCCGAACAAAGATGGTGGCAACCTCCGGCCTAGGCAAATGGCGACATGTAGGTCTGCCTAGACCCATACACGTCCCCACTGATGTAAGCACAACCAACAACACCAAAAATGATGAGCTAGCATTGCCTCAAGGACCAATTACAAGGTTGAGATCCAAGAGGTTGAAGGAAGCATTTCAAGGATTCATGAAGGAATATGTTGAAGTTTTGCAAGTTCATTTTGAAGTTGAAGAGCAATCTGGCCATTCCAAGTCAATTAGGCCGAATGTGTCCTTATTGACAATTCAAATTTTGTATTTATAGTGGGTAGTTATTTAGTAGTGGGTAGTTATTTAGCAGTTGGTAGTTAACCAGTAGTGGGTAGTTAACTAGTAGTGGGTAGTTATCCAGTAGTGGATAGTGGCATAGATCATGGATCCATGCATAGTAGTGGGTAGTGGCATAGATCATGGGTCTATGCATAGTAGTGGAAAGTGGCAAAGATCATGGGTCTATATTTAGGTTATATAAAACATCTCTTTTTCCATATTGTACACAGATAATCAATTATTCAATACAATTACTTTACGCGATTCTTCTTTGAGAGCTTAAGAGAGATCTTGGTTCTTGACATTGCATCACGAATAAGGTTTGATACTAACTTGTATGGTTCTTATTCTTGCTGCTCTTAAAATCAATCAGTTATAAGTATTCTTAATTGCATGTTAATTAAGGGTGCTTTAGATTGGGGAATTATTTTCTGAACTAAGTTCTTTTTACTAGGCCGCATCAATTGGTATCAGAGCTAGGCTTAGTAATAATTTCTTAACTATCCTTTGTGTCTTTTCTTCAATTTTTCATGATCTTTCCGTTTGGGATACTTATTAGAGTCGAATACATTGTTTAGTTGTTGTTCAAATCTAATTTTACCCTAAATTCTTGTTTAGGCGGAATTACTACCTTCAGTGGTTTGGTTTGTGCTTTCTGCCCTAATTCGTATGCTCCTATTCTAACACTCTTAGAATGGTATTTCCAGTGTTTTATTTTAGTCCATATAAAAAAAAATACCAAAAAGAAAAAAAAGAAAAAGAAAAAAAAAAGAAAAAGAATTTCTGCAACTTTGGGTCAATTGTTGAAATTTCATTCTGATATTGATACCTACTAATGTAAATCATATTTCATATACCTTGAACATATTTCTGGGCTTGAGATTTGAAATATATGTTTGGGGTAGATTTAGGACCAATTTGGGTAGTATTTTCACAAAACAGTTATACTTAATACTTGTTGTTTTAAGTGTCTATTTTGTTTGCTTGTTTTGAATTGTTTTTGTTGAGTCACATCAATTAACCTAGGATCACATACTTAGGGAAAACTTTGTGTTAAGCACATCCGTCTTGTCAATTTTTTATTCTTAGTTTATCGATTTAATGTCTTTCTGTCTATTAGTTCCTTACACTTAGTTTAACAAATTGCACATTGTTAAACATCTAATTATACTTAGTACACGAAATTTCACTTTTGTGTGCTAAATCAATCCGTTTATTCATTTTAGTCACTTTGCATCTAGTGTTGTTTTCTATCTTTTATTGTTAGGTCTTTCATTGCTTTCCTTATTATTTGAATCATACAATCTTGGCTTATTGAGTCTTTATTCTGAAGTGCACTTTTGAGATACCAAGTGAGTGCTTGAAAGTTAAACACGTGAGTTGAGAGAATTGTGAATTTTTCTATAATATTTGAGCATAATACTGGTGATACTTCTGACCCTACATTTGATCTTAAAGATATGCATAAAACTTTCATGGATAGCTTTCAGAAGCTAAATTTGAGAATGGATAACTGATAGAGCATATTTTAGTCCATTTTATCATTATGTTCTTGATGTTTATTTACATCTTTTCTGCTTAATTTTGTGGTTTTAATTATATTTTGCAGATATTAAGTGTAAAGAGACAATCTGGAGAAAATGCTCTTAAAACTGCCAAAAAGTGCCAAATAAGGAAAGTTTTCAAATGAGGAAAGTGCAGAAGCAAAAGCAAACAAGGAAAGCTCAGTCAGAAGATTATTTGAAATTCAAATCGCAGATCTTTCTTTCCTTGTTCAAAAATATGCACACACTGCTGCAGTCATATCTTCCCATTTAGGCAGCAAGATCTCAAAGAGATGCTCTTCATATTCTGCGTTCAACATTCAAATTTCAAAAGAGGCTCCACCTAAAAAGGAATGTATGGACAACATATCTTCCCTTTTGAAGACCAAAATTCGTGCATCCTTCCTATTCAGAAACAATCTGCGCGCTTTCCTCTTCTGAGAGCCATCTGCGCGCCACCTTCCTTTTCTGCAACAACTTGGGCAACAAGTTGAGTATGGACAGCACCTTGGGCAGCCTCTACACTAATTAGGAAGCAAGGTCAGCATCTAAACTTATTTAGGAAGCACAATCTGCGCCTCCTTCCCTTTCAGAGACCAAACCGCGTGCACCAACTTCCTTCCGCAAAGCATTCGCGCGCAGCCTTCCTTCTGAAGCCGAAAAACGTGATTCTTTCCTTTTCAGACACAACTTGGGCAGAAAATACCTCTTGGGCAGTAAGTATGACCTAGGACAACACTTTTCAACTATAAAAAGCCACATAAGGAGCCTCTACATGTCCCTTAAGCCCCTCTTGGGAGGCACCTACGAAATTCACATCTCTTCTTCTACCTTTCTTCTTTGCTTTTATTTTTGGTTTTGTTTCAGCCATGAGAGGCTGAAACCTTTTAATCTAGTTGAATATTGGTTGAAGTTTTAGTTATTTAATGGATTGTGAGACTTGATCAAATATTGTTTAATTTTTGGGGATTCAATATTCATGCAATTTCATATTTAATTTTCATATTATTTTGTTATTGAGATCTACGTTGACTTTTTATTGCAAAATAATTATTTGTTAGTTTGAATAATTTAAGTCCGTAATTGCTTGAGTTATTCTTACATGAGAACACTTGGGATAAAACCCAAGGAAATTGCATGATCTAGCGTTATCTCCATACGTTTGGGTAGCTAGGATTGGATCTCTCTATTTCTTAATGCAATTGACAATTGTTTTGATGCCTAAGGCCCAAGGACGTTCCTTGGCAATTTGTTAATTAGTAATTAATTAGAGGACGTTCCCTAATTGGTTTAATCATAAGGAGAGGTAATGGTGGTGAGAAGCGTCTTCCACCTCCATAACTAATCTATTGAATCAACCCAAAAAGAACAAAGTGTCTGTGATCAATCCCAATAACTAAAGTGGATCCAATACTTCAACTAGAGCTTTCTTATTATTTATTCCTCTTTTATTTTATCATTTACTTTATTTTTATTGCTTTCAGTTTTAGATTAATTAAATCAATCTCAAACCCCCCATTTTACTTTTACCGCAATTTATTTTTATTTCTCGTTTCAGTTTATCTCGTTTTCAGTTTTCTTCTTTTTCATTTTATTTTTGTTTCATTTTATTGGTCTTGATAAGGAAAATAGGTAAGTTCTCAATTCTCTGTGGATTCGATCCTTTTACCACTATCTGCATTTGTAAATTGTTAATAACTAGAAAGGTTATTTTTGACCGGCTTTGACAACCGCGAGTCAAAAATTGGCGCCGTTGCCGGGGAGTTGATTTTACTTGTTTATTTTCTTTCATGACCAGATCTGAATGCAGGGAAACTTTACCCTTTGATCCAGAAATTGAACGCACCATCAGAAGATTAGGAAAGCAAGCCGTAGAGCATTCTGCCCAACCTCCGGCCGCCGAAACCCACCAACCTTCGGCCGCCGAACTTTCCTCACTCCAGTCCCCGCCCATCATCTCACCCAAGTAAGTCACCATCGCAGATATGAATCATGGATAAGGTAAGTAGATCTAATCTTTCTTTTCTAACATCTTTATTGAAAGATTTAACCATAGAACAAGATGAGATAAGTACACCTTTTCGCCTTGCGGAACTTTATGAATAAATCGCTGCTATGAGAAATTTTGTTGTAAACCAAGCTGAACAAGCTTTTGAAGAACAACAACTCCAACAAGTACATGCATGTGAAAGATTCTATGGACAGCCGAGATATGCAATACCTGAAGATACCAGAACTAATCTTTATAAGATGTTGGAGACTTTGCAAAATGTCCAACAAGACGTGGATCGAATAGCCGCCAAATGGAGAGCAGACATGGTAAGAAAAGAGGAAGAGCTCCAAGATGGTGAGACAGATGATGAAAGTTGGCAAGTGCAAGAACAAGTTGTTGAAGAAATCCAACCAGAATACTATTTGTCCAAACAAACGGATCAAACAGAACTTGTTGATAATTCAAATATCATTGATTGTTTGAGCAAATATATTGTTGATACAAAAGATGATATTCTAACCAATGATTCATGCAGGGAAGCTAGCCAAGAAGATGATGAAAGTCAGGAAGAACCAAAACTGAAAGAAACTAATTGCAGCGTCCAACAGGTTGAGGTTGCGCAAACAGAAGACATTCGACCGCCGAATCCAGTCTACTTTCGGCCACCGAACCCAAGCGATTTTCAGATGCCGAATCCATCGCTGTAGTTCACTCCGCAAACTGAAGACCTTCGGCCGCCGAACTCAGACACTTTTCGACCGCCGAACCTTGTTCTACAAATTCCAACACAGATCAGTCTTCCACCTCAGTTAGGTCCTATGCAAAAGGAGGATACTGAACCCAATTATACCATCCATCCAATACAAACAGCCCATGCTCACAAGGAACAAATGGTAGTCCAAAAGCCTAAACCAAAGGAGCATGCAGATCAATGTCTTCCAAAACCTCCGGATAAGGTAGAATTTATTTTGCTTGAACTTGATGCCAAATTGCAGCCACCCATGGAGAAATATCAATTGAAGTTGCAAATGCTCAAAAATGCAAACATGAGGGCTAGAGGCACACCTCATCTGAAAGAGGAGAAGCTAATCATGTTACTTCATAAGTACATGGAAAAAGTAGGATGGTTCATGACCAAATCAAAAGGAGTGCTGCATTTTTTGCTCAATACAGTTGGGACTCTTTTCCCTTCCCCAATTACTTGAGACTTGATCAAGTGGATCACACCATGCACACCACACCCAAGGGAGTACTCAGTTTCCTTTATTCTTTTATGTTTCTTATACATTGAGGACAATGCATGATTTAGGTGTGGGGGTGCATATTTCTAAATTTTTACTTTTTGAAGTTTATTTTTGCTTTGATTTTTAGTTTGCTTGCATTAGTTGAAATTTTTCATTTTTGCTTTCAATAACACACACAGATAGCCACAGTTTTTTTTTATTATTTATTTTGTTTCCATTTTTGAGATGCTTTACTCATCATATGAACTATGTTGGATGAGCTTTTCTTTCCATGACCCCATTGATGTGATGACTCTTTAAACTTATGTTGAACCAATTGCAGTGAGTTATATTCATGTTTGAGAATTGCCTTTTGAATTGAATCTTTGAGCTTGCCATGGTGAAAAATATATTGATGACCCTCAATTGATGAGAATAAATTAAAAGTTGTGTGAATGAACTTAATGTGGCTTGATTTAGCAATTGGTGTTGATTTGCCCAAATCATTGAGAGAAAGAAAATTCAGCAAAGGTAAAGACCTCAAAAGCACAAATCTAAGATTGTTTCAATGGTCAAAAGACTATGAACAGAGCTAGTAGCCACTTGGAAAGGTGACCAACTGAGTAACTGGGGGTGGGTATCACAAATATGTACCTTCACGTAAAAAGGTTGGTGATTTTTTCAAGCAAGATCTAAAGTGCAAAAGTCTGAATAAAGTACTTCAAGGTAAGGGCAAGTCACTCTGAAAGCTAGAAAAAGTCTTAACAAATAATGTGCATGTATGGTCTCTCTTGAGGAAAACAGATCCTAGCCATGGTAAGTAAAGGGAAACAAGGAAAGAAGGTGAGTAATCTTCATGCATGTATTCTTCACTGCAATGATTCAAAATAGGTGTCTAGAGTAAAAGCTTAAGTGGAAATAAGGATCAAGTAGCAAAGAAAGCTTATTTGACTATGTTTATTTGCTTGAGGACAAGCAAAAAGATAGGTGTGGGGGTATTTGATAGAGCATATTTTAGTCCATTTTATCATTATATTCTTGATGTTTATTTACATCTTTTCTGCTTAATTTTGTGGTTTTAATTATGTTTTGCAGATATTAGGTGTAAAGAGACAATCTGGAGAAAATGCTCTTAAAACTGCCAAAAAGTGCCAAATAAGGAAAGTTTCCAAATAAGGAAAGTTTTCAGAAAAGGAAAGTTTTCAAATGAGGAAAGTGCAGAAGCAAAAGCAAACAAGGAAAGCTCAGTCAGAAGATTATTTGAAATTCAAATCACAGATCTTTCTTTCCTTATTCAAAAATGTGCACACACTGCTGCAGTCATATCTTCCCATTTAGGCAGCAAGATCTCAAAGAGATGCTCTTCCTATTCTGCGTTCAACATTCGAATTTCAAAAGAGGCTCCACCTAAAAAGAAATGTATGGAAAGCATATCTTCCCTTTTGAAGACCAAAATTCGTGCATCCTTCCTATTCAGAAACAATCTGCGCGCTTTCCTCTTCTGAGAGCCATCTGCGCGCCACCTTCCTTTTCTGCAACAACTTGGGCAACAAGTTGAGTATGGGCAGCACCTTGGGCAGCCTCTACACTAATTAGGAAGCAAGGCCAGCATCTAAACTTATTTAGGAAGCACAATCTGCGCCTCCTTCCCTTTCGGAGACCAAACCGCGCGCACCAACTTCCTTCCGCAAAGCATTCGCGCGCAGCCTTCCTTCTGAAGCTGAAAAACGTGATTCTTTCCTTTTCAGACACAACTTGGGCAGAAAATACCTCTTGGGCAGTAAGTATGACCTAGGGCAACACTTTTCAACTATAAAAAGCCACATAAGGAGCCTCTACATGTCCCTTAAGCCCCTCTTGGGAGGCACCTACGAAATTCACATCTCTTATTCTACCTTTCTTCTTTTCTTTTATTTTTGATTTTGTTTCAGCCATGAGAGGCTGAAAGCTTTTAATCTAGTTGAATATTGGTTGAAGTTTTAGTTATTTAATGGATTGTGAGACTTGATCAAATATTGTTTAATTTTTGGGGATTCAATATTCATGCAATTTCATATTTAATTCTCATATTATTTTGTTATTGAGATCTACGTTGATTTTTTATTGCAAAATAATTATTTGTTAGTTTGAATAATTTAAGTCCGTAATTGCTTGAGTTATTCTTACATGAGAACACTTGGGATAAAACCCAAGGAAATTGCATGATCTAGCATTATCTCCATACGTTTGGGTAGCTAGGATTGGTGTAATACCCGGCTAGACTCCGGTATCGGAATTCCTACCGTCCGGTGGAATCTCGGATGTCGGAGACCTCTAGAAGGATAAAACCATGTTTTCATAAATTGTTTTAATGTGTTTTATGGTTTTAAGCAAGATGGAATTGAGTTTTTGCATGAAAACAACCTTGGAGGAAAACCCAGGTTCGGCCGCCGAATCTCAAGTTCGGCCGCCGAACATGCAGGCATTTTGGGTGTGCCTTAGGCCCCTAAAGGCATAAGTGAGGGAAGTCCAGGTTCGGCCGCCGAACATGACATGCATGCGGAGGCACATTCGGCCCCAGAACGTGGCCTGGCCAGCCACTATAAAAGGGTCCCTTAGCCGAAATGGGCGAGCTTTTCTCCCCATTTTCGGCCAAGGTGAGCTCTCCGCTGTTCCTCACCAATCTTTGAGTTCTTCCTTCAGATCTTTCAAGTTTTTCACTAGTTTTCATCTTGTTTTGAAGATTTCCAAGTTTTGAGCAAGTTTTGAGCTTGGAGACCCAAGGAAGTTGGAAATCTCCCATCTCCAAGTTTAGGTTGTCTCTCTCTCGATCTTCAAGAGGTAAGAGCCGATCTTAAGCTCATTGCATGTTTTAAGTAAGTTTTGTGCTAGTTTATGGGGTAGAATGGCATGTGTAGGTTTATATGAGTTTTTGAGTTAATGTTGTGATTTTGAACAATGTGGCTTGCAAATGCATGTTTGATGTGTTGTAGATGGGATTTTAGATTGTTTGAAGCCCCTAGGAGCTTGTATGCTTGTGTATGAGTGTTGTAGAATAGGTTTATGCATGATTGGAAAGTTTTGGAGGCAAATGCGCATAGAAGAGTTGAGTTTCTGCCATTCTAGGAGAAACCAGGTTCGGCAGCCGAAGGAACTTTCGGCCGCCGAACGTGCTTGTGGAGGCAGCCTTCGGTTGCCGAAGCTTGCCCCCGAAAGGAGACTTTCGTCTCTGTCTGGGAGTTTCGGCCGCCGAAAGTGCCGTCGAACATGCATGAGTTTCGCCTCTGTCTGGGTGTTTCGGCCGCCGAAGGTGCCGCCGAACCTGCCTGACTTTCGACTCTGGAGGGACTTTCGGCCGCCGAACCTGCCGCTGAAAGTGCCCTGTCCAGCCCTCTTTTGCATGTTTTTCTATGGTTGTTTTATGATGTTCTAGGGGGTTTTTGGGGGATGTTTTTAGAGTTATGTTCATGAATGTTTGGTCCCTCATTTGAGTCCACCTGTGTAGGTTCGGACCCGAGGAACCGAGGACCCCAACAGTGAGTCAGTCACTTCAGAGTCAGTAGAGCTTCAGCCAGAGGTGAGTGGAATAACTCTTATGCTTTTAAATAAATAAATCAGTTTTAGCATGATTCACGCATCATGAATGCCATGAGATATAATAGGGTGTTTGCATTAGACTCACGAATATGTTGCATTGCATAATATGTTTGATGATGTGGATGAATGTTGAATGATCCTTTAGTCCCCATATGTTATGATGATGATGATACGATACGGAAGACCAGTGAGGCCCATTCTACGCCCCTGGCACCATGTAAGAGAAAGACCAGCGAGGCCCATTCTACGCCCCTGGCACAGTTGGACCATGTTATGCTATGATATGTAAGAGAAAGACCAGCGAGGCCCATTCTACGCCCCTGGCACAGTTGGACCATGTAGGGGACTATTGGTGACAAGTTCATCTTTGATGTGATTAGCTGTGATGTGATGCATTTCATGTTATCATATGTTTTAAATGTTTTATTATTCTGCTCACTGGGCTCTTGTAGCTCTCCCCTCTCCCTTAACCCCCAGGCTTGCAGGTACAGGGTAGACCAGGAGGTCAGCAAGAGTATTGAAGTCTTGTGTATGTAATAGCTAGAATGTGGACATGACAAATTGTATAATGATGTATAGATATGTAATGTAATGATATTGAGGTTTAGAAGTGTGCTTGACCATATGTTCAGTGCATGTACAGGTTGAGTTGGTGTATGAGAAAATGAATGAAAGAAAAGTTTTAATTTTTATGTATGTTGTTGATCATGTATGGGATTAAACAGGTTCACAGGATGTATGTTAGGCTTGCTACGGGTCCCGGCGGCTTTAAACCGATCTGGATCCTAGCGCCGGTAGCGGTCCGATTTTCGGGTCGTTACAGAGTGGTATTAGAGCCCTAGGTTCATATGGTCGGACCTAGAGTGTCGGGCTCATAGATGTTATAGAAGGTCAAGCACAATAGGAAGATCATGTCCACTAGGATAGGATGTGGAGTCATATCTTGTTTGATGATGTGAAATGCCATGATAATATACATGTGCATTAATGTTATGATTGTTATGATTTGTATGTGATGAGGGTTCATGTGTGCCCACATGAACCATATGATGCTAATGTTTGCTTGTTATGTGCTGTTTTTCAGAAAACAGGATGAGGGGAACTCGTCGATCAGCACGATTGACTAGAGTACCACCTGAGGATGAGGGCACGAGCGCCCGTCCTCCAGCATTGCCTAGGGCAATGTCATGTAGATCAAGCAGAGAGAGAGTGTCAAGGGACCCTAGAAGGTCTTTTGATGCTAGCAGAAGGGGGACAGATAGAGGAGGAAGTTCTTTAGATGTGAGGGAGGTTATGGAAGAGGACCAGAGGAGGGATGGGAATCTGGATGTCAGCATGACGGAAGAAGGGACAGGGGAGTCACAGGGAGGTGTTCAGGCCTCGGGGTATGGTTTTCCACCCCATTATCCACCCTTCCCACAGGGTTCAAGGTATCCGATGGGAGGCACATTGGATTACTCCAGCTTTAGCCCCTACCCTACCTACATGCCCTATCCACCTTTCTATCCACCTCACCCCCAGTACCCAGCCTATCCACCCTCACCCTTTTATCCTCACCCGGCAAACCCCACCTCGGGGAATGCTGCACCCTACCTCCACCACCTACAGAACCTGCAGCCCCAGTTACTCAACCTTCTAGACCTAGCTCAGCCAGTGGGAGCAAGGTCAAGATGACCGACTACATGAAACTGGGTGCTCCTCAGTATGAAAAAGGGGATGACCCATTTGTGTATCTCGAAAGGGTTAAGGTGATCACAGATGAGATTGGGGCTGATGACAGTAGAGCCATTCAGATGGCTAGGTTCACGCTTAAGTGCAAGAAGGCACGGGAGTGGTTCAGGAATTATGTAAACCTGAGAGTGGACAGCATGTCTTGGGAGGAGTTTGCAAACGAGTTTGCAGGATGGGCCTTTCTTGATAGTTCAAAGGAGCTGAAGATGATAGAGTTTGAGCAGTTGAGGCAGACTGATGAGATGAGTGTAGAGGAGTTCACAGACAGATTCTTGGAGCTGTTGCCATTTGCAGGGCAAAATCTTGACTCGGACCAGAAAAGGTCAAGGAGGTATATCATGAAACTCCACTCCAGATATTCCTCCTTGATCCAGTCAGCAGATAGGGAGAGCTTCCATGCCATAGTGGATGTGGCCCGAAAAATGGATGCAAGTGCCATCATTCAGGGGACAGTTAAGCAGTCAGTGGCACAGCCTTCTGGTTCTAAGACCCCAGGCTCTTCTTCTTTAAGTGCAGCAGCTTCAGGCAGCAAGAGGTGGAGTAGTACCACCAAGAAGCCAAAGAAGAACAAGTTTTGGAACAAGGTTAAGTCCAGTCTGGGATTAGGGGGCGGCTCAAGCTCTGGTGCGGATAATGCAGTTTGTGCAAAGTGTAGTAGGCCACACAGGGGAGTTTGCCGGGCTGGGTCAGCAGCCTGCTTCAGATGCGGGCAAGAGGGACACATGGCTCGGGAATGTCCTAGGGCAGCTTTTGGAGCATAGTCTCAGCAGACAGCCTCTGGTAGTGTGGCTCAGCCAGCAGCTCCAGCCGTGACTCAGGCCAGTGGCAGAGGCAGAGGGAGAGGGGTAGCCTCTTCTTCAGCAGGTTTCAGAGGTGAAGGTCCGTCAGCTCCAGCACAGATCTTCACGATGACTCAGCAGGAGGCAGATGCATCTAACACCGTGGTGGCAGGTAACTTAGTTATTGGTTGTTCAGATGTGTATGCCTTGATGGACCCTGGTGCATCTCATTCTTTTATTGCTCCGAGAGCCGTCCAGAGGTTGGGGTTGATGATCTCTGAGTTAGAGTGTCCTCTCTGGGTCAGTGGACCCAAGTGTGATCCATCAGTGGCAGAGTCAGTCTGCCAGTGTAGTCCCGTGTTTGTTGAGGGAAGATGCCTTTCCGCCGACCTTGTGGTTCTAGACTTGACAGATTTTGACGTCATTCTAGGGATGGACTGGTTATCTACCCATGGTGCTACCTTGGACTGCAGGGACAAGGTAGTCAGGTTCAGAGGACAGGATGGGTCAGGGGTTGTCTTCAGGGGAGACAGGAGGGGTACACCTAGAGGTCTGATATCAGCTCTTCTGTAATACCCGGCTAGACTCCGGTATCGGAATCCCTACCGTCCGGTGGGATCTCGAACGTCGGAAATCTCTAGAAGGGTAAGAACATGTTTTATAAAATGTTTTCATGTATTTTAATGTTTTAAGTATGGAAGAAAATGAGTTTTTGCATGAAAATAGCTTTGGAGGAAAACCCAGGTTCGGCCGCCGAAAGGCAAGTTCGGCCGCCGAACATGCATGCGTTTTGGAGGCACGTTAGGCCCCCGAAAGCATGAGTGAGGGAAGTCAAGGTTCGGCCGCCGAAAGTCAAGTTCGGCCGCCGAACATTGCATGGATGTGGAGGCACATTCGGCCCCCGAACGTGGCCTGGCCAGCCACCTATAAAAGGGTCCCTTAGCCGAAAATGGGCGAGCTTTTTCTCCCCATTTCGGCCAAGGTGAGCATTCCGCCATCTTTCCCCAATCTTGAGTTTTTCCTTCCTTTTTCCATGATCTTTACAAGTTTATAACTTTGGTTTTGAAGATCTTTGAGCTTAGAACGAGTTTTGGAGCTTGGAGACCAAAAGTTGGAACTTCTCCCATCTCCAAGTTTAGATCTCCTCAACCCTCGATCTTCAAGAGGTAAGGGCCGATCTTAAACTCCTCATATGTTTTAAAGAAGTTTTAAGAAGTTTTATGGGGTAGAAATGCATGTTTAAGTTAGTTGAGCTATGTTAGGTTTTATGTGATTTTTGAACAATGTAGCTTGTTATGAGTATGTTTGAATTGTTGTAGTTGGGGTATATGCTTGTTTGAGGCCCCTAGGAGCTTGTATGCATGTTTTGGTTGAGTGGTATGCATGATTTATGGGTTTGGAGGCGAAAATGCACAAGGGAGCCAAGTTTCTGCCCTTTTGGCAGAAACCAGGTTCGGCAGCCGAAGGCACTTTCGGCCGCCGAACATGGCTGGGGAGGCAGGCCTTTCGGCTGCCGAAGTTGCCCCCGAAAAGAGACTTTCGTCTCTGTCTGGGACTTTCGGCCGCCGAAGGTGCCGCCGAACCTACCTGAGTTTCGTCTCTGTCCAGGACTTTCGGCCGCCGAAGGTGCCGCCGAAAGTGCCCTGTTCAGCCATTTCATGCATATTTCTATGTGATGTTTTCATGATGTTTTAGGGGGTTTTTGGGGAAGTTTATTAGAGTTATGTTTATATATGTTTGGTCCCTCATTGGAGTCCACCTGTGTAGGTTCGGACCCGAGGAACCGAGGACCTCAGCAGTGAGATAGCTGCTTCAGAGTTTGTAGAGCTTCAGCCAGAGGTGAGTGGAATGAACCTTAAGTTTTTAAATAAATGAAATATAACTTTTTGGAGCATGTTCATGCATCATATATGCCATGTGACATTTTAGGTTGTTTGCATTAGTATTCACGAATATGTTGCATTGCATAATATGATGTGGATGCGGATTGGCTATTGGATGATCCTCTAGTCCTCCTATGGTATGATATGATGATGATACGGTATGGATTGCCAGTGAGGCCCATTCTACGCCCCTGGACTATGTTAAGAGAAAGACCAGTGAGGCCCATTCTACGCCCCTGGCATATTGGAATGTTATGTTATGTTATGTATGTAAGAGAAAGACCAGTGAGGCCCATTCTACGCCCCTGGCACGATTGGACTATGTTGAGGACTATAGGTGACAATACCATCCTTATGTGATATGTTTGTGATGTGTTGCATTTCATGGAAGCATGAAATATTTAATATATGTTTTCTCCATTCTGCTCACTGGGCTTTATAGCTCACCCCTCTCCCCTAACCCCAGATGTGCAGGTGCAAGGTAGATCAGGAGGTTAGCCAGAGTATGGAAGCTATGTTTATGTAATAGTTAGATTGTGGACATGACAATGGTATTATGATGTAATGTAAAAGTGTTTTAAGTTATGTTATGTAATTTGAATATTGAGGATAGAGTTGTGCTTGACCAATACAGATTGTTAATCCCACTTGTATGTACATGGTCTTTATGATATGAGATATGAGGTTATGTTTCAGCCAAGCTTATGTATGATGAGATACCCCATTGGAGCATTTTGATGAGGGCTCCAGTGGAGGTTTATGTTATGTTTATGTTTATGTACAGGGTGAGCTTGGTTGTTATATGAGAATGTTTACAAGTTTATGAGTATTGTTCATCATGTACGGGATTAAACAGGATTACAGGTTATGTCAGGCTTGCTACGGTTCCCGGCGGCCTTATGCCGATCTGGATCCTAGCGCCGGTAGCGGTCCGGATTTCCAGGCTGTTACATCTTCAGGCTCGTAGGTTGCTTAGGAAGGGATGTCAGGGGTATTTGGCTCATGTGAGAGAGCTTAGCAGTCAAGTTAGAGAGCCCGCCTCGGTGCCAGTGGTTAGAGAGTTTCTAGATGTCTTCCCAGACGAGCTGCCAGGTTTACCACCTGCTAGGGAGATAGAGTTCGAGATAGAACTGATGTCTGGAACCAGACCAATCTCTATTCCTCCCTACAGGATGGCACCAGCAGAATTGAAAGAGTTGAAAGAACAGTTGCAAGAGCTGGTAGAAAAGGCCTTCATCCGACCGAGCACTTCACCTTGGGGTGCACCAGTCTTGTTTGTGAGAAAGAAGGATGGATCCCTTAGACTTTGTATCGACTACAGACAGTTGAACAAAGTCACTACCAAGAATAAATACCCATTGCCAAGGATCGACGATCTATTCGACCAGCTAGCATGAGCGGGTTGTTTCTCCAAAATAGATCTGAGATCTGGGTATCATCAGCTGAGGATCAAAGAAGAAGATGTGCCAAAGACAGCCTTTAGGACCAGATATGGGCATTTTGAGTTCCTTGTAATGCCGTTCGGGTTAACCAACGCCCCTGCAGCATTCATGGATCTCATGAACAGAGTGTTTAGCCAATACCTGGACCACTTTGTTATTGTCTTCATAGATGATATCTTAGTGTATTCCAGGAGTGTAGAGGAGCATGCCCATCATCTGAGGTTGGTTCTAAAGACCTTGAGGGAACATGGCTTGTATGCCAAGTTCTCCAAGTGTGAGTTCTGGCTGAGGAGTATCTCATTCTTGGGGCATGTTGTATCGGAAAATGGAATAGAGGTGGACCCCAAGAAGATAGAAGCTGTGGCTAACTGGCCTAGACCCACATCAGTGACAGAGATCAGGAGCTTTTTGGGTTTGGCAGGTTACTACAGGAGGTTCGTTCAGGACTTCTCAAAGATTGCAGCTCCTCTGACCAAGTTAACCAGGAAGAATCAAAAGTTTGTGTGGACCGACCAGTGCGAAGAGAGTTTTGAAGAGCTTAAGAAGAAGTTGACTTCAGCACCAGTGTTAGCTCTGCCATCTAGTGATGAGGACTTTACAGTTTTTTGTGATGCGTCCCATGTGGGACTGGGTTGTGTACTAATGCAGAATGAGAGGGTGATTGCTTATGCTTCTAGACAGCTGAAGAAGCATGAGTTGAATTACCCCACACATGACCTAGAGATGGCAGCAGTAATCTTTGCACTCAAGATGTGGAGGCACTACCTCTATGGGGTAAAATGTGAGATCTTTACAGATCATAAGAGCCTGCAGTACATCTTGAGTCAAAGAGATTTGAATTTGAGACAGAGAAGATGGGTAGAGCTGCTGAGTGACTACGATTGCAAGATTCAGTACCATCCGGGTAAGGCGAATGTTGTGGCAGACGCCCTAAGTCGAAAATCACTAGGCAGTCTATCCCACATCTCGGCAGAGAGGAGACCAATGGTGAAGGAGTTTTACAAGCTCATTGAGGAAGGTCTACAGTTGGAGTTGTCTGGTACAGGTGCTTTAGTGGCCCAGATGAGAGTGACACCTGTGTTTCTGGAGCAAGTGGCTTAGAAACAGCATGAGGACCCAGAGTTAGTGAAGATTGCCAGGACTGTTCAGTCAGGCAAGGACAGTGAGTTCAGATTTGACAGTAAGGGGATCCTCCGCTATGGGAGTCGATTGTGTGTACCAGATGACATAGGGCTAAAAGGAGACATTATGAGAGAGGCTCATAATGCAAGATACAGCGTTCACCCCGGAGCCACCAAGATGTATCAAGATCTGAAGAAAGTGTATTGGTGGCCAGCGATGAAGAGAGAAGTGGCACAATTTGTGTCAGCCTGCGAAGTGTGTCAGAGGGTGAAGCTGGAACATTAGAAGCCGGCTGGAATGCTTAACCCGCTACCTATTCCAGAGTGGAAATGGGAGAACATAGCTATGGACTTCGTAGTGGGGTTACCGGCAGCGTCCAACAGATTGGACTCCATATGGGTGATTGTGGACAGACTCACCAAATCTGCTTACTTCATCCCTGTCAGGAGTGGCTATTCTGTGGACAAGTTGGCGCAGGTGTATGTAGATGAGATCGCCAGGCTGTATGGGGTTCCTGTTTCAATAGTGTCTGATAGAGGACCCCAGTTCACCTCCAGGTTTTGGCGGAGTCTGCAGAATGCCATGGGTATCAGGTTGGATTTTAGCACTACTTTCCATCCACAGACGGACGGACAGTCGGAGAGGACCATCCAGACAATAGAGGATATGCTTAGAATGTGTGTGCTGGACTTTGGCGGTTCTTGGAGGCAGTATCTACCTTTGGTGGAGTTTGCCTACAATAACAGCCATCATGCTAGCATCGAGATGGCCCCTTATGAAGCTTTGTATCGAAGGATGTGCAGGTCACCTGTTTGCTGGGAGGAAGTTGGAGAGAAGGCCTTGGCAGGGCCTGAGCTAGTAGAGATCACCAGCAGGGTGGTATCCATAATCAGAGAGAGGATCAAGACTGCTACAAGCAGACAGAAGAGTTATGCAGATGTCCGCAGAAGGCAAGTAGAGTTTCAGGAGGGGGATCTGGTATTGCTCAAGGTGTCTCCAATGAAAGGAGTGGTTCGCTTTGGGAAGAAGGGTAAACTAGCCCCACGATACATCAGACCCTTTGAAATCTTGCAAAAGATTGGGAATGTGTCGTACAAGCTGGATTTACCTGCTTCAATGGAAAGAATCCATCCGGTTTTCCATGTTTCTATGTTGAGAAAGTTTGTATCAGATCCGGGCAAGGTTCTTAGTGAGCCTGATGTGGAGATCCAAGAAGATCTCACTTATGTTGAGCAGCCAGTACGGATCCTAGACACCCAGATCAGAAAGTTGAGGAACAAGGAAATCCCGATGGTGAAAGTCCTTTGGAACCACCACAATATGGAAGAATGCACCTGGGAGACACGGGAGTCCATGCTCTAGCAATACCCTTATCTTTTCTGAGGTTTGTTCCTTGTGATTTTTATGTGCTTTGTATGTTTGATATGTGTATGCCATGCTATGTGCTAGTTGAGGAACATTTGGGGACGAATGTTCTTAAGGGGGGAGAATATAATACCCGGCTAGACTCCGATATCGGAATTCTTACCGTCCGGTGGAATCTCGGATGTCGGAGACCTCTAGAAGGGTAAAACCATGTTTTCATAAAATGTTTTAATGTGTTTTATGGTTTTAAGCAAGATGGAATTGAGTTTTTGCATGAAAACAACCTTGGAGGAAAACCCAGGTTCGGCCGCCGAATCTCAAGTTCGGCCGCCGAACATGCAGGCATTTCGGGTATGCCTTAGGCCCCCGAAGGCATAAGTGAGGGAAGTCCAGGTTCGGCCGCCGAACATGACATGCATTCGGAGGCACATTCGGCCCCCGAACGTGGCCTGGCCAGCCACTATAAAAGGGTCCCTTAGCTGAAATGGGCAAGCTTTTCTCCCCATTTTCGGCCAAGGTGAGCTCTCCGCCGTTCCTCACCAATCTTTGAGTTCTTCCTTCAGATCTTTCAAGTTTTTCACTAGTTTTCATCTTGTTTTGAAGATTTCCAAGTTTTGAGCAAGTTTTGAGCTTGGAGACCCAAGGAAGTTGGAAATCTCCCATCTCCAAGTTTAGGTCGTCTCTTTCTCGATCTTCAAGAGGTAAGAGCCGATCTTAAGCTCATTGCAGGTTTTAAGTAAGTTTTGTGCTAGTTTATGGGGTAGAATGGCATGTGTAGGTTTATATGAGTTTTTGAGTTAATGTTGTGATTTTGAACAATGTGGCTTGCAAATGCATGTTTGATGTGTTGTAGATGGGGTTTTAGATGGTTTGAAGCCCCTAGGAGCTTGTATGCTTGTGTATGAGTGTTGTAGAATAGGTTTATGCATGATTGGAAAGTTTTGGAGGCAAATGCGCATAGAAGAGTTGAGTTTCTGCCATTCTGGGAGAAACCAGGTTCGGCAGCCGAAGGAACTTTCGGCCGCCGAACGTGCTTGTGGAGGCAGCCTTCGGCTGCCGAAGCTTGCCCCCGAAAGGAGACTTTCGTCTCTGTCTGGGAGTTTCGACCGCCGAAAGTGCCGCCGAACATGCATGAGTTTCGCCTCTGTCTGGGAGTTTCGGCCGCCGAACCTGCCTGACTTTCGGCTCTGGAGGGACTTTCGGACGCCGAACCTGCCGCCGAAAGTGCCCTGTCCAGCCCTCTTTTGCATGTTTTTCTATGGTTGTTTTATGATGTTCTAGGGGTTTTTGGGGGATGTTTTTATAGTTATGTTCATGAATGTTTGGTCCCTCATTTGAGTCCACCTGTGTAGGTTCGGACCCGAGGAACCGAGGACCCCAGCAGTGAGTCAGTCACTTCAGAGTCAGTAGAGCTTCAGCCAGAGGTGAGTGGAATAACTCTTATGCTTTTAAATAAATAAACCAGTTTTAGCATGATTCACGCATCATGAATGCCATGAGATATAATAGGGTGTTTGCATTAGACTCACGAATATGTTGCATTGCATAATATGTTTGATGATGTGGATGAATGTTGAATGATCCTTTAGTCCCCATATGCTATGATGATGATGATACGATACGGAAGACCAGTGAGGCCCATTCTACGCCCCTGGCACCATGTAAGAGAAAGACCTGCGAGGCCCATTCTACGCCCCTGGCACAGTTGGACCATGTTATGCTATGATATGTAAGAGAAAGACTAGCGAGGCCCATTCTACGCCCCTGGCACAGTTGGACCATGTAGGGGACTATTGGTGACAAGTTCATCTTTGATGTGATTAGTTGTGTTGTGATGCATTTCATGTTATCGTATGTTTTAAATGTTTTATTATTCTGCTCACTGGGCTCTTGTAGCTCACCCCTCTCCCTTAACCCCCAGGCTTGCAGGTACAGGGTAGACCAGGAGGTCAGCAAGAGTATTGAAGTCTTGTGTATGTAATAGCTAGAATGTGGACATGACAAATTGTATAATGATGTATAGATATGTAATGTAATGATATTGAGGTTTAGAAGTGTGCTTGACCATAGTTTATTGTAATCCCCTTTTGATGCATGATCTTAATGTTTATGGATGGTTATGTTTAACCAACTCAACGCATGTTATGTCGCCCATTGAGGGCATTGATGAGATCCCACAGAGGGGTCAATGTTTATGTTTATGACTATGTTCAGTGCATGTACAGGTTGAGTTTGTAACGACCCGAAAATCGGGCCGCTACCGGCGCTAGGATCCAGATCGGCTTAAGGCCGTCGGGACCCGTAGCAAGCCTGACATAACCTGTAAACCTGTATAATCCCATACATGATCAACAACATACATAAAAATTAAAACTTTTCTTTCATCATCCAACTCAACCTGAACATACATGTACATAGTCATGATCATAATCCTGATCCCTCTGTGGGATCTCATCAATGCCCCAATGGGCGATACAACATGAGATGAGTTGGCTTTCATGAACATTATAAAACATTTCTATAGATCATGTATCAGAGGGATAACAATACTCATAGGGTCAAGCACATCTATAACCTCAATGTACCTCATTACATAACATACTGAAATCTCTTACATTACATCATAGTACAATTGTCATGTCCACAATCTAACTATTACATAGACATACTTCAAAACTCTGGCTAACCTCCTGGTCTACCCTGTACCTGCACATCTGGGGTTAGGGGAGAGGGGTGAGCTACAAAGCCCAGTGAGCAGAATAGTAGAAAACAATAATTAAAATCTCATGCCATTATGTAATGCAACACATCACAACTAATCACGACTCGGATGGTATTGTCACCAATAGTCCTCTACATAGTCCAACTGTGCCGGGACGTAGAATGGGTACAACCGGTCTTTCTCTTAACATAACATATCATACAGTTCAACTGTGCCAGGGACGTAAAATGGGTACAACCTGGACTTCCTCTTACATCGTGCCAGGGACGTAGAATGGGTACAACCTGGACTTCCATACCATATCACGCCATAACATCATCATATCATATGAGGACTAAAGGATCATCCAATGACCAATCCACATCAACATCATAAATGCAATGCAACATATTCGTGAATACTAATGCAAACAACCTACTATATCTCATGGCATTCATGATGCATGGATCATGCTCAAAATTCATATTTCATTTATTTTAAAACTTAAGGTTTATTCCACTCACCTCTGGCTAGCTCTGACAAACTCTGTAGCAGCTGGCTCACTGCTGGGGTCCTCGGTTCCTCGGGTTCGAACCTACACAGGTGGACTCCAATGAGGGACCAAACATACATAAACATAACTCTAATATACTCCCCAAAAACCTCCTAAAACATCATGGAATAATCATAGAAAAACATGCAAGAAATGGCTGAACAGGGCACTTTCGGCGGCAGGTTCGGCGGCCGAAAGTCCCTCCAGAGCCGAAAGTCAGGCAGGTTCGGCGGCACCTTCGGCGGCCGAAACTCCCAGACAGAGGCGAAACTCATGCATGTTCGGCGGCACCTTCGGCGGCCGAAAGTCCCAGACAGAGACGAAAGTCTCTTTTCGGGGGCAACTTCGGCAGCCGAAAGGCCTGCCTCCCCAGCCATGTTCGGCGGCCGAAAGTGCCTTCGGCTGCCGAAAGTGCCTTCGGCTGCCGAACCTGGTTTCTGCCAAAGGGCAGAAACTTGGCTCCCTTATGCATTTTTGCCTCCAAACTCACCAATCATGCATAAACTTGTTCTAAAACATGCATACACATCATACATCACACCTAGGGGTCCCAAACTAGCAAATACCCCAACTACAACACTCAACAACAACACAAACCAACATACATTGTTCATCAAAACATCAAAACCCATAAACTCATCAACAACCCTAAACATGCATCTCTACCCATAAAACAACTTAATGCTTGTTTAAAACAAATAACAAGGGTGGATCCGAGCTTACCTCATGAAGAAACGAGAGGAAAGGCGATCCTAGCTTGGAGATGGAGAGATTGAGCTCTTTGAACCTCCAAGTACCCAAAACTTGCTCTTTACTCACAGATCTTCAAAACAGAAGTTAAAACCCGTGAAAATCATGGAAGATCTAAGGAAAACACTCAAGATCGAGGGAGGGGTGGCGGAGACTCACCTTGGCCGACAACGGGGGAGAAAAAGCTCGCCCGTGCGGACCTAAGGGACCCTTTTATAGGTGGCTGGCCAGGCCACGTTCGGGGGCCGAATGTGCCTCCGCATGCATGCCATGTTCGGCGGCCGAACTTGACTTTCGGCGGCCGAACCTAGACTTCCCTCACTCATGCTTTCGGGGGCCTAACGTGCCTCCAAAACGCATGCATGTTCGGCGGCCGAACTTGACTTTCGGCGGCCGAACCTGGGTTTTCCTCCAAAGACTTTTCATGCAAAAACTCATTAAATTTTCATACTTAAAACCATGAAATACCTTAAAACATTTTATGAAAACATGTTTCTACCCTACTAGAGGCTTTCGACATCCGAGATCCCACCGGATGGTAGGAATTCCGATACCGGAGTCTAGCCGGGTATTACATTCTCCCCCCCTTAAGAACATTCGTCCCCGAATGTACCTCAACTAGCACACATAGCATGGCATAAAACACAACATACATACATAGCACATAAACACAAAGGGATCTAACCTTAAAAGAGATGAGGGTACTGCTGGAGCATAGACTCCCGTGTCTCCCAAGTGCATTCCTCCAAATTGTGGTGGTTCCACAAGACTTTCACCATCGGGATTTCCTTGTTTCTTAGCTTTTTGATCTGGGTGTCTAGGATCCGTATTGGCTGCTCAACATAGGTGAGATCCTCTTGGACCTCCACATCAGGCTCACTAAGAACCTTGCTCGGATCTGACACAAACTTCCTCAACATTGAAACATGGAAAACCGGGTGGATTCTTTCCATTGAAGCAGGTAAATCCAGCTTGTACGACACATTCCCAATCTTTTGCAAGATTTCAAAGGGTCCGATGTATCGTGGGGCTAGTTTACCTTTCTTCCCGAAGCGAACCACTCCCTTCATTGGAGACACCTTGAGCAATACCAGATCCCCCTCCTGAAACTCTAACTGTCTTCTGCGGATGTCTGCATAACTCTTCTGTCTGCTTGCAGCAGTCTTGATTCTTTCTCTGATTATGGGTACCACCCTGCTGGTGATCTCAACAAGCTCAGGCCCTGCCAAGGCCTTTTCTCCAACCTCTCCCCAGCAAACAGGTGATCTGCACTTCCTTCCATATAAAGCTTCATATGGAGCCATCCCGATGCTAGCATGATGGCTGTTGTTGTAGGCAAACTCCACCAAAGGTAGATGCTGCCTCCAAGAACCGCCAAAGTCCAGCACACACATTCTGAGCATATCCTCGATAGTCTGGATGGTCCTTTCTGACTGTCCATCAGTCTGGGGGTGGAAGGCAGTACTGAAATCCAACCTAGTACCCATGGCATTCTGCAGACTCCGCCAAAATCTGGAGGTGAACTGGGGCCCTCTATCTGACACTATCAAAACAGGAACCCCATGCAGCCTGACGATCTCATCCACATATACCTGCACCAACTTGTCCACAGAGTAGCCACTCCTGACAGGAATGAAGTGAGCAGATTTGGTGAGTCTGTCCACAATCACCCATATGGAGTCTACTCTGTTGGACGCCGCCGGTAACCCCACTACAAGGTCCATAGCTACATTTTCCCATTTCCATTCTGGAATAGGTAGCGGGTTAAGCATTCTAGCCGGCTTCTGATGTTCCAGCTTCACCCTCTGACATACTTCGCAGGCTGACACAAACTGTGCCACTTCTTTCTTCATAGCGGGCCACCAATAAACCTTCTTTAGATCTTGATACATCTTGGTGGCTCCGGGGTGAATGTTGTATCTTGCATTATGAGCCTCCCTCATAATGTCTCCTTTTAGCCCTATGTCATCTGGTACACATAGTCTGCTCCCATAGCGGAGGATCCCATTGGATTACTCCAGCTTTAGCCCCTACCCTACCTACATGCCCTATCCACCTTTCTATCCACCTCACCCCCAGTACCCAGCCTATCCACCCTCACCCTTTTATCCTCACCCGGCAAACCCCACCTCGGGGAATGCTGCACCCCTACCTCCACCACCTACAGAACCAGCAGCCCCAGTTACTCAACCTTCTAGACCTAGCTCAGCCAGTGGGAGCAAGGTCAAGATGACCGACTACATGAAACTGGGTGCTCCTCAGTATGAAAAAGGGGATGACCCATTTGTGTATCTCGAAAGGGTTAAAGTGATCACAGATGAGATTGGGGCTGATGACAGTAGAGCCATTCAGATGGTTGGGTTCACGCTTAAGTGCAAGAAGGCACGGGAGTGGTTCAAGAATTATGTAAACCCGAGAGTGGACAGCATGTCTTGGGAGGAGTTTGCAAACGAGTTTGCAGGATGGGCCTTTCCCGATAGTTTAAGGGAGCTGAAGATGATAGAGTTTGAGCAGTTGAGGCAGACTGATGAGATGAGTGTAGAGGAGTTCACAGACAGATTCTTGGAGCTGTTGCCATTTGCAGGGCAAAATCTTGACTCGGACCAGAAAAGGTCAAGGAGGTATATCATGAAACTCCACTCCAGATATTCCTCCTTGATCCAATCAGCAGATAGGGAGAGCTTCCATGCCATAGTGGATGTGGCCCGAAAAATGGAGGCAAGTGCCATCATTCAGGGGACAGTTAAGTAGTCAATGGCACAGCCTTCTGGTTCTAAGACCCCAGGCTCTTCTTCTTTAAGTGCAGCAGCTTCAGGCAGAAAGAGGTGGAGCAGTACCACCAAGAAGCCAAAGAAGAACAAGTTTTGGAACAAGGTTAAGTCCAGTCTGGGATTAGGGGGCGGCTCAAGCTCTGGTGCGGATAATGCAGTTTGTGCAAAGTGTAGTAGGCCACACAGGGGAGTTTGCCGGGCTGGGACAGCAGCCTGCTTCAGATGCGGGCAAGAGGGACACATGGCTCGGGAGTGTCCTAGGGCAGCTTTTGGAGCACAGTCTCAGCAGACAGCCTCTGGTAGTGTGGCTCAGCCAGCAGCTCCAGCCGTGACTCAGGCCAGTGGCAGAGGCAGAGGGAGAGGGGCAGCCTCTTCTTCAGCAGGTTTCAGAGGTGAAGGTCCGTCAGCTCCAGCACGGATCTTCACGATGACTCAGCAGGAGGAAGATGCATCTAACACCGTGGTGGCAGGTAACTTAGTTATTGGTTGTCCAGATGTGTATGCCTTGATGGACCCTGGTGCATCTCATTCTTTTATTGCTCCGAGAGCCGTCCAGAGGTTGGGGTTGATGATCTCTGAGTTAGAGTGTCCTCTCTGGGTCAGTGGACCCAAGTGTGATCCATCAGTGGCAAAGTCAGTCTGCCAGTGTAGTCCCGTGTTTGTTGAGGGAAGATGCCTTTCCGCCGACCTTGTGGTTCTAGACTTGACAGATTTTGACGTCATTCTAGGGATGGACTGGTTATCTACCCATGGTGCTACCTTGGACTGTAGGGACAAGGTAGTCAGGTTCAGAGGACATGATGGGTCAGAGGTTGTCTTCAGGGGAGACAGGAAGGGTACACCTAGAGGTCTGATATCAGCTCTTCAGGCTCGTAGGTTGCTTAGGAAGGGATGTCAGGGGTATTTGGCCCATGTGAGAGAGCTTAGCAGTCAGGTTAGAGAGCCCGCCTCGGTGCTAGTGGTTAGAGATTTTCTAGATGTCTTCCCAGAAGAGCTGCCAGGTTTACCACCTGCTAGGGAGATAGAGTTCGAGATAGAACTGATGTCTGGAACCAGACCAATCTCTATTCCTCCCTACAGGATGGCACCAGCAGAATTGAAAGAATTGAAAGAACAGTTGCAAGAGCTGGTAGAAAAGGCCTTCATCCGACTGAGCACTTCACCTTGGGGTGCACCAGTCTTGTTTGTGAGAAAGAAGGATGGATCCCTTAGACTTTGTATCGACTACAGACAGTTGAACAAAGTCACTACCAAGAATAAATACCCATTGATAAGGATCGACGATCTATTCGACCAGCTAGCATGAGCGGTTTGTTTCTCCAAAATAGATCTGAGATCTGGGTATCATCAGCTGAGGATCAGAGAAGAAGATGTGCCAAAGACAGCCTTCAGGACCAGATATGGGCATTTTGAGTTCCTTGTAATGCCGTTCGGGTTAACCAACACCCCTGCAGCATTCATGGATCTCATGAACAAAGTATTTAGCCAATACCTAGACCACTTTGTTATTGTCTTCATAGATGATATCTTAGTGTATTCCAGGAGTGTAGAGGAGCATGCCCATCATCTGAGGTTGGTTCTACAGACCTTGAGGGAACATGGCTTGTATGCCAAGTTCTCCAAGTGTGAGTTCTGGCTGAGGAGTATCTCATTCTTGGGGCATGTTGTATCAGAAAATGGAATAGAGGTGGACCCCAAGAAGATAGAAGCTGTGGCTAACTGGCCTAGACCCACTTCAGTGACAGAGATCAGGAGCTTTTTGGGTTTGGCAGGTTACTACAGGAGGTTCGTTCAGGAATTCTCAAAGATTGCAGCTCCTCTGACCAAGTTAACCAGGAAGAATCAAAAGTTTGTGTGGACCGACCAGTGCGAAGAGAGTTTTGAAGAGCTTAAGAAGAAGTTGACTTCAGCACCAGTGTTAGCTCTGCCATCTAGTGATGAGGACTTTACAGTTTTTTGTGATGCGTCCCGTGTGGGACTGGGTTGTGTACTAATGCAGAATGAGAGGGTGATTGCTTATGCTTCTAGACAACTGAAGAAGCATGAGTTGAATTACCCCACACATGACCTAGAGATGGCAGCAGTAATCTTTGCACTCAAGATGTGGAGGCACTACCTCTATGGGGTAAAATGTGAGATCTTTACAGATCATAAGAGCCTGCAGTACATCTTGAGTCAAAGAGATTTGAATTTGAGACAGAGAAGATGGGTAGAGCTGCTGAGTGACTACGATTGCAAGATTCAGTACCATCCGGGTAAGGCGAATGTTGTGGCAGACGCCCTAAGCCGAAAATCACTAGGCAGTCTATCCCACATCATGGCAGAGAGGAGACCAATGGTGAAGGAGTTTTACAAGCTCATTGAGGAAGGTCTACAGTTGGAGTTGTCTGGTACAGGTGCTTTAGTGGCCCAGATGAGAGTGACACCTGTGTTTCTGGAGCAAGTATCTCAGAAACAGCATGAGGACCCAGAGTTAGTGAAGATTGCCAGGACTGTTCAGTCAGGCAAGGACAGTGAGTTCAAATTTGACAGTAAGGGGATCCTCCGCTATGGGAGTCGATTGTGTGTACCAGATGACATAGGGCTAAAAGGAGACATTATGAGAGAGGCTCATAATGCAAGATACAGCGTTCACCCCGGAGCCACCAAGATGTATCAAGATCTGAAGAAAATGTATTGGTGGCCAGCCATGAAGAGAGAAGTGGCACAGTTTGTGTCAGCCTGCGAAGTGTGTCAGAGGGTGAAGCTGGAACATCAGAAGCCGGCTGGAATGCTTAACCCGCTACCTATTCCAGAGTGGAAATGAGAGAATATAGCTATGGACTTCGTAGTGGGGTTACCGGCAGCATCCAACAGATTGGACTCCATATGAGTGATTGTGGACAGACTCACCAAATCTGCTCACTTCAACCCTGTCAGGAGTGGCTATTCTGTGGACAAGTTGGCGCAGGTGTATGTAGATGAGATCGTCAGGCTGTATGGGGTTCCTGTTTCAATAGTGTCTGATAGAGGACCCCAGTTCACCTCTAGGTTTTGGCGGAGTCTGCAGAATGCCATGGGTACCAGGTTGGATTTTAGCACTGCTTTCCATCCACAGATGGACGGACAGTCGGAGAGGACCATCCAGACAATAGAGGATACGCTTAGAATGTGTGTGCTGGACTTTGGCGGTTCTTGGAGGCAGCATCTACCTTTGGTGGAGTTTGCCTACAATAACAGCCATCATGCTAGCATCGGGATGGCCCCTTATGAAGCTTTGTATGGAAGGAAGTGCAGCTCACCTGTTTGCTGGGAGGAAGTTGGAGAGAAGGCCTTGGCAGGGCCTGAGCTAGTAGAGATCACCAGCAGGGTGGTATCCATAATCAGAGAGAGGATCAAGACTGCTGTAAGTAGACAGAAGAGTTATGCAGATGTCCGCAGAAGGCAAGTAGAGTTTAAGGAGGGGGATCTGGTATTGCTCAAGGTGTCTCCAACGAAAGGAGTGGTTCGCTTTGGGAAGAAGGGTAAACTAGCCCCACGATACATCGGACCCTTTGAAATCTTGCAAAAGATTGGGAATGTGTCGTACAAGCTGGATTTACCTGCTTCAATGGAAAGAATCCATCCGGTTTTCCATGTTTCTATGTTGAGAAAGTTTGTGTCAGATCCGGGCAAGGTTCTTAGTGAGCCTGATGTGGAGATCCAAGAAGATCTCACTTATGTTGAGCAGCCAGTACGGATCCTAGACACCCAGATCAGAAAGTTGAGGAACAAGGAAATCCCGATGGTGAAAGTCCTTTGGAACCACCACAATATGGAAGAATGCACCTGGGAGACACGGGAGTCCATGCTCCAGCAATACCCTTATCTTTTCTGAGGTTTGTTCCTTGTGAGTTTTATGTGCTTTGTATGTTTGATATGTGTATGCCATGCTATGTGCTAGTTGAGGAACATTTGGGGATGAATGTTCTTAAGGGGGGAGAATGTAATACCCGGCTAGACTCCGGTATCGAAATTCCTACCGTCCGGTGGAATCTCAGATGTCGGAGACCTCTAGAAGGGTAAAACCATGTTTTCATAAAATGTTTTAATGTGTTTTATGGTTTTAAGCAAGATGGAATTGAGTTTTTGCATGAAAACAACCTTGGAGGAAAACCCAGGTTTGGCCGCCGAATCTCAAGTTCGGCCGCCGAACATGCAGGCATTTCGGGTGTGCCTTAGGCCCCCGAAGGCATAAGTGAGGGAAGTCCAGGTTCGGCCGCCGAACATCAAGTTCGGCTGCCGAACATGACATGCATGCGGAGGCACATTCGGCCCCCGAACGTGGCCTGGCCAGCCACTATAAAAGGGTCCCTTAGCCGAAATGGGCGAGCTTTTCTCCCCATTTTCGGCCAAGGTGAGCTCTCCGCCGTTCCTCACCAATCTTTGAGTTCTTCCTTCAGATCTTTCAAGTTTTTCACTAGTTTTCATCTTGTTTTGAGGATTTCCAAGTTTTGAGCAAGTTTTGAGCTTGGAGACCCAAGGAAGTTGGAAATCTCCCATCTCCAAGTTTAGGTCGTCTCTCTCTCGATCTTCAAGAGGTAAGAGCCAATCTTAAGCTCATTGCATGTTTTAAGTAAGTTTTGTGCTAGTTTATGGGGTAGAATGGCATGTGTAGGTTTATATGAGTTTTTGAGTTAATGTTGTGATTTTGAACAATGTGGCTTGCAAATGCATGTTTGATGCGTTGTAGATGGGGTTTCAGATGGTTTGAAGCCCCTAGGAGCTTGTATGCTTGTGTATAAGTGTTGTAGAATAGGTTTATGCATGATTGGAAAGTTTTGGAGGCAAATGCGCATAGAAGAGTTGAGTTTCTGCTATTCTGGGAGAAACCAGGTTCGGCAGCCGAAGGAACTTTCGGCCGCCGAACGTGCTTGTGGAGCCAGCCTTCGGCTGCCGAAGCTTGCCCCCGAAAGGAGACTTTCGTCTCTGTCTGGGAGTTTCGGCCGCCGAAAGTGCCGCCGAACATGCATGAGTTTCGCCTCTGTCTGGGAGTTTCGGCCGCCGAAGGTGCCGCCGAACCTGCCTGACTTTCGGCTCTGGAGGGACTTTCGGCCGCCGAACCTGCCGCCGAAAGTGCCCTGTCCAGCCCTCTTTTGCATGTTTTTCTATGGTTGTTTTATGATGTTCTAGGGGGTTTTTGGGGGATGTTTTTAGAGTTATGTTCATGAATGTTTGGTCCCTCATTTGAGTCCACCTGTGTAGGTTCGGACCCGAGGAACCGAGGACCCCAGCAGTGAGTCAGTCACTTCAGAGTCAGTAGAGCTTCAGCCAGAGGTGAGTGGAATAACTCTTATGCTGTTAAATAAATAAACCAGTTTTAGCATGATTCACGCATCATGAATGCCATGAGATATAATATGGTGTTTGCATTAGACTCACGAATATGTTGCATTGCATAATATGTTTGATGATGTGGATGAATGTTGAATGATCCTTTAGTCCCCATATGCTATGATGATGATGATACGGTACGGAAGACCAGTGAGGCCTATTCTACGCCCCTGGCACCATGTAAGAGAAAGACCAGCGAGGCCCATTCTACGCCCCTGGCATAGTTGGACCATGTTATGCTATGATATGTAAGAGAAAGATCAGCGAGGCCCATTCTACGCCCCTGGCACAGTTGGACCATGTAGGGGACTATTGGTGACAAGTTCATCCTTGATGTGATTAGCTGTGATGTGATGCATTTCATGTTATCATATGTTTTAAATGTTTTATTATTCTGCTCACTGGGCTCTTGTAGTTCACCCCTCTCCCTTAACCCCCAAGCTTGCAGGTACAGGGTAGACCAGGAGGTCAGCAAGAGTATTGAAGTCTTGTGTATGTAATAGCTAGAATGTGGACATGACAAATTATATAATGATGTATAGATATGTAATGTAATGATATTGAGGTTTAGAAGTGTGCTTGACCATAGTTTATTGTAATCCCCTTTTGAAGCATGATCTTAATGTTTATGGATGATTATGTTTAACCAACTCAACGCATGTTATGTCGCCCATTGAGGGCATTGATGAGATCCCACAGAGGGGTCAATGTTTATGTTTATGACTATATTCAGTGCATGTACAGGTTGAGTTGGTGTATGAAAAAATAAATGAAAGAAAAGTTTTAATTTTTATGTATGTTGTTGATCATGTATGGGATTAAACAGGTTCACAGGATGTATGTTAGGCTTGCTACGGGTTCCGGCGGCCTTAAGCCGATCTGGATCCTAGCGCCGGTAGCGGTCCGATTTTCGGATCGTTACAATTGGATCTCTCTATTTCTTAATGCAATTGACAATTGTTTTGATGCCTAAGGCCCAAGGACGTTCCTTGATAATTTGTTAATTAGTAATTAATTAGAGGACGTTCCCTAATTGGTTTAATCATAAGGAGAGGTAATGGTGGTGAGAAGCGTCTTCCACCTCCATAACTAATCTATTGAATCAACCCAAAAAGAACAAAGTGTCTGTGATCAATCCCAATAACTAAAGTGGATCCAATACTTCAACTAGAGCTTTCTTATTATTTATTCCTCTTTTATTTTATCATTTACTTTATTTTTATTGCTTTCAGTTTTAGATTAATTAAATCAATCTCAAACCCCCCATTTTACTTTTACTGTAATTTATTTTTATTCCTCGTTCCAGTTTATCTCGTTTTCAGTTTTTTTTTCTTTTTCATTTTATTTTTATTTCATTTTATTGGTCTTGATAAGGAAAATAGGTAAGTTCTCAATTCCCTGTGGATTCGATCCTTTCACCACTATCTGCAGTTGTAAATTGTTGATAACCAGAAAGGTTATTTTTGACCGGCTTCGACAACCGCGAGTCAAAAACCTTGAGGACAACCTTAGATCTTCAAAGGGCAAGTCCAATGAGGGGGATGATGATACACACAATCCATCCTATGAAGAGGAAAATGTGGCACAATCAGCCCCTTTCCGAGCCAAAAGGTTCAATGATCGTATACCCTATGTAGATAACAATATGAACTCCATCAAGATGAAGATTCCAAACTTCAATGGTAATGCTGATGTTGATGCCTATTTAGAGTGGGAGCGTAAAATAGAGATAGTTTTTAATTGTCAAAGCTATTCTGACGATAAGAAGGTATATGAGCTTGTGAAATCTAGGAGAAGGAATGAAGAGTTACCCATTGCTAGTTGGGAAGAAGTGAAGCAAATTATGAGGAAGAAATATGTATTTACTTATTAACATAGAAATCTCCATCATCAGTTGCAAATATTAATCTAGGGATCACTTAAAATATACTTCACAATTTGCAAGGGTATCAAACCGCGTGAAAATAACTCAAAATAGTGGCATCAAAATTAGATAAAATATACATGTTCTCTATTGTACTCTCTCTCTTAGTTTAGCTCTTCCTCAAACTGCTATATATATAAACATGTTTTTGTACAGATTTTTATTCAATTTTATAAGAATCGATTCTTTCTCTTCCGATCTTCTTATTTAATAATAATTTTATTTTATATTTACATACTAATTAAATAATCAAGTAAAATAAAGTAATATATTCAATGAAATAGTTAATTTAAATAATTTTCATGATAGGTAAGCTCCCGACTTATTAGAATAAATTTGATCATTTATCATGTAGTGTAAAAACAATTAAATTCAAATATGAATAAATACATCTTCTAAAAGAATTTTTGATCTAGAGTTATCATTTTAAATAGCATCTTTAAAGAAAAAATTTCTATTTAATTTTTATATTATGAAAAAACTCATCAATTGTTCTTTTAATTTTAAAAATATATTAAAATATTTTTAATATTTTAAAAATTTTATTAATTAATTGATCAATTAATTTTAGCAGTTAAATTTTTATTATTTAATTTTTATAATTTAAAAAAATCTTATTAACTGGAATAAAATTTATTAATTAGTCATTCGTATTGATGGTATTTTAAAATTTTTATAATATTTAATTATTAAAATTAATAAAAATATTAATTAAAATTTTTTAAAACCTATATTTTTAAATGACTAATTAATGAGTTAGTTAAAAGTATAGAACTAATAATATCTTTCAAATTTTCGCCTACTTTAACAAGATAGCTATCCGCCGCCACTCGTGTGAATGGAGCAAAGTGAAGCCAGCAAATTTGATTTTATAGCATATAATTTCTTCTTAATTTCATGCCCTAATTATTATTTTAAATTTTGAGGAGTGGTGAAAAAGGCAAAATATGATAATTTATAAAGTTGGGCTAAGCATATATTACAATAAAATATTCAACCAAATATAGTACAAAAAAAATTTGTATAATTCCATATTATTATTATTATTATTATTATTATTATTATTAGAGATATTTTTCTTCGATTTACTCATATGTATTTATTATTGGACACCAAATTAAACATTGAGTGCTAAATAGATATGCTTAAAATGAAAAACTCAACTTTAAAATCGAATGATTATTTAAGATTGCTATATAAATCCCTGATGTAAGTAGAATTGCTCTAGAAACATGCTCACATAATCTACGGACACAAATAGAAAATACAGCCAGTCAATATTGCATGGTAGATTGCAGAAGCATCTCAACAACTTGTTTCATGGTTGGTCTTACATCTTTGTCTTCATTAACACAACTCAAGGCCACATCAACAAGAATTTTCATCTGGGTTTTATCATATTTTCCATCCAATTTAGTGTCTACAATCTTTTCCAACCTCAAATCCATAGCATTAGCTCCTTTAATCTTTTCTTTCACCCATGAAACCAGCCTTCTATCTTCTATATCTTCCATTGGGCTCTTTCCAGTTACAATCTCCAACAACACCATTCCATAGCTATAAACATCTATTTTAGACGTGATGGGCAGATTCAATACCCACTCTGGAGCAATGTAGCCTCTGGTTCCTCTTATCCTTGAAAGCTTTGAAATTTCATGGCTGTCTCTCAGTGGATGAGATAGGCCAAAATCTGAGACCTTTGGCTGGTAATCACAGTCTAAGAGTATGTTTTGAGGCTTCACATCACAATGTAGAACCCATTCTAGGCACTCTTCATGCAAATAAGCAAGAGCTTTGGCTGTGCCAAAGGCAATATTAAATCTCTTTTGCCAATCAAGGTTGTTGGAAGAAAGATTTTCTGCTAAGGATCCATTCTCCATGTAGCTGTAAACTAGAAGCCTGTGCTTTCCTTCTGCACAATATCCCCACATTTCTATCAAGTTCATGTGATTAAGCTTCCCAATTACATTAACTTCTGCCTGGAATTCTTCTTCTCCTTGGTTAGCTTCATTGATCAATCTCTTTATTGCTGCAACTCTATGATCAGATAATATGCCTTTGTATACAACTCCTCCTGCTCCTCTTCCGATTTCTTCCCTGAAACCCCTTGTCGCCTTTTTCAGCTCGGCGTAGGTGAACTTTCTGAAGCCTGTTGCTATTTGAAGATAACCTAGCTTAACTGCTCCTGTGTTCTGGTGGGTTCTGATCAAGAAACACCATACTAAGAAAATACAGAAGAACTCAATTGCTCCAATGGTCCAAGCAAACCAAAGGACAAACTTAAGGGATCCATTTTCATGGTGTTCTGCATATTCTCTGTCAAGTAGCTTGGCAACTTCGCCGGAGCAACTTAGTCCGGATTCTTCTACAGGCGGGGAGACAGGACTTGTTTTTGGCACTTTCAAGTAAAGATCTCCTTCGAAATTCGGCGAAAGACGCCCGTTTAGCAAAAGGGTCTTTGTGAAACAGTAAGGAATATTACTGGGATAATCATGCTTGATGAACTTGAATTGGAATCCTTTGCAATCACATCTTTGAGAGCATAGATTTTCACACATATCTAATGTGTAATTTGAAAAGAATGCGAAGTCATAGCCGTAAAATTCGACATGTGTTTGTCGGACAAAAGTTGTCTCATTTGCTGAACATGAAAGATTGAATTCTGGTTCACAACCCAAAGACCAGTCACTTGCATCCTTCATCTTGAATCCTTGAAGGCAGGAACATTTCCTACCAGAGATAGGAACATATTTGCAGATACTGTTAGGTCCACAAATTCCATGAATCCTGCAAGGTTCAGACATGGCTTGCCATGAAACAGTCCACGTATCGTTCCAATCTTTTCGACTGTACAATCGAAGATTACCATCGAAATCAATGGTCAATCTTCTCTGGATTTTCACCCCATAATCTGCTGACATAAAATTGAAATCATCTGATGAACTGAAATTGCCCAAAGAATCAAAACTTGCAGTTCTACTGCTGTTGTAAGTAGATCTCCCAGCTTCCCAGCTCAAAAGCTCAGGATCTGGCCAATAAATGCTTGAAGTATCAGGGCCATCGTACAGTAGTCGAAGAACATTATCGTTATCGAAGTAAAGCTTAAAGAATCCCGAACTATAGTTGCTTTCACTTCTTGACGACACAAGCCGCCTACTTTTGGCTAGCATCTGCAGAGGAAGTAGAGTATTTGTCGGAAAATCAAAGCTTTGCCAAAGAACGCCGCCTTCCAAGTTCTGCAGTACAAGATTGCCACTGTCCTGAAGGTACAAGTGCACCGGAGATTCTGAAACAGTGTCCGCAGCCCAAACTGTAACTGACCCAGCATCAGTTAGGACAAGATTACCGGATTTTAGTAGAGAGAGCTCTGAACTTTTCCCATTAACTGGTTGGTCACGATTTGCCATCCACACTACAGTGCAATTATTATTGCAGAAGGCTTCACTGAACCATATGGCAAAGCAGTAAGCGTTCTCGCCGACGGGGAAGAATCCGGCAATGAAAGTGCCGCCTGGCGATATCAAAACATCATTTGCATTCTCTACTGATAAAGATGAGTCTTTGCTTAGAGTATCATAAGCTGAAGACAAGAATAGTGAGGATAAAATTAAAGGCACAACAAGAACTAAAGATGGAATCCCCATGGATTTTGTGAAAGCTCAGGCAATTAGTGTCTAATTAGGCGGAGAGTAATCTGCAATTTCCGACCAAAACTGTAATAATCTCAGTTATTTATATAAGGGAAAGGGAGTGAGCAACTTATCTCCGATATCCCAGGTGTGAATGACGAAATGAAGGCTCTGTTTGGAATTTCAACTGGGGATCTATATAATTCTTGAAAATTTTATTATAAAGTCAAATTTGACTGGTAAGATTTTTCAATTCTATTGGAATATCGGTCGTTGGAGATATGAAAGGAGAAATTATTGTTCATTTAACGTCCTTCCAAAAGATAACATCTTTATAATAAAATTTAAAAAAGGGACAATTATTTTTTAATCCCTGAGGTTTAATGTAATTAACACTTCTATCTCTCTATTTTGGCGACCCAACACTTAAGTCCCTCACTTTCTTTTCTGTCCAAATTCGTAGTCCTTCCATCCAAAATAGCCATTTGGGACACGTGAATTGACAAAATCTTCTTCTTCTTCTTCTTCTTCTTCTTCTTCTTCTTCTTCTTCTTCTTCTTCTTCTTCATTGAAAAAAGGGTATTTTTGAAAAAAAATTATTACATCTCACCTTTGACTCTTTGACCAAACGGTTTAAATGGACGGAAGGACTACGAATTTGAACGAAAGAGAAAGTGAGGGACTTAAGTGTTGGGCCGCCAAAATAAAGGGATAGAAGTGTTAATTACGTTAAACCTCAGGACTAAAAAATAATTTTCCCTAAAAAAAATAAAAAAACTAAAATATTAAAGTGAGATGTAATAGTGCAGTTTTTACTCTTTCAATAAACCTATTCATTATAAATTTGAATTAATCGAGAAGTTCAAACATTGAATAATTTTTATAAAAAAAATTAAAATATTTATTTATTGAGGTCCAATCTAACTGTTTTTTTCCTTTAGTCTAACTTAATTTCTTTACTATAGAAAACCTATAAGTTGTACTTTTATTTATTAAAAAATACATTAAATATTTTTAAAATTATAAAAAAATACTAATTAAACTCTTTATTAATTATAATATTTATTATTTAGTCATTGTATTATAAAAAAAATTATTAGTAATTTTCTAACTTAATTTCTTTATTACGAAAAACTTATCTGTTATACTTTTAATTATTGAAAAATATATTAAATATTTTTAAAATTATAAAAGAAATTACTAATTAAACTCTTTATTAATTTTAATATTTACTATTTAGTTGTATTATAAAAAAATTTATTAGTAGTTAATTTTTAAACTTTAAAAAAATATTAAAGTATGTTTTATATTTACTAATTAATTTTTTAATATTAAATATATTTAAAAAAATTAATATTTAATGACTAAAATTACAAATGAATTACTTAATAGTCTTTTTAAAATCTCAAAAATATTTTACTATATTTTTTAAAATTAAAATACTAATTAATAAATTTTTATATATAACAAGAATTAAATAACGATGTTTCTTATTTTAATTTGAGGATAAAAATTGATTTTTTTAGTTATATTAAACTTAAAATGAAACTTCTAAATTAATTTGAGCAAATTTTAAAAATATATATTTATAATGAAATTTTCCAAAAAATTCATAACTAAAATTTAACATCAAATCAAACCAAATTTATAATTAACTACTATACCTAAAAAATTATTAAAAAAAATAATAAATTATTCGTGTATATAAATATATATATTTATAAACTATTTGACTAATTTAAATTCACTTCGCGTAAAGTTATTCAAGAAGTAAATCACTCCCTTTTTAAGTTTTCAAAATATTCATACTCAGAATTTAAATTTGAAATATTTGGTTAAAGGAGGACTTAGGCAGGGGCGCCCCCTTGCCGTACCGGCGACCAGAAAATGCTTTGAAGGGCATAAAAGTGCCGCAGCGGCGCAGCCGGTGGTACTGCAGCAGTGGTGGTAATGAAAACTCCTGGCTCCGCCACTGGTAGAAAGACATGTCTAATGACACTCGTAGTTTGCCGTCGTGAGATTTTATTGAAGGCTGAGAAGTAGCAAGAAAAGTCACGTGTCTCTGATGGGTTAAGACACAGAGAGAGCTTGAGTAATGGTGATGGCGGTGGTGCTCTACCAAAAGGAAGATTCTGGCTCCGCCACTGGACTCAGGCCATAGTTTTCTATTTATATTTCAAATACAAAATAAATCAAATGTTTTGAATTTATAATAAAATTAATAAATTAATTATAAATACAAGCAAAACGATGACATGGCCTAAATTTCACAAAAATGTAGTATGGTAATTTGTTTTTTTTTTCGTTTTTTCTTTTCTGTTAAATCGATTCTACGCTGACTTAGATATCCATCCAACGGCATCATGAATTATTATAGGCTGCATGAATTATTGTAAGCTGCAAGTTGGTGGCGGCTCCGTCCAAATAAAATATAAATTAGAAAAAATTGAATGACATGCAGCAAACGCCAACTACGATATAATTTATAAAATTCACAGAGACTTTCCTCCATTCCTAATAATTTGATGTGCCATTCCTCCCATTAATTGCTAGTCGCAATTCTTTCTCCAACTCTCATTCTTGCTGTTATCAACTGTTATCCTCTTATAATAATTTTCATAATTTCAATTATTGTAACCTGTGTGATTTTGATTTGGCTTGGTCGAATGTGTTGTTTTAGTTTGATTTGAATATTTTAATTTACTTTGATTAATTCAATCTGTTTTGATTATGGGTCATGTTAAATACAATTTTTAATATTATAAAATAATATAAATAATTGCTGATAATTTTTTCTATACATATTTTTTATTAAAACTATATCGAATATTAATGTAATTGAAATGAAACTATGTCAAAATTGAGCAATTCAAAAAAATATATAGGTTGTTGGCACCTATAGCAACTACTCCTAACGTTCAAGTCAGTCAATTGAAAATAAGAACGAATGTTATAAATGTTTTAAACTTAATAATAGTTAAGTAAGAATTGCGTTAAAAAAGTATATTTTGATCTTTGTGTTTATTGGCTTTTATACGCTGAAAATGAAGTTTATTATTGCATCTTTTGAAAATTCGTTTAATGTTCGTCAATGAATAGGGAATCGCACGATTATATGTGTAATAGAATATGCTGGATTGTGTACAATAACTTCCGGTGAAGTCTCAACCTATTGAGAGAGCGAATCTTGACAAAGATATGAAGCGTTTAGATCTTTTTATTTTTTAGATCGAGTATCATCTAATCAAATTTTTATCACATCAACCTAATGTCTTTGATGATTTAGGGGTGAGCAGTATTCTGTTCAAATCGAAAAAATCGACCGAACTGAATTAATTTAAAATTTTAATTTGGTTTTTTATTCATTTCGGTTCGATTCGGTTTTTAATTTCAAAAATTTTAGTTATTTCGGTTCGGTTCGATTTTAATAAAAAAAATTTAAAAACCAAACCGAACCGATTTGTGATAATAATATATTATTTTCAATAATATAGATATTAGATCATATTAAAATTAAAGTATTTCAATTAAATTTTAAAATATTAAAAATAAAATGTAAAAAATAAAAAATTTATTAAAAATTCAAATCGATCAAATCGAATCGAATCAGATCGATTCAATTCGATTCGATTTTCAAGTCAAATCGGTTCGATTTTCATAAATAATAAAATTTTAATTTTTAATTTATTCAATTATTTTAAACCGAACCAATCGAATACTGACCACTAAAATGATTATTGTGCAATATCAAAATATGTTACCAATAAATTGTATTCCTAGGTAATTTTTTTATTTATATTTGTTATTGTATTTTAATTTTCCATATAACTATTATCTATTAAACTTATGTCCTTGATAATTATTGATTATTTTTTAAGTAATTTATTCCCTATAGTTGACTTCAGCATTTGCTGATATATAATATTTTCTTTCACAAAACTCAACACTTCATACAATGCAAATGAAATATCATGTACTAACTGAGACGCAATTCCCCAGTATATATATACATCATAGAATAATAAAATAATTAGTATGAAATAATAAAATAATTAATATTTGGATAAAATAATTAGTAGAATAATCAAATTTATTATTTAGAACAAATAAATATTCATAATAATAAATTATTTTTTTTACAAATAAAAAAAGGTCATATTTATATTTTAAATCAGACATATATGTATTCATATATGAGCTTTTGAGAGGGCTTGTTGAAGTTTTGTTGGTGTAGAGTCTTTTTTCATTGATTATTGTCTTTAGTTTTCTTTGTTTGTATTTTTATTTATTTTCTCTTTATAAAATTGATAATTACAATTTATTTATATAAAAAAAGTATTTAAATTAGAAAAAAAATCAAACCGATTAGACAATCAATAAGATTAAGCAACTAATTCATCTATTAATATTCACTTTCTATATTAACATATTTACTTTTTATAATTTATAACACCCTTCACCAAAATATTAATTTTGTTGCACCATTTAGTTCGGTTCCTTATCGATTAGAATGTATGTTTTTTTTTTGATATTTTTTTTTATTTTTTTTTTATAAATTTTTTTCTCAAATCCCAAAAAATAGTTAATTTTTGAGATTGAAATTGTTGTAAAATAAGAATAACTCTGTTTTATACATTAACGTCTCGAGATCGTACCATTATGTCCCATAATTTCTACTCCCATAAGTTGTTTATAGGTTAAGAGTTAAGTTACGTCTCCTCCTTATATATTACTTGTTTGTTTGTTCATGCCTCTACTGAACCAAGAGCCTTCTCAATCTCTGTTTTTTATGCATGCACGTTTGCCAATGTGGTTTCTGCTGTCTTCTTGTGGTTGACGAGCATTGGATTGGCTTCTCACCATTATTGGATCTTGGTAACTTGGCGATGGGTGGCTTCTTAAGTGGGTGTGTCAGATCGGTACATCTTTGGGTGGTTTGAGTTGTGGGTTTCGGATTGTTGGTTTGTGATTTGGGTTGTTTGTTCTTGCGTTAGACTTCAGTTTTCTTTTCCCTCTTTTTAGATTTATACTTAGCTTGATGAGACCATAGAAAATACAAGTAAGGTTCCTCCTCGACATGCTAAGCCTTCAAGAAGTAAGGGATATATTAGTGAGACCCACAAACGACAGCTCCAGTCAAGAAAATAAGTAAATACTCCACCGAAAGGCACAACAGGACTTAATGGCTTCGATTCTTCTATTTAAAAGTGATCTAACTGGTAATCTTTCAATTAAAAGAAGCCATATTAAGATTTGAATTTTAGCTGCACAATCTATAGGCCAAATTCAACTTGAGCAATGGAGGTATATAATAAATCCATGGGATCAGATTCTATCAACGTTATATATCTTTCCACTATTTTTTGTCAGGATAGGCCAAATTTTGTCCATAAATACGATTAGAAATGTAAAAATAAACGTATGTGTATGTATCACTACAAATTAATTGGTCTTACTCACATCTTCGATAAGAATTGTAATTATAGAATTTTATATGATAGCCATAGTTCCTTAGCACGTAGTCAAATGAAGAGCATGCAATATAAGGGGGTCATAGGAAGATTGACGTTGATAATTCCACCACTGAGAGTTGTGCTTTCAAGCACAGGTGGGATACCCAGATTCATCCTTCGGTTTTTTGAGAGATCTTTCTTAACAATCTATAGCCAAATTCATCCCTCCTCTTTCGATGCATTTCTCTCATCGGCAACATATTTTTCTTTTTAATTTAATGAGAGAGCAAAATTAATGGACGTCAATCTCAATTACTTTAGATTTTAAATGAATCATTTTAAAAAAAAATAAAAGGGCATATTTAGACTTTTAAAAAATTAAAGGGTCTAGTTGACTATTGAATAACAGTCGAAAGGCAAAAATAGACCATTTGCCCGTAAAATATTTTGCCAACCTGGAATACTTGATGACCCTGTTTGTGCTTGTAAAAAGGATCCGGTAGGAAACTATTTCCCTTTTAAAAATCCTGACAATTTTTGCAAGGCAGTGTTTGCTATGCCACCATATGAAAACCCTTCCTTATTCATTGTTTCCCAACAGAGAGTACTATATATTAATGTGATGACAAACTAAAGAGGGAAGGCAGAAACACCTTAACATACAGCATGAAATACACTGGAATGATAGAAGCCATAGCTTTTATAAGAATTTCTTCCATCCCCTGTGGAAAAAAGTTTCTCTTTTCAATCAGAACATTTTTTTATCAACTCTAAAAGAAAAAATAAATTGTCCTACTCATTTGTAATTAAAAAAATAAATCATTTATTCCACAAATTAATTCATATTCATAAATATCTATTACAAATATTAAAAATAAAAAATTTGTTATAATTTGAATATAAAAGAAAATATTGGTTATCATTTTTAGTTTTCTAAACACATATAATTCTATGGTTTTGTTGTCATCCATTTTCATCCTTTTTTTAATTTTTTTTGTTCAAACTATTCTTTTAAAAAATATTTACAAAATAATAATAATATTATTAATAAGAGGAAGGTATCTGATTTCATTCCCTACTACCGCTTTTGACGGCAACAATTTTTAATAATCAAAATTTTGAAATAAACTTTTAATCATTTTCTTTTAACATTGAAATATAAAATTCTCTCCCTCTCACTATTGAAGGACAAAAAATAAATTCTTAAATTTATAAAAAAATATATTAGAATAATAAAATCTAAATTGTGTTATACACAGTACTTAGAAATTTTATTTTGTAATTTTGAAAATTAAATAGATTTTTTTAAAATTTAATTTTCAGGATCGATATAATAAGAATTTATTTCTAATTTAACCTATCAAAAAGCAGTAAAAAAAATGAGTGTAATTTATTGACTATTTATAATAAAAAAATTAAATTATTATAAAAATTTTGAGATAATATAATTAAATTTGCATAAAATCATAACGATTAAATTTAATATTAAATCTGTAAGAGTAAAAAAATCTCATAAATAAAATTTTCAACGGATATAAAATTTTATAAATTATATTTAAAATATTAAAAATAAATATTCATGGATAAATTAAAATTTTTTGAAATAAAAATTCTAAAATTTATCCTAAGAATCAATATTAGAAATGTTAAAAAGAGAGGAAATTAAATCTGCTCTTCAAGACTTTTTGAAGTACAAGAATTTTTATTTTATTATTAACAATTTATTATTTTTATTATAATTTTCAATTGAAATATCAAAATTACTTAATTCTCCTTAAATAAATATAAAAGAACACAATTAAATTTTTTTTTTTTCTTTTTTAATGATGCAATCTCCAAAAGAAGGGCAACAAAACAATCATACACGACAGGGTGAAAAAAATAAACGAACAACCAACAATCAAGATTAAGCCTATGAAATCCAAATTCAAAAGCCCAACCAATCCACACACTGGAGATTTTTCTAAAAAGAACTAGCACCAACCGTCCATCCCTATCACCGCCAAGACTAGAGAATTAAAGACAACCAAACCCATCAACGCACCCAATAACCATCACAAAATTGCCAAGAACCCAATAGACAAACCATCAGACTCAAAAACAATTCGGGTAGCAAAAAACAATCAAAAGCAACAAACTCATCCATCAACAAGCCAACTATCAGAGACCAGCAACACACCACAAATTCAACACTCAACAAAGACTTTCATAATATACTCGTAACGACATATAGAACTAACATAGAATAATTAATATTAAACTTTATAATAAATTTAAAATTAAAATTAATTTGAATGTGATGTTCTAAAATTCAAAAAATAGGGTTTTACAATGGTTGAGTAAGCTTGGTCTGAGAAGAGAGGACTCCTCTCCTTTTATTCTTTTTCTTTGTCTGCCAGTGACGTGTAACAGTTTAACTGCCATTGGACCACCTATCTCTGTCATTCAGATACAAACTACGAAAATATTAGATATCTGCTTTATGTGTAACGGCTATTTAATTTTCTCTGGCACGCATGCAAACAGACCCGCTAGGCAAATGGGCTGATAACCTCTTCCTCTCTTAACCGGGCTGGAAGGAGAGATTGAGATTGAGGCCCAGAGGAGGTCTGATTTTAGGGCCGAACGGATTGAGCCGGCCCATTCAGGAGACTTAGAGGCTCTCTGATGGAGACTGTCATTATGAGTCCGGCTTTGTAATGGGATGGTGAAACTCGGCGGTCATCAAAATGTATTTATTATTATTTGTACTGTTAAAAATTAATAAAATTTATATATAGAGATTTTATTATCTTAATATATAAAAAATGATTTACTTTTTTATTAATAAAAATAATTTTTTTTAACTAAATTTACTGAATATTTTTAAATATTAAAAAATATAAAAGATATTTTCAATGAAATAAATGGAGTCTTAATGCACCTACCATGACAAAAGAACTAATTACCTTTTTTCCTATTAACGGTATGTAACTAATTTTTATATTATCATTTATTTTTTATTTTTATCAATAATTTTGAAATAATAATTTGTTTTAATTAAAATTATTTGCAGCTGAATTTATTAAACCTTTATTGAACTTATTCCATATATTTAATATTTAACATTATTTTTAAAATAGTTGATAAGAAAAAAGATTTATTGAATATATATATTGATGATCTGAGATCCAGAAACTAGGGTTACAATGGGTTCTGTAAAACTGAAAAAGCTTAGACCTAAAGGAGAGTATTTCTCCTTTTATATGTTTCCTTTTGTCTGCTAGTGACGTACTAATAGAACGTATATCATTGGTCCACCTGTCCCTGCTACGTTGATATGGACGTACGAGGGAATCAGATCTCTGCTCCATGCGTAACGGCCTCTGATTCTTTCAGGACGCGTATGCGGGTGGATCCATACGAGGGACATGCAGATCTACTTCCTGGTTCCGGGTTGGACCAGAGGATGAGGTACGGGCCGAGCCCAACGAAGATCTGCTGGTCTAGTCGAAAGGGTCGAGCTGGCCTTGGAGAGGGGGAGCTGGACTTAGTGCGAGTCGTGAGGTTCGTGGGCTTCGGGATGATGGGCCTACATCGTGGGCTGGACCCCAGACCGGGGAGGAAGAGCCCAGCGGTCATCAATTGCCCCTTTACCTTCTCGTTAGTTATCAGGCGACTGACGAGGGGGTAAATGTCGAGAGTAATAATGACCGCGCCGCTCCAAGACAAAATCGTGCAAGGCAGCTTTCCACCTCATTACTTTTTTGCATTTCAAATTCTTTCTGCCTTCTTGCAACCTCTGCTCTCTTTTCTGTCTTCTCTGAGATTTACCTACATCGTCCTTCTTCCTCAGCCGTTTCCAAGGTACGCTCTTTTCTTTGTTATTCTATGGGGAAACCAAAGCTTCCTGACGTTCTTAACATTGAGTCTAATATCACCCCATTCGTTTTGAAAAATTTCTTTTCTTGGGAGTATTTAGATACCCCCTTTTTCGCATCCGTGCCCCTTATCCAAATGAAAGGATTGTTCTTCCCGATCCTCCTCCTTCTGACCTGATCGATCCCTAACGGGACCTGAGCCTGGTCTTTTTTGCTAAACAAAGAGAGTTTGGCTTAACTTTCCCTTTCTCTCCTTTCTTTACGGAGGTCTTCCGGTACTTCGGGATAACTCCTCGGATGTTAGTCCCCAACTCCATTCTGTTTATGTCCTCTTTTGAGTTCGTGTGCCTAAGTCGGGGGATCACGCCTAAGGTGCCTTTGTTTGTCTCCTTCTTCCGATTAGTCAGAGCAAGCCACTGTTTTTATTATTTTTCTCCTCGAAGAGGGCTATCGATCTTTTCGGGTCATAAGGATTCGATAAAAGGCTGGATGGAGGGCTTTGTCGTAGGGGAGCTCAGGAAGGAGTCAGGGCTAATCTGGGATCTAGAGCTTTCCTGGGAAGAAGTTGCACTGAACTGCAATGATCCCCCCCAGCTGAGTCTTACCGAACAAGTTGGATTTGTTTGGCTGACCTCTATTGAAAAGAAATATGATGTTGAGAAATGCATGTTTGTGTCTAATCTTCATGATATTAGTGAAGCGGGTATTCTACTCCACTCAGTTGTATTATTTTGTCTGGGTAATCTTTGTGGCAAATTGTCTTGTTCTGTAATAATTTCGCATTTTTGCAGCTTCTAACGTGAGGATGGAACAGATCAAGCCTCCGAAGAACTTTGTATTATCCCGTGAGAGCATGAACGCGGCTCTGGATGCTCTTCGAGCCGGGCTGTCGATGAAAGAGGCCACCCATGAGGTAGCTAAGACTATTTCCATTAGGACGATGACTAAGACCCTAGCTCTGCCCTCTAGTCGAGCTTCCAAACCGAGCTCCAGGGGTGCCAGGTCTTCCAGATCATTTAGTCGTGGTGGATCGAGCTCAATTCCCCAGTCTTCTCCAACCTCCAGATCTCGGCTGGCCTCTGTAGAAGAAGTGAAGAAAGCTCCTTCAGATACGGCTAGATCGGCCGAAGGTGTTGAACTGAAGAGGACTGATTTATCTTTGCCTTCAAAGAAAATCTCTGAAGGAGGAGCTGAGGTCTTCCCAACCACTAACCAGGCTCCTGCAAGCGACCGGGCGGTCATCTCTGTAGAGGATGACGTTCAAGGAGCCGCTGATGAGGACGTCCTTGTTATTAGGGATATCCTGGTGAAGACAACTGAGTCCAGATCGACTGAGGAAGTACCCCTCCAGAAGGAGTCTCTGGCTACTCCTGCGGGGGTTACTGAGGAGGTCGGGAAGAAGCGCCCCCTTTCATCTGACGCTCCTGCCCCCGTTCCCAAGAAATCTCGGGGTTCTAAGCGTGCTGCCCCTGCATTGCCTTCCCTCGAGAAGGAGAAAACTACAGTGGTGCCCCTGCTTTCAGCTTCAAATAATGATATCCTGAATGCCGAGGACATCACCCATCAGACTCCGGTGACCGTGGTTGCTGAAATAATCCGAGAACGAATGTTCGGTGGAGTTACTCAGGCTTCGGATACTCATCTGTTGGCTCTTTCTGGTCATCTGGCCAGCTCTACTCAAGAGCAGGCGGCCTTCCGAGCTCGGTCTAGAGAGCAGCTAGGAAGCACTGCCAGGGAGATGCTTTTGATGGTGAGTTCTGTTTGGTTCTTTTCTACTCTTAATTCGCTTCTACCTTTCTCTATCTCTCAGCTTTGCTTGTCTTCTTGTTTACTAGGTTACTGGCATATTCATGGAGATGGATGCCCAGGATCGTGCCCTCAAGGACTCAGTGGACCGTCGGATCGAGGAAGCACGTCTTGAGGAGAATTTATCCGCGTCCAGCGATGCCCGGGGCAATCTCGCCCCAGTCCAAGAGGACTATAGGTCCCTCCAGTTCGATTTACACGCAGCCAAGGAGGCCCGTAAGAAGGCAGAGGAGGAGACATCTGAGGTGCGAAAGCATGCCCAGTCTCTAGAAGCAGAATTGTCTCACATCAGGAGGGTTCTCCAAGAGTCTGACGAGAGGGCAGCTGCGGCAGAGGTTCGTTGTGGAGAAGTTCTGAAGCAGCTGTCCTCCACCGTGGATGCTCTGTGCGAAAGGGACGAGGCCGTGGGCCAGAAGGAGGAAGTTCAGCGCCAATACGAGTAGCTGAAAGTAAAATTAGATGCTATGCTAGCTCAAAAGAGTGAGGCTGTAGCTCGAGTTGTGGTCCTGAAGTAGGAGCTGAGTAAGCAGGCCGATAGCATTAAGGGCTTGACTTTGGCAGTAGAGGAGTCTAAACTTCAGAAGCAGCAACTCTGCCAACAAGTCAAGGCCCTAGAGACGAGATGCTCAGCCCTGTCTGAAGAGGTCAAATTAGCCGAGGATAAGGTCCAGCTGGAGGTTGAGAAGCATTTGAAGGAGTATAAGGAGTCCCCCGAGCTGAAGAAGGAGATCCAGCAGGCCAGTGAAGCTTACCTCCAAGATTACAAGAATTCTTCTGAGCTAAAAGCCGAGATAGCTGAGGCCCGCGAGAGACGACTTACGGAATATAAAGCTTCGAATGAAATGAAAGAGGCCATATGGTATAAAGGTCTCCGCATGTTCGTCTCTGGCTTCAACCGAGGTTTAAGGGAGGCCAGACATAATCCATCCATCCCCTTGACTGTACTTCGAGCCAAAGAGGAGGATTCCGATGGTGAGGATGTGATCTACGGGGAGGACGATATGCCTTTGCCCAAAGGAACTTCTCTTACTGCAGCTGGGTCTTCTGAGGCAGAGTCCGAGCTGAATATGGAGGATGTGGGAGTCCTCGAACCTGAGGGGGGCGTCGTCGAGCCTCAAAAGGAAGGTGTAGAACTAGGAGAGGGAGGTGCTGGACCTCCAGGGCTGGAGATTGTTCCTTTTGTAGGTGCTGGGGAGTCTGAGCGAGAGGAGGCCAGACCTCCCGTGGGCAGCAATGCAGACAATGTAAACACAGATAGTGTAGACAGTGTAAGGGATAATATAGACGCCAGTGTAGCTGAGGGTGATGCCCCTAATCATGTGAGTCCTGAGACGGTCTTTCCTCCAACAATCTTAGATGATTAGATTGTAAATTTCTCTATACTTTTTAATGAAATTTTACTTTTGTTCACTGTTCACACTTAAACTGTTCTGCCTATTTTTCAACTTCATAAAGCTACTTATACTGTTACAAGCAATCTGACTTGTCAAGAGTGAAATGTTTAAGCCATGTACTTGATAATTTTTCTAAAGAATCCGCTGTATTGTTTTTCCTTTTTACCTTTAAGACCATCAGGACCAAAACTCTATCAATTGTCTAAACTTTTGACTTATGCACCTATCCCTTTTATTAAGATATTCTTATTCATAAGCTTTTTCCGAGCTGAACTAGTCTTTAACCATGAGCTCGGTTCTTAGCTATATGTCCGATCTTATAAGAAGTCAGGTCACGTACCTTTTAATGGTGACGAGCAGAGCTGACTTTTTGCTTTTAGTACTGACCTGTCAGGGGATGAAGTTGAGGTCTCTTCTGCTCATACCATTGGGTTTCTCCCCGAGTTGCCCCTTTATCTCCTCAACATTTCACTTTATTCTTGGTTATGAGCTCGGATGTTTGTTCATGGCAAACTGACTCGAGCTGTGAGCACTGTTCTTTGCCTTCGTTTATCCGCCTCTGTGTTCCTGCATTTATGGGCCTTTTCATAGAGGGAGCTCGATTCTATTGTTATTTCCTCTATACTTAGCTTCATTCTGCCTGAGTGTTTCACGTTGTGAGTCTATCCGAGCTGGGAGCTCGGTTCTTTGCTCTTTGCTTAGGTTTTTATGCCTATAGTCCGTGACGCTGCTTATTTCGCGAGCTCAAGGGTTCGGAATTTTGCTTTTTTCGCTTTGGTGCCCCGAGCTCATTTGTTGTAACAGCCCGGAAATCCGGACCGCTACCGACGCTAGGATCCAGATCGGCATAAGGCCGCCGGGAACCGTAGCAAGCCTGACATAACCTGTAATCCTGTTTAATCCCATACATGATCAACAATACTCATAAACCTGTAAACATTCTCATATAACAACCAAGCTCAACCTGTACATAAACATAACATAAACCTCCACTGGAGCCCTCATCAAATGCTCCAATGGGGTATCTCATCATACATAAGCTTGGTTGAAACATAACCTCATATCTCATATCATAAAGACCATGTACATACAAGTGGGATTAACAATCTGTATTGGTCAAGCACAACTCTATCCTCAATATTCAAATTACATAACATAACTTAAAACACTTTTACATTACATCATAATACAATTGTCATGTCCACAATCTAACCATTACATAACATACTTCAAATCCCTGGTTAGCCTCCTGGTCTACCCTGTACCTGCACATCTGGGGTTAGGGGAGAGGGGTGAGCTACAAAGCCCAGTGAGCAGAATAGAGAAAACATATATTAAAATATTTCATGCTTCCATGAAATGCAACACATCACAAACATATCACATAAGGATGGTATTGTCACCTATAGTCCTCAACATAGTCCAATCGTGCCAGGGGCGTAGAATGGGCCTCACTGGTCTTTCTCTTACATACATATCATAACATAACATTCCAATATGCCAGGGGCGTAGAATGGGCCTCACTGGTCTTTCTCTTAACATAGTCCAGGGGCGTAGAATGGGCCTCACTGGGAATCCATACCGTATCCTCATCATATCATATCATAGGAGGACTAGAGGATCATCCAATAGCCAATCCGCATCCACATCATATTATGCAATGCAACATATTCGTGATTACTAATGTAAACACCCTATAATATCACATGGCATATATGATGCATGAACATGCTCAAAAAGTTATATTTCATTTATTTAAAAACTTAAGGTTTATTCCACTCACCTCTGGCTGAACCTCTACAGACTCTGAAGCAGCTATCTCACTGCTGGGGTCCTCGGTTCCTCGGGTCCGAACCTACACAGGTGGACTCCAATGAGGGACCAAACATACATAAACATAACTCTAATAAACTCCCCAAAAACCCCCTAGAACATCCTGAAATCATCACATAAAGATATGCATGAAATGGCTGAACAGGGCACTTTCGGCGGCACCTTCGGCGGCCGAAAGTCCTGGACAGATCCGAAAGTCAGGCACTTTCGGCGGCACCTTCGGCGGCCGAAAGTCCCAGACAGAGACGAAAGTCTCTTTTCGGGGGCAACTTCGGCAGCCGAATGCTGCCTCCACAAAGGGGGTTCGGCGGCCGAAACTCCCTTCGGCTGCCGAACCTGGTTTCTGCCAAACGGGCAGAAACTTGGTTCACATGAACCTCTTGCCTCCCAAAACCTCAAATCATGCATAAACTTGTTCTAAAACATGCATACGCATCATACATCACACCTAGGGGTCTCAAACTATCATATACCCCATCTACAATACTTCAAACAAAACATAAACAAGCTACATTGCTCATCCAAGCATCAAAACCCATAAACTCATCAATAAGCCTAAACATGCATCTCTACCCATAGATCTTGCATAAAACTTATTTAAAACACATAAGGAGCTTAAGATCGGCTCTTACCTCTTGAAGATCGAGAGGGAGACGACCTAAACTTGGAGATCCACGAAAATGAGCTCCTGAGTTCCCAAAACTCCAAAACTTGGTTTAAATGCTCAAAACTTGCAATGTGAGTTTAAAACTCAAGAAAAATGGAAGAGATTTGGAGGAAGAACACAAGAGTTGCAAAGGGAAGGTCGGAAGCTTGCTGTGGTCGAAAATGGGAGAAAGCTCGCCCATTTCGGCTAAGTCCCCTTTTTATAGGTGGCTGGCCAGGCCACGTTCGGGGGCCGAATGCGCTTCCGCATCCATGCAATGTTCTGCGGCCGAACTTGACTTTCGGCGGCCGAACCTGGACTTCCCTAACTCATGCTTTCGGGGGCCTAACGTGCCTCCAAAACGCATGCATGTTCGGCGGCCGAACTTGATTTTCGGCGGCCGAACCTGGGTTTTCCTCCTAAGACTTTTCATGCAAAAACTCATTTAATTTCACACTTAAAATCATAAAACACATTAAAACATTTTTATAAAACATGATTCTACCCTTCTAGAGGTCTCCGGCATCCGAGATTCCACCGGACGGTAGGAATTTCGATACCGGAGTCTAGCCGGGTATTACATTTGTGAGGTCGGACTTAACCTTTCTTTTTCCGAGCTGCCTACCCTTGAGCATTTTGTGGGTTCTTTGCTGTTTAGACCTCTCTCTGGGCTAGTTGAGCTGGTTTAGGACTAGCGGTCACTTTTCGAGGGCGGTGCCTCTTATGATGCCCCAATCTTTTGTGGGAGGTCGGAACTATGTCCTTTTACCTCCCTGGGATCCGTGAGGTCTTCTACTTCTCTGAGATCTCTGTATCTTAGTGAGGTCTTCTGGTGCCAGGAGATCTTGGGGATCCTGGTCTTCTACCTCCCTGAGATCTCTATATCTTAGTGAGGTCTTCCATCTATTTGAGATCTCTATATCTCAGTGAGATCTTTTGGTGCCAGGAGATCTTGGGGATCCTGGTCTCCTACCTCCCTGAGATCTCTATATCTCAGTGAGGTCTTCTGCCTCTCTGAGATCTCTATATCTTAGTGAGGTCTTTTGGTGCCAGGAGATCTTGGGGATCCTAGTCTCCTACCTTCCTGAGATCTCTATATCTCAGTGAGGTCTTCTGCCTCTCTGAGATCTCTATATCTCAGTGAGGTCTTCTATCTCTCTGAGATCTCTATATCTCAGTGAGATCTTTTGGTGCCAGGAGATCTTAGGGATCCTGGTCTTCTACCTCCCTGAGATCTCTATATCTTAGTGAGGTCTTCCATCTATTTGAGATCTCTATATATCAGTGAGATCTTTTGGTGCCAGGAGATCTTGGGGATCCTGGTCTCCTACCTCCCTGAGATCTCTATATCTCAGTGAGGTCTTCTGCCTCTCTGAGATCTCTATATCTCAGTGAGGTCTTCTATCTCTCTGAGATCTCTATATCTCAGTGAGGTCTTCTGCCTCTCTAAGATCTCTATATCTCAGTGAGGTCTTCTATCTCTCTGAGATCTCTATATCTCAGTGAGATCTTTTGGTGCCAGGAGATCTTGGGGATCCTGGTCTCCTGCCTCCCTGAGATCTCTATATCTCAGTGAGGTCTTCTGCCTCTCTGAGATCTCTATATCTCAGTGAGGTCTTCTATCTCTCTGAGATCTCTATATCTCAGTGAGATCTTTTGGTGCCAGGAGATCTTGGGGATCCTGGTCTTCTACTTCCCTGAGATCTCTATATCTCAGTGAAGTCTTCTGCCTTTCTGAGATCTCTATATCTCAGTGAGGTCTTCTATCTCTCTGAGATCTCTATATCTTAGTGAGATCTTTTGGTGCTAGGAGATCTTGGGGATCCTGGTCTCCTACCTCCCTGAGATCTCTATATCTCAGTGAGGTCTTCCGCCTCTCTGAATCTCTATATCTTAGTGAGGTCTTCTATCTCTCTGAGATCTCTATATCTCAGTGAGATCTTCTGATGCTAGGAGGTCTTGGTGATCCTGGCCTTCTACCCCTCTGAGATCTCTATATCTTCAGTGAGGTCTTCTACCTTTCTGAGATCTTTATATCTCAGAAAGGTCTTCGGAGCTTTGTTCTTTGTTTTCTACAGAGAATCATTCACAATAATAAAGATAATCTCGTTTTGGAAGGAATGATGCCATTTTATTCATTCATGTTTTTCAGAGTACAATGCTTTTCTTTACAAATATTTCAGGGGAAATATCTCTTCAGGTGTTGGATATTCCAGGTGTGGGGCTCAGGATTTCCTTGCATGTCTTTGATTCGGTATACTTCTAGTTTAACCACTTTTGCTATCCTGAATGGGCCCTCCCAGGTTGGCGCCAACTTGCCCAGTGCTGCTCTTTTTCCTGTAGCTTCTAAGTTTCTTAGGGCCAGGTCCCCTACCTTTAGACTTCTTTCCCTGACCCTTTGGTTGTAATAACGGGCTGCCCGTTGTTGGTAAGCAGCAGTTCGGACTTGAGCCTCCTCCCTAATTTCTTCGAGAGCGTCCAAGTTGTTCCTTAACTTGTCGTTGTTGTTGTTCTCGTTAGCAAATTGGACTCGATGAGTGGGGATTTGCAGCTCAACTGGGACTACGGCCTCTGTACCGTAAGCAAGTGCAAAGGGCGTTTCTTTAGTGGACGTTCTGGGGGTAGTTCGGAGTGCCCACAGGATACTATTGAGCTCTTCTGCCCAGTTCACCTTTGCCCCATTAAGCCATTTCTTTAATCCCTGGAGGATAGCTCTGTTGGTAACCTCTGTTTGACCATTGGTCTGAGGATGGGCCACTGAAGAAAACTTGTGCCATATGCCCATGTTTGCCGTAAATGCCCTGAAGGTGCTGCAGTCGAATTGTCTGCCATTGTCAGATATGAGTACTCTCGGTATGCCAAACCTGCAGATGATGTTTCCCCATACGAAGTCTATCATCTTGCGAGCTGTGATCGTGGCTATTGCTTCTGCCTCTGGCCATTTGGAGAAGTATTCTACAGCCACCACTACGAATTTCCTCTGTCCCGTGGTCTTGGGGAAGGGTTCTAGGATGTCTATTCCCCATTGTGAGAATGGCCATGGACTGGATATGCTGGCTTGAGGAGTGGCTGGGACTTTGATGGCGTTAGCAAATCTTTGGCATACGTTGCACCTTCGGACAAACTCTTCTGTCTCCCTTTTAACAGTGGGCCAGTAGTACCATTGCCTGAATATTTTATTGGCTAAGGTCCCTGCTCCTTTGTGAGCTCCGCACATTCCCTTGTGTATCTCTTCCTTCACCTTTGTAGCCTCATCCGGGCTCACACACCGGAGCCACGGGCTGGATTTCCCTTTTCTATATAAGGTCCCCCTTATTGCTTGATAATTGGCAGCACGAGCTGCTATCTTTCTAGCTTCATCTTTGTCCTCAGGGAGCTTTCCCTTCTCCAGGTATTCTAGGTATGGGGTCATCCAGGTCGGGCTTTGTTCCACCTGCAAAACCGTGTTTGTTTTATTAAAAGCAGGCGTGTGGACGTGCTGTATGTACACTTCATCGGGGAGTTGTTCTAATTCTTCTTTGGACAACCGACTAAGCAGGTCGGCTTCCTCATTTTCTTCTCGAGGTATTCTTTGAAATTTGATGGGAACTCCCCGATCTATGAGTTTAGCCTCTATAGCCTTTACTTTTGCCAGGTAGCTCTGCATGGTTGGGTCTCTGGCTTGATATGCCCCAGTTATCTGGTTGACCACCAGCTGTGAGTCGCTATTTACTTCGAGGTCAGTTGCCCCTACTTCCATTGCCACCAGCATCCCATTTATTAAGGCTTCATACTCCGCCATGTTATTGGAGGCTTTGAATTCTAAGCGTAGGGCGTAGCAAACCTTAAATCCTCCAGGCCCCTTAAGCATTATTCCAGCACCGCTGCCTTCGGCGCCTGAAGCGCCGTCTACATATTACTTCCAGCTGAACTTTTGGGAAGGTTCTTCCTTTCTTTCCTTCCCCGACACTTCCGAAGATGATTCTCCTTGTTCCTCACTGAATGTGCACTCTGCTATGAAATCAGCAAGGGCCTGAGATTTTATGGTTGTTCGAGGTCGATACTCTAGGCAATAAGGACTAATCTCAATGGACCAAGCTAGCATCCGACCTGAGGTCTCCGGTCTATGCAAAATCTTCTTCAGGGGTTGATCTGTCATTACTATTCCCTGATGGCTTTCCAGATAAACCCTGAACTTTTGGACTGCCAGTAGTAGGGCGTATGCTATCTTCTCAATATTCAAATATCTGACCTCGGCGTCTTTAAGCACCTTGCTGACATAGAAAATAGGCTTCTGCTCTCCTTCTTCCACCCTTACCAATACGGCGCTGACTGCTTGTTCAGAGGCTGCCAGGTATATCAGAAGTTCCTCCCCTTCCCTGGGACTACTAAGCACGTGAGGCGAGCTGAGATAGCTTTTGAGTTCTTTGAAGGCTTCTCGACAGTCTTCTGTCCATTCGAAGTTTGGCACTTTCCTCAGCTTCTTGAAGAATGGTAAACACTTTTCTGCCGACCTCGACATGAATCGATTAAGCGCCACTACTCTCCCGGTCAGTCTCTGGACGTCCCTTACACAGGTCGATTCTGGCATATTCAGTATGGCTTCTACCTTCTCTGGGTTGGGCTCGATGCCTTTCCCACTCACCATGTACCCCCGGAATTTTCCCCCTCTGATGAAGAAGGCACATTTCGCTGGGTTCAACTTCATTCTGTACTGGTCTAATACTCCGAATACCTCCCTCAAATCTGCTATGTGCTGCTGGAAAGTTAGGCTTTTGACTACCATATCGTCTACATAAACCTCTATGTTTCTGCCGATCTGGCTTTTGAAGATTTTGTTCATCAGTCTTTGGTATGTTGCCCCGGCGTTTTTTAGCCCGAAGGGCATGGCTTTGTAGCAGTATGTCCCATCTTCTGTTATGAACGAGGTCTTTTCTTCATCTAACCTGTCCATTGGGATTTGATGATAGCCAGACATAGCATCCAAAGAAGACATGTAATCGAAACCGGCCATAGAGTCAACCATTTTATTAATATCAGGGAGGGGATAACAATCTTTGGGACAGGCCTGATTTAGGTCAGTGAAATCTATGCATGTCCTATATTTGCCATTGGCTTTTTTGACTAGTACAGGATTAGCTAACTACTGTGGGTACATGACTTCGGATCAAGCATAATTTAGCCACATTTTTATCATAATTATTATTATTATTTATTTACACATTTTTTAGTTTAATTTATGGTTTTTATCTTGTTTTTACAGAAAAGGAAGAAATTGGAAAATTGGAGAAAAAGTGCAGAAAATTCACAGAAAAGTGATTGGGTCAGTGATTTGCCCAAAACACTCAAATCACCGGGCAAATCACTTTGATAGCAGAAACTGACAGCAGAGCTGGAAATTGGGCAGAAAACAGAAATCCAAATTTTCAGAAGTCCAAATCCAACCCAATCACTGCCAACATAAAACCAAGAGCCACGAAAGAGTTTCTCATCCAAGGAATTCTAATTGCAATTAAATTCAACATCAAAAGAGGAGTCAAACACCAAATCAAAAAGGGATTTCAAAACCCTATATAGATAGAATTCTTCAGCTATAAAAGGAGAGCCTCCAAACCAGCAAAATCATCTTCTGATCAGCTATTGAGCCTTCTCTTCCTCTCGCCATAAACTCTGCAGCTCTTCCCTTTTCTTTTGTTTTCATCTTTTGTGTATTTAGTCCATTATGTGTGGTTAATTTCCATCCTTTTTAGTTGAAGATTGGTGAATTTCAGATTTTGTGATGAATTGGGAGATTTAAATCTCCATTATTAAACTTCTATTTATTTCTAATATTTATGCAATTTGATCTTTCTATAATTGTTGCTTTACTTTTAGAATCAATAAGGGCCCATTGCTTTTAATTGCTTGAGTAATAAATATTTAAATAATTTAAGTCCGTAATTGCTTAGAATATTTAAACTCACATTTAATCAAGTTGTATGATCTAAAATTGACCACGCGGTTGGCAAGGTTAGAATTAGGTTTCTCTAAGTCTTAATACAGTTAACAGTTGTTCGATACCAAAGGCCCTAAGGACGTTCCTTGACAACTTGTTAACTAGTGTTTGATTAGCGAACGTTTCCTAATCAAACTAGAACTAAGGAGGAATTTGGATTGTGAGAAGCGTCTTCCACATCCAAAACTAATTTATTGGAATAAATAGGAGTGTTAAAGAATCAATGATCAATTCTAAACAATCTGAAATAAGATCCATACTTCAACTAGAAACTTTTCTCTTATTGAAATTTCTCATTTATTGAAGTTATTGCTTTCTTTTGCCATTTAATTCACTATCATCAAAACAAAACCCCCCTCTTTTATTTACTTGTTATTTACTTTACCTAGTCATTATTAGGAAAATCTTTGGTGTCAATTCCCTGTGGTTCGACCATATTGCCACTATCTATAAATTTATTTTGTTAGTTGATAATAGGTTTATTTTTTACGGCTTCGACAACCGCCTATCAAAAATTGGCGCCGTTGCCGGGGAATTGATTTAAACTAACGTATTTTTCTTTTATGATCAGGGCTGATCGTAAAGAAGCTCTTATTTACGATCCAGAAATTGAACACACTGCCAAGACCTTACAAGCATGGCTACGGTAAGTATGTCTTTTCTCTCTTCTCAAATTTCTGAACTAACCTCTATTGTGAGAAATTATGGTCAAGCTCGACAAGTTCAACAACTTCAATAAGCACATGCATTTGAAAGATTCTATGGACAGCCAAGACATAATCCCTACCTTGACACATACAATACAGGTTGGGGAGACAATCTGAGCTATGGCTATGCTAGGACAGACCACTACCATGACTACCAAAGAGATCTGCAATATAATCCAGGTTGGAGGGACCATCCAAATTTCAGCTATGCAAGGGGAAATCAATATCCAAGCTACCAGCAAAGGAATCAAGCTCAAGCTGCACCTCAGAACCCCAATGTACCTCTTGAAGATATTGTGAAGAATTTAGCAAATACTGTGCAAGTCTTGAGAAACAAGTGAGCCAAATGGCCACTTCAATGAGCAAATTTGAGTCTCAAGGGAAGCTACCCTCCCAAACTGAGATAAATCCAAGACAAAATATTAGTGCCATCACATTGAGGAGTGGAAAAGAGTTGCAAGACAATGGGGTTGAAAAATTGCAAAAAACAGGCCATGGAGGAAAATCTGCCAGAAAGTGATCAGAGCAGTGATTTGCCCAAATCACCAAACGATTTGCCCAAATCACCAGATCAGGCAGAACCCAGTCCAGGGCAGAAACAACAACCAGTAGAGAAATTCAAGGTACCTCCTCCCTTTCCAAAGAGATTTGCAAGGTCCCAAAAAGAAAAAGAGGAGAAAGAAATACTTGAAACATTTCGCAAGGTGGAAATCAACATACCCCTACTTGATGCTGTAAAGCAAATTCCAAGGTATGCCAAGTTTCTCAAAGAGCTATGCACCAACCGAAGGAAACTTGCTGAACGTGAAAAGGTAAGTGTGGGGGAGTGTGTTTCAGCTGTCATCCAAAGGAAACTTCCAACCAAATGCAAGGATAGAGGAATGTTCGCAGTTTCATGCAAAATAGGCAATGTAGGGATAAAGAAGGCCATGTGTGACCTTGGAGCTTCAATAAATGTCATGCCTCTTTCCATTTTTAACCTGTTAAATGCAGGTACACTCAAGGGCACCAGCATTGTGATCCAATTAGCTGACCGATCCATTGTCTACCCCAAAGGAGTGCTAGAAGATGTGTTGGTGCAAGTGGACCAATTAGTCTTTCCAGCAGATTTTTATGTTATTGACATGGAGGAAGACAAGAGCAACACCACCTCTGATATCCTACTTGGAAGACCATTCTTAAGTACAGCAAGAACTAAAATTGATGTGCATAATGGCACATTGACTATGGAGTTTGAAGGGGAAGTTATCAAATTTAATGTTTATGATGCCATAAAATTCCCCAATGATGTTTCTCCTGTTTATGGCCTTGATGTTATTGATGATTTAAGTCAAAAAATTTTTGATTTTGATCAAGAAAATTTACTTTATGATGGTCTTTGCAGGAAAGGAGAAGTGGACAGCAACATCACTGAAGCAGAAAAAACAGCAGACTGTTGTAACTTGCTGGATGTGGGTGATTTGCCCAGTGATTTGCCCAGATCACCAGATAATCTGCTCAAATCACAGACCAAATCACTGGAGCAGACAGACTTGACAGAGAGTGATTTGCCCAGATCACCAGATAATCTGCCCAAATCACAGCCCAAATCAGACAGCAAACAGCAGAAATCAGCACAGACAGCAACTGCACCAGAACTGAAACCATTGCCCAGCCACCTCAAATATGCCTACTTGGGAGCTGGAAATTCACTTCCAGTAATTATTTCTAACCAGCTCAGCCAAGAAGAAGAGGAAAAGCTCCTTGATGTGTTAAGGAAGCACAAGAAAGCAATTGGGTGGACCTTGGAGGACATAAAGGGTATCTCACCATCAACATGCATGCATAGGATTCTCATGGAGGATGAATACAAACCTGTTCGTGAGGCACAAAGAAGGCTGAATCCACCAATGATGGAGGTTGTGAAGAAGGAGATAGTGAAACTCCTAGATATTGGGGTCATCTACCCCATTTCTGACAGTAAATGGGTAAGTCCTATTCATGTGGTACCAAAGAAGACTGGGATTACCATTATCCCTAATTCTGAAGGAGAGCTAGTACCCACTCGTGTGCAAAATGGGTGGAGAGTTTGCATGGACTACAGGAAGCTCAACATAGCTACAAGGAAGGACCACTTTCCCTTGCCATTCATGGACCAAATACTTGAGAGACTTGCTGGAAAAAGCCATTACTGCCTCCTTGATGGATATTCAGGATTTTATCAAATCCCCGTTGCACCTGAAGACCAAGAGAAGACCACTTTCACATGCCCATTTGGCACCTTCGCATTTAGGAGGATGCCCTTTGGTCTTTGCAATGCACCAGCCACTTTCCAAAGGTGCATGATGAGCATTTTTTCTGACTATGTGGAGAAGATCATTGAAGTCTTCATGGACGATTTCACGGTGTATGGAAACTCATTCCATGAATGCCTAGCCAACTTGGAGAAAATACTTCAAAGGTGTTTGGAGACAAATCTAGTCCTCAACTACGAGAAATGCCACTTCATGGTCAGCCATGGCTTAATCTTAGGCCATATTGTTTCAGCAAAAGGGATTGAGGTGGACAAAGCCAAAATTGACACCATCAAAAATCTGCCCTATCCAACCAGCATTAGGGAGATTAGATCATTCCTTGGACATGTTGGTTTTTACAGGAGGTTCATCAAGGATTTCTCCAAGATAACTCAGCCTTTGTGCAGGTTATTGCAGCAAGATGTTCCATTTGAATTTGATGACAGCTGCAAAATAGCTTTTGATTTGATCAAATCACTGCTAATTTCTGCCCCAGTCATCCAGCCACCTGATTGGACCCTTCCATTTGAGATCATGTGCGATGCCAGCAACTTTGTTGTTGGTGCAGTGTTGGGACAGCGTGTAGGGAACTCTCCTCATGTTATTCATTATGCTTCACGCACCCTAGATGCTGCACAATGCAATTATTCAACCACGGAAAAGGAATTGCTGGCTGTGGTGTTTGCATTGGAGAAGTTTCGGTCCTATCTACTTGGGACAAAGGTGATTATATACTCAGATCATGCTGCACTAAGATATTTAATCAAGAAAAAGGAGTTCAAACCTAGGCTGGTGCGATGGATATTGCTATTGTAAGAATTTGACTTGGAGATTCGTGACAAGAAGGGAAAAGAGAATATTGTGGCTGACCACCTCAGCAGAATTTTTTCAGAACTGGAGCCATGCCCCATCAATGAGACCTTCCCTGATGAGCACCTTTTTGCTGTCCAAGAAGAGGAACCATGGTATGCTGATATTGTTAATTTCCTTGCCACAGGTGATTTGCCCACTGATTTGCCCAAACACATGAGAGATAAGATCAAGAAAGATGCAAGGTATTATGTGTAACAGCCTGGCCCCGTACGACCGGCCCTGTTACCGCTCACAGCCCGTGACCTTCCTCTGGGCCCAGCCACTGTGAGCAGCTCTTAACATCCCTTCACCCTCACGGGTTCCAGGCAGGATTTGTCCCTCGGGGGAGCCATTACGGCCCGCCCTAGCCCGAGTGGATTTGGCCCAATTCCTTCCTCTGGGAATTAGGTCGCCTCCCCCACTGCTCGAACCCTTGACCTCCCACTTTAAGGGAATAGTCTGGTGAGAGTGAGTACCAATTGTTGGAACAATTGTTGGAACAATTGGTACTCACTCTCACCAGACTATTCCCTTAAAGTGGGAGGTCAAGGGTTCGAGCAGTGGGGGAGGCGACCTAATTCCCAGAGGAAGGAATTGGGCCAAATCCACTCGGGCTAGGGCGGGCCGTAATGGCTCCCCCGAGGGACAAATCCTGCCTGGAACCCGTGAGGGTGAAGGGATGTTAAGAGCTGCTCACAGTGGCTGGGCCCAGAGGAAGGTCACGGGCTGTGAGCGGTAACAGGGCCGGTCGTACGGGGCCGGGCTGTTACATTATGTGTGGGATGAGCCTTACCTATGGAAGCATTGTGCAGACCAAGTGATCCGAAGATGCATCCCAAATCATGAGATTTCTTCTGTCCTAACTTTCTGCCACTCTTACAGTTGTGGGGGACACTTTGGGCCATGCAAGACAGCCTTGAAAATACTTGAAAGTGGGTTATTTTGGCCTAACATCTTCAGAGATTCTTATTTATTTTATAGGTCATGTGCAAGATGCCAACAAACGGGAAACCTTGGCAACCGAAGTGAAATGCCACAAGCCCCCATCATGGTGTGTGAAATCTTTGACATATGGGGTATTAACTTCATGGGGCCATTCCCGCCTTCCTTTGGCAACACCTACATACTCCTAGCTGTGGATTATGTGTCCAAGTGGATTGAAGCCAAGGCAACAAGGGCTGATGATACTAAAACAGTTTGTGACTTTGTAAAATCCCACATTTTCTCAAGATTTGGCCTGCCCAAGGCCATAATCAGTGACCGAGGCACCCATTTTTGCAACAAGGTAGTAGAATCTCTCCTCAAGAAGCACCATGTCATCCATAGAACCTCTACTGCCTATCACCCTCAAACAAATGGGCTGGCTGAAGTGTCAAATAGGAAGATCAAGTCCATCTTGGAGAAAACGGTCTGCCCAAATCGCAAGGACTGGAGTACACGCCTCAATGATGCCTCATGGGCATATAGAACAGCATATAAAACCCCAATTGGGATGTCTCCATATAGGCTGATTTATGGGAAAGCTTGTCATCTACCCGTGGAACTTGAACACAAAGCCTATTGGGCTGTGAAGAGCTGCAATCTTAATGAAAAAGAAGCTGGAGCCAACAGAAAGTTGCAACTTCAAGAGCTTGAAGAAATTCGGCGTGATGTATATGAAGCTTCATGGGATTACAAAACAAAGACCAAAGCCTTCCATGACAAAAATATCTCCAGAAAACACTTCCAGGTTGGTGATAAAGTCTTACTTTTTGATTCAAGATTCAAATTATTCCCTGGGAAGCTTCGGTCTAGGTGGATTGGGCCATTCTTGGTTGAGCATGTCTATCCACATGGAGCTATTGACATACGGAGTCCACAAACAAGCAAGGTTTTCAAGGTTAATGGACACCGTTTGAAGAAATTTTATGAAGGATTTGCTGTTCATCTTGTGGAAGAAATCCCTTTGGATTCCCCTTCCTTAATCCAATGATCAAGGCAGAAAGTCCAGCCCAAGATAGAAAACAGGGCGCTACTAGGAGGCAGCCCAAAGGCAGTGATTTGCCCACTGCTTGCCCAAATCGCCGGGCAAATCGACTGAATGCACCATAATCACAAGTGATCGGGGCAGTGATTTGCCCAATTGCCCAGATAATTTGACCAGATCACCGGTCCAATCGCAAAATCAAGCACATCATCAGCAAAGGGCGTGAACAGTACCAGCCCAGCAACTGCAAAGAAGGAGTGATCTGGCCAAGTGATTTGCCAAATCACTGGTCAAATCAACCTGTCAAGAATCCAGAGGGCCAGCATTAAATGATCAGGGCAGTTCACATACCCAAATCACTTTAAGTAGTCTTTTCTCTTATTTTTTTTTACTTTTTACGCAACTTACTGTTTTCATCTCTTCTTCTTCAAGAATTTCTTCTCCAACCACCACTCACCCACCGGCGAACTCAAGACCACCATGGTCCGAATCAAGATGAAGGCCACCGGCGGACCGTTCATGTGGAAGAAACTAGGGCTACTGAGACCACCCAGTCCCTCTGACAGTGACGATGAAGCGTGGGACACCACCCCACCAATCACCACCAACACCGAAACACCACCGGCTACAGGTATAGCAACAGGACGCACCGACTCACCGGCCGTCCAGACATATCGCAGGCAAAAGAAACGGCAAAGAACGCCACCACCACCATCCACAATAGCCCCGATGGCAAACCCTGCAGGCGAAATGCTACCTGAAGCCACCACTTCCTCCGGCCACGGCCAGAAATGGCCAAGAACACAGTTGCCACTGAGATCAGAGCCAGAGCCAGAATCCACCATTGCCATACATCCCGCAGGACACAAAGAAAGTGGTACGCCCAGTGATTTCACCAGCAATGTGCCAAGCGCTATGCCCAGCGATGTGCCTAGCGATGTGCCCACTGATACACCCAGCAATGTGCCAAGCGCTATGCCTAGCGATGTGCCCACTGATGCGCCCACGGACTTGCCAAGTGATATGCCTAGCGACACACTCAGTGATATGCCCAGTAATCTGCCCAGTGCTTGCCCAAGTCACTGGCCAAATCACCCACAGGCCAGGAAGTCGCTTTCCCTTTTCTCCTTCATTTCTCTATATATATATTCAAACATTAAGGACAATATTTGGGATAGGTGTGGGGGTACTTGAGAGTATTTATTCACTGATCACACCATCTTTTGATTTCTTTTTGTTTCTTTTTGTTTCTTTTTGTTTCTTTTTGTTTCTTTTTGTTTCTTTTTGTTTCTTTTTGCATTATTCTTACCCCTTTTTGCACACACCAGAATTTTTTTCACACTTTTTGCATACACACACAGAATTTTGTCTTAGCTTTTGCTCTACTCAACATAGATAACAAAGTTAAAAGAGTTTCCTTATCTCATGACCCCATTGATTTGCCACCCCTTTAAGCTTAAATTGAATTATTCACAGTATATTACCTTCACTTAGGGAGTTTTTCTCTTGAATTGAATCCTCAAATTTGCTAAGGTCAAGGGAAATAAAAATATAAATACATGCAAACACAAAGTTAGTGGAACTCCCTAAGAGCTGATTTGCCCAAACTATCATGAAAAACCAGCATAAAGCACAAACCATAAACATGTTCCAATGGTCTAAGACTATGAACTGAGCCTAATAGCCACTTGGAGAAGTGACTGACTGAGTAACCGGGGGTTGTATCACCCATGTACACAATCGCGTAAAAAGGTCAGTGACTTTTTCAAGCAAATAAGTTTCGATGGTCTAGACTATGAACAGAGCTAGTAGCCACTTGAACAAGTGACTAACTGAGTAACCGGGGGCGTATCACCCATGTACACAATCGCGTAAAAAGGTTAGTGACTTTTTCAGGCAAGGATAAGAATAAGTGCTGCTGAAAATAAAAATAAAAATTAAAAGGAGAAAGAGAGAAGGTGGCAAGTCACTCCTAGGGGTTGCATTAAACCTAACATAAAGGAATAAGCATGACTGAGTCAAAAACCTTTCTCTTGACCATGGTAGGTGAAAGGAAACGAGGAAAGGAGAGGATGACCTTAGTGCATGTAATCTATACTGTGATAATTCAGATTAGGAGTCTAGGGGGGGCTGAGTAAGTGGTACTTAGGCTCTAAAGAAAAAGGGGTTTGATTGGCTAAGTTATTTGTTGCTTGAGGACAAGTAAAAAGCTAGGTGTGGGGGTATTTGATCAAGCATAATTTAGCCACATTTTTATCATAATTATTATTGTTTATTTACACATTTTTTAGTTTAATTTATGGTTTTTATCTTGTTTTTATAGAAAAGGAAGAAATTGGAAAATTGGAGAAAAAGTGCAGAAAATTCACAGAAAAGTGATTGGGTCAGTGATTTACCCAAAACACTCAAATCACCGGGCAAATCACTTTGACAGCAGAAACTGACAGCAGAGCGGGAAATGGGGCAGAAAATAGAAATCCGAATTTTCAGAAGTCCAAATCCAACTCAATCACTGCCAACATAAAACCAAGAGCCACGAAAGAGTTTCTCATCTAAGGAATTCCAATTGCAATTAAATTCAACATCAAAAGAGGAGTCAAACACCAAATCAAAAAGGGATTTCAAAACCCTATATAGATAGAATTCTTCAGCTATAAAAGGAGAGCCTCCAAACCAACAAAATCATCTTCTGATCAGCTATTGAGCCTTCTCTTCCTCTCGCCATAAACTCTGCAGCTCTTCCCTTTTCTTTTCTTTTCATCTTTTGTGTATTTAGTCCACCATGTGTGGCTAATTTCCATCCTTTCTAGTTGAAGATTGGTGAATTTCAGATTTTGTGATGAATTGGGAGATTTAAATCTTCATTGTTAAACTTCTATTTATTTCCAATATTTATGCAATTTGATCTTTCTATAATTGTTGCTTTATTTTTGAATCAATAAGGGCCCATTGCTTTTAATTGCTTGAGTAACAAATGTTTAAATAATTTAGGTCCGTAATTGCTTAGAATATTTAAACTCACATTTAATCAAGTTGTATGATCTAAACTTGATCACGCGGTTGGCAAGGTTAGAATTAGGTTTCTCTAAGTCTTAATGCAGTTAACAGTTGTTCGATGCCAAAGGCCCCAAGGACGTTCCTTGGCAACTTGTTAACTAGTGTTTGATTAGCGAACGTTTCCTAATCAAACTAGAACTAAGGAGGAATTTGGATTGTGAGAAGCGTCTTCCACATCCAAAACTAATTTATTGGAATAAATAGGAGTGTTAAAGAATCAATGATCAATTCTAAACAATCTGAAATAAGATCCATACTTCAACTAGAAGCTTTTCTCTTATTGAAATTTTTCATTTATTGAAGTTATTGCTTTCTTTTGCCATTTAATTCACTATCATCAAAACAAAACCCCCCTCTTTTATTTACTTGTTATTTACTTTACCTAGTCATTATTAGGAAAATCTTTGGTGTCAATTCTCTGTGGTTCGACCCTATTGCCACTATCTACAAATTTATTTTGTTAGTTGATAATAGGTTTATTTTTTACGGCTTCGACAACCGCCTATCAACTTCCCTAATAAAGCCTGCCTCTTCTAGCTTCAGTACCTCCTCTTTAGTAGCCTGTTGCTTCTCCCTTCCTACTACCCTCTTCTTCTGCTTTACCGGTCTAGCTTCAGGGAGGACATTCAACTTGTGCGTCATCACTTTTGGGTCAATCCCGGGCATGTTAGAAGGCTTCGAGGCGAAGCTTGATGCGTGACTTCGAATCAAGGCCATGACCTCAATTTTCTGTTCTTTGGTGAGGCCGACGTTGAGATTGAAGACTTTATCTGTTTCTACTTCTGATAAGGGAAAAATCTCCAGTTCCCCCACCGGCTCTGTCCTGGCCTCTGTTTTCTCGTCCCTAACTTCCAAGACTTCTGAATCCAGCCTTTCCTCTGTTGGGCTCGACTCTGCCACCGTAGCTAGGTACACTGCCCTTGCTTCCTCCTGGCTTCCCCGAACTACTCCCACCCCTGCTTCTGTTGGGAACTTCATCGCCAGATACCTGATACTGGTGACGGCCTCAAAGTCAAACAGCACAGGTCTTCCCAGGATCGCGTTGTAGCTCAGGGGGTGTTTAGCCACCAGGAACACCGCATAATGGGTGCGAGTCCTTGGTGCCTCTCCCAAAGTAAGGGCTAGCTTTACTTTCCCTTCCACTGTCACTGGTGTTCCTCCAATCCCTTTAATCGGGGCTTGGTCCCGAACCAGTTGCTCTTCAGGAATTCCCATCTGCTGGAAGACTCGGTAAGGCAGCAGGTTCACTTTGCTTCTGTCATCCACCAAGATCTTCTTTACCCGGTAGTTGTGAATGACAGTTTTAATGACAAGGGCGTTGTCGTGAGGCATCTGAACACCCTGAGCATCCTCCGAGGAGAAAGTGATGGTCGTTGAAGAGTGCTCGACGATCTGCATGACCTCAGCACTGCTGTTTTCTCCCTCTCTACTCCTCTTTTTCCCCCTTCGGCTCATCCGACCCCCTGTGCCTCCTACGATCATATTGATCGTCCTACTGGATCTATCATTTACAGGGTTAGCTCCCATTCTTCTCGGCGTTTGGACTGTCGGATTGGGCTGAGGTCTCTATCCTTCCGGTTTCTTCACGAAGTTCTCCAGGTGTCCTCTTTTTATCAACCTCTCGATTTCTGCGATCAACTGGAAACAGTTATTGGTGTCATGGCCATGAGTGCGATGGAACTGATAGTATTTGTTAGGATTTCGCTGGTCGGCTTCTGTTCTCAGGGGTCTGGGCCACTCTACGAATTCTTTGTCTTGGACGGCAATGAGTACTTCAGCTCTAGAAGCGTTAAGTGGGGTCGGCTTCTTTGGGACCCACGGAGGGAGTGGCCTTTGTTCTGCGACCCGAGGAGGGAGAGGTCTTTGGTCCCTTCGTTCCCAGGGCTGTCTGTAAGGCTCAGGCCTTTTGCCATGTTTCCTCTCATGCTTCTCCGGCCTCCTTTCCTCCGGGGCTTTCTCCTTACCTTCCGCTCCCTTGGCGAATCGGCTTGTCACTAAGGCATCATCCTGCCTTATATACTTTTCAGCCCTCTGCATTAGCTCGGCTAGTGAGGTCGGAGGCTTCCTGCTTAGTGAGCCGAAGAACTCAGCAGAGGTCGTTCCCTTCTGCATGGCTTCCACCGCCCTTCCCTCATCGAGCTCGGGAATTTGCAGAGCCTCCGTATTGAAACGAGCGACATACTCCCTGAGCGATTCATCTCTTCTCTGCTTGATTGTTTCCAGGTAGCTCGTCTTTCTATCCGCAGGCACCCCGGCAATAAACCAGCTGATGAAGCGAGTGGCCAGATCTCCAAAACTGCTGATACTTCCAGCCTCAAGGTTATTAAACCACGCCCTCGCTGGCCCCGAGAGCGTCATTGGGAATGCCTTGCACATCAAGGCATCTGACAGAGTCTGCAGCTCCATAAAAGTCTTGTAGTTGAGGACATGCTCTCGTGGGCTTCCAGCTCCGTCATAAGCCGTCATTGATGGCATCGTAAACTTCTTTGGAATGGTCTCCTGCTGTACCCGCTTCGAGAAAGGTGAAGAAGCGGGCAGGAAGGTTTGGCTCTGATCCTTCTTTTCCAGCTCGGCCAAGAGTTGCTCTCTCAACTTCTGCAGCTTTTGGTCTACATTCTCATCTTCTAGCCTGGGTTTCTTCTCTAGGTGGTATTCCTCCTCCTCTGCTTCACTTCTCGTCCACTTGGTTGTCCCGGCGGAATAGTTGTCAGCCTCATCATTCTCTATCATCTCCCTCACCCTCCTTCCATGGACTCGGGCCTCCGGTTCTTCTTCTTCCCCGGCTCTTCTTCCTCTTTCTCCGGTACCACGGCTGCTGGTTTGAAGACGGTCGAGGGCAGGTTAGGGCTCATTGGTTTGGGATTCTTCTACCACTGGGAGTGTATTTATCGGGGTGTTGAGGCCCCTTTGTTGCATTATCTGCCCCAACCAGTGGGCAGTGTTCTGCAGTTGGAGGGCCATGGTTTGAAGGTCCTGGTTGGATAAGGTAGCGGTGGGAGCATTCCCTGCCAAGCTTAGCGAGGGATTGAGAGGAATGAGTGTTTGGTTGTTTAGTGTTGTAGGGCTAGAAAAGGAGAACTGCTGCCCCTCTTGGGCAGAGCTCAAGTCATTTGGGATGTTAAGGTTGCTTTCATTGTGATTAACCATCGTGGATCTCAGTGGGTTTTGTTAAGAGTGGAACTCCGGTGATGAAAAGATCTCCTTCATTTCCCACAGACGGCGCCAATTGATGATCTGAGATTCAGAAAATAGGGTTACAATGGGTTCTGTAAAACTGAAAAAGCTTAGACCTAGAGGAGAGTATTTCTCCTTTTATATGTTTCCTTTTGTCTGCTAGTGACAAACTAATAGCACGTATATCATTGGTCCACCTGTCCCTGCTACGTTGATATGGACGTACGAGGGAATCAGATCTCTGCTCCATGCGTAACGGCCTCTGATTCTTTCAGTACGCATATGCGGGTGGATCCACACGAGGGACATGCGGATCTACTTCCTGAATATCAAAAAAATAAAAGAACTTTTAAATTTTTTAGGGAACACTTTTTTCTAAACTACTGTTTTAACTCACAAACATACTAAATTAGGGTAGATTTTAAAAATTATTAAGGTATGGATTAAAGTAGGAATTGATTAATATAACAGATAATTATAAAAAATTTTATAGTATATATATATATATATATAATTAAATTAATTAAATAAAATAGTAAAAAAAATTTAATAATTAGGATAAACTGCAATTTAGTCCCTCTGATTTAGTGAAATACAACCTTTCATCCTTCTGTTTTAAAAAACCTTCAATTTAATCCTTCACATTTAAAAAAACTGCAAAATAGTTCCTACCATCAAATTTTCAATTAACCTTCCATTTATTTTAATAAAAATGACTAAACTACCATTTTCTCCTCATCCTTCTCATTTTTTTCCCGATCCTTTTCTTCCTTTTCTCCTCATCTTCCTCTTCCTCCTCCTCCTCCTCCTCCTCCTCCTCTTTCTTTTTCTTCTTCTCCTTCTCTTTCTTTTCCCGATTCTTTCTCCTCCTTCTCCTTCTCCTCCTCCTTCTTCTTCTTCTTCTTCTTTTTCTTCTTCTCCTTCTCCTTCTTTTCCCGATCCTTTCTCCTCCTTCTCCTTCTCCTCCTCCTCCTCCCGATCCTCTTCTTCCTTTTCTCCTCATCCTCGTCCTCGTCCTCGTCCTCCTCCTCATTCTTCTTCTTCTCCTCCTCCTCCTTCTTTTCCCGATCCTTTCTCCTCCTCCTCCTCCTCCTCCTCCTCCTCCTTCTCCTTCTTTTCCCGATCCTTTCTCCTCCTCCTCCTCCTCCTCCTCCTCCTTCTTCTATGTTGGGATGGAGTGAATACTGTTTGGTTGAGTTTTTTTACTTAAAGGGTAGTTTAGTTATTTTAATTAAAATAAACGGAAGATTAACTGAAAATTTGATTGTAGGGACTATTTTGCAGTTTTTTTAAATGTGAAGAATTAAATTGAAGGCTTTTTAAAACAAAGGGACGAAAGGTTGTATTTCACTAAACCAGATGGACTAAATTGCAATTTATCCTAATAATTAAATAATATTTTAATTTTTTTAAATTAAGAAATTAATTAATAAAATTTTTTTTCAAAGCATAAATAAATAAATCTTTAGCACCTTCACACCACAATGGTGTACATTGCCTTTGCCACCACTAAGAATGATAAAGAGTTAGGTCCTTGCAGGTATCTATCCAATCCAGTTCTATTGGAATGTGTTCAAATAGGTTTAATTATCTTTATCGAATTAAGATTTTTTATATTGGATAAATTTAAATTACAAATAAATAAGTTTTTACATAATGTTAAACTTATTTTATTATACAAAATTTTATAAATTTAATTGAATTTTAAATAAAATCTATTTTAAAATTATTTTCATTATTTAGTATAATACTTAAAATGCAGAATTAATTAAACTCTAAACAACTCATATTGGACATACTTTTATAATTAGAAATTTATTTACATTCATATCCTAAACTATTAGCAAAAGTAAAAGTTTATAATTTATAATTATTTCTGCATTAAAAAATTTTATATTTCATATATCTATAACAATTAACAAAAATAATTTCTCATTAACAATTATGAATAAAATATAATTTGTAAAAAGAAATAAGTCTTACATATTTTTAGGTAATAGTAATTAAATTCAAAATAAATTTGAAAACATATTAATTAAATTTAAATTCATATAAAATCATTATTATATATATTTAATTATCAAAAAACACATCAATTTAAGTCTATAATCATCAAAAAAATCTTGAAAAAGAGAATAGATGCCTTTATAAATACTAGAAAATAAAATTAATCTAGTTAGTAGTCAACAATGGTTAATTTTGAGAACTGTATGTCTTTATGATCTGATATTGTTATTGCAAGTTACTTGTCATCAAGTTGATAGAATTTATGTATATGATTAATGGAAAAGTTCACACTCGGATATTATGATTGTAATTTCTGAATTTTATCCATGAGAATGGATCATCGAAGGGCATAAGTGGAGGTGGAGGTATTCCGTAGGAGAGTAGAGGGTTTTTGGACTACTAGCTTACTTGGGTGTTGTAAGTCGACCCAAGCTGAACTGAGCTTGAGATTAGCTTGGGAATGAGGGTAAGGAAAGCATGTTGTTGAACTTGATTCCAAAGTGATATTGAGTTGCTTGTGAATGACAAGAGGGTTCCAATATGATATTTCTCAATAAATGGGATATGTTGGGTGTATCTATGCCAAGATACTGCCTTTGGGATAATGGTTTTGGGTTGAATTATAAAACAATAAAATACATGTACAAACTCAATTAAACCTAAATCAACTATAGAGAATCAGGTGCTTAGACCTGAAATAGAGAAATTCAGTTGATTGCAAACCAACGCTGCAAGACATTTAGTCTGATGATATTTAGTCCGATGAAAATATCCACAATTATATAGAATCTTCTGAGATAATATAAAAAAAGAAAATAGAATATCATATATATAAAAATTAAAAATTAAATAAAAAATATATGTAAATTAAATTATTATTTAGACTATCAGTAATAATAATAATAATGATTATAAGATTTGAAATAAAATAAAATAATAAAATTAATAGTTCAGTAAAATAGAATTCGTGAAACAATTAGGTACCCTTATTTCAATTGTATCTAATTTAATTAATTTATTTAATTAATAATCTTAAACTAATTGATCTCTCTCATAACTAAAATCAAACTAATTAATTAAAAATTATGACATATCTCTTTTTCTAAACACCGTAATTATTTTGCTTAAGACTACACAAATTAAATTTTAATTTTTTATTCTTAATCCAATTAATATTATTGTGATATTCAATTTCTAATTTAGTACTAAAATATTTCTGTCTCAGTATTAATCTAACTATAAAATCTTTCAAGTATTCCGTAGGTACTCAAAAGTATTAATTTTAAAATTGAATAATAGATGGTAAAATACATCAATTGAAATAAATTAAATAGAATTAATAATCTAAACTCCATTAAATCTCCTAGAAAAGGAATTTAGCTGTTCATGTTTAAGAATTTAATAATAAACTCAACTGAGGAATTATTCAAAATCATCTTGAACAATACATTAAAAGAAAAAAAACTCTATATGTGAATTTATCTTTCTGGATCTTTTAATTCTTGCTTTTTAAATTCCTCAGGATTTTCACCCAGCATAGGTATTTAAAAGTAAATAAAAAGTTCTTTTATCTCTCAATTATGATATATTTATACCCATTGAGCCTAGTCCGTAGTCTTAGGAGAAGATGGAAGGATTAAGACTTTTGGTAAAAAAAAAATATAAGGCAGAAAGCGAAACACAGGTGAATCATGAAAATATAGATTTACCGATTTAGACCCTCAAAATCTATCAAGATAAAAACACGGAGCTACCATGTTTTTGTTTGTTTCTTCAGAATCTTTAATTTTTTTGAATTTTTTTAGAGTGTATGTTTTTGTTTGTTTCTTCAGAATCTTTAATTTTTTTTAATTTTTTTAAAGTGCCTCTTTCATTTCTTGATTTGTTTGTAAAAACATCAAATAATAAATTAAAATTTAAAATTTAAAACTAAATATAAAAAATCTAATAAAACTAAAGAAAATCAATCAAGATAGATAAATGTAACTCAAAAATATATAATCAATTATGTAAAATTTTACCACATCACCTATTGAATTTATCTTTTAAAAATTTATTTTTCTTTTCAAAATCTAAATAGTTTATGAAAGTTATTAAATAATTTAACCATTCCTCATAAGATTTTTTTTATGTTTTAAATTTATTTTTTTTATAAATTTAAATAGTTTAATATATAATTTCAATTACATAAATTGAAGTAAATAAAACTAATTATTACTTTTTAATAATAAAAAGTTTTTCTATAAAAATAAATTAAATAATGAGTGAATAACTTATTTTTTAAATATTTTAAAAATTAAAAAATATACTTAAAATTAAAAACTTGAAAATTAAAATAAAATTTTTTAGATTATAAAATGATAGAGAAGTAGAGTGGTTATGGTTTTATTTATGAGAAAAGTACTACCATATTACAGAATTTTCAGAAAATTTACTATTTCATATCGAAAATTCACTATTTCATATCAATATCAAAATCCCTCGAGCAAAACATATTAAATAATATGTACAGTATTACAAATTTAACGTGGTGATGTATCTAAATAAATTTGAGAGGTCTCATATTCTACTTTTTCGATTTTTAATTCTCATTTTAAAAAAATATATATTAATAAAATTTTTAAAAAATTTAAAATTTAATAATAATTTTTTTTAGAGTTATGAGAAAATGGTAAATAATTAAAAAAAATTATCTAATTACTTCTTACAAATAAAAAAAATAAAACTAAATCCATAATTTACTCCTCGCTTTTTTATGAAAAGTCATTTTACCCTATTATTTTTATTTTTATTTTATTTAATCTTTTAATTTTTAAATTTTAAGTAATTTAATTTTTATAAAGTGAAAAAATTTACATATCATCACTTCCACTTTTAATTATCTAATAATTTAATATTTATAATATGATAGTGCATGAATATCAGAGGTTAATTGTAGTGATTAAATTATTTTACTCTATAAGTATTGAAAAAATAAATAGGATAAAATTAAAATTAAAATTAAGAAAGTAAAATGATTTTTTATGAAAAGCTCTATAAATAATATATAAAAATAACTTAAATAATAAGTGAATAATTTATTTTAAATATTTTTAAGAGAAAAAAAATAGGAATAGAGGATTTTAAAATTGCAATCTTGAAGATTTAAGAGTAAATTTTGTGAATTAGAAAATAATAAAAAGGAAAATATAGATGAGGAATTGAGGTAAAAATTATTTAGAGAGTTAAAGTATTATTTATTTAATATTTGAAGGAAAATTGTCAAAAAATTCCTCTAAATAATTTTCAGAATTTCAGGAAGTCATGAGACTTGGAATGACAAGGGGAGTTCCACTATGAGATTTGCCAATATGACTTCATAACGTATGAGTTGCTTTGTTGACTTTGGCAATAACTGTCCATGATCAGAGCATTTGAGATGATATTTTTGGTTGAATTCCACCATTTTTATTTAAAAAAAATCCATGGATATTAAAGAATTATTTTATTAATAAAGAAAGAAAAATAATAAAATGGTATTACCGGACAAAGAAAGCTGGCAAAGGAGAACTTTCCTTTGACAGAAAAAGCAAGAAAAGACATTGACATTCATTATAGATAGCACACGTCATATGTCGTCTTATACAAGAAAAATCTACTCTAGTGTTTATAAGTCAAAGAAATACGCTGATCAACATCTATAATTATTATTTTTAATTAAAATAAAAAAAAAATTTATTGATCAGTGTAATTATTTAAATGTGATAAAAGTCGTCCGCTGAAAATCTTTCGTGGAAAATAAATGTACATTGACGCCAAACTAAAGCTTTCCTGGAAAAGAAAAATGGAGAAGAGGCCGTCTTTCTTTTTTGCCTTGCTGTGCTGGTTCTTGTACGCGGCCAATCCTTGCACTTGCTCGCAAAATGACACTGATCGGCTTGCATTGTTATCTTTCAAACAAGCTATAGAACGAGACCCATTTCAAGTATTGAGTTCTTGGAACAATTCGCAACACCACTGCGATTGGCATGGAGTTTTCTGCAGTCGTCGACATCCTGGCAGAGTAATAGCCTTGATCCTCAGATCACGAGGCTTGGTGGGGCCTCTGTCTCCTCACATAGGAAACCTTTCTTTTCTTAGAGTCATTAACTTCCAAAACAATACCTTCTACGGCGAAATCCCACAAGAGATTGGTCGTCTTCAACGCGTCCGGCATCTCATACTATCCAACAATTCATTTGCTGGAAATATACCAGCAAACTTGTCTCGTTGCTCCAACCTTTTGTTTCTTGATCTCATCGACAACAAGCTCATCGGTAACATACCTGCCGAGTTAGGCTCTTTACCAAAACTTGGTGCTTTGGGCTTGGCAGCAAATAATCTTACAGGAAGGATTCCTCCTTCTATAGGGAATCTCTCATCTCTTTACCAAATCTCTATACGAACAAACAACTTGCATGGACAGATTCCTGAAGAATTTTCGCGACTTGGGAAGTTAAAAGACATGTTATTTGCAGAAAACAGTCTAAGTGGTGAGATTCCTCCAGGTCTCTATAACATCTCCAGCATTGAGATATTTAACATGAATCAGAATCAATTGCATGGAAGAATCCCAGCTGATGTTGGTCTTACTCTTCCAAGGTTGTCTTCCTTTGTACTTTCATATAACAAGTTTACTGGGTCGATACCTGTTTCGCTATCAAATGCTTCTGGGCTTATGAAAATTGTTCTATTCTCGAATAATCTTACTGGTTCAATTCCAAAATATCTTGGAATGATGCCCAATCTTCAGCATGTGATACTTGCAGTCAATCAGCTTAAGGGTGACTTAAGTTTTATTGATTCTTTAACTAACAGTTCTAGATTACTACAGATCAATGTTGCAAGGAATTTGCTCAATGGATCTATTCCCAAATCCATAGCCAATCTCTCAAAAACTATGTGGCTTCTGGGTCTGTCAGAAAATCAGTTGCAAGGTACCGTTCCTTTGGGTCTTGACAACCTTGTAAATTTGAGAATCTTGCAACTTGCTTGGAATCTTCTCTCTGGACCTCTTCTTACAGATTTCGGGAAATTTCAGAAATTGCAATATTTGACTTTGTCTGACAACAATTTCGGTGGAGCTATCCCATCTTCACTCAGTAATTTAACTTTTCTCAGTGTTCTTTACATGAGGAACAACAATTTACATGGAACTATACCTCCAGCTCTTGGCAATCTTCGTAGCTTGATCGAGTTAGATCTTCGTGACAATAGTCTCAATGGTTCAATTCCCCCAGAAGTGATCAGCCTTTTTTCTCTTTCTTTCGCACTTTCTTTATCTCACAATCAACTTACTGGTTCTGTTCCATTAGAAGTTGGCTCAATGCAAAACATTTTGCTGTTGGATTTATCAGACAATAGATTATCTGGCACAATTCCAAGCTCAATAGGAAAGTGTCTGAATCTAGAAGGGCTTTTTCTGGAGGGTAATTCATTTGAAGGAGAGATACCTCAGGCTCTTAGTACTTTGCAGGGTTTAAGAGAGCTGGATATTTCCCGGAATAATCTTTCTGGGAAAATTCCAGATTCATTAGTTGAGCTTGATGGGTTGAACCTTTTGAATATTTCTTTTAATAACCTTGAAGGAGAAGTGCCAAAACTGGGAATCTTCTTGAATTCAAGTGCTGTTTCATTGTTGGGAAACGATAATCTCTGTGGAGGTATTGCAGATTTGAAGCTTCCTCCTTGCCCTTTTCCGAAATCCAACAAGAATAAATTCTCCTCTTCACTAAAAATATCAATCTCAGTGGTTGGTGCTGCATTATTTTTACTGTTGTTGGTGGGTTTCTTATTTTTCTGGCGCAGGAAAAGAATGTCTAGAAGTAAAGGAATTTCAATGCCATCATTCAATCTGCCATTTTTGAGAATATCCTATGCAGAACTCTTCAAAGCCACAGATGGATTCTCTACGTCGAACGTAATCGGCTCCGGTAGCTACAGTTCTGTCTACAGAGGAATTCTTGAAGCAACAGGAAATGAAATAGCAGTCAAAGTGCTAAACCTGCAAAGAACAGGGGCATCTCAGAGTTTTATGTCGGAATGCAAAGCTCTTAAAAACATTAGGCACAGGAATCTCATCAAGATACTGAGTGCTTGTTCTAGCATTGATTTTGAAGGAAATGATTTTAAAGCTCTGATTTACGAATTCATGCCTAATGGAAGCTTGGATAAATGGCTGCATCCTGGCAATGCGAGGGAAGATGGGCATATGAATTTAATGCAGAGGCTGAACATTGCCATTGATATAGCTTCTGCAATAGAGTATCTTCATAATGGTTGCTCATCCACAATCGTCCATGGTGATTTAAAGCCGAGTAATGTTCTTCTAGATAATGAGATGACTGCCCATGTTGGTGATTTCGGATTGGCTAAGTTTGTCTCTGCAATTTCTGGTGGGGCTGATCAGCATCTGGGGAGTTCTTCTCTCGCCATCAAGGGAACTATCGGTTATGTAGCTCCAGGTGCACATTTATCTTTCTTTTTAGTCGAATGATTTCAAAATAGGGACAAATCAATGAATTTTTTAAAAAACTAAAGACTTAATAGTAATTTTTCGAAAACAATTCGTAAAGAATACATGACATATGCTATTGCTGATAAATATTAATGTATAAGGTTATTTTTGCTTGTAGAGTATGGCATGGGTGACATGGTTTCAATAGAAGGAGACATATATAGCTACGGAATTCTATTGTTGGAGATGTTTACAGGGAAGAAACCAACTGACGATTCTTTTAAAGATGGACTTAATCTTCATGTTTATACTGAGAGATCTTTGCCAGACAAAGTAATGGAAGTTGTTGATCCGAGCATTGATCTATCTAATGATGGAAGAGAGAGCTTATTAAACTGTATGGTCTCGGTGATGAGAATTGGAGTTGCATGCTCTGAAGAAGTTCCGGCAGAGAGAATGAAGATGGTAGATGTAATAAGGGAACTACATAAAATCAAAGACGCAGTAGCGGAGAAATACTCGCCGATATAAACGCTAAGAGGTAAAATATTTATTGAAATTTTAATCTATTATTTAAAAAGGAAGAGTGTCGAATCACCTGTGGCATCACTTATTTATTATAGTTTGAATTTTATATTTTTTTAGCCGTTAATTAAATAATGTTAAACTTGTAACCTCTGTTTATTTTCCAATGCTCCAATCACTATTTCCATATTGTGTAACTTCCATGTGCAGCCATTCCTTCGTTTACATTCATTTTCTGTTTTGTTACTCTGGTTAGTCTTTATACTATATGTGACAGTAAATTACCGCCTCCGTCACATATTTTTTATTTATTTTTTAAATTATTTTAAAATTATTATTCACTTTTTTTTTATAATATATAAATAAATTATTATAATTTTATTTAATTTTATTTTATCTCTAATAAATTTTTTAAAATATTTTTTAGTATTTAATAAAATTTAATATATTTAAGAGGAATATAATTAAAAAGTTAATAAGAAAAATTATTTTTTAAATATGTGTGAAGAGTTTAAGTAAAAAATTATAGGATGAAAAAAGTATATAAATTTTATTTTATAATATATAAAATTTCCTAATGCAATACTTATTAAATTAAATAATATATATTTTCTGTTTTATATATAATATTTAATTAATTTTTTATTTAAAAAATCAATCAAGTAATTTATTTGATTTTGGTTTAAAACATTAAAAAAGTTAATTAAATATTAAAAAGAAAGAAAAATATGTATACGTATTTTTAATTTAACAAGTATATCAGCAAATTAATATAATTTTATGTTACTTAAATAGAAATTAAAAGTGATTTTATATTATAAAATGAAATTTATATGCTTTATTGTCATATCTCCTGAGGTGATATACAATCTATATATATCTAAAGTTGGGATCTAAAATAATTTATGAAAAAATTAACCAGAGATATATTTAAATTTATATATATTATGTCAAATGACTCTCTTTTATTTTTTGAAATAGGGGTTGGGGAGTCGAACCTTAGACCTTTTAAAGCTACAGGATGCATTTTCCACCAAGCTAAGCCTTGCAGTGCTACCAGATGACTCTCTTAAAATTATCTATTTGTGTTAAGTAGCACATTTAATAATTTTTATTTTTATTTTTTAATTATTTTTTATATTTAATAATATTAAAAAAAAGTACAACCTTTTAAATTAAAATTTTATTTTTTTCAATTTTTAAAAATTTTGAATTATGTTTTATAAAAAATTATTCCAAAATAAAAACTTTGAAAATTTTAGTAAAAATCACATTTTTATATAACATTAATTTAACAAATATAATATTAAATAAAAAATAAAGAAATAATTTTATAATATTACAATAAAAACTTTTAAATATAATTTCTTTTATTTCTTAAAAAAAATATAATTCCTTTTACTCAACTAATTTTATTTTTGTTATCGAATATATAAAAAGATGAAAAGAAAGGAGAATAATAAAATTACTAAAACCGTCCCTTATAATTTATTTTTATTACAATAAACAGCTAAATTTAATTTTTTATTAAAACTATTTTTTAAAATTTTTATTATTTAAATAATTATTATTTTTAATTAAATATTCTATTATCTAAAATTTTATTAAATTTGTGATGATATAAGTATATTATAAAATTAGGATTATAATGTGGATAATTTAGACAGTATAATGAATGCAATAACAATATTAAAAAATTTCGCAAATTATATAAAATTAAATGTAATATTTAGTATTTTTTTATTAATAATTAAACTATCCTCTTAAATTTTTAATAACATAAATATTTTATAATATCATATTATATATAAAATTAATAATAAATATATAAATTAATTAAATTATAAAGTAAATAACGAATGTAACTGTATAAAAATTAATATCATTAAATATAATTAATGCATTTATAGATTTAATCTGGTAATAAGTATAATTTATTTCTGAGAAGCAAAATTTTTGGAGAATTAATATATCATCTAGAAGAAGTATATATGCTTGTTGTTCAACATTAATCCAAAAATTTTCACCATTTTTACGTAAAAAGAGAAAAAAAAATCACACATCAGTAGAAAAGAATTAAAAAAAATCACAATATATACATCAACAAAGTATAAGAAGACATTTTTTTTAAAGATTGGTTGGGTTTTAAATTAAATTAATTTGAATAAATTAAAAAATTAAAATTTTAATATTTATAAAATTAAAATTAAATTGAAATTAGTATAAATTGAATTCAATTAAATAGATTTTATTCAATTTGATTTAATCGATTAGATGTTTTAATGTATTTTTAATATTTTAAAATTTAATTTAAATATTTTAATTTTAATTATGATCTAATCTTTTTATATTATAGAAAATAATAATATAATATTACTGATTAATTGATTTAATTTAATTTTATTAATTTATTTTTTATTAAAATCAAACCCAACTATAATAATTAAAATTTTTAAAAATTAAAATTGGACCGAATTTCTAAACTTATTTGGTTTGGCAGATTTTTTGAATTAAAAAACTACATCAAAAGTGTATATTGCATTACATTAAAATGGCCTACTCGACAAGGACAAAAGGTAAACAATAGAGATGTAATAAGTGTCAAGTAGACAATCATATTATTAAGGAAAAGGTAAGAAGAGAGAAGGGGAGAAAGGAGATGCGAAAGGCGAGCAGGGAGGAAGAAGTCGGTGAACGGCTCGAAATTGTATTCGGCGAGAGTCCTCGCATTCATCTGAATTTATCGAGTTCCTTTGGGCTTGATGGTTGTGTTTCAGTGTTGTTTCTTTCCCCTGTCTTCAGGCAGGAGAGAGGGTTGTGACAATGATGTTCGGCGATGTCGGTGCTCAGTCGGTCTCTTGTGTTTCGTATTTATTTTCTGTTTCGATTTGTTTTTTTGGATGGTTTGAGTTATTCTTTTCTTTACTTTGCTTCTTTGATATTATTTTTTATCTTTTAATTTGGACTGATTTTTGAGTTTTGAATTTTTTTTTATATAAAAGTGAAGATATGAATTTTCGGTAGGCAATTTTTTAGCATAAAAATTTATCACAACTTAATTATCCCACAAAACTACTACTACTAATAATAATACACTATCATTATAAAATTACATCCAATACTACGCATTTTACAGCTGGAATTGGTCATCAACCACCAAAAACAAGTAAAATTTTTGAAACCATACACTGTCTTGACGTTCTTTCTAGCAACTTGTACTCTCATTTCTCTTGTTATTATCACACATCAGCAGTTCATCCAGAAGACTTTCCATCCTTTCCCTTTTTAACAGCAACTTCTTCAAAAGCTCTTCAATCATTCTATTTTCTTGAACTTCCCATTCCCTGATCCACCAGGAAAGACAACTGAGATTAATTTCAATTTAAGGGTAAATCAAATGTAACTACATGCCCAAGAAACTTGTAAATTTCAGAAAATGAAAGAACTTCTAAGACTACTAAAAACCAAGCAGACCATTTTCGGAAATGTAATGAATGATCAATCCTGTTTCACAGGAGAGTTCTTCCCAGGAGACTGGAGTGTGTGCTGAGACTTGTTCAATCACTAGAGACATCGAATAGATAAAATAAAACAATAAACTAATGGATGTAGAGGCTATAAACTGACCTTGAATCCAATGCTGAATATAGCTGCTGCAATTCATCGAGGAATTCATTTACATCCCCAACAGCATTTCCACTACTTTGACAATGATTACTCTGACAGAAACTTTGCATTGCAGCATTTACAAGGAGAATGTGTTCTAAAATCGTTTCCTGGAAAAATAGAAAGAAAATTTTCATCTGGTATCCTCAGTTGACATCAGAAAATGAAAAATGCAGCAAACTGTTACCTTAAACCATGGAGCATCAGTCAGAAGGTCAAACTCAACAGTACCAAGCAAAACCCAAAAGTTCCTATTGGACTGTTGTGCATTCACAGGGTCAGATACACTGATAAAAGTGGGAGCTGAAGGACTCAAAATGGCCCTGCCAAATGAGTCTTCCCTTACCCACTTAGAACTGCGAGTTCGTTTCGAGGAAACCAAATCATTCTTTAGAAATAATCTTCGCAGAATGCTTTGTCTGCCTTGCTCAACAGTCAAGTACAGAAAAATTGCATCTGGAAATGAAAATTCTGCACAATGTATTCCAAGATTGACCACTACAAGAGGGTTACCAATACATTTTAGCGCTTCTGAAACAACTCTAATTTTTATATGTTCTTCATCATTTTCCCTTAACCTCCATAGGGACTTGTAGAACATCCATGGTAATAAAGAGGTAACTTCTCTCTTATCCAGCAAAGTGAATAACAAACCATAATACCCATCAAAATTGATGCACAACAGGCAAAGTGTGACGATCAATCTTAGCACTAGATGAGGGTAGAAGTCCATTTTCAGATTGAATCTTTTGAGCCATTTCTGAGGCTCATTGCAAATGATTTTATTAACCGTGTCGGCCACAAAGCCAACAGTTTTCTCAACCAGTGGTTGCATTTGAACATCAGACAAATAATCCAAATTTGGGAGTGTGTTCCATCCGCTGCACATAAGCCATTCAACCAAAGGAGACTTAGTTGTGAAGAAGTAACCTTTCAAGTAGGATACCAGAATAACCAGGCGATCCACAAGGTACAAATAGAAACTTGGTGAGAAGTCTGTATAATCAGTATTTGCTAAAGCTATATAGAATTTCCAAACCAACGCCAATTCACCTGGATGTTCAATGGGATTATCATTACTTAAAGTTAAAATGAAAATCTCCATGAACTCTTGCCAAGATACACTACGGCAAAGGCTTGCTGCAATCTGCACATACAGGTCAATTGAAAATTTTCCAGACAAAATAATTGTCATTAGCATTCCAAGTTGCCCATTAGTAATAGCCCTTGATCGAATGATTCTCTCGATAACTTCCTTCAATAAATTCCTCGAAGACCATGTCTCTCTGAGATAAATCATATCTTTTGTCATTGGCATTCGACAATCCAGTGGACAGACAAGTCCAAAGAAGTTCTCTATAGGAATCTCAAGGAATCTCCGCAGAATGTTACTAAAGTCACTGCAGTTCAAGGATTTCGACTTGATAAGAGAATTTGAAACCTTGAAAATCTGAATTAGTAGCATGGCTTGGCAATTCAAGCATAAAGCATTATCTAATGAAAACACATAAAAAGCTTCTAAAATTTCAAGCACCTTCACACCAACAGTAAGCATTTCGGATGACCAGTAACGAGTAGCAGCACGAGCAAACTGGTCAGCATCAATCCATATTTGATTCCCATTTCTCTTAACATTTTGAAGATGAATGCCCTTAATCCATTCTGCATCAGGATAAAGCAAAAGACACACAGTCTTCTCATTCTTCAACTGCTTACTTATACCAAAGTAGCTAAAACAGAATTCACTGTAAGAATCTACTTCGCTACCCTGTAGACTACTCAAAACATTCTCCATCTCTTTTTTCCAAAACCACCAGTAGTAAACCATATTTTCTACAGAAGTTTGTTCCCAGGATATCTTTTTCTGTGAATATTCTATTAGATCCTTAACCAAATGGATCTCCCTCTCATGCTGTGATGCACTTGCACACAGGTAAGCGTCAAGAATTTTTCGTGCACCTAATATTTTACCTGTGAAACTTCCAAGGCTTGAAGAATCCATCCAATTTTTTTTCATCATAGATAAGCTGCCCTTTCCATGTGATAAAATGTCTGCCTCAATACAAACAAAATTGTGGAATTCTTGCGAGACTTCCTTACCGTAAGTTTTAGCCTTTATCAAAAGCTCCTGTTTATTCTCGAACTGCTTCAAGGGCCAGCCTTTGCTTCTGTGTTTCCAAATGGAGTTGTATGTCACATAGAAAAGAATAACGTTGGATGCTGCTTCAAATCTTCCTGCCATCTCTAGAAGATCAGCTTCAAGCAGAATATCACCTTTCAGGTTTGCAACATTTGCTGCCTCAAAAAAATTGCCGCTTTCCTTTTCAAGCAACATAAGTTCGTCAAGGCAATCTACATTCTTCAAGAAAGTACGCATTAGTTTCTCATTCTGAAATTCTTTCACAAATTTCATCATGGATTCAGAATCCTGAAGCTTTAGAAAATAAAGTGCGCCTCTCTCCAAGAAACTCTGAATTTCTTTACATCCAAGAAACCCTTGTCCAATTAGAAAATTATTCTCTTTCCATAATTGGATAAAGTCATATCCCACTTCAAATAATATCCCATCAGCACAAGCAGACAAACACTTTGAGAATAAGAAAATACGCATTAGTTTCTCATTCTGAAATTCTTTCACAAATTTCATCATGGATTCAGAATCCTGAAGCTTTAGAAAATAAAGAGCGCCTCTCTCCAAGAAACTCTGAATTTCTATACTTCCAAGAAACCCTTCTCCAATTAGAAAATTATTCTCTTTCCATAATTGGATAAAGTCATATCCCACTTTAAATAATATCCCATCAGCACAAGCAGACAAACACTTTGAGAATAAGCTGCATCTAGCATAAATATTAGCTGCTCTTTCATGACATCCTGCAAGATAAAAACAGTCACCAGCTTCTTCAAGCTTAGATGCCCCACACTTCTCCAAGTAAATTATGCCTGCAAATAAAAGTAAAATGAAACTATTTAAGACTGCAAAAAGATTTGGGATTCTGATGTATTTATCTATTGAATTTCTAAGAGAAAACAGAAAAATTAACTTGATAGTTGAAATCAAATTTACAATAAAAAAAAAGCATGTACATGCATGTATACCAGCTTTTTCATATTCATGTAACTCAAAGAAACATTGGGCAGCAGACTCATTCTTGCCAATGGACTCATAAATATGAGCAGCCTCAGTAAGATGATTGTCCGCCATTTTGGGATTTGAATCCCTCATTTGATCGGCAGTAGAAACATGACCAGCAGCCATTGCCCACTTTTCCAAATAAGATTCCCCTGCCTTTTCAAAGCAAAATCTTGCCTTATCATAATTTTGCTGATAAAAGAACTGCAAAATAACCAAAAAACAAATTTGCCAAAGCTTATCAAGCCTGTCCCAAAGAAATATGCTGGCAGATTCTAAGTTAGAGACAGAGCTATTTGGAGACAAAGAATATGGTATGAATATATATTAAAATATTATTCCCTGCTGCAAAATCAAACTAACCTTCATACCACGATCTTTCCACTCCCTTTGGCTGCTTTGAACTTGAATCTCATGGAGAAAATTGTATTCAAATTCGCGAATTTGGACAAGGTGTAGCTTCTCCCAATAGTTAAACATAGAGCATAATTGATTCTCAAAAATCCACAACCTTTCCCTTGTGCGAGTGATTGCCACATACAATTGCTTTAGCTCCAAACACAAGGTGATATGTTTTCCCTCATTGAATATTGGAAAGGACTTCGGATGAGGGGAATGAAACAAATTTTGCTCAATCATATATCCATATATAACGTCCCACTGATTCCTCAAAGGGGAAGAGCTAAAAAAGTTGTACAACAACACATCCTAAATAGTAGATTAAAGAATGTATCAATGTGAAGGCAATAGAATTATAAGACAACAAAAGCAGGAAACTTGTATCAGGGAAAATTATAATTGGGAGCATAAACTGTTGAAAATAATTTATAAGGGAATCTTTCACCTACAAAACACCTGCAAAACCAACCACCTACACCAAAAACACATCAGTAAAGAGAACCTCACCTTAAATTCCAGGCCTTTGCACTCCATTATTGTCAAGACAAGAGCCTGCTTTCCCACATGACTGAGAACTTCATTCTTCAGACTATCATCTCTCACTAAAATAACTTGTTCAGCTCCAAAACCAACAATTCCACGGTCAAAGTTTTCATTGCTCTTGAAGAACGAGCATAATGTGTTATCCTCATTTCTCATCTGTACCCAAACTGGTTGTTCTCCATTCACAAGACTTGTCTCAGGTTGCAATTTATCAACAGAGAAAGGAAAGAAATGATAAAGAAGGTTCAGAACACTGTTAGCTAGCTTTAAAACACCAGCATGGGAACGGAAGTTCTGGCTCAAATTAAAGATATCAGAAATTTGTCCCTTCCCATTTCTCTCACATGCCATGAACTCTCTATAGAAAAGAGCTTTTATATCTTTGAACCTAAAATCAACCCCTCTTACAATAGTCTGGGCTGTATCACCTGAAAACACAAACCCTTCCTTAAAATTTCTGCAGATATATTTGAAAAGAGAAATTTGTCTCATTGTCAAATCCTGCACTTCATCTACATACACAAAGTCCATTATCTCACCGTCATATTTCTCATCTCTAAGCCGGTGATGAAGGTCAATTACCAAGTCGGATATATCGAACTCCCCTCTTGCTTTCTTTTTCTTTTCATATTGAAGAAAAATATCATAAATTGTACTCCTTTCTTGTTCACTTAGATGGGATAACCTACGCCCAGAATAGGAAATATACTCCTCCCTACTTAGTTTATCATCTTGGACACAAACACTGGAACCTCCCTTTATATGAGAAACTATCTCTGCAAATATTGTGGATGGATCAAGTTTCTTTGTTAGCTGTATACTGAAACAGGGCCAGTAAGCTGAACAAAACTTGGCGTAATGAACCTCTTTTGTCCTGATAAAAGTTTTCAAGGCCATGGATCTAGAACTTCTTCTCTTTAACTGAGAATGTTCCCTAAATTCAGGAAATCTTCCAAAAAATGAGCTGCCAACTGTTCCATTCAGCATCATTAAGAATTTGTTATATGTTATCACAAGGGGATAGGAACTGAGTGGAATATCAGAAAAAGAATCTGGAATGTCAGAAAATTGTGATCCCTCATCAACATCATCCAAATCAGATTGAGGGACTTCAGCTGAAGAATTCCAGCCACATGTTGATCTGCATAATCAAAACATAAATTGTATAAAATTTATATAGAAGTAGAGAATTATCTCTTGATACTAATTATTTACCTTTTTAAGAGCAAAATATATTGTCTAACAGCATAGCACAGCTTAACATTGACTGTAACAAAGATTTGTCGCAAAATATTTCCCTTGTTTTCAACTTCACTTCCACCATTCTCATTACTTATGGAGGAACTGCTTTCAACTTTATGAAATCCTTCTGAAGCTAAATGATAAAGCTGCTCCTTATGAAATAACTTCATAATCAAAACAGTAGTTTTACCAGTACCTGATCTGCCTAGAATAAAAGAGCTTCCACATAATTGGATAATATCCTTTTCTTCATCTGTTAGCTCAAAAGGAAGATCAATTTCATTTCCATCACAAGAAGAAAGCAAGTGACTTACAGCACCAGCAGACAAGGAGTAGAATTTCATAAGCAGAAAACTGTCACTTGTTTTGCAACTCTCAACGCAGCCTATTTCATCAAAAGTACTTGAAGTATTCCCACCCTGCGCACAGTCTTTCTTAAAACGAGCAATAAATGTATCCCAACTCATTGGAACTTCCAGATCCCTGGAGAGAGAGAGAGAGCAAGTAAAATTATTAACTTGCAGCTACTGTTGCAAAATACTTTAGCCATTAGTATTTTGTATGTGTACATTGTAATATCTATGTACATAATCACAAGTCTAACCAATCTAACTTTGTGCCTATTCAGGTTTGAAATTTTAAAAGCTAAGTATGCCTACTAAAAAAGGATACATACTGTTATTCGTAATGAGAGAAACCAGATGAATCTCCAGAATTTTTCATCAAATTCTACAGTTTCTCACAAAAAGTTCTACTACAGAAACAAAATAAAATTGAGGACCTGATAGCAACATGATTACTGAGATTTAGATTGTGCTAGAAGGCATAATGTGCATACCCCTCAAGACACTTCTGCTTGCAACGTTTGACAAAATCATCAGTATATGATTGAAATACAGCACTAAGACGAACAGCCAACAATGGTATGTCCTCCAAAGGCAACATATCCCACACCTTCAAGACTTGGATGTAGCATGAATCCTTCACAACATCAATTGAGCAAATAATATGCAGATCTTTAACCTTAAATTGTTTCAACATCTGAGAGAAGTTATCACAAACTAAGTTTGTATTCCTCCTCTTTGGAGGCCAGCCACAAGAAAGCCTCAGTAATAAATTCATAACCAACTTCTTTGTTTCAGAAGACTTCAACTTTTCAAATGACTTTCTGAAATTCTCACTGAACAAAACCTGATAGTGTTTGAGGGAATAAATAAATAAATAAAACATTAAGGGAGGACATAAACCATATTAGAAGAAATTAGCATCACAGGTACCTTCCATCTGGCATTTTTAAAAAGCAAACTATCAGCATTTAGGAAGTCATCAATCTGATCCGTTTCTTTCTTCACCTCTAGCACAACATCTGCCAAATCTTCATCTTCTTCAGCATTATAGAAACAATTACGCAGCTTAGCATCTTGGACTATTGATTTCCAAACAGTGTTACTACTGGAAAGAGTTCTCCCATCTCCCACAATCCAAAGGCAGCATCTGAAAGGAAAACAAAAGCTGATCATTGCTTCATATTTAATTATGACTGATGAGCTACATTTTAAAAATAATTCTGATATACCTGGCCCTTGTCAAGGCTACATTAGTTATCTGCCAGTCAGAAATGATCCCAACCGATCCTTCAGCATTAGATCTTACAGTTGTCAATATTATTACATCTTCTTCTCCACCCTGGAATCCATCAATTGTACTCACTTTCAGTGAAAATCTACCAAAGCTATCATACTTCTGTCCCACTTTTTCCTTGATTGCAACAACTTGTGCAGTGTATGGAGCAAGTATGCCAACACTAAGCTTCTCTTTGGATTCGCCCCATGCTTCAAAACAAACAATTAAAACAAGAAATATGAAGCAGCATAAAACCAGCTATTTCTTCATGAAAAGGAAAGGAAAGAGAAATAAACTTTAGACACCTTTAAACAATTTTCTGACAATTTTTGTCACCATTGCAACTTCAACCATATTTTTATAACTATATGTGAAGCTAACAGTTTCCTCTCTTCCACAAGAAACATTTATGAAAGAGTATGGACCAAATAATGGACCCAAAAGAAAGTACTTTCTGTATCTTTTATTTTTAACATTTGGAGCATCCAAAATTTGGTTGCCATAGAATTCTGAATTAGGAAGCAAACTGATAAGAGGATGCATTCTGTACTGCATATCCAGATTTTGCTTTGAATGGCCGATTGAATTCAACCTTTCAAATAAACTTCTTCCAAAATCAGCTCTAGCAGACACCTATCAGGAGAAGAGGAAAGAAAGAGGGGGAAAAAAAAAAGTTAAAGAAAAAAAGTAGTTGCAATAGCATCCTTCTTAACAAAACAAATCAACATAATGTTATTACATTGCTAGTAACGGTTGCTGTTAGCTGACATGGATCACCAAAAAGAACAATATGCCTAACACCTGGCAGTTGTAATGGTATGGATAATTCACACTCTCTCATATGTGCTGCATCATCAACCATTAACAGGTCCAATGTATTTTCTAGAACTGAATGCAGTGCATGAGAACTTGAAGCAGTGCAAAATATTAGGGAAGCAGTCAACAATTGTGAACTATTAAGACTTTCAACTTGATGATCCATATATATTTCTCCAATGTCTGCATTAACTCTCCACAAGCCTTCATCCCCAAAATAAAGAATCCTGCCCAATAAGTACGATGCTTCAGATGACTCCTTTACAAGCTTCAAAACACGAGATGCCAATTCTGCAACTGCAACATCTGTTGAGGCACAGATAAGAGTCCTACAATTCATTCTTAAGAGAATATAGATTAAAATACTCAATGTTCTCGTTTTCCCTGTTCCTGGAAGGCCCAGGATAAGTTCCACAAAGGATCTGTGATTGCATTCAATTTTGCAGAGAATGTCAGTGACCACTTTCCTTTGAGACTTGTTCAGCTCAGAAGGCAAAATCCTACTAGACTCTTCAAATACAAGGAAATCTCCTCGAGCACGACAGAGGGCACAGTTCTTCTCATCCTGCTGCTAACAATAACTCGATATTAAAATTTAGAATCACAGTGAATTTCTATCCTCTATGTGTAAGATGTGTATGAGATAGAAGAATAAGACAAAAATTGATAGTAAATTAATAAAAGAATAAATTAATACTTAGACCTTTTCTTTCATTAATTTTTTATTATTTAATCCTATAATTTTAAAAAAATTATTAATTGGTATCTCAAATTTTTAAAAATTTACTAATTAGTCCATCTCCCTCCAGATATTTTTATTGCAATAGACTTTTTAAAAAGTTTAATATATTTTTCAAAATAGAGATATCAATTAGTTTTTGATATGCAAATCAAACTTTACTGTCAACGGATGTTCTATGCATGACAAAGAAAGGCGTACCTGCGTATCAGAGCACAAGATTTGCTTAATTACATTCATATTTCCACCCATTTGCAATGAATTCCATATTCTCTCATTGGTCCTCATGTTCATCAAGAAAACAATGAACAATGGCCTCCCTGATGACAACTTGTCTTGAATCTCTTTATTAGTCTGGACTCCAAGACAAGTAACACTAAGACCATGCTCATTCTTAGTGTCTGTAATATTAGACAATAAAGCCCATCTATTTTCAAGCTGTCGCAAATCAGAAACAGCATCGGGTTTAGCATCTGTAAAAACAAAGAAATGTCCTGCAAATGTCCTGTAAGGTCTTTCTCCATCAACTCCATATTTGTTTCTCCAGTAATCAACCTCAATATCATAAAACAGTTTTCCATTTTGTTTAATAATCTTAAAGGATGTCACATGAGCGTAAGGTGCTCTAGATAGGTTCTCCAGACAAGAACACAGCTCCGCCCTAGTTTCCTCCAGTAATGGATAAACAAATGACTCAAAATACTGATCCACTGCCTGAAACGATTCAGGGATCTTCTTAACCTACAAGAAAAAATGTATCAAGTTAACTACCCATAAGCTATGGCTTAGTATAATCTTTTTCCAGCAGTAACAACTAAATTTAGGAGCATGAAATGGGTGGGAATCCACAAAAAGAATTGATAAAATTAACTGGGTAAGGCCAAAACAATCAAGAACAGTACTACGAATTTAGCACCTTCTCTTTGTAGAGTTCTTCATTAAGAACGTCACTTAAAGACCAAGAGAAGACCTTATCAACCAAGCTTTTTTCCATGGAAACTGTGTGTATTGTTCTGTTTTCAGACTGACTTGCACTGGATCATTTGCTTCACAGGGACCTTAACTTAACGATTGAATTTTTCAAGAGTGGTGAGAAGGGAAAGTGAAAGGGTTGTGTGCATTTCCAAGATTCTCTTAACAACGGCTTTTTGCTTTTTCAAGTTAAAAAAAAAAAGAAAAATTTCTCAAATCGTGGTCCGGGAAATTTTTTTTCCCGGATCAGGGTAAAAAATGACTCTACGCGGCAGAGCCGCGTTCAATCAATGAAAATATAAATTTAATTTTTATTTAATTAATTATTATATTTTATTAATTTAATTTATTTAATTATCTATTAAATTTATAAAATATAATTATAAAAATTATATTAATATTAATTAATTTTTATTTAATTAATTATTTTGTTTTATTAATTTAATTAATTATATATTAAATTTATAAAATATAATTATAAAATTATATTAATATTAATTAATTTAAATTATTTATAATATAATATTATATTTATCATATTTACCATTTTATTTTATTAATTTATATAATTTAATTAATACTAAGAATATATATAAATATTTTAATATAATTTATTTTATAAATATATTAATTAATGCTAAGGATATATATAATTTATTTTATTAATCATATTTATCAATGTAAAGAAGTATAAAAAATTAAAAAAAAATACATGTAAATACTTAAAAATAGTGAAATATAATAAAAATAAGTTAATATATATACAAATGATTAAATTAAAAAATTAATACTAAAAATATTAAATGTGCTTGATATAACTTTCTGTTATCAATATTTGTGGAGATTATAGAAATATTAAAAATTAATATTTATAAGGTATTTTGAGAGAAGTATGAGATAATAAATAAAAATTATAAAAAAATATATGAAATAAAATAAATTTTAATTTTTTTTATAGTTTTTATAATTATAAATATGTATATTAAATATTTATAAATTAATTATAATAAAAATAATAAAATAGAATGATAAATATAAAAAATATAATGTTTTATAGTAAATAAATTAAAACAATTAATATTTATAATAATATTAATATAATTTTTAAAATTAAATTTATATAAATTTAATATATAATTAATGAAATTATATAAATTAATAAATATAATATTAAATTACAAATAATTTAAATTAATTAATATTAATATTAATATAATTTTTATAATTATATTTTATAAATTTAATATATAATTAAAAAAATTAAATTAATAAAATATAATAATTAATAAAATTTATAATTTAAATTAATCGGGTGCTGCGTTACCGCACACCTACGTTATCGCGCCGTATTTAAATTTTTTTTTTAATTATGCGCGGTAACGTATTTAATTTTTTTTTTTTAATTATTCCATGTTAACGTATTTAAAAAATTATTTAAATAAAATTTTTTTTATTTAAATTAAAAAAAAAAATTTTTTTTGAATTAAGATTTGAGAAAAAAATATTTTTTTTACTTGGAAAAAGCAAAAAGCCTTCTTAACAAACATTAATGGCCAATTTCAAAGTATTATTTATAACGTGTAGAAGTGGAAGAGGCGCCATGCAGGCTTTGGCATGCTGTACTATCAGTCTCAGGCTAGAGGAAGCATGAAGCTACGTGTCCACGGGGGAACAGGGAATTGTTTGGCTACAAGTTTCCTTTTGTGTTTTTTTTTAAGAACTACCATAACCATTCAGCCAATTTCCTGTAATTTTTGTTATTTTTTTATTATTTTAAAATTATTATTTATAAAATTATAATAACATATAAATTAATTATTATACTCTACTTTAATTTTATTTTATTTTAAAAAATTTCTTAAAATATTTTTTTAGTGTTTAATAAAATTTAATATTTTAAAATAAATATAAATAAAAAAATATTTTTTTAATATATATAAAAAATAAAGTAAATAAAAATTATAGAATATGAAAAATTATTATTTTAAAATTAAATGAATTAACAACTGTTATTTAAAATTACAATGATTAAATAATTATTTTTTAAAATTAAATAATTAAATAAGTATATTATATACTTATAAATAAAGATAAGCATTTGATCAATTCGATTTAAAATTAAAATGAAGTGTAAATTAAAATTTAAAAATTTATAGAAATTGAATTTAAATAGTAGAAAATTAATCTGAATAGAACCGGTATATTTCAGTTCGGTTCAGTTTGACCGATTGCCATTTTTATTTTTTAAATTATATTTTTCATATTCTAAGATTTATTTGAAGTATTTCAATCTACGTTATGGTCTAATTTTTCTATATTATAAAAAAAAACATAGTATTGCTAATTAATCTGTTCAATTTAATTTTATTAATTTATTAATTAAAATTAAATTAAATTAAAATAATTAATTAATTTTTTTAAAAATAAAAAATTAAACTGAATCAAATCAAAATAAATATAAAACTAAGAGATAATTATAAAAAATTATGTATTTCTAAATAAGGTTCTATATAAAAAGGGTTATATACTTTCACCGATAGTAAAATGAGGCTTTTTCTTAATACTTTTAAATTTTTTTGGTTTATTAAATTTATTTCAAGATATTTACTGAAAATTATATATTAGTCCTTGTATTTTTAAATTTAATTTTTTAAGTTTTATTTTATTAATAAATATTTTTAATTAAAATTAATCCCTCTAATTTTATAGATGGATCTCTAAATATTATAATTACTAATAAGCCTTACAAATTAATCTATGTATTTATTAAATTTTAATATTTTATATGTGAAAAATATTAAAATAACAATTAAACAAAAAATATGACTTCTCCTTTTTGTCCTAATCAAATAAAAAAATAAATCATTGAGAAAGGAAAATTAGATAAGAAAGGATTTTTTGGACTTGAATTTAGATATATATTGTGCTAAGAATTTTTATTTAGTTTTATTTTATTAATTTATTTCTAAATATAATATATTAAATTTAATAAACATGTAAAATTAACCTGTAAAAAAAATAAGTATTTTATTGTAAATAATTATAATATTTAGGACCAATTTATAAAAATATAGGTGTGGATTAAAACTAAAAAAACTATTTTATTATAAAAGAAAATTTTACAAGTTAGGGAGAAAAGTTTTACTTTGTTAACGGAACGAAATCACGTGACTCTTTTTCTTACAAATTAAATTACAAGATCAAACTTAAAAATAGCATTAATCACAGAGTATTTTTTTTTATAATTATCTCTAAAACTAAATTAAAATTTTGAATTAATTTGATTCGGTCAATTATTATTTTAGTTTAAAGCAAATATTACTTACCCTTAATAGATTCTCCATATGTTCCATAATTTTTATTCACCTTGTTTTTCCACACATATTAAGAATATAATTTTTTTTATTAACTTTTCAATTATATCCCTTTTAAATAAATTAAATTTTATTGAATACTAAAATATATTTTGAGAGGTTTTTTGGAAATAAGATAAAATTAAATAAAATTATAATAATCAATTTATATATTATTATAGTCTAAAAAAAAGTGAATAATAATTTTAAAACAACTACAAAATAGAAAATAAATAAAAATATCGAGACTAATTAGAAATAAAGGTATTAATGAGCTTCAAACGAACTTTAAAGAGTCATTTGCACCATCAACATAAAATTTTTGTTTTTGAAGCTTCACTTTTGCTTGATATGTAAACGACTTGAGTTCTCGATTATAAATTTGTTTCTGTATATCAAACATAAACTTACTATATTTAGAATAAAATATTGGAAAATATTTACTATTTCAAAAGTTTTAAATTTCACATCGGGTAAAAATAAAAATTCACTTTAGTTTATAAATAAAATCTCTTATTGGGCCTTGTAAAGATTAAGTAAAAGGATTGGGCTTGCACGTACAAATCGTTAAATCCTCTCTCTACGCGAGTTAAATGCAATATTAGTAGAATTTTTATTTTTTATATGAGTCTATTTATTTTTATTTTTATTTTTATACTTTATCTAAAAATTGTCATTTTTACCTGTTTAAAATCTTAAAATAATTATACTGAGATCTTCTCTCGACCTCTCTAACAGCCATCCGAGATATTCTTTCAATCAACACCCATCTTATTTTTCTCAATCTCTCCAACGATTATATTTTTCAATTAGTCCACAACACTTTTAGTCACTCCAATTTTATACTATACTCTCTTCACTTACAAGTTCTCTCGTCTAATTGCTGGGTTAGCTGTTTTGAAATAATCTTATTGCTCTATACTAGTCTTCTACCAATAGACCTATTAACTTCTGGGAGGTGCTCGTCAATTTATTTATCTACCATTGATGAGTAATACCTTAAGGACGGTGTTTCTAAACGCGTCTCAAACTTTTAATCAAATTTCTATTCCACCTTTTCTAAATTTGTTCCGACAATCTTAGTGTTAATATAAAATCAACTATTGTTAATACTGCTACCAACAAAAATGCTACAAGTGCCAACAATGTTGTCAATAACATTATCACAGTAAGTTGCTGCCAACATTGTAAAACCTTTTCCTTAATACCTCCAAAATCAAAATTTTTGGAGCAGACCATTTCAAGCGCTAGCAGGAATGTATTTTTACAATCCTTGACATGCTTGGAATGGCTTTTGCAATTACCACTTCTAAGCTACCTAAGATAATTAATTTGAGCTATAGATTTATGCAAATAAAATAAGTAGGCACACTATTATAAACACCATTTATAATGAATTATTTGATTTTTACTATTCTTACAAGGAAGTGAAAGACATATAGAAATCAATGGTTACCAAATATATCATTGAAGATGCTGAAAAACAGAAGTTTATCATTGAAAAATATTGCAAATGGAAAATTACTAAGGAAAAGGATATTAAAGTTTAGATTAATGAATATCACAAATTAATAGAAGACTCTTAAATTTGAAAATATTACTTTATAAGAGGAATTGTTGTAGGAATACTCATAGAAAATCTGCCACCACCACTACTGCGACCGCTATCCATTACTATTTAATTTAATAAATTTTATCTTCCTATAAATATACTTGTTTGCATAAAATTTGTTATTAAATATTAATAATATATAATAATAAATACTAAAATTTTTAATTTATTTAATACTATGAAATTTACTGATACTTGAGATTTTTAAATTTTTTCATTAGAATTAAAAAAATAAAACTTAAAATCTATTAAATTTATTTAGATACACTTAGTTTACAAAATAAGAATTTTTCTTTTTTAATTAAGTGGTACACCTGGGTGAATTTACAAAAGCTTCATGCCTTATAATAATAATAATAATAATAAATGTTATAATGGCTTCAAGGATTGTGGGAATCTTCTTCTATCCAATATTATAAATGTGGAACCTTAATTATAATTCTTTTTCTTTATTTTAATTTATTAAAAAAATTATTATTACTAATTAAAATTTTTTAATTGAATTAGTTAATTAAATTAATTCCTTATTTAAATCAAATTTTATTCTACCAAAAGTTATCTACATATTTAAATAAGTTTTACAATTAATTAATATATTTTTAAATTCTTAGTTCTATTTGAAATTAATTGCTAATTAGTTTTATCATTAATTTAAAAAATGTTATTATACTTAAAAAAAATTTATTAAAAAAAAGTACAACCTTTTAAATTAAAATTTTATTTTTTTTCAATTTTTAAAAATTTTGAATTATGTTTTATAAAAAATTATTCCAAAATAAAAACTTTGAAAATTTTAGTAAAAATCACATTTTTATATAACATTAATTTAACAAATATAATATTAAATAAAAAGTAAAGAAATAATTTTATAATATTACAATAAAAACTTTTAAATATAATTTCTTTTATTTCTTCAAAAAAAAATATAATTCCTTTTACTCAATTAATTTTATTTTTGTTATCGAATGTATAAAAAGGTAAGAAGAGAGAAGGGGAGAAAGGAGATGCGAAAGGCGAGCAGGGAGGAAGAAGTCGCTGAACGGCTCGAAATTGTATTCGGCGAGAGTCCTCGCCTTCATCTGAATTTATCGAGTTCCTTTGGGCTTGATGGTTGCGTTTCGGTGTTGTTTCTTTCCCCCGTCTTCGGGCAGGAGAGAGGGTTGTGACAATGATGTTCGGCGATGTCGGTGCTCAGTCGGTCTCTTGTGTTTCGTATTTATTTTCTGGTTCGATTTGTTTTTTTGGATGGTTTGAGTTTTTCTTTTCTTTACTTTGCTTCTTTGATTTTAGTTTTTATCTTTTAATTTGGACTGATTTTTGAGTTTTGAATTTTTTTTATATAAAAGTGAAGATTTGAATTTTCGGTAGGCAATTTTTTAGCATAAAAATTTATCACAACTTAATTATCCCACAAAACTACTACTACTAATAATAATACACTATCATTATAAAATTACATCCAATACTACGCATTTTACAGCTGGAATTGGTCATCAACCACCAAAAACAAGTAAAATTTTTGAAACCATACACTGTCTTGACGTTCTTTCTAGCAACTTGTACTCTCATTTCTCTTGTTATTATCACACATCAGCAGTTCATCCAGAAGACTTTCCATCCTTTCCCTTTTTAACAGCAACTTCTTCAAAAGCGCTTCAACCATTCTATTTTCTTGAACTTCCCATTCCCTGATCCACCAGGAAAGACAACAGAGATTAATTTCAATTTAAGGGTAAATCAAGTGTAACTACATGCCCAAGAAACTTGTAAATTTCAGAAAATGAAAATGATCTGAGATCCAATAGAATAGGGTTTTATAAGGGTTTTGGTATTGAAGAATAAAGCTTGGTCCATCTCTCTATAGGGGTATCCCTTTTATCCTTTCTTTCTGCTTGCTGGTGACGTATAACGGCTAGCCTATGATTGGGCCACACGTCTCTGCCATACAGATATGGGCGTACGAGGATATCAGGCGCCTGCTCCATGCGTAACGGCCTCTGATTCTTCCCCGTGCGTACGCTCGAGCGGATCTGCCAGGCTGTATGATGAGTCTCGTTCTGGATTCTGAGCTGGGCCGAGAGCTGGGTTGGACGCTGAACCCAGGAGGAGAAGGAATCCATGGAAAGGTTATACGGGCTGGGCCGATCTCGATGTGGAAGAGTCTGGCGGAGTCCGGCCTCAGGAGTCTGATGATCTGGGCTTGTGTTGAGAGGGCGTGTGGGCCTTCCTTTCATGGGCCGTGGCCGTAATCTAGGCCCAGGATTGGGGGTAGGGAAATCCAGCGGTCATCAATTGCCCCTTCACCTTCTTGGCAGTTATTATTCTGACTGTCGAGGGGGTGAATATCGAGAACCATTATGACCGTGCATGTTCGCTTACAGATGCCTTCATAACTCCCTTTCATCTTTTTGTCATTCCTCATTTCTTGAATCCTATCTGCCTCTTTTCCTTTCTGGCCTCTCCTTACCTCTCAAATACTCTGCCCTTCTCTACTTTCCTGTCATTATCGCCTGGACACGCTTCTTTTTTCCTTTTCCATGAATATCTTTTAAAGATCCTGACATCGTGGGCTTAGAGTTTAGAGTTACTTTGCGCTAAGACTTCAGATTTTGAATATATATCAGTGTTGACTCCTCTTCACTTCTAGGCCCTTTGTCGGAGAAAAGGAGTCTTTCCTTCCCGCCCTCTGTCTGTTTCCTTCTTCTAGCAAGATTCTCCTGTTTTTTCTGCAAAGGATCCATTTGACGCCTTCTTCAAACGGATTGAGGTGAGCCTGGGGCTTCATTGTTTTGTTGCCCCAGGGGTTTGCTTTAATCTTGCTTTCATTATCTTGACAAAAGATTATCTTGACTTGTCTCTGTTTGGAACTTTTTGCAGTACCTGAGATAAAGATGGGTCAGTCTAAACCTCTTGACAATCTGATATTACCTCGAGGGAGTCTGAAGGTTGCTTCTGAGGTCCTCCTAGCAGGGCGGTTGATGGGTGGAGTCATTTGGCAGGTCGTTGAAACTGTTTTACCCAGATCGTCTGGCTGGCCTCCTCCTCTGGTTGTTGTTCGAGCTCCAAAGAGGCTATAGGCTGTTGGGAGGTCTGTTTTGACTTTACCTTCCTTCGAGAAGGAAATTTCCTCGATGTCCATGTTGTCTGCTTTTGATATAAATGGAGGTGGCGAAAATGATCAATTTATTGTCCCCTTTGGTGTGGAGTACCTGTATTATGAGAGGCTGAGATCTGCTGCACTCAGTCAATTTTCCGTCGATGCCTTCAAATATATGCTCTGCGATCTTCTTGAAGCCATAACTCGAAGGCTTATATTTTTCATGCGTGACATACGAACAGCACATAATATCTGAGCTTGTTCGTATGTACCGTGCATCACATTTGGGCAACCGAATGTTTACCTATAGGGGAACAGTGAGAAATGCTTATGGGAATCAACTTATTCAGTTCCCCTATAATAACGAAGCAGGGCTCGGCCGACCTACAGAGCTCGTTTTCCGTATTCAAGAGTTTCTTTGTATCGAAAACTAGGATAGTGTGATAAGCGATAGTGATGTAAACGTAGACGATGTATCTGGTTATGTAAATCCTCTAAGGATAGCTTTTTATTCTGTAATGTAGGTATTTGTAACGCGTTGTAATGAAACTTTCGTTTTTTCGTTCATATCCGAACTGCTCCTTCTTTATTATGAATGAGATGAGACTGTTTTCTTCGTGGTTTTCTCTGAGAAGTCTACGATATTGTTTTTTCCTTCTCGCCTTTTAATTAATCCAACCCAGAATCCATTTAGCCAGTCTGAGTTTTCAGTTTACTATTTCCGAGCTGTACCCACCGTCTTGCGAGCTCGCTTTCGGTTTTCTTTGTCCAAGCGAGGCTAACCGACCTGCGAGCTCTGCTTTTAATCAAGGGGTTGAGCTTTTAACCCATAACTTCCAGTTTACTCTTTCCGAGCTGGACTAACCGACCCGTGAGCTCTGTCTGCGTTTAATGAGCCGAGCTCTAAGTTCCCTTAGCTTTCAATTCACTTTTTCCGAGCTGGACTAACCGACCTGTGAGCTTTGCTTTTAATCAGTGGGTTGAGCTTCTGACCCATAACTTTGTATGATTCCGCGGCGTCCTTATTGCTTCGTTCTGAGCTCGTAGCCTCTGCTTAATGATGATGAATCAAATCCTGTACCTTTTTAAGTGATAAGTAAGCCTGACCTTTGTCATGTTTCCCCCTGGTTGTTTCCTTAGGTCTTTCTATGACTTGCTCTTTTTCCTTAGTTTTTGCTGCCTGAGTGGCGATGGTGTGCATTTTTCATGTCAGGTCGTCTTGAGCGAGAGATTCAATTGGAGCTCGGTCTCTAAGTTTTGACAATTTGGGCTTGTTTTATGTAGATAGCGTGTGGACTTTCAGCTGAAGGGCTATTGCCATGGGCCTGGCCCTTTGTAGGGGTGGAGAAGCCCAGCGGTCATCTCTTTGCCCCTTTACCTTCTCGCCGGTTATTATCTAACCGTTGAGAGGGTAAACTTCGAGAGTAATTAATGATCGCGCCGCTCCAAGACAAATCTGCTCAGAACAACGCTTCATCTCATTATTGTCTTTCACTTCGAATTCTCCCTGTCTTCTGAAGAAACTGGCTCTCTTCTGCTTTCTGTTTTCCTGCAACCTCTTCTGCTTTTTCCACCCTATTGCGTTTCCAGGTACGTTTCTTTGTTCTTCCATGGAGGGTCGAAAGCTCCCTGACGTTGCTAATCTTAGGTCGCATATTACTTCCTCTACCATAACTAAATACATTTCTCGGAGGTATTTAGATACTCCACTTTATCTTATTCGAGCTCCTTTTCAAAATGAAAGGATAGTTCTTCCAAACCCTCCCCCTCCTGGTTTGATGGATCCTCAAAGGGGGCGTTGTATAGTCTTTTTTCTTAAACAGAGAGATTTTGGTCTACCTCTCCCTTTTACCCCTTTCTTTATCGCGGTTTTCCAATATTTCGGAGTAACCCCCCGGATGTTATCTCCGAATTCCATTCTGTTCATGTGTTGCTTTGAGTCCATCTGCCGAAGTTGGGGTTTCACACCCACGGCCTGTCTGTTCGTCACTTTTTTTCGCCTTGTTAGGGCGGTTCAGAATTTCTATTATTTTTCCCCCCGTAGTGGGTTGTCTCTTTTCACGGGCTACAAGGATTCCATAAAGGGATGGGTTGAGAGTTTCCTTGTGGCGGAGCTGAAATTAGAATCCGCCTTATCGTGGGAAGTGGATCTAAGTTGGGAGGATGTTCCTCCGGGTTGCAATGACTTGCCCCGATTGAGCCTTATTGAGCAGGTGGGGTTGCTTCGACTGACTTCTGTTGAGAGGAAGTATGACGTCGAGAAGTGTATGTTCGTGTCTAATCTTAGGGATATCCGAGACACGGGTATAGTGCCTCGTCCAGCGATTCCGTTTCTTCTTTGTAAATGATATTATAAAATGCGCTAATTCTTTATAGTTTCGTGTTTTTGCAGCTTCTGACGTTAAAATGGAAGAGATCAGGTATCCGAAGAACTTAGTCCTGTCTCGGGATAATATGCATGCAATTTTCGATGCCCTTCGGGCTGGGCGTTCAGTGCCTGAGGTCGCTGCAGAGGTGGCTCAAGTTGCTTCTTCCAAGAAAGTTAGCCGACCTCCTACCAAGGCTTCCTCTCGAGATCCTAAGCTGAGCTCTCGAGGCTCTAAGTCATCTCGGCCCTCTAGTCGTGGCAAGTCGGCCTTGACTATTAAGCCTATTGAAGAGTCTAAGTCTGCTCAAGGTTCTTCAGAGGGTGTGAGGGAAGTTTCTCTAGCCATTGTGGAGCAGACCGGGGTCGTTGAACAGGCACAGTTGGGTCTTGCTCGTTCTTTTGAAGAGGTGTCAGGGGGAAAATTTAAGTCCCCCATTACCGAGGATGAGGAGGTCCCTGGGAAGGGAAAAGAGATCGTCCTTGTGGAGGATGACGTTTTGGAGGCGCCTGCCAAAGATGCCCCTGCCCCTGTGGGGGTCAGGTTTGAGTCTGGAGACTCCGTAGGGAAAACCGGGGACAAGCGTCCAGCGCCTCATGGAACACCTGCCCCTCCTCCTGCCCAGAAGAAGCCCAGGGTTTCCAAAGGATCTTCTCCTGCCCTTCCTCCTATTGGGAAGGGAAAAAATGTTCCTGTTGTACCTCTATTGTCTTCTACCGACCGCGACACTCCGATCGTAGCGGACATCACCTCTCAATCTCCGGCCAATGCCGTCGCCAAACTGCTTAGAGAATGGATGTTTGGCGGAGCTACAGAAGCCTCGGATCCACGCCTGCTTGCCCTTATTGGTTTTTTAGCCAGTTTTACCAAGGAGCAAGTGTCCTTCCGATCCCGATCTCGTGAAGAGCTCGGGAATACAATCAGGGAGATGCTTTTGATGGTAAATTATATTTCTCTCTCTTTTGGTCTTCTTTATTTCTTTCTTTTGACGGTTGTCCTCCCTTACTAGGTGACGGGTCTTTTTATGGAGGTGGACGCGCGCGACCACTCCCTCCGGGAGTCCGTGGATCGCCGAATTGAAGAGGCGCGCCTGGAGGAGAATGTCTCTGCCACCAATGACGCCAGAGGGAATCTTCTAGCTGCCCGGGAACATTCCCAGTCCCTCCAGGTGGAGTTGCACTCTGCGTTGGAGGCCTTTAAAAGAGCTGAAGGCAGAGCGGCTGAGGCAGCAGAGCACACCAAATCCCTGGAAGCAGAGTTGTCTCATACTCGCAGGGTTCTCCAGGAGTCTGATGAGAGGGCAGCTGAGGTGGAAGTTCGTTGTGTGGAAGTTTCAAAGCAGCTGTCTTCTATGACAGCGGCTCTTCAGGAAAGGGATGAGGCTGTAAGTCAGAGGAATGAAGTCCAGTGCCAATATGAAGCCTTAAAGGCTGATTATGAAGGACTTCAAGTTCGCCTGAATGAGGTGAATGCTCAGAAGGAGAGGGCCCTAGCTCGGGTGGAAGTCCTTGAGCAGGAGCTGAGCATGAGCTCTGAACGTATCAGAGTCCTGGCTTCATCGGCGGAGGAGTCCCAACTTCGCCATCAATAGCTTAACCATGAAGTCAGGACTTTGGAACGTAAATGTTCAGCCCTGCTCGAGGTGGTGAAACATGCTGAAGGCAAGGTCCTGCTAGAACGCGAGAGGTGTCTAGCGGAATATCAGGAGTCGGAAGAGCTAAAAAGAAAAGTCGAGCAGGCCTGTGAAGCTCACCTTCAGGACTACAAAGATTCTCCTGAGTTGAAGGCATTTATAGCTGAGGCCTGTGAAACACATCTTAATGAATACAAAGCCTCTGCGGACATGAAGGCTGCTATTCTTCATAAAGCCTTCCGCATGTATGTAACGGGTTACAATCGCGGTATAAGAGAGGCTAGACACGCTCCTGATACTCCTCTGGCAAAGCTTCGTATGGCCGAAGTGGACTCTGATGGTGAGCCGGTATTGTATGGAGAGGATGATTTCCCTATGCCCAGAGGGGACTGTCGCGTTGGAGGTCCTTCAGCTGTATCTTCCGAAGAAGAATCCGAGTCGGATGGGGAGGACCTGGGAGCCCTTGAGTCTGAAGGAGGCGACCCCGAATCTGAAGGCGAGGACCTCAATCCAGGGTTGGAGGTTGCCCCTGTTGTTGATACTAAGACATCTGACCCAAAGAATGCCGGGCTTCCTCCAGATATAGTTGTAAATAAACATAATGTAGGCGAGGATGTTCTTACAAATGTAAGTCCTTTAAAGACTATCTTTCCTTCAACCTCGTCCGATAAGTAGATTGTAACAGCCCTGTATTCTTAATGAAATTTTAATTTCTTTTTACTTGAATTATTTTTTGCTTTATAATTTCTCTCTCCTTCTCGTAACTGTAATGCTGACATTGTATATTTTTATTCATAAGTTTTTTCTGAACTAGATTAGCCTTTAGTTATGAGCTTGATTCTTAACTAACTGTGAACTTATAAGTCAGATCACATACCTTCTAATGGTGATTAGCAGGGCTGCCTTTTTGCTTTTAGTTCTGTCTTGTCAGGGAATGAAGCTGAGGTCCTTTCTTCCCAAATTGCCCCCTTGACCTCCTCAACCTTTCATTACATGAGTGTTGAGGGAGTAAATAATTTTTTCCTGCTCCCTGGTTATGAGCTCGGATGTCTATTTGACGGACTCAAGTTATGAGCGCGGTCCTTCAGCTTCATATGGAATTTTTTTTTTTCTTTTTATATCCGAGCAGAGAGCTCGGCTCTTTACTCTTCACTTAGGCTTTTACGCCTATGGCTTTGTGATGCTTCGTATATCCCTGGGTATCTTCCGGGCTATTTGCTGTCTAGACTTCTTTGTGAGTTGAGCTTAGCGTCAGTGATCACTTTTTAAGTTCAGTACCTTTTGGCCATAGTGCTCCGAGCTCCGTTGGGAGATCGAAGTTTGGCCTTTGATGCCTTTGGACGCATCTTTTTGTGAGGTCAGAACTGTATTTTTATGCATTGTCCCTGCATATGATATGAGGAATTTTTGCTTAAAGATGGTCTTAAAGCCTTCTCCAGCTGTTTTTTACTTTGTTTTCCCGGGAGTTCTTAGGGGATCCCGTTCTTCTTTGTGTTTCCGGGACGACCTCGGGGCCTCGCCGGCTGTTTTTTGCTTTGTTTTCCCGGGAGTTCTTAGGGGACCCCGGTCTTCTTTGTATTTCCGGGACGACCTCGGGGTCTCGCCGGCTGTTTTTTGCTTTGTTTTCCCGGGAGTTCTTAGGGGATCCCGGTCTTCTTTGTATTTCCGGGACGACCTCGGGGCCTCGCCGGCTGTTTTTGTTCCAGAAGATCTTACGGGATCCTGGTCATTTTTGTGTTTCCGGGATGACCTCGGGGCCTTGCCGGCTGTTTTTTGCTTTGTTTTCCCGGGAGTTCTTAGGGGATCCCGGTCTTCTTTGTATTTCCGGGACGACCTCGGGACCTCGCCGGCTGTTTTTTGCTTTGTTTTCCCGGGAGTTCTTAGGGGATCCCGGTCTTCTTTGTATTTCCGGGACGACCTCGGGGCCTCGCCGACTGTTTTTGTTCCAGGAGATCTTACGGGATCCTGGTCATTTTTGTTCCGGGGTGACCTCGGGGCCCCGCCGGCTGTTTGTGCTCTCAACTTGGTTTGTGGTGTCAGGAAATCTAGGGGATCCTGTACACCTACCTTTCTTTTTCATGGAGGAATATTATTCGTGATAATAAAGATAATCTCATTGTGTAAATAACTTGTTTCCTTCATATTTATCAGAATACAATGTTTTTCTTTACAACTATATCAGGGGAAATACCTCTTGAGGTGCTGAATATTCCAAGCGTGGGGCTCTTGATTCCCTTGCATATCTTCAATCCGGTATACTCCTGGCCGGACTACTTTTGTTACATTGAACGGGCCCTCCCAGGTCGGTGCTAGCTTACCAGCTGCCGCCCTTTTTCCTGTGGCTTCCAGGTTTCTTAAAGCCAGGTCTCCCACTTTTAAGCTTCTTTCTCTGACCTTTTGGTTGTAGTATCGTGCTGCCCGTTGTTGATAGGCGGCAGTTCGGATTTGAGCTTCTTCCCTGATTTCCTCAAGGGCATCCAGGTTGCTTCTTAGTTTGTCGTCGTTAGTGCTCTCACTAGCAAATTGGACTCGATGAGTAGGAATCTGCAACTCAACTGGGACTACGGCCTCTGTACCATAGGCAAGTGCAAAGGGCGTTTCTTTAGTGGGTGCTCTAGGGGTGGTTCGGAGTGCCCACAGGATGCTGTTGAGTATTTCTGCCCAATTTGTTTTTGCCCTATCTAGTCGCTTTTTTAATCCTTGTAGGATGGCTCTGTTGGTGACCTCCGTTTGGCCGTTAGTTTGAGGATGAGCCACAGAGGAGAATTTATGCCAGATACCCATGTTCGTGGTGAAAGCTCTGAAGGTGCTGCAATCAAACTGTCTGCCGTTATTTGAAATAAGCACTCTGGGTACACCAAATCTGCAGATGATATGTCCCCACACAAAATCTATCATCTTTCGAGCTGTGATGGTGGCTATTGCTTCCGCCTCTGGCCATTTTGAGAAGTACTCTACTGCCACCACTACAAATTTCCTCTGCCTCGTAGTCTTGGGGAAAGGTCTCAGGATGTCAATTCCCCATTGCGAGAAAGGCCATGGACTGGATATGCTGGCTTGAGGAGTGGCTGGAGTTTTGATGGCATTAGCAAATCTCTGGCATACGTCGCACCTTCGAACGAACTCTTATGCTTCTTTTTTAACAGTGGGCCAATAATACCCTTGCCTGAATACTTTATTAGCTAATGTCCCTCCTCTCTCGTGGGCTCCACACATGCCTTTATGTATCTCTTCCAACACCTTCGCAGCCTCTTCCGGGCTCACGCATCGGAGCCACGGACTGGACTTTCCTTTTCTGTATAAGGTCCCCCTTATCGCTTGGTAGTTAGCGGCACGAGCTGCTATCTTTTTGGCTTCATCTTTATCCTCGGGGAGTTTACCTTTCTCCAGGTATTCTAAGTAAGGGGTCATCCAAGTCGGGTTCTGTTCCACCTGCAATATCGCGTTAGTTTTATTAAAAGCAGGTATATGGACATCTTGTATATACACTTCATCGGGAAGTTGTTCCAATTCTTCTTTGGATAACCGGCTAAGTAGGTCTGCTTCCTCATTTTCTTCTCGGGGTATTCTTTGAAATCTAATGGTTACTCCTCGACTTGTGAGCTCGGCCTCTAAAGTTTTTACTTTAGCCAGGTAATTCTGCATAATAGGGTCTCTAGCCTGATACATTCCTGTTACTTGGTTGATCACCAGCTGAGAATCGCTGTTTATCTCGAGATCGGTTACTCCCACTTCCAGCGCTACCAACATCCCATTTATCAGGGCTTCATATTCTGCTACATTATTCGAGGCTTTGAACTCTAGACGTAAGGCGTAGCATACCTTAAAATCCTCTGGCCCCTTAAGCATTATTCCAACACCACTGCCCTCGGTGCCTGATGCTCCGTCTACATACAACTTTCAGTTAAATTCTGGATGAGGCTCCCCCTCACGTTCCTTTCCTGCTATTCCTGAGGATGGTCCTTTCTGCTCCCCGTTGAATGTACATTCTGCTATGAAGTCAGCCAAGGCTTGAGATTTTATAGCTGTCCTGGGTCGATACTCTAGACAATAAGGGCTGATCTCTACGGACCAAGCCAACATCCGACCTGAAGTTTTCGGCCTGCGCAGAATCTTTTTTAAGGGTTGGTCTGTCATCACAACTCCTTGGTGGCCTTCCAAATAAACTTTGAATTTCCGGACTGCTAGCAATAGGGCGTAGGCCACTTTTTCAATGTTCGAATATCTGACCTCGGTATCTCTGAGTACCTTGCTGACATAAAAAACGGGTTTTTGCTCCCCGTCTTCCACCCTTACTAACACTGCGCTGACTGTTTGTTCCGAGGCTGCCAAGTATATCAGAAGTTCTTCTCCTTGCATAGGACTACTGAGCACGTGGGGCGAGCTGAGATATTCCGTAAGCTCTGCGAAGGCTTTTCGGCAGTCTTCTGTCCATTCAAAGTTTGACACCTTCCTCAATTTTTTGAAAAATGGTAAGCATTTTTCTGCTGACCTTGACATGAATCGGTTGAGTGCTACTACTCTTCCGGTTAGTCTTTGGACGTCCCTTACACAGCAGGTCGGCTCTGGCATTTTCAATATGGCTTCTACCTTCTCCGAATTAGGCTCGATGCCTTTTCCGCTCACCATGAATCCCAAGAATTTTTCTCCTCTAATAAAGAAAGCACATTTTGCTGGGTTCAACTTCATTCTGTACTGGTTTAATACCCCGAATACCTCCTTCAGGTCTGCTACGTGCTGCTGGAAATTTGGGTTTTTGACCACCATGTCATCTACATAGACTTCTACATTTCTGCCAATCTGGTTTTTGAAGATTTTATTCATCAATCTTTGGTAAGTTGCCCCGGCATTTCTCAATCCGAATGGCATAGCTCTGTAGCAATAAGTTCCATCTTCAGTTATAAACGAGGTTTTTTCCTCATCCGACCTTTCCATTGGGATTTGATGATAACCAGAGATAGCATCCAAAGAAGACATATAATCAAAATCGGCCGTAGAGTCGACCATTTTATTAATATCAGGAAGTGGATAACAATCTTTAGGGCAGGCCTTATTTAGGTCAGTAAAATCTATGCACATCCTATATTTGCCATTGGCTTTTTTGACTAATACAGGATTTGCTAGCCCTTGTGGGTACATAACTTCCCTAATAAAGCCTGCTTCCTCGAGTTTCTGCACCTCTTCTCTGGTGGCCTGCTGCTTCTCTCTCCCTACTACTCTCTTCTTCTGCTTTACCGGCTTGGCTTCGGGGAGTACATTCAGTTTGTGTGTCATTACTTTAGGGTCAATTCCAGGCATGTCGGAGGGCTTCCAGGCGAAACTAGACGCATGACCTCGGATCAGGGCCATGACTTAGGCTTTTTGTTCTTCAGTGAGGTCGGCGTTGAGACTGAAGACTTTTTCTTCCTCTGCTTCTGATAAAGGGAAAATCTCCAGCTCCCCCATCGATTCTGTCCTGGCCTCTGTTTTCTCATCCCGAACCTCTAGGACTTCTGGGTCCAGAGTTTTTCCAGTGGAGCTCGGTTCAGCTACTGTGGCCAAGTATACTGCTCTTGCCTCTTCCTGACTGCCCCGGACTATTCCCACTCCTTCTTCTGTTGGAAATTTAAGCGCCAAATACCTGATACTGGTGACAGCTTCGAAGTTGAACAGCGCAGGCCTCCCCAGGATTACATTATAGCTCAACGGAAGTTTGACCACTAAAAATACCTCGTGGTGAGTGCGGGTCCTGGGTGCTTCACCTAAGGTGAGAGCCAGCTTCACCTTCCCTTCTACGAGCACCGGTACTCCTCCGATCCCCTTGATTGGTGCCTGGTCTCGGACCAACTGTTCGTCTGGAATTCCCATCTGCTGAAAAACCCGGTATGGTAGTAAGTTGACTTTGCTCCCGTCATCCACTAAGACCTTCTTTACCCGATAATTATGAATAACGGCTTCAATGACGAGCGCGTCATCATGGGGCATCTGAATACCCTGGGCATCTTCTGAAGAGAAGGTGATGGTCAGGGGAGAGTGGTCCACGATTTGCATGACCTCAGTACTGCTGCTTTCTCCCTCCCGATTTCTCTTTTTCCCTCGGCGGCCCATCCGTCCTCCCGTTCCTCCAACAATCATGTTGATGGTTCCACTGGATCCATCGTTCACTGGTCCAGCTCCTGTTCTCCTCGGCATCTGAACCGCCGAACTGGATTGAGGCTTTTGTCCCTCTGATTTCTTCACAAAGTTCTTAAGATGCCCCCTCTTTATCAACCTCTCGATCTCTGCTATCAACTGGAAGCAGTTGTTGGTATCGTGGCCATGCGTCCGATGATATTGACAATACTTGTCAGGATTCCGTTGGTCTGCTTCCGACTTCATAGGTTTGGGCCACTGGAGAAACTCCTTATCCTGGACAGCCATGAGCACCTCGGCTCTGGACGCATTTAGTGGAGTCGGCTTCTCAGGGACCCAAGGGGGAGGCAATCTTGGCTCAAGGACCCGTGGAGGGGGAGGCCTTTGATCCCTTCGCTCCCAGGCCTGCTTGTACGGCTCGAGCCTCTTGCCGTGTTTCTTTTCATGTCTCTCCGACCTCTTTTCTTCTGAGGCTTTTTCTTTTCCTGTCATCCTTTTGGCAAATCGGCTTGTTACTAAGGCGTCATCCTGCCTTATATACTTCTCCGCTCTCTGCATCAGCTCGGCCAGGGAGGTCGGAGGCTTCCTGCTTAAGGAACCGAAGAACTCGGCAGAGGTCGTTCCCTTTTGCATTGCCTCTACCGCCCTTCCTTCATCGAGATCGGGAATCTGCAGGGCCTCCGTATTGAAATGAGCGACATACTCTCTGAGATATTCACCCTCTCTCTGTCTTACTGTTTCCAAATAACTCGTCTTCCTCTCTGCTGGCACCCCGGCTATGAATCGATTGATGAAGCGAATGGCTAGGTCTCCGAAACTTCTGATACTTCCGGCCTCAAGGCTGTTGAACCACGCCCGCGCTGGTCCCAAGAGCGTCATTGGAAATACTTTACACATTAATGCATCTAACAGAGTTTGCAACTCCATGAAGGTCTTATAGTTCATGACGTGCTCCCTCGAGTTACCAGTCCCATCATAAGCCGCCATTGATGGCATCATAAACTTCTTAGGGACAGTCTCTTGCTGCACCCATTTTGAGAAAGGGAAAAAAATAGGCAAAGAGGTTTGGCTTTGATCTTTCTTACCTAGCTCGGCTAGGAGCTGTTCTCTCAATTTTCTCAACTTTTGGTCCACCTTCTCGTCTTCTGGGCTGGGTTTTTTCTCCAGGTGGTATTCCTCCTCCTCTGCTTCAGTTCCCGTCCACCCGGTTATTTCGGCGGAATAGTTATCCACTTCCTCATTTTCTATCATCTCTCTTGCCCTCTTCGCATGGATTCAGGCCTCCAGTCCTTCCTCTTCGCCGGCTTTTCTTCCTCTTTCTTCAATATCGCAGCTGCTGGCTTGAAGACGGTTAGGTGCATGTCGGGGGTCATTGTCTGAGGTTCCTCTACAACCGGAAGTGTATTTACTGGGGTGTTGAGGCCTCTCTGTTGCATTATCTGCCCCTACCAGTGGGCGGTATTTTGTAACTGGAAAGCCATGTTTTGAAGATCTTGGTTAGACAAGGTAACAGCGGGAGTATTCCCTGCCAAACTTGGCGAGGGATTAAGAGGAACAGATGTTTGGTTGTTTAATGTCGTAGGACTAGAAAAGGAGAATTGTTGCCCCTCTTGGGCAGAACTTAGGTCATTTGGGACGTTAAGGTTACTTTCTTGGTGATTGGCCATCGTGGATCTCAGTGGGTTTTGTTAAGAGTGAAAACTCCGGTGATGAAAAGATCTCTGTCGTTTCCCACAGACGGCGCCAATTGATGATCTGAGATCCAATAAAATAGAGTTTTACAAGGGTTTTGATATTGAAGAATAAAGCTTGGTCCATCTCTCTATAGGGGTATCCCTTTTATCCTTTCTTTCTGCTTGCTGGTGACGTATAACGGCTAGCCTATGATTGGGCCACGCGTCTCTGCCATACAGATATGGGCGTACGAGGATATCAGGCGCCTGCTCCATGCGTAACGGCCTCTGATTCTTCCCCGTGCGTACGCTCGAGCGGATCTGCCAGGCTGTATGATGAGTCTCGTTCTGGATTCTGGGCTGGACCGAGAGCTGGGTTGGACGCTGAACCCAGGAAGAGAAGGAATCCATGGAAAGGTTATACGGGCTGGGCCGATCTCGATGTGGAAGAGTCTGGCGGAGTTCGGCCTCAGGAGTCTGATGATCTGGGCTTGTGTTGAGAGGGCGTGTGGGCCTTCCTTTCATGGGCCGTGGCCGTAATCTAGGCCCAGGATTGGGGGTAGGGAAATCCAGCGGTCATCACTACTAAAAACCAAGCAGACCATTTTCGGAAATGTAATGAATGATCAATCCTGTTTCACAGGAGAGTTCTTCCCAGGAGACTCGAGTGTGTGCTGAGACTTGTTCAATCACTAGAGACATCGAATGGATAAAATAAAAAAAATGAAATAATGGATGTAGAGGCTATAAACTGACCTTGAATCCAATGCTGAATATAGCTGCTGCAATTCATCAAGGAATTCATTTACATCCCCAACAGCATTTCCACTACTTTGACAATGATTACTCTCACAGAAACTTTGCTTTGCAGCATTTACAAGGAGAATGTGTTCCAAAATAGTTTCCTGGAAAAGTAGAAAGAAAATTTTCATCTGGTATCCTCAGTTGACATCAGAAAATGAAAAATGCAGCAAACTGTTACCTTAAACCATGGAGCATCAGTCAGAAGGTCAAACTCAACAGTACCAAGCAAAACCCAAAAGTTCCTATTGGACTGTTGTGCATTCACAGGGTCAGATACACTGATAAAACTGGAAGCTGAAGGACTCAAAATGGCTCTGCCAAATGAGTCTTCCCTTACTCTCTTAGAACTGCGAGTTCGTTTCGAGGAAACCAAATCATTCTTTAGAAATAATCTTCGCAGAATGCTTTGTCTGCCTTGCTCAACAGTCAAGTACAGAAAAATTGCATCTGGAAATGAAAATTCTGCACAATGTATTCCAAGATTGACCACTACAAGAGGGTTACCAATACATTTTAGCGCTTCTGAAACAACTCTAATTTTTATATGTTCTTCATCATTTTCCCTTAACCTCCATAGGGACTTGTAGAACTTCCATGGTAATAAAGAGGTAACTTCTCTCTTATCCAGCAAAGTGAATAACAAACCATAATACCACCCATCAAAATTGATGCACAACAGGCAAAGTGTGACGATCAATCTTAGCACTAGATGAGGGTAGAAGTCCATTTTCAGATTGAATCTTTTGAGCCATTTCTGAGGCTCATTGCAAATGATTTTATTAACCGTGTCGGCCACAAAGCCAACAGTTTCCTCAAGCAGTGGTTGCATTTGAACATCAGACAAATAATCCAAATTTGGGAGTGTGTTCCATCCGCTGCACATAAGCCATTCAACCAAAGGAGACTTAGTTGTGAAGAAGTAACCTTTCAAGTAGGATACCAGGATAACCAGGCGATCCACAAGGTACAAATAGAAACTTGGTGAGAAGTCTGTATAATCAGTATTTGCTAAAGCTATATAGAATTTCCAAACCAACGCCGATTCACCTGGATGTTCAAAGGGATTATCATTACTTAAAGTTAAAATGAAAATCTCCATGAACTCTTGCCAAGATACACTACGGCAAAGGCTTGCTGCAATCTGCACATACAGGTCAATTGAAAATTTTCCAGACAAAATAATTGTCATTAGCATTCCAAGTTGCCCATTAGTAATAGCCCTTGATCGAATGATTCTCTCGATAACTTCCTTCAATAAATTCCTCGAAGACCATGTCTCTCTGAGATAAATCATATCTTTTGTCATTGGCATTCGACAATCCAGTGGACAGACAAGTCCAAAGAAGTTCTCTATAGGAATCTCAAGGAATCTCCGCAGAATGTTACTAAAGTCACTGCAGTTCAAGGATTTCGACTTGATAAGAGAATTTGAAACCTTGAAAATCTGAATTAGTAGCATGGCTTGGCAATTCAAGCATAAAGCATTATCTAATGAAAACACATAAAAAGCTTCTAAAATTTCAAGCACCTTCACACCAACAGTAAGCATTTCGGATGACCAGTAACGAGTAGCAGCACGAGCAAACTGGTCAGCATCAATCCATATTTGATTCCCATTTCTCTTAACATTTTGAAGATGAATGCCCTTAATCCATTCTGCATCAGGATAAAGCAAAAGACACACAGTCTTCTCATTCTTCAACTGCTTACTTATACCAAAGTAGCTAAAACAGAATTCACTGTAAGAATCTACTTCGCTACCCTGTAGACTACTCAAAACATTCTCCATCTCTTTTTTCCAAAACCACCAGTAGTAAAGCATATTTTCTACAGAAGTTTGTTCCCAGGATATCTTTTTCTGTGAATATTCTATTAGATCCTTAACCAAATGGATCTCCCTCTCATGCTGTGATGCACTTGCACACAGGTAAGCGTCAAGAATTTTTCGTGCACCTAATATTTTACCTGTGAAACTTCCAAGTCTTGAAGAATCCATCCAATTTTTTTTCATCATAGATAAGCTGCCCTTTCCATGTGATAAAATGTCTGCCTCAATACAAACAAAATTGTGGAATTCTTGCGAGACTTCCTTACCGTAAGTTTTAGCCTTTATCAAAAGCTCCTGTTTATTCTCGAACTGCTTCAAGGGCCAGCCTTTGCTTCTGTGTTTCCAAATGGAGTTGTATGTCACATAGAAAAGAATAACCTTGGATGCTGCTTCAAATCTTCCTGCCATCTCTAGAAGATCAGCTTCAAGCAGAATATCACCTTTCAGGTTTGCAACCTTTGCTGCCTCAAAAAAATTGCCGCTTTCCTTTTCAAGCAACATAAGTTCGTCAAGGCAATCTACATTCTTCAAGAAAGTACGCATTAGTTTCTCATTCTGAAATTCTTTCACAAATTTCATCATGGATTCAGAATCCTGAAGCTTTAGAAAATAAAGTGCGCCTCTCTCCAAGAAACTCTGAATTTCTTTACATCCAAGAAACCCTTGTCCAATTAGAAAATTATTCTCTTTCCATAATTGGATAAAGTCATATCCCACTTCAAATAATATCCCATCAGCACAAGCAGACAAACACTTTGAGAATAAGAAAGTACGCATTAGTTTCTCATTCTGAAATTCTTTCACAAATTTCATCATGGATTCAGAATCCTGAAGCTTTAGAAAATAAAGAGCGCCTCTCTCCAAGAAACTCTGAATTTCTATACTTCCAAGAAACCCTTCTCCAATTAGAAAATCATTCTCTTTCCATAATTGGATAAAGTCATATCCCACTTTAAATAATATCCCATCAGCACAAGCAGACAAACACTCTGAGAATAAGCTGCATCTAGCATAAATATTAGCTGCTCTTTCATGACATCCTGCAAGATAAAAACAGTCACCAGCTTCTTCAAGCTTAGATGCCCCACACTTCTCCAAGTAAATTATGCCTGCAAATAAAAGTAAATTGAACCTATTTAAGACTGCAAATAGATTTGGGATTCTGATGTATTTATCTATTGAATTTCTAAGAGAAAACAGAAAAATTAACTTGATAGTTGAAATCAAATATACAATAAAAAAAAAGCATGTACATGCATGTATACCAGCTTTTTCATATTCATGTAACTCAAAGAAACATTGGGCAGCAGACTCATTCTTGCCAATGGTCTCATAAATATGAGCAGCCTCAGTAAGATGATTGTCCGCCATTTTGGGATTTGAATCCCTCATTTGATCGGCAGTAGAAACATGACCAGCAGCCATTGCCCACTTTTCCAAATAAGATTCCGCTGCCTTTTCAAAGCAAAATCTTGCCTTATCATAATTTTGCTGATAAAAGAACTGCAAAATAACCAAAAAACAAATTTGCCAAAGCTTATCAAGCCTGTCCCAAAGAAATATGCTGGCAGATTCTAAGTTAGAGACAGAGCTATTTGGAGACAAATAATATGGTATGATTATATATTAAAATATTATTCCCTGCTGCAAAATCAAACTAACCTTCATACCACGATCTTTCCACTCCCTTTGGCTGCTTTGAACTTGAATCTCATGTAGAAAATTGTATTCAAATTCGCGAATTTGGACAAGGTGTAGCTTCTCCCAATAGTTAAACATAGAGCATAATTGATTCTCAAAAATCCACAACCTTTCCCTTGTGCGAGTGATTGCCACATACAATTGCTTTAGCTCCAAACACAAGGTGATATGTTTTCCCTCATTGAATATTGGAAAGGACTTCGGATGAGGGGAATGAAACAAATTTTGCTCAATCATATATCCATATATAACGTCCCACTGATCCTTCAAAGGGGAAGAGCTAAAAAAGTTGTACAACAACACATCCTAAATAGTAGATTAAAGAATGTATCAATGTGAAGGCAATAGAATTATAAGACAACAAAAGCAGGAAATTTGTATCAGGGAAAATTATAATTGGGAGCATAAACTGTTGAAAATAATTTATAAGGGAATCTTTCACCTACAAAACAACTGCAAAACCAACCACCTACTACACCAAAAACACATCAGTAAAGAGAACCTCACCTTAAACTCCAGGCCTTTGCACTCCATTATTGTCAAGACAAGAGCCTGCTTTCCCAGATGACTGAGAACTTCATTCTTCAGACTATCATCTCTCACTAAAATAACTTGTTCAGCTCCAAAACCAACAATTCCACGGTCAAAGTTTTCATTGCTCTTGAAGAACGAGCATAATGTGTTATCCTCATTTCTCATCTGTACCCAAACTGGTTGTTCTCCATTCACAAGACTTGTCTCAGGTTGCAATTTATCAACAGAGAAAGGAAAGAAATGATAAAGAAGGTTCAGAACACTGTTAGCTAGCTTTAAAACACCAGCATGGGAACGGAAGTTCTGGCTCAAATTAAAGATATCAGAAATTTGTCCCTTCCCATTTCTCTCACATGCCATGAACTCTCTATAGAAAAGAGCTTTTATATCTTTGAACCTAAAATCAACCCCTCTTACAATAGTCTGGGCTGTATCACCTGAAAACACAAACCCTTCCTTAAAATTTCTGCAGATATATTTGAAAAGAGAAATTTGTCTCATTGTCAAATCCTGCACTTCATCTACATACACAAAGTCCATTATCTCACCCTCGTATTTCTCATCTCTAAGCCGGTTATGAAGGTCAATTACCAAGTCGGATATATCGAACTCCCCTCTTGCTTTCTTTTTCTTCTCATATTGAAGAAAAATATCATAAATTGTACTCCTTTCTTGTTCACTTAGATGGGATAACCTACGCCCAGAATAGGAAATATACTCCTCCCTACTTAGTTTATCATCTTGGACACAAACACTGGAACCTCCCTTTATATGAGAAACTATCTCTGCAAATATTGTGGATGGATCAAGTTTCTTTGTTAGCTGTATACTGAAACAGGGCCAGTAAGCTGAACAAAACTTGTCGTAATGAACCTCTTTTGTCCTAATAAAAGTTTTCAAGGTCATGGATCTAGAACTTCTTCTCTTTAACTGAGAATGTTCCCTAAATTCAGGAAATCTTCCAAAAAATGAGCTGCCAACTGTTCCATTCAGCATCATTAAGAATTTGTTATATGTTATCACAAGGGGATAGGAACTGAGTGGAATATCAGAAAAAGAATCTGGAATGTCAGAAAATTGTGATCCCTCATCAACATCATCCAAATCAGATTGAGGGACTTCAGCTGAAGAATTCCAGCCACATGTTGATCTGCATAATCAAAACATAAATTGTATAAAATTCATATAGAAGTAGAGAATTATCTCTTGATACTAATTATTTACCTTTTTAAGCGCAAAATATATTGTCTAACAGCATAGCACAGCTTAACATTGACTGTAACAAAGATTTGTCGCAAAATATTTCCCTTGTTTTCAACTTCACTTCCACCATTCTCATTACTTATGGAGGAACTGCTTTCAACTTTATGAAATCCTTCTGAAGCTAAATGATAAAGCTGCTCCTTATGAAATAGCTTCATAATCAAAACAGTAGTTTTACCAGTACCTGATCTGCCTAGAATAAAAGAGCTTCCACATAATTGGATAATATCCTTTTCTTCATCTGTTAGCTCAAAAGGAAGATCAATTTCATTTCCATCACAAGAAGAAAGCAAGTGACTTAGAGCACCAGCAGACAAGGAGTAGAATTTCATAAGCAGAAAACTGTCACTTGTTTTGCAACTCTCAACGCAGCCTATTTCATCAAAAGTACTTGAAGTATTCCCACCCTGCACACAGTCTTTCTTAAAACGAGCAATAAATGTATCCCAACTCATTGGAACTTCCAGATCCCTGGAGAAAGAGAGAGAGCAAGTAAAATTATTAACTTGCAGCTACTGTTGCAAAATACTTTAGCCATTAGTATTTTGTATGTGTACATTGTAATATCTATGTACATAATCACAAGTCTAACCAATCTAACTTTGTGCCTATTCAGGTTTGAAATTTTAAAAGCTAAGTATGCCTACTAAAAAAGGATATATACTACAGATGAATCTCCAGAATTTTTCGTCAAATTCCACAGTTTCTCACAAAAAGTTCTACTACAGAAACAAAATAAAATTGAGGACCTGATAGCAACATGATTACTGAGATTTAGATTGTGCTAGAAGGCATAATGTGCATACCCCTCAAGACACTTCTGCTTGCAACGTTTGACAAAATCATCAGTATATGATTGAAATACAGCACTAAGACGAACAGCCAACAATGGTATGTCCTCCAAAGGCAACATATCCCACACCTTCAATACTTGGATGTAGCATGAATCCTTCACAACATCAATTGAGCAAATAATATGCAGATCTTTAACCTTAAATTGTTTCAACATCTGAGAGAAGTTATCACAAACTAAGTTTGTATTCCTCCACTTTGGCCGCCAGCCACAAGAAAGCCTCAGTAATAAATTCATAACCAACTTCTTTGTTTCAGAAGACTTCAACTTTTCAAATGACTTTCTGAAATTCTCACTGAACAAAACCTGATAGTGTTTGAGGGAATAAATAAATAAATAAAACATTAAGAGAGGAAATAAACCATATTAGAAGAAATTAGCATCACAGGTACCTTCCATCTGGCATTTTTAAAAAGCAAACTATCAGCATTTAGGAAGTCATCAATCTGATCCGTTTCTTTCTTCACCTCTAGCACAACATCTGCCAAATCTTCATCTTCTTCAGCATTATAGAAACAATTACGCAGCTTAGCATCTTGGACTATTGATTTCCAAACAGTGTTACTACTGGAAAGAGTTCTCCCATCTCCCACAATCCAAAGGCAGCATCTGAAAGGAAAACAAAAGCTGATCATTGCTTTATATTTAATTATGACTGATGAGCTACATTTTAAAAATAATTCTTATATACCTGGCCCTTGTCAAGGCTACATTAGTTATCTGCCAGTCAGAAATGATCCCAACCGATCCTTCAGCATTAGATCTTACAGTTGTCAATATTATTACATCTTCTTCTCCACCCTGGAATCCATCAATTGTACTCACTTTCAGTGAAAATCTACCAAAGCTATCATACTTCTGTCCCACTTTTTCCTTGATTGCAACAACTTGTGCAGTGTATGGAGCAAGTATGCCAACACTAAGCTTCTCTTTGGATTCGCCCCATGCTTCAAAACAAACAATTAAAACAAGAAATATGAAGCAGCATAAAACCATCTATTTCTTCATGAAAAGGAAAGGAAAGAGAAATAAACTTTAGACACCTTTAAACAATTTTCTGATAATTTTTGTCACCATTGCAGCTTCAACCATATTTTTATAACTATATGTGAAGCTAACAGTTTCCTCTCTTCCACAAGAAACATTTATGAAAGAGTATGGACCAAATAATGGACCCAAAAGAAAGTACTTTCTGTATCTTTTATTTTTAACATTTGGAGCATCCAAAATTTGGTTGCCATAGAATTCTGAATTAGGAAGCAAACTGATAAGAGGATGCATTCTGTACTGCATATCCAGAATTCGCTTTGAATGGCCGATTGAATTCAACCTTTCAAATAAACTTCTTCCAAAATCAGCTCTAGCAGACACCTATCAGGAGAAGAGGAAAGAAAGAGGGAAAAAAAAAGTTAAAGAAAAAAAAGTAGTTGCAAGAGCATCCTTCTTAACAAAACAAATCAACATAGTGTTATTACATTGCTAGTTACGGTTGCAGTTAGCTGACATGGATCACCAAAAAGAACAATATGCCTAACACCTGGTAGTTGTAATGGTATGGATAATTCACACTCTCTCATATGTGCTGCATCATCAACCATTAACAGGTCCAATGTATTTTCTAGAACTGAATGCAGTGCAAAAGAACTTGAAGCAGTGCAAAATATTAGGGAAGCAGTCAATAATTGTGAACTATTAAGACTTTCAACTTGATGATCCATATATATTTCTCCAATGTCTGCATTAACTCTCCACAAGCCTTCATCCCCAAAATAAAGAACCCTGCCCAATAAGTACGACGCTTCAGATGACTCCTTTACAAGCTTCAAAACACGAGATGCCAATTCTGCAACTGCAACATCTGTTGAGGCACAGATAAGAGTCCTACAATTCATTCTTAAGAGAATATAGATTAAAATACTCAATGTTCTCGTTTTCCCTGTTCCTGGAAGGCCCAGGATAAGTTCCACAAAGGATCTGTGATTACATTCAATTTTGCAGAGAATGTCAGTGACCACTTTCCTTTGAGACTTGTTCAGCTCGGAAGGCAAAATCCTACTAGACTCTTCAAATACAAGGAAATCTCCTCGAGCACGACAGAGGGCACAGTTCTTCTCATCCTGCTGCTAACAATAACTCGATATTAAAATTTAGAATCACAGTGAATTTCTATCCTCTATGTGTAAGGTGTGTATGAGATAGAAGAATAAGACAAAAATTGATAGTAAATTAATAAAAGAAAAAATTAATACTTAGACCTTTTCTTTCATTAATTTTTTATTATTTAATCCTATAATTTAAAAAAAATTATTAATTGGTATCTCAAATTTTTAAAAATTTACTAATTAGTCCATCTCCCTCCAGACATTTTTATTGCAATAGACTTTTTAAAAAGTTTAATATATTTTTCAAAATAGAGATATCAATTAGTTTTTGATATGCAAATCAAACTTTACTGTCAACGGATGTTCTATGCATGACAAAGAAAGGCGTACCTGCGTATCAGAGCACAAGATTTGCTTAATTACATTCATATTTCCACCCATTTGCAATGAATTCCATATTCTCTCATTGGTCCTCATGTTCATCAAGAAAACAATGAACAATGGCCTCCCTGATGACAACTTGTCTTGAATCTCTTTATTAGTCTGGACTCCAAGACAAGTAACACTAAGACCATGCTCATTCTTAGTGTCTGTAATATTAGACAATAAAGCCCATCTATTTTCAAGCTGTCGCAAATCAGAAACAGCATCGGGTTTAGCATCTGTAAAAACAAAGAAATGTCCTGCAAATGTCCTGTAAGGTCTTTCTCCATCAACTCCATATTTGTTTCTCCAGTAATCAACCTCAATATCATAAAACAGTTTTCCATTTTGTTTAATAATCTTAAAGGATGTCACATGAGCGTAAGGTGCTCTAGATAGGTTCTCCAGACAAGAACACAGCTCCGCCCTAGTTTCCTCCAGTAATGGATAAACAAATGACTCAAAATACTGATCCACTGCCTGAAACGATTCAGGGATCTTCTTAACCTACAAGAAAAATGTATCAAGTTAACTACCCATAAGCTATGGCTTAGTATAATCTTTTTCCAGCATTAACAACTAAATTTAGGAGCATGAAATCGGTGGGAATCCACAAAAAGAAATGATAAAATTAACTGGGTAAGGCCAAAACAATCAAGAACAGTACTACGAATTTAGCACCTTCTCTTTGTAGAGTTCTTCATTAAGAACGTCACTTAAAGACCAAGAGAAGACCTTATCAACCAAGCTTTTTTCCATGGAAACTGTGTGTATTGTTCTGTTTTCAGACTGCCTTGCACTGGATCATTTGCTTCACAGGGACCTTAACTTAACGATTGAATTTTTCAAGAGCGGTGAGAAGGGAAAGTGAAAGGGTTGCGTGCATTTCCAAGATTCTCTTAACAACGGCTTTTTGCTTTTTCAAGTTAAAAAAAAAAAAAAGAATTTCTCAAATCGTGGTCCGGGAAAATTTTTTTCCCGGATCAGGGTAATGACTCTACGTAATGCATGAGTGCGGCGGAGCCGCGTTCAATCAATGAAAATATAAATTTAATTTTTATTTAATTAATTATTATATATCTATTAAATTTATAAAATATAATTATAAAAATTATATTAATATTAATTAATTTTTATTTAATTAATTATTTTATTTTATTTTATTAATTTAATTAATTATATATTAAATTTATAAAATATAATTATAAAAATTATATTAATATTAATATTAATTAATTTAAATTATTTATAATATAATATTATATTTATCATATTTACCATTTTATTTTATTAATTTATATAATTTAATTAATGCTAAGAATATATATAAATGTATTAATATAATTTATTTTACAAATGTATTAATTAATGCTAAGGATATATATAATTTATTTTATTAATCATATTTATCAATGTAAAGAAGTATAAAAAATTTTAAAAAAATACATGTAAATATTTAAAAATAGTGGAATATAATAAAAATAAGTTAATATATATACAAATGATTAAGTTAAAAAATGATACTAAAAATGATTAAATGTTCTCTCGTGCTATATGTACGTGCCTTCCCTGAGAATGTCACTTTCAGTTAAGAGATTACAGAAATATTAAAAATTAATATTTATAGAGTATTTTGAAAGAAGTACGAGAGAATAGATAAAAATTATGAAAAAAATATGAAATAAAATAAATTTTAATTTTTTATAACTTTTATAATTATAAATATTTATATTAAATATTTATAAATTAATTATAATAAAAATAATAAAATAAAATGATAAATATAAAAAATATAATGTTTTATCGTAAATATATTAAAACAATTAATATTTATAATAGTATTAATATAATTTTTATAATTATATTTTATAAATTTAATATATAATTAAAAAAAAATTAAATTTATAAAATATAATAATTAATTAAATTTATAATTTAAATTAATTGAGTGCGGCTCTGCCGCACTCATGTATTACTACGCTTTTATTTAAATTTTTTTTAATTATTCTATTTTATCGTATTTTAAAAATGTGGTAGATTTTATTGGCTCTATAAGGCACTCCTGTATTACTATATTTTTATTTAAATTTATTTTTAATTATTCTATTCTACTGTATTTTAAAAGTGTCGGTAGATTTTATTGGCTCTACCACACTTTAAAATAAAAGTGCAGTAGAGTGACTTTTCATCCTGATACAAGGTTTTTTTTTTTTTTTTTTTTTTTTTTTTTTTTTTTTTTTAAAGAACTACCATTCAGCCAATTTTCTGTAATTTTTGTTATTTTTTTATTATTTTAAAATTATTATTTATAAAATTATAATCACATATAAATTAATTATTATATTCTACTTTAATTTTATTTTATTTTTAAAATATTTTTTTAGTGTTTAATAAAATTTAATATTTTAAAATAAATATAAATAAAAAATTAATTTAAAATATTTTTTTAATATATATAAAAAATAAAGTGAATAAAAATTATTGAATATGAAAAATTATTATTTTAAAATTAAATGAATTAATAACTGTTATTTAAAATTACAATGATTAAATAATTATTTTTTTAAAATTAAATAATTAAATAAGTATATTATAGACTTATAAATAGTAATAAACATTTGATCAAATCGATTTAAAATTAAATTGAAGTGTAAATTAAAATTTAAAAATTTATAGAAATCGAATAGAAAACTGATCTGAATAGAATTGGTATATTTTAATTCGGTTCAGTTTGATTGATTGTCATTTTTATTTTTTAAATTATATTTTTTATATTCTAAGATTTATTTGAAATATTTCTTATGGTCTAATTTTTTTATATTATAAAAAAGATATAGTATTGCTAATTAATCTATTCAATTTAATTTTACTGATTTTTTAATTAAAATTAAATCAAATCAAAATAATTAAATTTTTTAAAAATAAAAATTAAACTGAACCAAATCAAAATGAATATGAAACTAAGAGATAATTATAAAAAATTATCATATGCTTTAATGTATTTCTAAATAAGTTTCTATATAAAAAGGGTTATATACTTTCACCGTTAGTAAAATGAGGCTTTTTCTTAATACTTTTAAATTTTTTTGGTTTATTAAATTTATTTCATGATATTTACTGAAAAATATATATTTTTAAATTTTTTTGGTTTATTAAATTTATTTCATGATATTTACTGAAAATTATATATTAGTCCTTGTATTTTTAAATTTAATTTTTTTAAGTTTTATTTTATTAATAAATATTTTTAATTAAAATTAATCCCTCTAATTTTATAGATGGATCTCTAAATATTATAATTACTAATAAGCCTTATATTTACAAATTAATCTATGTATTTATTAAATTTTAATATTTTATATGTGAAAAATATTAAAATAACAATTAAATAAAAAATATGACTTCTCCTTTTTGTCCTAATCAAATAAAAAAATAAATCATTGAGAAAGGAAAATTAGATAAGAAAGAATTTTTTGGACTTGAATTTAGATATATATTGTGCTAAGAATTTTTATTTAGTTTTATTTTATTAATTTATTTCTAAATATAATATATTAAATTTAATAAACATGTAAAATTAACCTAAAAAAATAAGTATTTTATTCTAAATAGTTATAATATTTAGGACCAATTTATAAAAATATAAGGGTGGATTATAACTAAAAAACCTATTTTATTATAAAAGAAAATTTTATAAGTTAAGGGAGAAAAGTTTTACTTTGTTAACGGAATGAAATCACGTGACTCTTTTTCTCATAAATTAAATTACAAGATCATACTTAAAAATAGCATTAATCACAGAGTATTTTTTTGTAATTATCTCTAAAACTAAATTAAAATTTTGAATTAATTTGATTCAGTCTATTATTTTAGTTTAAAGCGAATATTACTTATCCCTAATAGATTCTCCGTCTGTCCCATAATTTTTATTCACCTTGCTTTTTCACACATATTAAAAATATAATTTTTTTATTAACTTTTTAATTATACCCCTTTTAAATAAATTAAATTTTATTGAATGCTAAAAGATATTTTGAGAGATTTCTTGGAAATAAGATAAAATTAAATAGAATTATAATAGACAATTTATATATTACTATAGTCTAAAAAAGAAAAGTGAACAATAATTTTGAGACAACTACAAAATAGAAAATAAACGAAAATAATGAGGCTAATTAGAAATAAAGGCATTAATGAGTTTCAAACTTCAAATGAACTGTAAAGAGTCATTTGCACCATCAACATAAAATTTTTGTTTTTGAAGCTTTACTTTTGCTTGATATGTAAACGACTTGAGTTCTCGATTACAAATTTATTTCTGTGTATAAACATAAACTTACTATATTTAAAATAAAATGTTGTAAAATATTTACTATTTCAAAAGTTTTAAATTTCACATCGGGTAAAAACAAGAAATTCACGTTAGTTTATAAATAAAATCTCTTATTGGGCCTTGTAAAGATTAAGTAAAAGGATTGGGCTTGCATATACAAATCATTAAATCCTCTCCCGAGTTAAATGCAATATTAGTAGAATTTTTATTTTTTATATGAGTCTATTTATTTTTATTTTTATTTTTATATTTTATCTGAAAATTGTCATTTTTACCTGTTTAAAATCTTAAAATAATTATTCTGAGATTTTCTCTCGACCTCTCTAACAACCATCTGAGATATTCTTTCAATCTCTTCAACACCCATCTTATTTTTCTCAATCTCTCCAACGACTATATTTTTCAATTATAAATAGTCCACAACACTTTTAGTCACTCCAATTTTATACTATGCTCTCTTCACTTATAAGTTCTTTCGTCTAATTACTGGATTAGCTGTTTTGAAATAATCTTATTGCTCTATACTAGTCTTCTACCAATAGACCTATTAACTTCTGGGAGGTGCTCGTCAATTTATTTATCTACCATTGATGAGTAATACCTTAAGGACGGTGTTTCTAAACGCGTCTCAAACTTTTAATCAAATTTCTATTCCACCTTTTCTAAATTTGTTCCGACAATCTTAGTGTTAATATGAAACCAACTATTGTTAATACTTCTACCAACAAAAATGCTACAAGTGCCAACAATGTTGTCAATAACATTATCACAGTAAGTTGCTGCCAACAACATTGTCCCAATTGTTGCTCTTTCACTTCTACCTATTGTCCTATTTGTAAAACATTTTCCTTAATACCTCCAAAATCCAAATTTTTGGAGCAGACAATTTCAAGCGCTAGCAGGAATGTGTTTTTATAATCCTTGACATGCATGGAATGGCTTTTGCAGTTACCACTTCTAAGCTACCTAAGATAATTAATTTGAGCTATAGATTTATGCAAATAAGATAAGTAGGCACACTATTATAAACACCATTTATAATGAATTATTTGATTTTCACTATTCTTACAAGGAAGTGAAAGACATATGGAAATCAATGGTTACCAAATATATCATTGGAGATACTGAAAAACAGAAGTTTATCATTGGAAAATATTGCAAATGGAAAATTACTAAGGAAAAGGATATTAAAGTTTAGATTAATGAATATCACAAATTAATAGAAGACTCTTAAATTTAAAAATATTACTTTGTAACAGGAATTGTTGTAGGAATACTCATAGAAAACCTGCCACATTGATGGAGTGGCTGCAAATAGCAACTTAAGCATAAACATAAATAACTTTCACTTGTAGATTTAATCACTCACATCATAATTAAAGACACCAACAGAAAAGAGTTCAAACTTTTCAAAGGAAAAGAGATTGCCTCTAAAGCCAATTTGGTGCAAGACAAGTTGTTCAAGGCAAAATAAAAGGTACAATAATAAACATGATTATAAGTCCAAAATGAATAACCCCACCTTTAAGAAAAAAGTTAATTATTATGTTCGTGGCAAACCAGACCATCATACACCTCAATGTAAAAAGAGAATGGAAAGAAATGACAATTATGCTAAGCAAAAAGCAAATTTGGCCAAAGCAAATAATAATATTATTATGGTTATTTCTCAAGTGAATATTATAGCCAGTGTGAATGTGTGGGTGACAGACTCTGGTGCTATTAGGCATATTTGTACAAATAAAAATATTTTTGTGTCTTACACTCCATTGGAGAAAGGAAAAGAATTGTCTATCTTAGTGATTCAATAACAACTAAGTCATTGGAAAAGGAAAAATCCTTATCAAACTCACATATGTCAAGGCTCTAGCTTTAGATGAGGTGCTAAATGTTTCTAATATGCAAACCGATTTGACCTTTGTAGGTTTATCAAAAAAGGTTAGGGTTAAAGTGTAATTTAAATCTAACCAAGTTGCAACGATAAAACATAGTGTATTTGTAGGAAAAGGCTATTGTAACCATGGTTTATTTGTACTTAATATTTCTAAAATCATGCATGAAAATGCTAGTTCTTCTGTTTACTTAATTGATTCTTTTAAATTATGGCATGATGGACTAGGACATGTTAATATGTTTTATATTACGAAAATGCAATCTATTAGTATTATTTCTAATATAATTATACAAATATGCAAAATGTGAAGTATGTTCTGAATTTAAGAAAACTAAAAAATCTTGTGCATCAATTGTTAGAGAATTAGAATTAAACTTTAATTCATATTGATTTAAGATACTTAAAATAAACTTTAATTAGAGGTAGTAAAAAATATTATATAACTTTTATAAGTGATTTTTCTAAATATACTAAAATCTACTTATTAATAAACAAAGATAAAACTTTTAATATGTAACAAAAATAAAGCCTTTAATATGTTTCTTATATACAAGCTGAAGTAGAAAACAAACTAAACAAAAAAGATTAAAAGGGTTAGATCATATAAAGGGATGAATATATATTACTTATTGACTTTTGTGAAAAAGAAAAAATAATTCATAAAATTACTCCTCCTTATTCATCTAAATCAAATGATATACTACAAAATTTTAGTTGCTAAGTGAGAAAAATTAGTCACTATTTGATAATAGCAACTGATTAGTGACTAAATAAAAAAGTCGACATTTAGCCAATTGCTAAAAGAATTGCGACCAACTAGCTTTTGGTCACTAAATTAGCGACTAATCAGCTATCAAAATATGGTCGCTAATCGAGTGCTAAAACAGGTTTGCTTTAATAAATTATGGTAGCTAATTAGATTGCAAATTGGTCGTTAATAAATGGTCGCTATACGATCGCTAAATTGGCCACTATTTGGTTGCTATATGAAAGCTAACTATCTCTTTTTATTTTTTTAAAGCTTTTATAGTTGCTTAATGTCGCTATATAGTTGTTAAGTGGTCACAATTTAGTCGCTAATTAGTAGTCAAATCAATGCATGTATTTGTTATTTGGATTACTTTTTACAATTTAGTCACTCATTGATCGCTACTTTAAAGCTAATTTTTCTCTGATTTTTTTCTAATATATTCATTAATTTATTATAATAACAATATATACATATATTTCAATTTATAATTCTGCAATCTAAAATAGTAAAAACACAAATATAGTCTGATATTGAAATTATAAATACTGAAACTACATAATAGATTCAAATAGTGTGAAGATATTCAATTATTTAAAAAGTAAAACAATTTAATACAGTTTAATAATAAATGTATAATATGGATAAAGTGGGGTGGGTCTCATCCTATTAAACTTTAGCAGCATCTTTAATATAAACAATAATAAAAGTTCAAAAAAAATTATAAAATGACATTATGTTTCCAAATTTATTGGGTCCATCTATTTCAATCTTTGAAGATGACAAGTGATATTGGAGTCAAAGACATTGCTATTGAAGCTATACACTTGGCATAACTGCATTTTTGACAAAGATAATATCATGCACGGGAGAACATAAAGATAGGATATTTTCAAACAGAATAAAATAATGCAAGTGCTATGACTTCATAACAGCATTATGAGATAAAATGGAGAGGTCAAACAGTGTTAACTTATTAAACTTTTACATTCATTTTACCAAGCCATCAGCTCCATGGGGATATGTCGAAATATTTAAATTTTAGAACACCATATTCTATGATAAGACATCTCTTGGATTATGTATAATATAGAAGAGTATTGATTTTTTAATAAACAAAGACCTGAATAAAGCCCAAATTTTGCTTCAATTTAAAGCCATGTCCATTGGAATTGAAGGAAGGCACAATACCTAGAATAAACTACAAATATATCTTAGATTCACAAGAAGGCATCTTTATTTATTTTTAATCTTTATAATTTTGTTGTTTAAGGATGCAGTATTCACATTTTTATAATTTCATATCCCAAGCTCAAAGTTTAGGAAGTTACACTAACCTCTTTTTGGCTTTCTTTGATCTTCTCTATCAATTATTTCACTATTTTGCCAAGCCCTTGGGGGCTTTCGTTGTTACTACTGTAGCAACAATTATGTGCAATTTTTTACTAACTTAATCTCATATCATCTAAAAATTTACTAAATGATTATAATATTATTTTAGTAGGAAGAGATAAAAGAGGAAGAAAGAAAGTACAAAGAAAGAACATGAAAAAATAATACCTTTAGTTACTTGAGACCTTGTTGATAGGAGGCACAAAATTAAAGCTTCAGGTTGTCAAAGTTCCACTAGTTATTGGATTTCCAGGAATTGATGGTGCATTTGATCCATAAGCCCATTCAAGCTCTAAAAAAGCAGATGAAGATTGAAATGATCCATTAGTCCAATATCCTATATATACAGACACAAACATTAGAAGGACAAATGGGGAGAGGGATGGTGAAGAAAAAGATAAGGAGGAAATGAAAACAACAAAGGTTGATGATTCTAACCATTTTTTGGTGCCTTTTATGGGTAAGTTACACCATTTCATCAAATTATTGCCCACTAATATAAAATCACAGTCTTACCAGATGTCTGTCCTTCAACATCATCTTCAAACTTTTCAGGAGAAGTTGCATCAAATTTGTTAATTAAAAAAAGAAATCAACTTGTATGTTATAAATAATAGTAACATGGAGCAATTAGCTTTGAACTTTATGACAGACTTGAACCGAGCCTAACTTTTGTTACCAACGTCCGATAGAGACCTATGATAGCTTTTCGAAAAGAGAATTTCGAGATGCATGTGTAACGACCCGAAAATCGGACCGCTACCGGCGCTAGGATCCGGGTCGACTTAAGGCCGCCGGGACCCGTAGCAAGCCAAACATACATCCTGGAAACCTGTTTAGTCCCATACATGATCAAGAAAATACATAAAAATTTAAAACTTTTCCTTCCATCATCCAACTCAACCTGAACATACATGTACATAGTCATGATCATAATCATGATCCCTCTGTGGGATCTCATCAATGCCCCAACGGGCGATACAACATGAGATGAGTTGGCTTTCATAAACATTATAAAACATTTTTGATCATGTAATAAAAGGGATTCCTCATACACAATGTCAAGCACAATATCTAATCCTCAATATCATTACATGACTGAAACTATACTTTTACATAACATTAATACATTTATCATGTCCACACTATCTATTACATAAACCAGACTTCATTACTCTTGTAAACCTCCTGGTCTACCCTGTACCTGCAAACCTGGGGAAAAAATGGGAGAGGGATGAGCTACTAGAGCCCAGTGAGCAGAATAATAAAAACATTTAAATCATATGGATCATGGAATGCATCACATCACAGCTAATCACATCAAGGATGAACTTGTCACCAATAGCCCTCTACATGGTCCAACTGTGCCAGAACGTAGAATGGGTCCTGGTCTTTCCCTTACATAACATAACATAACAGTGTCCAACTGTGCCAGAACGTAGAATGGGTCCTGGTCTTTCTCTTACATAGTGCCAGCGAACGTAGAATGGGTCCCACTGGTCTTACTTTCCGTACCGTACATATCACATCGTCATATCATAGATCGAGGGCTATGGATCATCCAACATTCATCCACATCATCATAAAAATGTGCAATGCAACATATTCGTGAATTCTAATGCAAGCAACCTAATTCATCACATGGCATTCATGATGCGTGAAACATGCTAAAAAGTTCATTCTTTGCTTTAAAACATAATAAGTTATTCCACTCACCTCTGGATAGCTCTGACCAGACACTGGGGCAACAGACTCACTGCTGGGGTCCTCGGTTCCTCGGGTCGAACCTACACAGGTGAACTCAAATGAGGGACCAAACATACATGAACATAACTCTAAACTATCCCCCAAAAACCCCCTAAAACATCATGGAATAATCATAGAAAAACATGCAAGAAAGGGCTGGACAGGGCACTTTCGGCGGCAGGTTCGGCGGCCGAAAGTCCCTCCAGAGCCGAAAGTCCCTCCAGAGCCGAAAGTCAGGCAGGTTCGGCGGCACCTTCGGTGGCCGAAACTCCCAGACAGAGGCAAAACTCATGCATGTTCGGCGACACCTTCGGCGGCCGAAAGTCCCAGACAGAGACGAAAGTCTCCTTTCGGGGGCAACTTCGGCAGCCGAAAGGCCTGCCTCCCCAGCCATGTTCGGCGGCCGAAAGTTCCTTCGGCTGCCGAACCTGGTTTCTGCCAAAGGGCAGAAACTTGGCTCCCTTATGCATTTATGCCTCCAAAACTAACCAATCATGCATAAACCTATTCTACAACATTCCCAAGCATTCACAAGCAAACATACAAGCTCCTAGGGGCATCAAACCAACAAAAACCCCAACTACAACACACAAGCAACTCACATTGCTCAAAACACATATAAAACCCATAAACCTAACTATGAGCTAAACATGCATTCTACCCATAGATCTTGCATAAAACTTTCTTTAAACATAAAATGGGCTTAAGATCGGCTCTTACCTCTTGTAGATCGAGGGAGAGACGTCCTAAACTCGGAGGTGGGAGGTTTTGAGTTCTTGAACCCCAAAGCTCCAAAACTTTGCTCAAAGCTTGAAAATCTTCAAAACCAAGTAAAAACTCATGAAAATCGAGTAAGATGGGAAGGAAAGAACTCAAGATCGGTGAGGGGGCGGTGGAGAGCTCACCTTGGCCGGAAATGGGGAGAAAGCTCGCCCATTTTCGGCTAAGGGACCCTTTTATAGTGGCTGGCCAGGCCACGTTCGGGGGCCGAACGTGCCTCCGCATGCATGCCATGTTCGGCGGCCAAACCTGGACTTCCCTCACTTGTGCTTTCGGGGGCCTAAAGGCACTCCCGAAGGCATGCATGTTCGGCGGCCGAACTTGAGGTTCGGCGACCGAACCTGAGTTTTCCTCCAAGGTTGTTTTCATGCAAAAACTCATTTCCATTATACTTAAAACCATGAAATACCTTAAAACTTTTTATAAAAACATGATTCTACCCTACTAGAGGCTTCCGACATCCGAGATTCCACCGGACGGTAGGAATTCCGATACCGGAGTCTAGCCGGGTATTACATTCTCCCCTCCTTAAGAACATTCGTCCCCGAATGTTCCTCAACTAGCACATAGCATGGCATAAAACATAACATACATACATAGCACACATGAAACATACAAGAACTAACCTTAGAAAAGATAAGGGTATTGCTGGAGCATGGACTCCCGTGTCTCCCAAGTGCATTCTTCCAAATTGTGGTGGTTCCACAGGACTTTCACCATCGGGATTTCCTTGTTTCTTAGCTTTCTGATCTGGGTGTCTATCATCCGTACTGGCTGCTCAACATAGGTGAGATCCTCTCGGACCTCCATATCAGGCTCACTAAGAACCTTGCTCGGATCTGACACAAACTTCCTCAACATTGAAACATGGAAAACCGGATGGATTCTTTCCATTGAAGCAGGTAAATCCAGCTTGTACGACACATTCCCAATCTTTTGCAAGATTTCAAAGGGTCCGATGTATCGTGGGGCTAGTTTACCTTTCTTTCCGAAGCGAACCACTCCCTTCATAGGAGACACCTTGAGCAATACCAGATCCCCCTCCTGAAACTCGACCTGCCTTCTGCGGATGTCTGCATAACTCTTCTGTCTGCTTGCAGCAGTCTTGATCCTTTCTCTGATTATGGGTACTACTCTGCTGGTAATCTCAACTAGCTCAGGCCCTGCCAAGGCCTTTTCTCCCACTTCTTCCCAGCAAACAGGTGATCTGCACTTCCTCCCATACAAAGCTTCATATGGAGCCATCCCGATGCTAGCATGATGGCTGTTATTGTAGGCAAACTCCACCAAAGGTAGATGCTGCCTCCAAGAACCGCCAAAGTCCATCACACACATTCTAAGCATATCCTCGATAGTCTGGATAGTCCTTTCTGATTGTCCGTCCGTCTGGGGGTGGAAGGCAGTGCTGAAATCCAACCTAGTACCCATGGCATTCTGCAGACTCCGCCAAAACCTGGAGGTGAACTGGGGCCCTCTATCTGACACTATCGAAACAGGAACCCCATGCAGTCTGACGATCTCATCGACATACACCTGCGCCAACTTGTCCACGGAATAGCCACTCCTGACAGGAATGAAGTGAGCAGATTTAGTGAGTCTGTCCACAATCACCCATATGGAGTCCAATCTATTGGACGCTGTCGGTAACCCCACTACGAAGTCCATAGCTATATTTTCCCATTTCCATTCTGGAATAGGTAGCGGGTTAAGCATTCCAGCCGGCTTCTGATGTTCCAGCTTCACCCTCTGACACACTTCGCAGGCTGACACAAACTGTGCCACTTCTTTCTTCATCGCTGGCCACCAATAAACCTTCTTTAGATCTTGATACATCTTGGTGGCTCTGGGGTGAATGCTGTATCTTGCATTATGAGCCTCTCTCATAATGTCTCCTTTTAGCCCTATGTCATCTGGTACACATAGTCTGCTCCCATAGCGGAGGATCCCCTTGCTGTCGAATATGAACTCACTATCATTGCCTGACTGAACAGTCCTGGCAATCTTCACTAACTCCAGGTCCTCATGCTGCTTCTGAGCCACCTGCTCCAGAAACACGGGTGCCACTCTCATCTGGGCCACCAAGGCACCTGTACCAGACAACTCCATCTGTAGACCTTCCTCAACAAGCTTGTAGAACTCCTTCACCACTGGCCTCCTCTCTGCCGATATGTGGGATAAACTGCCGAGTGATTTCCGGCTTAAGGCATCTGCCACAACATTCGCCTTACCCGGATGGTACTGAATCTTGCAATCATAGTCACTCAGCAGCTCCACCCATCTTCTCTGTCTCAAATTCAAATCTCTTTGACTCAGGATGTACTGCAGGCTCTTATGATCTGTAAAGATCTCACATTTAACCCCATAGAGGTAATGCCTCCACATCTTGAGTGCAAAGATTACTGCTGCCATCTCAAGGTCATGCGTGGGGTAATTCAACTCATGCTTCTTCAGCTGCCTAGAAGCATAAGCGATCACCCTCTCATTCTGCATTAGTACACAACCCAGTCCCACACGGGACGCATCACAAAAGACCGTAAAGTCTTCATCACTAGATGGCAGAGCTAAAACTGGTGCTGAAGTCAACCTCTTCTTAAGCTCTTCAAAACTCTCCTCGCACTGGTCGATCCACAGAAACTTCTAATTCTTCCTGGTTAGTCTGGTCAGAGGAGCTGCAAGCTTTGAGAAGTCCTGAACGAACCTCCTGTAGTAACCTGCCAAACCCAAGAAACTTCTAATCTCTGTCACTGAAGTGGGTCTAGGCCAGTTAGCCACAGTTTCTGTCTTCTTGGGGTCTACCTCTATCCCATTCTCTGACACAACATGCCCCAAGAATGAAATGCTCCTCAGCCAGAACTCGCACTTAGAGAACTTGGCATACAAGCCATGTTCCCTCAAGGTCTGTAGAACCAACCTCAGATGATGGGCATGCTCCTCTGCATTCCTAGAATACACTAAGATATCATCTATGAAGACAATAACTGATGAGCTAGGGGCGAGTGATAGCAGAGCCATTCAGATGGCAGGGTTCACTTTAAAGTGCAAGAAGGCACGGGAATGGTTCAAGTGTTATGTGGACCCAAGACTAGACGGTATGACATGGGAGGAATTTGCGAATGAGTTCGCTGGATGGGCTTTTCCAGACAGTTCCAGAGAACTGAAGATGATTGAGTTTGAGCAACTGAGGCAGTCAGAGCACATGGGTATAGAGGAGTTCACGGATAAATTCTTGGAGCTATTGCCTTTTTCAGGGCAAGCTCTAGATACAGATACGAAGAAAGCCAAGAGGTATGTTATGAAGCTGCATTCCAGGTACTCCTCGTTGATTCAGTCAGTTGAGAGGGAAAGTTTCCACACTGTGGTGGATATGGCTCGAAGAATGGAGGCAAGTGCTATAGTTGAGGGGTCAGTGAAGCAGTCAATGACCCAGTCTTCAGGGGTTAAGACCCCAGGCAGAGGAGGGCTAGGTCTCTCTTCTCAGAGCTCAAGTAAGAAGAGGTGGGATAACACCACCAAGAAGCCGAAGAAGAATAAGTTTTGGAATAAGCTGAAGTCCGGTCTGGGATTTGGCGGTGGCTCGAGCTCAGGCTCAGATGGTACAGAATGCCAGAGATGTGGAAGACCGCACAGGGGAGTGTGTCGAGCTGGGACAAATACATGTTTCAGATGTGGACAGGAGGGACACATAGCTCGGGAGTGTCCTAGAGCACCTTTTATGGGCCAGCCCCAGCAGACAGCTTCTGGTAGTGTGGCACAGCCAGCAGCTCCAGCCACAACTCAGGGCAGTGGCAGAGGTAGAGGGAGAGGGGCAGCCTCTTCTTCTGGTTCCCGAGGTGAAGGTCCATCAGCTCCAGCCAGGATCTTCACCATGACTCAGCAGGAGGCTAACACATCCAACACCGTGGTGTCAGGTAATCTCGTCATTGGGTGTTCTGATGTGTATGCATTAATGGACCCGGGTGCATCTCATTCTTTTATTGCTCCGAGAGCCGTTGAGAGGTTGGGTCTGATAGTCTCTGGGTTAGAGTGTCCCCTATGGGTCAGTGGACCCAAGTGTGACCCGTCAGTGGCAGTGTCAGTCTGCCAGTACAGTCCAGTTTTTGTTGAGGGAAGATGCCTCTCCGCCGACCTTGTGGTTCTAGATTTGACAGACTTTGACGTCATTCTAGGGATGGATTGGCTATCTACCCATGGTGCTACCTTGGACTGCAGGGATAAGGTAGTCAGGTTCAGAGATCAGGACGGGTCAGAGGTCGTCTTTAGAGGAGACAAAAGGGGTACACCTAGAGGTCTGATATCAGCTCTTCAGGCTCGTAGGTTGCTTAGGAAGGGATGTCAGGGGTACTTAGCTCATGTGAGAGAGCTAGACAGTCAGGTCAGGGAGCCAGCCTCGGTGCCAGTTGTTAGAGAGTTTCAGGATGTCTTTCCAGACAAGCTTCCAGGTTTACCACCTGCTAGGGAGATAGAGTTCGAGATAGAGTTGGTGCCTGGAACTAGACCGATCTCTATCCCTCCCTACAGGATGGCCCCAGCCGAGTTGAAGGAATTGAAAGAGCAGTTGCAAGAGCTGGTAGAAAAGGGCTTCATCCGACAGAGTACCTCACCTTGGGGTGCTCCGGTCTTGTTTGTGAGAAAGAAGGATGGGTCCCTCAGACTTTGTATCGACTACAGGCAGTTGAACAAAGTCACTACCAAAAATAGGTACCCTCTGCCAAGGATCGATGATCTATTCGACCAGCTAGCAAGAGCGGGTTGTTTCTCCAAAATAGATCTAAGATCGGGGTACCATCAGCTAAGAATAAGGGATGAAGATGTGCCAAAGACAGCTTTCAGGACCAGATATGGGCATTCATGGGTTAACCAACGCCCCTGCAGCATTCATGGATCTCATGAACAGAGTATTTAGCCATTCTGTAACGACCCGAAAATCGGACCGCTACCGGCGCTAAGATCCGGGTCGACTTAAGGCCGCCGGGACCCGTAGCAAGCCAAACATACATCCTGGAAACCTGTTTAGTCCCATACATGATCAAGAAAATACATAAAAATTTAAAACTTTTCCTTCCATCATCCAACTCAACCTGAACATACATGTACATAGTCATGATCATAATCATGATCCCTCTGTGGGATCTCATCAATGCCCCAACGGGCGATACAACATGAGATGAGTTGGCTTTCATAAACATTATAAAACATTTTTGATCATGTAATAAAAGGGATTCCTCATACACAATGTCAAGCACAATATCTAATCCTCAATATCATTACATGACTGAAACTATACTTTTACATAACATTAATACATTTATCATGTCCACACTATCTATTACATAAACCAGACTTCATTACTCTTGTAAACCTCCTGGTCTACCCTGTACCTGCAAACCTGGGGAAAAAATGGGAGAAGGATGAGCTACTAGAGCCCAGTGAGCAGAATAATAAAAACATTTAAATCATATGGATCATGGAATGCATCACATCACAACTAATCACATCAAGGATGAACTTGTCACCAATAGCCCTCTACATGGTCCAACTGTGCCAGAACGTAGAATGGGTCCTGGTCTTTCCCTTACATATCATAACATAACAGTGTCCAACTGTGCCAGAACGTAGAATGGGTCCTGGTCTTTCTCTTACATAGTGCCAGCGAACGTAGAATGGGTCCCACTGGTCTTACTTTCCGTACCGTACATATCACATCGTCATATCATAGATCGAGGGCTATGTATCATCCAACATTCATCCACATCATCATAAAAATGTGCAATGCAACATATTCGTGAATTCTAATGCAAGCAACCTAATTCATCACATGGCATTCATGATGCGTGAAACATGCTAAAAAGTTCATTCTTTGCTTTAAAACATAATAAGTTATTCCACTCACCTCTGGATAGCTCTGACCAGACACTGGGGCAACAGACTCACTGCTGGGGTCCTCGGTTCCTCGGGTCCGAACCTACACAGGTGGACTCAAGTGAGGGACCAAACATACATGAACATAACTCTAAACTATCCCCCAAAAACCCCCTAAAACATCATGGAATAATCATAGAAAAACATGCAAGAAAGGGCTGGACAGGGCACTTTCGGCGGCAGGTTCAGCGGCCGAAAGTCCCTCCAGAGCCGAAAGTCAGGCAGGTTCGGCGGCACCTTCGTCGGCCGAAACTCCCAGACAGAGGCGAAACTCATGCATGTTCGGCGGCACCTTCGGCGGCCGAAAGTCCCAGACAGAGACGAAAGTCTCCTTTTCGGGGGCAACTTCGGCAGCCGAAAGGCCTGCCTCCCCAGCCATGTTCGGCGGCCGAAAGTTCCTTCGGCTGCCGAACCTGGTTTCTGCCAAAGGGCAGAAACTTAGCTCCCTTATGCATTTATGCCTCCAAAACTAACCAATCATGCATACACCTATTCTACAACATTCCCAAGCATTCACAAGCAAACATACAAGCTCCTAGGGGCATCAAACCAACAAAAACCCCAACTACAACACACAAGCAACTCACATTGCTCAAAACACATATAAAACCCATAAACCTAACTATGAGCTAAACATGCATTCTACCCATAGATCTTGCATAAAACTTTCTTTAAACATAAAATGGGCTTAAGATCGACTCTTACCTCTTGTAGATCGAGGGAGAGACGTCCTAAACTCGGAGGTGGGAGGTTTTGAGTCCTTGAACCCCAAAGCTCCAAAACTTTGCTCAAAGCTTGAAAATCTTCAAAACCAAGTAAAAACTCATTAAAATCGAGTAAGATGGGAAGGAAAGAACTCAAGATCGGTGAGGGGGCGGCGGAGAGCTCACCTTGGCCGGAAATGGGGAGAAAGATCGCCCATTTTCGGCTAAGGGACCCTTTTATAGTGGCTGGCCAGGCCACATTCGGGGGCCGAACGTGCCTCCGTATGCATGCCATGTTCGGCGGCCGAACTTGAGGTTCGGCGGCCGAACCTGGACTTCCCTCACTTGTGCTTTCGGGGGCCTAAAGGCGCTCCCGAAGGCATGCATGTTCGGCGGCCGAACTTGAGGTTCGGCGGCCGAACCTGAGTTTTCCTCCAAGGTTGTTTTCATGCAAAAACTCATTTCCATTATACTTAAAACCATGAAATACCTTAAAACTTTTTATAAAAACATGATTCTACCCTACTAGAGGCTTCCGACATCCGAGATTCCACCGGACGGTAGGAATTCCGATACCGGAGTCTAGCCGGGTATTACAGCATGACTTTCAATAATTATAAATAGTCTCCCTTATTTATTAGAAACTCACTTTGCAATTTTTGAAAAATTTCAATAATACTGTTTATTTTTCAGCCTATCTTTTCTCTTATATCGTCTTAACTAAACGATATTGGTTAAAACTTTTGAAGTGCTGATATCAAATAGGCTCAAAATAAAGTGAAAAATGACATCCTCTACAACTAAAAAAAGCTATAAAAAAAGACACCAAAAAGTGAAGAATAATTAGGCACCAAAAAAAAAAAAAGTACCAATTCTCAAAGAGAACAAACAAGACTGTCAGATAAATACATTTAAAGTTTAAAGGCTTCAATATAATATAAAAAATATTTTCATATAGGAAATTTTTACAGCAACATCATTAATTGGTTAGCTTGGTGAGACCTCCTTCCTGCTAACCCATCAATTACTGTCATCACCAAAATTAGCAGAGAGTTTGAAGGACAAATAATATTATTACAATCCAATCCACAAACTTTTTAGAATAGGAAAATCACCAAACCACTATTGAACTTTATGTTCCGGTTATTTCGTTATCAGCAATATATTTACCTGCCATGGTTGTGTACAATGACCATACTCTTGTTAGTTATGTTCTCATGAAATGGCCATAATCAACTCATTGAATCTCCAAAAAACATAACAATTTTTATAGGCGGGCGAGACTTTTTAACGATTGGTGAAGACGGGCAGCTAAGTGAACAAGTAAAAACTCGCAAGGGTTGGAAAATGTCCGGAAGATTGTCAGGATTAAAAAAATATACGAAAGCCCGTCAAGGCTGTAAAAGTCCAACAAGGCTATCAGGGCTGTGAAAAGCCAAAGAGCTTAAAAATGCTCGGAAGGGTTGTAAAAGTCCAGGAAGGCTATTAGTGTAACGACCCGAAAATCGGACCGCTACCGGCGCTAGGATCTAGGTCGGCTTAAGGCCGCCGGGACCCGTAGCAAGCCTGACATGCAACCTGTAAACCTGTTTAATCCCATACATGATCAACGACATACATAAAAATTAAAACTTTTCCTTACATTCATACGCCAAACTCAACCTGTGCATGCACTAAACATAATCATAATCATATCCATGACCCCTCTGTGGGATCTCATCAATACCCCAATGGGCGATACAATATATGTTGAGTTGGTTGACATAAACATCTAAGATCATGTATTAAAAGGGATACCTTACACATAGAGTCAAGCACAATCTCTAATCCTCAATATCATTATTACAAGACATGACTACATAAGACATTACATTACAATTTCATCATGTCCACAACTTCTAACTATTACATGAATCAGACTTTACTCCTGCCGACCTCCTGGTCTACCCTGTACCTGCAACCCTGGGGATAAGGGGAAAGGGGTGAGCTACAAGAGCCCAGTGAGCAGAATAATAAAACATTTATATTAAAAGTTCATGGAATGCGTCACATCACAACTAATCATATCAAGGATGAACTTGTCACCATTTAGCCCTCTACATATTCTAATCATGCCAGGGGCGTAGTGCAGGCCACACCTGGTCTTTCTCTTATACATAATATAACATACATAACCAATGGTGCCGGGGGCGTAGTGCAGGCCACATCCGGTCTTTCTCTTACGTAGTGCCAGGGGCGTAGTGCAGGCCACACCTGGACTTCCATATCATATCATCACGTCATAACATATGAGGGCTAATGGATCATTCAACCTTCATCCACATCAACAACATATTATGCAATGCAACATATTCGTGTAACTAGTGCAATCAACCTATTACATATAAACATGATGCATGAACATGCTTTAAGCATTTAATTTTGTAAAATAAAAAGATTTAGTTTAGTTCTACTCACCTCTGGCTAGCTCTGACACTGACTGAAGCAGCTGACTCACTGCTGAGGTCCTCGGTTCCTCGGGTCCGAACCTACACAGGTGGACTCAAATGAGGGACCAAACAACTAGGACATAACTCTAAAAACATCCCCCAAAAACCCTCTAAAACTCCTCAAAACATCCATGCAAAAACATGCAAAGGAAGGCTGGACAGGGCACTTTCGGCGGCAGGTTCGGCGGCCGAAAGTCCCTCTAGAGCCGAAAGTCAGGCAGGTTCGGCAGCACCTTCGGCGGCCGAAACTCCCAGACAGAGACGAAACTCATGCATGTTCGGCGGCACTTTCGGCGGCCGAAACTCCCAGACAGAGACGAAAGTCCTCTTTCGGGGGCAGGCTTCGACAGCCGAAAGACTTGCCTCCCAGGCAGGTTCGGCGGCCGAAAGTCCTTCGGCTGCCGAACCTGGTTTCTGCCAAAGGGCAGAAACTTGGTTCCTCATGCATATTTTCCTCTCAGAATCATCCAAACATGCATTTCTCCTAATCTACAACATACATACTCAAGCATGCACGTTCCTAGGGGCATCAAACTACCTTAAACCCCATCTACAACACATCAAGCATCCACATTGCTCATAAACACATAAAAACCCATAAACCTAACTATGAGCTAAACATGCATTCTACCCCATAGATCTACTTAAAACTTACTTAAAACATGCCATAAGCTCAAGATCGGTCCTTACCTCTTGAAGATCGAGAGAAGAACGACTCTAGCTCGGAAAATGGGAGAGAGAGAGTTCCTTGAACCTCCAAGCTCCAAAACTTGCTCAAAAGCTCAAAACCTTCAAAACAAAGTTGCAAACTCATAAAAATCATGAAGAATGGAAGGAAGAAACTCAAGATCGGTGAGGGACGGCAGAGAGCTCACCTTGGCCGAAAATGGGGAAAAAAGCTCGCCCGTTTTCGGCTAAGGGACCCCTTTATAGGTGGCTGGCCAGGCCACGTTCGGGAGCCGAAAGTGCCTCCGCATGCATGCCATGTTCTACGGCCGAACCTGGACTTCCCTCACTTATGCTTTTGGGGGCCTAAAGCACTCCCGAAGTGCATGCATGTTCGGCGACCGAACTTGAGGTTCGGCGGCCGAACCTGAGTTTTCCTCCAAGGTTGTTTTCATGCAAAAACTCATTTCCTTTTTACTTAAAATCATGAAATACATTAAAACATTTTATGAAAACATGTTTCTACCCTACTAGAGGCTTCCGACATCCGAGATTCCACCGGACGGTAGGAATTCTGATACCGGAGTCTAGCCGGGTATTACAATTAGGGCCGTGAAAAGCCAAAGAGCTTGAAAATGCTCAGAACCTTATTAGGGCTGAAAAAATAAGCAAAAACCTACCGTAGCTGTAAAATGCCAGAAAGACTGCTAAGGCTGTGGAAAGCCAAGAAGCTCGACAGAGTTGAGAAAATGCTCGAAAGCTTGTTAAGACTGGAAAAATGCACAGAAGATCATCATGGCTAGAAAAATACACATAAGTCCGCATGGCTATAAAAAGCCAGGAAGCTTGCAAAGGCGGGAGAACGCCTAGAAGCCCATCAGGGCTAGTCGAGACAAGAAAATGCTCGGGAGTCGTCAAGACTGAAAATGCCTGGAAGCTCGATAAGACTGGAAAAGATCATTGTACACAACCATGGCTAGAAAGAGTCCGAAAACTCATCAAGGTATTATTATATCACTCGGATCAATTTTTGTCAGACAAAATCTTAGACCTTACAAGTACTAAGAAAGCAAGGATATTATGAAAAAGAATCACTAATTTTATATTTTTAATCTTTAATATATATCAAAATATTTTATACCAGTTTTATATTAAATATTTTATATGCTATATACACCCCTAAACGTACAAACTCTAAATTCTCTAACTTTTAATTTATATTAAAATATTTATAACAATTGTGTGTTAAATATTTTCTTCACTATCTAAATCTAAACCCTTAACCTCTAACTTTCCTAATTTTCAATATATATGAAAATATTTTATTACAGACTTATATTAAATATTTTATTGACGTATTTAGAGTAACGATTACTTTTATAAAATCTATATAATTTTTTAAATTATAAAAACTAAATTATCATAAAACTAAAATTTAAATAACTAAATTATTATAGTCCAACAATAAATTTTAATGAAATAACTATTATATTAACAAAATAAAATTTTAGAACTAAATTCTTTTGTATATTATATCAGTATTCCATTAAGTATTTTCTTCATTATGTTAATATAAATAATTTAATTTAAGTGTTTGTATTTTATTTTTATTTCATACATTTGCTTATTATAATATTTAAGTTTTATAAAAATAATTTATTGAGTTGTATCAAATTGACTTATTTCAATAAAGCAAAGAAAACATTTAATATAAGAGTGCTATAAAATATTTTGATATGCATTAAAAATTAAAGAAATTAAAGTTAAGAGTTCAGAGTTTTTTTTTTTATGATTAATAATAAAATTTAAGAGAATATATATTTTATTAATAAAATAAAAATTTAAAATTGAATTATATGCTATTTAAAAAAATATAGAAATTAAGTTGTAAATTAAACTTACAAGAATTATAATATAATTATATTTTAATATTTAAAAATATTTAAAAATATATTACCACACTACACATTAATTATGCTTGAAGGGGATATAGATATAATTTAATGGATATCAAATATGCTGTAAATTTTTTTAATTTTTTTAATTTTTTTTAAACTTTTAAATATTACCTCCTTATAAAGCGCGGTAACTATTACTGTATTTTATAAGTATGATTTTAATTTTTTTTATACTAAACTCTATGGAAATATATTTCTTTTAGTCTTGAATAGGCAAAAAGCCATTTTCTTACTTTTTTATTTTTCTCTCCAAACATGTACATACTTAACTTAAAATCAGCGTATTGAAATAAATATAAAAAGTCTCGTACCCTATTTGTCCAATCCAAAGCTGACTCAATTAAAAAAGAAATGTAGAAATTCATCAATATGTAAGGTCATCTCCAACGCTATGCTAAATTTTATTTTGGCATTGAAGATAACCCTTCAATGCAGTGCCAAAATCCGCGGGATTTTGGTGTTGCGCTATAGTGTCACGCCAAATAGCGCTATTTTCTTTTTTTTTAATTTATAATATAATTTAAAATTATATATATTTTTTTTTAATTTATAATATAATCAAAACTTATATATATTTTCAATTAAGTTTTTTTTTCACTCTCATAATTTATTATATTTTTAATTTATTTTATATTTTTATAATTATTGAAATTTAATTTAAATTAATATATTCACAATTATAAATAATATTTATAATAAATTAATTTATTTATAATATATTATATAGAATAATATAAATAAATTAATAATTAAATAATATATTATATAGAATAAATAAAGTGACACATATATTATAATTGAACAATATATATTAATTCAAAATATATTATAATTAGATGAAAATATAAAATATATAAATATTTAGAGTAAATATATAAAATTATATGAATTTTTTAAGTAAAATATATAAATAAAATTAAAATAAAATAAATAATATAATATTAAACAGAAAGAAGAATATAAATAAAAAAATGTAAATTAACCAAAGTCTGTAAATTTAATAGTAAATATTATATTGAATTTTGAAAAAAAAAATGTAAGCAGAAGTCTCAGCCCTTCCATTGAGTATAACGTTGTTATATTTGGATAAAAGGATCTTTCGACATCTTTGTTTCACCTTTTTTTAACAGATGATGATCATTTAAAATCTCATTAAAATCTTAATAATCTTTCTGTTACTTTTTTATCCAGTGCCATGCATATAAATAAGGGTGTTGATTTTACATTTACATGAGTCGTATTAGAAAAGGAACAATGGCAAGAGCTGCTTATACCCTGCTTTCTCTTGTTGCTTTCTTAGTTGTTTGCAATGCTAGACCCGCATTAATCACTGATATCCCTACTAACTACACCCATGTTTGTGAGCCTACAAGATTTGCTGTACAAGGTCTGAAAATGGCTGAGTTTGGCTATTGTGACTCTTCCCTATCATTTGACATGAGGGCTAAAGATTTAGTGGATAGAATGACTTTAGAGGAGAAGGTACAACAGTTGGGAAATTTTGCTGCCGGTGCATCTCGATTAGGATTACCAGCTTATGAATGGTGGTCTGAGGCCTTGCATGGTGTCTCTAATACCGGTCCAGGGACCTTCTTTGATGAAACTGTTCCCGGTGCAACAAGTTTCCCTACTGTTTTACTTACAACTGCATCCTTTAACCAATCTCTCTGGAAAAGAATTGGCCAGGTAATCATTAAAAAAAAAAAATACTTGCGCCTTGATTTTGTATTAAGTCCTACTATATTGATTGCAGGTTGTTTCATCTGAAGCCAGAGCAATGTACAACTTAGGGAGAGCTGGATTAACATATTGGAGCCCGAATATAAATGTGGTAAGGGATCCCAGATGGGGAAGAATTCAAGAGACACCAGGGGAGGATCCATATATTGTTGGAACATATGCCTCGACTTATGTAAGAGGGCTTCAAGACATTGAAGGAACCGAAAATATCACAGATTTGAACTCTAGACCTCTCAAAGTTGCTGCTTGTTGTAAGCATTATACTGCTTATGATATCGAAGACTGGATGGGAGTTGATCGATTCCATTTTGATGCAAGGGTAAAGTTTTTTTCATTTTTAAAAAATAAGTTTTTTACTTGAATGTTTAGTAAAGTTACTTAGATTTGTTTTCTAATGTTTTTGAAGGTGACTGAGCAAGATATGTTGGAGACGTTTCAAAAGCCATTCGAAATGTGTGTTAAAGACGGTGATGCAAGCAGTGTTATGTGCTCTTTTAATCGTATTAATGGTGTCCCTGTTTGTGCTGATAAGAAACTTATGCAAGACACAATTAGAGGAGACTGGGATCTTCATGGGTATATATTTAAATTTTTTCTAAACTCTGATTACTGAAGCTTGTTTGAGCTCCATTCACTTATGGCATTATTTCTCTCTTGATAGGTACATAGTTTCAGACTGTGATTCAATTGAGGTGATGGTTGATGGCCATAAATGGCTTGGGGACACTCAAGAGGATGCTGTTTCACAAGTCCTCAAGGCAGGCAAGTGTTACAAAATGGATGTTTTTCTTGCTATTTTCCCTTTTATATTTTAACCTCATATTTTTTATGATTTGGAAATTAATTATTTGTGTTATTCAGGATTGGATCTTGACTGTGGAGATTATTATCCCAAGTCTCTAAAGAAATCTGTGATGCAAGGACAAGTTAGTGAAGCAGAGGTTGACAAATCATTAAAATATCTATATGTTGTCCTAATGAGGCTAGGATACTTTGATGGGAGTCGTTTCAATTCACTTGGCAAGAAGGATATTTGCACTCATGAGAATTTTGAATTAGCAGCGGAAGCAGCTAAACAAGGAATTGTTCTTCTTAAAAATGACAATGAAACTTTGCCTTTGAATTCTTCCAAATACAAGAAACTTGCTGTAATTGGACCACATGGCAATGCTACAAAAGCAATGATTGGAAATTATGCAGGTTTCCAATCATCCCATATTTAATTATTTGAATAGTAAATACTGTTTGCAATTTGTTTTTTTAAATGTTGTTCATATTCTTGGTTTGACATGCTTATGTATAGGTGTTCCTTGCCGGTATGTTTCTCCAATTGAAGGATTCTCTGCATTTGGAGAGGTCAAATACGAAATGGGATGCGGAGATGTTGCTTGCAAAAATGATAGTTTGATCTTTCCAGCAATGGAAGCTGCACGTGAAGCAGATGCCACAATTTTAGTGGTGGGCTTGGACTTGTCTGTTGAATCTGAAGGCAGGGACAGGGTGGATCTCCTCCTCCCAGGTTACCAGAATCTCTTGATCAATCAAGTCTCTAAAGCCTCTAAAGGACCAGTGATCCTTGTAATTATGACAGCAGGTGGAGTTGATATTTCTTTTGCCAAGGAGAGTACAAACATACAATCCATCTTGTGGGCTGGATATCCCGGCCAAGAAGGTGGTCGAGCCATTGCTGATATTGTTTTTGGAAAACACAATCCTGGTGAGAATTTGAATCTTATGTTTCAATTGGATTTCTCTTTTTCATTTTAACTAACATTTGGATTTATATTGTTAGGCGGAAGATTACCACTCACATGGTATGAAGCCGAATATGCTAATTTGGTACCCATGACATCTATGACACTAAGGCCAATTGCTAACCCAGTTGCTAATTTGAGCTACCCTGGAAGAACATACAAATTCTTCAATGGATCAACAGTTTACCCATTTGGGTATGGTCTTAGCTACACCAACTTCAACTACAAGATAGCACCCTCTAAGACTTTAATCAAGATAAAATTGAACAAGTACCAACATTGCAGCAACTTGAATTATGAATACAATGATGATAAGCCATATTGTCCAGCTGTTTTGGTTGATGACTGTTCTTGTGAACAAGAGTTTAGAGTTGCGATTACAGTTAAAAATGTAGGTAAAATGGATGGGAGTGAAGTGGTAATAGTTTACTCAAAGCCTCCAAAGGGGATCACAGAAACTCATGCCAAACAAGTGATTGGTTTTGAAAGGGTATTCGTTCAAGCAGGAGGGGAAACCAAGACGAAGTTTAGATTTAATGTATGCAAGAGCTTAGCAATTGTGGATAAAAAAGGTTACAAGGTTTTGCCGTCTGGTTTGCACACCATTATGGTGGGAGATGCTAATGTCTCATTTTTTGTTAGTGTGCAGTATTACAAGTAGTGGGTTAGGATGATTCTCATATTAGGGATAGAACCAGCTACACTGTAATGTCTCAATTTGAATATCAATCAATTAGAATAATGAATTAACTTCTTTTGAAGCAATCTTTCACATACAATCATCAGGACCTTTTTGTTTTTCTTTATTTTGGATATCATTACTGGATTTGGTGAAGAGGACTCACAATCAGCTTTCAACTTCATGAAAGTGGCAAAAAACTGATGATGATTCAATAATTAATTAATGATTAATTTGTTTTGTAAACTAAATTTGCAAAAAACTAAATTTGTTTATAATCCTGCTTGAGCTAGGATTTGCATGATTAAATTGTTGCCTTATAAAACTGTAACTGAGCATAAACAAATAAAAAACGCCATTAAAATTACTGTCAAGCTGTGTCTTAATAGTATCAAGGTAATAATGCAAATAGCCACTTTTAATCTGATCCCAATTTCAGTGGTGCAAGTTTGCAAACAATTTGCATGATGGACTGCTGCTTGTGGTTTAAATCCTTGGCAGTGGTGTGGGCAACAAATGGAAATAGCAAGTTCTTGAATCTTCTGATTTACTTCACAATGGGAAGTCCTTTGAAACAGGTTGTCCAGCAAAAAGCCACAACTCTAACTATGCAAATTCTATCTTCTGCTACGAAACCAGTAAAGAGGTAGTGGTTTTATAATTCCAACAGATTTTCACTCCTAAATTTTCACAAAAAATACCTTTATTCAATCTGTTTTCATTTCCGTCATATTTTATCCTTCAACTTTTAATTTATGACACAACTTAATCTCAATAACGTAAAAGCAAATACTATCAACTTCCAATTTTAGAGATTGAGTTGTATTTTTAAATTAAAAATTAAAAAGATGGATTGAATAAAAATAAAACTAAAAGGATAAAATTTTTTCTTTAAGTCAGAGAGGCAAATTATTTGACGTGAAATGAAAGGCAACTTTTAAATTATTTATAAAATAAATAATAAAAATATACTATATAAATTTAGAAAATATTAAAATATACAAATCCAAATTTGAGAATATGCGTTAATAAATGTTTTTTAGAACTCCATTTATCATCTTTAAATACCTTTTAAGGTTTGATGATAAATATAGATTTATATAGATTTTCTTTGTGCTATTAAAAATTTTATAGATTTTTTTTTATTGTAGATGTATAACTCGGTCAAAATAGAATTATGTTATAATTAGTTAGAATTTATAAAAAAAAAAATATGAATACCTAGCCACTCCGACACTAAATCATCATTGTGACGAGAAGAGAATACAATGAATTTTTTTTATAATTTTTGTGTTAAAGAATAACGTGTGTCAATTTCTGAAATTGTTCTCCTTTTTCTATTATGTGGCTAGCCGGCTGCTCAATAATGGATATCATCAACCAATGCAATGGATAGTCTTACGATCACAGGCGAAATAGAAATGTGTTTAATAATAATAATTTTGTACCAAACTCGACTTATCAGAGGAGGGTGAGCCTTAACGATATTTTGAGTGTTAAAAGTGTTCGAGTCTCTTTTTTGTAATAAAACTGTATTTTTCACTTATCAAATTCCTATCACGCACTTCATTTTCGTTAGGTGGATATTATGCAACATAATAATTTTTATTGATATTTATTGTATGTTTCTATTTTCATGATTGTTGCTTTTTATATAGTATTATTATATTTATTACTTATTTTTTTGTACTTGTCATTAGCTTATTTATCTTTTTATTATAATTAAATTATAGTATGTAGTCTTATTTAATAATTTAATTGTATAATATTTATGTAGGTGACAATTTATATAGATATTTATACAGGTATAAATTAAAAAATTGAATAAGCGTACTAATGAATATTTATTATTAATTAACAACGCTAATTAGACTGATGAATTGTATTATATATAAAAATATTTATTATTATTATTATAATTATTACTATTAATCAATATATATTTTTACAATAATAATTCAAAAATTATTGATGAACATTAATTTAAAATTTTACATTAATTATTAGGATAGTAAAAATGGTAATAATGAGACTAATCAATTTAAAGCATAAGATCAACACTTTGAAATATTGTATTAGCTTATTTTTAAACTTAGCTTTATAACATTTATTATATATATTTTACCCATACTAATTGAAAATTTTTTATGTCTCATTTTTATTTTTTTTTAAATTAATTTAAAATTTTCTATTTAAATTTAATTTAGTTTAAAAATAATAAATTAAAAAATGGATGAAATAAAAGTATTTAATTTAAAATTAAAAAAAATAGATTTTTTTACCTAACTTTAAGTTTAAATTAAAATTTTTTTATCAATGGAAATAAAAGTTTGAAAATAAATCGAATCTCCATAATAAGCACAGAGATGAAATTCAACAAGAATTCTCGCTGCCTTGGTCAATTGAGCAAGAATAGTCTTTATACTCGGTCCATTGATCAATGGCACAAAAATCAAATGTACTCCAGATTAATGATTATACAACATCTGCTTAAAATATTAAATTTAATTTTTTATTTAACAATGAGTTTATATTATCATTAAAATGTTAAATAAAATCATTAATAATTAAAATTTAAAAATGTAAATCATACAGATTTAGCATGGTGGTAAGTGTATTTAAGTAAATTTGAGAGATCTCAGATTCTATTCTATCGATTCTCAACACACTTTAATCAATCAATTTTAACCTTTATTATATAATTTAGAAGCGAATTTAACTTTTTGGCTATTGATGAATTGAATGGAGAATTGATCATACCAGTGTTCTATAGAGTTGATCCTATGCATGTAAGAAGATATTAAAGTGGAAGCTTTGAAGCTGCATTTGCTAAACATGAACAAGAGAAAGTAGACAAGGTGGAGTGGTGTAGAGTTTCTTAGCTAATATATCTAGGTGGGATTCAATGGCTACTAGGTATGTTCATGTTCTTTGAAAAAACAAAAAGTATATTCATGTTCATTTTTTGCCTTGAAATTTAATTAAGTTCATAAAAATATGTTTTATTGAGGCAAAAGTTATTGTAATTAATAGACTACTTAATGAAAGATAGATTTTTTTTATTTTTATTATAAAAATAAATATTTTAAAATAAGTATAAATAAAAAAATTTAAACAAGTTTAAAGTCAAAAAATAAATAAAAATTAATTAAATTATCTCTAATACTTAATTATTATTAAGATGATAGTTAATAACAATTTTAAGTGATGCATGGAATGTACTCGCAAGCTTAATTTACCATATTTAATGGTAAGTGTATTTAAATAAATGCGAAAGATTTCAAATTTTACTCTTCAATTTTCATTCCAACAAAATTATATTCAATTTTTATTTTCATTTTCATGATTTTTGTTAATTTTATATTTTTATAAAAATTAAAAAATAATAATTATTTAACTCCATGCATATTTTTAGTTACCTTTATTAACTTTATTTAAAATAATTGAATATAATTGAATATTAATTTTTATTTTTTTTTATTTTTACTTACCTTTATTTAAAATAATTATTATTTTTTAATTTTTATAAAAATATAAAATTAACAAAAATCATGAAAATGAATGAATATAATAGAGAGCGAGATTATTTATTTTAAAACTTGTGTTAAAATAATTTTTTTTAAATAAAATGATAGTTGAATTTTCTCATTAAAATAAATTAAAGTTAAATGATTAAAACGAAATAAACATTAGAATTGAGTGATTATAGATAAAATTATCCTTACTTTGAATAGACTAAACCATATTTTTATGAAATCATAATTGAATTATTTGTCTTGGTAAAAATTATTTTAAATTGCATTTAAAATATATTTTTAGTTTCTTTTTAAAAAAAATTTCTAATCCAAAAGAAATCCACCAAATTAAAATAAAAAATATATAGTTCTAAAATTATTGTACCGAATGAAGGAGTTTTAGAACTTATTTATACAAACCTAAATGTTTGGGATTTACTTGTAGTTTTACGTAGAAAGGCCAAAAAGGAAAAATGAGTGCATAAACTCTCTTGCTCCCTTCCTCTCTTTCCTCCGTCCTTTCTTCCCTTCTTTATCTTTGTTTCATCCAAACCCTTCCCCGCTGCTGGCCAAGCGTTTCTGCTTCTTCTTTGTTTTGTTTTTTTTTTTAGAGGGTAACTTTTAGTTTTAAATTATATTAAAATTAAAAGAAAATAACTATTTTGTTCCAGGCAAAACTCACTAATTAATTTTTTTATTTTTAAAAATATATTAAAATATCATGACATTTTCTTTCCATTAATTTTAGTTATTAAATATTGTAAAAAATATAAAAATACCCCTAATATGAAAGAACTAATGAGTAAACTTTTTAAAAATTTAAGGGATTAACTAATAAATTTTTAAAATAAATAACTAACATCAGATATACTTTAATGTATTTTTTAAAAGAGAGATTTACTATTTAATTCCTGAATTTTTTCATTATTAACAAGTCAGTTCCTTAGTTTTAAGAAACGTATTAAAACGTCCTTATATAATCAAATCATTAACAAGTCAGTCCTTTCGTCCATCATAACTCTTCTTTCCATTAAAACTAATGAAAAAGGAGAGATAACATTTTTAAAATCCAATTTTACCCTCTTTGATTTTTATTTAAACATATATTTTCCATAAAATCTAAACTTTCTCACCCGCTTTCATAATACTCAATGATTAAGCACTGAAAGGATTCACTCTATCTTCACGAGAATGTCTGATATGAGCGGATCGATGGGAAGTTAGGATAGTGGTTACATAAATGTGAATTGCTTCTGCAGGAAAAGAGTAGGGGTTCACATATCTGAATCTGTTAGTAATCCAAACAAATTGTATTATTATTGTCGAGATAACAAATGTGGGTCATTTCTTGAGTGGTGCATTCCAACAAATGTTAATTCTCCAACATTAAACAATACAGGTGAAGCATTAGAGGTATTCAAGGCTAATTTATCAAGGACGATTATAGAGACTAAAGAAGAGTTTATGAAGATGAATGAAGAGACCAAAAAATTATATGTAAAGCTATAGAAAATTGAAGTTATTTTGAATCAGATGAAGAATTATGTGATAATTATGTTCTTACTATGTTGATAGTGTTTGTTGTAAAAACACTATAAAAAGTTGTTGTAAAAGCACTATAAAAAGCTGCAAAATGTTAAAGTTATTTTGACCCAGATGGAATACTAGTTTAACATAGAATGTATTATGTATTCTCTATTCTTTATATATGCATATATTCTATTTTCTCTATTTTATCTCTTTTGGACATTATTTATTATCGTTTATCTAAGTTAGGCGATTGGAATTTTAGCAGATTGATTTCTTATAAGTAAATGGTTAAAATAGAGGACTAAACAATTTTAATTATTCAAAACTGGAGGACTGAATAGTTCTGAAATTGAATATATAAGGACTGAATAATTGAAAACTTTAAAACTTAAGGGACTGAGTAATTTTAAATATTTAAATAAATGAACTAAAAAATTATAAAATTAAAAATAATAGAAGAGTGATAATATTATATTTATTCAACTATAACTTAATATCAAGTACAAACAAATCTTATAAATGTACAATGAATAAAATTGGAGTTGCGCAAATGAAATTAAAAGCATAATTTCGATAATATGTCATAATTGTTCAAATATATATTACAAAATCAGACTTTACAAAATTAGACTGGAATATTATAATGACATACATCTACTACTGCTATTTTAATGGTCAAATAAGTTCAATATTTGTAGCATTGTACCAATATCTATGATTTCTTTACTTTTAAAAATATATTAAAATATCATGGCATTTTCTTTCCATTAATTTTAATTATTAAATATTATAAGAAATATGAAAATACTTCTAATATGGAAGAACTAATGAGTAAATTTTTTAAAATTTAAGGGATTAACTAATAAATTTTTTAAATACATAACTAACATCAGATATATTTTAATGTATTTTTTAAAAGAGAGATTTACTATTTAATCCCTAAATTTTTTTATTATTAACAATTCAGTCCCTTAGTTTTAAGAAACGTGTTAAAACGCCTTACATAATCAAACTATTAACAAGTCAATCCTTCCGTCCATCATAACCCTTCTTTCTATTAAAAACTAATGAAAAAGGAGAGATAACATTTTTAAAATCCAATTTTACCCTCTTCGATTCTTATTTAAACATATATTTTCCATAAAACCTAAACTTTTTCACCCGCTTTCATAATACTCAATGATTAAGCACTGAAAGGATCCACTCTATATTCACGAGAATGTCTGATATGAGCGGATCAATGGGAAGCTAGGATAGTGGTTATATAAATGTGAATTGCTTCTGCAGGAAAAGAGTAGGGGTTCACATATCTGAATCTGTAAGTAATCCAAACAAATTGTATTATTATTGTCGAGATAACAAATGTGGGTCATTTCTTGAATGGTGCATTCCAACAAATGTTAATTCTCCATCATTAAACAATACAGGTGAAGCATTAGAGTTATTCAAGGCCAATTTATCAAGGACGATTGTAGAGACTAAAGAAGAGTTTATGAAGATGAATGAAAAGACCAAAAAATTATATGTAAAGCTATAGAAAATTGAAGTTATTTTGAACCAGATGAAGAATTATGTGATAATTATATTGTTACTATGTTGATAGTGTTTATTGTAAAAGCACTATGTAACGACCCGGAAATCAGACCGCTACCGGCGCTAGGATTCAGGTCGACTTAAGGTCGCCGGAACCCGTAGCAAGCCTACTGTGCACTCTGTGTACCTGTTAAATCCCATACATGATCATACATTTCCATAAAAATTTTGAATTTTTGCATTTACCAAGCTTGACCTGTGCATGCACTAACTCTGTAAACATAAAACCACATACTAGAGCTCTCATCATCTGCCCTAGATGGGCCATCATCAAATATCAAGCTTAGTTCTCATCATAAAATACAATCAGACATAATGAAATGATCATGCACACAAGGGATAACATACTCTAGGGCCAAGCACCATACTATCTCCATATACATTACATCATCTCTATACATTACATTATCTTTGTATCCAATCCATCATGTCCACTTCTCTATACTATTACATAAACCTTTACCCTTGCTGTTACTCTGTCTTCTCTCAGGCCCTGAAAACATGGGGGTAGGGAGAGGGGTGAGCTACTAGAGCCCAGTGAGCAGAACAATAAAACATTTAACAAAACATGCTATCATGAAATGCGTCATAGCACAAGTAAAGCACATCATGGATGGACTGACCCAAAAATCCCTCTGCTCTGTGTCCGGCCCTCAAAGGAGCTCCTCAGGACTTCTGTTACATACAATATACACTGTGCCTGGCTCTCAAAGAGCTCCTCAGGACTTCTATTACATGGAAATAATATTCAGAGGGCTAAAGGGTCTCCATGTTGTCCATCCCCATCGACAATGAATAATGCAATGCATCACCTTCGTGAACACTAATGCAATACACCCTAGTATAACATGGCATTTATGATGCATGAATCATGCTCAAAACTTTGCATTTATGTAAAAACACAGTTCAGTTCCACTCACCTCTAGCAACTGCTGGGCAGTCTCTGTATCTCTAACTCTGTGGGCCTCTCTAAACAAGGCATTTTATACCAAGGCTATAAGGCGAGTATCCACCAAGCCCATAATCTGGGTGTTAGTCTTGCTAATTCAAGCATTTTATGCTAAGGTCACAAGGCGGGTATTCGCCAGACTTGAAATTTGGGTGTTAGTCTCGCTACCTAAGCCAATTGTCTGCCAAAAAGTATTACAAGGCGGGTAACAGCCAAGCGAGTCTTTGAGTGTTAACCCTAAAAAAAAAAAGACAAGTTTATGCCAAAAAGCACCACGAGGCGGATAACTGCTAGGCGAGTCTTTGAATATTAGTCCCAAAAGATAAAGGCAAGTTTTTGCTAAAAAGCGCCACAAGGTGGGTAACTATCAAGCGAGTTTTCGGGTGTTAGTTCCAAAAGACAAAGGTAAGTTTCTGCCGAAAAGCACCATGAGACGGATAACTGCCAAATGAGTCTTTAAGTGTTAATCCCAAAAGATAATAGCAAGTTTCTACCGAAAAGTGCCACGAGGCGGATGACCGCCAGGCACATGACCGAGTGTTAGTCCTAAAGCCATAGAAAAATAGTTATAAGCTTCGAATATGAAGAATCGAAGATCGATGAGAGGACTTTTGATATAACACAATAATCATCTAAAGTAGGCCATGAGCTGGTACTCAAAGACAATGCCACGTAGCAAGGGTATGATTAGATAATACTCGGTCCCACAAATGAAAAAAAAAACCCGAACATTATAGATCTAAACTCTTCGTCAAGACTTGCTCTCTCAATTATAGGGCTATGCTCCATGGGAAGTTACCATTAGATTCAATCCAGCAAATCCCCATTACACCTATAATCATGGGATCCCCTATCAACTAGTCAGTACCAACCGAATTTTTAGGAAATATGATAATTAACTTCATCTTCTTATATTATAAAAGCTAATGATCGCAGAGACTAAGGTACGCATTTTGACATAACTACTCTTAAGTTCCAAGCGATTCCTTACATTCACCCTTTTCTTTAATTTACTAATTTGAGCATCGAAGTGGCAGCAATAGGCACCAACCACCTCACGTTCTCTTTCTTGTAGAGTGACCAATTTTCTGCACAGTTTCGTTTCAGCCATATCAAAAATGAAAAAGTGTGAGAGAATGGAAAAAAATGAGATACAAAAGAGAAAATAAGGATAAAAATGAAGAGAAAATAAGAAAAAAGGAAAAATTAAAGAAAATGAGAAAAAAAGAAAAAAGAAAAGAAAAGAAAATGATAAAAAGATGAAGAGAAAATAAGAAAAATAAAAGAGGAAATGAAGAAAATAGAACAAAATAGAAAAGATTATTGAAAGAAAAAAGTTAGAGAATATGATAGAAAAGAAAGCAAATGAAAGAAAATGAAAGAAAAAAGAAAAGAATGGGAGAGAAAATAAAGAAAATGAAATAAAAATTAAAAGATAAAAGAAAGAATAACCAAAGAAAATAGAAGAGAAAATTGAAGAAAATAAAAGAAAATGAAAATAAATAAATAGAGAAGAGATCATTAATGAAAAGAAAATAAGATAAGGAGAAAAATAAAAAAAAATAAAGGAGATAAGATGTGTATATAAATATGTGAATTAGAATCTGATTAGTACGGATTTAATCTATTACTAAATTTAAAAGAAAAATACGGACGAATAAAAATAAAATGCGGCATTATTCTTTAAATTTTTAAATTAGTAATAGATTTAATAATGAAACATTATACTTACTAACTTTTTTAAAAAAAAAAAAAAGATTTCAAAATAAAAGCATAATATTTTTTCTTCAAAATAATTTTTAATTAGTAATAGATTTATTAACGAATTATATCTGTTATTAAATTAAAAAAAAAACTACAGAGTTTCAAAAAATAAAAAAATTCTTTTTTATCCAAAAAATAGTAATGGATTAATTCCGTCGCTCAGTCTCTTATTAAGCTGGTAATATATTGCATTTCCTTTTAAATTTATTATTATTATATCCATTTATTATTTAAATAATTTATTTATTTAATAATCAGTTCATTGCTGATAATATATTGCATTTCCTTTTAAATTTATTACTATTTTATTTATTTATTATTAAATAATTTATTTATTTAATAATTAATTTAGCAATGAATTTAGTAATGGATTAAGAGGTGTTACTAATATTTTGTTAATTTATAATAAATTTTAAAATTAATTATTAAATTTATAAATAATTTTATTCAGTAATAAATTTAATAATCCGTTATTAAATTAAAAAATTAATAACAGATTAAAAAATTATTGGTAGTCCATTACTAATTTGTAATAAATTTAAATTCATTAGTTGACAGATTTTTATAATGTTAAATATTATATAATTTTGTTATAAAAAATAAATTAATTAATTAACAACATATCATAAAAATGATAAAAATTTATTTAATTGGAGATTATTTCTTATAGAAACGTTGCAACAAAGTTTTTGATTTTCGGCTGCACCCATCTTCGCTTGTTAAGGTTCAGAATGAGATTCATTTATCTTGACTTTGAAGGGTTAGAATTTTTGTGTTGCTGAAAATCTTGGAGATCTTTGTCCTATCCTGCTCTATTTGTTAGACGATTAATCCTAAAGCATTGAAAGCCAACAAGCTTTCCTCATCTGACCTTTTCCGATCCTCCTCTAGTTTAGGTTCTGTTGTCCTTCGTGGGATAAGGAAGCTGTTGAGTTGTATTTTCTAATCTTCGATATGAATTTTGTTTTTTGGTTTGGTTCACAACCATCTTGCCCCTTCTTCTTCGACGACAGCCTTGAGGCAAAAAGTTTTACTTTTCAAGTTTCTCAAATTCTCAAGCATGTGTCTAGTGTTGGGCTTGAATTTGAATTTCTAGTTAAGCCTTTTTAACTTAGTATATGAAGGTTTGAACTTTTTTTGCTGGGTGCTATAATTTAGATCTTTTGGTCTTTTTAATAAAACCAAACTTTCAACTTAAAAAAAAAAAAAGTTATTTCTCCAACATATTCTCAAACCATTGACTTAGCATTGGACAATATAAGATTGTAATTCTCTCAGGATGATGGGATACATGGTGAGTTAAGAGTCAAACATTTGTGTAAAAATAGTTACTTTTTTTTATAAATAAAATAAATTTATTAGTCGTATTTTTAAAATTTACTAATTTACTAATAGATTTTAATTATTTATTTATTTTATTTTTATTAATTTATTATATTATATATGTTATAACGGTTCCATTGACCAAATAAGACACTAAATCACCAAACATCTCCAACGCCAGAAGAAAGAGCCAAGAATCTCCAGAAAACACCGCGATGAATTCAAAAAGATAGCAATGGTCCAAACCTGCTACATGTATGCAAACAGAGAAAAGCACAATAGACCAGCAATGGGAAAGCCCAAACCATAGAGAACCACTTCATAAATATACACAACTTAGGCTCATACCACCACAGCATGTAGATAAACAACAAAGACAGAAAAGAGGAAGAGAAGGCTAAAACACTCCTGACTAAGCCTAGGATCAGCGGTCAACCTGATCTATCCTCCTGGAAAACCATATGGACATCCTCTCTCCGCATCTGCCAGAAATATATATTAAAAAAAGAATACATACCAATAAATATAGATCTACTGATCAGCATCAGATATAGCCAAAAATGTAAAAGCCGTTATTTGTAAACAAACCCTGGCCTGTTAGGGAGAAGGGTACGCCCACTTCTAAAGTAAAGGGGAAAAAAGATGTTTCAAGAGAGAGGAAGCCATTGAACAACAGAGATAAAGGTCGAGCACCTTAAAGAAAATCTCTAAGAGTCAAAAACTCTATGATTTAACTTATTAATTTTAATTTTATATATACTTGTGAAATAAGATAAATTACTGATACTTTATTTAAATAATAATTTTAATTTTTAAGATTGCCGTTTGATTTATTTTCAGATTAAAAACTCACATGCACGATTTACACAATAAAATATTATAAACTTACTTAAAATACATAATCGTTCTCTATAGCAAGCCATGAATTTTATCATTAATTAATATTTTATAAATATAAATTATTTTTGTTTAATTTATCAAATTATATTGTCTCGATAAATAAAACTCACTCTTTAATGAATTAAAGCATAAGAAAATGTATATTTATTCACAATAATTAAATTAAAATTAAAAACATAAATTTTATTTTTAATGTCTTAGAAGAATATGTTTTAATAATCAATGTAAAACAACCATTCTTTACATAGTGCAGTTAAATACATACAGAATATACACAATTATTATTAAATATGTTAGAAAAATTATTTGTTTAATATAAATCTCCAATTAAATACAATTAAAAAGAAAGAAAAATTATTTTTTTAATATAAATCTCCAATTAAATACAATTAAAAAGAAAAACATTCAAATTAGTATATATTTATCACCAAATTACAATTAATCACATACAATATTAACAATAGAGTTTAAAATATAATAAATTGCAACCTATATATATTGAACTCTTCAAAATTTAATGCTTAATTGGATTCTAAAGTCATAATTAATTATCATTTGGTCCGATCACAAGAGAAATATAAAAAAAAAAAAAAACTAAAAAGTTTTTGAAAATAATTAAAATAGAATATTAATAGTTCAACACAAAAAGTAAAAAAAATAAAATAAGCCATAAATAAAGTTTTACAAAGTTTGAATTCAAATTTTTTTTATAATACTATTTCAATATCATTTAACTTAATATATATTTTTTGAAGTTGAAACTTGAGAAAAATAAATTTATGAAAAAAATTACTATTTAATTTCTATATTAAGAAATTTATTAGTTAAATCTTTAGTTTTAAAAAATATATTAAAATATTTTAGTATTTTAAAAAATTTACTAATTAATTCCTTTATAATTTTAATCATTAAATATTATAAAAAAATTTAAAATATTTTTAATATAAATAAATTAATTAATAAATATTTTATAAAAGTGAAACATCAACTAATGAATTTTTTCAAATCATACATAGTAAATAGCAAAACATTTAAGGGTTATAACTAAAAAAATAACTAATTAATAAATTTTTTAAAATATAAAAAAATTTTAATATAATTTTAAAATGAAAAAATAAATTAATAAATATTAAATTTCCCGAAAGTTATTAAGAAGGCCTAACAATTTAAGTAATTTTTTACTTGAAAACTGCAAGTGGCATATCTTTCATGGGAGGTTTATGGAAGGTTGTAAAAAGAAAGAAAAAGATTTGAATGGCCATAAAATAATGAAAATCCTAATAAAATGGATATTCCTTGAAATATCCAAACAAAAAAAAAAAAAAATCTTTTTCTCCCTTTCTATATTCATAAGCTCCATATTGTTCATAGGCATAGCTTCCCAACTTGATCCCTTCAATTTGTGCTATTGATGTATCCTCCTCAAACTCTCATGTCCATACACTACTATATCTCTTTCCATAATCTTTGATTTTCTATTTCTTTTTTCCATTCTTTCTTTTCCTACCCAACTCCTAACCTATCTTCCTTTCTTTTTTTTTTTCCCCTCTTTCCTCTCCTCTGTTAATTCTTAAATTCTTTGCTTATACACATCCCCTAAAAAATTAATGCTCCCATTTATTAGGCTCTGATAGATTGTTAGGCAAGTGGTTTTTTTTCTTTTTTTTTAATGTTGCGCCCTGTTGCATTTATAAGTAATTTTGGGAAAGGATGACGTAGGGGTGTGCATTCGGTCGGTTCGGTTCAAAATCGAACCGAACCGAATAAACCGAAAATTAAAATTTTAGTATTTATGAAAACCGAACCGACCCGATTTTGGTTAGAAACAGAATTAAATCGAACCAGTCTGATTCAGTTTGATTTGATTAGGTTTGATCGGTTTCTATTTTTAATAATTTTTTTATTTTTTACACTTTATTTTTAATATTTTAAAATTTAATTAAAATATTTTAATTTTAATATGATTTAATTTCTCTATATTATTGAAAAAATATATTATTATCACTAATCGGTTCGATTCGGTTTTTTCGGTTTTTTTTTATTAAAATCAAACCGAACCGAAATAACTGAAATTTTTGAAATTAAAAACCGAATCGAATCGAAATATATAAAAAATCGAATTAAATTTTTAAATCAATTCGATTCGGTCGATTTTTTCGATTTGAATCGAATACTGCTCACCCTAGGATGAAGTGAATTATTATTATTATTATTATTATTATTATTATTATTATTATTATTATTATTATTTTGAAGTATGGAGTAGGCTATATTAGTTGGTGGAAGTTAGGCTTCTGGATATAGTTGTTTGAAAGCAAATTCATGGAAGAATATATCACTTTTAATGCATGATTTTTGCTCTCTTTTATCATGATAAAAATATGATTCCATTCACTAGGAAAACAATAAATAATAAGAGTTGAGACAGATGTTTAATGATCTACATAACCAAATATATAATTTATAAAACAATAATATTTTCTTTTCTTTTCTTTAATGAGCATTAAAATTACCATACATAAATTTGAGAATATATATATATAACAATTTAAGTATGAATATCTTTTTCTTATTTTTTACATTATCACTGAATAAATTCCCATTCTCTGATAATTTTTTTTAAAAAATGATAATATATACTTACACCCTATACTATTTCATATTAATCTATTAAATAATTAAATTAAAATTATAATATATTGTACCTATAAATTTATAAATATTATAACAATTAAATACAAATTAATTATAACATTATTGAATTATAAAAAAAATAAAAATGGTTCGACTTATTGCTAATTTTATGGGTTAAATAGTTATAGTTTATAAAATTTTTAAGGGTTAAATAGTTATAGTTTATAAAATTATTAAATTTTTAAAGGTTAAATAGTTATAGTTTATAAAATTTAACTGTTAAATAGTTAATTTTTAAAAAATTAAGAGTCAAAATAATAATAAAAAATTCAGAATATAAAATTTAAAAGTCAAAATATATATTCCACCAAAAATATATTATTAAAGCGTAATAAGTTCACAGAGAAATGAATGGGAAATGGAAAGAAAAGACTTAAGATGATGTTGATATAGTTTTGAATATTTATATAAGGATAAATTACTTTTGAGATATGTCAAAATTAACCGACGTGTCTTTTATTTTTAAAATTTAATATTTTAATTTCATCAAATTGGAAGTACTTTCATTTGATTTTCTGTTAATTATTTTTGAAATAATTAAAATATTTTTAAATATATGATATTATTTAATCATTATTAGATTAGGTCAGTTATGTTGTTAGATTTCTTAAATATAAATAATTTAGTTTTTGTATTTTATGTTTATCAAACTCAAAAAAACTGTTTTAACAAAAGAATTTTCAATTTACCGGAATCAAAATATAAAAATTAAATTGTTAAATTTTAAAACTAAAGAAACATAATTAAAGGGAAAAAAAAATATTATATAACTGGTTTCAATTAGTTTGAAATTAAAACTTTATTGCTGTAAGGATTTACTAGATGCATCGCTACAAAATAAGATTTAATTAATTATTCCAAAAAAGGGTTTTAATGAAAATTGATTAAAAAGTCTGAATATTAATTTTGAATGTGCTAAGTTTAGTCTATGTTTTGGAAATAATCAATAATAGAAGCTTTTATTATCAAATATTTGATGTATCTTCAAATAAACACTCATTCGATTTAGTAAATAAATTAAATTACTTATCAGCTACTCGAGATTCCGTCTAATAAAAGTCAATTGGCTCAATTCAGTTTCTAAACAAATCTAAATTCGAATTTAATTTTTAGACTAGTTTAATAAATGAATCAAATTTGAATTTTATAGCATTCGATTGATTAAAATTTATAAATTCGACTCGGTTTTGAGTTTATAAACAAATTCGCGAACAGTCTCATTAAGTAGAATGGAATTAATATTATAAAAAAAAAAACAAATTCAAATTTATATATTTTTTTATAAGTCAAATATAAATTTTTTAAAATTCAGTTTTATTTAGTTTAATTATACCTTTAAAACTTGCCAATATTTAGATCGTTAAGATTTAAAAACTTATTTTTATAAGTTTAGGAATTAATTCGTATATATACTTATTTAGCTAAAATTATTTAATTTTAAATTAAAACTCATAAATAAATTAAACTATTCGTAAAATATTTAAGACTAATCTTGATAAAAACTCGATTCTTCTAAATTCATGTATTAAACGAAGCAAATTTAAAGTTATTAATATTCGCATCGAGTTCAAAATGAATAAAATTTCAATTTGGCTTAAACTCAAAAAAAAATTTTCAAACTAAATTTCTACTCTTCAAAATTTGACTAAGCTATAATTTATGTAAACATAATGAGAGAACTTTATTATAAATAAATAAATAACAATAAATAAATTAAAATATTACCTTCTTCGATGACATGAGTTTTTTTTAATTAAAAAATTTAAATTTAAACATTGAGTGTGAGGTACTCTTAAAATTTTGAAAGAAAATATATTACTTAGTAAATTTATTCCATGTAAATTCAATATAATTGAAATGTTATATATAAAGTATTGCCTCCTTTTTGTTTAGAGTTTGTTAACTACATTTCAAGATTCCATATTTCCCTAAAAATTAGAGAAAAAGGTGCCACGCAGTCCACTTAGCATTCTAATTTGAGAATCAAAATTATCTTTTAAGGGAAAAAAAAACACCAAGCTACTAAAAAAATTGCAGTTTGGAAAATATTTGCATATATATTATTTGACAAAAAGTTATTTCATGTAGTGTTTTTAGTTCTAAAACTTATTAAATTTTAATTTTAAATTATTCTCTAATATTCACGAGTTAATATATTTGAGAACGTATTTTTTTCACAGTAATACTGAACAGACGCTTAATTGATTGGCTATGATAGGGATTGCAATGGTGATAAAAATTTGAAAATGATTTAGAGGAAAAACCTAGAAAATTTCACAATAGAAAGATTTGTCTTTTATTATGAGAATTGAGACAAAAATATTCAATGAGACTGAGAGATGAGTTTTACACTTTTTCTCAAGAAAAAGAAGCCTCGTGGCAGAAGCAACAGTTACTGTGAACCAATTAAAAAAAGAAATTAAAATATATAGTATCTTAAATCAAATAGAATTGAATTAAGAAAATTGAATTAAACTCATTAGCTTGATTAAGATCACTAATTTCAAAAAATTATTCAAGTCCTGATCAATTTTTTTAGGTCATATGAACTCCTGCAAAATTAAAAATAAAAAATAAAAATCTCCAATATTACCGATAAATTTGAGATACAGCATTTGCGTAAACTTTTCTACTGAAATAACTTGTTATAATTACCGATAGCTAAAGAAGAGTCTTGCAACAATTATAATTAAATGAGCTTTTTTTTATCAAAATCACCTAATTATCAAAATTCATGATAAGGAATTTTTTAAAGTCACACCAAAATAATTAGGAAAAACTCGAATTTGAAAAAATAATATTGTAAAAGGTTTATAAACTGTCTAAATCTCATAAGAAAAATATTGATTTTTTTATCTGAACACTCGTTTGGATTAATCAAATGAAATAACTCTTTACCATGTGCTCATAATTAACCCGCATGTATATGATCTCTAAACCCATTTACCCAGACTGCAAGAGTGGTTTGCAAAGCTATGGAAAAAAAAAGAAGAAGAAGAAAATGAGATAGGTTTCAATCGAGAGCTTCTAGTTGGAGAGAAGGAAGAAGAGGGAAAAAAGGAAAAGAAGAGATTGAAATCTGCAAAAGGACAATTTTATGTGCCCAAAGCAAATGGAGACTTAACGGATATGAACTTTAAAAAAATAAATTAAAAAATAAATCACTAGATTGAATTTCATTTTATTATTTTTTTTCAAGAAAATAAAACTAAATAATTTAAATTCTTTTATTTTAAAATCAAACCAAATCATATCTATCTTAAAAAAATTAAAATTTTGAATTGAATCGACCTAGTTAATTTTCAATCAGTTTTTTACTCACCCTAATTATCACCCCTCTGTCTTAATATGTACGTGCATGTGTGTGCGTATGAATAAGTCCCTGTTTATTAGTAGAAAATACATTATATTTAAAAAATACTATCCATTATTTAGTTTTAATTTAAAATAATTTATTTCTATTATTTAGTTTTAATTTTTAAAAAATAAAATATATTAATAAATTTATATATAATGGTATTCATAAGATTTTCAAAATAAAAAAATAACTTTTTATTTAAAAAAATCATTACATTTAAAAATAACTTAATTTTTCTTTAATTAAAAAAATATTTTTTAACTAATCCCTTAAAAGCATTGAATGAATTGGAAGGCCTTGATTGATTGCATATGAAAAACGGATTCTCCTAAAATATCCAGATATATTAAAGAACATAAAGATGCTAAATGGAGAATAGTGCGAGAATAAAGGATGTACCGAGTAATTTGCCAATAAAGCGATATGAGAGTCAGAAACAAGTGCCACCCAATCCAAGTTGCTGGCTGAAAGATTCATAAATTTTATCACATCTTAATATATATTTATATGCACAAGTAAATAAAGAAACGTTAATTTAAACAACAAAAGAAACAAACAAATAAAGTGAAAAAATGCCTCCTAATTTAATAAAATATATAAATTAGTTATTATATTTTTAAATTTCAGCTATATATTTAATTCACATAATTTAAAAAAAGTTACAAAAAAAAATCTCTACCATGAGAAATACAATTAAATCACAATTATTTTATTATTTATCTAACTACTAACTTATTATATGTGCACAAACTATAAAATTAAAGGGTACTTTACAGTTTAGACCCTGAAGTTTATCAAATTTAGTCCTTATTTCTTTAAGAATAAACAATTTAGTCTCTAAGTTTTTTTATTAACAAAATAGTCCTTATGTAAAATTTACTATTAGTCAACTATAAAGTAATAAAGTTTACTCAAATTAAAGGGATTAAATTATTATAAATATTAAAACTATCAAAACTAAATTGTTACAAATTGTTAAAACTAAAGAAATTAAATTATTATAAAAAATAAAATTTAAAGGATTAAATTATTATAATTTAACATAGAATTTTAAAAATAGTATTTTGTTAACGGATGAGATTTCGGGATTAAATTATTTTTCATTAAAATGGTAGGGATTAAACTGTGAATTTTATTAAATATTAGAGATTATATTATAAATTATTCAAGATTAAATTGTTGGAATGTATAAAATTACTGGGACTGTATGTCTTACGATGGAAACTAACTTTTTGTGTTTTTATAAATTATAAAAAAACTAAATATCTAGCTTCTAAAAATAAGCAGGGACTAATGGGCAAATCTTATTAAATTACAGGGGCTAAATTGTGATTTACGCAAAGAAAAATTCTTGGCCCCTTTATAAGTAGCCTGTCTTGTTCGCTTCCAACTCGGCAAGCTCTTCAAATCAAAACAACAGCTTCCTCTCCCTCCTTACTTATCTCTTCCTCTCCAAACAACATTTTTCTTTCGAACTCCCAAGTTTATGATCTTTAGCAGACCATCAATCTTCAACAGGAGCTAGCCAGCTAGCTAACTCTCCATTGAGAGAAATCAGCTTGTTTAAATACTTGTTCTTGGAAGCTAGATATTCTAAAACAGGGCTCAAAAGCCGAAAAATGGCAGCAAATGATTGGATAAACGGGTACTTGGAAGCTATTTTAGATGTGGGAAGTAGTCTAAGGAAAAGAAATGAAGGCAAGTTGAATGTTGTTAAGTTTGAAGACAGCAAGGAAAAGGAAGACAAGTCTTTTAGTCCAACTAAGTACTTTGTGGAAGAAGTTATCAATAGCTTTGATGAGTCTGATCTTCACAGGACATGGGTCAAGGTTTGCATATCCCACCTATCTCAGTACTTTTGCAAATTTAAGTAGAATAACTAATCAATATTGAGAGAAATATTTTCAAGTTAAAAGATAGCTCCATGTTGTTCTTTCTTTGTGATTAGTATTCTCTCATATGAGGACCATAAGCAAAAAATAATGCACAAGCTTGTTTTGAATATAATGCCTCTGTTTAACTTGCACAAATTATTTGGCTACAATAAAATACTTCATAATTTATAGAACAAAAATCATTGGCTCCATTTGGCAATAATTTTGAAAATAGTGTTTAATATTTCAAAACACTAGTATTTAGTGATTGAAAAAGTGGATTATGAAAAAACTATCTCTTAGAACGTTTGATTAACCATTACTTGAATAACTATCCATTACAAAAATATCTAATAGCTACCATAAGAGTTAGTATTGCCAAACAAGGCCGTTATATTAGTAGTCTAACAGTGGATTAGCTAGCACAGAATTTGTGAGATGAGGAATTCAATTAGCAGCTTTTTTCAGTATTCTAAAAAACAAATTTATAGTAATGCTTTTAGACCCTTCTTTCCCTAAAAGTGATGAAGAAAAGGCAGGAAAAAAGCTCACAAGGCATCCATCCAAGTTTGTGAGACAATATTTGCATCTAAGATGAATTGATTCTTTTGGTGGTCCCTATTAGACCAACACTTGATTTGGGTCTTTTTTTTTTCCCCAATTTTTTAGGTGGTATTTACTTTTAACGTTGTGCAATAGCTTATAGCCGTTCTATACCAAAAGTTATAGATTAACTGTTAACAATTTATTCTAGTCTCAATCAATTATTGATCATTTAATTTCATTTTTAGAGCTTTTTCTTTGCAAATGGATAGTTGATTTTATTTTATTTATTATCTAAAATTTATTATTTTTTTAAAATTTAATAATTACAAATTTTTATTAATGTAATATATACCTTTAATAGTGATTCACATATCAACAACAATAACAAATGCTTAGATATATTATTTACCAACTACTAAGAATAGTTATATCAACTATATCCACAAGCTAAATTAAATAAGTATTTTTTTTTTTCTAAATCAACATGTTTTGGTCATGCAAGGGCAAATACCAAAGCTTATAATCACAAGAATTATGTTTATGGACCATAAAAAATAACTTAGATTTTTTTAAAAAATAAAAGGTTATTTTCCTTAAAATGATTTCTAGGAAAATATCTATAGTTTCTGAGTTACTTGAAAAGCAATTACTTTTTGAAGAGCTTTTTCTTTTTTTAAGTTAAAAGTTAGGGGGTGAAAGTGAATTTTGAGTAAATTGTGGGCAGGTGATAGCAACAAGGAATACTCGTGAACGGAGTAACAGGCTTGAGAATATGTGCTGGAGAATTTGGCATCTTGCCCGTGAAAAGAAAAAGGTCAGCTTCTACTCCTCTCTTTCCACTAAAACTTCACCACAACACATGTCGTTTGGGGTTATATTTTGGCTACTTTGATTCTCTTGAGCTTTTTCTTATTTATTTTCAAAGAAACCCTAATAAAAAAAGACACCTTGGTGCCATAGGTCCATTAATGATGTGGAGAATAAAGGATTTCGTATTCCTCAATATGTCAATATGCTAAGATTTTTTTTTTCAATATTATTTTTAATTATATAATGAAAATTATGAAAGAAAAGGACTACCTTCTTAATTATGAGTATATTCGCAATTTTGAAGGCAGTGTTAATAGTTTTAACTAAAACACTAATATTTATATATTAAGATGGTGAATTAAAAAAAATAAAAGCTAACAATTACAATAATAGCTTCTAGCAATTAAAATAGCTAACAACTATTAAAATAGTTAATATTATTAAATAAGACCTATATGCAATGGACAATTAATCTCATATTATTTAAGACATTTTAGTATCACTAAACTTTTTTTACATCAATGGGATTTAACTTTCACTTCTATCAACTTAATAATTGATTTGTAGAATAAAGTTAGCAATATCTTTTATAATTATTATTTTCCAAACTCATTATTTTTACTGATTTAGTATCTATTTTGGACAGCCTGTATATAGATTTCTCGATGAACTTATTGGACCTAGTATTAAAGGCTTGGTTAGAAAATTATTAGGCCTCCTAATTATCAAAATCCTACGACCAGTACATAGCAAACAATTAACTCCTGCAATATCCTGTTCTTATACTCGAATTTGATGAATACATATAACGGAAAAACCATATGTAATCTAAAAGTCAGAATATGAAATATGGAAATATGGAGCATTCAAAATATTCAAATACAAAATTTTCAACAAGAACTAATAAACCTAATTTTCATACCAGGATTCAGCTCTAGTCCTCTTCAAGGCATCAGCCTAGGAATTAAATTCTCCACTGTGTTACTTGTTAGTTCACCTCATAAGAACTCCTGGCATTTTCACTCGATGAGTATATTTAATCATAAAACTAAAAGTGTTGTCTGTAAGTAAGCTTCTGGGAAGCAAACAAAGGTAATATTTACTTGCAGATAGCATGGGATGATGCACAAAGGCTTGCCAGAAGACAGTTGGAGCTAGAGCAAGGGCGTAATGATGCTGCAGACGATCTTTCTGAGCTATCCGAGGGAGAGAAGGAAAAGGGTGATGCCAACTTCTCAGAACCTGTCAAGCATTTCAGCAGAATTAACTCAGATATGCAAATATGGTCTGATGATGAAAAGCCTAGGCACCTGTACATTGTGCTAATCAGGTTTCCAGTTTAATTAACTAAGCTAATTTCGGTTTAGAAGAAGCAAATATGAATCATAAACAAGCACATATTTAAGAACTACTAAATCTAATCCATGCAGGCTTCAGCAATGCAAATATGACTATATGATTATGAGAACTACAATTATATTGATTTCACATTTAGTTATGTTTTTGCTGCAGTATACATGGTCTGGTGCGTGGAGAAAATATGGAACTTGGAAGAGATTCTGATACAGGTGGTCAGGTAATCATGGAAGCCTTACAAACAAAATATGCACATTTCACTTCCCATGACTCCAGATATTGTGGTGATTGCAGGTAAAATATGTTGTTGAACTTGCTCGAGCTCTAGCAACTACAAAAGGAGTCTATCGAGTGGATCTCTTGACCAGACAAATAAGTTCCCCTGATGTGGACTTTAGCTATGGTGAACCCATTGAGATGCTGTCATGCCCACCCGATGGCTGTGGAAGTTGTGGAGCTTACATTGTCCGCATTCCTTGCGGTCCCCGTGACAAGTTATCAGAGCTTTCTTTTGTTAGATTTAGTTTTTTGTGAGATAACGCTCTAATTGCATCATTTATACCACAGGTACATACCAAAAGAATCACTCTGGCCTTACATACCCGAGTTTGTTGATGGGGCTTTAAGCCATATTATGAACATGGCTAAAGCTCTAGGGGAACAAGTTAATGGGGGAAAGCCTACTTGGCCATATGTAATTCACGGCCACTATGCTGATGCTGGGGAGGTGGCGTCACATTTGTCCGGGGCCTTGAATGTGCCCATGGTGCTAACAGGACACTCTCTGGGGAGGAACAAGTTTGAGCAATTACTTAAACAAGGAAGGCTTTCTAGGGAAGACATTAATGCAACCTACAAGATAATGAGAAGGATTGAAGCAGAAGAGTTGGGGTTGGATGCATCTGAGATGGTGGTGACCAGCACAAAGCAAGAGATTGAAGAGCAATGGGGCTTGTATGATGGGTTTGATCTGCAGTTGGAAAGAAAGCTTAGGGTTAGGAGGCGCCGAGGAGTAAGTTGCATGGGAAGACACATGGCGAGAATGGTGGTATGTATATATACCCTCCTAGGAAATTCTTAGATGGGCCCGGTCATAGAACCAAGAACAAGAAAGTAGGTCCCATAAGATTTTTCATGGTGAGACCCACTTGTCTATATCTTGGATCCATGGTAGACCGATCTCCTATTAATTATTTATGCTTCACCAGTCACTAGAATAACAAACACACATAAACGACTTGAGTTTCTAGTAAAATTGCATCTAAAAACTGGATTATAGACTAAGAGGACTGTAGTGAATCAGATCAGTGCATTTGCTACTTTCCTTCACTAAACACCTTAGTTTGCAATCATACTTTAATGAATACTCATTGTTTTCAATATATACAAGCATAGTGGCAAATAAGTCATTGTCCTTCAAGCCTCCATTTTAAATAACCAGCTTTTGTCATAAGGGTCCTAGCATTGAGTGAACATAACCAATAATCCAAAATAATTGACATTTGCTCCTAATTAAATCAAGCCCTTATTCTGATGCACATATGGCTTCAGGTTATACCTCCTGGCATGGACTTCAGCTATGTAACAACACAAGATTCATTGGAAGGTGATCTCAAGTCATTAATTGGCTCTGACAGAACTCAAACTAAAAGGAATCTGCCTCCAATATGGTCCGAGGTTATTCTCCCCTTTCTCATACCAAGAATTCCTTCTATGCAGTATTTATACATTAATTTTTTTTTGTGTGGATACCACCCAAAATGTTCTAAATGTTCTACAAGATAAGTTGAAGTCATAGCATAAGTCTTTATAAATGACCAAAAAGAATTTTCAAAAGATTGCTGAAGGAGACTGTTGAGGGACATTCAAAATGTTTGCATGTATTAAATGAAGATAAATTAATTAATGAAATTTCAATTGCATTCCTCATTAATTATCTAATTTAATTTTCTAATGCAGATAATGCGCTTTTTCACAAACCCTCATAAGCCTACTATACTTGCATTGTCCCGTCCTGACCCAAAGAAAAATGTCACCACATTACTCAAGGCTTTTGGGGAGTGCCAGCGCCTCCGAGAGCTAGCCAATCTGGTAAAAATTTGTTTCACTTCAGTTTCCTATGGGACAAGTTACATGCTATCATCTTAGTACAAAGCCAAGTTGCTTACATTTCTGTCTTTTTCTTGCAGACTCTAATACTTGGTAACAGAGACGACATTGAAGAGATGTCTAACAGTAGCTCAGTTGTTCTCACAGCTGTGCTCAAGCTCATTGACAAGTACGATTTGTATGGTCAAGTTGCTTACCCCAAGCATCACAAGCAAACTGAAGTTCCTGATATTTATCGTCTGGCTGCAAAAACAAAGGTACATCATGTTGTTTGCTAACAGAAATTTAATAGCTATCCAACTTTTCTACGTCAAAATAAAATATGCCACCACCCCCCCACTTCCCAAAATCCAATGTTCCTGCCTCATCCCCTGAAAAGTTATAACAACATGAAGTTAAAAAATTCATGTATCTATTTATCCACAGCTCATCAACCAAATTAATTGCCTGATAATTGGCTATACTTTTCACTCCATTATCTTCTAGCAACATTTGAAGTGCTAACAGTATTACTTCTATGGCGGCTTTGTCTCTTGAAGGGAGTTTTTATTAATCCTGCTCTGGTGGAACCATTTGGTCTCACACTTATAGAGGTAATTTTCAGGCCCAATATTCATAGGTTAAATGGGTTAATCCAATCATTTAATCTTGGTTTATATCAGAGCAGTACACAAGATCTGCACCTAACTAAAGTATCAAAAATTGTCTCACGTCACATTCCAATATATATTTTGTAGGCGGCTGCTTATGGTTTACCTGTTGTTGCTACCAAAAATGGTGGACCGGTGGACATTTTGAAGGTAATGCACAACAATACAACATATTCCAAGTTTCTCACCCTAAAACTTGGATTTCTATACTTGTTCTTTTGATCTTTCTTTCAGAGTCCTAAAGCAGTTCATGAATTCTGACCCTTGAATTCATACCTTAGGCTAAAAAGTCCCCAAAAATGTATAGTTCCTTAAGTAGAGTCAGAAATCCAGTAATCATCCAAAAAAGAAAAAACATATAGTTTCTACATGAAACTGATATCTTTCACACAGGCACCGTGTTAGATGAAACAGACTATAATGGTCAAACCTAATTTCAGTGTAGGAAGCTGAGAATTTCAACAGAGCTCCATTATCTATCCTAAGATGCACTTCAATTTTTCCATTGAACACAAAAAAAAAGGCATGCGAATATATTTTTCAATTTTTTTTCTCCCTCCTTTTGTTAGATTGCAGATCATCATACAAAACACTCTGCAGAATCAATAGGCATCTTCTTGTATATCCACTTTTGAACACATACCTACCAAGCCTAGCTAACCCAATTTGGTTAAATTTATGCACAATCTTCTTGAACTGGAATTTCAGAATGGTAGTTGTAGATGATGTATTCCTGCCAACTAATGGAGATTTCTTTGTACCAGGCTCTTAACAATGGCCTATTAGTAGACCCTCACGATCAAAAAGCAATAGCTGATGCACTTCTAAAGCTTGTTGCTGACAAAAACCTCTGGACAGAATGCCGAAAAAATGGCTTGAAAAACATTCACCGCTTTTCTTGGCCAGAACATTGTCGTAACTACCTCTCCCACATTGAACACTGCAGGAACCGCCATCCAACAAGCCGTCTTGAGATCACATCAATCCCTGAAGAGCCAATGAGTGACTCTCTAAAGGATGTGGAAGACCTGTCTTTGAGATTCTCTATAGAAGGAGAAAACAAATTTAACGGAGAGCTAGATGCAGCAACTAGACAAAAGAAACTAATTGAAGCCATTAGCCAAGCAACTTCATCCAATGGTAATGCAAGTGTTACTTATAGTCCAGGTAGGAGGCAGATGCTATTCGTGATAGCTGTTGATTGTTATGACTGTAACGGAAAAAGCACAGAGGCCTTCCAAGAAATTACCAAAAATGTGATGAAAGCTGCAGGATTATGCGTAGGATTAGGCAAAATAGGTTTTATACTGTTAACTGGCTCAAGTTTACAAGAGACAATGGAAGCTTTAAGATGTTGCCCTGTGAATATAGAAGACTTTGATGCAATAATATGTAATAGTGGAAGTGAGATGTACTATCCATGGAGGGACATGGTGGCTGATTTGGACTATGAAGCCCATGTGGATCACAGGTGGCCTGGTGAAAATGTTAGGTCTGTGGCAATTAGGCTAGCAAAGATAGAAGATGGGGCTGAAGATGATGTTCTTGAATATTTTCAGGCATGTGGTTCTAGGTGCTATTCTTACATCATCAAACCAGGAGCCAAGGTAAGAAACTTGTTACGGTGTTGAATACTATCTATCATCAATTGGAAGTAATATAAAGAAATACAGAATTTTTCTAACGTTTACTAATGAATAACAGACTCGAAAGGTTGATGACATCCGACAAAGGCTGCGAATGAGAGGCTTCCGATGCAACCTTGTCTACACACGTGCAGCATCAAGGTTGAATGTGATCCCATTATTTGCATCAAGGAAACAAGCCTTAAGGTTAGTTGGATGCGTTCTTTTACTTGATACAATCTGCATAATTTTCTTTTTTTTGAAAAAAAAAATTCCATATTTGGTTCCAAAGTGAAAATAGAGCAAAATTACACCTGCATGTTTGCATGTCTACAGGTATCTTTCAGTTAAGTGGGGAATTGAGCTTTCCAAAATGTTTGTCTTTGTTGGAGAAAGAGGAGATACGGATTATGAAGAACTACTGACTGGCCTTCATAAGACCCTTATCATAAGAGGCTCTGTGGAGTACGAAAGGGAGAACTTTCTTCACAATGAAGATAGTTTTAAAAGAGAAGATATTGTCCCACAAGAAAGCTCTAACCTACGCTTTGTGGAGGGAAATTATGAAGTTCATGACATCTCAGCAGCTTTAGAGACTCTATTGTTCAAATGATCTTTATTCCTAGATTTTACTTTTCATAACAGTTATCTATGCATACACTCTTACGGATAATGCAAAAGCAAAGTATACTTACAAGTAATAAATACACCTATTCCTAAAATTCAGTTATGATGTATATCTGCACCTAAATTTAAGTTATATTACAATTATGAACTTGTAGAAAATCTTTCAAAGGGCACTAGTTTTATGGTAATGAATTTAATAGGTAAAGATAGGTTATATATTGTGCACAAATGGAGGGATGGTAGAGAGATTTGACAGCCTCCAGTAGACAGTAGATTGTGTATTAAAACTGATTTGCACAAACTATTTGATAGGGCTTTTGCTTGCTGCACATGTGCACTTACATTGGAAGAAAAGCAGAGGATAAAACAGATAGGAAGATGTGCTCTTTTTCGGCAATAAGAGATTCAAGTGGACCCCATACTTTTACAATGTCAAAGTTACGCTATAGGACTTTAAGTGCATAATTTGTGTGCCAAGTTTTACTTTATTTTTTCATGTTTACTTCTTTTTCATAAAATTATTTGAGTCAACTTCAAGCTATCATTTTCTATATTTTTTTGACTTTCTTTGTCGCTGCCAAAGTACTGGAATTGGTTCTTGGAAATTAGCAAAATCCCCTGATTACGAATGTAGTTTGTTAATTCCTGAATCTTGGCCCTAAGCATTTCATTCCACCTATTCAATGTAAAATTTCACTCGTAAAACTGAGCACCTATAAGAAAATTTTGCTAGGCCTGACTTTGTGTTCCTAGGTAATTGTTACTGTGATGAATATCAGAATACTTATTGGCATAAACCTTTAGGTCCTTTACAATGGCAGAGATTTAAAACTTCCACCCAAAAAAAATTCTTCTTAATCTAATATAAGCATCATCAGTCTCGGCATTTTTAACTATAAAGAAAACCTATATATGTGATGATAAATTAAATAAAATGAACAATAGAACATCTTATCTGCCATATTTTCAGTTCCGTAGAGACTCAGGCTCACTTTTGCACATTATGAACACCTTGTCAACTTCTACATTCAAGATCACAAAGCTTTTGAATAATCACAACCAATGTTCAAATTCTTTCTTCTTATAGAAATCATCCATATTGAATTCAAAAGTTTCAATATAAAAAAAATAATAAAGTTTTAAATTCTAATATAATAAAAAAATAAACAGGAAATACTAATAACGAATGTAAGTTTGCATTTGGATAAGATATCTGACTTTCAAATATTTGGAGCTGTGAAAAAAGAAAGAGAAAAGAATACACATTTCAACCAAATCTGAGAAAGCATACTGCTCGGTCGATATTTCAAATTCATCCTCAAACAATTTTTCATCTACGCTTAAAGATCCATTCTCTAATAAATCTATCCTATAAACGACAATCAACATGCAAAATCTGTTTACTCCGTTCTACTAATTTTACCGTGGAAAATGGGGGTAAGAAAGGAACACAATATCAGACATCAAATTCAGCAATAAAATGACTATTGAATTTTTACTAAAAAATCAATTGAAATTCTCAAAAGAACACATAACTGTGCATATTTACATGTATACAATAAGTATCGAAATTTAAAAATAAATAAGACGATAATACCGGAGTTGAGATCTGTCTCCATGTTTTCGATGGTTGGCGATCAGCTTCTGGTCTTCTACATATACCTTGGCTGCCCTGCCTGATCTTCCACATCTAACAAAATTCACTCATATACGTATCAAACACAAAATCGATCCCTCCTTGTGATTTTTTTTTTCCGATTTCAAATGTACATGTACAGAGATTCATTTGAGCACTGAGATTCTTCATGCACTGCAAGTAACTTCTCCATCTTCGATTCTTAATCCTTAGAATCCCTAATTCCACAAGAATACCAGAGAGAGCAAAGGTTGTTGAGAATGATGAATGAAATAAAAGAAAACTAATCACTGTCGATCGCCTCCGATGAAGAAACTCAATCAATTTTAAAAGCAAGGGAACTTTTTGGAGGGAAAAAAAGAGTGAGCGAAGAGAATGAGCAATTTATTTATTTATCCCAAGACTGGGCGGGGGCAAGGTGTTAAGGGTCCTAGGATGTCAATACTGTAAAAGAGAAGTAAACTAAGGATTGCGTCATATCCGTGGTTTTTTTAAAATTATTAATTTAGGAGGGTGTATTACTCGAGACACAACTAATATTTTTTCTTATACAAGCCAATTTGTTTTTAAGATTTCTCGAGAGAGTAATCAGTTGGCCATTAGCAAGGGTTGGACACAGATAGTTATCGTAAATCTATAAAAAATTTTAATTATACTTCTGTCTACAATAAAATGTGAGAATTATCGATAATAATATATAATTACTATTTTGCCTTTGAAATAAAATAAATAGCATGTTTATAAATTCTCATGTTTAGTTTTTATCTATTATAGCTACAGACTTTTGATTGAATACTGCATGTTAAATTCAGTGTTCGCTTATATAATCTTGACTAATCAGGTTATTCATATTCATAGTGTATCGAGTGATTCTTAATACTAAATTAGTTTGAAAGTGTTCAAATCAAGTGTCTCATAGTCCCAAATGAGTGTCAAAATGTGAGCCTGTGACATTTAGTATCAAAGCTCGAACGATCTATGAGGCGCAACTTGCTGCGATTGAGGCATCCTTGGCAGAATTGAGGGAGATGATCGGACAGCTGACCCTGCAACAGGGAATCCACCAACCCGCCGTCGCCGCACATCCCTATGTGGCCGCCAATCCTGTGGCCGCCATTCCTATGGCCGCCATTCCTGTGGCCGCCATTCCTGTGGCCGCCATTCCTGTGGCCGCCAATCCTGAAGTCACCTATGTGGTGAAGAAGATCTTATGCTCAACAAAACAGGAGGACGAGACACAAAGGAGGAAGATTTTCCAGGCAAAGTGTCGAGTAGGAGAGGCAATTTGCAGGCTAATTATAGATAGCTGCAGTTGTGAGAATCTGATAGCTAAGCAATTGGTAGAAAAATTACAGTTGCCTACACAGCCTCACCCCTCACCCTACAAAGTCGGATGGATCAAGGAAGGACCGACAATTGAGATCAACAGAATCTGCAGCGTGCCTATCTCGATCGGTAAATCTTATACTGAACCTGTTAATTGTGATGTTGTGGATATGGATTGCTGTGGAATTTTGCTAGGTCGCCCTTGGCAATTCGACGTTGATGCTTTGCATAAAGGGAAGGAGAATTCATACATGTTCATGTGGAATCAAAAGAAGATTACTATCTTGCCTTCCGGTTCTGCTAAACATTCTAAGGTGGAAGGGAAGCATACTGTTGCTGTTTCTAGGGGAGTGCAGAAGCTATCAGGCGCAGTTGAGAAATCTGAAGGCACACTAGCCTTATTGATGAGAGCAAAAGGTACAATGGAGGATGCACCATTTTTACCACCGCCCGTCAAAGAGTTGTTAAAGGAGTTTCCTAAGATAGTGGAGGAGTCATCAAAGCGTCCACCCCTGCGGGATATCTAACATCAGATTGATCTCATTCCTGGATCAAAATTACCGAATCTGCCTCATTACAAGATGAGTCCAAAGGAGAGTGAAAACCTCCAAGGCCAGGTGGAATTTGCTTACAACAGTATTGCAGCAAGCAACTTGGCAAAGTAGCACGTGGATGTTTTCAAACAGGAGCGTGGTGGAGGACAGAAAAAGCTTGACGCCAAGAAGATTGGTCCATTCCGGATCATTCAGAAGATCAATGACAATGCCTATGCTCTTGACCTCCCACATGAAATGAAAATTTCGAAGACGTTTAATGTGGCAGATCTATTTCAGTACTACCCTGCTGATGACAACTCGAGGACGAGTTCTTTACAAGTGGAAGGGAATGATACGGAGCAACTAGCCTTGGATTTTACGGCAGAGTTGGACCGGGGCTAACTTTTATATTTTAATTATTATTTTGGATATTTTGGATATTTTTATTATTTTGCATATTAGAGTTTTATTTCTATTGTAAATAGCCTCCCTTGGCTATTAGGATTTTAGACTCCTATTAGGATTAGGATTATTTTGCATATTAGAGTTTTATTTCTATTTAGCCTCCCTTGGCTATTAGGATTTTAGACTCCTATTAGGATTAGGATTATTTTGCATATTAGAGTTTTATTTCTATTTAGCCTCCCTTGGCTATTAGGATTTTAGACTCCTATTAGGATTAGGATTATTTCAGTGTGGCCGCATAACGAAGTTGGTCATATGTGTTAATAGCCTGGAGAGGAGGATTGATGATCTTGTTGCATTGTATAATACATATGCCACCCAAGTGGGGATGGCACTAGAGATTGATATGATTTACCAGCACATGGTGTTGTTAAAAGAGAAAAATGAGCAATTATTGGCCATGATAGCCAAATTATCCAGAAGTGAGGGGGAGCCCACGGTGGTGGAGTCAATTCAAAATCCCTCTTCTGGGAATGACACTGAATGGGGTGATCTTGAGATAAAAGTGAATGAATTTGGGGCAGTGGCCTTCTTGAATAAAGTTAAGACAGTGGTCTTCTTGAACAAAAAGTAAGGTAGTGGCCTCCTAAGATAAATTTGAGGCAGTGGCCGTCTCGAATAAAATTGAGGCAGTGTCTTTCTGTGTATTTTGCTAGAATTATGCAGTAACATGGAATGCGACGTGGGAAAGCCTATGGGATTACTCTGGAAATGAATTGAAGGACCAAATAGCAATGAGGAGAGTTGCAGGCTAGTTCCTACGAGAGGGCCAATGAAGCAGGCCAGGCTGAAATCAATGGTGAAAGTTGCTAGACAATCCTAAGGTGGATGCCTTTGAGGTAGGCAATGTTGAAAGTCTAGAAAAATAAATCTTGGTGTGGTGCAGGTGATGTGTTGGAGGTAAATGATTTCCTCTCAATTATAAAATTATTTTTTGGTGTTATTGAAAATTGTTATTGTGTAGATAGGTTGAAAGTTGTATCCATGTGTTAGATCAACAAGGCTTACCGATATGGAAAGCTGAAATGGAGATTTTATGGAATGGGATGTATAGTGTAGAGGACATATTGATTCAAGTTTACTCTAAAAATATGGGATTCAATTCTCGAGGGAGTTGGTAAACTCCAATATTAAGTTCATAAGGAAAGTATGCAAATGAAATTTTCACCTCTCATTAGTAACATAAAGATGTGTTGGAGCTTATTGAGTTAGATGATTTTTAGAGATGGTTGAAACCTGAGACAGAATGAGTGTTAAATAGATGTGAAGAAGGGTTGTACAGTGCCAGTGATAGCCAAGAGTTAATCAGTTAGGTTTAACACTGAGTTGAAGAGAAGTTCAACTCTCAGTATCTCATTATTAGCAAACCAAACAGAGGGGTCAAAGAGATAAGTGGGGAGCCACCAAAAGTATCAAACATGATATAAGGCATGATGTGTGTTCATCAAAATAAGCTGGAGCGAAAGCGACAAAGGAAAATTTGAAAAATTGAACATTATGAAGGTAAAACCATTAAACATTGTGAAATGCTCTCTATGGAGAAAGCTGCATTAGGCTACAAATTGTCTATGTAGAAGTGTTTCAAGTGGATGAAATGATCTTATGGAAAAATAGAAGAAAACCAGATGGGGGAAGAACATGTAATAAGAATCAAAGAGTTATCCAATGTGGATGGCTTATGCATTCTTTTTTTTTTCCAGAGTAGTGTTATTCGCGTATAAGACTACAACGAGCTGCTAATATTGAAGAGGGTGAAGTAGTAGAGGCTTTCACGAATATTGTAATTATAAATAATCCGATGAGTGATACAATAGCTATAATGTTGATACAAAATGGGATACAGGAAAAAAAAAGAGTCGAAATGAGCTTGTGAGAAGATCGAGACATATAAATACGAGTATCAAGGTGAAAGTAATGGAGGCAGTTGCAAATACTAGAGTTGTTGACCAATGTGCAATTGGTACAATCACATCAAGGCCGAGATTAAGGGTACAATAAGACAAAACAAGAGAAAACAAGATAGTTAAACTCAATACATGAAGCATTATGGTAGGTTCTTGAGGTATCCATTCAATTGGAGATTTAGAAAGATGAAATAGATTTGATGAGAACCCTTATTAATGATTTGAGGTATCAACAATGATGGATTTTCTCAAAGACAAGAAAGGTGATCTCCATTTCAATTAGTGAAGACCTCTGTTAATGGAGAGAGTGTTTGGTATAGAGTAAGAAGAGCCTAATAGTTATCCAATACAAGTGGGTCAAGAGTAAGCTTAATATTGATTATCAACGTCTATACAGTGATATTGATGCTAAAGTGAAATTCATATACAAAGGAAGAGTTCATATTTCTGACTTTACAGAAGATAGAAAATAGGTGCCAAAAAATGAAGAATAGTGTTATATTATAACAATCAGAGACAAAGTTTTCTATCTAACCAAAGCGAACCGAGAAAGAGAACGAGTGCGAAATCCTAGGAGCGAAATTGGTATAAGTATCTCTCGAATTTCTTATAATGTTATTTAAGACTAATTCTTTTTGTATATCTTTGTGTTGTTAGAAATTAGGTTGCTTGTGACCCACTTGATAAATTTATAGTAATTGAATGTAAGAACATAACATATTTTCTAGTTATTTCAAATCATATTTGTGTCCCTTAGATAAACAGAGAAGAGAATGCTACTATTGTTCATGCGTAAATCAACTTCTTGAAATTCATAATCAAGTACAAGAAGAATTCAACAATACCATCGTAGAAGAGTATTGCGAAAGGGTAACAGACGATTAAGGATAAAAGAGTGTCGAACGATGGTGTCAGTGATAAAACAATCATAATAGTGGAAAACATATTTGCTCTTCAAAGAGTTAAAATCAACCTTTCAAGTTGCAATAGAAAGAAGCTCATGTAAATTTAAGAGGTGGAAGATATGAGGATCATCATGTTGATTAGAGTTTGATTTCTACTGGTATCTATGGAAAATATTAAGGGAGCTATAAATGCATCAAGTTTCAATGGAAACCACAATTGTGATGAAACTAAGAAATCACTCAATCAACAACGAAGTAAAAAATGGAAGATAATAAGAGAACAACAAAAGATATGACCTCTGAGTCAGACAATAAGAGTGCGGTGTCCAAGGTGATGATTATAGGTGAAATTCTAGAGATAACTCGGAGTTACAAAAGGGTAATGCGAAGGAACCCTCAACCTCTAATCTGGTATAATATTTCTCAAATTTCTTGACACATTTCTTTAAATAAATTATTTTTGAATATTTTAGTGGGTTTGTAGTTGAGTTCCCCTTGTGAGGGACTTAGAAAATTTAAACTAACCGATATTGATCACATATAGTGTGTAGCTATCTGTAAGCAATAGAAATAGAGTATAACATGGTTTTATTAGAATTCAATTGGGTTTCAGTCATGTGTTTTGATAAGGTATAGAACCCATGAGATCAACTAAGATGAAAAGAAAGGTGCCAACAAAGAAGAATTTCAAAGGGGTTGAGGAACATGCCTGTAAATCGAGACAAATCGAGACAATGGCTGTGGTGTTGCCACTAGCATAACAAAGGAAGTCTCTCTTATCAATCTATTACTGTTGAGCTAAAATAGTGTTACTACTTGCTTTTTGGATAACTTGTTTGAGTAATTATTATCTTATGAGACTAATGATATTTCTTATGAGACTAACACAAGTAAATCATGGTGTTATATGAGGCATGAGTTTATATCGACCGACTAATTCTAGTATCTTTAGACCTTCTTGGAGTTATATGTTATCATTCTAGAACACTATTTTTAACTTGAAACTTTTTTTAATGAATGCTCCATCACTATGGTTTGTAGTGTTTTAGCTTTGGATTTTGTGATTGCTCCTTTGAATTGTGGTGTTTGAGTGTCCACCTTGATGTCCTCATCACCAAATTTTAAATATAAATTATTAAAAAGCATTCAAAGCAACTCACTCACAAATGCACCGAGAACTTTAAGCTTTATTTTTTTAAAAGATAAAAAACACCTCTTCCTATATGATATTAGTAGGAATTAGTGTAAGGAAACCTAGAGATTACTGCAACCTAAAATTATGCAGTGAAAAAAAACTCTATTTCCCCTTTCAGAATCTGAGTGTTTCGTTTAATTCGAAATGAAGGATAAGAGGCTAACCTTTTAGACTTGATGAAAAGAAACCATTCCGGACTGATGGTGCTGCTTCTAAAACGAGCACTCTCAATGGTATCCACATGAACGTTTCCGTCTGGAGTGCTAGCTCTCTGAACGGATGGATTACCTATGTGCTCCCAATTTGCAACCCCGAAAAACGATTACGTAAAAAAAAAAAAAAAAACTTGCTCCCGCAATTCAAAGAAGGTCTTTTATGTCTGCTCATTTTTTTTCAGTTTTTTCCGTTTTTCCACACTTCTTTTAGTAAAAGAGTTGTGTTCATAACCAATTATCACAATATCTCAGATACTAATATATCTATGTGATAAGTCATTTTCAAAATAAAATGAAAAATCATTTATCTGTAACAGTTACAGATAGACTGTAAATCATTTAAATATTATTATCTTATAGTAACAAATAATTAATATTAATAATAATATTTTTATTATTATTAATTATGCTAATGGGCTCTTATCCCATTAATATGACATAACACATAAATGACGTTCTTTTGTATGTGAGAATCGATAGTCTGATAATGTCTAATAAACAAAATATGTATTAGTCCCTTTGTCACATGATATCTAGTTTGAATATAAGTCATGGTCAATGTTAAACTTATAATGTTCAAATTTATGATTTCTTGATTTCTAAGTGGACTGATAAAACCAAATGATATTGATCACATTATCAATTCATTTGAGTATGGCCATGCATTTCTCATTTTCACTTATCGAGGGGTCTAGAAGATCTCTCTTCCAAAAAGAGGGATCAATTCTATCTTAGTTGTTCGATATCCTCTACATAATTTCTATATGTTCAATCATAACTTTTATGATTATCCGATTAAAGACAATATTTATTAGTGTCAAAATACAACGGTCCTTATATTAGAAACTGTGACAATATCAAGTCAAAAGATTAAAATATAACTATTTTTAGATTCACTTATGATAATAACCCATGTAGTGATCTCAATGTAGATCCATCCATTATTTTATTATTTAATAAGTATTTATGATTATTGATTTATATCAATATACATATAATCATCTCATAATTATCAATCAATACTCATACTAGTCATATTTTATTATTATCATTATAATAATAAATATTCAGAGATATTAATTATTATTATGTAACATACAAATAAATAATAATGATAATAAACTCTCTTTTATTAATGAAAAGAATGACATACAGAAAATCCAAAATAATGGTTTAGGGCAAATACACTAACAATTAGTTCTAGCCAAAGATCAGTTTCAGTCGAAATTGATAATTAAAATTCAAAATTAAAAATTTAATTTGATTTATAAATTAAATCAAAATTGGCTTATTTTTTATTATTTAAAAATGATTTTGATTTTTTATGATTCGGGTTTAATTTCGGTCCAGTTTTACATCAATTATAATTATGATTTTTTTACGATTTTGATTCCGGTTTTAATCAAATTTAAATTTTAAACGGTTACTCAGCGTTTGATCTTAAAAATTTTTTAAATAAAAAAATTTAAATAAAATAAAATATAAAAAATAAATATAAGTCTTAAATATTATTAAATATATATTTGATTAAATAAGTGAATTGTATAAAATGTGCTCAGCATAATAAAAAAATAAAATAAAATTGTATATAATATAAAAATAAAATAATTATATTTAAATGAAAATAATAACTTTTACAAGTAAAAAATTTTTAATTATTATTTAATCATTTAATTTATTTATTTATCCATTTTAAATCGCACAATTTTATAAAATAATTTATTTTAAAAATTAAAAATTAAATTAGATCACGATTTGAATCAATTAGTTTGGATTTGATTTCAATTTTAATTCACTAAAAATTTTTTTAGTAATGAAATTTTTTAATTTAAAATTTCAATTCGATTTAAAAATAAAAATTTATTCACCTATTCAATATATGGTTGGAACCGAACCGGTGCCAGACCCGTAGGAATTACTCCGTATGAAGACCAGCTTGGATCTGAGCTATGGCCCTCCAGTGGGACCACCTATAATAAATATATTTAAAAAAAAAATAAAAAGCACTTCCTTAAGGAAAAAGGAAGGCATAAACTAGTGTGTATATATAAAGTAAAAATATATAAAAATTAATCCAGCTCAAGTATTATTCAAAGGGTGAATTAATATCATATCTCTAGTTTTTAGAAATTTTATTAGTTTGTTTATATATTAAAATTACTTTATTAAAATATTATTATATTTTATAAAATATAATTTTTAATTATTTTATTAAAAATATTAACTAAAATTTTTTTAAATGGCTTAATAGTTCACTTTTAAAAAATAAAAAGGTGTTTTAATTAAGTTATTTTAAGATATTGATAAATTAGTAAAATTTTAAAAAAATTAAGAATTTAATAGGATTTTTTATTTAAATAATAATTAAATTTGAAATAATTTTTTATTGAAATTAAAATAAATTTAAGTGGCGATAGATTTGATTAGGTTGTTTAAATCATTTTAGTGCCTCTTACCGTCGTGATTTAAACATTAAATTTGTTTCTTGAAAGAAAATCATTTTAAATGCTGATGAAAGAACCATTTAAAATAATTTATTATTTTATTATTACTATCAGTAAAACTTTAAATTTATTATTATTTAAAAAAATATTATTTAATTTATATAAAATAAAAAAACTCATTACATAATTTCTTAATTTTTTAAAATTATTAAAATATTTTTAATATTCTAAAAAAATACTAATTAATTTTCTGTTAATAATAATTTTATTATTTAATCTCCATAATTTAAAAAATTTATTAATTAAATTATTGACGTAAATAGTATTTTGTCATTATTATTTTTTAATTTTCTGCGCTATTTTTCTAACAGGATGCCGAACAGACTCTCGATTCATTGGTTGGACTTGCCATATAGATACCATTCCTCTGCAGCGGAAACTGAAAAGTCGTGTAATCTTCCTGTCATCCCACAATCAACCAGGCAAAGCTTGGATGCTCTTCTAACATTTTAGTTGACCAATTTGCTTTTCTTCATTAGCTCCAGAATTCATCCATTCAATCTTGCCGGATTTCATCACAAATGGACCGGCAGAACGATTCATCTGGTGGGAAGAGGAGATTGGTGGTGGTAGGAGGTGGAATTGCAGGTTCTCTGCTTGCCGAATCCCTTCAATTTGACGCTGATGTCACCCTCATTGATCCGTACGCATTTGCTTATTTTTTTTCTCATTGTTGTTTGCTATATAATGTTCTTTTGTAGATGAAGCATCCTGTTACTTCTTATTTTTGGTGGAGATGGAGATTGGAGATAGGAGATTGGAGATTGGAGGGAGTTAAATAAACCAGAAAGGGGACCTTATATATAGACCATTTTAATTGCTAATAAATTTCATCATAGGATCTTGATTGATATCATACGTTTTAGTAATTAGATTTTATTTAACTAAAGAAAACAATTAACTCTTTGAATTTTGCAAATTCTACTTTAATTTGGCTTGAGCATGACTTATTTGCATAGAATTAGAAAGATAGATTCTGAGATTTGCATATGAATTCTATAAATATTGTGATGTTGATTTCTTCTTAATGGGTCTTAGAGAATTTATTTTCATCAAGTTGTTATCATTAGCTGTTCTAAGTGAATTTAAAACTGAAACCAGGAAGGAGTACTTTGAAATCACATGGGCAAGCTTGAGAGCAATGGTGGAGCCATCTTTTGGGAAGAGATCAGTAATAAATCATAAAGATTACTTGAGAAATGGCCGCATTATTGCATCGAAGGCAATCAACATTACTGATACAGATGTATTGACTGCTGATGGTGGTATATTTCCCTTTGACTATCTTGTCATTGCTACTGGCCATGTAGAATCTGTCCCAAAGACTAGGGCTGAGAGACTTGCTGAGTACGAAGCAGGTAAAACTGGGCAGGAACTCAAGTAATTCCATCTGGAATTGCAGACTTATATTATTATTACTATTATTATTATTCACAGCCCCAATTTTAGATGTTTTAGAACATAGATGGCAAGAAATAGAATTCCTTATAGCTGCTATGATTGCATTATTGGCACAGCTTAAGTGCACATCTGTGTCTTACAATACGATCCTCTATTGAATTTTGGTTGTGAGGAACAAGAAAAAAAAAGAAGCATAAACAAAAATATCAGAGTGTTGTGACTAATTAAGCTTTCAATTAAGGGCTATTCTCATGGACGTTTTTAAGGCAGAATTGGTTCATACTATGTGAAGCATTGGTTCTAGTAGTGTGCATGTGCGCATAGTATTTATGCTAAACTTAATTCTGTTGTATTTTGCACTGGCAGAAAATGAAAAGATCAAGTCTGCTCATTCCATGTTAATTGTTGGAGGAGGTCCTACTGGTGTTGAACTTGCAGGAGAAATTGCTGTTGATTTCCCAGAAAAGAAGGTTACTCTGGTGCATAGTGGATCAAGGTTGATGGAATTTATTGGACCAAAAGCTGCTAATAAGGCATTAAAATGGTTAAGGTCAAAGAATGTTGATGTTAAATTAGAGCAAAGGGTTGATTTAAATTCTGTTCCAGAATTGGATGACAATGGTACCAGAATTTACCATTCTTCAGGCGGTGAAACTATCAAGGCAGATTGCCATTTCCTATGTATAGGGAAACCACTGGGCTCAGCATGGCTTAAGGGTACTGTTTTGGAGAACAACTTGGATAATCAAGGATGCTTGGTGGTTGATGAGCACTTGAGAGTCAAAGGTCAAAAAAATATATTTGCAATTGGAGATATCACTAATATTCCAGTAAGTTTTAGACTCAATTCTACAATCATTTTAAAAATTTTAGGTTGGTTTTGCCAGGATCCTTGTCTTCCCATGAGTCATAATTTTGATAGGGAATCATTAAAGTAAAAAGCTAGTTACGTTTGAGATTATCACAACATATTTGATGAATTTTCCTTATCCATTTACGTAAGCAAATTTTGATATGATTTGCTTGAGCTATATATATAATTAATAAAAGTGTTCTATATATATATATATTTTTACTAGAATTAATGAAAGTATAAAAAAGTTTTTGCCCTAGTCGAGAATCTAGAAGTAGTTGATTAGTTGACTAGTATACTAATCATACATGCATGAGCTTTAATTATATACCGTTTAATGTAACAGGAAATGAAACAAGGATATTTGGCACAAAGCCATGCTGAGGTGGCTGCTAAGAACTTGAAGTTATTGATGGCTGAGGGAAAAGCAAGCAAAATGGCCATCTACAAGCCAAACTCTTCAAGAATAGCAATTGTTTCACTGGGGAGGAGAGATGCTGTTGCACAATTTCCATTGATTACCATCAGTGGGCTTATTCCAGGAATGATAAAATCTAGGGACTTATTTGTAGGGAAAACAAGAAAGCAAAGGGGCCTAGACCCTGATGACGCATGAATTATTGATGAGTGAATTGTTCAATATTGTGAACTGCTAGCCAGCCTTATATTTTTTTTCCCATGCTGCGTTTGATGCTTGTTATATAGTTGTCATTTATTTTGATTTGAGGTTGAATTTAAGTTGATTTTTGAAAGCTGTATTGAATTTATTCAGAGTTTAGTATGCTATTGGGGACATTCACCATGATCAATGATTACAGGTGTGTATCATTAAGTAGAGTATTGGCAATTGTACTCTATGTTTAGATATATACATTCAATTGATTGAATATAAATGTTATATAAGCTAAAATCATGATGGATTATATTTATAATCATGTGATGGCGATTTTTCATTGATTAGTGTGAGTAAGAATTTTCCTAATATTATTGCCAAAAGCAATACTTTTTACTTGGACAACAATTTTATTTTCCATTTGAATTTGATTTCCAATAAAACTAGGTTCTCCATTAGGAGTAATGCAAAGAAAAAAAGAATTGCAAAAGTAATATAAAAACAAAATACAATGTGTTGCAGAAAAGAGATTAAAAGATAACAAAGAAAATGCCGCTTTGTATTTTCTTGACCTTGTACAAAATCTGCTGGTTGATCAGAGAAAGGTCATCTTCAAGTGGCGTTTTCTCCGGCAAACTTAAAGCAATTTTTTCGCATTACCATATAGAGAAATTGCCAACTCCAGTGGCGTTTTCTGAAGCCTTTTTGGCAAAAGAAAAACTTTCACTTGATCAATATCTTTTACAAATTAACCTTTAAATATAATAATTATTTATAAATAAATTCTTATATTTTTTACAAATTAATCACTTACTATAATTATTATTATCATTATTTATAATTTTGTTAATAATTTAACTCTCTCCATATTATATTAATAAAATAGCCCTCACAGTTAAATTTTAAATTAAGTAATTGTTTATTATAAGTTTAACTAATTATAAATGAAAAGTCTTTAATTTTTTGTTAAACATATCAACAAACATAATGCACCACATTAACAAAAAAAAAAAACCCTTTAAGTGTCAAAGTGTAAAATTATGTAGATTTTTTTTGTGCTTTTTTCCTATTTTTTTTTATATATATCTTAGATAGAAAAATTAAATACAATATAGTATTTTATTTTATCATGTTACATAGAAAAATGGGAAAGAGAGAAATAATGGAATTATCCAAAATATCATGATTGGAATTATAATTACAAAACTAACTTTAGTTTGATCGACTAAAAACAATACAGAAAGTTACTAGTAATTAAAAAAATCTTTAATTGAATTAATTAATTAAATTTATTTTCTATTTAAATCAAATTTTATTACAAAGAATTATCTATATATTAAAATAAATTTTACGATTTGTCAATAAATTTAAAATATTTACTTCTGTTTGTAATTAAACTCTAATTAATTAAGTTAAAAAAAGGCTTACTATTATATTTGAAAACGAAATTTTATAAAAAATAAGTAAACCGTTTATAAATAAAAAGTAAAATTTACTTTTAAAAAAAATATATATATAAACAGGGTCAAAAAAATTATTTTTTTATATTTTTATAATTATATATTAATCTTTTAATTTTAAATAATAAAGTCTATTCTTTCAATTTTATTATTATTATAATCGATTCTAAAATTAATTTTAACTAGAATGATGTGTTGTATTGATGTGGATTGTTTTTAATTTGTAATAAATTTTAATTTTACATCATCAAAATATATTGAATAAAAAAATTAAATCTTTATCTTTTTTACGATTATAGCCTCACCTTATAATTTTAGATTAAAAAACTAATTTTTTTTAAAATTTTCACAATTAATTAATCTCTAAAATTACTTTTTACTAGAGCCACGTCCTGTATGCAAAAATTTTTAATTTCTTCAATACATTTTAAAACCATATCAGTTTTCAGCTGTGATTTTCAATAACAAAGTTAAATGGGTTTATAGATTGTGAATCGTATGTCATTCTGTAATTGATTGTCGCACAATATGGAGAGTTATTTTTGTTCAATAGGGAAAAAAAAAACAAAGAGTTAGTTTCTACTGTTTAAAGAATTTAAAATAATTTTTATAAACATTAGTCAAAATAAATTTTTTCACATTTTTTATAAAAATTTGTTAAAAATATTTTTTTTATTATTTTATATTCAAAAAATATTAATAAATACGCTTTCACGTGGCAATCGACCTGCCATTGATGGGCGGAACCCGCTTATCCCCGAACCAAGATCCAACTTTATGAATTATCACTTTGAGATTTAAAAAAAAAAAATTAAATTATTCATATTTTAATAAATATATTTTAAATTATAAAAAAATAATTAATATATTTTAAATTTATTTTTATTTCACTATTAAATTTAACTGTTAAATCTAAATCTTATTAATTTTAATAATTATATTTTTAATTTTTTAATAAATATATTCTAAATTAATATTTTAATTTATTTATAATTTTAGATAATATATTTTTAAAATTCGATAACTTATTTTTTAATTTTTTTATAAATAAATATAATTTTTTATATAATTATAAATGATAAGTGTTGTAATAACATTAATTATAAATATGTAATAATATTAATTTTTTACATAATTTATTGGCTCTTAGAAATATGTCATCTAAAATTATAAGTAGATTGAATTAAAATTAAAAATTAATTTAGGATATATTTGTTAAAAAAAGTTTAGACTATAATTATTAAAAAAATATATTTGTGATTTTTTAATAATTATATATTTAAATTATATTAAAATATTAATTTTTTATACTAATTAAGATGATGATATAGTATTTTCAATAAATTTAATTATTAAATTTAAAGGTATATATTGACGGATTTAAAAATTTAAATCGGAAGATTACTTTTATTTTTTTAATAAAATCTTTAAATTTATTCATTTTAGAAATTTTTTTGTTAATATAAATATTAAAGACAAAATTTTCAGAGTCAAAATAATCAAAAATTTATACAGATAAAATTTTAAAAATTAAAAAAAAATTTCAATTAATTTTTTAGTTTAGATAATTTAACCTACAACCCACATAAATATTATTTAATTTTATCTATATTTATAATTTATTTTTTAAATAAAGTTAATTCAACTCATAACTTATTAAATTCATTTTTTTATATCTAAATAATTAATGAAAATATTAAATAATCCAACCATTATTCATAGTATTATTTTTTAATCGTATAAATAAAAGTAAATAAAATAAAAATATTAATTATTATTAAAAAATAATTGTAAAAAATAAATATGAATAATTTAGTTTATAAATATTTTTAAAAGAAAAAAAATATTAGTACGAAGTTGAAATATTGAAGATTAAAATTAAATTTTTTAAATTAAAATATAATGGAGTAGTGTATTGTTATAAAAATAATAATTAGTTTTGTGATTTTATATACGAGGGAATGACCGTTAAACGTCACAATTTTTAAAAATTTATTAGTTTGTCTTTATATCAAAATTATATGAATTAAAATATTTTTATATTTTATAAAATTAAGTTATTTAGTAATTTATTAAAAAATTATTAATAAATTTATTTAGATTTCAGTAAAAAAATAAAATAATATGGATATTTAAATTTATAGGTACTAAATAATATATGTGTATCTAAAATTATATGAATTAAACATATAGATATTCCATATAGATTAATGGTATAATTTTTAAATAGGGATGAACTAATAAATTTTTTAAAGATTTAGGGACTTAATAATAATTTATCTTCAATTTATTTAGAGTTGAAGGAAAATTACCTAAATACACTTAGCTAATTTAAAAAATTTCAAAGAGTCACGTCAATGATACTAAATAATATGTATATTTAAATTTATATGGATTAAAAATATAAATATTTAATATACATTAATGATATAATTTTCAAATAAGGATGAAATAATAAATTTTTAAAAAATTTAGAAACTTAATAATAATTTTTTTCTCATTTATAGTCCAAGAAAAATTATCTAAACACACCTAAATAATTTCAAAAATTTTGGAGGCCACGTCAATGGAACTAAATAGTATGTATATTTAAAATTATATGGATTAAAAATTAAATATTCAATATAGACTAATTGTATAATTTTTAAATAGGAATAAACTAATAAATTTTTAAAAATTTAGGAACTTAATAATAATTTTTCCTTCATTTATTTAGAGTTGAGGGAAAATTACCTAAATACATCTAGATAATTTTAAAAAATTTCAGAGGGCTTTATAATAATAATTTTTCTATCTTTTATTTAGAGTTAAGAAAAATTACCTAAACACAATAATTTAAAAAATTTCAAGGCGGCGTAAATAGTTACTAAATAATATGTATATTTAAAATTATATGAATTAAAAATTAAATATTCAATATAGATTAATTATATAATTTTTAAATAGGAATGAACTAATAAATTTTTAAAGATTTAAGAACTTAATAATAATTTTTCTCTTATTTATTTAAAATTGAAGGAAAATTATCTAAACGCATCTAGGTAATTTAAAAAATTTTAGGGGTCATATCAATGGATACTAAATAATATGTATATTTAAAATTATATGAATTAAAAATATAAATATTAAATATAGGTTTAATGGTATAATTTTCAACTGGGGACGAACTAATAAATTTTTTAAAAATTTAAAGGTTTATAATAATTTTTCTATTGAAAAAAATTACTTAAATATACTTAAATAATTTAAAAAATTTTAGGATTCAAAACCTTTAATATTATTGTGAGTCCGTAACTGCATATAAATAAATTTAGGTGGCTAGTTTAAAGTATATAAGTAAACTTTTATAATTTAAAATATATTTATTAAAAATGAATAATTCATTTTTTTTTATCTTTATACCATAAATAATTGAAATAAATAAGTGTTTATAACTACATCCAGAATCAAAATAATAAATATTACATAATATTTATTCCATTGATTTTATGCATTAGTTTATTATAAGATATTTTTAGAGTGATTTTAATATAATATTCAAATTGTATATATGATTGAAATTTATTTAAAAGGACCATAAACAATATTCAACCATAGGTTTATATAGAAATCTAAACTAATTTTGTCGAAAATTTATCAAGCATTATTTGCATATTATTAAAAATGTTTATATTATAAAATATTGATATGGTCGAAAACGAAATTGAAAATAATGGGTCACTCTACAAAAAAGAAAATGAGGCAGTTAATGTCAATGTGTAACCATTCCGAGACTAAAGTCAGTAAATTATCTAAAAGGACAAGTGTAAGTAGATTACTTGAGTTTAAGAGTGTGTAAGAATGCATACCTTGAACTCTGTGTATACTATACTTTTATACTGTAAAAAAATAGAGTTAGTTGGTAAATCTCCTGGAAATTCGACTGATACCGACTACTGGATAAGAGATTTCGCGATTATAGGCGTAATGGGAATCTGCTGGATGCTATCTTTTAATGGTAACTCATATGTCATGAAAGGCTCGACCAGTTTATGAGAAGGCGAGTCTTGATCATTTTGAGTACTGACCATCATAATGATCTGGTCTCCTCTCTTATGGGTAAGACTTGCGTGACCGAGTGTTACGATTTATTAGAGCTTTGCACGTGCCTCCGTCGTATGGTGACAGCTCATGGCATACTTTAGGTAAATATTATATCATATCAGAAGTCCTCCACCAGTCTTTGACTCTTCAGGTTCGAAGGTTATCACTATTCTCAAGGTCTTAGATACGTGGCATGTACGAATCGATTCTCTACACCCACATCTCTTCAGCTGTACTAGTCATAAATGCTGCTTTGCCTTGCTTCTCGAGTTGCATTTAAACCAATCGTCGAAATAACAATATAAAATCTCTCTTCATTTTGCGCTTACCACTTTTGCTCTTCATTGCTTCATTCTACTCTAAAAAGACTCGACCACTCTGTCATTTCTTACACTTTCCCTTTGTAAAGGATACTCTCTTTTCATATTTTAAAGATGAATTGGTCTTCTTCGTCTTCTTTTGGTAAAAGTTCAATCTCTAGTTCTTCCTGCGGTGGCCCCATCCATGCTCCTGCTCCCATCATTTTGTTGAGGACGGTCTATGATAATGATAGTCTCCTGATGAATGACATCCTCTCCGTGCTGAATGAAAGGATCGTAGATCGCTTATATTGCCATAACCAAATCTCTCTCGAGATCTTCCAGGTTTATGCTCTAAATCCGAACGTTCGCGTAGATGACTAGATCCTCGTTGAAGATACCATCATGGTATATGAGGAACAGTTGAAAGGGAGTCTTCGATTTCCAATTGACTCATTTTTTTATTGAAGTCCTCAGATTCCACAAGTTGTCAATCATCTAATTGCATCCCAATAGCTGGAGGATTTTGGTGTCTTTTTGCTTCATTTGCTTCAATAACAATATTGAGCTGAGCGTTGCAATTTTCTCATAGCTGTACCAGTTGCGTACTCAAAAGAACAGAGAGTTTGGTTTTTTAGCAAGAAAAATTGCTAGACTATCTTCAACTGGATATGAAAAACAAGTTTTTCATTCTCTGCCATAAAGGTGTCCGGGGTTTTGGACAACTTTGGACTGATTAAAATATATATGTGGAGTTTAGAAAGGATGGAGTTCAACCATGAGGAGATGGTGAAAAGGCCTTGGACTTCCTCCAAAAGATGGCCTCGACTCAAAGAATGGACATTAACTTGGTGGTGAGGAACGCTACCTTGTCTTGGCAAAGGCACTATCAAGCAGCACAGACTCGGTTACCTCGGTCATCTGATCAATGGAAGTCTCAGATGATCCTACCCTCTCCAGCAAAGCAGGGTATTTTACTTTTACTATTTTTACCTTCATATTATTTTACTTACTTACTCACTACTTTATGCAGATATGGCAGGCAAAAGGAAGAACAAGTTTGCTGAAGCGGCACGTACTGCCCGCAAAGGCAAGGCACTACTGGAACATCCAGCCCACCTTCGAAACATGCACGACGGGCGAAAGAGATTTTTATGCTTCCCCCTCCCCCTCCTCTACCTACTGCAACCTCCAGGCCTTCAGACCCTCAGGCTGAGTCTTCTGCCAGGGGCACACCTCCACCTCCCAACCTCCCCTCTTCTCAAACTTATGAAGATGTAGGCCTTAGAGCTCCTTGACTGTGGGACATTCAACACTTGGCCACGGCCCTAACCCTGGTGAACTCACTTCTTGAGGAACCCCGGTTGTTAGTTTTTATAGCAAAGAATGCCCTATGGCCCGGTGACTGTCATCACCTTATTGAGACAGATGACCTCTAAGATAATATTATCCATTCTGTTATGGAGAGTGCTCTGTGCACATACCTAGCCAAGGAGCGTAACAAGGCTCTAAGGAGAGGATTTAGAGCACAGGAGACATATAAGAATCTCCTTCAAGAAGAGTGCGTAAGACTGAAGGCCCAGGTGTCTGAGGTGAAGAACACCATGAAAAAGACCTTGAAGTCTAGCTTTAGGTGGACCTGGATGAGGCAAACACTTCAAAGTTCGCCTTGAGACTCGCATTAAAACTATCGAGGATTAGGTGGCTCATCTTCAATGCTAAGTCCAGGAGCTGCCGTCTCAGGCTCAGGAGAACCGGGCCACTATAGACAGGATTGCTGAGCTAGAAGCCGACCTTCAAGAGTTAGTGGCACGGGGAGAGGAGATGTTTGTTGAAGGTCAAGACTTAGTCAAGAAGGAGCTGGTCAAGCACTTTTCTACCAAGGACTTCTCCTGGATTGACAACATCTTCCTTGAGCAAGAGGAGAGAAAAATGAAGATAGTCCCCCCAATCGGGTCTCTACTGAAGATGTAATAGATAAAAATATAATAGAGGCTCGAGAGAAGGAGACTGAAGATATCCCTCCTCCTATGTAATTTTTCCTTTTATAAATGGAAGACATTTCCTCTATCTTATTGTCTTTTGCCAAGTATTTAGAATGAGTACTCAACCTAAATATAAAATAACTAGAACTCTTGTCTAGTTGATTTTACTAATCAATTGCCAATTTCATAACTAATAAATAAGTCTTAAATGCCTTATACAACTTTATTAATGGACTAACACCCGATCGAATGCCTGGCGTTTAACTGTCTTGTGGTTTCGACATAAAATGCCTTAGTTTATTAATGGGACTAACATCTGGTCGAATGCCTGGAGGGTTAAATATCTTGTATCTTCGGCATAAAATGTCTTAGATAATTTTATTAACATGACTAACACCTAGTTGAATGCCTAGTAGTTTAAATGCCTTGTAGATTCAACATAAAATGCTTTAGATAATTTTATTAATGAGACTAATACCCGGTCGAATGCCTAATGACGATCCGCTTTGTAGCCTTGATATAAAATGCCTTAAATAATTTTATTAATGGGACTAATACCAGGTCGAATGTCCTGCGGTTATCCGCCTTGTGGCCTCAGCATAAAAATGCCTTAGATAATTTTATTAATGGGACTAACATCCGGTCGAATGACTAGTGGTTACCCATCTTGTGGTCTCGGTTAGATAATTTTTATTAACGGGACTAACACCTGGTCGAATGCCTAGCGGTTATCCACCTTATGGCTTATTCTTAAAAATGTCTTCCTAAATCATCGGTTCTTACTCATTTTGGCAAACCATCGTTCCCTGCAACTGAATAAAATATAACACATGAAAAAATATCTCATTAATATTATTGATAAAATTTGCGTAAGTTACAGATATTCCAGGAATGGAAAATAATTCAGCCATCTAACTAGGCAAATGTATAAGCCCCAGAGTGAATAGCTTTTGAGACCTTATTGGTTCTTTACAGTTTTCACCCAACTTACCAGACTCGGCATTACCACCTGTTATATTAGATCGTTTAAGAACTAAGTCTCCTACATTAAAGACTCGAGGTTTAACCCGACTGTTGAAGATTTTTTAGACATTTTATTTATGTAGACAACCATTCTAATTGAAGCTTACTCTTATAGAAACTTGGCTTGGTCAAGGTTGAATTGCATTTCTTCGGGGTCCCTTGAGGACTTGGGATGCTGAATCTTAAAGCTGAATCTTGAAGCTGCCTACTTAGACCTCCACGGAAATTACTGCTTCGACCACACTAGTGAAAATGGGGTTGCCCCTGTAGTTGGTCTTGGAGTTGTTTTGTATACCCAGAGGATGTAAGGTAACTCCTTAGGTCAGCTGCTTTTGGCTTTATCGAGCCTTTTCTTCAAATCTTGAAGGATTATTCTATTCGTAACTTCAGTTATGCTGTTGGTTAGAGGATGGTATGCTAAGCTGAATCGTAGGTTAATATCTCATTTTTTGCAAAAGTCTTTAAATCCCATTATCAGTAATAACTACCTTAGGGATTTCAAATTGAGTGAAAATATTTTTACTGAAGAAGGAGATGGCTTGTTGTGTGGTGATGGACTGGACTGCTTCTGCCTTGGCCCACTTACTAAAATGGTCAACCGCCACAATCACAAATTTCCTAGATCCGGTTATTTTTGGAAAAGGGCCAAGGATATCAGCCTCCATTAAAAAAAGGGCCAAGGGCTGTCGATTGTTGCTTGTATTTCGCCTAGGGTTCGAGGAATATTTGCATATATTTGACACTATTAGCACTTCTGGATGAGCTCTTTTTCATCCTACATTATTGTTGGCCAATAATATCCTTATTTGAATTCTTTTCGAGTGATAGTCTGAGCTTCTTCATAGCTTCTATAATCTCTTTCATGGATATCTTTGAGGATATTCCTACCATTATTCTTCGTTACACACCGTAACTACGGCTGAGTTGACGATCTCCTGTACAATCAACCATTTATTAGTGCATATTTAGAGGATTTTTTTATAACATGTTTGGTTATTAACTCGTCTAACGGTAACTCATCCTCCGTCAAGAATCTATACATCGGAGTCATCCATGTTTCTCCTTCCTCAATTGGCAAGGTCTCCTATTCACTGGTCCCTGGAGTATGTAGTACTTCAACTGGAATGGTTGTGCTCTCTTGCCACCGCCATTTTCGCCAACTGATCAGTTTTTTCGTTGTCGCTTCTGGCCACTTGACAAAGTTCACAGTCGCCTTGTCTGTCCTTGATCCTCGTTATTAAGGATTAGACTTTTTCTTCATACTTGACGAGGTTAGGGTTCCAAACTTTGAACCGTCCCAGACATTGATTAACAACCAGTTGTAAGGCATTGAAAATAATGGACATTTGTATACTTATTTTTGCGATGGTCTTGAATGCCATGATCACGGCCTCATACTCAGCCACATTGTTTGTGGTAGTGAAGGCGAGTTTTTTCACATACTGAAGCTTTATTCCTGTCTAACTTTATAGGAGAATGTCAATTTCAAAACCTCCGGCTCCATAGGCACCATTTGCTCACAGCTTCCATTCTTCAACCACCAGTTCAGAGGTCTCAACGTGTGGAGTCATTTCTATAATAAAGTCGGCTAAAGTCTAGGCTTTCATCACGTTTCTAGGAATATACTTGATATCATATACTGACAGCATCACGACCCAGGTGGATAATCGCCTTGACAGTTCTGGCCTGTGAAGCACCTTTTGAAGAGGATAGTTTATCCTTACCTTTATGACATAGGACTCGAAATAAGGACAGAGTTTTGTGGCAGATATCAAAACTGCAAAGGCCCACTTCTCAAGAGGGGGATAATTCAATTCTGCACTCTTCAAAACTTGGTTAGCATAGTAGACAAGGCTTTGCTCTCCCTTGTCTCATACAAGCACTGAGCTTAGCATTTCCTGTGTAACAAACAAGTACAGAAATAAAACCTCACTTTCGACGGGCGAGTTTAGCAAAGGTGGAGATGATAAGAAAATTTTCAAATTGAGGAATGCCTCAATGCACTCTTCCCCCCCACAAACTTTTTTTCACCCTTTAACGCTTTAAAGAGTGGGAGACCTTCTGGTTGAGCAAGATATGAATCCACCCAGAGCTATAATCCGCTCATTTAGTTTTTGTATATCATTTATACTCTTAGATGCTTCCATATCTTGTATGACTTTAATTTTATTAAGGTTTACTTTTATGCCTCTTTTAGAGATTATGTACCCGAAAATTTTTTCAGCTCTTACTCAAAAAGTACATTTTTTAGGATTGAGTTTTATACCTGCCTTATCCAATACTTCAAAAACATCTGGATATTACCTGCATGGTCTTCTATGGTTAGGCTCTTTACCACTATGTCATCCACATACACCTCAACTGTTGTCCCTATCAGATCTTTAAAAATACCTGACACAAACATTTAATAGGTTTCTCTTACATTCTTCAATCCAAACAACATCACCTTATAACAGAAAACCCTTTCATTTATGATAAAAGTAGTTTTTTTAGCATTCTCGGGATAAGATCTGGTGGTACCCCAAAATGGCATTTAACAAAGAGACCATGACGTGGTCTGAGATAGAATCTACTAACCTGTCAATAGATGGGAGTGGATAACGATATTTTGGATATCTCTTATTTAGATCAATAAAGTCCATGCACATCCTCCACTTTCCATTTGCCTTCTTGACCAGTACTACATTGGCGAGCCCTGTAGAATACTAGACTTCCTTTATTAAACTTGCACTCAAGAGCTTGTTAACTTTTTCCTTAATCACCTGCTAGCTCTCCGGGGTGAATTTTCTTTTTTTTTGCTGTACTAGTTTTATTGACTCATTAACAAATAGCTTGTGGGTGATTAGGGTCGGGTCTACACCTGTTATATTCTCTGGAGATCAAGCAAAGGTGGTCATTTTGTGTTTTAGTAATTTTACTAAATTATCTTTTACTACATTGCTCAATGTAGTTCCAAAATGTACCTTTTTATCTATTTCCAAGAGGACCTCTTATATTGGGTTTGTTAGTTCTAACTTCGTATGAGAGTATGTTTTTCCAGCAGATCAATTTGCATTGTTGCTTTCCCGTGGCTTGTCATAGAGTGCTTATAGCATTCTTGTGCTAATTTCTGATTGCTTCTAATAATAGCCAATCCCTTTAGAGTTGGTAGCTTTAAACACAAAGTACCCACATTAATTATTATCCCATAATCGAGAATTACATTATAGGCGAGTGAAATATATACCACCACAAATTCTGTACATAGCTCCAACTTATACTTCTCATCTCTCACCACAAGTGAGGAATTAATGGTGCTAAGAACTATAATGGTTTTGTCCCCTAGTCCCACTAACGGGTAGAAAACTTTAGCAAGATTGTTTTTATTTAAACTCAACTTGTTAAATACTTCTAAAGCGAGAAGATTAATGGAACTACCTGTATCTACCAAGACTTGCCTCATGTCAAACCTATTCAACCGAATGCTTATAACTAGCGGATCATTGTGCAAAGATTTTATCACCCTATCTGCTGGCCTGAACTTTATCTATTGCTTTTTCCATAGTTCTTGCTCTATAGACAAGACATCCTTAGGAGCACACTTGTTCTTGCCTTACAATCACTAGGGCCACCTGTAATCACATGTGTAACCCTAACAGGTTCACTATCAATCGAGTTTTCTGAGATTTTTACCTCAAGCTCAGGTCTCCTATCCTCTCTGTCTTTTTTGGCAAACTTCTGAAGTGTGTTGTCCCTTATCAGTATTTTGATTTCGTCTTTTAACTGTCGGCATTCCTCCGTTGTGTGTCTATGATCTTCATAGAATTGACAGTATTTTTTGCTGGCTTTATCATGGTTGAGCTTATAGGGCCATCTAATCTCTTTGTCATTCTTCCTAATCCACATCAGAATATGTGTTTCGTGAGTCATTTAGGGAAGTGTATTTCTTATACTTATCTCGATTATCCCTCCTTCGGGACACAGGATAATTCTTCCAATCTCCTTTATAGCCTCGCCTTTTTGGATTCTAGGTTTTTCTTTGACTTGTCCTTTTTTCAGCGTCTGGATTTCATTATCCAATAGAATGTACTTTTATATTTTGTTCATTAACTACTGTAAGTGGCTGTTGGATTCTTAATTAATGAATCGATAAACTTTATGTTGTGAGTTCCTTTCTTTAATGCTTCGCATGCTATCTCGTAATTGAATTCTTCAATCTGCATTGCTTCAGCATTAAAACGTGAGATAAAATTTCTTAAAGACTCGCCCTCTTCTTGTCAGATTTTTTGCAAGTCTGAGGAGAGTTTTTTAGGAGGTATATAAGTAATAAACTTATATTTAAATAACATAACAAGTTGTGTAAAACTATAGATACACCTTGGAATCAGATACTAGTACTACTTTTAGGCCAATCCTGTGAGGGTGGACAGGAAGGCTCAGCACTGTATGAAATCGTTGACATGTTTGAATTGCATTATAGTCTGAAAGATTGCCAGATAGCTCTTAGGGTCTATTGTCCTGCCGTACTTATCCAGACTGCGTAAATTAACTTCATGGAAAAAGTTTCTGCAAGAATTTGCTATGAGGGATGAGACATCATCCAAGCCATGATCTTCCTCTTGCTCCTTTTGATACCTTTATAATGCTCGAACCAAGTTCTAGTCAACATCTTTTACGGCCTCTTCAGATGATTTCTCATTCTCCAGTTTGGTTTTTCCTTTGGACTGCGTGTGAATTGCCTCCGTTTGAATCTTTAAAGTCTCAAAAAAAATTTTATCTTTTTATTTTGGAAGCCATGATCGAAACCACCTTTCGAAGTTTATATTGCTTAAGAGTTGCCTGCCGCTATCACTCATGGAATAAATAATTCATAATAGTCAATAGCCTATATTTACTTGAGTATATTATATTTTTGATAAATATTATTAATAAGGAAATAAATTAAATAATATAGTTTATCTCCAATAATTGGATTTAATTTTAAAGAGATGACACTTTTTTTCATTTAAATTAATAGTAAAAACACACAATTTGATATGCACAACAATATTTAAATTGTTGAGATAATTAAAAGTTATTGAAATAACATATTTAGTAAATAATTTTGAAAATTATTATTTAAAATAATTGATAAATTATTTTTAATGTGGATAACAATTTAATATTTAATTAAAGATATTAAAATTAAAGGCAATTGTTGTACTATTGAATTATTAGATAATATGGGCAGTTTTTTGAAAAATGATTATAAAATAACATTGAAGAAAATGTATATTTAATATAATATTTATTTATTTTTTTATATCTTTAGTTTATCAATCTTTAATAAAGTTAGAATATATCTTTAGTTTTTTTTGATCGTATGTATATTATCTTATATTCATAATTTAATTATATAATATATTATAATACATTTATTGTAATAATTAATAAAATTAATTATTTATTACTATAATAAATAATTATTAGTTATTTTTACATAAAAAACCTTATAATATAAACAGAAATAATAAAATATTAATAATATATAAATTAAATTAAATTAATAATAGAAACCTTTAACATATGAGTTTTATGAATTAATAATACTAATAGAATTATTATAGTAAAATTATTATTTTTTTCAAATTAAAAATTGTAATAAAAAATTTTGTGCAAATTACTATCACTGTTAAAATAAAATTTAAAAATTAATTATTATATTAATTAAATACTAGATTTTATTATATTTATATAAAAAAGTAAATCATAGTATTTGCTAATTTTTAAATATAATTACATTATTTCAACTAATTTATTTTAATATTAAAGTTAATAATATTATTTCAATTAATTTATTTTAATATTTAAATATATTTATCTAAGTTATATAATATTTTAATACAACCCATTAATTAAATTTAAATCTATTCAAAAAATTTAAACTATTCGAATTAACAATAAATTTTAATATTTAACTTGAATATACTTTTTTTATATTTTAATATTATTTACCAATCAAATTTAAAATTTATTATCAGTTATTTTTTTATCTCATTTTTATAATTATATAATATTCAAATAATAATATATTTTACTATTTAATAATTTTTATCAAAATTAAATGATATCTGCCTTCAAATTTTAGTTGTTTAGTATTCATAGTTATCCTAAAATTTAATTTTTTATCAATTTAAATAATAATGAAGTATAATGCTATATTCACCCATTATACTTATAATTTAATTATATAATATATTATAATACATTTATTTTAATAACTAATAAAATTAATTATTTATTACTATAATAAATAATTATTAAATATTTATTGCTATCATTAATTAAATTTCAATCTATTCAATTTTTTTTAATATTTGAATCAATAATAAATTTTAATATTCGAATTTTTATAAATTAGTTTACGTTTTATTATCATCTACTAATTAAATTTAAAATTCATTATCAAATATTTTTTTATTTCATTTTTTAATTATATAATATTGAAATAATAATATAGTTTAATATTTAATAATTCTTACTAACTTTGGAACAATTAGAAAATTACAAAAATGAAACCATTCAAAATTGGATAGTTATATGAGTGAAAGAAAACAACTTCTAATTTAAATTTTAAATTAAATGTAAAATGATATAAATACTTAATTTTAGTCAATTGACCTAAATAAAATATAAAAAAGATTCACAAAATTAAGCTATTTGAATTATAGTAAATTTAAAAAATTATCACGGCATAAAATTAAATCATTGGTTTAATAATAAATTTAAAAATTACCAATACCATATTTCATAAATATAAATTTAAAACTCTAATACAAATACTAATTCAATTATATTTAACATAATTAATTAAAATTTTATCTTTACTAAATTATAATCAATAATCATTAAAGAATGATTTATAAAGGTCTAGATATCTTGTTAAGTATAACTAGGAAATGAAAGATTTATAAAGTAGATAGTTGTTTACATCTATCAGTTTTATTTAATATTTATAAAATATTATAAACATTAAAAGTGTAATTATTTATTAAAATAATTTATTTTTTTTTACTTTTTTTTATTATTTTTAGTTAATTATAATTAACCAGTATAAATGATAATTAAGAGAACAAATTTTAGGATGAGTATTTTAATATATAAAATATTGTCCCATAGTTTTATAGAATTTATTTTAAATTAGTTTGAATGAATTTGTTTTAATTATAATAATTTTATAGAATTTCAGTTTTTAAATTGAATTTTAATTTATATTTAAACTAAATATCTTCTATTTGGCATCATTGTTTTTTTTTAAATTAATAAATTCTTACAAAGTTAATATTCATTATTTTCTAAAATAAAAATTTATAATTAAAACCATTTCAATCATAAAATTTAATAAAAAAATAAATTCAATTGAATTTTTCTCAAATTTTTATCCCATAAGAAATTATGAATTGAATTTAACAAAATTTTAGAAATTCCATTTCAAAAAAAAAAAAAAAAAAAAATTTTAGAAATTGGAATTCACCGGTAATGTTTCCTCCCTTCTCGTGCTAGAGGGTGGGTGGGAGAGTGAGGGATCCAAATGGCGACCGCCGGCGGGCTAGGAGGAAGAAGACGGCCAGCGCCACTGCTTCAGAGTCACCGCACAGGCCTTCAAGGCATGACTGGAAATCGATTCCCGATAAGACTTCCCTCTTCTCGTAGGACTTTCCGTTTGATCATAATTAGTCTTGCTTTCATTGCTCTCTTTCCCCCCATTTTCTTTCACTTCAGGCTCCGCCGCTTCCATCAAGTAACCCTTCTTTCTCTTGCTTGGCGAGAAAAATTTCTGAATTTTACGATCACAAGCTTGATGTATTTATAGATTTTTCCGGTGTTTATTTACAGATGCGATCGAGGAAGTGCGGTTGGCTGAATAAGCCTCCGCTTGTTTGTGCTCATGGTGGTGATTCAACAAATGCCTTCCCCAACACAGTAATGAATCCCTTCTCTCTCTGCTTGAGATGAATTAAGCATTTGATTATTAATGTTTTCTTCTTTATGTCCACAGATGGAGGCATATCGTTTGGCTCTTCGTTCTCGGGCAGACTGCATCGAGATTGATGTTTCTCGTTCATCAGATGGAGCTCTATTTGCTCTTCATGACAGGTATATTTTGGTTCGCTTCTTTTACCACCAGAAGATTGTTATATATTTAGTCTGGTCTCCTTCATATATATAATAAACTGGACGGACTTTGCAGTTTGCATTTAGTACCTAATGGGTAAGGGAACTTTAGTTCCATGAATTTGGATCAGGAAAGCTGTGCATTAGTGAAATGACTTTCCCTATTAATTGTCCATGCAAAATAGTTTATATGAAATTTGGGATGAACTGGAATAAAATGTCACTGGAACAATGTGATTACTGAAGTTAGAATGAGAAGAATATTCAGTATTTGGATTTCTTTTGTTTGTATACTGTTCACGGTGTGCAAGAGGGTATATATTAACTGTCAATATATAATTTTACTTGCAAATAATTTCTATATGAGATAAGAAAATGATGGAAATTGTGTAATTAGTGCTCTGTTAATCCCAGCTTCAAGATAATCTTTTTTAAAAATAAACTCTTGATTTGTTCATGGGATTTTATTAACTCCTTTTATTAATGGTCCAAAATGATAACAAATCTGAAAGCCTCTTTTTTTTTTTTTTTTCCATTTTTTTCTTTCCCAGAGTTGGAGTGCATTCATCTTCATTATCACCATCATAAGGGTTTAGAGATATTATTATATGCTGAGTGGCTCTTTAAGTTAGTCATGTTTCTTCTTCTTTTTCAAGATGCAGTTCTGGTTGACTGAATATTTCTCAAGGATAAGTTAGCCACCTCATAGATTTGTGTGCTCATGTAACAACGATGCCATTATGTACAGGCCAATACATATTATTAGCTACCTATATTCCTGAGTCTCAAAGTTTTCATTATCACATCTCGTGCATAGAAGATAGATATATGTAATTTTTTACTTCATGTCTCTGTCATTCTTTTTCAATATTATTATTGTCAAGTGAGCAATGTGTAGTTTCATGCTTAAAACATGAGGCTTGTATGTGTCTTTATCTGTCTCTCAATCCAAGGAATACTGTTTGTTATTATCTTTCATATATTTGCATATGCACATGCGGAAATGATTCTATCATTGTTTGAGTGCAAAAAGCTTTGGTTTCGCATTTGTATTATTTTTACACTGCTTGGAGTTTTGATTTGCACATGACACAGGCAGGGAGTTGCAGCGAATATCTGGTGATAATACTTCCAAAGTTGGGTTCTTGAGCATGGAAGAGGTGAGAATTGCTGACTTGATTTTCTGTTGTATTGTTCCTCTGATTGACACAAGTAAGTAATACTTACAGAAATAATTAAACAGTTGTTGTTTTTGGAATTGAATAGATAGTGTTCCTTACTAGCCATTCCATTCTGCCATAATGTCTTTTGAATCACATTGATTTCTATTTTGTTTTTTTTTTTTTCATTTTGAAGTTTTCTTTACAAAGATTTGCTTGCCTTAGTATCTATCTAGGAATAGGAGTCTCTTACGGTTTGTGGACCTGTTTTTCTTTTTTCTTTTTTATTTTTATGTTCCCAATATAGGAATACCTCTTACAACCACTTTACATGTACTCATATTAACTTCTAAAATATGTATTCATTTTATAAAGTTTTATAAAGATTTTGTAGTTCTTCCTTTTCTTTGTATATTCTAAAGCACGTGCTGTTATTAGGAAAGGAGCTTATCTTTAGCAAGTTAACATGAATTACTAGCAGACACTTTCTTGGAACATTGAAGATTCAACAAGAAAAGCTAATAACATTTTTTTTGAAACATATACGTAACATCATTAGAAAGAATATTTACAGAGTGTTGATGATTAAGTCTATACGTTAGTTTATGGTTGCAGATTAAAGAACTAGCCGTGCCTCATCAGTCTGCAGCTGTGCAGGTGTTTCATGATCAAACAATTCCCTCTATTGAAGATGCTTTGAAGGTAATTTCAGGTGTCTCTCTCTTTTTCTCTCACTCTTAAAAGTGTACTTATGATACAGATGCTTCAGTAATCTTATTGACACATTTGTACGGGAAATTTCTAATATCACTTAAATCAAATATGCTGCTCAGTGAATAGCATTTATCTTTTTGTGTATGTGCAGTCTTTAAATGTTCTGCCAAAACTGTAGCTATAAATTCTAGCTGACTATTGGTTTACATATATTTTTCAGTTGATTTCAAGTTCAGTACGACAAGTTATTCTAGATGCAAAGGTTGGGCCTCCATCATATGAAAAAGGCCTTGCAAAAGATATTCTTTCAGCTGTGAGTGTTTTTCCCCTTTTGAATTCTTTTCTTTTCTTTCTTTTTTAAATCTTTCCTTCTCTTGTTTAATTTATAATATAATTCGTCAAGATATCATAGAAGACAACGGAAAGATGATCTGCTGTGGATTTGTACATATATAGTCCCTCTATCTATCTTGAATTGGTAGAAAATATATGCAGAGAGAAGATATATCTATCCTCCTGCTCATGCAATTTTTTCACTAGAACTTCAGAAAAAGAAAAGGTTCAGTTATAATTTTGATGTTTTTATTCTTTAGTGAATAGCAAAGGATGTTCATCTTGATTAGTTGATATTATTGGTGTTAAATATGAAATTTTAGGTTTATTACTGGTACAACTTGATGGCCAAAGCAATTGAAGTGTTTCACCAAGGATATTCATGACATTATTTTATTTGGCTGTCTTAGTTATGGGATGCACAGCCACAGTAGTGGTCTTTTAAGTATATATTATTTTCTGGTGTCTTTTAAAATATAATCCAAATTGAACAAGCTCTTTTGCTTTTATTATTATTATTATTGTTGTTATTATTTATTATAATCTTCTTCAGGACTCCAAGATTTTATTTTGGAATCTATTCACCTGAGGTTGTTGCAGTCTTGTTAAGTGGATTTTTGTTATGTATTTGCTAAAGTTGTAACATCACTTGTGATGAAATGTGTAGCAGCAAGTTGATGGAAACATTATGGAAGTAGATAGACTTGCCATCTTTAGAACATGTTTCTAGCATAAGCACAGCTAACTAAAATAATTTTCTGACTGATACAGCTATTTATTATTATGGAATTATGTATGGCCACTATTTTTGTAAAGAATTCTAAATTACATCTTCAGCATATTTTGTTCTCAGGATATATAACCCTCGCACTTGGACTGCCGAAATTTTCAGGTTGACAGATCAAAGTGTAAGAATTGCGTTGTTTGGGCTAAAAGTGACAGTTTAGCAAGGGACATAATCAAACTATCATCGGATATTACAGTAAGTCAGATGGTTTTTATGTCTCTGAGAGCTTTATTTAAGACTTGTTGATGGGTTAACAACATGATTTATTAGGAAAAGTTTAACAATTTAGAGTCATCGGACACTCAAACATAGGATTCTATTGCATGTAAATTTGTCATGTCTACTGGGGCAACATGATTGGCAAACTTTTGACCTCGTCTGTTGTCTTGGGGTTCTAACCCCTTGGTTTTTTAGAGCTGTAGTCTTACAAGTGGCAGGGCCAGGCTTAACTATCGACTTCGGGCACCTGGTAGATTATGTCACCACTAACCTGTGGATCTTTTGGTGTAACAATCAGGGGCAGAGTCTGAAAGTTGGGCTAGTGGGTAAAAAATATTTTTTTTTGCTCAACTCAAAAGAGAGAAAAATATTATATATAATAATAAACTATATATTGAGAGAGAAAAAATAAAAACAAGGCAGATAAGTTTTCAGTGTGTAATAGCAACTGAGTAGAAGAAGAAAATAATTCCATAAAATAATCTATTTTTGCTATAATCGTTATTTTATAATTGTCCTCAATAAGTTTTCATTTTTCTGAAGCGTTGGTTGACCGCTTCATTATCAATGCTATCAAAAACATCTTTCAATATATATGATCAAAGAATTATTCAACAACTGATTTCAGATTTGATTCTGCAATCAGGTTTTTATAATATTCACTATAGAAAATACTATTTCAACACTTGCTTGAAACATGTAATATCAATGTTAACTTCACAAGTAAACAAACTAATAGATACACAAAATTTTCATTTATTCATGTCAATTGTCAAAATAATATGTACAATAATACAATAAGTATAATAATTTAAAAACAATAAGCTTAAACTTATTATAGTTTAAAGATTTTTTTAATAGGGTAAAAATTTATTTCGGTGACTCATGTAATATTTGAAAAAAAAAAAAATTCAGTGGGGTAAAATGACCCCACTCAGCATAAGATTAATTCACAGTTGGTAATAAATATACTTAATTATTGATGTACCCCTATTGAAATGCTTGTAATTTTATACAGAAATGTCATTTATGGAATTTTTTTAATGTCTTTTGCACAGGTGGGTTATATTGTTATGGTGGATCCTAATACAGGCAAGAGAATGAACTTACTAAGAATGAAGGGGGCTGAGGTGGTTGGTGTTTACCATCCATTGATCGACGAAAAACTCGTGAGAATTCTGCATGGGTATGTATGAATCACATTATGAAATCTGTGTTGCATTTTGGCCGATTGCTGTTACTTGTAAATTAGTTTTTTGGCACTTTATTGTTTGGAAAATTACTATTTAATTTATGTGGTATCGGAAAACTCCTTAATTAGCATCTCGGTTTCAAAAAATTCATTAAAACCTCTCATGAAGTTTAGTTCTTGCATTAATTTTAGCATTCAAGTGCTGTAAAAGGTTCAAAATTTTTTCAATACAGAGAGATTAATTAGTACATTTTAAAATTTTATTTTTTTTTTTCATACTACATGGACTAAATTGTAAACTCTTACAAGGTTCAAAATCAAAATAATGGAGGGATTAATTAGTATATTTTTAAAATCCGAGTGATTAACTAATGCATTTTTACATAACGCGTGAACTAAATAATGATTTTTTTTTTCTTGATTGTTAACAGGAGGAATAACAAGGTTTATGCTTGGACTGTTGATGATGAGGATTCCATGCGAAGAATGTTGTTTGAACGGGTAGATGCTGTCGTAACGAGCAACCCCAGTCTGCTTCAACAGATTATGCAAGATATTAGAACTCAATGTCGTGAAGATGGATTTTCTCTGTCAGGGTGATGCCTATATTCTTTGAGTTTGAACCTGCATTATACTGCCATTGGCCTCTTATAATTTTTGTGTTTATAACACGAGATTGTTGAATTTTAGGCTTTATTAATCAGTAATTATTTGGCTTATTAGGTTTGATATCCCCTTCTATATAGGGAGGTAAAGATGTATTCCTTTCATCCCACAAATTGTAGGCTAATTATTTGGTTTATTTAGTTTGATATCCCCTTCCATCTTTGGAGGTAAAGCTGTATCCCTTGCTTCACATAAATAATTAAATATAAGCTTGCTTTTCATTTTTACAAGTCGAAATTGAGTTGGGCCTGGTTTTTGTTTTTTTTTGTTTTTTTTAAATGATTTTTTAAGGTAAAACTTTGTTTGGCAAAAAAAATAAAACTTGTCTTTTTTTCCAAAAAAAAAAAGATTATGTTTTTAGAATAAAAGGTTGAAAAAAATAAATAAATTTATAAATGTATGATTTCCGAACAAATTGAAAATAATTATTTCAAGAATTTGTAATACCTGAACTTTATTTATGTATATAAACGCCAATTTCATTAATTTATATATAGTCTCTGGTGAATAAATAAGTTTAACTCTTTACATAAATTATCAATTATATTTATTTTTTAAATTTTATATGTATTCATCCACAACATTCAGTTTTCATTAAAGTTTATAAATATAAACTATTTGACATGAAAATTTTAAGTTTTTCTCTACTTAAAAGGTCACATACTTATAGAGTATATTCTTGATATTGTCCAAATTCCTCTTACGTTTATTATTTAAGAAGGAAAACAGGTTTTAAATTCAGATTATGAATATTAGGAGTGTCAAGATCAATTAATTCTTGCTGCTCTTCAATTTTCACTCTCACTTTCTGTTATGATTGTGGTTGCTGATGCTGAGATTTTTGCGGAGGCGTGGAAGAAGCTGCAGATTACTTATGCAAATAAGTTAGCTACAAGAATTTTATTACTGTATAATAAGTTATCCTGTACGAAATGAGATTGTCTCTCGATTTCTGATTATCTTAATTCTATGAAAAACATAACTCTGATTATCTTAATTCTATGAAAAACATAACTGAGGAACTGTTTTTGTGTGATTGTCCGATTAGTGATGTTGATTTAGTTGTTCAAGTTCTAAGAGGTGTTGGACTTGAGTTTCATGATATCGTTGATGTCATCCATACGCATGATGTTGTAATTTCCTTTGATGAGCTTCAAGAAAAACTGTTAGCTCATGAGTTGTATCTGAAGCAGATTGATCCGTCCTATGAGGTTGCTCTGATTATTGCTAATCATGTTTGAAAGTCGAACTATAGCAAGTCTTCATCATCCAAACAAGACTCCTATGGTCGAAAATATAATGGTACTACATCTATTTGTTGTTAATCAATTGGATGGGTATTCGGATGGTAAATCCCAATCTGGTGGGTTCGATCGTAATTAGGGCTCTCGATCAAAAGTTCAATGTCAATTTTGCAAACGATATGGCTATACTATTAGACAGTGTTGCAAAGCTAAGAATTTTTTCGGACTTTGTTGACTCAACAGTCGCAAGCAAATTGTGTGAGTACACAATAGAATGGTGATTCTCCGTGGTTGCTTGATACTGCAGGTTAGCACCATGTGACGAATGACTTGTGCAATCTCTCGCTTCATGCTCCATATGATGGGAATGATGAATTACAGCTCATGAACGGTTCAGGTTTGTCTATTACTCATGTTGGTTTTGGTACTTTTCCTTTATCTTCTAAGTCTTATTACCTTTCCAATATGCTGTTTGTATTAAAAGCTAAAATAAATATTATATCTGTTCTTCAATTCTGTGATTTTATAATCAAGTTTTGGTTGAATTTTTTTCTCGATTTGAACTAATAAAGGATCAATCCATGGGAGAGATTCTAGCCAAAGGCCTGCTTGATCAGTCTTTTTATAATATTAGGCCATTTCAAAATTTAGTGTCTTTTAGCTATCATCATGTTCGTCTTTCGTCTATATTGTGGCATCAATATCTTGGTCATACCAATTCCAAGATTTTTAATTTTTTTTAATCAAAATTTTCTCTTCCTGTATCAGTTGTTAAGGAAAGCGTGTGCGATCCTTGTCGTTGTAATAAAAGTCAGAGGTTCCCATTTGGTGTTCTTTTTTAACTAGCATAATCCTCTTGCACTTCATTATTCAAATTTATGGGGGACCTGCTCCAGTTCATTCTATCAATGGTTTTTGGTATTATATAATATTTATGGACCATTATACAAAGTTTATTTGGTTATATCCTTTAAAGGTAAAATCTGAGGTTTATGAAAATTTTCTAGTATTTCAAAAACTTGTCGAAAATACCTTTAATTCTAAAAAAAAATTATTCATACAGATGAGGATGGTGTGTATGTTGCTCTTAAGAAATACTTTCAGAAATCTGGCATAAATCATTTACAAATCCTACCACACATGCCCCAACTTAATGGTGCAGCCAAATGCCATCATCGACATTTGGTTAAAATTGATCTTACATTGTTGCAAACGGCTAATTTACTATCCTCCTTTTGGACCATTGCTTTTAAAACGACAACTTATCTAATTAACCGTATGCCTACTCCAGTTCTCAATTATATATCTCCCTATCAGAAATTGTTTGGTCGATAATCAAATTATCAGTCTCTACTTGTAGTTGGGTGTCTTTGTTATCTGTATTTAAGGCCCTACTTGCATTCTAAGTTTGATACTAAGTCTATTCTGTGTGTCTTTCTTGGTTACTTTTCAAATAAAAGTGCGTACATTTATTATAATGTCAATCAAAATAGATATATTGAGTCTCATCATATTTTATTTTTAGAGAAAACTTTTCCGTTTCTAACTCAACAATCTCTAGAGTCTTTAATTTTGTCATGTTGATATAATGTTCCATCTTCTGATCCTATTTCAATGACTGTTCCGTTTACACCTATGGTAGTTTCATCTATCTTTATTGCTGTTGCTACAGGCTCACAAACCACTGTATCAATAAATGATCAACTAGCTTCATCTCTTTTGCAGCCTTCACTAAATTTCACTTCTTCTTCTTCTTCAGTAGAGACTGTTACTCCACTGTCGAATATTGTTCTCCCGATCGTGAATAATCATCCCATGATTACACATTTAAAGAATAATATTTGAAAACTAAAAATTTTAAATCATCATTTCTCTAAACACCCATTACCTGAGTACTAGAACCAACTACAGTCAAATAGGCTTTAGCTATTCCTAAGTGACGTAATGCTATGTTGGATGAATTTAATGCATTGCTTGATAATAAAACTTGGATTCTTGTTCTATCTGAGTCTCCTCATAATTTGGTTAGTTGTAAGTGGATTTATAGGGTTAAAATAAATACGGATGACTCTATACAACGATATAAAGCCAGATTGGTTGCTCGTGAATATAATCAAAGGTCAGGACTTGATTACAATGATACATTCAGTCCAGTAATGAAACCGGTTATAATTCAAATAGTGCTAACCTTGGCAGTTTTGAATTCTTAGCCATTAATATAGCTTGACGTTAACAACGCATTTCTAATAGTCCTTTGTAGGAGGAGGTCTTTATGCAACAACTGCCTGGATATAAAGATCCTTCAAAGCCTAATCATGTGTGTAAGTTACTTAAGGCTCTTCATGGCTTGAAGCAGGCGCCTAGAGCATGGTATTAAGCTCTTCGCTCTTTCATTATACAATATGGATTTCAGTTATCTCAATGTGATCATTCCTTTTTTTTTTTTATCAAAAAGGAGTCATCTGTGTTATTTTCTTTTGTATATGGATGATCTCATTATAACAGGAAATGATTCATCATTTGTATCTCAGTTTGTTCAAACTCTGGAAAATAAGTTTTCGTAGAAAGACCCTTAGCCCTTGTCGTCGTTTCTTGGTGTGGATGTTTATCAAATGGCAAATATTCTATTTTTTTCATAACATTATTATATCCAAAAGCTTCTGGAAAGAGGTAATATGGATGGGGCTAAAGCAGTGTGTTATCCCTTGAAGCAACCCAAGAGGGGGGGTGAATTGGGTTTATAAAAAATTTAAAGACAAAAACACAAATTAGAAGGTAATAAGGAAAAGGATAATCAATACAAGGATTTATAGAGGTTCAGCTATCTCAAGCCTACGTCCTCTCCTCAAGGCCCTCCTTGAGAGTTCAATTCCACTATCAAATCTTCTCTGGGTGAAGATTGAAACCCCTTACAATCTTAGAGCAAACCTTTGCTCTTAACAATTCTCTTTTTCACTCAAGAGCAATCATTTACTCAATACCACACCCACTACAATAGAATCAATCAACAACCTTCACTCACTCAAAAAAAAAAAACCAACCAATTACAACTCAAAACAGGCTTTCAAGAAATTAATACTTTGGCTCAAGGTTTTGAGAGAGAGAGAGTGAAAAATGCTTTAATCTCAATAAATATTTGCTTAGATGGTTGTTATAATCTTTTAATATTAAAAACATATTATATTTATAGTTCAGTCATAAATATAGCCGTTGGGGATGCATTAAATGCAAATAGAGCCGTTCGTATACAAAAATAACCGTTATACCGTGCTCAGAAAAACTCAGGTTTGGCGGCCTAAGCTTAAAGTTCGGTAGCTGAACCATTTGACGTGAAGAACATCCTCCTTATAAAAAGACTTTCGGCGGCCGAAAGTAAATGTTTGGCGGCTGAAAGTAAATGTTTGGGGGTCGAACATATGGGACTTTCGTCTCTGTCCCTCACTTTTGGAAGCCGAAGTTTTAACTTAGGGGGCATATTGAAAAACTCACTTTCGACGGCCGAAAGTCAATGTTCGGCGGCCAAACATATGGGACTTTCGTCTTTGTCCTCACTTTTCGGAAGCCGAAGGTTACACTTTAGGGGGTAAGTTGAAAATAGACTTTCGGCAGCCTAATAGTGACAATGACCATTGAACTTTCTTATTTTAGGTCCATAGGTGAGTGAGTGTATTTGAGTTCTCATGTAGCCATTTCTCCCTTGTTTATTAAAAGCATGTGAGCAAGAGATATGATGAGAGTGGTGATTGCGTGAACTAGAAATGTGTGTTCTATAATGATCATTTCTTTTATATGCAAATCGCCTAGGTGTGTGTCTTATACTAGTATTGTAACTAGTGGATTGGGGTACATGTGCATTCCTTATAGGTGTATTTCTTATAGGTGCATTCCTTATAGACATATTACTACTAGAAGTTTTAGGTATATTTCTATTAGAGCTAGATACCTTAGGTTCATTTAAGTTAGTAGATTTAACAAAAACCGTCTTAGAAGAATTTGCTTGAGTTGATTTATCATAACCAATGCCATACTTGATGCTAGGAGACCTTTGGGAGTCTAATATTTCATCAAGTTTGTCCTTGCTTTTTAAAAATTTTGAAAGAGAATTTTTCAACTCAAGGATTTCATTTTTCAGATTTTTATTTTCTAATGAGAGCTCATCTAAAGATTTTTGTAAAGGATCATTTGAGGGTAAAGATTCCTTAGGTGAGTTCTCACTTTCCCTTTTTAAGCTAGCTAACTCACATTTCAAAATTTTATTTTTCTTATGACTCTTTTCAAGTTCATCATTCATCAATTTTAAAGCACCAACAAGTTCATTATAAGAAAATTCAACAACATCATCATATAAGGTAGTGTCATCAAGAGTAGTTATCTCATTGGAGCTTTCCTTTAGAGCCATGAAGCACATGTTAGCAATTTCATCACCAACGTCCTCCTCTTCGGTATCACTTGAATCATCCCATGTTGCTTTGAAGGCCTTCTTCTTGAACTTTTGATAGGCTTCTTCAATTTGGGACAATCCACTTTATAATGACCTGGCTTATTGCACTCATAACAAATGACTACTTCCTTTTTGCTTGATTCACCTTTTTCCTTTCTAAAATTCTTCCTTGGGATGAACTTTTTATTTTGGAGAAGCAACTTCCTTATTCTCCTAGTCACCAAGGCTAATTCTTCCTCACTTATTTCTTCTTCTTCCTCACTAGTATCTTCGGAGGCCACCCTTAGAGTAATGTTCTTTTTCACTTTGCTAGGTTCCTCCACTTGCTCTCTCTTTAGAGTCATCTCATAATCAATGAGGTTCCCTAAAAGCTCATCCAATTGTACTTTGCTCAAATCTTTGGCATCCTTTAGAGAGGTTACCTTTGGTAGCCATTCCTCAGGTAGACATCTAAGAATTTTCTTCACCTTCATTTGTAAATGTCTTACCAAGAGATTTCATGCCTCCAATGATGTCAATGAACCTATCATACATTTGGCTAATAGTTTCATCGGATTTCATTTTGAACAACTCATATTGGTATATGAGGGATTCCATCTTGTTTTCTTTGACTTGATTGTTTCCTTCATGAGTGACAACTAAAGCATCCCAAATTTCCTTGACAGTAGACTTCATGCATACTTTGTTGTACTCACTTCTACTAAGAGCACAAAACAAAATGTGAATGACTTTGTCATTAAGGGCTACCATTCTCTTCTCTAATTCACTCCATTCACTCTTAGGTTTTTGCTCTTGGTTTCCATCTATCACTCTTGTGGGAAAGAAAGGGCCATTCTCTACAATGTCCCACAAATCAACTCCTTCCGATTTGAGGAAATAATACATTCTATTTTTTCAATATAGAAAATCATTTCCATCAAAGAAAGGTGGTCTCACAACCGATTGACCTTCTTGAGAATTGAGGGTTGCCGTCCGATCTTTACTCTAAGATGATTAAATCTTTAAGATAGGGAGACTTAGCTCTGATACCACTTATTGTCCCTTGAAGCAACCTAAGAGGGGGGTGGGTTTATAAAAAATTTAAAGGCAAAAACACAAATTAGAAGGTAATAAGGAAGAGGATAATCAACACAAGGATTTATAGAGGTTCAGCTATCTCAAGCCTACGTCCTCTCCTCAAGGCCCTCCTTGAGAGTTCAACTCCACTATCAAATCTTCTTTGGGTGAAGATTAAAACCCCTTACAATCTTAGAGCAAACCTTTGCTTTTAATAATTCTCTTTTTCACTCAAGAGCAATCCTTTGCTCAATACCACAACCACTACAATAGAATCAATCAACAACCTTCACTCACTAAAAAAAAAATCAACCAATTACAACTCAAAACAGGCTTTCAAGAAATTAATACTTTGGCTCAAGATTTTGAGAGAGAGAGAGTGAAAAATGCTTTAATCTCAATAAATATTTGTTTAGATGGTTATTGTAACCTTTTAATATAAAAAACACATTATATTTATAGTTCAGTCATAAATATGCCCGTTGGGGATGCATTAAATGCAAATAGAGCCGTTTGTGTACAGAAACAACCGTTATACTATGCTCAGAAAAACTCAGGTTCGACGGCCTAAGCTTAAAGTTCAACAGCCGAACCATTTGAGGTGAATAACATCCTCCTTATGAAAAGGCTTTCGGAGGCCGAAAGTAAATGTTCGGCGGCCAAACATATGGGACTTTCATCTCTGTCCCTCACTTTCGGAAGCCGAAGGTTACACTTTAGGGGGCAAGTTAAAAACAGACTTTCGGCGGCCTAAAGTCAATGTTCGGCGGCCGAACATGTGGGACTTTTGCCTCTGTCCTTCACTTTCGGAAGCCGAAAGTTTGACTTTATGGGGCACAAAAATAATTCTTTAAATTTTTAAAAAAATCATAACTTAGGCTATAAAACTCCAATTTTCAATCCGTTTGAATTTTTGTAACCCATATTTTTAGATCTTTTATTTTGATAAAAAAAATTTTGAAATCACTCCTTCTGAAAAATTTCATTTTGGTCCCTCAAAGTCTATCACTCAAAACTCGGCCGTATTTGTAAAACTTTTAGAAGTGAAAGAAACCTTGAGCCATCACAATTAATTAATTAAAATTCACAATGCATAAATTGACAATGCATAAAAAAAAAACTTTCTGATCCCTTTCTTATGGTATGCTTCCAAAATTGGCGTTTTCACTTTTGAGACTGAAGCAATTTCATTCATTTTAGTAAGGGACCTACAAGCTCAACACACACACTTTTGAAGATAATTAGTAGCACACCAATTGTTTGTTAATCATCGAAACAAAGATTAGAACATTTAGGTCCAACACAATGTCTATTCCAATTGTCGCAGATAGCAACTTGAGAAAATTGATTTTTGGGTTTTCTGCTGTGGATCCTATTGTTTATCAAAAATTAATTGGAGAATTATAATAGCTTAGTCTTACTAGATCAGATATTTCTTTTACGATTAATAAGTTGTCACAGTTCATGTAACATTCGAATCAGTCGCACCGGCTAGCATTAAAATGGCTACTCAGATACCTCAAGTCCACTATTGATTTCGGTATTACTATCACCTCTCAATCAAAGCTTGTTTTCATGTCTTCTCGGATGCATAATGAGTAGGAGATCCTTCGAATAGAACTTTAACTACAAGGTTTATTCTGTATTTTGGAAAAGCACTGATAAGTTAAGTTCTAAAAAGCAATGAATAGTTGCTCGATCCAGTATAGAAGCTGAATATAGGGCAGTGGCTTCAACAACAACTGAAGTTCAATGGGTTAAGTCCTTGCTAATTGAACTCGACTATAAGGTATCACAACTGGTCATTTACTGTGATAATATATCCATGATGTATATGTGTCCGAATCCTATTTTTCATTCCAAGATGAAACATCTTGAAATAGATATTCACTTTTGATGACCGTCGGCCTTCTCACACCTTGAGGTGAGGTTGGACCCTGGAGAAGAGCACAAGCCCAAACCCCATCAAGCCAGTCTCGAGCAAGACCAGCCCAACATTGCAGGCCCTAGCTCAACGACGTGGAGCAGGCCAGACCAGCCATACGCGCGGGCCTAATAGAAGATAGCCCAGCCTGTGACATGACAGGGGGTAGGAGAGTAGGCCCAGTCACTTTGCAGCCCTACTAGCACGCGTGCCAGAGGGAATTAAATGGCCACCTGACAGAGAGAGGTATGTTGGCATCGTTGTACGTATGGGCCTGAGTGACAGAAACAGGTGGCACTGTAGTAGGGTGGCGGTTATGCATCACTAGAGGACAAAGGGAAAAGGGATAAAGGGGGAGAGGGGTGATCCTCCCTAGCTAAGTTTACACACACATTATAAACCCTATTTTCTGAATCTTAGAACATCAATTGGATCCTCCCTCGCTAAGCTTACACACACTGTAAATTCTATTTTTTGGATCTTAGAACATCAACTTTGTTCATGGTTTGGTTCAATAAGGAGCTCTTGTGTTTCTCATATTTCATCAAATGATCAATTAGCTGATTTATTGACAAAATCATTGACAAAAATGAAGTTCTATGTTAATAGGTCCAAGATTGGTCTCCATGATGAATCCTCAATCTTGCGGGGGAGTGTTAGAGATAATATTGGTTCGATTTTAGAATCAAAATCAAAATTAGCCGCTTGAATTTATTTTCTGTTGTAACTCAATTATTTTAATTGGTTAGCTTTGTATTGGTTGGTGTAATAAGTCTTTGTATATTGGATTCCCTTGTATCTATACATACCACACTCATATCATAAATAAAACAAAATTTTCATTTTGATAAAATTCCTTTAATAATTTTGTAAGTATATAACTATACAGGTAATGATAGGTTATAATCTTTGTTGATATGGCACAGTGATATGGCAAGTGATGTGACAATTCCGTTAGTTTCTAACAGCACAAATAACGATTGAGTGTATTTGGAACAACTTTAAAATGTCAGAATTTAATAGAAAAAAAAAAGGTGTAAATACAATACAATAAAAAATATATGGTTTTTTTGCCATAAGCTCTTTGAATTATAAATATAGTTACAAATAGAATTAGTCATTTGTATTATTAATGAATTTATAAATGAATTATGCGTTTGATTTATAAAAAGATTTTACAAATGGATTACCCATTTATATTACAAACGAAATTATAAACAGATTGGCCATTTGTATCACAAATAAATTTATTAATAGATTAACCGTTTTAATCACAAGCGAATTCACAATCTAATTGGTCTTAAAAAGCTTACCTATAAAGTTTGTTTTAGTTAAAATCACTAATTTTTTTTTTAATCTCATGAGATACGATGTTGATTATGAGTAAAGATCATATATAACCGAGAGATCTTTTATTAAAATAATAAAAATATTTTTTAATAATTAACAGAGAAAAAGCTTAACAAGTTAGATCCAAATTACAACTTTAACCAATAGGTGTCTAAGCAAATAATGAAATAGCATAAAGAATAACAACATTTGTTAACGTATGAACCACTAAATTGACTTGTCTTCTAATTTAAGTTAAGGAGCAATTTAAATTTTGAGAAATTCAAAAATATTCTCCACCGGATAATTAAATGCGTGTATTAATAAGCTTAGAATCTATCTCAATATCAATATTCTACTCATTTTATAGAGTCAAGAGAGCACCTCCCTAATGGCAATAGCCTCTATAACCTTAGGTCTCAAAATTTCAACCTGATGCCCAGATAAACCTACAATGAAAGTGCCATCAAAACTGCAGATAACAATATCAATACTCGTTCTCTTTGACTGTTGAAATATTCCGGCTTCTAACTTATATTCTAGTCTCTCTACGACAGGGAACAACTATCTCACATTCTTCGAAGATAATCTATTTTCTTAGATGGTCACTTGAATCTTTTTTCATTCAGTTAAATTATAATGCACTATGTAGGGGTGAGCATTCGGTCGGTTCGGTTTAAAATCGAACCGAACCGAATAAATTGAAAATTAAAATTTTAATATTTATAAAAATCAAACCGAATTAATTCTGATCAGAAATCAAATCGAACCGAACTGGTCTGATTTGATTCGATTCGGCTCGGTTTGATCGGTTTCGATTTTTAATAAATTTTTTATTTTTTAAACTTTATTTTTAATATTTTAAAATTTAATTAAAATATTTTAATCTTAATATAATTTAATTTCTCTATATTATTGAAAATAATATATTATTATCACTAATCGATTCGGTTCGGTGTTTTTGATTTTTTTTTCTGATCAAAACCGAACCGAACCGAAATAACCAAAATTTTTAAAATTAAAAATCGAACCGAATTAAATAAAAAACTAAACTAAAATTTGAAATTAATTCGGTTCGATCGGTTTTTTCGATTTGAACCGAATACTGCGACCCTCGCACTATGTTTAGACACTATTCAGTTAAAAAATTAAATGTTTAAGTATTTTGATGACCTTATCTAAACATTTTAATTTTAATAATTTAGTTTAAAATTAAAACATTTTATATAAATTTTTATTTTTATTTAAAATTAAAGTTAAAGAAGTATTTTTTAATGATGTGATATTGTATGTGATATTTTTTATTATTAAACGTGGATTATTTAAAGTATAAATAAAAGTAATCAATATTAAAAAGGTAAATATTTATGTATTTTAAAAATTTTATTCAAATTTTTTAATTTTAATAATTTATTTAAAAATTAAAAAATTTTGTATAAATTTTATTTAAATTTGAAATCACATTTAAAGGAATATGTTTTTTTTTATAATATGGCATTATATCTGCTTTTTTTTATTAAATATAAACTCATTTTATATTTAAATAAATATTATCAACATACAATATAACGAAAATTATTTTAATTAATTATAATATATTTTAAATCTTTTTCTCTCATTTTTTATTTTTTAATCTCATAATTTCCTTTTATTTTTACAATTTTGTAAATTCTCAAATATAAAAATTATTCTTTCAGTAAAGGGAAGTGAAAATAGAAATGATTTCATTTCAATTACTTTTTTTATCAATTACATTGTGGGTAATAATGTTAAGAAAAAGAAAATGAGGGATCATGGTACAAATGAAAGAAAAAAAGAAAGAAATAAATTGGAAGTTAAAAATATTTTTAATTTAATTAAAATAATTTTTATTTATTGATTATGAGTTGTAAAGTTTATATATGTATCAAATAAATCACACCTTTAATAATAAAACAGTCAAATATAATAATACATATTAAAAAACATATTCTCTTAGATGTAATTTCAAATTTAAATAAAATTTATGTAAATTTTTAATTTTACAACAAATGATTAAAATTAAAAGGTTTGAATAAAATTTTTAAAATGCACAAACGTATTGCTTTTTAATATCAATTATCTTTTATATTTTATCCCTGTATTAAATGAAATTCGTGTTTAATAATAAAAAATATTATATGCACTGTCATGTCACTAAGAATATATTCCCTTGATGTTAATTTCAAATTAGAATAAAATTTATACAAAATATTTTAATTTTGAACTAAATTATCAAAATTAAAACATTTAAATAAAATCATCAAACGCATAAACGTTTAATTTTTCAAAATTGATTGGTTTAATTTTAAAAATAATTTTTAGTGTATTGATCCGTTTAAAATAAAAACGATGCATAGGAGAGGACAGCAGAGAGTTGAGAAACCGTCGGAACAAAGTTTAAAACCCAAGAAGAATAGCATCTAGATGCAAGATTGATGGATGTGATAAGAAGATTTCAAAAGGAGCAGCTGGAAGACGATTTTAAAATTGAAGATGTTTCTCCTCTCTCTACTGAGATTTTAGCAGAATCTTTTTTAGATAAATTTAAGTTGCCCTCTTTGGATAAGTATGATAGGAAGACTGACCCACATAGCCATCTGTCAAACTTCCAAATAACTATGCTTCTACAGAAGGTCAATGACATGGTTCTTTGCAGGATCTTTCCATCTACTCTCATTGGACTAGCTCAAAAGTGGTACCAACACATCTCAACTAATTCCATTCATAATTTTAAGGAACTAGCTTACGCCATTAAACAACAATTTATCACATGCATTCTCCTTAAAAAGTTATCATCTGACTTTCAAAAGATAAGACAAGGAGAGGATTCCCTTAAAAGCTATGTAGACAGATTCAATGTGGAGGCCATCCAGGTAAACAACCTAAAAACCATGAAACGACCTGTGAAGCCATAAAAAAGGGATGCTGAAATACAAGACTTATGGAGTCTTTGATTAAAATCCAGCAAGAGATTACCACCAGCTGATGGAAAGAGTCCAAAAGTACATACATTTAGATGATGAGAAGCAAGCCCAAAAAGTAGAAAGGAGAGAGGAGAAGAAGTTTGGGGATAAAAGGGGGACATCTAGAGATAGGGGAAGAGATGTACCTAGCAATAGGGGAAGAGAAAGGTTTCGAAGTTACACTCCCTTAACTGAAAGTAGGTCCAGCGTCCTCATGTGGATTCAGAAGAATAGTGAGTATATCAAGTACCCTCAGAGAGTAAACCCCAATACTTCAAATGGAAGAGACAAAAGCAAGTTCTGTCACTTTTATGATGGTGACGGTCACACAACGGATGAGTGTCGAAACCTAAAGAAATAAATTGAAAAGCTGGTAAAGAAGGGAGCCTTGAAAAAGTTCACCTATCAAAGTGAAGATGGAAAGGCAAGTTATGAAAGAAGAAGAGCCAAGACAACTCCTAAAGAAAAAGAAAAAAATGAAGAAGATGACCTTGAGACCCTAGGGACAATTAATATGATTGTTGGAGGTATTGAGTTACAAAAGATGAATGGAAAAGGGGAAGACAAAAGGAGGCACATGTTATGGCGGTACAGGCATTATCCCGACATCCAATAAACTTCGAGTCAGAAGCAAACAATAAAGTCTCATCTCCTCACTCTGACCTCTTAGTGATCTTAGCCAAGATGAATAGGTTCGTAGTAAAACAAAATTTGATTGATACAGGGAGTTTTGAGAACTTGATAACGTTAGAGGTGTTCAACAAGCTGGCCTTAGACAAGAAGGACCTGTCACAGATTTCCTATCCTTCGGTGGGATTAAGAGATAAGTCAGTGCTAGTATTGGGGATCATGAACCTAACTATATTCCTTAGGGACAAGAAGTTCAAAAGGGATATCTATGTAGAGTTTGCAGTAGTTGACATCCCTCTATCATACAATGCGATACTAGGACGAACCATCCTGAACAACCATGGAGTAATCATTAATATGAAGTATTTATGCTTGAAACTTCCTGCCATTAGAGGTATAGTAGTCGTAAAAGGGAATTAGAAATCGGCCCAAGAATGTTACAAGCAGTCCACTAAAGTGATTTGCCAGAGTTGTCTATCCAAAGATCTTTTAGAGAAACCTGAGCAGACTTTTTCCCTAGAACCAGTGGATGAGGTGACTATGGAGGAGTTAGAAGAAGGTAAACTAGTCAGGTTAAGATCTGCGTTGGAAAGGGAGAATTGTGCCAAAGTCCTAGAAGTTCTAAAGAGCCGCATATCAACCTTTGCTTGGAAACTAGAAGATGTAATAGGGATAGACCCGACAATCCTTAGTCATAAGCTCAATGTAGACCCTTCTGTCAAACTAGTAAAGTAGAAGAAATGAAATTTTGCCCCTAAAAGGTAGAGAATAATCGCTGAAGAGGTACGAAAACTAAAAGAAGCTGACCTGATCCAGAAAGTCCAATACCCAACATGGGTAGCAAATGTAGTAGTGGTCAAAAAAATAAACGGAAAATAGAGGATGTGTGTCAACTTCACATATTTAAATAGGGCTTGCCTAAAGGACCATTACCCTCTCCCCTCCATTGACAGACTAGTCGATGCAACAGCTAGACATGTTGTTTTTTCCTTAGTTGATTCAATTGTAGGATACCATCAAATCATGATGGAGGGGTTAGATGTTGAAAAGACAAACTTTATTACTGACGAAGGAGTCTTTTGTTACAAAGTCATGCCTTTCGATCTCAAGAATGTGGGGGCCACGTACTAGCATCCAGTGAATGGATTATTCACAGAGCATATAGGGAAAATAGTGGAAGTATACATCGATGACATGATCATCAAAAGCAAGAAGATTGGGGATCATGCAGAAGATATCATGATAGCATTTGACATCCTAGATTGGGTGAGAATGAAGCTCAATCTTAAGTACACTTTTGGAATAAAAGTTAAAAATTTTCTAGGTTTTATGGTGTCTGAAAGAGGAATTGAAGGTAACCTAGAGAAAATCAAAGCCATCCTAGACATGCAACCTCCAAAAAAATTAAGGAAGTACAAAAGTTGAATGGGAGAATAACAGCACTGGGTAGATTGATGTCTTGCTTTGCGAAAAGATATTTCCCTTTCGATCTAGCCTTGAAAGCTAGGAAACAATTTTGATGGGGAGAAGACTGCGAAAAGGCCTTCGAGGAACTAAAAAATATCCTTTCTTAAACACCACTCCTTTATACACCTAAGGAAGGAGAAACATTATACTTATACCTTTCAATAACATCCGAAACCATAAGCTCAGTTTTGGTATGAAGGGAAAATAGTTTCTGGTATACTATACCAACCAGGTTTCAAAAGGAGCAAAAAATAATTACCCAACTTTGGAGAAGATGGCTTATGCCGTATTAATGGCATCCAGAAATTTGTGACCTTCGAAACTCATACAATCAAACTAAGAAGCAACTATCCTCTAAGGAAGCTACTCCACAGGCATGATCTAGATGGATGATCAACAGAATGGGCAGTCCAATTGACCGCATATAATATCAGATATGCACCTTGGATAATATTAAAAGCATAGGCATTGGCATACTTTGTAGCCAAACTCACTCTCATAGTACCCTTAGAAGAAGAAAAGAAAGAAGAATGGAAGTTGTAGGTTGATGGTGCTTCAGGATCCATCGGTTCAGGGATAGGCATACTCTTGCTTATTCCTCACTCGATAAAACTACGGTAGGCAGCAAAGCATAAATTCAACATCACAAACAATATTGGTGAATACGAGGCCTTATTGATGGCTCTAAGAATCATAAAACAGTTGGGAGCAACTAAGTGACATATTTTATGACTCACAATTGGTGGTAAATCAGTGCCAGAGCAATTTTCAAGTCAAAGATACCAACCTTGCAAAATATGAATTCAGGGTGAAGCATTTATTTGCTGACTTCGAATTATAGAAGAAAGCAATTTCCATAACCCAAGTGCCAAGGGGTGAGAACACGGAAGCGAACTCCTTGCCCAAGTTAGCAGCAGCAGGAAAGCAACATCTGATGCAGGGATTCCCTTTCGACGAAATCGATTGCCCAACAGTCGAACAAGAATTACTCGACCACTTTAAATATACTTATTTAGGTGAATATGAGACCTTGCCAGTCATAATATCCAGCAAGTTAACTCCCATAGAAGAGGCAAAAATGATGGAAGTAGTGAAGAAGGAAGTTCAAAAACTTTTGGATGCAGGTATGATTTACCTGGTATATGTGGTACTTAAAAAGACCGAAATTACAATTGTGAAGAATGATGATAGTGAGATAGTGCCCACCCGTGTTTAAAATAGAGGGCGAGTCTATATCGATTATAAAAAATTAAATGCCTCTTCAAAAGAAGACTATTTCCCTCCTCCATTTATCGACATAGGATAGACATTTATGGTTAATAGATACGAGCTTAAACTCTTCTACGAAGGTTTTCGAGACCAAGTAAAGGAAGATATATGCTTGACCAAGCATTCTGATGCAATTTGACACCACCTCTACTTGTCCAACCTAAGACGTTAAAGTAGGACGCTTATGGGAGGCAACCCATTTTTGAAGAGTGCCCACATCTTATGTTCTTTTTTTTTTTTTTCTATTTTGAATTTTTGTTTTTTTGTAATAATTATATTTCTGATTATTTTCAAATTTGGGATCACTAATGGATGGTCTGGAGTTTGCTTCTTTCCCTTTTAGATGTATAGGTCGCAAAAAAAAAGGAGTGGTGACCACCACCCACTAAAGTACTAACAATTGGTTTCCGACCTCAATGGCTATCTCATGAGCCCAGTACCCTTGATCGACAGGTCTACCCCTCATTGTGCCTGGATACTATTCACTCCCACCCTTCCCCAATGGATTCGACCATTTTTGCCCTCTGCCACCCACTTGCCCTCCAGCGCCCGCTACTCCCATGACTCCAAGGAAGTCCTCTTCCTTTCTTATTTTTCAGTTGTGATTATGCATTATTCACTTTGGGGACCAAGTAAGCTAAGTGTGTGTGTGTGGAGGGGGGCTTACATCGAGCATAATTCCACTTTTTTCTTCCCTCTTGTTATGCCATTTTCAATGTCATTAGAACCCTGCTTACATGAAAAGCTAGCCACTTGAGCTTTAGGAGGTTAAGTCAGTTTGCAGTGTCTAGGTAGTCTTAGTAGAGTCTCTCTTTTGCTCACACTGCTAGACTCTTAAATACACTTTGAGAGAGCCTTATAATAAATATTTGACTGAAAATTGCTTGCTCTTAATTTGATTGTCAATTTAGTTAAAGTATGTGCCAGAACTTCAGCCATGATAATTATGTGATAACATTGTACTCAAAATAAAAGTGCTAAGTGATGGTGGGCCATTTCATCATTAAGAAAGTAAAATGAGCCCTAAGAAGCACAAAATGTACTCCTCTATCTGGTAATGGATAAAGAGTAGAGCTAGTAGCCATTTGAGGATTGTGACACAAGTAATCAGGGATGGGTATCACCAATATGCGCCCTTGCGCTGAAACAATTGACACTTCAAGCAAGAAAAAGTGCTCAACTACATATAATATGAAGAAGATTTTTGAGTTGGAATAGTTCACTGGCACTTAACATTAAAAGAAAATAAAAATATGAAGTATTGTGTGCTTTATAGCTTGACTAGTTTTGGCATTTGACTTGATTTGAATTAACTTAATCACTTGAAAATCTCTATTGTGTGCTTAAATATGGAGGCTCTACTTTGTGTATTTTTGATGCTCGAGTTTTGGGCTCTATAGGAGGTATTCTACTGCTACCTATTTTTATATTGCTCTTTAGGTTGATCTCCTAGAACTTATTGAGTCAAGTTTTATTCAAACAGTGAAGGTCGAGCTAAGGAATTACATGTGGGACATGAATTTTTACATATATCTCATACTTGAGGGAAAGCATGAACTAAGTGTGGGAGAATTTGATAGGGTGTATATTTTGCCTATTTAGTGCACATTCCTCTTTATGAAATTGGAGTTGATTATGTTAAGTTATGGATATTTCTTTCCTTTTTGCGATATTGACAGGTTTTGTTCTCTTTGAAAGAAAAGCTCTTAATTTGGAAGATTTAGGAGAATCCAGACGTGTAGTTGTCGAACAGACCTCTTGAAAAGCCAACCTCTTATAGGGTTGACCTCTTGCAAGACCGACCTCGTGCAAAGCAGACCTCGTTAGACCTCTCGCAAAGCAGACCTCATCAGACCTCTCGTAAAGCTGACATTGGACAAGGCAGACCTCACACACAAAATTGCGGGCACGACTTATGAAATGTCACGTGATTTTCAAATATGATTGAAGAAGACGAATTTGGAAAGGAATGATTTCAGAAAGACCAAGAAATTAGGGATCGTCTCTTTCCCTTTTTAAGGGATATTTTATTTTCTTCCTCTTTAGTTTAGGATTACCCCTTTAAAAAGGAAAAGCTTCTTTGTAATTGGGCAATTCAGAATTTGGAGTTTATTCAGAGTTTCAGAGTTTTATCATGAGCTTTAGTAGCTAAACTCCTTTATCTAACTTTAGCTAGCTAGGGATTTTCAAGGTGTAATTCACAAGGATTGTGAGATTAAATCGAGCTTAATTTTTCCTTCTCATTTCTGTTTTCCATGTTATTCCTTTTATTATTGAGATTATTATTTGTTTAATTGATGCAGTATGACCAATTATTTAGTTGAATGAAAAGTATACAGTCATTCAGATTCATTAAATTTGTAATCACTTATGAGTTTGATATTTGTGACAAATAATGCTTTATTGTGGAATAACGAATTTCGATTTTACAGCCATGCTGAATGAGCTTCTTGGTCGGAGTTAGGTCTTCCTAGTTTTTAATATTATTATCAAATTAAAATCTCATTGAGCTGATCATGTAGTTTGTTTGATAATTAGGGGATGATTAGTGAACTAATCCTTTTCAATCTTTTATCTAAGGGAAGATTAGATTATTCGACCATTTCAACGACTATAACTGGTTGACCAGAATTTGAGATTGGACATCTTTGAATCTATGATCAATCTAGAGAATTCACACTGAGATATTTTCAAAACTAAATATTTTCTTACTCTAATTAATCTCTTTAATTATTTGTTCTTTATTAGTTTACTTTTGCTTCTAGTTAAATCTTCTCAATCAATAGCCCTTTTTATATTTACAGTTTAATTTATTTTGTTTTGAAGCCAGACATAAGGTTGGGCAGTTGGACAGTCAGACGCTCGATTGGTTGACAAGTGGATCTTTAAGACGTGTAGTCAACAAGTCGAACATCAAGCCTTCAAGTCATCAAGTCGTGTGCTCAATAGGTCATCACGTCAGGAAAGTCACCAAGAGGTCGACAAGTCAGCCATAAGAACAGTAGGTCAGTCAAGAAGATCTGCAGATCGTTTAGTGATAAGAATGGTCATCAGGTCATCAACAGGTCGGTTTTTGGACAGGTATGTCGACAGGTTGTCAAATTGATAAGTCGAACAAGCCGATCATCAGGCAGGTCGTGAGAGCGTCATTCACTTTCTTTCACATCTGCCCTCACAAAATAAAAATATAGTAGTTACCTCGTTCTCTGTGGATTCGACTCTACTCACTATATCTACGATTCATAATTATTGGAAAAGACATGATATATTGCCGAATGAGGAGCATCAAGAGTGGTTTGAATTGGAGGAGCGAGGTCAGGATTGGAAGGCTCCCCTACAGTGCTCGTTCTCTTAGAAGGGTCCGTTTGGCTTGATTCTTTTCTTCTTTTCTCTGCAACCTTCCTCATCCACGAAGCATTATCTCCAGCTATATCTGCAAAGGAAAATGAAAATCATTTATGTTAAAAAATTGAATAAGAAAACAAAAAACATAGAATAAATACCATCATCAGCCTCCTCCGAAGATAGACCAATAATATTAATCAGATGTGCCCTCTTTTCAGCACAAAAACTATCACCGGAGATTGAAAATTGTCAACGAGACTAAAAACTATCGCCGGAAGATCGAAAACTGTAGTCAAAGGACCGAAAACTAGCGTCAAAAGACCAAAAAATATCGCTGAAAAATCAAAAACTTTCACCGGAGGTATGAAAATCATAGGCTGAAAAATAAAAGAATTCTCAAGTAACGCAAAACCCCAGAGACCAAAACAACATCCAACAAAAATTCACACAAAAAACTTAGAAATAAATAGAAAAAGAATTCCCTAAACAAAGGAGCATGAAGAACACAAAAAACAAGTTCTTAAAACTGACGACCGAGAGAAAACACAAATGCTAGAGAGGAAGGAGATTTGAAGGTTGATGTGAGCTAAATGAGCCTCACACCCATTTTTATAGAAAATGAACAAAGAGAGAGGGGGAACGACCCCTCATTTTCTCAACGTAACATCTTTCAAAAGTAACACAATAACACGACATAAAGAAAAGGAAGATTTCCCAAACCTAAAGATTTATGGACAGATGGAGAGACTAATAATACTAATATATGAACCACTAAAGATTCAAAAGGCTGAATTGACCTTTTTACAGTCCGATCAAGACTAAAAAGACCTTCTAAACTCATTTTAAACTAAAATCCTATTGAAACTCAATTTTTCATGACCTGTTGGAATTTGATCACATTCTATCAAAGAATTAAAATTCTACTAAGATAAAATTATCAACAAGCTATTTAAAGAGTAACCTCTAGACATGTTATCTATCATATCTTTCTCTAAATTTACCTTAATATCAACCAACTTACTGTGGAGTAAAACTGTAACCGAGTGATTAAGAAACTATTCTGTGCATCGCTGACGTAAAAGCATCCCACGTTTCATGAAATTATTCGTTAACAATAAAATCGCAGGTAAGGATAACTGCGGCCCCCACACTGGAATTAGTAGTTGGAACTCCGTTGTTCTCGTGTCTTATCTGTCTGTGCGAAGCAGGAAGTCACAAACTACACTTCTCCTTTCGCATGGCATCTCAGATTGATGACTAAATAAAATATAACATTTTTAATTACTGCTAAAATAGAATTCAAAGAATAAAAAGAAAATAATTTTAAATTTGAATTTATATTTTTTTGAGTGAGATTTGTGAATCCGAGGAAGGAATCTCTGATCATGTCATGGAAGTGCGAGGAAGACGAATTAATTACGAATAATTAATGAATGAAATTTTTTGTCTTTTTTAGGAATCCCCAAATTGATTCGTTTTTGCCATTTCTGATCGAAATTCGAGTTCAAACAAGCAGTGGAAAATCGATACATTCGGTGTCTAGAGAAGAAAGCAAATGGCGGTATCGAGGATTGGATTGAATGCTTGGTTTAACAAGAAGATCGTCGATCCTCTTTACCAAATTATTAGCAGGTTCTCTCTTTCTCTCTCTGATGTTCTCCTGCTGTGATCCTTTTTTTTAAAGATATAATTTTCTTCTTAGCTTCTCTGCCTGTTTGGATTTGATATATAGATATTTCAGCTCCTCTTTATTTTTTTTTTTTCGTTTAGTTTAAGCTTAAGTTCGCTGAAGGAATTTAAAGCTAAAAATCATAAGTTTTTTTGCACATTATGGAGTATCTGTCACTTTCTAATCTTCCTCAGTTAACTCTTCAATCAAATGTAGTCTTTTTGGTTGCTTATATTAACAATGTCTGGCCAGATGGCAGGAGGATAGGTTAGGTTTCAAATTTTTATCTCAAGTTTTTCTTTTAGATTTTTTTTTTTTTTTTTTTTTTTAATGTCAAGTTGATAGCTGTTAATTGGGAGTTAATATGTTTATTTTAGTAGTTGCTTATTATTATTTGTTGATTTTAATTTTTTTTTTCAGGGGTACAGAGCCGAAGCAACTGGCATTCTCTGCAGCCCTTGGAATTACTCTGGGAATATTTCCAATATGTGGTACGGAGTTCTGAAATCAGTTTGGAATTGTTGCTTTTGAATCTCAAACGGTTTGGAACTTTTAGAAATATTATCTGCTGATCTGGTGAGCACCACTGTTGCTCATCTTGATTGCAGTGTTAAATTCATTTTGATTGGTTCCCCTTTTGCCTCCACATTCATTTAAATATATTATTCTGTAATTCTGGAATCCCTGGTGCATTTCTATTTAGCAATTATAGATAGAAATGTTCAATGGGATGAGTTTTTAAAGGTTTGATCAATGAAAGTTGTTATGTTAAGAGTTATGGGAAGCTCAGTTGCAGTTGTACAATGTGCTAAATTACAAATTTAGTTTACGTATTTGGTACCTTGTGTCCTGCTAATTTAGTGTCTGAAAGCATGATGTATATTTGCTATACTACAGCAGAATGCAGTGACAGACATTTTGGGCAAATGAGATAGTAGTCATATGCAAGGAAATGGATGGAATTCATTAGCCTTATATTTTATAGGAAGTTGATGATGAAAACAACTTACTGATTGTAAATGACTCCAACGACCCAGTTTAGTGTAAAGTGATTACAGGAATAGACTGCCAAGGAAAGAAAAAGGGTTTATTTTATGAAAAGCCAGAATGATTTCCCATAAGTGAATCCATTTTGAGCATTGTATAATTATTGCAATTTAAGTAAATTTTCCATGAGAAAATGTAATGACCAAGCTGGAGTTTTGTACAAGAGCTCGAGCGATTGTTACAAGTTAATTTATATTCTGGATCTTGTAGGAATTCCTTCTTTTCCGCATCAGAATTTTGGTGCCAGCCTTTAGTTGTTTTTAAACAGGGCAGTGTTAGGTGGTTGTGTGGGTTGGCTATTTAAATCGATTCTACTTTGCAGTTCTTATAGCTTGTACTATAAATTTTCCAACATTAAGAGAAGATAGAATTTGTAAAGCTTGGTACATCTAAAATTTCTTGAATGGGCTAATCTTGTCATCCTCAGGAGTCACTGTTCTGCTATGTGGGATGGCTATTGCTTTGCTTGGGTCTCTGTGCCATGCTCCAACTGTGATGTTAGCTAATTTTGTTGCAACACCCATAGAGTTGAGGTATTTTCTGCTTTCTATACCATTGCTTTGCATTTATCTTTGTCATTGATAATGAAGATGATTTTTTTTCTCTATTTTTGAGATGCTGTCCTTTTTTATTTTTAAAAAAAATCATTTACAAGATCAATTAATCTTCTGGACATATAAAATATCTGATGCTTTCATGGGTTTCTTTTATTTCACATTTTTTCCAATTTGTTATGATTTTATACTGAGATGTTCAAGCATCTCGAGTAATTGCCTGTTTCTTCCAATGGACAAAGAATGTTTAATGCACATTGTATATATGATGATAAATGGATCCTTAATTTTCCTAAACACTGGCGTTTTAGCAGCTCAAAACCCGCCCAAATTCATTTTTCTATACTGATTTTAATCCATTATTTTTGCTTTCAAGTCTTGTTGTACCCTTCCTGCGCTTTGGTGAAGTTATCTCTGGTGGACCTCATTTTCCATTGACTTCTGATGCTTTGAAGAAGGTATTGACAGGCCAAGCTTCACATGAGGTCTTATTAAGCATTACCCATGCGGTAGGTAGTGAAGTTTAGACATTAAAGTTCAATTCACTTGCTTCTCACATGAGCACATGCAATTGTGCAACTTCTCTTATTTATTTCTTTATATATTTATTGAAATCATCCTCCTGGTTCTTGCCCCCAACTACACGTACACAAACAGAGCCCCCAGTTTAGCATTTCAACTGTGTTATATTTCCTATATATCAACTATGTGGCTGCAAAACCATTTTGTATAAACTGCTTCTGAGGATTAGGAACTGAACTAATATATCAAAACAAAGAGATGAATTAACAAGTTTGAAGAGTGTTGAAAGAAAGTAGTACACATCTTAAGGAACTACTGGTGCCTGGGTGGAGGTGGCAGTTGGACATGAGGGTTTCTCTTGTTATCTGAAACTTATTTGTCTATTCTCAAGTGCCCTGTGAGGCCCAAATTGTTTGGATTAAAGTTGAGTTGAAGTACCTTATTAGCCCAACTTGTTGCAGGTTAATGTTAAGAAGTTTAAGCACAACAACTTTGCTTATATGGTTTAGTTAAATTTTGGTTGAGTGTGTTATTGGTTTTGGCAGAGATGATCCTCTGCATTCTGCAACATAATAATCCTGGTAGTTAGTGAAAGAATGCATCTTATAGATTATTTTGAGTGAGTAATAAGGTATGAATTATTATTCTTGGAACAAACAACCCTTCTCCAGCTGTGAGGTCGAACACTGTGGATTGACGATCTCATAACTTGTTTTGTACAACTAAAGCTTGAGAATGAGACAATTGCGCATTGACATTATGCAACTCTGATGACTTCAGCTGTCAACAACTTGATGTCTTATTTGCATCATACTGCCGGATTTAGCTTTGTGAACTGTTGTATTTATCCACTTAGCTTCTTTTTTTAAAAAAAGATTTTATGATATATAAATATATATATATATATATATATATATATAGCTGCTACATTCATTAATAGAGGAGGCTAGAATATAAACAAATATGGGTAATTTTTTATGGGGTCCAAGTTCCAAGTAATTATGTTGATCCTATGTGCCAGATAATTAGTGAAGATGTCACCATAGGAGCATTTTGGCATTTGAGTGGAAAACTGGGTGTTGATGTTCAATGAATAGTAATTGTAGAACCCACTAGTAAACCTGAGGGAATTTGCATCCTGTCAATTAAGATTTTCTGATGATCTATGTCTAAGAGTGCTGCACTCTCTTCATTTAGAATATAATGGTTTCTTTAATAGGGTAATGCAGGAAAGGTATCCGCCTTTAGAAGCTGGTATATGGAGCATTGATAAGCGTTTGGCGAAGGAATGGGAGTTTTTTTTTTACTTTAAATTTTATTTTGGATTAGAAGAAAAAATTGGAGGCATATGGAATAACTAGAAAAGCTAGTTCAAATTTGTTTAACCTGTGAAGATGCTGCAGCATTGATGATGTTGCAGATCAAATATGGTTTTACTATTCCCCTGCAAGAGAATGAAGAAGCGATGTGGAAAAAGCAAAGAGTGCAGAATCCACGCACATTGAAAGGATAGAAGGAGGGAGGTTCAACTGTTACATAAATTTAAAACAGAATGAGGAAACTAGATATATTAGTCTTGACATGTTACAAATTGTTCTAACATCAAATCTCTTGTTCCAACTTGGTTTAGTGCAATTATCCTAACTATATTTTGATTATCCGATTACCCTTTTAATTCAATTCTAATGAACATGCTCATTATATGCAGTTACTGGGATGGCTTGTTGCAGTGCCTTTTATTTTAGCTGCACTCTACATAATGTTTTTTCCATTTTTCAAGATCTTGGTTCGCAAGTTCAACTCTGTTCCATCAAGCCCAAGAAAATCACCCAACTCGTTTACCGAAATCCAGCTCAAGGTAAGGGATGTTTGATCGGTATTGTATAAGCACTCATTTGGTTTGCTTATCTTCCTGAGAATGGTATCGCCTGTACATATAACTTACCTAAATGTTGCTTGTATATAAATGTAACCTTCTTGTATTCCATTCATTCTCCTATTTGGGTCTATGCTTTGGGAAATCTCATATGAATATCTAACCCTTGGTATGTTTTGAAGTTTTTGCAATTTTTACCCTTTGGATATTTAGAAAAATTGACGAAAAAATATTTTTTTTTTTGTTTTGAAAAGATGAAATCATTTTCTGGATTTAAGAATTTTGTTTTTGGATTTTTCACATTGCAACTAAGCAATGAGAATAAGTTTAGTTTACAATGCACAAGGTGGTTATAAAAATGTTCCCTAACAAAATTATTCTCCAAGATATTTTCTACTATTTGATTAATGTTAAAGAGCAAGGTCTTTGTAATTAAGATTCTATACATAGAAAGTCTATTATGTTAAATGAAATTCTCAAAATTTCAAAAATGACTTTCTATTTTGAAAAATAAAAGGTAATTTTTCTTAATATGGTTTAATTATCTTTTTATGAGAAAAATATTTTTCATTAATTAATTATTTTAAGTGCTTTAAATGCTAGAGAATGCATATTTTAGAAAAAAAAAACTTTTGCATGAAAATTAATAGAATTATTTGATAGGTCAAATTCTCAAAGATAAAAAAAAATAATGATGAAGCCTTTTTAAAAAAAAAATATTTTTTATTAATTTACTTTTTTAAATGTTTCAAATGCTAGACATATAAAATATTTTTTCTAAATAAATGGATCTTAAGAATCAGTGAATTCTCCTGTTGGAACTTCAAGCTCAAACCAAAAATTAAAGGAAAATAAAAATAATAATAATTAAAAGGTTTATGAAATAGGTGATAATTTTTTTAAGAAAATTTGTCCAGAATCAATGATTTACCTTTCATCAAAAAATTTAAATAAATTCTTATAAAATTATTCATCAAATCAATTTTTTTTAAATAAAAATTAAATAATTTAATTTCAAATAAGAAAACTAAAAAATTAAATTAAATTAAATTATTATAAAATTTTTAATTTCAAATATAGGGTTAAGATTGTGAAAGAAAATAAACATAATTTATTTAACATTAGGAGATTTTATTCAAGTCTAATTCAAGATGATTAAGATCGAGTTTGACTATTAGTAAATTCGATCTTGTTTGATCTACGTGGCGTCTCTTAATATTTATTTTGTTGTTTGTCTTCTTTCTTTTCATTTTTTTAAATATATGGTTTACTGGGTAAAGAGAGTATCAAAACCAGCACTATTACAAGTTTTTCCTCTTCCTCTTCTCTTTCCCTTGCTTTCTGGCCCCATAAATTCTGGTGTAGATCATTCTATTCTTTTTTTTTTTTTTTGAAATTCAACACTTTTATTCAGGGTGATTTATTTTATAAAAAAATTAAATAAATTTTTATAAAAAAAAAACAACATTTCAATTTCTTTTAAAATGAAAATTTTTTATATTAAAAAAATTTGCATTGTATTATTTTATACAATAATATTATTTAAAAAATATCAATTAAATTAAATTTTTATAAAATTTTTAATTTCAGTTGAAGTGAAAAAATAACACTTAAGCACCACTGCAGAGCCAAATTATACAATAAACTAGTGATACTGTATCGGCATTTAACGATAGTAAGCTATTAGTAAGGTGACAAGTAAGTAATTTTAATTATTACTTTTTGAAAACAAAAATTGTCTATAGTTATTATTTTGTGGAATCCACTATTAATTTATTTGTATTTTGTAGGAGTCACTTTTATTTGCATGCACTGATAATTTTAAAAAATTTAAATTTAATTTATTAAAATTTTTTTGAGTTTGCTAAATTTAAATTTGATTCGTTTAGTAAACGAGTGTGATTAGATTTTATAGAGTTTACTTTTAAATAATTTACAAATAATTTTATTTATTTATATGTAAAATAAATTTAAATTTAAATTTAAATAATTTTAATTAGATAAATATATATATAAATTAGCATGTAAACTTATAAATATAAATTTTTAAATCTTAATGATATATAAATTTTAATTAAACTATATATAGTTGAATTTTAAAAAATTTTAAGTTTAACTCGTGAAAGTATAGGGATGATTTGAGTTTATTCCACTTATAATATTAATTTCAGCTGATTTAATAAGACTGTTTATGAGTTTGTTCATAAGTATGAACTCAGATATGAGTCGAGTTCATGAATTTTAACGAGCGAAATATTATAAATTTCAAATTTACTCATTTACTAAATGGATATCAAAATTAAACTCGAATTTGACTTATTTAGAAATTAAGTTGAATCCGATCGAATTTTTATCGAGTCGAACCTTAAATAATTCATGAATAACTTAATTTATTTACATCTCTATAAGTTCGTAGATAAAAATGTGAGTTTGTTTATGATGTTTCTGAGTTTATATATATATATATTGTTATAGCTAACAGAAAAAAAAAAATTTACTACTTAAATAGTAGTTTATTGAAAATAACTATTTAATTACTCTATTTTTAGGTGTATATTTATTTGTCTTTTTTTAAATAGTAATGTATTAATCTATGATTTTTCAATTTATTAACTACTTGATCGTTTTTTTTTTTTTGAAATGAAACTACTTGATCGCTTAAACGGTTGGTAATATATATATGAAACGATCAAAATGCTCATATTTTAGTTAGTTTTTATAATTTTAGAATATAATTATTTAGATTTTGCTGAGAAAATAAATTTCGAATTGTAATTAAATTTTATAAAAAATAATTTATAATTATGTTTTAATATCTTTGAAATAATATATTTTAAGAAGTGATTTTCTTCTACAGCAGCTTCAACAATAATAATAAATAGTTTTTCTGTAATAGAAAAACGCAATTAAAATGATATTTTCTTAAACAAATTTAAATGAAGTAATTTTTTTTATATAATTCCAGTTCGACATATTGTATTTTTTTTATTTATTTATAATGATCGAATTTTTAATTTTACTTAAAATACATAAATAAAATAACTTTTACCTATTATAAAACTAATGTATCAATTAACTTTTTAATCATAGAGAAAACACTAATTAATGTGAATTTTTTCTAGCCATCAGCGCAAGGAAGAGATAATAAATTCATCCATATTTTTTATAAATTGTTTTTTAAATATTATAATTATAATTATTTATAAATAAATTTTTAGAATTAAATTTATATTTTTAAATAAGCTTATCCTCATTATTATTATTATTATTATTGTAAATCTCTTTATTTTTCTTTCATGCTTCTCTCATTCATTCCCATGTTTCTCTCTGCCGAGCTATACCATAAACAAGATTTACTCCAAGCTTATGGGATTCTTAGGGTTCTGGGAAGTTATTTCAAAAAAATACGAAATAATCTGTTTGATGGGTATATTGAATTTCAGAAAAGTAAAATTGTGTGGATGAAAACTAATAATATAAATAATATAATATTTAATACTCAAATTACATAATACTTAATATATAAATTTTTGATGTATTTCAGTAAAATATTATTATAATTATTACTAAAAACACTTACACGAATAAAATCAAATAAAAAAAGAAAAAAAATCTAACTGATATTAAATTACAAAACATAAAAAATCAAATTGAAGTTTAATAGTTCAGAATAATGATAAAAAATACCAGTAGAGATGAATGCTTAAAGGGAAAAAAAATACTTGTATACTAGTGAATAAATCAACTAGCGTGGAAAAAGAGAAAATGCATGATAATAATAAAGATAAAGTGAGAAGAAAAAAAATTTATTTAATTGGGCGATACAGGTTAATATCAGTTTAAATCGAAAAAATCGATTAAATTGAATTAATTTAAAATTTTAATTTATTTTTTTATTTATTTTTATTCGATTCGATTTTTAATTTTAAAAATTTTGATTATTTTGATTTGATTCAATTTTAATAAAAAAAATTAAAAAAATTGAATCGAACCGATTAGTGATAATAATATATTATTTTTAATAATATAGAGAGATTAGATCTTAATAATATCCTAATTAAATTTTAAAATACTAAAATAAAGCATAAAAAATAAAAAATTTATTAAAAAATTAAAATGATTAAATCAAACCGAATCAAATCTAATTAGGCTGATTCAGTTCGATTCAATTTTTAATTAAAATCGATTTGATTTAATTTTTATAAATACTAAAATTTTAACTTTCAATTTATTCGATTCGATTTTATATTCAACTGACTGATTTTCCATAAAAATTTACAAAGAATAGGAGATATTATAAAAACCAAAATCTGTATTTTCATGCATTTAATCTTAAACTTTAGCCATTTCAAAAAAAAATCTTAAACTTTAGATTTTGTCACCATAATTCAATAATTCAAAATTTCAACAAATTTTATCAATTTGACAAAAGAAAATTAGGAAAATGTGGTTTTATATATGTGGGTAGCTCATATAATATTTTTAAATATTAAAAAATTATTATTAAAAAATGCCACATGGGTAACCCATGTACAAAACCATACTTTTCTAAATTTTTTTTTTTCAAATTGGATTAAAATTTCTTTTAAATTTAAAAGTTTTGGATTGTGATATCATGATTAAAAGTTTAGGATTAAAATGTAAAAATAAGTAAATATCATAATTTTTATTGTTATTAAGTCTAAAATTATAAGTAATATTCCATTCATTTCATAATTTTTATTTTTTTATTTTTTTATTTTTTTATTTTTTTATTTTTTAAATATTAAAAAAAATTATTAATTGATTAATTATATTTATTTTAAAAATATTAATTTTATTAAATATTAAGAGATATTTTGAGAGATTTTTTAAAAATAAAATAAAATAAAATTAAATATGATTATAATAGTAAATTTATATTTTATGGAAAAAATACATTTAAAAGAAGAAAAAGTAAATGAAAATTATAAGGCGGAGAAATAATAATAATTTATTTATAAATAATTATATTATTCAAAGTTAAATTTATAAAAGATAAGCATGAATTTCATAACTTTCGTATGACAGAATATTGCCAGTCTGGCAATAATCGCCAGGGAAGAAGTATTACAGTTAGCATTTTTTTAATTAGCTTTAAAAAGATAGTTAGCTTGAGTTTGTTTGAGAAAACGTCATGTGAGATGACGTTTTCTTTTTTATTTCACAAACGCCATTGCATGTCTTTTTTTTTTTTGTTACAGTCAAGAAAATGCCATTCTCAAGGTTGTTTTCTTCATATCCTTTTTGTCCTTTTTTGCAACACACTATTTAGATATTTTGTTTTCATTTTAAACTAATTTTGTAATTTATTTACATTATTCTAATGAATACCCCACCTTCTCCTTAATCTTTATTTCTTTTTATTATCACTAAAATATGAAATTTTCAAAATTTTCATCTATTTATTTTAAAATATTTATATTTATAATGAAAAATAAAAATAGTTATCTCTTATTATATAATTCATTAATTATATTCGACTATTCGAATAAAAAAATTATAAATTTATTTCAACATAATAAAAAAATTTGAATAGTAAATTTAAATTTATTCCATTAAAAATATGAGTAGAATATAAAAACAAATGCATGAAAAAGCACCATATAAATTTATTAAAAAAAGAAAATAAAAGAAAAGTCATATTCCTATGTGCACGAGAGTAGATGTTAAATTAATGACTCTAATGTATTAAAATAATTAGAAGGTACATGAGAGAGGACAATTTTATATTTTTTTATAACAGTCGGACTTTAACACCTCGATACAAGGTTCAACCCGTGATTGCAAACTTAGTTCAAGGGTTGAAAGGCGTCTTCAACGAGCCGGCCTGGACCACCCGGCCTCGAGGTCGGACCTCCCGTAGACCTCAGTCTTCTCACACTCATCCCGATTTCGAGACCCAGTATGATAAGGGATAACCGATCCGAACATCCAGCAGAATTGCTTACACACGTGCTAAGGAGGGAATTAAATAGCCATTTAGTATGGAGCAGGCAATTGGCATTCCCGTACGTACGAATCCCTATGGCAGAGATAGGTAGTTCAATAATAGCAAAGCTGTTATGCGTTATTAGCGGACAAAAAAGAGAGTAAAGGTCCTCTCAGATTTAAGCTTATCTAGATATCATATCATCATTTTTGTTATTGAGAAAATGGACAAACGAAGAAATAGATAAAAGGTCTCAATCAAAAAATAAAAAAATAAAAAAAATAAAAACATGTAATATAATTAGGTAAGGTTGGGTGTGATAAGTCTTACAAAGTGTAGTAGAAGAAATTGTTTAGATTAATGGATAGCCTAATGAAAACAACTATACTTCTTGGACAGCTGGTTTCTTTGGATCAATTTGTCAAAATTTTCCCCTTAAATAAAGGTATATTCCATGATAGTATCTTTCATATTATAACAAAATTAAACCAAAACCACTCCATTTATTTTATAGGAAATATTTTAGAGAAAATATTTTTTATATTTTTTCAGAAAATATAGTCAACAATATTTTTCTAATAAAAAAAATAAATCATTTTGAAAAAAGTTATCTTCTTTTGTTGGAAGGAGAAAATTATTTTTCAAATCTTGACATTTTTATTAAAATTTTTATATAAAAATTTTTAATAAATTTTATTTTTTAAACTAAAATAAAGTAATGAAAAATAAATTATTTAATTGAAAAATATTTTACACGATAAATATTTGTATAATATTTTTTATAAAATATTTTTTAAATATAAATTATTTTATATAAATAAATGGAGGTTAAATGATAAAAATTATTTAAAATTTGACTAAATGATTAAAAAAAATGACTAAAGTTGAAAAATACTATTATATCTAGCAATTATCTTCTTCTTAATATAACTAATGTATTTGGTATCTGTTTTATTTTATGCTTTTAGTAGTTATCCAAAACTAAAGATTTATACTATGATGAGGATTTTTCTAATGAGTGACTTTAAGATATTTATTAAAGAATAATTAAATTTCTTTATTTTTTTTCAATGAGAAATGAGAAGAATTCATTAAAATCAAATTAGATTATAGAAGTGGACTGAACCCTACTAATGACCGCTGGATTTCTCCACCCCGATCTGGGATCAGACCCACGATACCAGCCCATTATCTAGAAGCCCACAAGCCTCATACATGCACCAAGTCCGATCCGCTCAGCCTTGAGACCGGGCTCCAGTTAGTCTCTTCAATCAGGCCGGCCCAGCATTGTCGGTCCAACGAATAGATCCTCTCTGGGCTCAGTCTTAATTCTACCTTTCGGCCCAGTTCAGGATTAGGAGGGAGGCCTACCCATCCGTCACAGGGGACCACCCGCATGCGCGTCGGGGAAGAACCAGAGGCCGTTACGCGTGGGGCAAAGATCTAATTTCCTCGTACGTCCGTATCAATGTGGCAGGGACAGGTGACCCAATGATAGCCGGTCTGTTATGCGTCACTAATAGACAAAAGGAGAGAAATAAAAGGAGAAACACACTCCTCAGAGACTAAGCTTTTCCAGTTTTACAGAACCCTTGTAAAACCCTATTTTTCTGGATCTCAGATCATCAATTGGCGCCGTCTGTGGGAAAAAACATAACCCTGGTCCTCACGAGTACGGTGCACTGAGCGAGCACGCTCAGGCCTGTATGGAGGAAGGCCCCCTATGCTGGTGGATCAAAGGTATCCCACATCGGAAAGAGGTTGAAAGGAAGAAGACCTTATAAGTCTCTATCCTTGAAACCTCAGTGGACGCGTTTTAAGCAAAACCGTGCGACCTTGAGGCAAAGCGAACAATATTCACTGGTGTGAACCGAGAACCTAGATGACTCAACGTCATCACCTACCAAAGACCTCGTTATAAAAAAAGAAAAAAACCAAACACAGCCCAAGGAATACACAACTCATCGAATAGGAGAGAAGGACTCCACTTATAATAATGTACACGCACCTATGCCTCCCACCTCCGTTTTATTGTTAGAAGAAATACAATCAAACAAAGAAACTTTTGCATCTCCAGTACATCAAAGGAGAGTCGACGACCAGAGCTCCAACAATACTTTGGCATGTGTCAGGTGACTGAAGAGACTAGCTAGCTTAACAACCTCAGAAGTAGCTATCCTCATAGCTAAAAAGAAAGTGCATCCTCTCGCAGTAGGATACCCTCCAATATTCAGCTCACTAAATCCTCCTTTGATGTCTTAGGAAATAGCCCCACGTATCAAATCAATGTGAGAAAGCGCCACAAATTCGAGCAAAGTAACCATGTAAAAACAAAATCATCTGCCAGGGTGACTCCTCATGACTTGACCTTCTGCACAGAATCACAAATTGTAGTCTAGGACCCCAACAAATTTGGTGCCATGCAAAATCAATTGGCACCATTGCCGACCTCTAGCAAAAAAGAAGACTAGAACTCCACAAAAGAGCATTAAAATAAAAAAAAAATTGAAGGGGATACCACCAGCCAAATGTCTGACCTCTTTTATGGAGATCTTTATTTTTTAAATAAATACATTCATAGATAAGGTAATAAGGAAGTTATTATAAGAATTAGGTAAAGCTAATCAAGTAGTAGAACTTAGCATGAAAATAAGCGACTCGTGACAGATATGAGCTACCATATTGACATGCCTACTTATCCAAGTAAAGAAAAAATGACTACTTTGCATTAGTAAAGTCTTACGTCCAGCAATTATTAAACTAGACATTGATCGATCAACAGCCGAGGAAAGAATACGTTGACACACAAACTGTGGTTCAGTTTCAATAGACTGAGAGTAAATTCAAGGAAAGCAGCCACCTTAAGGTCTCTCTAAGCGCAACAGCCTCAGCTGCCAAAGGAGAAACTATGTTAGGATAGAAGTCAGAGAAACCATATAGTACAATACCAAATTCATCATGGACCACAACAGCAAAAGAAGAACTGCATGCATTCAAGTGAACATAGGCATCCACATTGCATTTTAGAGTATCTGATATTGGTTTAGTCCATCTCAGAATATCAGGTGTAGTGGGACGATTATCAACTTGAGAGAAAAAAAATGACAATTTGCTATAGCTTAATCATGCAATACTAACTTGGATCCATTAACAACTTGATGTACTGACACCATTGTGTTATCCCAATGGATACTATTACGTATACTCCATAGATTCCATAGGACAACACTTCGAAGACTTGCAACATCTACAGGTTAAGAGACAATCATTCAAAAATAAAATTCTGGAAATGGAAGGGATTGGACACTCAAATCATAAAGACCAATCAACCTCCAACATTGTGTAGCAATAGATTCTAAACTCCTTGAACAAAAAAGACAATAAAGATTAACAGGTACTCCTGGATCAAGCAAATTTTTCTTAGTGGGAAGAAAGTTATGTAATACACATCACATGAAATTCTTCATTTTTGGTGGTATTTGTAGTGCCCAAAGTTTGCTCCAATCACTTAATTGAGTTAATAACCTAGCTAGGAGAGCAGTCATAGACAAAGCAACATCGTAACCTGACTTCACAATGTAGTCACCACCACAGATCGAATGCCACACCAAATCATCTTCTAAATTTTCTTGACAAATTGGTAGTTTTAAATTTTTCTTCACATCCCTCGGAAGGAATAAATTGCACAATAAGAAATAGTTCCATTGATATGTATCATTGGAAAATAAATCTCGAACCAGTAGATTCCTGAATCCTGACAAAAATGGCAATGAAACATGAAAACCATCTTCACTGTATAGCCAAGGATCAGACAAAATATTAACACTGAAACTATTTCCAATTCGCCAATGCATGCCAGCACGGATGATAGGTTGAGCAGATAACAAACTTCTTCAAAAATGAAACTAGCATTATGCCCCAAATAGGTATTGACAAAGTCTCCCAAATGATAATATCTTGCTTTGAAATTTCGAGACATAAGAGAGTGTTGATCAACCTTTAAATTCCACCCTAGTCGGTTTTTTTGGTGTTAGCAGTTATGTTCTGAGACTGGTCACCTATTTCACTGGGGTCTTTGTCTCCCCAACCGGTTTCGTGGTGTCGATGGTTATGTTTCGAAATCAGTCACCTACCTCACTAGGGTCTTCATCTCCTCAACTGGTTTTGTGGTACCGAGGGTTATGTCCCGAGATCGATCATCTATCTCATTGAAGACTTCATCTCCCCAGCCGGTTTTGTAGTGCCGACGGTCATATTCCAAGACCAGTCACCTATCTTACTGGGGGCTTCAGTATCTGCTTAGGAATACTAGTAGGAGGGGAAAGATGACAATTTTATTCATGTCTTCCAAAAAATAGCAGTTGCATTGTATGCTTGTATGGGAAAGACCTCTTTAAATATTTAATGTTCTAAGTGTGAGGCTCCGAATTTCTTTGCAGGTCTTCAATTTGGTATACTCCAGGTTTGACTACCTTGTTGATTCTGAATGAGACTTCTCAGATTGGCACTAGCTTCCCCATAGCTGCTCTCTTTTCTCGTTGCTTTCAATCTCCTTAAGGCCAGATTCCCAACTTTCAAGTTCCTTTCATGGACTTTCTGGTTGTAATATCGAACTGCCTTTTGTTGATAAGCAGTTATTCTTATTTGTGCTTCATCTCTAATCTTTTCGAGGGCATCCAGATTGCTTCTTAATTTCTCGTCATTGGTACTCTCATCACTGAATTGAACTCAGTGAGTAGGGATTTGCAGCTCTATGGGGTCTATATCCTTTGTTCCAAACGCTAGCACGAATGGTGTCTCCCCTATTGGTGTTCAAGGTGTAGTCCGGAATGCCCATAGGATGCTATGTAGCTCGGTTGCCCAGTTCTTCTTAGCACCATCTAACCGCTTCTTTAGCCCTTGGAGGATAGCTCGGCTTGTCGCTTCAGTTTGTTCATTTGTCTTCGGGTGAGCCACTGAGGAGAACTTGTGCCATATGCCCATGTTCCTCGTGAAGTCTCTAAAATAGTTGCAGTTAAACTGCTTTCCATTGTTCGATATGAGCGTCTTGGATATCCCAAATCGGCATATAATGTTGCTCTAGATGAAGTCTATCAATTTTTGAGCTGTGATAGTGGGTACATTTTCTGCCTCAGACCACTTAGAAAAGTACTCCACGACCATTATCACGAATCTCTTATACCCCACAGTCTTGGGGAATGGGCTCAGGATGTCTATCCGGCTCAGGATGTCTATCCCCCATTATGAGAATGAACATGGGCTAGACATGCTTAATTGTGGTGTGGCCGGGCTATTGATAGCATTGGCAAACCTCTGGTAGATATCACATCCCTTGACAAACTCCCTAGCTTCTTTCTTGATTGTGGGCTAGTAATATCCCTGCCAAATCTTATTCACCAATGTGGTTGCCCCTTCATGAACTCCGCATACCCCTTAATGTATCTCTTGGATCACCCAAGCTACTTTTTCTGGGCCTACACATCTCAGCCACGGGCTGAATTTCCTTCTTTGATACAAGGTTCCCCTTACTGCTTGGTAATTGGCAGCTTTAGCTGCGATTTTTCAGGCTTTTGCTTTATCCTCGGGCAATTTTCCCGTTTCAAGGTATTCTAGATAAGGGGTCATCCAGCTTCACTCTTCATTCATATGCATGCCTTTCAAAGGTAGGGGTGTCAGTTGGCTGCAAATACACTTTGTTTGGAAGCTGCTCTAGTTCCTTCACAAATAACTTACTAAGCAAGTTTGCCTCTTCATTCTCTTACTGGGGTATTCTCTGATACTGGACAATGATCCCTTGTTCACTAAGTTTGGCCTTTAGAGTTCGTACTTGGACTAGGTACTTCTGCATAATGGAATCCTTCGCCTAATACACTCCTATTATTTAATTTACAATAAGTTGAGAATAACTGTTTATTCCAAGGTTGGTTGCCCCTACTCCCAAGGTTATCTGCATCCTGTTTATAAGAACCTCATATTCTACCATGTTGTTAGATGCTAGGAACCCGAAGTGTAGAGCGTAACACATGCTTAACTCATCTGGCCCTTTCAATAGAATTCCCACCCCGCTGCCTGCAGAACTTGATGCCCCATCTATAAATAGGTTCCATCTGAATTCATGCGGTTATTGATCCCCCTTCTTCTCTTTTACCAAGCTCGGTGACACTTCACTCTGTTCTTCTTTATCCGAGCTAAAAGAGCATTCAGCTATAAAGTCAGCTAAGACTTGGACCTTGATGGTCATCCGAGGCTGATAACTAAGGCAGTACAGGTTGATTTCCACAGACCAGACTAGCATTCGTCCTAAAGTCTCAGGCCTGTGTAAGATTTTCTTTAGGGGTAGGTCGGTCATTACTGCCCCTTCGTAGCCTTCCAGATACATTCTAAACTTCCTCACCGCCAACAACAAAGCGAATGCTAGCTTCTCAATATTCATGTACCTGACATCTGCGTCTCTGAGCACCTTACTAATATAGAAGATAGGCTTCTGGTTCCCTGCTTCTTCTCTCACCAACATGGCACTCACTACCTTCTCGAATGTCGCCAAATAAATTAACAGTTCCTCTCTGCCAAGGGGCTACTAAGCACATGCGAGGAGCTAAGGTACTTCTTGAGGTTTCTGAAGGCTTCTTAACAATCCTCTATCCATTTAAAGTTCGGGACCTTCCTCAGCTTCTTGAATAAAGGTAGGCATCTTTCTGCTGATTTGGACATGAATCTATTGAGTGCTACCACCTTTTCTGTAAGCCTCTGCACATACCTTACACAAATTGGCTCAGGCATTGCCAGTATTGCCTCTACTTTCTCTATGCTTGGCTCTATGACCCTTCCACTAATCATGTAGCCTAGAAATTTTCCTCTTCTGATGAAGAAAGCACACTTCACTAGGTTCAACCTCATTCTGTATCATTGCAATACCCTGAAAATCTCTTCCATGTCAGCCAAATGTTGCTGGAAGATCTGGCTTTTGACTACCATGTCGTCGACATAGACTCCACATTTTTCCCTATCTGATCCTTAAAGATCTTATTCATCAACTGCTGATATATTGCACCAGCATTTTTTAACCCGAAAGGCATAGCCCTGTAGTAGTGTGTCCCATCTTCTGTTATGGAGGAGGTCTTCTCTTCGTTCGACCTATCCATAGGGATCTAGTGATACCCTGACATAGCATCTAGGGATGATAAGTAATCAAACATGGTCATAAAGTTGACCATTTTATTAATATCTAGGAGGGGATAACAATATTTAGGGCAGATTTGATTTAAATCGATGAAATCCATACACATTCTATATTTTCCATTAGCCTTTTTCACTAACACAGGGTTGGCTAACCACTGTAAGTAAATTACTTCCCTAATAAACCTGGCCTCCTCTAACTTCTGCACCTCTTCTCTTGTGGCTTGCTGTTTCTCCTTCCCAAATACTCTTTTCTTCTGCTTCATCGATTTGGCCCTAGGGAGGAGTTCAGTTTGTGGGCCATCACCTTAGGATCAATCCCTAGCATATCTAAGGGCTTCCAGGTGAAGCTTGAGGCATGCCCCCTGATTAGAGCCATTGCAATCTCATTTTGGTTCTTTTTGAGGCTTCAGTTAATGCTAAAAACCTTGTCGCTTTCTTCCTCGGACAATGGGAAGGTCTTTAGCTTATCCACAGGTTCAGTCCTAGCCTCTTTCTTTTCATCCTGGACCTCTATAACCTTAGAATTTATCTCTTCTAGTTGGGTGCTTGGTTCCTCCACCGTGACCAAGTATATGGCTCAGGCCTCCTCCTATCTTCTCCAGACTACCCCCACCCCTGCCTCCGTTGGAAACTTCATGGTTAGGTACCGGATGCTGGTTACTACTTCAAAGTCATATAGCACCAGCCTAACCAAGATGGCGTTATAGCTCAAGGGTAGCTTCACCATAAGGAACACTTCATAGTGAGTTCGAGATAGAGGTGATTCTCCTAGGGTGAGGACCACTTTTACTTTCCCTTCTACTACCACTGGGGTTCCCCCTATCCCCTTTACTGGAGATTGGTCCTTCACCAGCTGTCCTTCAGGTATGTTCATCTGTTGAAAGACCCGATAAGGCAGTAGGTTCACCTTGTTGCCATTGTCCCTTTCGAATCCGAAAGTTATGGATGATGGCCTCTATGACCAAAGCATCATCATGAGGCATCTGCACCCCCTGGGCATCCTCCAGAGAAAAAGAGATGGTCACTGGGGAATGCTCCACAATCTGCATTACTTCGGCGCTGCTTCCCTCCCCGTTCCTACTTCTCTTCTTCTCTCTTCTACTCATATGGCCTCTCTTCCCTTCTACGATCATGTTGATGTTAGTGTATTTACCCTAGGCCATTATCTTGGACCTTTTTGTATGTTATTTTGGTTATTAATAAAAGAGGTTTTATTATCATTATTATTTGTTTGCATGTTACATAATAATGATTAACATCCCTGGTTACTTATTATTATATTGATAATAATAAAATATAACTAGTATGATTATTGATTGATAATCATGAGATATAATTCAATAATCATAGATACTTGTTAGAGAACAAAGTATTGGATGGACCTGCATTGAGATCACTACATGAGTTATTGTCATAAGTGAATCTCAAAGTAGTTATGTCTCAATCCTTTGACTTGAAATTTTCATAGTTTCCAACATAAGGATTGTTATGTTTTGACATAACCAAATATTGTCTTTAATCGGTCAATCATAAAGGTTATGGTTGAGCATAATAGAAATTATATAGAGGATATTGAACAATCAAGATAGAATTTGTCCCTCTCTTTGAGAGAGATATCTTCTGGACCCCTCGATAAGTGAGACTGAAAAATGCATGGTCGTACTCAAATGAATTGATAGTGTGATCAATATCATTTGATTTTATCAGTCTACTTAGAGAACGAGAAATCAAAAGTTTGAATATTATAAGTTTGAGAAATCAAAAGTTTAAATATTATAAGTTTGAGAAATCAAAAGTTTGAATATTATAAGTTTGATATTGACTATGACTTATATTCAAACTAGATATGGTGTGACAAAGGAAATAATACATGTTTTATTTATTAAGTTTTATCGGACTATCGATCCTCATATTAGTTGGGTAGTCATACTGTCTTGCTAAATGCCGCTTAGGATTTATAGGCCTTGTGGGACTGTACCTATTGCCAATTAATGTAAGCCTATTGAGTCACACACAAAAAAACGTTGTTGATGTGCTATGTCATATTAATGGGCTAAAAGCCCATTAGTATAATTAATAATAATAAAGATATTATTATTAATATTAATTATTATTATAAGATAATAATATTTAAAAGATCTGCAGTCTTTCTGTAACTGTTATACATAAAATATTTTTCGATTTTTCTTATCAAAACAAACTATCACGTAAGATATTTGAGTATCTGCGAGATTGTGATAGTTGGTTATGAGCACAACTCTTTCACGAAAAGAATTGTGGAAAAATAAAAGACTGAAAACAAATAAAAACCTCTTTTGTGAATTGTGGGAGTAACGTTTTTGGAGAAATCGTTTTAAGTTGCAGATTGGGGAGCACATAGTTTATCCATCTTGAGAGAGTTAGCACTCTAGAAGGATAAAAGACGTTCGTGTGGATACCATAGAGGGTGTTTATTTCAAAAGCAGCACCATCATTCCGGAATAGTATTTTCTCGTTGAGTTTAATAGGTTAGTCGCTTATCCTTCCTTTCAAAATAAACAAAACACTCGAATCCTATGAAGGAAACTAGAGATTTTTAATTTTTCCGCTGCTTGTTTTGGATTGCAGTAATCTCTGGATTTCCTAACAGTTAATTGTCTCACTGGAGCCGTCATTCACTAGTCCCCTTGTCTATTTCTAAGGCCTTTTCCTTGCTGCATTCTGCTGTGGTCTCTGGCCTTTCGATTTTTTCATGAAGTTCCTTAGGTGTCCTCTCTTAATGAGTCTATCTATCTCATTTATTAACTGGTAACAATCATTTGTATCATGGCCATGAGTCCGGTGGTATTGGTAATACTTATCCGGGTCCCTCATGTTTGCTTCTGCCTTCATCAGTTTGGACCACTATATAAAGTCCTTGTCTTGGACTGCCACAAGCACTTTGGCTCTAGACACATTCAGAGGGGTAATTATCTTGGAAATCCGGGGTTGATAGGGTCTCTGCTCCTTCCTCTTCTATCGGTGTCTGTTCAATGCTTCAGGCCCCCGATCCTGCCTCATTTCCTTTCTGTCTAGTCGCTTGTCCTCCCCAGCCTTCCCCTTGTCTCCTACTTCCTTGGCGAATCTGCTAGTGGTTAAGGCATCATAGGTGGCTTTCTGCATAACGATCTGAAGAACTCTGGGGAGGTGGTGTCCTTCTACATGACTTCCATGGCTCTTACCTCATCGAGCTCTGGTATTTGCAAAGCCTCTGAATTGAACTTGGCCATGTACTCCCTTAGGGACTCATTCCTCCTCTGCCCAACTGTCTCTAAATAGCTTATTTTCCTTTCAAACAATAAACTCGCTGATGAACACGCCGGCCAGGTCTATGAAGCTCTTAATACTTCCTGCTTCCAAACTATTAAACCACGCCCGGGCTGGTCCAGTGAGGGTGGTAGGAAAAACTTTGTACATCAGGACATCTAAGTGGGTCTGTAGATCCATAAATGTCTTATAGTTTAGGACGTGTTCTCGGGGGTTCCCCGTGCCACCATACGCGGCCATTGTCGACATCATGAATTTTTTTATAGATGTTTTCCTGTTGTACCCATCTCACAAATGGAGATGAGGTTAGTAGCAGAGGGCTACTGTTGTCTTGGGCCCCCAGCTCTGCTAATCATTGCTCCTTCAGCCTCTCCAGCTTTTGATCCACATCTACCTCTTCTCTCCTTGGCCTTTTCTCCAGGTGGTAGTTTCTCTCCAACTCTTCACTTTCTTACCTTTCTGCTGGCTTGAAAGAATAGCGTTCAGCTTGTCGTTCTCAATAAGCTCCCTTACTACTTGGCTTCTCGCTTTGGCCATAGGCTCATTCCTTCTGCTAGCTTCTCTATCTCCATTGCCCGTCCTCCTGCTGCTTTGCTGAGGGGCTTGGTGGTTTAGTGTTGGTTTGGGCTCATTAACGTGGAACCCTTCGGTTACTAATGGTATACTCAATGGGGTACTGAGTCCCCTTTATTTTAACATCTACCCTAGCCAACGAGCAGTGTTTTGGAGTTGGAGACCCATGTTTTGTAGCTCATGGTCAGATAGGGTGGTTTGAGGCATGGTCCCTGCTGAGTTTGGTGAAAGATTAAACAACACAGGTGGTTGATTCAGTGGGGCGGTAGGGCTAGAAAATGAGAACTATGGTCCTTCCTAAGCAGAGCTCAAATCATTTGGGGTGTTTTCGTTATGGTTTTCGCCGTGATTAACCATGCAGATCTCAGTGGGTATGGTGAGGGTGAGAACTCCGGTGATGAAAAGATTTCTTTCGTTTCCTACAGGCGGCACTAATTGATATCTTGAGATCCAGAAATAGATAGGCTAAAGGTATATTTTAGTAAGTTTAGTCGGTTTTTCTCTCCCTTGCTTCCTTTATTCCTTTTCCCTTTTGTCATCTATTGACGCATAACTATCGTCATGCGTTTGTACCCTCCTACCACAGCCACGTTAGTTGTACATACGGATGTACTGTATCCTTTTCCATAGTCAGATGGCCATTTAATTCCCTCCAGTTCCATATGAACACGATCCCGAATATATAGGGGATCTATTGTCCCACTAACCCATTAAGTCAGTTTGAGCTGGATCTCCCTACGATGGGCTCAAGTCCTGTTTTGTCTGGCCTATTTGTCCAAACTCAGGATCGCGCACTAGTGGATGGATCCGCGTAGCGAGTTTTGATGAGGTTATATTCTAGCCTTCCTACATAGACTTAGCTGTAGTCAGGGTATCCAAAACCCAATAGTTATCACGATGAACTAATTAATAGACTTTTTAAAATTTCTGAGACATTTTAATTTTTTTTTCAAAATTAAAATAAAAATTAATATTTCCTTTAAAATTATAGACATCAAATAGTAACTTTTTCTTATTATTAGTTTATTGACTTTTTGTAACGACCCGGAAACCGGACCGCTACCGGCGCTAGGATCCATATCGACTTAAGGTCGCCGGGACCCGTAGCAAGCCTAACATACATCCTGCATACCTGCTAAAACCCATACATGATCATACAAATACATAAAACTTTAAACTTTTTCTTTTATTTACCAAGCTAAAACTGTGCATGCACAAACTCATAATCATAAAACCCCACACTGGAGCCCTCATCAAATGCTCCAATGGAGTAACATATCATACATTAGCTTGGTTTACATAACATCATAAAACATTACATAGATCATGAACAAAAGAGATTCACTATAACTCTAGGGTCAAGCACAATTCTAATCCTCATAAACATAACTGAACAATACCTTACATCACAATATTACATTACATTATCTTTCATGTCCACTTCTAACTATTACATAAAACATGACTCCTTTACTCTTGCTGACTTCCTGGTCTATCTCGTACCTACAAACCTGAGGGTTAAGGGAATGGGGTGAGCTACTAGAGCCCAGTGAGCAGAATAGTAAAATATTATATTAAAATTCATGCTTTCATGAAATGCATCACATCACAAACAAATCACCTTAAGGATGAACTTGTCACCAATAGCCCTCTACATATCCAATAGTGCCAGGACGTAGAATGGGTCTCTGGTCTTTCCCTTACATAACATATTATAACATTCCAATATGCTAGGGACGTAGAATGGGTCTTCCTGGACTTTCTCTTACATAGTGCCAGGGACGTAGAATGGGTCTTCCTGGACTTCCATACCGTATCATCATCATATCATATCATTCCATATGAGGGCTAATGGATCATCCAATGTTCATCCACATCAACATCATATTATGCAATGCAACATATTCGTGAATTCTAATGCAAACAACCTAATATATCTCATGGCATTCGTGATGCATGAACATGCTCAAAATTTATTTATTTACTTTGCAATATAAAGAGTCATTCTACTCACCTCAGGCTAGCTCTGAACTGACTGAAAAGCAGCTATCTCACTGCTGGGGTCCTCGGTTCCTCGGGTCCGAACCTCTTGAAGATCGAGAGGGGAGGTGACCTAAACTTGGAGAAATGGAGGAAGAGAGCTCCGGGGTCTCCAAGCTTCAAATCTTGATCTTAGCTCCAAAAATCTTCAAAACCAAGTTAAATAACTCATAAAAACATGAGAGACTTGAAGGAAGAACACAAGATTGACAAGGGAGGATGGAGACTCACCTTGACCGAAAATGGGGAGAGAAAACTCGCCCATTTCGGACAGGGGATCCCATTATAGGTGGCTGGCCAGGCCACTTTCGGGGGCCTAACGTGCTTCCGCATGCATCCCATGTTCGGCGGCCGAACATGAGGTTCGGCGGCCGAACCTAGGCCCTTCCTTCATTCTCTTTCTTTCTTTTCTTTAAAACTTTAACTCAATTCCTTTCTTCATAAAAACCATGAAATACATGAAAACATTTTATAAAAACATGATTTTACCCTTCTAGAGGTTTCCGACATCCAAAATTCCACCGGACAGTAGGAATTCCGATACCGGAGTCTAGCCGGGTATTACATTCTCCCCCCCTTAAGAACATTCGTCCTCGAATGTTCCTCAAACTAGCACATGCATAACATAGCATAAAATATAAACATACATACAAAACACATAACACTCACCTTAGAAGAGATGAGGATATTGCTGGAGCATAGACTCCCGTGTCTCCCATGTACATTCCTCAACGTTGTGGTGATTCCAAAGGACTTTCACCATCGGGATTTCCTTGTTCCTCAACTTTCTGATCTGCGTGTCCAAGATCCGCACTGGCTGCTCAACATAGGTGAAATCTCCTAGGATCTCCACATCAGGCTCACTAAGAACCTTGCCCGGATCTGACACAAATTTCTGTAACATAGAAACATGGAAAACCGGATGGATTCTCTCCATAGAAGCAGGTAAGTCCAACTTATACGATACATTCCCGATCTTTTGCAAGATTTCAAAGGGTTTGATGTACCGTGGAGCTAGCTTACCTTTCTTCCCAAAACGAATCACCCCTTTCATAGGAGACACCTTGAGCAATACCAAATCTCCCTCCTGAAACTCTACTTGCTTCCTGTGGACATCTGCATAGCTTTTCTGCCGACTCACAGCAGTCTTGATCCTTTCTCTGATGATGAGCACTACTCTGCTGGTGATCTTTACTAGCTCAGGCCCTGCTAAGGCCCTTTCTCCAACTTCTTCCCAGCAAACAGGTGACCTGCACTTTCTCCCATAAAAAGCTTCATAAGGAGCCATCCCGATGCTAGCATGATAGCTATTATTGTAGGCAAACTCCACCAAGGGTAGATGCTGCCTCCAAGAATCGCCAAAATCTAGCACACACATCCTGAGCATATCTTCAATTGTCTGGATGGTCCTCTCTGATTTTTCGTCAGTCTGTGGGTGGAAAGCAGTGCTGAAATCTAACCTGGTACCCATAGCATTTTGCAGACTCTGCCAAAACCTGGAGGTGAACTGGGGTCCTCTATCAGACACTATTGAAACAGGAGCCCCATGCAACCTGACCACTTCATCGACAAATACCTGCGCCAATTTATCCACAGAGTAGCCATTCCTAACAGGGATGAAGTGAGCAGATTTGGTCAGTTTGTCCACAATCACCCATATGGAGTCTAATCTGTTGGATGTTGCCGGTAACCCCACCACGAAATCCATAGCTATATTCTCCCATTTCCACTCTGGAATCGGCAGTGGGTTAAGCATTCCAGCCGGCTTCTGATGTTCCAGCTTCACCCTCTGACATACCTCGCAGGCTGACACAAACTGTGCCACTTCTCTTTTCATAGCTGGCCACCAATACACTCTTTTCAAATCTTGATACATTTTGGTGGCTCCAGGGTGAACACTGTATCTGGCATTATGAGCTTCCCTCATAATGTCTCCTTTCAGACCCATATCATACGGTACACACAATCTATTCCCATAGCGGAGGATCCCTTTGCTGTCAAATCTGAACTCTTCACTCTTGCCTGACTGAACAGTCCTGGCAATATTTACTAACTCTGGGTCCTCATGTTGTTTCTGAGCCACCTGCTCCAGAAACACAGGTGTCACTCTCATCTGGGCTATCAAAGCACCTGTACCAGACAACTCTAACTGTAGACCTTCATTAATGAGCTTATGAAACTCTCTCACCACCGGTCTCCTCTCTGCTGTGATATGGGACAAACTGCCAAGTGATTTCCGGCTTCGGACATCTGCCACAATATTCGCCTTACCCGGATGATACTGAATCTTACAATCATAGTCACTAAGCAGTTCCACCCATCTTCTCTGTCTCAGGTTCAACTCTCTCTGACTCAGGATGTACTGCAGGCTTTTATGATCTGTGAAAATCTCACATTTAACTCCATAAAGGTAATGCCTCCACATCTTGAGTGCAAAGATCACAGCTGCCATCTCTAGGTCATGTGTGGAATAATTCAACTCGTGCTTCTTCAGCTGTCTAGAAGCATAAGCAATCACCCTTTCATTCTGCATTAACACACAACCCAGTCCCACACGGGACGCATCACAATACACTGTGAAGTCCTCATTACTGATAGGCAGAGCTAACACCGGTGCTGAAGTTAACCTCCTTCTTAGCTCTTGAAAACTCTCTTCACACTGGTCAGTCCACATAAACTTCTGATTCTTTTTGGTTAATCTGGCCATAGGAGCGGCAATTTTTGAAAAGTCCTGCACGAACCTCCTGTAGTAACTTGCCAAACCCAAAAAGCTCTTGATTTCTGTTACTGTAGTGGGTCTAGGCCAGTTTGCTACAGCTTCCACCTTCTTGGGGTCCACTTCAATTCCGTTTTCTAATACAACATGCCCCAAGAATGAGATGCTCCTCAACCAGAATTCACACTTGGAGAACTTGGCATACAAGCCGTGCTCCCTAAGGGTCTGCAAAACTAACCTCAGATGATGGGCATGCTCCTCTGCATTTCTGGAATACACTAAGATATCATCAATGAAGACAATAACAAAGTGATCCAGATACTGGCTAAACACTCTGTTCATGAGATCCATGAATACTGCAGGGGCATTGGTCAGCCCAAACGGCATTACTAAGAACTCATAATGCCCATATCTGGTCCTGAAAGCCGTCTTCGGCACATCTTCTTCTCTTATCCTCAGCTGGTGGTACCCGGATCTCAGATCTATCTTGGAGAAACAACCTGCTCCTGCTAGCTGGTCGAATAGATCGTCGATCCTAGGTAATGGGTACTTATTCTTGGTAGTGACTTTGTTCAACTGCCTGTGGTCGATACAAAGTCTCAAGGATCCATCCTTCTTCTTCACAAACAGCATTGGAACACCCCAAGGTGAGGTACTCGGTCGGATGAAACCCTTGTCTACCAACTCTTGCAACTGCTCCTTTAGCTCTTTCAACTCTGCAGGTGCCATCCTGTAGGGAGGGATAGAGATGGGTCTGGTTCCAGGCATCAATTCTATTTCAAACTCTATCTCCCTAGCAGGTGGTAGTCCTGAAAGCTCGTCTGGGAAAACATCTGGAAACTTTCTGACCACGGGCACTGAGGCGGGCTCCCTAACCTGACTATCCAGCTCTCTCACATGAGCTAGAAACCCCTGACAACCTCTCCTGAGTAACCTACGAGCCTGTAGGGCTGATATCAGACCTCTAGCCGTACCCCTCATGTCTCCTCTAAAGACAACCTCTGACCCATCCTGATCTCTGAACCTGACTACCTTGTCTCTGCAGTCCAAGGTAGCCCCATGAGCAGATAGCCAATCCATCCCTAGAATGACATCAAAATCCGTCAAGTCTAGAACCACAAGGTCGGCTGGAAGGCATCTACTCTCCACAAACACTAGACTATACCGGCAGACTGACTCTGCCACTGATGGATCACACTTAGGTCCACTGACCCAGAGGGGACACTCTAACCTAGAGACCATCAAACCCAACCTCTCAACGGCTCTCAGAGCAATAAAAGAATGAGAGCACCAGGGTCCATCAAGGCATAAACATCCAAACAACCAATGATGAGATTACCTGACACCACGGTGTTTGATGCATTTGCCTCCTGCTGTGTCATCGTGAAGATCCGAACTGGAGCTGATGGACCTTCACCCCTGAAACCCGCTGAAGAAGAGGCTGCCCCTTTGCCTCTGCCTCTGCCACTGCCTTGAGTCACGGCTGGAGCTATTGGCTGAGCCACACTACCAGAAGCTGTCTGCTGGGACTGTGCTATATAAGCTGCTCTAGGACACTCCCGAGCCATGTGTCCCTCCTGCCCACATCTGAAGCAGGCCGTCGTCCCATATCGACATACTCCCTTGTGTGGCTTACCACACCTCATACATACTGCACTATCTACACCTGAGCTCGAGCCACTTCCTAATCCCAAACCTGACTTTATCTTATTCCAAAACTTGTTCTTCTTTGACTTCTTAGTGGTATTAGCCCACTTTTTACTGCTTGATGCTGCTGCACTCAAAGAAGAAGGGTCTAACTTTCTCCCACCTGGGGTCTTGGTATCAGAAGGCTGTGCCACTAATTACTTAACTGTCCCCTGAATGATGGCACTGGCCTCCATTTTCTGGGTCATATCCACTATGGCATGGAAGCTCTCCCTTTCTGCTGATTGGATTAAGGAGGAATACCTGGAATGAAGCCTCATGATATACCTCCTAGCCTTCTTCTAGTCTGTGTCAAAGGTTTGCCCTGCAAATGGCAACAGCTCCAAGAATCTATCAGTGTACTCATCTACACTCATTTCCACCATCTGTCTTAGCTGCTCAAACTCGATCAGCTTCAACTCCCTTGAGCTATCAGGGAAAGCCCATCCTGCAAACTCATTAGCAAACTCTTCCTATGATAGACTATCCAACCTCGGGTTCACATAATTTTTAAACCACTCTCGGAGCTTCTTACACTTTAGTATGAACCCAGCCATCTGAATGGCTCTACTGTCATCTGCTCCTAACTCATCTATAACCATCTTTACCATCTTGAGATACTCGAACGGATCATCACCTGTTTCATATTTGGGAGCATCCAACTTCAGGTAGTCTGTCATCTTGACCTTGCTCCCTCTAGATGAGCTAGGTTTAGGTGTTTGGACTTTTGGGATTATAGGTTCTGCTGGTGGTGGAGGAGGTGCAACATCCCCTGGATTAGGGTTTGTTGTACCTGGATAGAAGGATGGGGGTGGGTACATAGGGTACTGTGGGTATGGTGGGTAGAAAGGTGGGTACGGTATGTAAGAAGGATAAGGGTTAAAACTGAGATAATCTGATGTACCTCCCATCGAATACCGGAGATTCTGTGAAAAGGGTGGGTATTGGGGTGGTTGAACAAACCCCGAGGCCTGAGTGCTTCCTTAAGACTCTCCCATGCCCTCTTCAGACATGCTCACACCAAGACTACCATCCCTCCTCTGATCCACATCCATAGCATCCCCCATATCTTCTGACATTCCACCCTGAACTGTTCCTCTTCTACTCATATCAAAAGACCTTCTAGGGTCCCTTGACACTCTCTCCCTACTAGACCTGCAGGACATTGCCCTAGGCAAAGTAGGAGGATGGGTATCCGTGCCCTCACTTTCCGGTGGGACTCCAGTCAATCGTGCAGATCGACGAGTTCCTCTCATCTTGCTTACTGAAAAACAGCACACATCACATAAAACATTAGCATCAAATGGTTCATGTGGAAACACATGAACCCGCATCACATGCATCACATACATAGCATATCATCATTTATGCACATGCATATCATCATGGCATTTCACATCATTATTCAAGACAGGACTCTATATCCTATCCTAGTGGACATAATTTTTCCTATTGTGCTTGCCCTTCTATAACGTCCATGAGCCCAACACAATATAGGTCCGACCATATGAACCTAGGGTTCTGATACCAATCTGTAACGATCCGGAAACCGGACCGCTACCGGCACTAGGATCCAGATTGACTTAAGGTCGCCGGGACCGGTAGCAAGCCTAACATACATCCTGTATACCTGCTAAAACCCATACATTATCATACAAATACATAAAACTTTAAACTTTTTCTTTCATTTACCAAGCTAAAACTGTGCATGCACAAACTCATAATCATAAAACCCCACACTGGAGCCCTCATCAAATGCTCCAATGGGGTAACATATCATACATTAGCTTGGTTTACATAACATCATAAAACATTACATAGATCATGAACAAAAGGGATTTACTATAACTCTAGGGTCAAGCACAATTCTAATCCTCATAAACATAACTGAACAATACCTTACATCACAATATTACATTACATTATCTTTCATGTCCACTTCTAACTATTATATAAAATATGACTCCTTTACTCTTGCTGACTTCCTGGTCTATCCCGTACCTGCAAACCTGGGGGTTAAGGGAATGGGGTGAGCTACTAGAGCCCAGTGAGCAGAATAGTAAAACATTGTATTAAAATTCATGCTTTCATGAAATGCATCACATCACAAATAAATCACCTTAAGGATGAACTTGTCACCAATAGCCCTCTACATATCCAATAGTGCCAGGACGTAGAATGGGTCTCTGGTCTTTCCCTTACATAACATATCATAACATTCCAATATGCCAGGGACGTAGAATGGGTCTTCCTGGACTTTCTCTTACATAGTGCCAGGGACGTAGAATGAGTCTTCCTGGACTTCCATACCGTATCATCATCATATCATATCATTCCATATGAGGGCTAATGGATCATCCAATGTTCATCCACATCAACATCATATTATGCAATGCAACATATTTGTGAATTCTAATGCAAACAACCTAATATATCTCATGGCATTCGTGATGCATGAACATGCTCAAAATTTATTTATTTACTTTGCAACATAAAGAGTCATTCTACTCACCTCAAGCTAGCTCTGAACTGACTGAAAAGCAGCTATCTCACTGCTGGGGTCCTCGGTTCCTCGGGTCCGAACCTCTTGAAGATCGAGAGGGGAGGCGACCTAAACTTGGAGAAATGGAGGAAGAGAGCTCCAGGGTCTCCAAGCTTTAAATCTTGATCTTAGCTCCAAAAATCTTTAAAACCAAGTTAAATAACTCGTAAAAACATGAGAGACTTGAAGGAAGAACACAAGATCGACAAGGGAGGACGGAGACTCACCTTGGCCGGAAATGGGGAGAGAAAACTCGCCCATTTCGGGCAGGGGACCCCTTTATAGGTGGCTGGTCAGACCACTTTCGGAGGTCTAACGTGCCTCCGCATACATCCCATGTTCGGCGGCCGAACCTGGACCCTTCCTTCATTCTCTTTCTTTCTTTTCTTTAAAACTTTAACTCAATTCCTTTCTTCATAAAAACCATAAAATACATGAAAACATTTTATAAAAACATGATTTTACCCTTCTAGAGGTTTCCGACATCCGAGATTCCACCGGACGGTAGGAATTCCGATATCGGAGTCTAGCCGGGTATTACACTTTTGATGATAAAATTATGCAAAAATTTGAGTTATGTGATATATGTGAAATGCAATTATAGTGCTATATTACCTTATATTACTATTAAAAAATCATTTTAGTCACACTTTTAAGATGGTTAACTGTGTTATATAATATTTTCAAAACTCAAAATAATTTAATTTTTTTTAATAAAGTTGAGCTATATATATGCCAACTGATTCAAAAAATTCAATATTTGTGCATATTTGCATTTTAATTTTAATTTTTTAATTTTAATTTAATTAGTCTAATTTTTATATTTTAGTGTAATTTTAATCGATTTATAAATTTTTAAATTTAATAATCTGGTAATTTAATAGTATGGTTAGCATGCCACGTGTATTATTATTATTATTATTATTATTATTATTATTATTATTATTATTATTATTATTATTATTATTATTATTATTATTATTATTAAATTGATCAATTAATTAAAAAAATACCTAATATTTATATTATTTTGCATTTTAATGTAAACGTTTAAATTTTAAATAATATTTATATTTAAATATAATTTTGGTCAATTTTTAAAATTAAAATTAAAAATAAAGAATTTAATTATTAAATAAATATTTCACATCTTTAATGGTAATAAATTATTTTATAATAATAATTATAAATATTTTATAATATACATATTATTTAATTTAAAATAATAGCATATATAAAATTATTAAAAATAGTATTACTATTATAAAATTTTCATAATTATTAATATAAAAATAAAATCTATTTGTTGTTGAAATATTTTACAGTTAAATTATTATTATTTTTAAAATTAAATATATTATTTAACTATAATTCAATATAAATTAATATTTTTTATATATAAAATTATTTTATATTTAAAAAATAATAAAATATTTAGTATTTTATCTGAACTCTTATATTTTAATTTTTAAAAATTGAGTAAAATTATATTAAAATGTAAATGTTGAACCAATTAATTTAAAATTTAAATATTTAGATTAAAATATAAAATAATATAAATGAAAAGTCTTCTTCAATCATTTAATAATTAATTTATATAAAAATTAATAATAATATTACATGTGGTATCACAAAAATGCAACCTAAACTATTAAAATGTTACATAAATTATTAAAATTTAATAATTTATAAATTAACTAAAATTATAATAAAATATAAAAATTAAACTAATTAAATTAAAATTAAAAAATTAAAATTAAAATATAAATACACATAAATATTTTACTTTTTGGATAAGGCCTATCTATCTATCTATCTATATATAATTAGCCGACGTAAATCACATGGGTGCTTGTTGCGAATCTGATCACCGCGCTTGTTTTCGGTCTCAAAGTTCGGAACATGCTATCATAACTAGAGCTCTGAATTGCCTTCAACAAATTGTAGTAAGCTAATTTGGCTTCACTCTTCCTATTTGGTTTTTTTCCCATTTTATCATTTATTTTGTTGTTTAGCAATGTCAGACTCCAACCTTATCATTATAAATTTACCTTAATTTTTATTTACCATTTGGAATTTGTTGGTATTTTGCATCTTCTCAAAAAGTATTTAAAAATTTCTAATTTTTGTATTATTTCAAATTTTTCAAAATTTATAAAAATTTTCATTCAAATGTCAAATTGATTTTAAGAGGATGGATTTATTTTTTCAATTAATGTAGATTAAAGCTAAATTTAATATTCTATAATTTTAAAATTAAGTTTAGTGTTATTGAATTAAAATTTATGGATAAAATGGTTTATTTTTTTTAATCAATAAAAAAAATTATATCATAATTTTTTGAAATTTAATAAAAATCATAATTTAATGGATGCGAATTTTTAAAAAGAAACTAATTAATATATGATATTTCTTTCTATTAATAGAATGATTAATATAATTGTTCGTTAAATTTATGTTAGCATAAATTGAAAAGGCTAATTTAAATTTAAACATATATGATTAAATTATTATAAAAATTGTAAAATACTTGACTAAGTTTTTATAGTAAAATACTAAATTTTAATAAAAATTATTTTATTATTAAAACGAAATATGAGAAATTAAATTGTTGTAGTATAAGTTAGCTTTGTTAATTTTTTTTTATATAAATTAACCAGAAAATTATAACAACACTATTTGAATTAAAATAAAATATTATCAAAATATTTAATCATTTGAATTAAAATTTTGGATTAATTTACACAAAAACACAAATATTTGAAATTTTTATATCAATATACTTATTTTCTCATTTGGCATACTGTCTCTAAATAAAAAAGATACATGTTATGCCATGTCATCATAAATATAAATTTTTTCACTTTAATTTTGAATTTAAATAAAATCACCTTAGCCATGATTATAACGTAATATCTTCTATATAAAAATACAATCGATTCGGCTCATAATTAGATTTTTTTTCTTCAAGATATGGTGATAAATAAAAAGTTTTGTTAAAAATATGAATTTGTTTGACTATTAAATTTTAAGGAATTTTTTGTTTAATTAAAATTTAAAATACAATATTAATAATACTCTATTAAATTAATTAAAATTATGGTAATGATTTTTATTTGTTACAAAAAAATTCAATCAATTGTTGCTCTGTTTTAACAACGACAAAAACAGACAATAGATATAACAGATGTTAAATCATTATCATTAATTTTTAGATATCGTCTAAGTATATGCAAAAATAATTTAAAGTGGTTATTTAGAATGTATTATATAGTGGTGTTGTATACAATAATAGCTTCAATTTATAGTTTTTCTGCAAGCAAAGATGACACATAACAATTAGTTTTAGATTTTATGGTAGATTTGGACCGATTCTAATTTTTAGTGCCGATGGAAACTCACGATAACTTTTCGAAAAAGAAATTTCGAGACGCATTACTTTTAAAAGTGTGATGAGAGCTAAAGGTCTGTCACAAAGTTCGAAGCGAAAATTCTACCGTTTAGGGGATTAATTTTGTATTTTAATTCTTTTTTTAAATATTTTTGTAATTTTACATATTAGGTTTTTTTCTATTATAAATAGTTTTTCCTTAACTATTTAAGATTTACTTTTCAATCTTTCAAAAATTTCAATCAGACGGCTTTTAGTCTCTCATTTCTATTATTTTATCTTAACCAAACGTTATTGGTTAAAATTTCTAACGGAATCTAATCAATCATATATCAGGAGAAGGCATATGGTTTTATCCTGTCCATGATCTGAATGCTAAGTTCTCATTGTCTAGAAAGAAAGTTTTATCGTTACCCTCTGAGGAAGATAATTGATTTTCTTTTGATAGCTTTGATTGGTGATCGAAATTGACCGTGAATGTCATATTTTTTGAGCTTCATCATTAGTTTCAATAATGATGTTATGCCATTAATTTGTTTAGTTTGTTATAATGTGTTTCATGTAATTCATCACAATTTTTTTCCTTTAATTCAATAATGAAATTACACATAGTTTAAAAAAAAAGAATTATATTTGACGTAATTTTTGATAAGATTGGAACTTTAAAAGTAGTTATTACATTTTAAAGAAGATAAAATGATTTCGATAGAGAATAAGATGAAAAATGTAGAAGACACGTCGATAAAGAGAAGGAAAAAGAACACCTGAGTTGAAAGAATATTTCTCCTAATATAGAAATTGCAAGTTAAAAAGTTTATTAGGAAAGCTTTTGATAGGAGAGTTAATTAGGGCAGTTTAATTGTATTGTACATCTTTGCCTTTGTAGTGCTTAGTCTATCAAAGGAAAAGGACAATGGCATAATGTATTTAGGCTAATGTTTTGAAAAGGACAATTGATGTAGATGGTAAAGTTTGATACATATATCAATTTTACTTTATTGAGGTATTGAGATACATTTTGCTAAAATTTTGAACAGACATTATTGAGAAGACAAAAAAATATACAAAAAATATTGCCATAATAACTAAGCCGAAAAAAAAGTTTTTCTTTGTTGAAAAAAATTTATCTAAATAGGATGTACATGGACCTATAATGTAAATATATGGAGTTCCATATGGGTCCATCCTTATTTTACATTATGAATCTATATGAACCTAGTTATTATCTCCACAACTTGCATTGTGTTTATTAGAAATAAAGATCTCCAATAAAAAAATATCCATTTATATCTAATTATTTCATCCGTCTCATAATTTTTATTTATTTTTTTAATTATCCCAAAATTATTGTCTACTTTCCTTTTTTACACTATAATAATATTAAATTTACTATTATAATCTTATTTAATTTGATTTTATTTAAAAAAAAACTCTCAAAACATCTATTAGTATTTAATAAAATTCATCTATTAGTATTTAATAAAATTTAACTTTTTAATATGAGTATAATTGGAAAGTTAATAACAAAATTTATCTTTTTTAATATGTATGAAAAAGTAAAGTGGACAAAAATTATGAGACGGAGTGAGTAATAGCTAAAACCAAAATAATCCAACAAAAAATTATCCATTGACATCCAATTCAAAAGACATTATATCTCAATCAATAAATATACATCAAGCTTGGAAAATCTATGGAATGTTGCTTGTCTTCTTGATGGTATACTTCCTAATTAGTAATTTTGCTCTTATTATTTGAAAATAAAGTTTGGACAGGTTCTATATTTATAAATCTTTCTCTTGGCGTGAATGTCAGTTGTAGACATTAAGTTATTTCACTATTTGAAAGTTAAAGAAATAAATAGGACAAAATTAAAATTAAGAAAATAAAATGATTTTTTATGAAAAAAATAAGAGAGCCAATTATATATTTTACTTTGTTTAAATAACACAGACAAATAACAGTGTATTAGAGTTGCCTGCATATCTTTGCATAGTCATTTTCAGAGGATTCAGATACTAATACTCCAAAGCTTTTTCTGACTAATTTAAAATAATAAATATTAAGTTAGATAGTAAGTAATGCAGAATATATCTTTGTACAATAATAATCAAAATATACAAATCTCTTATCCTTTGGATTTTATGTTCTATAGGCTTATCTTTGTGCCAATTGTAGTAGTGAAGTCGTTATATTACATAATAGTATTATTTAGACTCTATGATGATAATATTAGCCCAAGAGCAAATAAAATTATATTTGTCATACACAAGTGCAGAACTATCCAAAATATGACTGCATAAGGAGTTTTAACCAATAATATTTGATTAGGACGAAATTTAAAAAACGAAAGGCAAAAAATAAAATTTCTTATTAAATTCTCAAAAATTGAAAAGTGTCTTAAATAGTTAAGAAAAGCCGAAAGAGCTATTTATAATAAAGAAAATCCTAATATGAAAAATTATGAAAAAATTAAAAAAAATACAAAATACAAAATTGACTCCTTAACAATGGAATTTCGCCTCGAATTTTGTGACAGGCTTATGGTTCTTGTCACACTTTTGAAAGTTGTGCATCTCGAAATTCTCTTTTTGAAAAGCTATTATGGGCCTCCAACGAACGTCGACAGCAGAAATTAGGTCCGGTCTAAGTCTGCCATAAAATCCAAAACTAATTACTCTGCATCATTCCCTTCCACTTGTAAAGAACTCAACCTTGAGTTGTCATCAGCAGGATAGTACTAAAATAGATTTTCCACGTTAAACATCTTAAAAATTTTCATATAACCTGGGAGGTCAAGAGCATAAGCATTGTCATTAATCTTTTGAACAATCCGAAATGGACCAATCTTCTTTGGATCAAGCTTTTTCTGTCCTCCACCATGTTTTTTTCGCAGATACACCATAACTTGATCACCGATATTGAAGGACTTGAAACGCCTATGTTTATCAGCTGCAACTTTATACTTTTCATTAGCTTCCGTAAGGCATTGTTGTATCTGTTTGAAAACGTCCACATGCTGATTTTCCAAGTTGTTTGCTGCAATATTGTTATGAAAACCTGTAGGAAGGCAATAAGATCAACTGTATGTACTGAAATTTTTCTTTACATAACTACAAAAGGTGATATCTTCGTAGAGTTGTAAACAGAACTATTATAAGCAAATTCTGCTTGGACAAGACTAAGATCCCAAGTAGTTTTTTATCACTGCAAATGCAATGCAGAAGATTACCAAGAGTGTGGTTCACCACTTCAATTTGACCATCAATTTGAGGATAAGTAGCACTACTGTATCAAAATTCAGTCCCAAAATGCTTTCATAAAGTCACCCAAAAGTAAGCTAGAAATTTCACATCTCTATCAGAAGTAATGGTCTTAGGAATGCCATGTGAACGAATAACCTACTGGAAAAATAGTTTTGCAATATGAGAAGCATCATTAGTTTTCTTACAAGGAATAAAATGAGCCATTTTGAAGAACCTGTTAATGACAAGAAAAATAGAATCAGATCGATGTTGAGTACGTGGAAGACCAAAAATAAAATCTATAGTCAAGTCCTCCCAAAGGTATTCTGGAATGGGTAATGGAGTATATAAGCTCGTATTCTGGGTATGATCTTTCTGAGTTTGATAAACTGGGCACCCCTGTACCATCCCACTTATATCCTTTTCAGTTGTGGCCAATACAAATGCTCCTCTGAACTAGCAATAGTCTTGCCACGCCCCAAATGACCACTCAAACATCCACCATGGACCTCTCGAATAAATTTTTCCCTTAGAGAAGAACAAGGAATGCATAATCTATTCTCCTTAAAAAAAAAAATCTATCATGTATTAAGAACCCATCAGCAGGCTAACGAGCCTGGACCTTTGCCCATATATCATCAAAATCATCATTTACAACATATATATCCTTCAGAAATTCAAAACCTATGACCTCCTGACGAACTGTAATCAACAAAGTAGCCCTCTTACTCAAAACGTCTTCTACCTTATTACTATAGTCAGCCTTATGTTTTATGACATAATGAAAAGCTTCAAAATAAGCTGCCCATCTTATTCACATATTTTTTAGTCTTAAAGTGAATCAAAGATTGATGATCTGTGTGAATAATGAACTCCCACCCCATCAGATACTGTTCTCAAGTTTTAAAGGCCTAGAATACTACATATAATTCCTGCTCATAAGTTGACCACTTCTTCCTAGTATCATTCAATTTCACACTAAAGAAGGTAATAGGCCTATTAGACTACGATAACGCTCTGCCAATCCCAACTCCATAAGCATCACATTCAATCTCAAACAGTTTATAAAAATCAGGTAGAGAAAGAATGAGAGCAAAAGTAAGCTTATATTTAATCTCCTTAAAGCTTTTGTTAGCAGAATCAGTCCAAATAAATTTTTGTACTCCCTCTTTCTTCAAACAATCTATTATAGGGGCAACGATGCTACAAAAATTTTTGATAAGTTGCCGATAGAAAGTAATAAGTCCATGAAAGTTATGAACTTTTGAAATATTTTTGGAAATGGGCCAGTTCCTTATTGTTTTTACCTTCTTCTCATCAACATATATCCCTTCTGTACTAACAATAAATCCAAGAAATAGAACACACTCCGTCATATAAATGTATTTTTTTAAATTAATATCTAGCTCGTTTTCTTGCAAGGCTGCCATGATTTGACGGAGGTGCTATAAATGTTCTTCTTCACTGTGAATAAAAATAAAGATGTCATCAAAATAAACAACCACATATTTGCATAAGAAAAGACACAGAACCTAGTTCATAAGTAGCATTAATGTGCTAGATGTATTCATCAAATCAAACGACATAACTAGCCACTCGTACAATCTTTCCTTAGTTTTAAAGGCTGTCTTCCATTCATCTGCCTCCTTAATTCGAATTTGGTGATAGCCATTTTTAAGGTCGATCTTAGAGAAGTCAGGATGTCATCTAGGCGAGGAATAAGAAATCAATACTGAATCGTAATCCTATTGATGGCTCTGCTATCTACACACATTCTCCAAGTTCTATCTTTCTTTGGAACCAATAAGGCAGAGACTCTGCAAGGGCTAATGATCTCTCGAATGTGCCCCTTCTTCAATAACTCTTCAACCTATTCTTGAAGGATTTCACTCTCCTCTGGGCTCACCTTGTAATGAGGCTGATTCAGTAATTTGGATCTAAGAATGAGGTCAATCTGATGTTAAATATCCCGCAAAGGTGGAAGCTTTGAAGGCTCCTCCACAACCCTAGTAAACTCCTCCAATAGTTCTTTGACGGTGGTGGTAAAGATGGTGCATCATCTACTTCTCCTTTTGTTTTCACAAATAAAGCTAGTGTGCCTCTAGATTTCTCAACTGTGCCTGATAGCCTTTGTACTCCCGTACAAACAGCAACAACAATTTTTCCTTCCACTTTAAAATATTTTGCAGAACCAGAAGGCAAAATAGTAATCTTCTTCTGATTCTATATAAACATGGATGAGTTCTCCTTCCCTTTATGCAATGCATCAACATCAAACTGCCAAGGACGACCTAACAAAAATCCACTGTAATCCATATCCACGACTTCACAATTAATAGATTCAGTGTAAGATTTACCGATCGAAATAGACACACTACAGATTCTATTGACTTTAATTGTCGGACCTTCTTTAATCCACCCAACTTTGTATGGTGAAGGGCGAGGCTGTGTGGGCAACTGCAGTTTCTCCACCAATTGCTTGGCTATTAGATTCTCACAATCGCAACTATCTATAATTAGCCTACAAATTGCTTGTCCCACTTGACACTTTGCCTAGAAAATCTTCCTCCTTTGCATTTCATCCTTCTGTTTTGTCGAGCATAAAATTTTCTTCACCATATATGTGACCTCTCCATCTTCAGAACCAGCAATAGACCCATCATCGTCATCCACTTCCTCCTCATATTCAACCACCTCTTCAACCACATTAACCTGTCGATGATCATTATTAACTCTCCTACATTATGGACAATTATTCGATGGATGTCCAAGTTGCCTATAGCCATAACATATGTCTTCGGTTGGTTTCTGATAAGAATTGGTATTGCCTCCTTTATCTGTTGTATTAATGACTGCCTTTCCCTTACTGTCTCTCTTTTATTCTACAGTATTCTGATGATTACTAGAATTTATAGCCCTGGAAGGTTATCCACTGTAATTATCTCTATACTGCTGAGTTCCTGTCGAACTAAAATTTTTGTAATTAAAATTTCGATTAGACTGATGTTGAGACTGCTATTCTCTTCTGCTCTTTTCGCCATCTCAATGGCATCTACCAAAGTGAAAATCACAGCTATTCCCATCATATAATGAATTTCATGATTCAGTCCTCTCTGATAATGAGCAACCTACTGGGCTTTGTTCTCACAGTTATCACACCTCGCTTGCAACTGCAAAAACTCTTTTGTGTATTCATCCACCCTTTGACTCCTTAGATATAGTTATGATACTGGTTATACAAAAACTGAGTGTCATCACTGGGCAAGAACCGTTTTTCAATCATTTGCTTCATCAACAGCCAGTTTCATATAGGTTCTAGCCTCTTGCGACAGCATTCATTTTGAATAGAATTTCACCATGCTACTGTTGCATCACCTTTTAATTTATAAGCCACAATCAAAACTTTTCAATCCTCCTCTACATTTACAACTTTGAAAAACCGATCAACCTCCGGTAATCAATCAAGGACAGATTCTATATCCAATGAACTAAAAAACTTTTGAAAGTCTATCTTTATCTTGTAACCTTCGTGATAATCCTGTTAGGGATTTGCAACCACAGGTTTTGCAACTATAAGATTTGGAACTGGCTATGGGCATTCGGCTGCGGCTAGTTGGTTGTTACTCTATTGTAGGGCTAGCTGTCTGATCATCTCCCTCAATTCTGCCAATGATGCCTCAATTGCAGCGAGTCACGCCTCTTAATTGTTGACCATGAATGTACTTCTATTATACCCGGCCCGCTTATAAAAAAAGGCCCATAAACATATATATAAAAAGAAAATTATTAAAATAAAATTTAAAAAAATAATGATAAATAAATAAATAAAATTAATTAAAAATAAAAAAAAAACTAATTAAAAGCTCTGGTTTCGGGATCCTTCCCGAAACCAAAGCAAGTCAGTCTCCATCGTCTTCCTCAGTTTAAGAAAAGCAGAGCATTTGCTCTGATAATTTAAAAAGAAAATTTCCTCTTTTAAATCCAAATCTTCTCCTCTCAACCCAATCAACCCATAGATTTCTAAAATCCTTAGCTAGATCTCAATTTAAACCAATATCCTAATCAGAAATTCAATAATTTCTCCCAAAGGCTCCAATAATTGGATATGTGAGTTTTATCCCTTTTATTCGAATTAATACGATATAATTTATTTTCTCTACCATTAAATAGTAATTTTTGCGATCTGAGAATTAAAAAGGGAATATGTTTTAGTTAGACCCAGTTAATGAGATTCTATATATTTTTTTGGATTAATGATTTTCATAAGTTGATCTAAATAATATTTATAGTTTATTGTGTATTTTGTTGAGCCCGTATAATTTTAGGAGGTCTAGCTATGCCGAAATATTATCGAATTTTTCTTAAAAATATATTTAAAATTTTGCATTTTACGTTTTATATTTTCATTCTAGAATATTTATGTATCACTTGATATATTATTTTTTTTAATTCTAGGGGAGGACCCAGCTTCCGATATAGACAATAGGGGTGCTCTGATCTAAGGTTATTTTGTCCCAAGTACAGGTGAGTGGATAAATATATAATATTGATATTTTTCTTAAATATATTTATATATATGCTATTTTATTTATTTAAAATGGAAAATGATAAAATGAATTTGTATTTCTTGAATGAATGAAAATTGAATTTAAAGCACAGCTGAATAAATAGCTGATTACACTCTGTATATGTACCGAACAGATAACACCTTGATGACAGGTGATTTATTTTTAGCATAATATATATTTATACTGTTTTTGGGACAGCGCTTGATACACAGACAGCCTTTGGGGCGTATGTCAGGTGGTCACCCTTTGGGGGTAGCTCTGCACATGTGTATGACCAGTATTTTATTAGCTCTTGGACCAATATTGTCATCATAGAGTCTAAGATGCCAGCATTGCTCTCAGCTATCATTATTTTATTTTATCACACCTGAGATGCCAGCATTATCTACAGGGAGCATGTTATAAGTATATGCAGATTTTATTTCTCACATTTATGATTTTTGGATTTATTATCCAGCAGTGAAATCTTAACAATTTATATTCAACTTATTCTATATTGATTGAATTAAACTGTATTTATTTAGCTGACTTATTTTAGCCAAGTATTTGGTGCTATTAAGTACCTAAACTTTATCTTTTCCCCTTTGTTATTTATTTATCCGCTCACTGAATAGATTGTACTCACCCCTTGTACTTTTAATATTACATATTCTTTTTGGTGATCCACTCTCAGCGGTCATCATCTCCTAGTTTTGTCCTTTCTTCCACTTTGTCCGTTCAGAGCCTTGTGGAGGTTGGACCAATCCTAATTCCCTTATAACTTCTTCTTCTTGTAATTTTGGAAGATTATGTATAGATTGTATATTCAAGTGCAGAATGTATTTTATTTAGTGCAAATATATTATAGCAGGTTATACGTATTTATATATATATATATATATATATATATATCAGAGAAAATTCTATCAGTTTTTCGAGTCATATCCGTCTCTACAGATTAGATAATGGGTGTGACAACTTCACTCTGATACCAATTGAAATAGAATTGTTTAAGCTCCATCAAGAGTTTTAACAAATAATGTTTGGTTAGGACGAAACTTAGAAAATGAAAGGCTAGAAGCCGAAATTTCTTGTTAAATTCTTGAAAATTGAAAACTGTCTTAAAAAGTCAAGAAAATAACTATTTATAATAGAAAAAACCTTTATATGAAAAATTATGAAAAAATTTTAAAAAATAATAAAAATACAAAATTGACTCCCTATGATGAGTTGCAAAATTCACAATTTCTTTTTCTCATTTAATACCTTGATTTTACTGTAATTTTGATATAAATATTTAATTTTAATTTGAATTTAATTTTGGACAGATTTGTGAGCAAAAGTTGAAAAAAGGGACGAAAAAAGGCTAAATTAAAGGATTTTTGTACTGGATTAACCAAATTTGTAACCCAAGGCGATGGGGAGATAAAGATAGATTTTACCACCTAAGCAAGGATAAGATCAGTTTCAAGTGGGGTAAAATTGAATCAAAATCAATCAGATTAGGATAGAGATAAGATAGAAATAGTAGATTTTATTTTAAATTATTAAGTTTTATCTTTTTGTGCCTGTATAAAGGCTCATAGCATTAAACCTAGAGAATCATATTCTACCTGTAACGACCCGAAAATCGGACCGCATCCGGCGCTAGGATCCGGGTCGACTTAAGGCCGCCGGGACCCGTAGCAAGCCAAACATACATCCTGGAAACCTGTTTAATCCCATACATGATCAAGAAAATACATAAAAATTTAAAACTTTTCTTTCATTCATACACCAAACTCAACCTGTGCATAAACATAATCATCATAAAATATTTAAGATCATGTATTAAAAGGGATATCTTATACATATAGTCAAGCACAACCTCTAATCCTCAAAGTCATTACATACCTAAAACTGTACTTTTACATAACATTAATACATTTATCATGTCCACACTATCTATTACATATACATGACTTCATTACTCTTACGGACCTCCTGGTCTACCCTGTACCTACAATCCTGGGGAAAAATGGGAGAGGGGTGAGCTACTAGAGCCCAGTGAGCAGAATAATAAAAACATTTAAATCATATGCATCATGGAATGCATCATGGAATGCATCACATCACAGCTAATCACATCAAGGATGAACTTGTTACCAACAGCCCTCTACATAGTCCAACTGTGCCAGAACGTAGAATGGGTCCTGGTCTTTCCCTTACATAACATGTCATAACATAACAGTCCAACTGTGCCAGAACGTAGAATGGGTCCTGGTCTTTCCCTTACATAGTGCCAGCGAACGTAGAATGGGTCCCACTGGTCTTACATTCCGTACTGTACATATCACATCGTCATATCATAGATCGAGGGCTTTGGATCATCCAACGTTCATCCACATCAATCAACAATAAAGTATGCAATGCACATATTCGTGAATTCTAATGCAAATAACCTAGTACATCTCATGGCATTCATGATGCGTGAAGCATGCTAAAAGTCCATTAATTGCTTTAAAATATAAAGAGTTATTCCACTCACCTCTGGGTAGCTCTGACCAGACACTGGATCAGCTGACTCACTGCTGGGGTCCTCGGTTCCTCGGGTCCGAACCTACACAGGTGGACTCAAATGAGGGACCAACAAACAAGAACATAACTCTAAACTACTCCCCAAAACCCCCCTAAAACATCATGAAACAATCATAGAAAAACATGCAAGAGAGGGCTAGATAGGGCACTTTCGGCGGCAGGTTCGGCGGCCGAAAGTCCCTCCAGAGCCGAAAGTCAGGCAGGTTCGGCGGCACCTTCGGCGGCCGAAACTCCCAGACAGAGGCGAAACTCATGCATGTTCGGCGGCCGAAACTCCCAGACAGAGACGAAAGTCTTCTTTCGGGGGCAAGCTTCGGCAGCCGAAGGCTGCCTCTACAAGCATGTTCGGCGGCCGAAAGTTCCTTCGGCTGCCGAACCTGGTTTCTCCCATAGTGGCAGAAACTCAGCTCTCCTATGCACATTGCCTCCAAAACTACCCAAATCATGCATAAACCTATTCTACAACATTCCCAATCACACACAAACAAGCATACAAGTTCCTAGGGGCACCAAACCAACAAAAACCCCAACTACAACACAACAAGCAACTCACATTGTTCATAAACACATATAAAACCCATAAACCTAACCATGAGCTAAACATGCATCCTACCCCATAGATCTACTTAAAACTTGCTTAAAACATGCAATGAGCTTAAGATCGGCTCTTACCTCGTGGAGATCGATAGAGAGACGTCCTAAACTCGGAAATGGGAGGGGTTGAGTTCCTTTGAACCTCAAAACTCCAAAACTTTGCTCAAAGCTTGAAAATCTTCAAAACAAAGTAAAAACTCATGAAAATCGAGTAGGATTGGAAGGAAAGAACTCAAGATCGGTGAGGGACGGCGGAGAGCTCACCTTGGCCGAAAATGGGGAAAAAGCTCGCCCGTTTTCGGCTAAGAGACCCTTTTATAATGGCTGGAAAGGCCACGTTTGGGGGCCGAACGTGCCTCGGCATGCATGCCATGTTCGGCGGCCGAACTTGAGGTTCGGCGGCCGAACCTGGACTTTCCTCACTTATGCTTTCTGGGGCCTAAAGGCGCTCCCGAAGGCATGCATGTTCGGCGGCCGAACTTAAGGTTCGGCGGCCGAACCTGAGGTTCGGCGGCCGAACCTGAGTTTTCCTCCAAGGTTGTTTTTTTTTATGCAAAAACTCATTTCCATTTTACTTAAAATCATCAAAAACATTAAAACATTTCATGAAAACATGGTTTTTACCCTTTCTAGAGGTCTCCGACATCCGAGATTCCACCGGACGGTAGGAATTCCGATACCGGACTCTAGCCGGGTATTACATTCTCCCCCCCTTAAGAACATTCGTCCCCGAATGTTCCTCAACTAGCACATAGCATGGCATAAAATATAACATACATACATAGCACATAAACACATAGAGATCTAACCTTAAAAGAGATGAGGGTACTGCTGGAGCATAGACTCCCGTGTCTCCCAAGTGCATTCTTCCAAATTGTGGTGGTTCCACAGGACTTTCACCATCGGGATTTCCTTGTTCCTTAGCTTTCTGATCTGGGTGTCTATAATCCGTACTGGCTGTTCAATATAGGTGAGATCCTCTTGGACCTCCACATCAGGCTCACTAAGAACCTTGCTCGGATCTGACACAAACTTCCTCAACATTGAAACATGGAAAACCGGATGGATTCTTTCCATTGAAGCAGGTAAATCCAGCTTGTACGACACATTCCCAATCTTTTGCAAGATTTCAAAGGGTCCGATGTATCGTGGGGCTAGTTTACCTTTCTTCCCGAAGCGAACCACTCCCTTCATAGGAGACACCTTGAGTAATACCAGATCCCCCTCCTGAAACTATAACTATCTTCTGCGGATGTCTGCATAGCTCTTCTGTCTGCTTACAACAGTTTTGATCCTTTCTCTGATTATGGGTACTACCCTGCTGGTAATCTCTACTAGCTCAGGCCCTGCCAAGGCCTTTTCTCCAACCTCTTCCCTGCAAACAGGTGATCTACACTTCCTTCCATATAAAGCTTCATATGGAGCCATCTCGATGCTAGCATGATGGCTGTTATTGTAAGCAAACTCCACCAAAGGTAGATGCTGCCTCCAAGAACCGCCAAAGTCCAGCACACACATTCTAAGCATATCCTCTATGGTCTGGATGGTCCTTTCTGATTATTCGTCCGTCTGAGGGTGGAAGGCAGTACTAAAATCCAACCTAGTACCCATGGCATTCTGCAAACTCCGCCAAAACCTGGAGGTGAACTGGGGCCCTCTATCTGACACTATCAAAACAGGAACCCCATGCAGCCTGACGATCTCATCGACGTACACCTGCGCCAACTTGTCCACAGAATAGCCACTCCTGACAGGGATGAAGTGAGCAGATTTGGTGAGTCTGTCCACAATCACCCATATGGAGTCCAATCTATTGGACGTCGCCGGTAACCCCCCTACGAAGTCCATAGCTATATTTTCCCATTTCCACTCTGGAATAGGTAGCGGGTTAAGTATTCCAGTCGGCTTCTGATGTTCCAGCTTCACCCTCTGACACACTTCGCAGGCTAACACAAACTGTGCCACTTCTTTCTTCATAGCTGGCCACCAATAAACCTTCTTCAGATCTTGATACATCTTGGTGGCTCCGGGGTGAACGCTGTATCTTGCATTATGAGCCTCTCTCATAATGTCTCGTTTTAGCCCTATGTCATCTGGTACACATAGTCTGCTCCCATAGCGGAGGATCCCTTTGCTATCGAATCTGAACTCACTATCTTTGCCTGACTGAACAGTCCTGGCAATCTTCACTAACTCTGGGTCCTCATGCTGTTTCTGAGCCACCTGCTCCAGAAACACGGGTGCCACTCTCATCTGGGCTACCAAAGCACCTGTACCAGACAACTCCAACTGAAGACCTTCCTCAACGAGCTTGTAAAACTCCTTCACCACTGGCCTCCTCTATGCCGATATGTGGGATAAACTGCCGAGTGATTTCCGGCTTAAGGCGTCTGCCACAACATTCGCCTTACCCGGATGGTACTGAATCTTGCAATCATAGTCACTCAGCAGCTCCACCCATCTCCTCTGTCTCAAGTTCAAATCTCTTTGACTCAGGATGTACTGCAGGCTCTTATGATCTGTAAAGATCTCACATTTAACCCCATAGAGGTAGTGCCTCCACATCTTGAGTGCAAAGATTACTGCTGCCATCTCTAGGTCATGTGTGGGGTAATTCAACTCATGCTTCTTCAGCTGCCTAGAGGCATAAGCAATTACCCTTTCATTTTGCATTAACACACAACCCAAACCCACTCGGGATGCATCACAGAAGACCGCGAAGTCCTCACTGCTAGCTGGCAAAGCTAACACTGGTGCCGAAGTCAACCTCCTCTTAAGCTCTTCAAAACTCTCTTCGCACTGGTCGGTCCACACAAACTTCTGATTCTTCCTGGTTAACCTGGTCAGAGGAGCTGCAATTTTTGAGAAGTCCTGAACGAACCTCCTGTAGTAACCTGCCAAACCCAAGAAACTTCTAATCTCTGTCACTGAAGTGGGTCTAGGCCAGTTAGCCACAGCTTCTACCTTCTTGGGGTCCACCTCTATTCCATTTTCTGACACTACATGCCCCAAGAATGAAATGCTCCTCAGCCAGAACTCACACTTAGAGAACTTGGCATACAAGCCATGTTCCCTCAAGGTCTGCAGAACCAACCTCAGATGATGGACATGCTCCTCTGCGTTCCTAGAATACACCAAGATATCATCTATAAAGACAATAACAAAGTGATCCAGGTATTGGCTAAACACTCTGTTCATCAGATCCATGAATGCTGCAGGGGCATTTGTTAACCCGAACGGCATCACAAGGAACTCAAAATGCCCATATCTGGTCCTGAAAGCTGTCTTTGGCACATCTTCATCCCTTATCCTTAGTTGATGGTACCCCGATCTTAGATCTATTTTGGAGAAATAACCCGCTCCTGCTAGCTGGTCGAATAGATCATCGATCCTTGGCAGAGGGTACCTATTCTTGGTAGTGACTTTGTTCAACTGCCTGTAGTCGATACAAAGTCTGAGGGACCCATCCTTCTTCTTTACAAACAAGACTGGAGCACCCCAAGGTGAGGTACTCTGTCGGATGAAACCCTTTTCTACCAGCTCCGACAACTGCTCTTTCAACTCCTTCAACTCAGCTGGGGCCATCCTGTAGGGAGGGATAGAGATCGGTCTAGTTCCAGGCACCAACTCTATCTCGAACTCTATCTCCCTAGCAGGTGGTAAACCTGGAAGCTCGTCTGGAAAGACATCCTGAAACTCTCTGACAACTGGCACCGAGGCTGGCTCCCTGACCTGACTACTAAGCTCTCTCACATGAGCCAAATACCCCTGACATCCCTTCCTAAGCAACCTACGAGCCTGAAGAGCTGATATCAGACCTCTAGGTGTACCCCTCTTGTCTCCTCTGAAGACGACCTCTGACCCGTTCTGATCTCTGAACCTGACTACCTTGTCCCTGCAGTCCAAGGTAGCACCATGGGTAGATAGCCAATCCATCCCTAGAATGACGTCAAAGTCTGTCAAATCTAGAACCACAAGGTCGGCGGAGAGGCATCTTCCCTCAACAAAAACTGGACTGTCACTACAACATTATCCACATCTAGTCACAAAATAAATTGTAGCTAAAAATAGAATTTTGGTGGCTAGATGCTTTTGCCACAACATATTTTTTCCGTGACATGCTGTAGCTAGAAGTGGCGTAACTAAAGTTTAGTTACAGGATTTACCTGTATTGTGGCTAAAATAAATATTTATAGTCACACTTTTTATTTAAATGAAGCAAAAATATTGCCATTAAAAATAAATATTGTGGCTAGTTATTAGCCATGAGAATGGAATATTTGTAACCACATTTTCTTTTTGCCACAACAACTTTTTTTTGTAAGTGATTTTGCTATGATTATGTTACAAAAATAATAATGTGGCAATTTAAACTTATGTATAGTTACAAAATTAATTTTATGGCTAACATATCTAAATTTAGCCATAAACTTAATTGTATGACAAAAAATATTTACTATTAGCCACATTTAAATAATTATAAGGCAAGAATAAAATTTATAGCCACAAAAATAAGAAAGTGACAAGTTATAGTATAATTGTTACACTTAATTTTATTTTATAACTATTGAATAAAGCCACAAAATTATTTAATTAGAAGCTATTCTAAATATAGTACATACGGCTACTATTAATTATTTGTAGCTAAAATGTAATATTTATTTAATTTATTATTATTTAATGGGATTATATTATAATTTACTATTACATATGATATTTATCTATTAATAATTTTGGTAAAATTTATAATAGAATATAAAATTTATATAAAAAATTTAGCTAAAATTTAAATTTATAAAATAATTTTATATTAATATTAAGACTCAATCAGAATGACAATTATAAAATAACAATAAATTTAATCCAAAATAACTAATATCCAAAATAAACTAATTTAAGTCATAAAGCAATCACACTAAAAATACTTGAAATTATAATATTATACTAACACTAATATTAATATCTAAATTTTCTAAAAGTAGTATTATAAGGTTGCTGGCTGCTTCAAAATCCAAAACTTCAAATATACTGCAAATCATCCTCCAATTTCATCATCTTGGGAATCCTCCATAGGCTGTATAAAATTTTATTTGAAAATATTAATAACAAAATTATATAAAATAGATAAGGTTCATACTAGTTATATAGCTTACAAAAATTCTTATATTAGAAAAAAAATGAGACTTAGTTTTTAATCACTTACTGATGCAATATTATTGTTTTTCTCCAAAAGTATCTTGAATTTCTACTCCCATATTCTATTCATCTCTGCAAGTTTCTCATCCATTTGCTTCTTAACATCATTTACTTGTTCACTTGCTTCTTTTTGAATTTGTTGGACATGCTCGTTTGCTTCTCTTCTTGAAATATCAAGTTGTCTAAGTAGTTCTATCTTTGTAGGTCTAGCACCAAAATATTCCGTGACATTTTTTCCAGGACCATAAGCACGTACATAACCATTTTTTTCTGGCCCAAGTACATCAGCAAACATAGCATCATCATCCAGTGAAATTTGTCCTTCTTTTCGTTGTTTCTTTAGTTGCTGAAACTTTTCCTATAGAGATATTTATATTTATTGATATTAAAAAAAATCAAAATATAGCATAAAATACATAACAAATAAATAAAACATATGTAAAAAGTATTACAATGGCTTCTTGTGATATTGGATCAATTTTTTTGCCTTGCTTTCTCTTTCTGGATTCAAGAAAAAGCTCTAAGCGAGAAGGTGTTTTTCCTTTTTTTTTCTTCTGTTCAAATAAATATAAAAATTAGTATTACTTTATCATAGATCTATATCAATAAAAATTTGAGTTCAAGCACAACCAAACTTTCCGTAAAAGAGTCAATTGACTTAACTACAAATATGCTGCAGATAAACAAAACTTGTATAAAAGAGCTAACATTTTTACAGCTAATGATATCAATTCAAGCATTAAAATTCATAATACTGTTGATTATTATTTACTCTACAAGTTTGGATGCTCATAGGGTTGACCAATCATAATTCATTCCTATATTTAGAATATTAAACATGGTCAAATTCCACCATTAAATGAGTGAGTTATTAACGGTGTTTGCTGTCTAATCTAATACTACTAAAAAATTGCCATGTTTAACTTTAATGAGCATAAAGAAAAATGGGATTTGTTTTGATGTAGGAAATGAAGGTTAATAACGGCAGTCTGAGTCTAATTAGGCATTTATAGAAAAAATAGTAAATGACATATCAAAAAGTTCTAACAATCATATGAACTTCAAAAGGCATTATTATTATTTTTTTTTTTATAAAAATAGCTTTTATTAGAACTTTGAGAGTTATAGCAGAATACAAAGAATAACAACAAGCAGCTAGCTTATACCATTACAGGTTGACCAGTTCTTGATTGTTGAGCTACTAAAAAGAATTTGGATTAAGGAATAAGGAAAGCTAGGCACATCTTAAACCAAACAAAAGATCCATAAAAGTTCAAATCATAAACTTTCTCAAGCTCTAAACTAGAATTATCAAATACTATTTTGTTTCTTTCTAGCCATAGTCCACAAAATGACAGCAGTAAAAAGGGATTATTTATGTATCATTTAATTAATAAAAGACACTACTCATAAAATAAAAACAAACTCATACCATATGATCTCTCAGCCGAGCAAAGCTTTTTGTCCCCGTGTATGGCGGCATAGAACGCTTGCATCTATTTGTCTTATTTTTGTTGCTTCTCTCTTAAAGAAAAACAATGAAAAATTTTCAGAATTTATGTTAGCTAACAGAAACTGAATTCATATAAAATAAATTATTAAAATTTACATGAATTTTTAATACCTGAAATGCATTTTCTATCCAAAGATTAACCAAATACTTCCAATCTTTTACATCCATATAGACGAAGTGAATAAGTTGCCTTTGAATCAAAGTACTTCTTCTTCAACTTATGCCTATAATACCTATATAATGCATTCATATGACCAAAAATTGCTCCCTTTCTTCATCAGAATACTCAAAAGTGAACTTTTCCTTTTAGCATAGAAGTAAGAAACAAAGATTATGATACTTAATAGAACTAAAAAACTTATAATCATTTTATAATGGATGTAATTTAATATAAATTTTCGTACCAATATCGTAGACCACATGTGGTCGAGCTTATAATCGGTAATCTTATTCCATTGTTTCACTTGCAATGGACAACACGACACACTTCTAATAGTTTGTCCTAAAAACCAAACAAATGCTATCACTAATAGCTTGATCATCTTCATCAAATTCTACTGGAAATTTTTGCCCATTCTCCAATTGTGTGATTTTCAAGCATCGTGTTGGTCCTCTAGTTTTTCTTTTAATTGTATTGGAACCTATTTCAAAACAAAAGTAAAACAATAATCATATAATAACAAGAATTTTTGTACATAGAACAAGTAAACATAATCAATTGTTTAAATAAAATTAAATGAGTAAACTTGTTGCTGCAGTTGCATTTGGATTTTGAAGTTGATTAGAAGTGTGATCAACGGTAACTGCAGGTAGCTCGTCACCAAGTCCATTTGGTAAAATATCATAATCTCGAAATAGAGTGTATATATCAATGGGTTTCGAAGGGAACTTCTTATAACTATCCATCATATTTTTCACATCTGTATCATCTTTAACCTCTATTAATGCATCAAGATCACTAAGAGCTTTATCAGCCTTCAAGTAATAAAATTTATCTCCTTTTATAACATCAAATCCACAATCCTTTTTCAAGTCATCCAATATATCAAAAAATGAGATGAAATCAACATCAAAATTAGGTTTCTCCATGAACCTACCATTTTCATATATTCTATTTGGTGAAAATATAAAATGGCCTTCATAATGATACCTCATTGTCTTCTGACTAGTATTCCCTGAAAAAAAAAATTGAAGTTAGCCATCTAATTATTTACGAAAACAACTTAAAATTTATAAATCACATAAATATTATTTACCTTGAAAATTTGAAGCCTGATTTTGGTGTAACTCTTGAGTTTCTTGAAAGTTCTGGTTAACATTATTTCCAGTCTCATTTTCCAAGTTAATATTGATGGAATTCCCTTTTCGCAACTTGCATCGTCGAGCCATAATGTTTGCTTCTGCTTCATGGAAAAAATTGAATATTACACATAGAGGATAAATTAATATAAAAATAGTGAATCAAAGCTTTTTAACAGATGAAAAACGAATGAAAAGTAAATATCAGATGCCTTTCACGTGTTTAACTAAGAACAATTACAATGAAACATTAATTTTAAGGCTTTTGTAATTTTAAACGTACCTGATTGGATTTGATAGTGGGAGCTTCTCCTTTTGATGGTGGACAGAAATTGAAAACTGAATAAATCATGAGTGAGAATGAAAATTAGAATTTGTAGCGATAGCAGTAGCGGCTATAGAGAGGGAATTTTTAATTTTAAGGTTTTCATTCCCCCCAAGCCAAAAATATATATATTAGCAAGCTTATCATTATATTGCCGCCACTAATTGATAGGGTTCCCTTTATTAATTAATATAATATTATTTATTTTTACTTTTTTGTAATTAAAATATTTTATATTTTTAATTAAATAAGCAAAATAAAATAATTTTAATTTATTTAAGCAGATTCAAAATCAGCGCTATGAATTTTTTTTAAAAGAAAAAAAATGAGCTGTATTTTTAACATCAAAATAAATTTATTTTCAAAAAAAAAACTTCAAAATTAATTTATACGCAAAATACAAATATGTAGGTAAAAAAAATTCAAGTATGTAAAAAAAAAAAATTTAAGTGTGCCAAATTTGGCATAATTGTGTTTTTTGATGGAATAAGACCCTAAAGGTGTTAAATCGTTGGTTAAAAATTTGGAACAATTTTGGTATAAATTTAATTTATATATTGTGGATAAAGAATTTTGGTTTTTTGGTTACCGATTAGTAATTATGTTCAGTAATTAGTAATTCTTTTTAATGAAATATTCATGATGTTTGAATTTTTTGAAACTGGCATTTTAATATTTTTTATGTGCTAAGACTAATAGTTTGATTCTTGAAAAATGATTCCACAAAAAGTTTCCAACACTATTATCTAATTGTTTTATGTGCTGAAAATATATATACATAAAATTTTTAATATATGTATCTTGTGATTTCCAAATAGCAAAATTAACTCTATAAAATAACAATCAGTTTGAGAATGAAAAATTAAAAGATAATGCAAGTGCTCAATTCTTGTATATCTTTTGTGGTCTCTACTCAAACCATGTTGATTAAAAACAAATTATCAGTTCTTAAACTATAAGTGCACTTGCTTCGTCCAAGGATATATTTTGACACATATTACCATAATTTAAAAGCATCCTTCAACTAAAATTGATTCATTAATATGTAACTTTTTAAGTTAGAAAATAATTCTCAATAACTTTTCTATCGAAACAAATGGACAATAGAAGAAAAATTGATTGAGAGACAAAAAAAAACATATTATATGAAATTTTTTAGAACCTCTAAGCATATTTTTTGAACTTGATAAACCAATATATAATACCTAGAGGACCTCAGAGTAATTCTCCAAATTATTTTATTAGTTATAGTATTCTATCGTAGTTATATAATTGTGGCTAATTTGATAGCTAATTCCATGCCTCTTTGATAATTATAACTAAAATATCATAGTACTCATACAATTCATTTAGCTACGATGTTGTGGCTAATGATTTAGTAATAGTTATGACAAACATAATTACATGACTAATATTTCTATGTTTCTGCCACAAATTTTTTGTAATGACTAATAAACTGTAGCTAATAAAATAATTATTACTACAATCATATTAGCTTTGTGGCTATTAAAATTATTACCTATAATATTAATGTGTTGTGACTACAATGGTAGTAATTGTTACAAAAAAAATTAAATTTATAGCTATTATATCTATTAGCTATGATATTACTTTGTAGCTAAAATTAATTGTGGCAAATAGTCAACAAATAGTTACATTATATATAAAATAAAACAAAAAATACATATTAGTTATAATTGTTGCATTTTTGTTACTAAATAGTTTAAATTAGCCACAATAGGTTTTTAGCCGTAATAAAATAAATATATTAGCCACAATAATTTTTTTTGTAGCTACGTATCATAACTAGAGATGTAATATGTTGTAGTGTGTATTGGCATACTGACTCTGCCACTGACGGGTCACACTTGGGTCCACTGACCCATAGGGGACACTCTAACCCAGAGACTATCAGACCCAACCTCTCAACGGCTCTCGGAGCAACAAATGAATGAGATGCACCCGGGTCCATTAAAGCATACACAACAGAACACCCAATGACGAGATTACCTGACACCACGGTGTTGGATGTGTTAGCCTCCTGCTGAGTCATGGTGAAGATCTTGGCTGGAGCTGATGGACCTTCACCTCGGGAACCACAAGAAGAGGCTGCCCCTCTCCCTCTACCTCTGCCACTGCCCTGAGTTGTGGCTGGAGCTGCTAGCTGTGCCACACTACCAGAAGCTGTCTGCTGGGGCTGGCCTATAAAAGGTGCTCTAGGACACTCCCGAGCCATGTGTCCCTCCGGTCCACATCTGAAACATGTATTAGTCCCAGCTCGACACACTCATTTGTGCGGCCTCCCACACCTTTGGCATTCTGTACCGTCTGATCCTGAGCTCGAGCCACCGCCGAATCCCAGACCGGATTTCAACTTACTCCAAAACTTATTCTTCTTCGGTTTCTTGGTGGTGTTATTCCACCTCTTGCTACTTGAGCCCTGAGAAGAGAGACCTGGCCCTCCTCTGCCTGGGGTCTTAACCCCAGAAGATTGGGTCACTGACTGCTTCACTGACCCCTCAACTATGGCACTCGCCTCCATCCTTCGAGCCATATCTACCACAGTGTGGAAACTTTCCCTCTCAACTGACTGAATCAAAGAGGAGTACCTGGAATGCAGCTTCATAACATATCTCTTGGCTTTCTTCGAATCGGTATCTAGAGCTTGCCCTGAAAAAGGCAATAGCTTTAAGAATTTATCCGTGAACTCCTCCACACTCATGTGTTCTGTCTGCCTCAACTGTTCAAACTCAATCATCTTCAGTTCTCTGGAACTATCTGGAAAAGCCCATCCAGCGAACTCATTTGCAAATTCTTCCCATGTCATGCCGTCTAGTCTCGGGTCCACATAACACTTGAACCATTCCCGTGCCTTTTTGCACTTTAAGGTGAACCCTGCCATCTGAATGGCCCTGCTATCATCCGCCCCTAGCTCATCAGTTATTGTCTTCACTACTCTCAGATACTCAAAGGGGTCATCCCCTGACTTGTATTTGGGAGCATCCAGCTTAAGGTAATCTGTCATCTTTACCTTGCAACCACCGGCTGAGCTAGGTCTAGAAGGTTGAGTAACTGGGGCTGCTGGTTCTGTAGGTGGTGGAGGTGGGGGTGCAGCATTCCCCGAGGTGGGGTTTGCCGGGTTTGGATAGAAGGGTGAGGGTGGATAAGCTGGGTACTGCGTGTAAGGTGGATAGAAAGGTGGATAAGGCATGTAGGTAGGATAGGGGTTAAAGCTGAAATAATCCGATGTACCTCCCATCGGATACCCTAAACCCTGTGGGAAGGGTGGATAATGAACCATACCCCGAGGCCTGAACGCCTCCCTGCGACTCCCCTGTCCCCTCTTCCTCCATGCTAACATCCAGATTCCCATCCCTCCTCTGATCCTCTTCCATAACCTCCCTCACATCTGAAGAACTTCCTCCTCTATCTGTCCCCCTTCTGCTAGCATCAAAAGACCTTCTAGGGTCCCTTGACACTCTTTCTCTGTTTGCTCTACATGACATTGCCCTAGGCAATGTAGGAGGACGGGCACTCGTGCCCTCATCCTCAGGTGGCACTCCAGTCAATCGTGCAGATCGACGAGTTCCTCTCATCCTGTTTTCTGAAAAACAGTACACATCACAAAAACATTAGCATCATATGGTTCATGTGGGCACACATGAACCCTCATCACATATACATCATTCATATCATAGCATCAATGCACATGTATATAATCATGGCATTTCACATCATCATACAAGACAGGACTCCACATCCTATCCTAGTGGACATGATCTTTCCTATTGTGCTTGACCTTCTATAACATCTATGAGCCCGACACTCTAGGTCCGATCCTAAGAACCTAGGGCTCTGATACCATTCTGTAACGACCCGAAAATTGGACCGCTACCGGCGCTAGGATCCGGGTCGACTTAAGGCTGCCGGGACCCGTAGCAAGCCAAACATACATCCTGGAAACCTGTTTAATCCCATACATGATCAAGAAAATACATAAAAATTTAAAACTTTTCTTTCATTCATACACCAAACTCAACCTGTGCATAAACATAATCATCATAAAATATTTAAGATCATGTATTAAAAGGGATATCTTATACATATAGTCAAGCACAACCTCTAATCCTCAAAGTCATTACATACCTAAAACTGTACTTTTACATAACATTAATACATTTATCATGTCCACACTATCTACTACATATACATGACTTCATTACTCTTACGGACCTCCTGGTCTACCCTGTACCTGCAATCCTGGGGAAAAATGGGAGAGGGGTGAGCTACTAGAGCCCAGTGAGCAGAATAATAAAAACATTTAAATCATATGGATCATGGAATGCATCACATCACAGCTAATCACATCAAGGATGAACTTGTCACCAATAGCCCTCTACAGAGTCCAACTGTGCCAGAACGTAGAATGGGTCCTGGTCTTTCCCTTAGATAACATGTCATAACATAACAGTCCAACTGTGCCAGAACGTAGAATGGGTCCTGGTCTTTCCCTTACATAGTGCCAGCGAACGTAGAATGGGTCCCACTGGTCTTACATTCCGTACTGTACATATCACATCGTCATATCATAGATCGAGGGCTTTGGATCATCCAACGTTCATCCACATCAATCAACAATAAAGTATGCAATGCACATATTTGTGAATTCTAATGCAAACAACCTAATACATCTCATGGCATTCATGATGCGTGAAGCATGCTAAAAGTCCATTAATTGCTTTAAGACATAAAGAGTTATTCCACTCACCTCTGGGTAGCTCTGACCAGACACTGGATCAGCTGACTCACTGCTGGTTCCTTGGTTCCTCGGGTCCGAACCTACACAGGTGGACTCAAATGAGGGACCAACAAACAAGAACATAACTCTAAACTACTCCCCAAAAACCCCCTAAAACATCATGAAACAATCATAGAAAAACATGCAAGAGAGGGCTGGACAGGGCACTTTCGGCGGCAGGTTCGGTGGCCGAAAGTCCCTCCAGAGCCAAAAGTCAGGCAGGTTCGGCGGCACCTTCGGCGGCCGAAACTCCCAGACAGAGGCGAAACTCATGCATGTTCGGCGGCACTTTCAGCGGCCGAAACTCCTAGACAGAGACGAAAGTCTTCTTTCGGGGGCAAGCTTCGGCAGACGAAGGCTGCCTCCACAAGCATGTTCGGCGGCCGAAAGTTCCTTCGGCTGCCGAACCTGGTTTCTCCCATAGTGGCAGAAACTCAGCTCTCCTATGCACATTGCCTCCAAAACTACCCAAATCATGCATAAACCTATTCTACAACATTCCCAATCACACACAAACAAGCATACAAGTTCCTAGGGGCACCAAACCAACAAAAACCCCAACTACAACACAACAAGCAACTCACATTGTTCATAAACACATATAAAACCCATAAACCTAACCATGAGCTAAACATGCATCCTACCCCATAGATCTACTTAAAACTTGCTTAAAACATGCAATGAGCTTAAGATCGGCTCTTACCTCATGGTGATCGAGAGAGAGACATCCTAAACTCGGAAATGGGAGGGGTTGAGTTCCTTTGAACCTCAAAACTCCAAAACTTTGCTCAAAGCTTGAAAATCTTCAAAACAAAGTAAAAAATCATGAAAATCGAGTAGGATTGGAAGGAAAGAACTCAAGATCGGTGAGGGACGGCGGAGAGCTCACCTTGGCCGAAAATGGGGAAAAAGCTCGCCCGTTTTCGGCTAAGGGACCCTTTTATAGTGGCTGGCCAGGCCACGTTCGGGGGCCGAACGTGCCTCCGCATGCATGCCATGTTCAGCGGCCGAACTTGAGGTTCGGCGGCCGAACCTGGACTTTCCTCACTTATGCTTTCGGGGGCCTAAAGGCGCTCCCGAAGGCATGCATGTTCGGCGGCCGAACCTGAGTTTTCCTCCAAGGTTGTTTTTTTTTTATGCAAAAACTCATTTCCATTTTACTTAAAATCATCAAAAACATTAAAACATTTCATGAAAACATGGTTTTTACCCTTTCTAGAGGTCTCCGACATCCGAGATTCCACCGGACGGTAGGAATTCCGATACCGGAGTCTAGCCGGGTATTACATTCTCCCCCCCTTAAGAACATTCGTCCCCGAATGTTCCTCAACTAGCACATAGCATGGCATAAAACATAACATGCATACATAGCACATAAACACATAGAGATCTAACCTTAAAAGAGATGAGGGTACTGCTGGAGCTTAGACTCCCGTGTCTCCCAAGTGCATTCTTCCAAATTGTGGTGGTTCCACAGGACTTTCACCATCGGGATTTCCTTGTTCCTTAGCTTTCTGATCTGGGTGTCTATAATCCGTACTGGCTGTTCAACATAGGTGAGATCCTCTTGGACCTCCACATCAGGCTCACTAAGAACCTTGCTCGGATCTGACACAAACTTCCTCAACATTGAAACATGGAAAACCGGATGGATTCTTTCCATTGAAGCAGGTAAATCCAGCTTGTACGACACATTCCCAATCTTTTACAAGATTTCAAAGGGTCCGATGTATCGTGGGGCTAATTTACCTTTCTTCCCGAAGCGAACCACTCCTTTCATAGGAGACACCTTGAGTAATACCAGATCCCCCTCCTGAAACTCTAATTGTCTTCTGCGGATGTCTGCATAGCTCTTCTATCTGCTTGCAGCAGTTTTGATCCTTTCTCTGATTATGGGTACTACCCTGCTGGCAATCTCTACTAGCTCAGGCCCTGCCAAGGCCTTTTCTCCAACCTCTTCCTAGCAAACAGGTGATATGCACTTCCTTCCATATAAAGCTTTATATGGAGCTATCCCGATGCTAGCATGATGGCTGTTATTGTAGGCAAACTCCACCAAAGGTAGATGCTGCCTCCAAGAACCGCCAAAGTCCAGCACACACATTCTGAGCATATCCTCTATGGTCTGGATGGTCCTTTCTGATTGTCCGTCTGTCTGGGGGTGGAAGGCAGTACTGAAATCCAACCTAGTACCTATGGCATTCTGCAGACTCCGCCAAAACCTGGAGGTGAACTGAGGCCCTCTATCTGACACTATCAAAACAGGAACCCCATGCAGCCTGACGATCTCATCGACGTACACCTGCGCCAACTTGTCCACAGAATAGCCACTCCTGACAGGGATGAAGTGAGCAGATTTGGTGAGTCTGTCCACAATCACCCATATGGAGTCCAATCTGTTGGACGTCACCGGTAACCCCACTACGAAGTCCATAGCTATATTTTCCCATTTCGACTTTGGAATAGGTAGCGGGTTAAGCATTCCAGCCGGCTTCTGATGTTCCAGCTTCACCCTCTGACACACTTCGCAGGCTGACACAAATTGTGCCACTTCTTTCTTCATAGCTGGCCACCAATAAACCTTCTTCAGATCATGATACATCTTGGTTGCTCCAAGGTGAACGCTGTATCTTGCATTATGAGCCTCTCTCATAATGTCTCCTTTTAGCCCTATGTCATCTGGTACACATAGTCTGCTCCCATAGCGGAGAATCCCTTTGCTATCGAATCTGAACTCACTATCTTTGCCTGACTGAACAGTCCTGGCAATCTTCACTAACTCTGGGTCCTCATGCTGTTTCTGAGCCACCTGCTCCAGAAACACGGGTGCCACTCTCATATGGGCTACCAAAGCACCTGTACCAGACAACTCCAACTGAAGACCTTCCTCAACGAGCTTGTAAAACTCCTTCACCACTGGCCTCCTCTATGCCGATATGTGGGATAAACTGCCGAGTGATTTCCGGCTTAAGGCGTCTGCCACAACATTCGACTTACCCGGATGGTACTGAATCTTGCAATCATAGTCACTCAGCAGCTCCACCCATCTCCTCTGTCTCAAGTTCAAATCTCTTTGACTCAGGATGTACTGCAGGCTCTTATGATCTGTAAAGATCTCACATTTAACCCCATAGAGGTAGTGCCTCCACATCTTGAGTGCAAAGATTACTGCTGCCATCTCTAGGTCATGTGTGGGGTAATTCAACTCATGCTTCTTCAGCTGCCTAGAGGCATAAGCAATTACCCTTTCATTTTGCATTAACACACAACCCAAACCCACTCGGGATGCATCACAAAAGACCGCGAAGTCCTCACTGCTAGCTGGCAAAGCTAACACTGGTGCCGAAGTCAACCTCCTCTTAAGCTCTTCAAAACTCTCTTCGCACTGGTCGGTCCACACAAACTTCTGATTCTTCCTGGTTAACCTGGTCAGAGGAGCTGCAATTTTTGAGAAGTCCTGAACGAACCTCCTGTAGTAACCTGCCAAACCCAAGAAACTTCTAATCTCTGTCACTGAAGTGGGTCTAGGCCAGTTAGCCACAGCTTCTACCTTCTTGGGGTCCACCTCTATTCCATTTTCTGACACTACATGCCCCAAGAATGAAATGCTCGTCAGCCAGAACTCACACTTAGAGAACTTGGCATACAAGCCATGTTCCCTCAAGGTCTGCAGAACCAACCTCAGATGATGGACATGCTCCTCTGCGTTCCTAGAATACACCAAGATATCATCTATAAAGACAATAACAAAGTGATCCAGGTATTGGCTAAACACTCTGTTCATCAGATCCATAAATGCTGCAGGGGCATTTGTTAACCCGAACGGCATCACAAGGAACTCAAAATGCCCATATCTGGTCCTGAAAGCTGTCTTTGGCACATCTTCATCCCTTATCCTTAGTTGATGGTACCCCGATCTTAGATCTATTTTGGAGAAACAACCCGCTCCTGCTAGCTGGTCGAATAGATCATCGATCCTTGGCAGAGGGTACCTATTCTTGGTAGTGACTTTGTTCAACTGCCTGTAGTCGATACAAAGTCTGAGGGACCCATCCTTCTTCTTTACAAACAAGACTGGAGCACCCCAAGGTGAGGTACTCTGTCGGATGAAACCCTTTTCTACCAGCTCCGACAACTGCTCTTTCAACTCCTTCAACTCAGCTGGGGCCATCCTGTAGGGAGGGATAGAGATCGGTCTAGTTCCAGGCACCAACTCTATCTCGAACTCTATCTCCCTAGCAGGTGGTAAACCTGGAAGCTCGTCTGGAAAGACATCCTGAAACTCTCTGACAACTGGCACCGAGGCTGGCTCCCTGACCTGACTACTAAGCTCTCTCACATGAGCCAAATACCCCTGACATCCCTTCCTAAGCAACCTACGAGCCTGAAGAGCTGATATCAGACCTCTAGGTGTACCCCTCTTGTCTCCTCTGAAGACGACCTCTGACCCGTTCTGATCTCTGAACCTGACTACCTTGTCCCTGCAGTCCAAGGTAGCACCATGGGTAGATAGCCAATCCATCCCTAGAATGACGTCAAAGTCTGTCAAATCTAGAACCACAAGGTCGGCGGAGAGGCATCTTCCCTCAACAAAAACTGGACTGTATTGGCAGACTGACTCTGCCACTGACGGATCACACTTGGGTCCACTGACCCATAGGGGACACTCTAACCCAGAGACTATCAGACCCAACCTCTCAACGGCTCTCGGAGCAATAAATGAATGAGATGCACCCGGGTCCATTAAAGCATACACAACAGAACACCCAATGACGAGATTACCTGACACCACGGTGTTGGATGTGTTAGCCTCCTGCTGAGTCATGGTGAAGATCCTGGCTGGAGCTGATGGACCTTCACCTCGGGAACCACAAGAAGAGGCTGCCCCTCTCCCTCTACTTCTGCCACTGCCCTGAGTTGTGGCTGGAGCTGCTGGCTGTGCCACACTACCAGAAGCTGTCTGCTGGGGCTGGCCCATAAAAGGTGCTCTAGGACACTCCCGAGCCATGTGTCCCTCCTGTCCACATCTGAAACATGTATTAGTCCCAGCTCGACACACTCCTTTGTGCGGCCTCCCACACCTTTGGCATTCTGTACCGTCTGATCCTGAGCTCGAGCCACCGCCGAATCCCAGACCGGATTTCAACTTACTCCAAAACTTATTCTTCTTCGGTTTCTTGGTGGTGTTATTCCACCTCTTGCTACTTGAGCCCTGAGAAGAGAGACCTGGCCCTCCTCTGCCTGGGGTCTTAACCCCAGAAGATTGGGTCACTGACTGCTTCACTGACCCCTCAACTATGGCACTCGCCTCCATCCTTCGAGCCATATCTACCACAGTGTGGAAACTTTCCCTCTCAACTGACTGAATCAAAGAGGAGTACCTGGAATGCAGCTTCATAACATATCTCTTGGCTTGCTTCGAATCGGTATCTAGAGCTTGCCCTGAAAAAGGCAATAGCTCAAAGAATTTATCCGTGAACTCCTCTACACTCATGTGTTCTGTCTGCCTCAACTGTTCAAACTCAATCATCTTCAATTCTCTGGAACTGTCTGGAAAAGCCCATCCAGCGAACTCATTTGCAAATTCTTCCCATGTCATGCCGTCTAGTCTCGGGTCCACATAACACTTGAACCATTCCCGTGCCTTTTTGCACTTTAAGGTGAACTCTGCCATCTGAATGGCCCTGCTATCATCCGCCCCTAGCTCATCAGTTATTGTCTTCACTACTCTCAGATACTCAAAGGGGTCATCCCCTGACTTGTATTTGGGAGCATCCAGCTTAAGGTAATCTGTCATCTTTACCTTGCAACCACCGGCTGAGCTAGGTCTAGAAGGTTGAGTAACTGGGGCTGCTGGTTCTGTAGGTGGTGGAGGTGGGGGTGCAGCATTCCCCGAGGTGGGGTTTGCCGGGTTTGGATAGAAGGGTGAGGGTGGATAAGCTGGGTACTGCGTGTAAGGTGGATAGAAAGGTGGATAAGGCATGTAGGTAGGATAGGGGTTAAAGCTGGAATAATCCGATGTACCTCCCATCGGATACCCTGAACCCTGTGGGAAGGGTGGATAATGGGGTGGAAAACCATACCCCGAGGCCTGAACGCCTCCCTGCGACTCCCCTGTCCCCTCTTCCTCCATGCTAACATCCAGATTCCCATCCCTCCTCTGATCCTCTTCCATAACCTCCCTCACATCTGAAAAACTTCCTCCTCTATCTGTCCCCTTTCTGCTAGCATCAAAAGACCTTCTAGGGTCCCTTGACACTCTTTCTCTGTTTGCTCTACATGACATTGCCCTAGGCAATGTAGGAGGACGGGCACTCGTGCCCTCATCCTCAGGTGGCACTCCAGTCAATCGTGCAGATCGACGAGTTCCTCTCATCCTGTTTTCTGAAAAACAGTACACATCACAAAAACATTAGCATCATATGGTTCATGTGGGCACACATGAACCCTCATCACATATACATCATTCATATCATAGCATCAATGCACATGTATATAATCATGGCATTTCACATCATCATACAAGACAGGACTCCACATCCTATCCTAGTGGACATGATCTTTCCTATTGTGCTTGACCTTCTATAACATCTATGAGCCCGACACTCTAGGTCCGATCCTAAGAACCTAGGGCTCTGATACCATTCTGTAACGACCCGAAAATCGGACCGCTACCGGCGCTAGGATCCGGGTCGACTTAAGGCCGCCGAGACCCGTAGCAAGCCAAACATACATCCTGGAAACCTGTTTAATCCCATACATGATCAAGAAAATACATAAAAATTTAAAACTTTTCTTTCATTCATACACCAAACTCAACCTGTGCATAAACATAATCATCATAAAATACTTAAGATCATGTATTAAAAGGGATATCTTATACATATAGTCAAGCACAACCTCTAATCCTCAAAGTCATTACATACCTAAAACTGTACTTTTACATAACATTAATACATTTATCATGTCCACACTATCTATTACATATACATGACTTCATTACTCTTACGGACCTCCTGGTCTACCCTGTACCTGCAATCCTGGGGAAAAATGGGAGAGGGGTGAGCTACTAGAGCCCAGTGAGCAGAATAATAAAAATATTTAAATCATATGGATCATGGAATGCATCACATCACAGCTAATCACATCAAGGATGAACTTGTCACCAATAGCCCTCTACATAGTCCAACTGTGCCAGAACGTAGAATGGGTCCTGGTCTTTCCCTTACATAACATGTCATAACATAACAGTCCAATTGTGCCAGAACGTAGAATGGGTCCTGGTCTTTCCCTTACATAGTGCCAGCGAACGTAGAATGGGTCCCACTAGTCTTACATTCCGTACTGTACATATCACATCGTCATATCATAGATCGAGGGCTTTGGATCATCCAACGTTCATCCACGTCAATCAACAATAAAGTATGCAATGCACATATTCGTGAATTCTAATGCAAACAACCTAGTACATCTCATGGCATTCATGATGCGTGAAGCATGCTAAAAGTCCATTAATTGCTTTAAAACATAAAGAGTTATTCCACTCACCTCTGGGTAGCTCTGACCAGACACTGGATCAGCTGACTCACTGCTGGGGTCCTCGGTTCCTCGGGTCCGAACCTACATAGGTGGACTCAAATGAGGGACCAACAAACAAGAACATAACTCTAAACTACTCCCCAAAAACCCCCTAAAACATCATGAAACAATCATAGAAAAACATGCAAGAGAGGGCTGGACAGGGCACTTTCGGCGGCAGGTTCGGCGGCCGAAAGTCCCTCCAGAGCCGAAAGTCAGGCAAGTTCGGCGGCACCTTCGGCGGTCGAAACTCCCAGACAGAGGCAAAACTCATGCATGTTCGGCGGCACTTTCGGCGGCCGAAACTCCCAGACAGAGACGAAAGTCTTCTTTCGGGGGCAAGCTTCAGCAGCCGAAGGCTGCCTCCACAAGCATGTTCGGCGGCCGAAAGTTCCTTCGGCTGCCGAACCTGGTTTCTCCCATAGTGGCAGAAACTCAGCTCTCCTATGCACATTGCCTCCAAAACTACCCAAATCATGCATAAACCTATTCTACAACATTCCCAATCACACACAAACAAGCATACAAGTTCCTAGGGGCACCAAACCAACAAAAACCCCAACTACAACACAACAAGCAACTCACATTGTTCATAAACACATATAAAACCCATAAACCTAACCATGAGCTAAACATGCATCCTACCCCATAGATCTACTTAAAACTTGCTTAAAATATGCAATGAGCTTACGATTGGCTCTTACCTCGTGGAGATCGAGAGAGAGACGTCCTAAACTCGGAAATGGGAGGGGTTGAGTTCCTTTGAACCTCAAAGCTCCAAAACTTTGCTCAAAGCTTGAAAATCTTCAAAACAAAGTAAAAACTCATGAAAATCGAGTAGGATTGGAAGGAAAGAATTCAAGATCGGTGAGGGACGGCGGAGAGCTCACCTTGGCCGAAAATGGGGAAAAAGCTCGCCCGTTTTCGGCTAAGGGACCCTTTTATAGTGGCTGGCCAGGCCACGTTCGGGGGCCGAACGTGCCTCCGCATGCATGCCATGTTCGGCGGCCGAACTTGAGGTTTGGCGGCCGAACCTGGACTTTCCTCACTTATGCTTTCGGGGGCCTAAAGGCGCTCCCGAAGGCATGCATGTTCGGCGGCCGAACCTGAGTTTTCCTCCAAGGTTGTTTTTTTTTTATGCAAAAACTCATTTCCAATTTACTTAAAATCATCAAAAACATTAAAATATTTCATGAAAACATGGTTTTTACCCTTTCTAGAGGTCTCCGACATCCGAGATTCCACCGGACGGTAGGAATTCCGATACCGGAGTCTAGCCGGGTATTACACTACCTCTCACTCTCATTTCGTCTCTTGCTGCCCCCTTTTTCTCCATCTTCTTTTCTTCTTCTTTTGCTTAATTATTATAATTTTATTATGCCTATGAGAGGCTAAATATTTATTTTCAATTGAAGGTTAATTTAAATTGAGATTTGTTTAAGTTGTGAGGTTATGCACTACAATTCTCTTCATCTTATTTCTATTTTTTGTCAATTTTTTATTTTGAGAAACACGACCTCCATTGTTATTTTCTTGAGAATTCAAGAGGCCTATTGAATCTCTTGGAAAAACAACTTATAGCTAATTAATCTAATTAAATCCGTAATTGTTTAATTGGATTAATAACAAGTAGTAATTAACATATTAGTTTATATTAAGAAATTGACATATTTAAGTTAAATAAATCACGTATTTTTATTGATTAAGTTTGGATTCTTCTCTCTTAATGCAGTTGACTAATTAAATCTACACGCGTATTGAGGTTGTTAGTTGACTAGAAATTAATTTAAGCGCGAAATGAATTAATTTATTCATAAGAAAGAATTGGTGGGATTCGTGTGTTTGACCACTGTAACCAAACAATAAATAATAACATTAATTATTTTTCTAACCAATAATCAACTGCAAAACACCTCAATTTGATTACTTTCAATTGAAAGTTTTAACTATTTATTTGTTTCTCGAGTTTCAATTGCATTGTTTATTATTATTTTCTTTTAAGTTTATTTTTATTGGCTTACTCAACACAACCATTTTCATAAAAAATTCTTTTCTTTCTAACTTTTTATATCAAACCATTTTTCTATTTCAAATTGGTCATTTAAATTAAACAGAATTAAAGTTTTTGTGAAATTGATACTCACCCACCCTACCTACAAGTTCTAATCAATTAAAAAAAGAAAAGTAAATTTTAAATTGATTAATTCGACACTCGTCACTCTAAATGATAAAATTTTCGTCTTAAATTTTGTGATAAATTGATGACTCTCATCACACTTTTAAAAATCGTACATCTAAAAAAAATTTAGTTATCGTAGGTTTCTAACGGACGTCAACAGTAAAAATTAGATCCGATTTAAATCTGTTATAAAATTTTAAATTAATTGCTCCATATCAACCAGATTTATAGAAAGCGGTTATAATAAAAAAAATTCATAAAAAAATTTAAGATTTTTAATTCAATAGGCTTTATTTTTATAGCAAGATTTTATTTATTTTTCCTTAAAATATCTCAACGGTGAATATACGAAGTAACTTACATTATTATTATTATTATTATTTTTAATAATGTTGAGCTATAAAAGATATACATTTGGTACTTTTTAAATTAGTCGACGTAAATCACATGGGTCTAGGTTGTTGCGGCTCTGACACCATGCTTGTTTTCGGTCTCAAAGTTCGGAAAATGAAACAATAAATAGAGCTTTGAATCGCCATCAACAAACTGTAGTAAGCTAATTTGGCTTCACACTTCCCTCTTTGATTTTTTCTTCATTTTATTATTTATTTTTGTTATTTAGCAATGCGAGACTCCAACCTTATCACATAAATTCACCTTCTTTTTTTTTTTTTTTACCATTTGGAATTTGTTGGTATTTTACATTTTCTCAAAAAGTATTTAAATTTAATTTAAAATTTTTTATTTTTATATAATAGGTCATATTTTCAAAATTTATAAAGATTTTCATTTCAAATTTCAAATTGAGTTTAAGAGGAATGATTTTTTTTTTCAATTAATGTAGATTAAAACTTAAATTTAATATTCTATAATTTTAAATATAAGTTTAATGTTATTGAATAAAAAATTTATGGATAAAATGGTTTTATCTTTTTTTTTTTAAAAATCAAATAAAGGAGTTGCTTTTAAAAAATAATTTATGACATAACTTTTAGAAATTTGATAAAAATTATAATTTAGATGAAAATTTTTAATAAGAAACTAGTTAATGTATGACATTTCATCCTATTAATAGAAATATAGAATGATTAATATAATTGTTCGGTTAAATTTATGTTAATATAAATTGAAAAAGCTAATTCAAATTTAAGGATTAACTAATTAAAAGTATTAAACATATATGATTAAATTATTATTTTCATATGATTTAGTTTTTATAGTAAACACAAATTTTTAATAAAAAATTATTTTATTATTAAAACAAAAAATCAGTAATTAAATCATTACTCATTAAAAAGTAGAAATTGTTATATTATAAGTTAGCTTTTTATTTTTTTTTATATAAATTAACCTGGAAAATTATAATAATGCTATTTGAATTCAAATAAAATTATCAAAATATTTAATTATTTAAATTAAAGTTTTGAATTAATTTATAAAAGGTCATAAACATTTGAAATTTTTATATAATATGCCTAATTTCTTATACAGCATACTTCTTTAAAAAAATAATAAAAAATAATACATATATATCATGGTACGTGATATAAGTATATTTTTCTTATTTCAATTTTAAATTTAAATAAAATCATCAGAGTTTGTAAATATTTTTATATGAAAATATAAACGATTTAAAAGTGTGACGAGACTGTCACAAAATTTGAAGCGAGAATTCAACCATTTAGAGATTAATTTTGCATTTTAATAATTTTTTTAGATATTTTTATAATTTTGCATATTAGAGTTTTTTCTATTATAAATAGTCTTTTCTTAACTATTTAGACTTACTTTTCAATCTTTCAAGAATTTCAATAAAATTTTTCGATTTCTAGCCTATCGTTTCTCATATATCGTATTAGCCAAATGATATTTGTTAAAATTTCTGACGGAGTCTAATTAGCCATTTATCAAATTGAGACTTTAGAAGTACTTATTTTAAAATAAAATAAAATAATTTTTGTAAAGAACAAGATGAAAAATGCAAAAGATTCATAGATAAAGAGAGGAAAAAAGAACAATTAAGTTGAAAGAAGAAAGGAAATTGCATGCAAGCTGAAAAGTCTATTAGGAAAACTTTTGATAAGAGAGTTAAGTTGAGCAGTACATGTAATTGTATTGTATATCTTTGCCTTTGTAGTGTTATCAAAGGAAAAGAAAAATATTATTGACATAATGTATTTATGCTAAAGTATTAAAATTTAATGATATTTGTGATATGATCTATATATTCTAAAGTTTTATACAATGCAATTGGTCTAGATGGTGAAGTTTGATACACATGTCAATTTTACTTACCCTTAATATGTAATTCAATAGGAAATAGTGAAATATATATATATATTTTTTAAAAAATCAATCAACATTAAAAAAACCATATAAATAAAATATGAATTAAACTTAAATATAGAAACTGATTATAACACTATTAAAATATGTATTGTATTTCAAATCATCCAAAAATGGTTAACTATAGCATAATAAGTAATAAAATACGTAGTTCAACTGAATATTAAAATTACCTTATTTGCTTTTTCTCTAAATAAATTTTTCTAGGCTTTTATGTTTTTCGGTCATAATATAATCCGACAAGCGATGAAAATGGAAGACGATGGAGTTTTGTCTAACTTGTTTGTCTTTACAAAAACTCTTTCTCTTACTAAACCACTCTTATGGCTTTGAATTCTACATGTGAATAGATATTGAGTATGTTCAATAAACTTTTAGGGTTTAGTGATAAGAGTGTATTTATTTCTGCAAATATATTTTAGACCATATTCAATAATTTTAAACAAATGGAAATACAAAATCTACAAATTATCAATAAAACCCAGAATAAGAGAAAGCTTTCGACCGCCTAAACACAAATCATAACCCAACTAATAAATCATTTAGAGGCAAAGGGAAGACGTTATGCAAAGCCCATCAAAGACTCTCATATGCAGAGCCCATCGACGACTCTCATGTGCCTTGAGGCAACCGTCTAAAGTATCAAAATGATAAAAAAACTATTGAGATGTGTAGCATCAAACATAGTATAAAACGCACATAACCCAACTAAGAAATCATTTAGAGGCAAAGGGGAGACATTATGCAGAGCCCATCGACGACTCTCATGTGTCTTGAGGCAACAGGCAACCGTCTGAAGTATCAAAATGGTAAAAAACGATTGAGATATGTAGCATCAAACATAGTATAAAACCCACATAACCCAACTAAGAAATCATTTAGAGGCAAAGGGAAGACGTTATGCAGAGTCCATTGACGACTCTCATGTGCCTTGAGGCAACCGTATGAAGTATTAAAATGGTAAAAAACTATTGAGATATGTAGCATCAAACATAGTATAAAACCCACATAACTCAACTAAGAAATCATTTAGAGGCAAAAGGGAAGCGTTATGCAGAGCCCATCGACGATTCTCATGTGCCTTGAGGCAACCGTCTGAAGTATCAAAATGATAAAAAACTATTGAAATGTGTAGCATCAAATATAGTATAAAACCCACATAACCCAACTAAGAAATCATTTAGAGGCAAAGGGGAGACGTTATGCAGAGCCCATCGACGACTCTCATGTGCCTTGAGGCAACCGTTTGAAGTATCAAAATGGTAAAAAAAACTATTGAGATGTGTAGTATCAAACATAGTATAAAACCCACATAACCCAACTAAGAAATCATTTAGAGGCAAAGGGGAGATGTTCTGCAGAGCCCATCGACGACTCTCATGTGCCTTGAAACAACCGTTTGAAGTATTAAAATGGTAAAAAACTATTTAGATGTGTAGCATCAAACATAGTATAAAACCCACTCCAAATCGGAAAAATAATAGATCAAGCCATATTGAAGCATAGATGAACAATTCAAATATCTAAGTTTCTGATCGATGTATCTAACAGACATGCAGAGCGAAGATTGGACTCATCTCTGATATCCATGGCAGGCGACCTACCTACAACAACATAAGAAAGAAAACCAACAAACAAAACAAAGAAAAATTCAAGGGCGACCTAAAGATCTCTCTACATGTTGGCCCAGTTGCTTCCAAAATAAAACATAAATTTTGACATGTTACCTTCATAGGGAGAGAACCCACACTGAGTTGGGAAAGAGAAGCTTTTCTCCCTAGAGGTGCAAAGGAGACTGAAAAAAATGGCGAAGACCGGCCCTAGGAGGAGCTCACAACACAATAGAAAAGATAGGGTTTCTCTCCCTAAAAATGAGAGAGAGAAATGGTGGTCTTTATTACAACCAAATTAAATAAGTTCACTCAATATTAGTTAGTCATAGCATAATAAACATAAAATACATAGTTTACTAACCCTTAGAATATTATTTTACTATTGTTGATACAATATTAAAATTACCTAATTTGCTTCTTTTTTATACAAGTCTTCCCAACTTTTGGCGATTTTCAGACATGATATAATCTAAGAGAGACAATGACGCTATGTCCGGCTCGCTTTTCTTCACAGGAGCTTTGTTTCTCTCACTGAACCGCCCTTCTAGCTTCAGATTCTCCATATAAATAGATATTTCATATATTACATAAGCTTTTAGAATTTAGCGATAAGAATGTATTTATTTCTACAAATGTGATTTAGACTATGTTCGACAAGATTAGCTATTAGGGTTAGTTGTTTTAGTAACTGATATTGTTTAGCTAGTAAAGTTTTGTAATTTATTTTTCAAACCTCTAAATACTGAAAGAGATTTTCTCAAGGAGAAAGTGTATTTCACTATAGTAACTGTACAAATTACAAGATCTCTTTTAAAGCCAATAAATTCTAATAATCTGCCAATATCTTTACAAACTCGTGGGACTCTTATTTATAGGCTAAGATAAGGCAGCATTTAATGCTTCTTGGAGACTCCCCTGCCAATTATGGCATGTTGATTCAACTTCCTTCGGGTCTAGATTCTTTCCCTTAGCATGTTGGTTCAACTTCCTTCAGGTTTAGATTCTTCCTCCTTGCAGAATTTTTGTGGGGCGAAATTTGGAGGTTGACAATCAATGTCGTCATATTTTTAGTTTTTGATTAATAATTGTGAGGCTCTATTGAACGAGTTTCGGTTTGTTAGTTATAATTTTATTAAGAGATCAGTAAACTAAGCTGCTCATGCATGTTAAAGGTGGCTGATTTGATATCTTATTCTTTTTAGGATATGCTCTCCAAATTTTTTATAAATATTCTTTTTGAAAGATATTAATAATATATGCAGAATCGCAATATTTTTTATTAAAAAAATTAAAATATTAAATGCTACCTTTAAAATTATTATAAAATAGCACTCATAGGCTTAGTTTGATGATAAGTGCATTTGAATAAATCTAAGAGATCTCATGTTCTATTTTTCTAATCCCTAATTACCATTTCAAAAAAAATTATAAAATAAAATCTTAACCAAAATTGTAAATTACTAAATATTGTGCATAGTGTTAAAGTCTTTAAAAATGTAGAAGTTATTTTCCATATTGAAAAATACCACAAATCATGACAATGTAAAATTTAGAATCTCATCAAAATTGATTTAAACATTTGACTACGATTGCTACTACTTAAAAAATATGTAATATATTTTACAAAATTTAAAGAAAGCGATTATAATAGAAAATGTGCGAAAATATTTAGATTTAACAAAAAAAAAAGATTTAGGTTTTTTAATTCAATATGTCTTATTTGATTTATTTTTCCTTAAAATATGTCAGACGGTAAATATATGAAGCTTCACCTACCTTACCTTGCCTGCCTGAACTTGTGATCTCTCTCTCCTTCAAGCGCTTAAAGGCGCATTTCCATTTCTCTCTTCACTTAACAGCTTTCGTTTTCTTTGGTTAGCGTTCGTTCCTCTAATGCTTCATTCTCTCTTGACTCAATCCAACAGAGTTATCAAGATTTTCTCCCATTTCGGATTTTTATCGTTTTATCTTACTTTTCTCTCGTTTTTCTCAGGCAATTTTCTTGCAGTTTTCTCTCATCTGGGTCTTCTTCATAAATTGCATTGTTAATTTCTTGGTACTTCTTTCTCTTCTGATCCTTGTACCATTTAACATTGCAAAGCTGTTGAAGTTCATTTCTTATCTGGGTTCTCTTAAAAACTTGCATTTCTCATCTGGGATTTCCAATTTTGTGTTCAGTGTTTCATGGGATCTACGAACGTTGTATGATTAAACTAGCATATTGTTGGTGATGTCTCATTCCAAATCAGAGTCTCCTACTTGTTGCTCAACAGCGTCTCCTCCTTCTGCTTCTTCTCTTACTTCTTTAGCTCCAACTGAACTGAAGCTATATCAAGCCTTCATCTTCTCTGTGCCAGTTTTCTTCACCTTCATTGTCCTCTTCTTTTTCTACTTATTCTATCTTCACCGAAGTAGAGTTGATTGGGCCACTCTGCGAATGCGAGCTGCGCTACCAGAGAGAAATGATATCGTTAGAGTAAGATCTTGCCCTTTAATAGCCATCTAAAATTAATTTGATCCTGTATAGTTCCACTGATATGTGTATGTTTCTAGGTGCTTGTGTTCATATTTTTATTGCTTGTGATTTAGCAGGTTGAATTGGGCTTGAAGAAAGAGGTGAGAGAGATGTTACCCATTATCGTATATAAGGAGAGCTTCTCTGTCAGAGAAACACAGTGAGTGGCCTTTGTTTCTTCTCAGTCCTACGTTTATTTTTTTATGAATTAATTTCTACGTGTATTTTTTTTAATCAGATGTCAAAAGTTCAATGTTTCTGTTGTCAATTTCTCTTTTAGGCTCCATTTATATAATTTTAAAAATTTTTCTCATCACTCCCTCCTTTTGGTATCTTTCATTTTGCAAGAAAAGAATTCAAATGAATTCTTGCAAAATGATGCATAATTTCATTTTCTCTGAAGATAGAAAATTTTTTAAGTAATTCTTCCATTACAAACAAGAAAATTGATAGAAAAATAATTGAATTGAATTGAATTGAATTGAATTCTTGTGAAATTTTTTATTCCAAACAAGGGGAAATGATAATGGCCTAATTTAATATTCAAGCTTTTGTTGAAAAAGAGAAGGCAGACTAACTTATTATTAATTCTTAGAAGTTATATTCCTTGTAAGATTTGTAGTTAATTAAGTATATGGTGCTTAATTTGGCTCATTATGATGAGTCATATGATTTCCTCTAAGCATGAGAAAGGATTATTAGGGAGAACACTCTAATAGTGGAGACTGATACACAATTAGCTGAAGGAATTGAGTTGCAGGAAGTTCTGTTTGGGTTGTTGTGGAATTGATATTGCTTGTAGAAGTTTGTTACATTGGCCTGCGTGGAAGAGACGCGTGTCAGTAGGAGATTAGTAGTATATTCTTTTTTGGTTGTAATTGCTAATAAATAGTGGAAGATTAGTTGTATTCTGTAATATCTTGAATCTGCATAAAACTAACAGTTGAGAGTGCTCTCTCATGAGGATATCCTCTGTAGCTTGTTTTTGTGTAAAACTTGTATCAGAGACCAACCCACCAGATGAGCTAAAGCGGTTAACTTGGAGACTTCACAGCCTCAAAGCAGTAAAAGTACTAACTAGTAGTTCTTTTATTTTTAATTTTTGTTACAAATTAACTTTCTTATCCCAGGAAAAAGTTCATACAACCCATATATGTTTTGTGATTGTCAAATATGCAAAATTTTTGAATGCTAATGGATTATTTATGCCAACCTTGTTACTTAGCTTCTAATGATTTCGTTTGTTAGCTTTTCTGTTGAGTATTATTCACCTCGCAGATATTCTGTTGGGAAGAATTTCATTGATGATTGTTCTATGATAACTTCATCAGTGATTAGTAAGCGATAGTCAGGAATGCCTGAATTGTAGAGTTGGTCAGGAATGATTCTTGTGCATCATGGTCAATGTGTGCTGGTTGAGGGATAATACATTGTATCATGGAATCAAATTACTCTGCAAACCATCATTGTTTGGATCAATAAGGATTGAGGAACTACTTTTAAGTTAGTTAACCAAAAAAGTTTCAAGTTTTTTAATGAGCACTTCTGCTGTCGTAACAATCAAGATTATTTCTCTTTGCTAATATTGTGGGAGAGTTGATATCCTGGCATTATAAATAAAGATAAATAACTTCTAATAGTTTAAATTATTTTCTTTATTTGGATCGTATGAGGCCATTTCATATCAGAACCATGAGTTATGTGAATCTATGAAGTATAATTTGGGCTTTGTTAGTGCATAAACCTCGAGATGACTTGCTCCAATACAATAACTGCCACCAAAAGCTTGCAAGGCATGGGTCGGACTCAGGTTGAAGGGCTTAACTGAGAAAGTAAAATCTTTATGTTGTGTATATTGTGCTGTTGGTAGAATGTAGGAAATTTGCCTCGTAATATCGCTGAATTAGCTATTCCGTAAATACAGCATGCAATCTGCACGAAGTGTAATACAGGTGCAGGATTTCTCCAATGTGACAAGCTGACATGTGTTTGATGTCATAAGAGAGTAGGTGACGGTTTTGTCCTGCATGAGTTTCCTTAATTTCATAAAAGAGTTCAATGCAATACTTAGGAAAAAATAAATAATCCAATCAAAAGCATGGATTTATGTTCATGAAAAGGTCAAGTTTTTTAGCATGCCGTGAATGACATGATTTTGTTTCCCCTCTTTGATGCATTACTTAATCCAGAGATCTCATGGTGAATACCAAATCCTTCCATTTCTAATCTTCATACAAGCTGATGAGGTGCCAGCATTTTTATGACAGATGCCCGGTATGCTTAGGTGACTATGAAGCGGAGGAGAAGCTTCAACAGATACCTGCATGTGGTCACACTTTTCACATGGAGTGCATTGATCACTGGCTTGCCAAGCACACCACCTGCCCTCTCTGCCGCCTTTCCCTTGTCGCATCTGCTAAAGTTCCGTGTGAATTACCCAATAATCAAATGGAAACTGGTCAGGCTTCTTCTGTGGCAAGGAATGATAATGAAACATCTGTTCAATCTGGGCCAACAGATTCTTCTGGTGAATCACAGTCTACCCAACTTTCTGAGCCAAGAAATGAAGACTCTAGGACTCTTTATAACAGCGTGGAGGAAGAGGAAAGAAGAACATCATGTGCTGATGAGGGGAGAGAACCTCTTGATGCAAGGAATGGAACTGTAGAGAATGGGAACATCAGAAGATCTTCTGGTAATTTGCAATTTTTTATGCACTAGCTTAGCATCACCTTTTCTGAGAGCTTTTCAACTTAAATTTTACGTGCAGGTATTATTATTTCACTAATTTAACTAGGGTATATCTTTGCAGTTCCAGAAATTGAGGCCCGAAATTTTTCTTTCCACGCATAATTATAATGATCCCTAGCGATTTTAGGATGTTTTGAACATATGGAGGATACTTGTAGGTAACTATTAGCTTCAGTTTATCATAAATTACTTTTTGTCCCTAAGTTATGTCAAATTTAACTCATATATCCCTCAATTTATAAAATTCAATGATTTAGTATATGTATTTTGACTTTGTTGAACTAGTGGTCCACTTGTCCATGTCAATTTTCTAAGAAATTGCCAAAATATCCTTGTAGGTAAGTTTGCCTTTTGCCTTCAATCATGTCACAATTAACGTGTAGGTCCTTGACTTTTGAAAAATGAATAGTTTAATCCCTGTATTTGACTTTATCAAACTAAAAAAACAAATACAGATAGAGGGACTTTCTGTTTGACAAAGAGAAAAATACAGGACTAAACCATTAAGTGTTGAAAATCGAGTTGCATGTGTATTAATTTTCACTTAACTCCGGACCTAGAAAGTAATTACCTTACTGTTTATTTAATATACAAGAATAATTATAAACCTAATGAGTTCGACCATCAACTATATCTGTTTATCTAGTGAACCAAGTCTTGTTATTATTTAGAACAGCTGTTTCTTGCCAGTTTGTAGGACAATTTTAAGTTGAAATCCTTTTCTTTTTCTTTCCTTTTTCTTGTTTGTCTATCAGCAGCTTCATCTCAAGCATGAACTGAATGGAGCCAAAGCAGTCATTACAAACTCATCAACTATCCTGCTTAAGTGAGAAGAGATGCTCCATAAAACCTTCTGAAATATGTTCATATTGCAGGTACGTACGAGATCCTTTTCTTGGAGAAGGGGGAGACATCTTACAATCACCTCCTAGACGATGAATCTCTGAACATTTCATCAATGGTATGAGAGAAGCAATCCTTGATCAGGATTTCAATAGTGTATAATAATGATATGATAAGATAGAAGATAGTGTTAGAGTTGCCATTGTAGTGCAGATAGGTGCCATAATAATCTGGTTGTATGCCTGCTGTAATTTTAGGTGTGACTTGTGCATGATGTAGATGAGGAATGTAGTTGATAGGGAGTGATAGAAGTCTAGAATTTACTGTAAAATGTTGTTTTGATAATCTGAAAGCAGTTTGTTTCCATTTATCTTTCTGAGATGTTCATCTTTATGGCGAAAGAGAGAGGGTTACCTTCCATCTTCATGGCGAAAAAGAGAGTTATTTTCCATTGTGTAGTCTATCAGTTATATTATGATTTTGTATGTCATCTATATGAAAAAAAAAAAAAATATATATATATATATATAATGTTAAAAAATCAAATTTGTTTCTAAATTATATAATAGGATCAAAAATAACAAATTTTATCTTTTAATATAAATTCGTCCCTAAATTATACCAAATAAAACCACCACTTATAAGATCCTTATAAGTATGAGTTATACTTTTATCAATTTATTTGACTTTATTATAATTTATTTAGTATTTTAATGTAGTTCCGTAGTAAATTTAAATTGAAAAATGAAATTTATCATTTTTAGTTTGGTTTTAGGGTTTAAAAGAAAATTTTGTTTTTTTTTCATTAATATAATATAATTAATAAATAAGATAACTCAATAACTCATTATGAAGATGACATATAATAGCCATTAGTGTACTATTCCTTTTTAATTTTTTAAATTTAATTTTAATATTTTCGTATGTTTTAATATAAGCTCTATTATAATTATGTGGTCTTCCAAATGTTCTTGTAAATCTTTTACCATTATTATTAGTATAGTTATCTTTTGTGTAGGGGCAGGCTATTAAGGGGCAAAGCACTCTCTATCAAATTTTTAAATGTACTCTATATCCAAGGTTCGAATTCAAAACCTCTCATTAAGGAGAAGGACCTGTGCCATCCCATCTTACTATTAGGAGTTATTTTTTTTTTTTAAATGAAAGACGAAGGAAACTTTTCTTTGTAGCACTAACTTGGATCATTAGATCCATATATTACACTCAAACCTAGCTTCACGGAAGAAACACAAAAATCCTCTTGAAGAACAGGCTTAAGAAAAACCAAACGCATACTAAACATAAAAACTAGCATAAATAAAGAGCCCGAGCTAAGCAATAGGCCACTTTATTGGCTTGTTTATTAACTGAATAAAGAGAGTAATCCACACCTTTTGAAAACAAAGAAGCACATCCTGAGCCCTGAGGTACATCTACCATTCATCTTCATTATCAGCAAGCCTTGTGTGGACCATTTCCAGGGCATCCACCTTGATGTTCACCTTGCCAGGAAAAGTAACAAGAAGTGATGCGGAGCAATTAGTTTTAAATTTTACGGCAGACTTGAACCAATCATAATTTTTGCTGCCGACGTCCGTTGGAGGCCTGTGATAGCTTTTCAGAAAGGCAATTTCGAGTCGCACGACTTTCAAAAGTGTGACGAGAGCCGCAGGCTTGTCATAAAGTTCAAGGCTAAAATTGTATCGTTTAGGGGTCAATTTTGCATTTTAATTATTTTTTAAAATTTTTTCATAATTTTCCATATTAAAATTTTTTTTTCTATTATAAATAGCCATTTTTTTGGCTATTTGAGGGACTTTTCAACTTTCGAGAATTCAATAAGAAATTTTAGTTTCTAGCCTTTCGTGTTCTAATTTCATCTTAGCCAAATGTTATTGGTTAGAACTCTTGACGGAGTCTAATCAGTTCTATTTCAGTTGGTATCAGAGCGAAGTTCATCAATGGTCGACAACCAAGAGGCGCAACTCGCTGCAATTGAGGCATCCTTAGCAGAATTGAGGGATATTATCGGATAGCTAGCCCTATAATGGGATAACAACCCACCCGCCGCAGCCAAACGCCCACAGCCCGTTCCTAATCTTGTGGTCACAAATCCTGTGGTGGCAAATCCCCAACAGGATAATCACGAAGGTTACAAGATAAAGATAGACCTTCAAAAATTTTCTGGTTCGTTGGATGTAGAATCTGTCCTTGATTGGTTAGTAGAAGTTGATTGATTTTTCAAAGTTATGAATATGGAAGAGGATCGAAAGGTTCCGATTGTGGCTTACAAATTAAAGAGTGGTGCAGCAGCATGATGGAATTCTGTTCAAAACGAACACTATCGCAGGAGGCTGGAACCTATACGAAACTAGCTGTTGATGAAGCAGATGATTGAATAGTGATTTTTGCCTAGTGATCATACTCTGGTTTTATATAACCAGTATCATGACTGTATTCAAGGGAGTCGAAGGGTGGATGACTATACAAAGGAGTTTTTAAGGTTGCAAGCGAGGTACTATAACTGTGAGAATAAAGTCCAGCAGGTTGCTCATTATCAGAGGGGACTGAATCATGAAATTCGTTGTATGATGGGAGTAGCTATGATTTTCACTTTAGCAAATGCCATTGAGATGGCGAAAAGAGCGAACGAATGTGTTGAATGGCAACCTCAACAACAGTCTAATCAAAATTTTAATTACAGAAATTTTGATTCGATAGGAACTCAGCAGTATATAGGTAATTACAGTGAAAAGCCTTCTAGGGTTGTAAATTCTGGCAATCAACATAATACTGTGAAAGAAAGGAGAGACAATAAGGGCAGACATCAGAAACCAACCGGAGACATATGTTATTGCTGCAGATAACCTGGACATCGAACGAATAATGCGACCCAAAGGAGTTAATAACGATCGTCAATAGGTTAATATGGTTGAGGAGATGGTTGAATCTAAGGAGAAAGTGGACGAAGATAATAGGTCTATTGTTGGTTCTAAAGATGGGGAAGTCACTTATGTGGTGAAGAAAATTTTATGCTCGACGAAATAGGAGGATGAGACTCAAAGGAGGAAGATATTTCAGGCAAAGTGTCGAGTGGGAGAAGCGATTTGCAGGCTAGTTATAGATAGTTGCAGTTGTGAGAATCTAATAGCTAAGCAATTGGTGGAAAAATTGCAGTTGCCTACATAGCCTCACCCTTCGCTATACAAAGTTGGATGGATTAAAGAAGGTCTGACAATTGAAGTCAACAGAATTTGCAGTGTGCCTATTTTGATAAGTAAATCTTACATTGAATCTGTTAATTGTGATGTTGTGAACATGGATTGCTGTGGAACTTTATTAGATCATCCTTGGCAGTTTAATGTTGATGCTTTGCATAAGGGGAAGGAGAATTTATACATGTTTACATGGCATCGGAAGTGGAAGGGAAAACTGTTGTTGCTGTCTCTGCGGGGATGCAAAGGCTATCAGGCGCAGTAGAGAAATCTGAAAGCACAATGGCTTTATTAGTGAGAATAAAATGTGAAGTGGAGGATACACCATATTTACCACCACCCGTCAAAGAGCTGTTAAAGGAGTTTTCTAGGGTAGTGGAGGAACCTACAAAGCTTCCATCTTTGCGAGATATTCAATATTAGATTGATCTCATTTCTAGATTCAAATTACCGAATCTGGCTCATTATAAGATGAGCCCAAAAGAGAGTGAAATCCTTCAAGAACATGCTAAAAATTTATTGAAGAAGTGGCACATTTGGGAGAGCATTAGCCCTTGCGGAGTCCCTGCCTTATTGCTCCCAAAGAAAGAAGGAACCTAGAGAATGTGCGTGGATAGTAGAGCATCAATAAGATTACAGTTTAGTATCGATTTCCTATTCCTCGACTGGATGACATGCTAGATCAGTTATCAGGGTCTAAAGTTTTCTCTAAGATCGACCTTAAAAATGGCCATCACAAAGTTCGAATTAAGAAGGGAGATAAATGGAAGACAACCTTTAAAATTAAGAAAGGCTTGTACGAGTGGTTGATTATGTCGTTTGGTTTGATGAATGCACCTAGCACGTTCATGCGACTTATTTGAATAAGGTTTTGCGTCCTTTCTTACGCAAATTCATTGTTGTTTATTTTAATAACATCTTGATTTTTAGTCGCAGTGAAGAAGAACATTTACAGTACCTCCGTCAAGTCATGACAGCCTTGCAAGAAAGTGAACTGGTTATTAGTTTAAAAAAATGCATCTATATGAAGGAGCGCGTTCTGTTTCTTGGATTTGTTGTTAGTGCATAAGGGATACATGTTGATGAGAAGAAGTTAGAAGCAATATGAAACTGGCCCATTCCCAAAAATATTTCAGAAGTTCGTAGCTTTCATGGACTTGTTACTTTCTATCGGTGATTTATCAGAAATTTCAGCAGCATTGTTGCCCCTATCACTGATTGTTTGAAGAAAGAAAGTACAGAAATTTACTTGGACTGACACTGCCAACAAGAGCTTTGAGGAGATTAAAGATAAGTTTACTTATGTCCCTATTCTTGCTCTACCTGATTTGGATAAACTGTTTGAGGTTGAATGTGATGCTCGTGGAGTTGGGATTGGGGGTGTGTTATTGTAGTATAATAGGCCTATTGCCTTTTTTAGTAAGAAATTGAATGATGGTAGGAAGAAGTAGTCTACTTATGAGTAGGAATTATATGCAGTGTTCTGGGCCTTTAAAACTTGGGAACAATATCCAATGGAGCAGGAGTTTATTATTCAAACAGATCATCAATATTTGATTCATTTTAAGACTAAAAAATATGTGAATAAGATGCATACTTGATGGACAGCGTATTTTGGAGTTTTTCATTATGTCATAAAATATAAGGCTGGTCATAATAATAAAGTAGCAGATACTTTGAGTGGGAGGGCTACTTTGTTAATTACAGTTAGTCAGGGGGTCGTAGGTTTTGAATTTCTGAAGGATTTGTATGCTGCAGATGATGATTTTGCTGATAAATGGGCGAAGATCTAAACTTGCCAACCTACTGATGGGTTTTTCATACATGATGGATTTCTTTTTAAGGAGACCATGTTATACATTTTTTGCTCTTCTCTGCGGGAAAAATTGATTCAAAAGGTCCATAGAGGAGGTTTGAATGGTCATTTGGGGCGTGATAAGGCTATTGCTAGTTTAGAGGAGTATTTTTATTGGCCACAATTGAAAAAGAATACAAGTTAGATGGTCCAGAAATGCCTAGTTTGTCAAACTCAGAAGGGCCGTTCGCAGAATATGGGCTTATATACTCCATTGCCTATTTCAGAATATCATTGGGAGGACTTGTCTATAGATTTTGTTCTTGGCCTTCCACGTACTCAACATGAATCTGATTCTATTTTTGTTGTTAACAGGTTCTCCAAAATAGTGCATTTCATTTCTTGAAAGAAAATTAATGATGCTTCTCATATTGTAAAACTGTTTTTTTAGAAAATTATTCGTTTACATGGCATTCCTAAGATCATTACTTCCGACAAAGATGTGAAGTTTCTAGTTCAATTTTGGGTGACTTTATGGAAGTGTTTTGGGACTGAACTTCGATACAATAGTGCTGCCCATCCCCAAATTGATAGCCAAACTGAAGTGGTGAACCGCACTCTTGGCAATCTTCTGCATTGCATCTGCAATGATAAGAAAACTGCTTGGGATCTTGCTCTTGCCCAAGCAAAATTTGCTTACAATAGTTTTGTCCACAGTTCTACAAAGATGTCACCTTTTGCAATTGTGTACAGGAAACTTCTTACGCATATAGTTGATTTTATTGCCCTTCCTACAGGTTTTCATAACAGTATTGCAGCAATCAACTTGACAAATCAGCATGTGGACGTTTTTAAACAGATACAACAATGTCTTACGGATGCCAATGACAAGTATAAAGTTGCTGCTGATAAACATAAGCATTTCAAGTCCTTCAATGTCGATGATCAAGTTATGGTGTATTTCCGCAAGGAACGTGGTAGAGGACAGAAAAAACTTGACCCGAAGAAGATTGGTCCATTCCAGATCATTCAGAAGATTAATGACAATGCCTATATTCTTGACCTCCCAGATAATATAAAAATTTCTAAGATGTTTAACGTGATGGATCTATTTTGGTATTACCCTGCTGATGACAACTCAAGGTCGAGTTCTTTACAAGTGGAAGGAAATAATACGGAGCAATTAGCCTTGGATTTTATGGCAGACTTGGACCGGGCATAACTTCTGCTGCTGACGTTCGTTGGAGGCCCATGATAATTTTTCGGAAAGGAAACTTTGAAATGCACAACTTTTAAAAGTTTGAAAAGGGTCGTAAGCTTGTTACAAAATTCGAGGCTAAAATTTCATCGTTTACGGGGTTAATTTTGCATTTTAATTATCTTTGTGAATTTTTTTTCATAATTTTCTATATTAGGGTTTTTGCTATTATAAATAGCCCTTTTCTTGGCTATTTGAGGGACTTTTTAGCTTTCGAGAATTTAATAAAAAATTTTAGTTTCTAGCCTTTCGTGTTCTAAATTTTGTTTCAGCGAAACGTTAATGGTTAGAACTCCTGATGGAATCTAATCAGTCCTATTTTAAGAAGCCATTGAAGCAAACTATAGAGACCAATGACTTCTGCTAGCCGAGGACTAAAGAGCCCAGGATAAGACACAACAGTCGCAGCGATGCACTGTCCCTCATTATCTCTTACTATGGTACCAAAACCCGACCTATTACCAAAACTGAAAGTAGATGCATCCAAGTTATGTTTGAGTCTACCTTGACCTGACCGACACCGGTGGTTACAACAGAGGTGCTATCGGAGGTAGTAGAAGAACTTTAAGGAGCTCTAGAATCAGTCTAGTCTTACAATATACAAGTAGAAAGGACAATAGCATCGATAGGATATTAAGAGGCATGGGTCTATAGTAAGTTATTATGAGCAACCCAGATTTAAGAGAGAATAATGCTAATCGGGTAGTATAAGTCAGTGGTGTTCTAAGCCATGAAATCAAAGAAAATAGGAGCAAAATGAACCAAATTAATACTAAAGCCATCCTGCTCCATTTGTTAATAATGAGTTGGTAAAAGGGGCATACAAAGCTGACATATTCGAAGTGCTCGGTTGACCATAAACAAGGCAGCCTCAAGGGCAGATCTAGAATATATTCTCAGAGGAGGCGAACTGATACTTCCTATTTCTTAATATATATATAAAAGGTTGTGCAGAATTCCAAAATAAACTAAAGAATCATACCAAACTGTACCAGAACCGAAAAAGAATCGATATTGTAAGAACTAAATAATAATGAATTAAATTTATTTAGATATTTAGTTTTAGTTCTGGATTTTAGTCGATTATCATACTCAAATCGGACTTGAACCCTACGAATCGAAACTATATTAAAAACCTGATTTTATATATGTATATATTTTTAATGATTTTAGTAATATTATGATTTTATTATACAGTTTCAATAATATATTTTATATCATATAGTCTAATATAATCTCATAAATTTATATTACTAAAATTATATGATTTTATTTAAAAAATCTTAATTTTATATTTGTTAAATAACATATAATAGAAAATCATAAATCAGTAAGAGTATAAACAACAAAATTATTATTTGTGAATTATTTGAAATAGATTTTATAACTGTGTCTATGTATATATATATATTTATTATTTATAATAAAAATGTATTAATTATTTTATAATTTTTAATTATATGAGTAAATCATATATTAATAATTATAATATATGTTTATATATCAATTAGATATATATTTTTTAATTAAAATTATATAAATAATAATGTAATACAACTCTTACTAAGAATTATATATAATATGTATTAATATTAATATTATTATTTTTTAGAATTGTATTGAAACCGTACCAAAATTTAGTTTCAAGTATAATTTTTAAAATTAAATAATTGGAGGTTTGGTTTCGGTTCTGATTCTTAATAAGAACTATATCAAAAGTGAAATCAAACAACGTAAAACTATTTTATAACTCAATTTAATATAAAAATAAAGGCATACCTTATGTGCTTTAGAGCTCTCATGGTTTAATTTTTAGACCTTAGAATACACCTAAGAGAAAACATGAGGAAAAGAAATTATAGAATTGCATAATTCAATATTACACAAAAAGACAAATAAGTAACAACTCAATAAATAAAGTGTTAATATTTCATAAAATATGGAGCATAAATAAAAAGACAGTCAACTCTATCATGTATTAGAAGTAGAATATGGACCAAAACAAAAATATTACATCCATGATATCATGCATTATTACAAAAGAATTTCAGGACATGAATTACAATAAAAAAAAAAAAGATCATTGTCCTATTCTACTCATGTAAAACCTATTATAATCATTTTCTGTAAGTCTTTATATTCTCATATCTCTGTAAAAGTTTTTCATTTTCAACAGTATTTAATAATCTTTCTCAACACATATGTGATAAAAAAAAAAAAAAAAATCATTCATCCAACTATCTTCCATTCGATTATATAATCGATTTTTCACCATCTTCATCGTAGAAAATATCCTTTCAATAGATACAATAGCAATTGGCAAAACCATAGCTAATTTCACAAGTAAAAACACCAAAGAATACAAAACATCCTTTTTTGATTCAACTAATTTTTTGATAAGATCACCAATCCCTTTTAATTTTGAAAATTGATCATTGCATCTCAAATCAATAATATAATTGTCAAGTTGATTACCAAGAGTAATACACTCTATTTCAGAAAAATTAGAAGGATAAAATATAACAAGTTTGAATCAATTTTTACTTATTAAAAGATTAAAAAGAATCAACTGGGTTCAAGCATGGTACACAAAGAAGCAACTCCGTGTTAACCTTATTGAAGCGATTGTTCAACTCTTGAAGTTGCATATCAATCACAGTATAAAATAATTACACTTGATAATGGTGCAAATTTTTTATTACTTGTGCATTACGTCGTGACCTTCCTCAAAAGTGCAAAATTATTGTCCACATTTGAAATGGTAATCTCATGTTTCACACAAAAGATATAAACTTTCATCAAATAAGCACTGCCACCCATCATCTCTTATCATTTTGTAATAATTGTTTGGAAACTTCGATTAAGGAAACTGCATTGATAATGTTTTGATCTTTCTTTATAATGCTTGTGATAATTCATGTGTAATACCCAATATATATTTCATCAAATGCAAGTTGAATACAAACTTGCAAGATTGGATAGAATCAAGTAAAGCATATGCTTCAACTTTTTGTTCTGAACCTTCTTCTAGTATGATCTCAAATACATCAACTACTGAATCAAACATTACAATGAGATTTGCTAATGATCTATTATGTGAGCCCAACATGTGTCACCAGGTCTTTGAAGAAAAATTTCTTAATGTAAACCTCGACTACTTGAGATTTTACCACTTTCTAGTCCTTCAATAATCTTATTAAGGTTCTTCTCACAAAGAATATTCTTTTTTTTTTTTTTACAAAAAACTCTAACTACATTCAATAAGCTTGAGACTATATTAAATAATAAAATGATTTGCACATGATTCTTGGCTACTACTACAAGTGCCAATTGCAATAGGTAAGCGAAATAATGAACATAATGTGCAGAACTATTGTCTTTCATAATCAAAGTCTTCTAGCTATTAATTGTTTCTTATATATTATTAGCTCCATCATTGTCTTGACCACGTAAAGATGTTAAACTATATCAGCTATAAATCGTAAAAGCTCCATCATTGTCTTGACTATTATCAGCTATAAATCGTAAAAGCTAAAGAAAATTACCATCATTGTGAGAGGCTTTTGACCCATCATGACTAGAAAAGCTAGTCCTTTGACGTAAAAGGAATCAAATACAATCAACCGATATAGAAGTTGGGTATGATAGTCCCTTCAAGCTTGATTGGATTATGTAGCATAAGCAACTTGGATATGTTGCTTTTGATTCATCAAATCTTGACTTTTCCTCTAAGTTTTACTATGAGCACTATTTGGGCCTCCTATATGAATTTGAAATCTTTCTCTTTTTTTTTTTTCCAATTAATAAATTCATCAACAACAAAAAGTATTACCACGTGCTTGATCTCCAATATTTGATATGAAGAGATAACATTAATAAAATGTTGCATCTTTTGAAACATTGTACAAATAATTGCTATAATCTTTAAACCAAGATGGAATAAATTGACAATTAATATTTCCAATTCTCCTTTGTGGAAAATCATGGTTAGAAGGTTGACATGGACCCTTTTGCAAATAGGCCCTTCATATTTTATCATGATAATTTGGGTATAAGAAATTTTGTATATTGACTTCCGAAAAAGGATGCCTTGGACTATCTGGATTTGAATTTATATTTGTGAATGATTGTTTGAGAAATTTCTCCATAACTAAATCAAATTCAATAAAAGTATTAGAGATTTTTTAAATTATTAGTATTATTATCCAAAGCTCATGATCAAAGAAAACCTAACAAGTATAGTGCAAAAAATACTAAAATCAAGAGATTGAATAACATATTATACATGCAAGGAAAAATTACTACTTAGTACCTATGATATGAGAAAACTCACTAGTTAAACCATCAATTTTGAAAAATACATTAAAAAGTCTCTAACATTTTAAAAAAGCTAGTAGTTAATCCATCCGTTAATTTGAGCTGTTAAGTATCGTAAAAAAGTCTAAAATGCCCCAGACACAAAGCGACTAATTAGTAAACTTTTTAAAAATCTAAAGGACCAATTAATAAGTTTTTCAAAATCTAAATAATGAAACATTTAACCGAATGCTAACTAGCGAGTTTTCCCATACCATAAGAACTAAGTAATAATTTTCTCTATATATAATAAAAAAATAAATAGATCATTTAATATTCAAAATTAAATAAGAATTATTACCATAAGAAAAATATAAATATTTTCTAACAAAGCTCTACCTCCATGCCTTCACGGGACCACAACTCTACCAATAATACTCTATGCAAATTAGATGCACTTCAGAGGAAAAAGTTAATTTAATCCAAAATGGTGCAAAAATAATTTAGGAGAAAAGGGAAAAGAAAAACCTAAATCCATTAGTATAACACAATAAATTTCTTTTATAGAATTATAAAAATCTTAACAAATAAATTCAATTTTAGTTTATAGTCAATAAAATTGAGTAGAAAAAATGAAAAAAAAATACTAAACAAGCTATAAATTACTAAAAAATAGAATGAAAAATATATTGAAATGAGAGCAAGAGAAATAAAAAAATAAATTACATTATAAAGAGCCCTCAATATATCTAGCATTGATGAAAAATTTTCCGAAATTCACTTCATTTTTAACAATATTATTGGTCCAAAGATTTTGAATAGATAATATGAAGAAACAAAAGAGAAATACTTAAGTTTAGGAATCGAGACGAGGATGTAGTAGACGAAAGGGATTGTTCTGTAGAACCCATTCTGAGATTCGAGAAACAGTAGAGATGAGAAAAAGAAAATCGCAATGGCAGAGTTCTTTAGTGCTCTAATACCATAAAGAGTCACACAGTTTTGGAATTTTAACATTTCTTGTATTACTGTTGTTATATGTATATATACACAAGAGTTTTGTTTAGTTTGTTACAAGATATTAGCCTACAGATAGATTACAAGTTATATAATAAAATAAATTAAAAATATAAATTGAAAATATAACTTATCATTATCATTACTTTCATCAAAGCAAAAGTACAAGCGATAATTGATCCAAATACCAAGAAAAATTATCGAGTCAATTCCACTATTTCAATCCCATGTGCTCATTTCCCAAAAATTAAAAGTAGAATTCAGATTGTTAAACCATAAAAAAACCGTAATTAAAGCTTGTAATCTATAAAAATTTTCACATATTCAGCTAAAAGTTTCCTATCAAACTTCCTCCATTCCACATAAAAAACCATTGAAAAAAAAAAAAAAAAAGAAAGCCAAAGAAGAGGTTGGAATTGAGATTAAAGCAAATTCTTATATCATAAAAAGTTATAGAAGTCTTACCATTTTCTCAAGAAAATGACAATTGATTGGACGAGAACAACTTGATCTGTTGTATGAAGGAGTTATAAAAGATGTAAAAGATTTAATATAATGGATGCTCTTCTTATAATGATACCAAATGATTTCATCCTCATTGTCTCCTTCGCACAATGGAATTTGAAGAATGTGGGAAGTAGTAGTGCCAGTAAAAATATTATGAAGCTTACCAATATCCTATTTCCTTTGATTTTCACATAAAAGATTGTAAACTTTTAAGTTCTAAAAGCCTGATAGATATCAGAAGTAATCATGAAATTAAGTTTCTGTATGGTCCAAGGATCTTGCCAAACTCTAATGAAACAATCATTACCCACCCTCTACCGATTACCTTTGCTAAGAAGATCTTTGGCATGCAATAAACTCTTCTAGATAAAGCTCGGGATGTAACCAACTTTAGTATTGAGAAAGCTCATGAAGATTGTAAAATCTCATTAAAATCCCCTGAACACATCCATGGTACTGAAGTTGATGGCTTAAGTTGTTGTAAGTGAGAGAATATAAAAGTCATCCCATAGCAAACCCAAACTACCACTACGATGACAAACTTTTCGCTAATATAGTTAACAAAAAATCCACCATTAAAATCAGAGGCTGAGCTACAGCAGGAGGGCTAAGGAGAGCCATGGACCCTTGAAAATTTGTAAATTTTTTTAGGGGTATTAGTGTAATTTCATACTAATACCCTAAAAATTAAAACCCTCCTGTTCTCTCTCATTTTTTTCCCACTATACAGCAGCCTTAAATCTCCAACTGGCAGCAACCTCCCTCTTTCTCTTACCATTCTCTTCCCAAATCTCCCAAATTTCATCTATAAAATTTCATTTTAGTTCTCAAACTGTATTTCTTTAAATCTACTGTACATTTCTACTCTTTTTCAATGTGAGTTATTCTCTATTTTTTATTTTATTTTTTTTACATTATTTTTTATTTTTAAAAATTAATATATATATATTTTTTTATTTCGGTTAGTTGTTAATCTATTATTATTTATTTCACTTAATTGTTAATACTATTATTATGGATAGTAGTTTAGTTTAATTAAAATTAGAAAAATTATGTAAATTTTAAGTATTATTTTTATGGATAATAGTTTAGTCTAATAAAAATTAGAAAAATTGTATAAATATTAATACTATTGTTATTGTAGTAGTTTAGTCTAATTGAAATTACGAAATTTGTGTAAATTTTAAATTTTATTTTTATGGGTAATGTAAATTGTATAAATTTTAAATACTATTTTTATGGGTAATAGTTTAGTGTAATCAAAATTAAAAAATTGTATACATTTTAAATATTATTTTTATAAGTAATAATTTAGTATACTAGACATAGTAAAATTGTATAAATTTTAAATATTATTTTTACGGATAATAGTTTAGTCTAGTAAAAATTTTAAAAAATGTATAAATTTTAAATAATATTTTTATGGGCGTAGTTAGTCTAATAAAAATTAGAAAAACTTTATAAATATTAAATATAGTTTTTCTTGTAATAGTTTAGCCTAATAAAAATTAAAAAATTTGTGTAAATATTAAATATAATTTTTATGGATAATAATTTATGTCTAGTTAAAATTAAAAAAATTGAGTAAATTTTAAATATTGTTTTAATGACTGATAATTTAAATTTTAAATGTTGGTTGAATATGACTTTATGGATAATGGATTAAATAAAATATAAATTTTTAAAAAATAAACTTTAGTAATAGACATTGAATTAAATTATTAATATATTTAAATTGTTTATATTATTATTATAGGAATGAAGCGATTCATTTAAAAAATGTTAACAAATGTAGAAAATCTAAAACTTGAGTATCGTTATAGATTAAATGCATCAACTATTTGTTTTTGTTATCTCTTGATGCAATTTTTGGCTTTTCAAGAGCACGATGAGCCTGAAATGTCACTAAATCATGAAAATTTTATTGAATTTCATAAAATTATAACTTCATACAATGAGAAAATTAATAATATGACGTTGAAAAATAATGCTGAGAATTTGAAACTCATAGCTCTTTCTATTCAGAAAGATATGCAGATTCAAGAATTTAATAATAGTTTTAATGAAGTAAATTTTCTTTCATGTATGACATGCCTTGATTATAAAAACTCAATTTTTGTATTTGATGTGAGCAAATTGATTGAACTTGTAAAATTAAATTTTTTCTAGCTGCTCTAACTTGAATCTCAACTTAAAATTTGTTTTTATATGCGCATTGACAAAAATTTTTCTGATGTAAAAGAAATTAAAACTTTTGTTAAAAATATGGTTATTACAATAAAGCATACTGTATTTTCCCTTCGTATATATATTGACTAATTTATCACTATTCTTATCAGTTGCTATAGCTATAATTGAAATAATTTTCCCTGCGATACATATCATTAAAAGTTGATTCTACAGTAAAATGAAATATGAGTTATTAAATAATTATTTAATAATTTATATTGAAAGAGATGTACGTATAAATGTTAATAATAAAAATATTATGAATAAATTTTAAACAATAAAAAATTATTATAATTTTATTATAACTACTATTAATATTTTATAATCTATTAAATGTATATTTATTTTATGTATATTATTTTTTATCACTTATTGAATTTGAGCTCTTTTTGAACAAAATTTTTGAATTCGCCCCTGATTACAACCGAAATTAGCCTGAATACATTGCATTTCAAAATTTTTCAATTTAGTCTCTATAAAAAAAAAAAAAAAATCAAAGATGAATTATGCTAAGTAGGATTTTTTTAAGGAACATAAATTAAATTTGATTTTTTTAATAAATTAAAATTAGTAAATAAAAAGGAAATCTCTCAAATTAAAAATTTATCTTGATTAAACTTCATATTTACTTACATCCCATTTAATTGGGTGCATATACAATGGCTTAACCTAATAGTCACAAAGATAATTCATTTCTTCTCATTATCATTACACATTGTTTTTCTTCTTAATTTTATGTTTATTCTATTTATTCCTACAAATTTTATATTGTGAAATAAGGTAATATTTAAGACTAAATAATATTAAGATTAAATATTATATATTTATTAATAAATTTTTTATATTAAGACTAAATAATAATTATTTTCTTTAATAAATTATATATATGTGAATTTTTTATATTTATCAAAATTAGTTATTCAATTTTTATTCTTTATAAATTTAATTAAAATACTCTTACATTTTATAAAATTTTATTTTTAATCATTCCGTTATAGAAAACGTTAATAAACTTTATCTCAATATTAGAAAAAATGTCATGATAATATAACTAGTTAAAATTAAAAAATATATATCATAAATAGTTAAAATATAAAAATTAAATAGTATAAATAAAATAATATTTTTTTTCCTTACTTTTTTATAATAGAAGTATAAAAACGCTTCATTTTGCAATTGCATGATAAAAAATAGGGCAAATTAATTTTAGCTAATTGTTTTTCTTTTTCAAAGTTAATATTCAATGTTCATTTTTAATCACTCAATTATAATGTTCATTTATTTGTAACTCTTAAGTGTTTTTAATAAAATATAATTTAACCCATTTCAAAAAAAATAAAATATAATTTAATTTAATTTAACTTATTAAATAATATAAATATTTAAAATTACAGTTTTTGTATATAGATAAAAATATATGAATTAGATAGTATAAATATGACTGACTTTTTTTAAAAATACGAAATAGATTGGTTTAAAAAATAGTAAAACTAAGAAGTTAATTTTAATAAAGTATAAAAAAATATTTTAAAATTTTACTTAAATTTATAATTTAATTTTTATTAAAATAATATTTTATAATATTATGCTATTAATAAACAGTAATAATTTTAAATATTTATTAAAAATAATAATATAATAAATAAAATATAATTATTAATTAATATTTTAAAAAATATAAAAATATATTATATTTTTATAAAATTTTCATTTTAAAACTAATGATATAATATAATAAAATATTACATTCACACAAATAGAATTATAAATACTAAGCGTTAAAACTAAAAAAATACTTTTAGTCTACTCTCATAAAAATATATACACACACATCCTGGAAGAATAAATATTCAAATGTGAGCAGTTTTTTATTAAATTGAAAAAATTTATCGAATTGAATTAATTTAAAATTTTAATTTATTTTAATTTAATTTAATTTTTAATTTTAAAAATTTTAATTATTTTAATTTACTTTGATTTTAATAAAAAAATTAAAAAAATCAAATCCAACTTATTAATAATAATATATTATTTGCTATATGCAGTAGATCATATTAAAATGAAAATATTTTAATTAAATTTTAAAATATTAAAAATAAAATATAAAAAATAAAAAATTTATTAAAAATTTAAACAAATTAAATTAAATTAAATAATTGAATCAAATAAGATAGATTCACTTTGAATTAATTTTTAATTAAAATCAATTTAATTTAATTTTTATACACATTAAAATTTTAATTTTTAATTTATTTAATTTAATTTAATTTTAAATTAAATTATCGTACTTTCGTAGCTGTTTACCCTTAATATTTCCCGTTTCAAATAAAAGACTTTCTTCGTCTCTGCCTCTCTCCATGTGGACTTCAGTGCTATCTCATTCCTCATTGCTCTGAGAAAACTCCACAGGTAATTATACCCTTTCCAGGAAAAGTGTCTGATTGATCTGTTTGGAAGTTCACTTTTTAGTTAATATACACATGATCTAGATGCGTTGATCTTTCTCTTGTTTTCTTGCTCTCTAAACAGATCTTTTATTGTTATTTACTTCGGATGAAACTTTTAGTTACTTAGTTGGATGTTTCACTTCATTGGAAAAATTGTATTGGGATTTCCTAAAAATTTATATTTTTGGCGGTTTTGTTTGCAAGCCAATTCTTTTTTTTTTTTTTTCGTTTTATAATGTATATTGTGCTTTTGGTTATTGTTGGCTGCTAAGCTTGTTGATTGAAAACCCTAAATTTGTTTTGTCATGTTGACTTTTGAGTGCTCATGTTAGTAATTGACCTTAAATATGATTTCAGTTCGACTATTACAGGTTGTGTTAGGAAGACAACGTGTTAATGTGGTGGACTTGAAGAAAAGGCATGAGAGATTTCTTTCTTGACTTTGAATACTTAGCTGAAGGGCTCTGCTGGTATTTGTTGGAGGCTATCGACTTTGCTGTTGAAGAATTTCTTGCGTTTTGCATGGTTTTTGCTTCTATTGAGGAGTTAATTGGGTTTCTCTTTTTCCAAATCAAGGTCTCTTAGATACTTGTCTTTTGTTCTTCTGTTTGTTGATAATGCTCTGAAACCCAAAAGGAAAGAAAAATCGGAAAGTTGAAAGTAACTTGATGTGAAAACTTTCTAAACTAGTTTTTAGCAAGATGGGTTGGATTCAAAATATTGTTCGTTACTGTTGTGTATCTAGGGGTAATCGAACCTTCTATGTGTATAGTGAGGGTGATCATGAGATTGAGAACTTAGCATCATTGTCATTGGAGAAGATTCCTCCATATCACAAATGGTATTTTGAGACAATTGATAAAAGGAGATTTGGGTTTTTGATGGAAGACGATTATGTTTATTTCACAATTGTTGACGGAGGTCTAGGAAACCCAGCTGTACTTAAGTTTCTAGAGCACGTGAGGGATGAGTTTAAGAAGGTAGCTAGACAGGGCTCAATAGGAAGCTTTTTGGGTTTGAGCTCAGTCAATGTACAAGAACAACTAGTGCCTGTTGTTCGCCGCCTGATAACTTCATTGCACCAAGTATCTGAAAGTGATTGGAATGCTGAAACTTCCTCGTCTGATAATGTGGGGCTCTCTCCATCACCAAGTGATACGAATGGGAAAATTGAAGTTGTTACATCAACTAAAGCCCCTCTGTTGGGAAAATCTAGTAAGCAAGATAAAAAGAAATCAAAAGACCATGTGATTGTAATGAGAGATATTGAGTTGGAGGAGCATAGAAAATCTGCAGATAGAGGAGTTAAAGTTGATTCAACTTCATTAGATTCTAATAAACAAGGTGGAGTTGCATCTCCGATTTCATTACAAAAGGATTTTGGTTCAATGAGGATGAGGTCAAGCTCCCAAGGCATTCGAAAGAAGTGGTGGTGCCAAATAAGGACTGTTCTTGCAATTGATGCTGCTGTTTGTTTGATACTATTCATAATTTGGGTGTCAATCTGTGGTGGTTTTGGGTGCACCCATTAATTGTGAATTTGGAGCCATAGGCTTTTCACTTGATAGACTGCCTATCAAAAGTATATAAGAATCGGTTTATGTCACGTAATCAAGTTCAACCTTGCCAAATTCTGCTGTGAGGTATGTTCTTGAAATTACATTGTGGAATCATATTAACAGATTCCCTCTACAGTTTAATAGGTTTCTTGGTATATACATGAGAATTTCATAGTTTTATCTAGATCATCGTGGAAGTGCACTGCTATGATGCTGCTGCTTGTGTTCATGTTGTGTTTGTGGTTATAGATATACATTATCAGGTGTGATGTATCTAAGTAGTTTAATTCCATCCTTTCTTTCTTTTTCATGTAGAAAGTTATGCATTGAAGCATCACATGTGGTGATATTTGCCAAAATTTTTGTCTGCCTAATGCCTCCTGCTTTCTTGTGTTCTTTTAACCAACAAATTTGTTGCTTGATGATAGATGCCATTTGCACAAATAAATCTCACTTAGTCCTTGAGATTTCTAAAACCCACAGTTTAGTCATTATTTTAATGAGAAATAATTTATTTCTTAAGGCTTCATTTTGTTAATACAATAGTCCTATTAAAATTCAGTATTAGACTATAATAATTTAATCCTTTGAATTCACTTTTTATAACAGTTTAATCCCTTTAATTTTAATAATTTGTAACAATTTAGTCCTTATAATTTTAATATTTGTAAGAATTTAGTCCCTTTAATTTAACTTGACTTTTTCGGTAATAGTTGACTAACGGTAAATTTAACAGAATGATTATTTTGTTAATAAAATAAAAACTTAGGGACTTAATTATTTCTATTAAAAAAAGCAGAGATTAAATCGTGAATTTTGCTAAACCTCAAGGATTGTAATGTAAATTACCCTATTTTATATGTTGTAGTTTGCTTTGCACATAAACCGTGCATGCAACTCCATGTTTACTACCTAACATTAAGATTTCATGCCTACTAAGTTATCTTATTGTAGTCTTGGAGAATTACTATTTAGTTTTAGGGTTTCTAATTGTCATCATTTCCCTCAGTTTTGTAAATTTCATTAGTTGGTACCAATGTTTGAGTCCGTTAAACAGAAGGCCTTCGACCCATATCGTAAAAATTTCCATTAGTGATTAGTGAAAATATAAAATTACTATCTGAACCCCCAACCCTACAACAAACCCCAAACTCTCTTTATAGCAAATTGGGTTAGATCAAACCTTTGAATTCTGAGCCTAAATGCTTTTGTCCACTTCTCTCTCTCGCACACATGTCCACCTCATTACTAAAAACTAAGAAATTCTCCTATTCATTAATGGATCCTCTTCCCTTTGCATGTAAAAGACATTTTGTACTTCAGAAGATAAGGGCTTGAATTTGTGGCCTCATCTTTCTTTCCTGATCTTTTTAACCTTGGAATTATTGAAGCCAAACTTGAATCCTCATCTTCCTCAGAAACACAAAAGCCAAATCCATAAAACACATTTAGCTCTTCAAATTTCTAATTTTGACAAACTCTTGCTCAAAGTTCTATTCCTTCTTCTACTTCTCGCTTTCCTTTCAGGCGATTATTGGACATACACTCTTTTTTTTTTTGGTATTGGTTTGAAAATTCACCTTCTTCTTTTGTATTTCTTTGCCTTAAAGGATGGGTTGGAAAAAAAAATTAATTTAGTGGGTAGAAAAAGTAGGAAGAGAAACGGTTTAGAGATTTTAGAAATCTAAAAACTTTCAAAAACTTACTTTTTAATCTAAAAAGTCAACCTAAGGCATCGTTCTAAATGTTATTTGGAAGAAGTTGTTTTATTATTTAGTGTTTTTTTTAAACAGTAGTAATACCAAACAGATCATAAGCTCATTGACTGTTTCCAAAAAAAAAAAAAGAAAAAAAAGCAGAACTTGAATGATTGAACGTCAATTTTTATGGGAAAGTAATTTGGATATTTAATTGATTATAATATAGTTATTTTTAGTAAATAATGTAATTTTTTAATAATTAATTAATAAATAATTTTTTTAAGTATTTGGAAAAGTTTTCAAAGAAAATGATTAAGATTTGAACCCTTCGGACAATATGTTTAAGCATCGAAAATTGAAGGCAGCAATGTGATGTTCACTGTTACATTCAGGGACTCGGTGATTCGAAAGATCTTAGGAAAACGACAGAGAAACGAGAAACATATGGATGCATGAATGTGAAAAGTAATGATTCGAAAGATCTTAGGAAAACGACAGAGAAACGAGGAACATATGGATGTATGAATGTGAAAAGTAATATGAAAAGTGAGCTATCGGCTGATTTATGGACAATGGGCAATCAGAAATTTTTAGCTAATGGACTTTAATGAATTCCCACTTTTTCTGGAGAAATGAGTTTTTTTTTTTTTTTTTTTTTTTTTTTTTTTTTAAATTATAAGAGGAACGAGGAATTAGAGTAGTAAAATCTGAGATTTTTTAAATTTAGTTTTAATGTATTTACCACTAAATTAGATATTTGAGTATATGTACTTGTGATAGATTGGAGAGAAAAGAAAAGAAAAGAAGAAAGAAAGCCTGGGCTACTTCATTTGTTTGACTATAGAAAGATGGATTAAATGTTTAATTTCACTTTATATTGATTATGAAGGCTCAATTTATCTCATTTTTAATTCTTTATTTCAATTAATTAAAAGTTTCAACTTAAGCATAATGTAGCTCAAAAATTAAATTTTATGAGTTAAACTTCTTTATTGTTTTATTTTAATAAAAAAATTAAGCAACTCAATTTCTTGATTTTTAAGTCATTGGGCGTGCTATTAAGAGAGGAGGTTTGTATTATTTGGATGATTTCAGTTCAGGACGAACTAATCACGTGAGTAGCAAGAAAGGAAGGACAAATATGATTATAGCATCACCGCTTGGGGCATCCCACATTCGATTATTTATGACATTTGTTTGCTCATTTACGGAATAAAAATTTGAAATGTGAAACCAGTAAAAGCAATACTCCCTTCTCCTTAATACGTTTTCACCTATAACTATCCTATCAAATTGCTGATGGTTTATGATATTTGTTGATGATTATACATGCATGACATGTCTTTATCTGATGAAGAACAAAGATGAAGTGTTCTCCATCTTTCAAACCTTTCACAATATGGTGCAGATCCAATATTCAACCATGATATAGGCTCTAAGATCAAACAATGGAGGAGAGTTCATCAATAATAAATTCCAAATTTATTTCCACCAATATGGTCTTCACCATGAGACGTCATGCTCACAAACTCCCAAACAGAATGGAGTCGTAGAAAAGAAAAATCATCATATCTTGGAGATTACAAGAGCACTTCTTCTAAGAAAATGTACCTAAACACCATTGGAGTGATGTAGTCAGAACAGCTGTCTATCTATTAAATCACATGTCCTAAAAAATCTTAAATTTCAAGACTCCGTTGCATGTATTTTCCACCTGCGTGCCCTTGCCCTCGGTTCTTATACTTCCTCCTAGAGTTTTCAGTTGTGTTGCTTTTGTTCATCTCCACAAAAACTAGCACACTAAATTGAATTTTGGGTTGCATAAGAAGGGCTATAGGTGTGTGTTCTTGGGCTTTGAGTTGCATAAGAAGGGCTACAAGTGCTTCGATCTCTTCACAAATCGTACATATACCTCTATGGACGTGGGATTCCTCGAATTTGAATAATTCTTCAAACAGACAGTATCAAACTCAGCTCTTCAAGGGGAGACTATAGTTGAAAAGAAGAATTGGCTTCAAGAAAGTGAGGCAATATGGTTCACAAGGAGAAAAACTAACGATGGGGATTGGAAAATAACACAAAGATTAAGAAGCTTAGAGATGTACTTGACACAGAGGAATCCGACAATAGTGAGAATGTTGAACCTGCCAATAATGACCATGTTGTACAGCTAGTTGAAAAGCACAATGATATAGACCCTCTCTCCTCAGTATCTGAAGGATCTTCTCACGCTGAGAATATTGATGAGGTAGGTCTTTCTACTACTCATACTCATAATAATAACCTAGGTGCCTCCACCTATGTTTTGCCTGATAGACAAAACCGTGAAAAACCATAAAAAAGATACTCCCCGAATGATGAAAGAGAAAGACAAACAAGATATCCAATTGCAAATTGTGTATCCACTCAAAGACTACCTAAGCCTATCAAAAATCTTGCACAAGTTTTATCCTCTTATCATATTCCAACTAGAATTGAAAAAGCTCTAATTGACCCAAATTGGGTACAAGCTGTGAAAGAAGAGTTGAAGGCACTACAGAAAAAAAAAAACACCTAGAAGCTGGTTCCACTACCTGAAGGGAAAAAATGATGGGGTTTTAGTGGGTATTTTCAATAAAACACAAGGCTGATGGATCCATTGATAGATATAAGGCAAGGGTTGTGGCGAAAGGTTTCACACAAATCTATGGCGTTGACTATTTAAAAATATTCTCCTTAATTGCAAAATTGAATATTGTGAGAGTATTAATGTCACTTGCAATAAATTTGAACTGACTGTTACACCAACTCAACGTGAAGAATGCCTTCCTTTATGGGACTTGAGGAAGAATTCTATATTGAACATTCCGCCAGGATATACAGTCTCGCCTAACACTAATGTTGTATGCAAGCTGGAGAAAGCATTGTATAGACTCGAACAGTTCCCTCGGGCCTGGTTTGGTCGACTCAGCTCTGCTATGAAGAAATATGGCTACTATCAGAGTAATTTTGATCACATACTGTTCTTAAAACACTAACGCGAGAAGGTAGTTGCCTTACTTGTCTATGTTGATGACATGATTATCACAGGAGATGATGGAGAGGAAATCTCTAAATTATAAAAGCAATTGTCTGGTGAATTTGAAATGGACTTAAGTGGGCTTAAATATTTCTTGGGCATAGAAGTGGCAAGGTCCGGAAAATGCATATTTCTCTTACAAAGGAAATGTGTTAGATTTGCTTGTAGAAGTAGGATTGATAGACTGCAAACCAGCTGATACCCCAATTATTCAAAATCATGGACTTGGAGTATATTCAGATCAGGCACCAACAGACAAAGGAATATATCAAAAGATGGTGGAAAGATTGATTTATTTGTCACATACACAACATGACATTGTATATGTTGTGAGCATAGTAAGCTAGTTCATGTACTGTACACAGGAAAATCATATGAATTTTGTCTTTCGGATTCTACACTATCTTAAGGGTTCACTAGGAAAAGGGTTGCTATTTTCCAAGAACGAACATCTCAATATTGAAGGCTTTATAGACGTAGATTGGACAGGGAATGTTGTGGATCAAAAGTCTACTTCATGGTACTTCACTTTCACGATAGGAAATTTGGTCACATGGAAAAGTAAGAAACAGAATGTAGTTGCATTATCTACTGTTGAGGCAGAGTTCAGAGGTATGTCTAAAGGCTTGTGTGAGCTTTTCTAGTTTCGGAAGTTATTAATAGAGTTTGGATTTGGCCCTCAGTTGGAAATGAGTCTGTTTTTACGATAATAAGGTTGTCATTGATATATCTCACGACCCGGTTCAGCATGATCGTACAAAGCATGTTGAGATAGATAGACATTTCATAAAATAAAACCTTAGGGAGAAAATCATTCGATTTCCATTTGTCATATCAGAAGACCAACTAGCAGATATACTCATCAAGGTGATATTCAGTAAGAAAATCCAAGACTCACTTGAAAAGTTTGGTGTTAGAGATATCTTCACACCAACTTGAGGGAGAGTGTTGGCATGAGTCATTATTCCTTTCTATATTTGTAGAGATCCCTTAATTCAAGGAATCCTATAATTTAGCCATACATCAAGGCGTGTCCAAGGGCAACATCCCTGTAATCTAGCCGTGTGTCAAGGCATGTCCAAGGTTAGCCAAAAATCTTGTATGTTTATATATAACTCTTGTCTCCTGTATGTATTTTGAACAATAACAAGGATGAATATAAAATAAATTCATTATTTTATCTTTTGACAGAGCCTATGCAGACAGCAGTCTAACTAACCTAAGCATATCCAAAAGGGATATTGCTGTCCGAGATGGGTGCTGCTTTTGTTGGCCGAAGTTTTTGAGGGACTCAATCCTTAGCATAATCCACAAGGGATGTTGCTGCTTGATGGGGCGAAGCTATCATGCTTCCTTGAGGAACAGATAATAAACAAATCACTCAAGAATTGTTTGGACATCTGTTTGAGGTTGTTCTTGGCTTAACAAAACGCCATGCTGGATTAAGCTCTTAACTTTCAGAAAAAGTTTGATTACGGATATTAATTGTTAAATCTAACTCTAGCCTCATCTTTTTCTGTTGGACTTTTTCAATTCAGGTTTAGCTTCCTATGAGCTGCTTTAGCTTCCACCAAAGCTTAATGGACTTTGAACATTTAAGATTTGATACCAACTGTTGGCTTTAGCCGGTGGACTTTTCAACAGTGTGAAATGCAGTTTCATATATCGTTGAGCACCAGCTTGATATGTTAAAATGACTAAAGTCATTTTGAATTTCTGCTGGCTTTCTAATACGTTTTTGCATTCTTTTGTCTCCCACCATTGTGGAATTTCTTTTATTCCTCTTGATTTCTTAAGAAATCTCACTTTCCTGGCTCATCTTCATCATTGCCATATTTTTTTCCTTTTAATTTTTAGTTTAGAAAATAATTTAATCCGTACTATTGAATATCAGATTATAATATTTTCTTTATAAAAAATAGGAAATAGAACTAATAAAGATTTATTTTTCGATTAATTGCAGAGTTGAATACTTCATCCAAGAAATTGCTTTTGATCCGATTTGTAGAAATCCATAAAAAAAAAAAAGTAAATCCCTATAATGCATCATATTTGGCTCGGTTATTGATAGAGTGGTTAAATTTACCATTTTTTGAAATCTCTCTTGAATCTGTTGATGAGTTTACCTATTTTGAAGTATCAATTCTTTTTCTTATTGTATTACTTTGTTTTTACTATATTGCACTATATATCATTTAATAAGGCTCTATTTGTTTCATAAAAAATATTTTTTATATTTTTTGACATTTGAAACACTCAAAAAATTTAATTATAAGAAAATATTTTCTTGATCAAAAGAAAAAGTAAGTCATTTTAAAAAAATTCATTTTACACTGTTTGAGATCTTTATTAAGACTTTTATATATAAATTTGTTAATAAATTTTATTTTTTAAATTAAAATTAAGCAAAGAAAAAATAATCATCTAGTTGAAAAATATTTTCTATGTAGAATATTTTCCGTAAAAGATAATACCTTGTTTGATATACAACTGAATATGCAATATATCCCCTATAAACAAAGAAGATAACTATAGAGAGAATTAAAAATCCATCTAATATGTATGATTTTCAATTATAGACTAAGAAATTTAAAGACTTGAAACATTAATCAAGTATAAAACCATGCATCATCAAACTTAATTGCATAAAAAAAATAAATATTTTAGTATTTACAATCATTTATTATTAATATCTAATAACAAATTTCATTCAAGAAATTACATTCTCATGGAAATAAAATTTATTATGCTTCAACAATGGTGGATGACGGTAGCAAGTGTGGATGGAGGTAGAGGAGGAAAATCATCTGAATCAAGAATCCCAACTTGTGAATGACTTCTCGTGTGGATGGAGGTGGAGGAGAAAAATCATCTGAATTGATGACCGCTGGATTTCCCTACCCCCAATCCTGAGCCTAGATTACGGCCACGACCCATGAAAGGAAGGCCCGCACGCCCTCTCAAGTAAAACAGGCCCGGATCATCAGACCCCTGAGGCCGGACTCCACCAGATTCTTCCTCATCGAGATCGCCCCAGCCTGTATAACCTCCCCACGGATTCCTTCTCCTCCTGGGTTCAGCGTCCAGCTCAGCTCTCAGCCCAGCCCAGAATCCAGAACGAGACTCGTCGTACAGCCTGGCAGATCCGCTCGAGTGTACGCACGGGGGAGAATCAGAGGCCGTTACGCATGGAGCAGGCGCCCGATATCCTCGTACGCCCATATCTGTATGGCAGAGACGCGTGGTCCAATCATGGGAGAGCCGTTATACGTCACCAGCAAGTAGGAAGAAAAGGATAAAAGGGATACCCCTCTAGAGAGATAGGCCAAGTTTTATTCTTCAATACATAAACCCTTGTAAAACCCTATTCTATTGGATCTCAGATCATCAATTGGCGCCGTCTGTGGGAAAACGACGGAGATCTTTTCATCACTGGAGTTTTCACTCTTAACAAAACCCACTGAGATCCACGATGGCTAATCACCAGGAGAGTAACCTTAACGTCCCAAATGACCTAAGCTCTGCCCAAGAGGGTCAACAATTCTCCTTTTCTAGTCCTACGACATTAAACAACCAAACGCCTGTTCCCCTTAATCCCTCGCCAAGTTTGGCAGGGAATACTCCCACTGTTACCCTGTCTAACCAGGATCTTCAAAACATGGCTTTTCAGTTACAAAATACCGCCCATTGGTTGGGGCAGATAATGCAACAGAGAGGCCTCAGCACCCTAGTAAATACACTCCCGGTTGTAGAGGAACCTCAGACCAATGACCCCCGACCTGCACCTGATCATCTTCAAACCAGCAGCCGCGATACTGGAGAAAGAGGGAGAAGAGCCGGGGAAGAGGAAGAACCGGAGGCCCGAATCCATGCGAGGAGGGCGAGAGAGATGATAGAAAATGAGGAGGTGGATAACTATTCAGCCGAAACAACCGGGTGGACGGGAACTGAAGCAGAGGAGGAGGAGTACCACCTGGAGAAAAAACCCAGCCCGGAAGACGAGAAGGTGGACCAAAAGTTGAAGAGATTGAGAGAACAGCTCTTAGCCGAGCTAGGTAAGAAAGACCAAAGCCAAACCTCTTTGCCTACTTCTTCCCCTTTCTCAAAGTGGGTGCAGCAAGAGACTGTCCCTAAGAAGTTTATGATGCCATCAATGGCGGCCTATGACGGAGCTGGTAACCCGAGGGAGCACGTCATGAACTATAAGACCTTCATGGAGTTGCAAACTCTGTCAGATGCCTTAATGTGTAAAGTGTTTCCAACGACGCTCTCGGGACCATCGCGGGCGTGGTTCAACAGCCTTGAGGCCGGAAGTATCAGAAGTTTTGGAGACCTAGCCACTCGCTTCATCAGTCGATTCATAGCCGGGGTGTCAGCAGAGAGGAAGACGAGCTACTTGGAGACAGTAAGATAGAGAGGGGGCGAATCACTCAGAGAGTATGTCGCTCGTTTCAATACGGAGGCCCTGCAGAGTCCTGAACTCGATGAAGGAAGGGCGGTAGAGGCCATGCAAAAGGGAACGACTTCTGTCGAGTTCTTCGGTTCCTTAAGCAGGAAGCCTCCGACCTCCCTGGCCGAGCTGATGAAGAGAGCGGAGAAGTATATAAGGCAGGATGACGCCTTAGTAACAAGCCGATTTGCCAAAGGGATGACAGGAAAAGAAAAAGCCTCAGAAGAAAGGAGGCCGGAGAGACATGAAAAGAAACACGGCAAGAGGCCCGAGCCGTACAAGCAGGCCTGGGAGCGAGGGGATCAAAGGCCTCCCCCTTCACGGGTCCATGAGCCAAGATTGCTTCCCCCTTGGGTCCCTGAGAAGCCGACTCCACTAAATGCGTCCAGAGTCGAGGTGCTCATGGCTGTCCAAGATAAGGAGTTCCTCCAGTGGCCCAAACCTATAAAGTCGGAAGCAGACCAATGGAATCCTGACAAATATTGTCAATATCATCGGACGCATGGCCACGATACCAACAACTGCTTCCAGTTGATAGCAGAGATCGAGAGGTTGATAAAGAGGGGGCATCTCAAGAACTTTGTGAAGAAATCAGAGGGACAAAGGCCTCAATCCAGTCCGGCGGTTCAGATGCCGAGGAGAACAGGAACTGGACCAGTGAACGATGGATCCAGTGGGACCATCAACATGATTGTTGGAGGAACGGGAGGTCGAATGGGCCGCCGAGGGAAGAAGAGAAATCGGGAGGGAGAGAGCAGCAGTACTGAGGTCATGCAAATCGTTGACCACTCTCCCATGACCATCACCTTCTCTTCAGAAGATGCTCAGGGTATTCAGATGCCCCATGATGACGCGCTCGTCATTGAAGCCGTCATTCATAATTATCGGGTAAAGAAGGTCTTAGTGGATGACGGGAGTAAAGTCAACTTGCTACCATACCGGGTCTTTCAGCAGATGGGAATTCCGGAAGAACAGTTGGTCCGAGACCAGGCACCAATCAAGGGGATTGGAGGAGTACCGGTGCTCGTAGAAGGGAAGGTGAAGCTGGCTCTCACCTTAGGTGAAGCACTCAGGACTCGCACTCACCACGAGGTATTTTTAGTGGTCAAACTTCTGTTGAGCTATAATGTGATCCTGGGGAGGCCTGCGCTGTTCAACTTCGAAGCTGTCACCAGTATAAGGTATTTGGCACTTAAATTTCCAACAGAAGAAGGAGTGGGAATAGTCCGGGGCAGCCAGGAAGAGGCAAGAGCAGTATACTTAGCCACAGTAGCAGAACCGAGCTCCACTGGAAAAGCTCTTGACTCGGAAGTTCTAGAGGTTCGGGATGAGAAAACAGAGGCCAGGACAGAACCGGTGGGGGAGCTGGAGATCTTCCCTTTATCAGAAGCAGAGGCAGAAAAGGTCTTCAGTCTCAACGCCGGCCTCACTGAAGAACAAAAAGCTGAAGTCATGGCCCTAATCCGAGGTCATGCGTCTAGTTTCGCCTGGAAGCCCTCCGACATGCCCGGAATTGACCCTAAGGTAATGACACACAAACTGAATGTACTCCCCGAAGCCAAGCCAGTAAAGCAGAAGAAGAGAGTAGTAGGAAGAGAGAAGCAGCAGGCCACCAGGGAGGAGGTGCAGAAACTCGAGGAGGCAGGCTTTATTAGGGAAGTTATGTACCCGCAGTGGCTAGCAAATCCTGTATTAGTCAAAAAAGCCAATGGCAAATATAGGATGTGCATAGATTTTACTGACCTAAATAAGGCCTGCCGTAAAGATTGTTATCCACTTCCTGATATTAATAAAATGGTCGACTTTACGGCCGGTTTCGATTATATGTCTTCTTTGGATGCTATGTCTGGTTATCATCAAATCCCAATGGAAAGGTCGGATGAGGGAAAGACCTCGTTTATAACTGAAGATGGAACTTATTGCTACAGAGCTATGCCATTCGGATTGAGGAATGCCGGGGCAACTTACCAAAGATTGATGAATAAAATCTTCAAAAACCAGATTGGCAGAAATGTAGAAGTTTATGTAGATGATATGGTGGTCAAAAGCCCAAATTTCCAGCAGCACATAGCAGACTTGAGGGAGGTATTCGGGGTATTAAACCAGTACAGAATGAAGTTGAACCCAGCAAAATGTGCTTTCTTTATTAGAGGAGGAAAATTCTTGGGATTCATGGTGAGCGGAAAAGGCATCTGTAATACCCGGCTAGACTCCGGTATCGGAATTCCTACCGTCCGGTGGAATCTCGGACGTCGGAGACCTCTAGAAGGGTAGAACCATGTTTTATAAAAATATTTTCATGTTTTAATAGTTTAAAAAGTATGAAACTAAATGAGTTTTTGCATGAAAATAGCATTGGAGGAAAACCCAGGTTCGGCCGCCGAAAGTCAGGTTCGGCCGCCGAACATGCATGCGTTTTGGGAGACACGTTAGGCCCCCGAAAGCATGAGTTAGGGAAGTTCAGGTTCGGCCGCCGAAAGTCAAGTTCGGCCGCCGAACATTTCATGGATGCGGAGGCACATTCGGCCCCCGAATGTGGTCTGGCCAGCCACCTATAAAAGGGTCCCTTAGCCTAAAATGGGCGAGTTTTTCTCCCCATTTCGGCCAAGGTGAGCATTCCGCCATCCTTCCCCAATCTTGAGTTTTTCCTTCCTTTTTCCATGATCTTTACAAGTTTATAACTTTGGTTTGAAGATCTTGAGCTTAGAACGAGTTTTGGAGCTTGGAGACCAAAAGTTGGAACTTCTCCCATCTCCAAGTTTAGATCTCCTCAACCCTCGATCTTCAAGAGGTAAGAGCCGATCTTAAGCTCAATGTATGATTTAAACAAGTTTTATGAAGTTTTAAGGGGTAGAATGCATGTTAGGGTATATGTTGAACCTATGGGTTTTTGATGCTTTGATGAACAATGTATGTTGGTTTTTGTGTGTTTGAAGTGTTGTAGTTGGGGTATATGATAGTTGGAGACCCCTAGGTGTGATGTATGATGAGTATGCATGTTTTGGTTGAGTCATAGGCATGATTTATGGTTTTTGGGAGGCAGGAGGTTCATTTGAACCAAGTTTCTGCCCGTTTGGCAGAAACCAGGTTCGGCAGCCGAAGGAAGTTTCGGCCGCCGAACCCCTCTTGTGGAGGCAGCATTCGGCTGCCGAAGGTGCCTCCGAAAAGAGACTTTCGTCTCTGTCTGGCACGTTCGGCCGCCGAAGGTGCCGCCGAACCTGCCTGAGTTTCGTCTCTGTCCAGGACTTTCGGCCGCCGAAGGTGCCGCCGAAAGTGCCCTGTCCAGCCTTTTCTTGCATGCTTCCTAGGAGTGTTTTGAGGTGTTTTTAGGAGGTTTTTGGGGGTATGTTTAGAGTTATGTTCTTGTTGTTTGGTGCCTCATTTGAGTCCACCTGTGTAGGTTCAGACCCGAGGAACCGAGACCCCCGGTTGTGAGATAGTCGTTCAGAGTTCGTTGTTAAAGCTTCAGTCACCAGGTGAGTGGAACAACCCCTTAAGTTTTAAAGTAAAGTAAATGAATAAATGAATGAATCATAAAGCATTGCCCATGCATCATTATGCCATGCAATATTTCAGGATGTTTGCATTAGAATTCACGAATATGCTGCATTGCATAAATTGATGTTGATGTGGATGGTTGTTGGGTGATCCATAGTCCTCTGATGTTATGTTATGATGATATGTTATGGAAGACCAGCGAGGCCCATTCTACGCCCCTGGCACTATGTAAGAGAAAGACCAGCGAGGCCCATTCTACGCCCCTGGCACTTTGGAATGTTATGTTATGTAAGGGAAAGACCAGTGAGGCCCATTCTACGCCCCTGGCATTTGGAGATGTTGAAGACTAATGGTGACAATACCATCCTTTATGTGATTAGCTGTGATGTGTTGCATTTCATGAAAGCATGAATAAGAAAAAGTTAAATAATATGACAAAATATAATAATAATAATAAAATGAATAATAATATACCTAAAAATGGAGGAATTAAAGCAAATGTTTTTAGTTTCTGCTCATTGGGCTTTATAGCTCACCCCCTCTCCCCTAACCCCAGTCTTGCAGGTGCAGAGTAGATAGAGAAGTCAGCAGAGTAAGAGAAGTTTATGTAATAGCTTAGCTGTGGACATGGTTTGTTGGTAATGTAAAAGTATGAGATGTAATGTAATGTAAGTTTAATGATGTGCTTGACTAGAGTCTGTTGTATTTCCCTGTACACATGGTCTTGTATGAGATATAATGTTTTTATGATGCCTATGTAATCCAGGCCTATGTTATGTTATGTTTGTGCATGCACAGGCTAGGCTTGGCAAAGAAATGGTTGAATGAAAGAAAAGTTTTTTTTAATTCTTATGTATGTTCTTGACCATGTATGGGATTAAACAGGTTCACAGGATGTATGTTTGGCTTGCTATGGGTTCTGGCGGCCTTAAGCCGACCTGAATCCTAGCGCCGGTAGCGGTCCGGATTTCCGGGTCGTTACAGAGTGGTATCAGAGCCCTAGGTTCATATGGTCGGACCTAGAGTGTCGGGCTCATAGATGTGATAGAAAGTCAAGCACAATAGGAAATCATGTCCACTAGGATAGGATGTAGAGTCCTGTCTAGAATGAAAGTATGATATGCCATGAGATATGCTATGTATATGATGTGGGTTCATGTGTTTCCACATGAACCATTGGATGCTAATGTTTTGTTATCTGTGCTGTTTTTCAGTAAACAGAATGCGAGGAACTCGTCGATCAGCTAGATTGACTAGAGTACCACCGGAGGATGAGGGCACGAGCGCCCGTCCTCCAGCATTGCCAAGGGCAATGTCAAGTAGGTCCAACAGGGACAGAGCAGTGGGAGACCCTAGAAGATCTCTGGATTTGGGTAGAAACAGATCAGTAAGAGGAACGGTTCAAGGAGGCAGGTCAGTGGATGTGGGAGAAGAGATGGATGTGGACCAGAGGAGGGATGGTAGTCTTGGTGTGAGCATGCCAGAAGAGGGCATGGGTGAGTCTCAGGGAGGCACTCAGGCCTCGGGGTTTGTTCCACCACCCCAGTACCCACCTTTTTCACCATACCCCGGGTATTCGATGGGAGGTACATCGGATTACCCCAGTTTTAATCCTTACCCTTCTCACATGCCATACCCACCTTTCTACCCACAGTATCCACAGTACCCTATGTACCCACCTTCATCCTTCCATCCAGGCACAACAAACCCTATCCCAGGGGATGCCGCACCTCCACCACCAGCAGAAACCGCGGTTACAGAATCCCAAAGACCTCAACCTACCTCATCTGGAGGGAGCAAGGCCAAGATGACCGACTATATGAAGTTGGGTGCTCCCCAGTTTGATACCGGTGATGATCCGTTTGTGTACCTGGAGAAGGTCAAAACAATTACAGATGAGATAGGGGCTGATGACAGTAGAGCCATTCAGATGGCTGGTTTCACTCTGAAATGCAAGAAGGCACGAGAGTGGTTCAAGAACTATGTGAAACCAAGGGTGGACAGTCTGTCATGGGAGGAGTTTGCGAATGAGTTCGCAGGATGGGCTTTCCCTGACAGTTCCAGGGAGCTGAAGGTGATTGAGTTTGAACAGCTGAAGCAGACAGATGAGATGGGTGTCGATGAGTACACCGATAGATTCCTAGAGTTGTTGCCGTTTGCCGGGCAACATCTGGACACAGATCCGAAGAAGTCGAGGAGGTATATCATGAGGCTCAATTCCAGGTATTCCTCTTTGATTCAGTCAGCTGATAGAGAAAGTTTCCATACCATTATAGACATGGCCAGGAGAATGGAGGCTAGTGCCGTAATAGAGGGAAAAGTCAAGCAGTCAGTGGCATAGCCTTCTGGTTCTAAGACCCCAGGTGGGGGAAGGATAGACCCTTCATCCTTGAGTTCAGCTAGTAAGAAGTGGGGCAGTACCACTAAGAAACCAAAGAAGAATAAGTTCTGGAGCAAGATCAAATCAGGTCTGGGATTAGGAGGTGGCTCAAGCTCTGGTGCTGATAATGCAGTGTGTGCAAGGTGTGGTAAGCTACACAGGGGGGTATGCCGGTTTGGGACGACAGCCTGCTACAGGTGTGGGCAAGAGGGACACATGTCTTGGGAATGTCCGAGAGCAGTTCCTACGGCACAGCCCCAGCAGACAACTTCGGGTAGCGTAGCACAGCCAGCAGCTTCAGCCGCAACACAGGCTAGTGGCAGAGGCCGAGGGAGAGGGTCAGCCTCTTCTTCATCAGTTTATAGAGGGGAAGGTCCGTCAGCTCCAGCACGGATCTTCACAATGACGCAGCAGGAGGCAAACGCATCCAACACCGTGGTGTCAGGTAATATCATCATTGGTTGTTCAGATGTTTATGCCTTAATGGACCCGGGTGCATCCCATTCTTTTGTTTCTCCGAGAGCGGTCGAGAGGTTGGGCTTGATGGTCTCTGGGTTAGAGTGTCCCCTATGGGTCAGCGGACCCAAATGTGACCCGTCAGTGGCAGAGTCAGTCTGCCAGTACAGTCCAGTTTTCATAGAGGGAAGATGCCTATCCGCCGACCTAGTGGTTCTAGACTTGACAGATTTTGACGTCATTCTAGGGATGGATTGGCTATCTACCCATGGAGCTACCTTGGATTGCAGAGACAAGGTAGTTAAGTTCAGATGTCAGGATGGGTCAGAGGTTGTCTTTAGAGGAGACAGGGGGAGGACACCTAGAGGTTTAATATCAGCCCTACAGGCTCGTAGGCTGCTCAGGAGGGGTTGTCAGGGTTATCTAGCTCATGTGAGAGAGCTAGACAGAGATGTCAGAGAGCCCGCCTCGGTGCCTGTGGTTAGAGAGTTCTTAGATGTTTTCCCAGACGAGCTGCCAGGTTTACCGCCTCCTAGGGAGATAGAGTTCGAAATAGAATTGATGCCAGGAACCAGACCGATCTCTATCCCTCCCTATAGGATGGCGCCAGCAGAGCTGAAAGAGCTTAAAGAACAGTTGCAAGAGCTGGTAGACAGGGGTTTCATCCGACCGAGTGCCTCACCTTGGGGTGCTCCAGTGTTGTTCGTGAAAAAGAAGGATGGATCCCTCAGACTTTGTATCGACTATAGACAGTTGAACAAGGTCACTACCAAGAATAAGTACCCATTGCCAAGGATCGACGATCTATTCGACCAGCTAGCAGGAGCGGGTTGTTTCTCCAAAATAGATCTGAGATCTGGGTATCATCAGCTGAGGATCAGAGATGAAGATGTACCAAAGACAACATTCAGGACCAGATATGGGCATTTTGAGTTCCTAGTAATGCCGTTCGGGTTAACAAACGCCCCTGCAGCATTCATGGATCTCATGAACAGAGTATTTAGCCAATACCTGGATCACTTCGTTATTGTCTTCATAGATGATATCTTAGTGTATTCTAGGAATGCAGAAGAGCATGCCCATCATCTGCGGTTGGTCTTGCAGACTTTGAGGGAACATGGCTTGTATGGCAAGTTCTCTAAATGTGAATTCTGGCTGAGGAGCATTTCGTTCTTGGGGCATGTAGTGTCAGAGAATGGTATTGAGGTGGACCCCAAGAAGACAGAAACTGTGGCTAACTGGCCTAGACCCACTTCAGTGACAGAGATTAGAAGTTTCTTGGGTTTGGCAGGTTACTACAGGAGGTTCGTTCAGGACTTCTCAAAGATAGCAGCTCCTCTGACCAGGTTAACCAGGAAGAATCAGAAGTTTCTGTGGACCGACCAGTGCGAAGAGAGTTTTGAAGAGCTTAAGAAGAGGTTGACTTCAGCACCAGTTTTAGCTCTGCCATCTAGTGATGAGGACTTTACAGTCTTTTGTGATGCGTCTCGTGTGGGACTGGGTTGTGTACTGATGCAGAATGAGAGGGTGATCGCTTATGCTTCTAGGCAGCTGAAGAAGCATGAGTTGAATTACCCCACTCACGACCTGGAGATGGCAGCAGTAATCTTTGCACTCAAGATGTGGAGGCACTACCTTTATGGGGTAAAATGTGAGATCTTTACAGATCATAAGAGCCTGCAGTACATCCTGAGTCAAAGAGATTTGAATTTGAGACAGAGAAGATGGGTAGAACTGCTCAGTGACTACGATTGCAAAATCCAGTATCATCCGGGTAAGGCTAATGTAGTAGCTGATGCCTTAAGCCGGAAATCACTCGGCAGTCTATCCCACATCACAGCAGAACGAAGACCAGTAGTAAAAGAGTTCTACAAGCTCATCGAAGAAGGGCTACAGTTAGAGTTGTCAGGTACAGGTGCCTTGTTGGCTCAGATGAAAGTGACACCCGTGTTCCTTGAGCAAGTCGCTCAGAAACAGCATGAGGACCCCGAGTTAGTGAAGATTGCCAGGACTGTTCAGTCAGGCAAGAGTGATGAGTTCAGATTTGACAACAAGGGGATCCTCCGCTATGGGAGTCGATTATGTGTACCAGATGACATAGGGCTAAAAGGAGACATTATGAGAGAGGCTCATAATGCAAGATACAGCATTCACCCTGGAGCCACCAAGATGTATCAAGATTTGAAGAAAGTTTATTGGTGGCCAGCGATGAAGAAAGAAGTGGCACAGTTCGTGTCAGCCTGCGAAGTGTGTCAGAGGGTGAAGCTGGAACATCAGAAGCCAGCTGGAATGCTTAACCCGCTACCGATTCCAGAATGGAAATGGGAAAACATAGCTATGGACTTCGTAGTAGGGTTACCGGCGACGTCCAACAGAGTGGACTCCATATGGGTAATTATGGACAGACTCACCAAATCTGCTCACTTCATCCCTGTCAGGAGTGGCTACTCTGTGGACAAGTTGGCGCAGGTGTATGTGGATGAGATTGTCAGGCTGCATGGGGTTCCTGTTTCGATAGTGTCAGATAGTGGGCCCCAGTTCACCTCCAGATTTTGGCGGAGTCTGCAGAATGCCATGGGTACTAGGTTGGATTTCAGTACTGCCTTCCACCCCCAGACTGATGGACAGTCAGAAAGGACCATCCAGACTATAGAGGATATGCTTAGGATGTGTGTGCTGGACTTTGGCGGTTCTTGGAGGCAGCATCTACCTTTGGTGGAGTTTGCCTACAACAACAGCCATCATGCTAGCATCGGGATGGCTCCATATGAAGCTTTGTACGGAAGGAAGTGCAGATCACCTGTTTGCTGGGAGGAAGTTGGAGAAAAGGCCTTGGCAGGGCCTGAGTTAGTAGAGATTACCAGCAGGGTGGTACCCATAATCAGAGAAAGAATCAAGACTGCTGCAAGCAGACAGAAGAGCTATGCAGACGTCCGCAGAAGACAGTTAGAGTTTCAGGAGGGGGATTTGGTATTGCTCAAAGTGTCTCCAATGAAGGGAGTGGTTCGCTTCGGGAAGAAAGGTAAACTAGCCCCACGATACATTGGACCCTTTGAAATCTTGCAAAAGATTGGGAATGTGTCGTACAAACTGGATTTACCTGCTTCGATGGAGAGAATCCATCCGGTTTTCCATGTTTCAATGTTGAGGAAGTTTGTGTCAGATCCGAGCAAGGTTCTTAGTGAGCCTAATGTGGAGGTCCAAGAGGATCTCACCTACGTTGAACAGCCAGTGCGGATCATAGACACCCAGATCAGAAAGCTAAGAAACAAGGAAATCCCGATGGTGAAAGTCCTGTGGAACCACCACAACTTGGAAGAATGCACTTGGGAGACACGGGAGTCTATGCTCCAGCAGTACCCTCATCTCTTTTAAGGTTAGATCCCTATGTGTTTATGTGTTTGTATGCATGTTATGATGTATGCCTTGCATGTGCTAGTTGAGGAACATTCGGGGACGAATGTTCTTAAGGGGGGGAGAATGTAATACCCGGCTAGACTCCGGTATCGGAATTCCTACCGTCCGGTGGAATCTCGGACGTCGGAGACCTCTAGAAGGGTAGAACTATGTTTTATAAAAATGTTTTCATGTTTTAATAGTTTAAAAAGTATGAAACTAAATGAGTTTTTGCATGAAAATAGCATTGGAGGAAAACCCAGGTTCGGCCGCCGAAAGTCAGGTTCGGCCGCCGAACATGCATGCGTTTTGGGAGACACGTTAGGCCCCCGAAAGCATGAGTTAGGGAAGTTCAGGTTCGGCCGCCGAAAGTCAAGTTCGGCCGCCGAACATTTCATGGATGCGGAGGCACATTCGGCCCCCGAATGTGGTCTGGCCAGCCACCTATAAAAGGGTCCCTTAGCCGAAAATGGGCGAGTTTTTCTCCCCATTTCGGCCAAGGTGAGCATTCTGCCATCCTTCCCCAATCTTGAGTTTTTCCTTCCTTTTTCCATGATCTTTACAAGTTTATAACTTTGGTTTGAAGATCTTGAGCTTAGAACGAGTTTTGGAGCTTGGAGACCAAAAGTTGGAACTTCTCCCATCTCCAAGTTTAGATCTCCTCAACCCTCGATCTTCAAGAGGTAAGAGCCGATCTTAAGCTCAATGTATGATTTAAACAAGTTTTATGAAGTTTTAAGGGGTAGAATGCATGTTAGGGTATATGTTGAAACTATGGGTTTTTGATGCTTTGATGAACAATGTATGTTGGTTTTTGTGTGTTTGAAGTGTTGTAGTTGGGGTATATGATAGTTGGAGACCCCTAGGTGTGATGTATGATGAGTATGCATGTTTTGGTTGAATCATAGGCATGATTTATGGTTTTTGGGAGGCAGGAGGTTCATTTGAACCAAGTTTCTGCCCGTTTGGCAGAAACCAGGTTCGGCAGCCGAAGGAAGTTTCGGCCGCCGAACCCCTCTTGTGGAGGCAGCATTCGGCTGCCGAAGGTGCCTCCGAAAAGAGACTTTCGTCTCTGTCTGGCACGTTCGGCCGCCGAAGGTGCCGCCGAACCTGCCTGAGTTTCGTCTCTGTCCAGGACTTTCGGCCGCCGAAGGTGCCGCCGAAAGTGCCCTGTCCAGCCTTTTCTTGCATGCTTCCTAGGAGTGTTTTGAGGTGTTTTTAGGAGGTTTTTGGGGGTATGTTTAGAGTTATGTTCTTGTTGTTTGGTGCCTCATTTGAGTCCACCTGTGTAGGTTCGGACCCGAGAAACCGAGACCCCCGGTTGTGAGATAGTCGTTCAGAGTTCGTTGTTAAAGCTTCAGTCACCAGGTGAGTGGAACAACCCCTTAAGTTTTAAAGTAAAGTAAATGAATAAATGAATGAATCATAAAGCATTGTCCATGCATCATTATGCCATGCAATATTTCAGGATGTTTGCATTAGAATTCACGAATATGCTGCATTGCATAAATTGATGTTGATGTGGATGGTTGTTGGGTGATCCATAGTCCTCTGATGTTATGTTATGATGATATGTTATGGAAGACCAGCGAGGCCCATTCTACGCCCCTGGCACTATGTAAGAGAAAGACCAGCGAGGCCCATTCTACGCCCCTGGCACTTTGGAATGTTATGTTATGTAAGGGAAAGACTAGTGAGGCCCATTCTACGCCCCTGGCATTTGGAGATGTTGAGGACTAATGGTGACAATACCATCCTTTATGTGATTAGCTGTGATGTGTTGCATTTCATGAAAGCATGAATAAGAAAAAGTTAAATAATATGACAAAATATAATAATAATAATAAAATGAATAATAATATACCTAAAAATGGAGGAATTAAAGCAAATGTTTTTAGTTTCTGCTCATTGGGCTTTATAGCTCACCCCCTCTCCCCTAACCCCAGTCTTGCAGGTGCAGAGTAGATAGAGAAGTCAGCAGAGTAAGAGAAGTTTATGTAATAGCTTAGCTGTGGACATGGTTTGTTGGTAATGTAAAAGTATGAGATGTAATGTAATGTAAGTTTAATGATGTGCTTGACTAGAGTCTGTTGTATTTCCCTGTACACATGGTCTTGTATGAGATATAATGTTTTTATGATGCCTATGTAATCCAGGCCTATGTTATGTTATGTTTGTGCATGCACAGGCTAGGCTTGGCAAAGAAATGGTTGAATGAAAGAAAAGTTTTTTTAATTCTTATGTATGTTCTTGACCATGTATGGGATTAAACAGGTTCACAGGATGTATGTTTGGCTTGCTACGGGTTCTGGCGGCCTTAAGCCGACCTGAATCCTAGCGCCGGTAGCGGTCCGGATTTCCGGGTCGTTACAGCATCGAGCCTAACCCGGAGAAGGTAGAAGCCATATTGAAAATGCCAGAGCCAACCTGTGTAAGGGACGTCCAAAGACTAACCGGAAGAGTAGTAGCACTCAACCGATTCATGTCAAGGTCAGCAGAAAAATGCTTACCATTTTTCAAAAAATTGAGGAAGGTGCCAAACTTTGAATGGACAGAAGACTGCCAAAAAGCCTTCGCAGAGCTTAAGGGATATCTCAGCTCGCCCCACGTGCTCAGTAGTCCTATGAAAGGAGAAGAACTTCTGATATACTTGGCAGCCTCAGAACAAGCAGTCAGCGCAGTGTTAGTAAGGGTGGAAGACGGGGAGCAGAAACTCATTTTTTACGTCAGCAAGGTACTCAGAGATACCGAGGTCAGATATTCGAACATTGAAAAAATGGCTTACGCCCTATTACTAGCAGTCCGGAAATTCAAAGTTTATTTGGAAGGCCACCAAGGAGTTGTAATGACAGACCAACCCTTAAAGAAGATTCTACGCAGGCCGGAAACTTCAGGTCGGATGTTGGCTTGGTCCGTAGAGATCAGCCCTTACTGTCTAGAGTATCGACCTAGGACAGCTATAAAATCTCAAGCCTTGGCTGACTTCATAGCACTATGCACATTCAACGGGGAGCAGAGAGGATCATCCTCAGGGATAGCAGGAAAGGAGCGTGAGGGGGAGCCTCATCCAGAATTTAACTGGAAGCTGTATGTAGACGGAGCATCAGGCACTGAGGGCAGTGGCGCTGGAATAATGCTTAAGGGGCCAGAGGATTTTAAGGTATGTTATGCCTTACGTCCAGAGTTCAAAGTCTCGAATAATGTGGCAGAATATGAAGCCCTGATAAATGGGATGTTGGTGGCGCTGGAAGTGGAAGTAACGGATCTCGAGATAAACAGTGACTCTCAGCTGGTGATCAACCAAGTAACAGGGATGTATCAGGCTAGAGATCCCATTATGCAAAATTACCTGGCTAAAGTAAAAACTTTAGAAGCTGAGCTCACAAGTCGAGGAGTAACCATCAGATTTCAAAGAATACCCTGAGAGGAAAATGAGGAAGCAGATCTGCTTAGCCGATTATCCAAAGAAGAATTGGAACAGCTTCCCGATGAAGTGTACATACAACATGTCCATATACCTGCTTTTAATAAAACTAACACGATATTGCAGGTAGAACAGAACCCGACTTGGATGACCCCTTACTTAGAATACCTGGAGAAAGGTAAACTCCCCGAGGATAAAGATGAAGCCAAAAAGATAGCAGCTCGTGCCGCTAACTACCAAGCGATAAGGGGGACCTTATACAGAAAAGGAAAGTCCAGTCCGTGGCTCCGATGTGTGAGCCCGGAAGAGGCTACGAAGGTGATGGAAGAAATACATAGAGGCATGTGTGGAGCCCACGAGGGAGGAGGGACATTAGCTAATAAAGTATTCAGGCAAGGGTATTATTGGCCCACTGTTAAAAAAGAAGCAGAAGAGTTCGTCCGAAGATGCGACGTATGCCAGAGATTTGCTAATGCCATCAAAACTCCAGCCACTCCTCAAGCCAGTATATCCAGTCCATGGCCTTTCTCGCAATGGGGAATTGACATCCTGGGACCTTTCCCCAAGACTACGGGGCAGAGGAAATTTGTAGTGGTGGCTGTAGAGTACTTCTCAAAATGGCCAGAGGCGGAAGCAATAGCCAAAATTACAGCTCGAAAGATGATAGATTTTGTGTGGGGACATATCATCTGCAGATTTGGTGTACCCAGAGTGCTTATTTCAGATAATGGCAGACAGTTTGATTGCAGCACCTTCAGAGCTTTCACAACGAACATGGGTATCTGGCATAAATTCTCCTCTGTGGCTCATCCTCAAACTAACGGCCAAACAGAGGTCACCAACAGAGCCATCCTACAAGGATTAAAAAAGCGGCTAGATGGGGCAAAGGCAAATTGGGCAGAAGAGCTCAACAGCATCCTGTGGGCACTCCGAACCACCCCTAGAGCACCCACTAAAGAAACGCCCTCTGCACTTGCCTATGGTACAGAGGCCGTAGTCCCAGTTGAGTTGCAGATTCCTACTCATCGAGTCCAATTTGCTAGTGAGAGCACTAACGACGACAAGCTAAGAAGCAACCTGGATGCCCTTGAGGAAATCAGGGAAGAAGCTCAAATCCGAACGGCCGCCTATCAACAATGGGCCGCACGATACTACAACCAAAAGGTCAGAGAAAGAAGCTTGAAAGTGGGAGACCTGGCCCTAAGAAACCTGGAAGCCACAGGAAAAAGGGCGTCAGCTGGTAAGCTAGCACCGACCTGGGAGGGCCCGTTCAAGGTAACAAAAGTAGTCCGGCCAGGAGTATACCAGATTGAAGATATGCAAAGGAACCATGAACCCCACGCTTGGAATATTCAACACCTAAAGAGGTATTTCCCCTGATATAGTTGTAAAGAAAAACATTGTATTCTCATAAATATGAAGGAAACAAATTGTTTACAAAATAAGATTATCTTTATGAATAATACTCCTCCATGACAAAGAAAGAACAGGGCTCGGACCTCAGGGAGGTAGGTGTACAGGATCCCCTAGATTTCCTGACACCATGAACCAAACTGAGAAGACAAACAGCCGGCGGGGCCCCGAGGTCACCCCGGAACAAAAACGACCAGGATCTCGTGAGATCTCCTGGAGCATAAACAGCCGGCGGGGCCCCGAGGTCACCCCGGAACAAAAATAGCCAGGATCTCGTGAGATCTCCTGGAGCACAAACAGCCGGCGGGGCCCCGAGGTCACCCCGGAACAAAAACGACCAGGATCTCGTGAGATCTCCTAGAGCACAAACAGCCGGCAGGGCCCCGAGGTCACCCCGGAACAAAAATAGCCAGGATCCCGTAAGATCTCTTGGAACACAAACAACCGGCGAGGCCCCGAGGCCATCCCGGAAACACAAAGAAGACCGGGATCCCCTAGAACTCCCGGGAAAACAAAGCAAAAATAGCTGATGAAGGCCTTAAGGCCATCCTTAAGCAAAAATTCCCCATATCATATGCAGGGACAATTCATAAAAATACAGTTCCGACCTCACAAAAAGATGAGTCCAAAGGCATCAAAGAAAGGCCAAACTCCGATCTCCCGAAGGAGCTCGGAGCACTATAGCCAAAAGGCACTGAACTTAAAAAGTGATCGCTGACGCTAAGCTGGCTCAGCTTACAAAGAGGTCTAGACAGCAAATAGCCTGGAAGACACCCAGGGGTATGAGAAGCATCACAGGCCATAGGTGTAAAAGCCTAAGTGAAGAGCCGAGCTCTCAGCTCGGATAAAAAAAAAAAAAAAAAAAAAAAACTGGAAGACAAATGAAGCTGAAGGACCGTGCTCATAACTAGAGTCAGTTCGCCATAAATAGACATCCGAGCTCATAACCAAGGAAAAAGGAAAAAATTATTTAAAATAAGCCCACACAAACATATACAGAGTTTAAGGATTTACCCCCTCAACACTCATGTAATGAAAGGTTGATGAGGCAAAGGGGCAACTTGGGAAGAAATGACCTCAGCTTCATTTCCTGACAAGTCAGAACTAAAAAGGAAGCCCAGCTAAGTACCATTAAAAGGTATGTGATCGGACTTCTCATAAGCTCAGACAATTAGCTGAGAACCGAGCTCATAACTAAAGGCTAGTTCAGTTCGGAAAAAGCTTATACAGTGTAAGTATTACAATTACGAAAAGAAGAGATAAATTCCAAGATATATGAAAAACAAAAAGTAATTCAAGTAAAAATAAATTAAAATTCCATTGAGAGAAATGGCTATTACAATCTATTTATCTGACGAGGTTGAAGGGAAAATAGTCCTTAAGGGACTTACATTTTTAAGAACATCCTCGCCTACACTATTTTTATTTACAATCATATCTGAAGGAAGCCCGGTATCCTTTGGGTCAGATTTCTCAATATCAACAACCGGGGCAATCTCCAACCCTGGGTTAAGGTCTTCCCCTTCAGAATCGGGGTCGCCTTCTTCAGATTCAGGGACTTCCATGTCCTCCCCATCCGGCTCGGATTCTTCTTCAGAAGACACAGCTGATGAGCCTCCAACGCGACAATCACCTCTAGGCATAGGAAAATCATCTTCCCCATATAACACCGGCTCGCCATCAGAGTCCACTTCGGCCATACGAAGCTTTTCCAGAGGAGTATCAGGAGCATGTCTAGCTTCCCTTATGCCGCGATTGTAGCCGGTTACATACATGCGGAAGGCTTTCCGAAGAACAGCAGCTTTCATGTCTGCAGAGGCTTTATATTCATCAAGATGTGATTCATAGGCCTCAGCTATAAATGCCTTCAATTCAGGGGAATCCTTGTAGTCTTGAAGGTAAGCTTCACAGGCCTGCTCAATCTTTCTTTTCAGCTCCTCCGACTCCTGATACTCCGCTAGACACTTCTCGCGTCCTAGCTGGACTTTGCTTTCAGTGTGTTTCACTACCTCGAGCAGGGCTGAACATTTACGTTCCAAAGTCCTGACTTCATGGTTAAGCTGTTGATGGCGAAGTTGGAATTCCTCCGCCGATGAAGCCAGGTCTCTGATACGTTCAGAACTCGTGCTCAGCTCCTGCTCAAGGACTTCCACCCGAGCTAGGGCTTTCTCTTTCTGACCATTCACCTCATTCAGGTGAACCTGAAGTCCTTCAGAATCAGCCTTTAAGGCTTCATATTGGCGCTGGACCTCATTTCTTTGACTCATAGCCTCGTCTCTTTCCCAAAGAGCCTCCGTCATAGAGGACAGCTGCTTTAAAACTCCTTCACAACGAACTTCCACAGCAGCCACCCTCTCATCAGACTCCTTGAGAACCCTGCGAGTACGAGATAACTCTACTTCCAGGGACTTGGTGTGCTCCTCTGTCTCAGTTGCCCTTCCTTCAGCTCTTTTAAGGGCCTCCAACGCAGAATGCAACTCTGCCTGGAGGGATTGGGTATGCTCTCGGGCAGCTAAGAGATTGCCTCTGGCATTGCTGGTGGCAGATATATTCTCCTCCGAGCGCGCTTCTTCAATCCGGCGATCCACAGACTCCCGGAGAGAGTGGTCCCGAGCGTCCACCTCCATAAAGAGGCCCGTCACCTAACACAAAAGAACAACCGTCAAAAGAAAGAAATGAAGAAAATCAAAAGAGAAATGGAAAAATAACTTACCATCAGAAGCATCTCCCTGATTGTATTCCCAAGCTCTTCACGAGATCGAGATCGGAAGGATGCTTGTTCCTTGGTAGAACTGGCTAAAAGACCAGTAAGGGCAAGTAGACGTGGATCCGAGGCCTCTGTGGTTCCACCGAACATTTGTTTCCTAAGAAGTTCGGCGACAGCACTGGCCGGAGATTGAGAGGTGATATTCGCCACATTCAGAGTATCGTTGTCAGGAGAAGACAACAGAGGTACAATAGGAACATTCTTCTCCTTCCCAATAGAAGGAAGGGCTGGAGAAGATCCTTTGGCAGCCCTGGATTTCTTCCGAGCAGGAGGCGGGGCAGACATCTCAGGAGGGGCTGGACACTTGTCCCCAGTCTTCTCTATGATGCCTCCAGACCCAGACCCGGTCTCCGCAGGGGTAGAGACATCTGTGATAGGGACCTCTGGGACTTTGTCCTCTATAAGAATGATCTCTTTCCCCTTCCCAGAAGCCTCCTTATCTTCAGTAATGGGGGACCTAAATTTTCCCCCTGACACCTCTTCAGAAGAATGAGCAAGACCCAACTGCGCTTGTTCAACGACCTCGGTCTGCTCCACGATGGCCAGAGAAATTTCCCTCACACCCTCTGAAGAAGCTTGAGCGGACTTAGGCTCTTCAATAGGCTTAATAGTCAAGGCCGACTTGCCACGACTAGATAGCCGAGATGATTTGGTGCCGCGAGAGCTCGGCTTAGGATCTCGAGAGGAAGCCTTGGCAGGAGGTCGGCTAACTTTCTTGGAAGAAGCAACTTGAGCCACCTCTGCAGCAACCTCAGGCACCGAACGCCCAGCCCGAAGGGCATCGAAAATGGCATGCATATTATCCCGAGACAGGACTAAGTTCTTCGGATACCTGATCTCTTCCATTTTAATGTCAGAAGCTGCAAAAACACGAAACTACAAAGAATTAACGCATTTTATGATATCATTTACAAAGAAGAAACAGAATCGTTGGACAAGGCACTATACCCGTGTCCCGGATATCCCTAAGATTAGACACGAACATACACTTCTCGACATCATACTTCCTCTCAACAGAAGTCAATCGAAGCAACCCCACCTGCTCAATAAGGCTTAATCGGGGCAGGTCATTGCAGCCTGGAGGAACATCCTCCCAACTTAGATCTACTCCCCACGATAAGGCGGATTCTAATTTCAGCTCCGCCACAAGGAAACTCTCTACCCATCCCTTTATGGAATCCTTATAGCGCGTGAAGAGGGATAACCCATTACGAGGGGAGAAATAATAAAAATTCTGAACCGCCTTGACAAGACGGAAGAAAGTGACAAACAGACATGCCGTGGGCGTAAAACCCCAACTTCGGCAGATGGACTCAAAGCAACACATGAACAGAATGGAATTCGGAGACAACATCTGGGGGGTTACTCCAAAGTATCAGAAAACCTCGATAAAGAAAGGGGTAAAAGGGAAAGGTAGACCAAAATCTCTCTGTTTAAGGAAAAAGACTATACAACGCCCCCTTTGGGGATCCATCAAACCAGGAGGGGGAGGGTTCAGAAGAACTATCCTTTCATTTTGAAAAGGAGCTCGAATAAGATAAAGTGGAGTATCTAAATACCTCCGAGAAATGTGTTTAGTTATGGTAGAGGAAGTAATATGCGACCTAAGATTAGCGACGTCGGGGAGCTTTGGACCCTCCATGGAAGAATAAAGAAGCGTACCTGAAAACGCAATAGGGTGGAAAAAGCAGAATAAGTTGCAGGAAAACAGAGAGCAGAAGAGAGCGAGTTTCTTCAGAAGACAAGGAGAATTCGAAGTGAAAGGCAATAATGAGATGAAACGTTGTTCTGAGCAGTTTTGTCTTGGAGCGGCGCGATCACTAATTACTCTCGAAGTTTACCCTCTCAACGGTTAGATAATAACCGGCGAGAAGGTAAAGGGGCAAAGAGATGACCGCTGGGCTTCTCCACCCCTATAAAGGGCCAGACCCACGGCAATAGCCCATCAGCCGAAGGCCCACACGCTATCTACATAAAACAAACCCAAATTGTCAAAACCTTGAGACCGAGCTCCAATTGAATCTCTCGCTCAGGACGACCTGACATGCAAAATGCACATCATCGCCACTCAGGCAGCAAAAACTAAGGAAAAAGAGCAAGTCATAGAAAGATCCAAGGAGACAAACAGGGGGAAGCATGATAAAGGTCAGACTTGCTTATCACTTAAAAAGGTACAGGATTTGACTCATCATCATTAAGCAGAGGCTACGAGCCCAGAACGAAGTGATAAGGACGCCGCGGAATCATACAAAGTTATGGGTCAGAAGCTCAACTCATTGATTAAAAGCAGGGCTCACAAGTCAGTTAGCCCAGCTCGAAAAAAGTAAACCGAAAGCTCAGTGGGCTAGTGGAACTCAGAGCTCGACCCATTGATTAAAGACAGAGCTCGCAGGTCGGTTAGTCTCGCTTGGATAAAGTAAACTGAAAGCGAGCTCACAGGTCGGTTGGTACAGCTCGGAAAGAGTAAACTGAAAACTCAGACTAGCTAAATGGATTCTGGGTCTGATCAATTAAAAGGCAAGACAGAGAAAACAATATCGCAGATTTCTCATAAAAAACCACGAAGAAAGCAGTCTCAACACCTCATTCATAATAAAGAAGGAACAGTTCGGGTATGAACGAAAAAACAAAAGTTTCATTACAGCACGTTACGAATACCCACATTACAGAATAAAAAGCTATCCTCAGAGGATTTACATGACCAGATACATCATCTACGTTTACATCACTATCACCTATCACACTATCCTAGTTTTCGATACAGAGGAACTCTCGGATACGGAAAACGAGTCCTATAGGCCGGCCGAGTTCTGCTTCGTTATTATAGGGGAATTGAATAAGTTGATTCCCACAAGTATTTCTCACTGTTCCCCTATAGGCAAACATTCGGTTGCCCAAGTGTGATTCACGGTACATACGAACAAGCTCAGATATTATATGCTGTTCGTATATCACGCATGAAAAACATAAGTCTTCGAGTTACGGCTTCAAGAAGATCACAGAGCATATATTCGAAGGCATCGACGGAAGCTTGACTGAGTGCAGCAGATCTCAGCCTCTCATAATACAGGTATTCCACACCAAAGGGGACAATAAATTGATCATTTTCGCCACCTCCATTTATATCAAAAGCAGACAACAAGGGCATCGGGGAAATTTCCTTCTCGAAGGAAGGTAAAGTCAAAGCAGACCCCTCAACAGCCCATAGCCTCTTTGGAGCTCGAACAACAACCAGAGGAGGAGGCCAGCCAGACGATCTGGGTAAAACAGTTTCAACGACCTGCCAAATGGCCCCACCCATCAACCGCCCTACTAGGAGAACCTCTGAAGCAACCTTCAGACTCCCTCGAGGTAAAATCAGATTTTCAAGAGGTTTGGACTGACCCATCTTTATCTCAGGTACTGCAAAAAGTTTCAAACAGAGATAAGTCAGGATAATCTTTTGTCAAGATAATGAAAGCAAGATTAAAGCAAACCTCTGGGGCAACAAAGCAATGAAGCCCCAGGCTCACCTCAATCCGTTTGAGGAAGGCGTCAAATAGATCCTTTGCAGAAAAAACAGGAGAATCTCGCTGGAAGAAGGAAATAGACAGAGGGCTGGAAGGAAAGACTCTCTTTCTCCGACAAAGGGCCTAAGAGTGAAGAGGAGTTAACGCTGATATATACTCAAAATCTGAAGTCTTAGCACAAAGTATAGTAACTCTAGACTCTGAGCCCACGATGTCAGGATCTTTAAAAGATATTCATGGAAAAGGAAAATGATTTTTTTTTTTTTAAAGAAAATGATTTTTTTTTTTTAAAAGAGAGTTATTTTTTAAGATTTGAGATTCTTATTAAAATCTTTATATATAAATTTATTAATAAATTTTATTTTTTAAATTAAAAATTATGCAAAAAAAAAGTTATCTCATTGAAAATTATTTTTCATGGATTCGTAGAAAATATTTTTTATGTAAAATATTTTTCAAATATAAATTATTTTTTTCAAATAAATGGAGTTTAAAATAAAAAAGAAAAAGAAGAAAAGATATTTAGAATTAGATAATTTTCAAAAAAATAATTTCCAATGTCTATTTATTTTTTGAGAATTTATTTATATAGTCGCTCAAAATTAAGTTGTTTGCTAAATTGAAAGTCAAAAGAGATAAATAAAATGAATAATTTAAGCATCCGTTTATTTATGAAAAATGACTTGTGTTTTGAAAATATATTTTTAATGATATAATTTATTTTTTATTATTTAATTTTAATTTAAAAAATAAAATATATTAACAAATTTATATATAAAGGTTTTAATATGATTTTTAAATTATAAAAAAGACTTTCTCTTTTAAAAATAAAAAATATTTTTCTTAAAATGACTTAATTTTTCTCTTAAGAGTGAAAAATATTTTCTTTTAGCTAATTTTTCTAAATGTTTCAAAGACAAGAAAGTATGAAAAATATTTTTTTAAACAAACGAAATGAGTAAAATAACTTTTTATAAAAAATATAAAAGGAGAAATTATATGCTTTGTATATTTTTTTAAAAATGATATATCTATAAATTTGACATAAAAATATTTGGCTATTGATAGAAAAGTTAATATACTTTTTAGAATTTTAGAGATATTTTAATAGATTTTTTAAAATAAAAAATTAATTAATAAATTTTTTTATCTCGCATACATCAAGTAGTATTTTTTTTTCTATATATATACTACAATACTTAATCTTCTTAATCCATGAAGGGGTATAGGGCCATTTGCAATGCTGTCCTTTAAGCTTAATACTCAAGTTCACTTATACTTTGTAAAACCTTTTAATCTTAACTCATTTTTAAGACTCCCTTTATTGGTGAAAAATAATTTGTATATACAAAATATTTTTCACCAATAAAATAACTTATTTTTATTATTTAATTTTAATTTTTAAAAATAAAATATATTAATAAAATTATATATAGAGATTTTAACAACATTTTTAAAGTGTAGAAAATGACTTTATTTTTTTTAAATTATTTTTTAAAAAATAGTTTAATTTTTTATCAAGAAAATATTTTCCAGGGACTAAATTTTTTTAAATGATCCAAACATTAGAAAATGTAAAAAATATTTTCTTAAAAATATTTTCTATAAAACAAAAGCCTTAATTTAGAAATTTCAATTTAACTCAATGTAGCACAAAATTTAAAAATTTCTAGCTTCTTTGTTTTTTGATTATGTAAAAAATCTGACTGGAAAATCATGAAATTGAGTTTCTTAATATTTTTGTAAAAGTAAAACAATAAATAAGTTTATCTCAAAAAAATTAATTTTTAAGCTACATTAAGCTTAAGTTGAAACTTTAAATTAATCTGACTGGAAAATCATGAAATTGAGTTTCTTAATATTTTTGTAAAAGTAAAACAATAAATAAGTTTATCTCAAAAAAATTAATTTTTAAGCTACATTAAGCTTAAGTTGAAACTTTAAATTAATCTAAACAAAAAACTAAAAATGAAACAAATTGAACCTTCATAATCAAAATAAAGTGAAATTAAACATTTAATCCATCTTTTTCTTTTTATAATCAAATAAATGAAGCAACCTATGTTTTCTTTCTTCTTTATTTTTTCTTTCGAGCTTATTGTCCAATAAGGGTAAAAGAAAAAAAAATGCTAGTTTGAACAAAATTATTTTCCAGATCAAAGTGAAGTTGAAATTTACTGCACTTTAAAGTGCGACAAAATTAAAAAGTGGTGCAATACTTAATAAAAAAAATAATTGATGTTACATGAGACTCGCCTAAAATATACATTGAGTTATCACCATAACATAGGGTCATGTATTAGGAATCTAATAAACCAATGCACAGTCTCATCCATAAAAAGGAAGGTTCGGACAACCATGGTACCCGAAATTAAGAGAAAACACAAATTTGGGCGCTTTAGGATAGGTTGACCTCAGGTCGGACAAGACTTATTCTCTTAACTTTAGGGCGAGACTCCATAAGAAAGTTACCGTTAATAGCTATAATCTAGCATATTCGCTTTACGATTGCGATCACAGGATTCCCGACCAATTAGCTGTTAAAGATCTTTTACCGATGAGCCGATCACATCATATCCAAATCATCAGGAAATACTATATTTATCTTCACCTTATTATAGTATAAAAAGGTCATAAGGCAGTCGCCAGGCCAAAATCCGGGCATTGGACTATAGAAATACATTTATAAAATAGCCACATAGCCATTTGGACATAAGTCCCGCACAACAAGACATCTCATACTAGACCATAAGGCAGTCGCCAAGCTAAAATTCGGGCGTTGGACCACGGAAACATAAAAACGGCCACAAGGCCATCTGGACATGGTTTCCTCATAGCAAGGCATCTCATGCCAGATCGCAAGGCGAAAATCCGCCAGACCATCTGGGCATGGGTCCTGAATATAATCCAGATGTTGGACTGCAAAAACAAGCAAACAAAAACCACAAGGCTATCTGGGTATGGGTTCCACATATAATATGGACATTGGACCACAGAAATATAAAACAAAAGCTCCTAGAATATCAAGAATCCATCAAGTCAGAAGATCGAGTGTTATTCTCACTAAAATAAGACCATAAGTCGGGAATCCATTAGGCCGAAAGACCAAGTGTTAACCCCACTTTACAAGGTGTCTCTAAGGTATTTAATGTCAGGCTGCAAGGCGAGTATACGTCAGGCCAACCAATCGGGTGTTAGTCCTGCTTCACAAGAAGTTTCTAAGACATTTAATGCTAGGCCGCAGGGCGGGTTTCGCTAGGTTGACCAACCAGGTATTAATCCTGCTTCATAAAAAGTTTTTAGGGTATTTGATGCTAGACCGCAAGGTGGGTATACGTTAGGCCGACCAACCAAGAGTTATTCTCGCTTCGTAAGAAACTTCTAAGGCAATTAATGCCCAAGCAATAAGGCGAGTATGAGCTAGGCCACGCGACTGAGAGCATTAGTCGTCTCACAAAGAGAATCACAAACATGTGTCTCTTCTCATACAATCACTCCCGAAAATTCAAAACTTTTGCAAAAAAGGCCCATTGTAGGCCGCTGAGACTTTTTGACGATTGGCAAAAATGGGCTACTAAGCAAATAAGTAGAAGCTCGCAAGGGTTGAAAAATGTCCGAAAGCTCATCAGAGTTGAAAAAATACACGAAAGCCCGTCAGGGCTTTAAAAGTCTAGGAAGGCCATCAGGGCTGTGAAAAGCCAAAGAGCTCAAAAACACTCGGAAGCTCATCAGAGCTGTAAAAGTCCAGGTGTAACGACCCGAAAATCGGACCGCTACCGGAGCTAGGATCCAGGTCGACTTAAGGTCACCGGGACCCGTAGCAAGCCTGCTATACTCTCTGCATACCTGTAAAATCCCATACATGATCAAACATTTTCTGTAAAACCATAAAACTGAGGCTCTGAACCAAGGCTCAACCTGTGCATGCACTATCTCTATAAACCCCTGACTAGAGCTTGCTCTAGATGGGTTCTGTAACGACCCGAAAATCGGACTGCTACTGGCGCTAGGATCCGGGTCGACTTAAGGCCGCCGGGACCCGTAGCAAGCCTAACATGCATCCTGTTTACCTGTTTAATCCCATACATGATCAACAACATACATAAAAATACAAAACTTTTCTTTCATACTTTCTATCATACACCAAACTCAACCTGTGCATGCACTCAACATAATCATAATCATAATCTTGACCCCTCTGTGGGATCTCATCAATGCCCCCAATGGGTGGCATAACATGTGTTGAGTTGGGTAAACATAGACATTTATACACATTAAGATCATGTATCAAAAAGGGATTACAATATACTATGGTCAAGCACACTTCTAAACCTCAACATCGTTATATTACATGACTATTCAGTTTTACATCATCTTACAATTTATCATGTCCACTTTCTAACTATTACAATTACAAGACTTTACTCTTCTTGACTTCTCTGTCTAGCCCGTACCTGCAATCCTGGGGGATTAGGGAAAAGGGGTGAGCTACAAGAGCCCAGTGAGCAGAATAATAGAAAACAATATTTAAAATCTCATGCCATCATGTAATGCAACACATCACAACTAATCACATCTCGGATGGTATTGTCACCGATAGTCCTCTACATTCCAAAGTGTCGGGACGTAGAATGGGTACAACCGGTCTTTCTCTTAACATAACATATCATACATACCAATGTGCCAGGGACGTAGAATGGGTACAACCTGGACTTTCTCTTACATAGTGCCAGGGACGTAGAATGGGTACAACCTGGACTTTCATACCATCTCATGCCGTAGTATCATCATACCATATGAGGACTAAAGGATCATTCAATGACCAATCCACATCAACATCATAAATGCAATGCAACATATTCGTGAATTCTAATGCAAACAACCTAATTCATCACATGGCATTCATGATGCATGAACATGCTCAAAACTTGTAATTTATTTGCTTTAAATCGTAAAGGTTTATTCTACTCACCTCTGGCTAGCTCTGACACTGACTGAAGTAGCTGACTCACTGCTGGGGTCCTCGGTTCCTCGGGTCCGAACCTACACAGGTGGACTCAAATGAGGGACCAAACAACCAGAACATAACTCTAAAAACATCCCCCAAGAACCCCCTAAAATACCTCAAAACATCCATGCAAGAACATGCAAAGGAAGGCTGGACAGGGCACTTTCGGCGGCAGGTTCGGCGGCCGAAAGTCCCTCCAGAGCCGAAAGTCAGGCATGTTCGGCGGCACCTTCGGCGGCCGAAACTCCCAGACAGAGGCGAAACTCATGCATGTTCGACGGCACCTTCGGCGGCCGAAAGTGCCAGACAGAGACGAAAGTCTTCTTTCGGGGGCAAGCTTCGGCAGCCGAAGGCTGCCTCCACAAGCACGTTCGGCGGCCGAAAGTTCCTTCGGCTGCCGAACCTGGTTCCTCCCAGAATGGCAGAAACTCAGCTCCCCTATGCATTTATGCCTCCCATCTCATCCAAACATGCATAAACCTATTCTACAACACTCATACACAAGCATACAAGCTCCTAGGGGCATCAACTAACTAAAACCCCATCTACAACACATCAAACATACATTTGCAAGCCACATTGTACAAAAATCACATCAAAAACCCATAAACTCAACATAAGCTACACATGCATTTTCTACCCCATGAACTTGCATAAAACTTGTTTAAAACATAATGTAAGCTAGAGATCGGCTCTTACCTCTTGAAGATCGAGAGTAGAGGCGATCTATCTTGGAGTTGGGAGAGATTTGAGTTCTTGAACCTCAAAGCTCCAAAACTTGCTTAAAACTCGGAAATCTTCAAAACAAGATGAAAACTAGTGAAAAACTTGAAAGATTTGAAGGAAAAGACTCAAGATCGGTGAGGGGTGGCGGAGAACGCACCTTGGCCGACAACGGGGAGAAAAACTCGCCCGTTTTCGGCTAAGGGACCCTTTTATAGTGGCTGGCCAGGCCACGTTCGGGGGCCGAAAGTGCCTCCGCATGCATGCCATGTTCGGCGGCCGAACTTGAGGTTCGGCGGCTGAACCTGGACTTCCCTCACTTATGCCTTCGGGGGCCTAAGGCACACCCGAAACGCATACATGTTCGGCGGCCGAACTTCGAGTTTCGGCGGCCGAACCTGAGTTTTCCCTTAAGGTTGTTTTCATGCAAAAATTCATTTCCTTTCAACTTAAAACATCAAATACATTAAAACATTTTATGAAAACATGGTTTTTACCCTTCTAGGGGTTTCCGACATCCGAGATTCCACCGGACGGTAGGAATTTCGATACCGGAGTCTAGCTGGGTGTTACATTCTCCCCCCCTTAAGAACATTCGTTCCCGAATGTTCTTCAACTAGTGTATAGCATGGCATACACATAGCATACATACAAACACATAAACTCACAAGGGACTAACCTCAGAAAAGATAAGGGTATTGCTGGAGCATGGACTCCTGTGTCTCCCAGGTGCACTCTTCCATATTGTGGTGGTTCCATAGGACTTTCACCATTGGGATTTCCTTGTTTCTCAGCTTTCTGATCTGGGTGTCTATGATCCGCACTGGCTGCTCAACATAGGTGAGATCCTCTTGGATCTCCACATCAGGCTCACTAAGAACCTTGCCCGGATCTGACACAAACTTTCTCAACATGGAAACATGGAAAACCGGATGGATTCTTTCCATTGAAGCAGGTAAATCCAGCTTGTACGACACATTCCCAATCTTTTGCAAGACTTCAAAGGGTCCGATGTATCGCGGGGCTAGTTTACCTTTCTTTCCGAAGCGAACCACTCCCTTCATTGGAGACACCTTGAGCAATACCAGATCCCCCTCCTGAAACTCTACTTGCCGTCTGCGGATGTCTGCATAACTCTTCTATCTGCTTGCAGCAGTCTTGATCCTCTCTCTGATTATGGGTACCACCCTGCTGGTAATCTCTACTAGCTCAGGCCCTGCCAAGGCCTTTTCTCCAATTTCCTCCCAGCAAACAGGTGACCTGCACTTCCTCCCATATAAAGCTTCATATGGAGCCATCCCGATGCTAGCATGATGGCTGTTATTGTAGGCAAACTCCACCAAAGGTAGATGCTGCCTCCAAGAACCGCCAAAGTCCAGCACACACATTCTGAGCATATCCTCGATAATCTGGATGGTCCTTTCTGACTGTCCATCAGTCTGGGGGTGGAAGGCAGTACTGAAATCCAATCTAGTACTCATGGCATTCTACAGACTCCGCCAAAACCTGGAGGTGAACTGGGGCCCTCTATCTAACACTATTGAAACAGGAACCCCATGCAGCCTGACGATCTCATCAACGTACACCTGTGCCAACTTATCCACAGAATAGCCACTCCTGACAGGGATGAAGTGAGCAGATTTAGTGAGTCTGTCCACAATCACCCATATGGAGTCCAATCTGTTGGACGCCGCCGGTAACCCTACTACGAAGTCCATAGCTATATTCTCCCATTTCCACTCTGGAATAGGTAGCGAGTTAAGCATTCCAGCCGGCTTCTGATGTTCCAGCTTCACCCTCTGACACACTTCGCAGGCTGACATGAACTGTGCCACTTCTTTCTTCATCGCTGGCCACCAATAAACTCTCTTCAAATCTTGATACATTTTGGTGGCTCCGGGGTGAACGCTGTATCTTGCATTATGGGCCTCTCTCATAATGTCTCCTTTTAGCCCTATGTCATCTAGTACACAAAGTCTGCTCCCATAGCGGAGGATCCCCTTACTGTCAAATCTGAACTCACTGTCCTTGCCTGACTGAACAGTCCTGGCAATCTTCACTAACTCTGGGTCCTCATGCTGTTTCTGAGCCACCTGCTCCAGAAACACAGGTGTCACTCTCATCTGGGCCACTAAAGCACCTGTACCAGACAACTCCAACTGTAGACCTTCATCAATGAGCTTGTAAAACTCCTTCACCACTGGTCTCCTCTCTGCCGTGATGTGGGATAGACTGCCTAGTGACTTCCGGCTTAGGGCGTCTGCCACGACATTCGCCTTACCCGGATGATACTGAATCTTGCAATCATAGTCACTCAACAGCTCTACCCATCTCCTCTGTCTCAAGTTCAAATCTCTTCGACTCAGGATGTACTGTAGGCTTTTATGATCTGTAAAGATCTCACATTTTACCCCATAGAGGTAGTGCCTCCACATCTTGAGTGCAAAGATTACTGCTGCCATCTCTAGGTCATGTGTGGGGTAATTCAACTCATGCTTCTTCAGCTGCCTAGAAGCATAAGCAATCACCCTCTCATTCTGCATTAGTACACAACCCAGTCCCACACGGGACGCATCACAAAAGACTGTAAATTCCTCATCACTAGATGGCAGAGCTAACACTGGTGCTGAAGTCAACCTCTTCTTAAGCTCTTCAAAACTCTCTTCGCACTGGTCGGTCCACACAAACTTCTGGTTCTTCCTGGTCAACCTGGTCAGAGGAGCTGCTATTTTCGAGAAGTCCTGAACGAACCTCCTGTAGTAACCTGCCAAACCCAAGAAACTCCTGATTTCTGTCACTGAAGTGGGTCTAGGCCAGTTAGCCACGGTTTCTGTCTTCTTGGGGTCCACCTCTATCCCATTCTCTGTCACTACATGCCCCAAGAACGAAATGCTCCTCAGCCAGAACTCACACTTAGAGAACTTGGCATACAAGCCATGTTCCCTCAAGGTTTGCAGAACCAACCTCAGATGATGGGCATGCTCCTCTGCATTCCTGGAATACACTAAGATATCATCTATGAAGACAATAACAAAGTGATCCAGGTATTGGCTAAACACTCTGTTCATGAGATCCATGAATGCTGCAGGGGCATTGGTTAACCCGAATGGCATTACAAGGAACTCAAAATGCCCATATCTGGTCCTGAAAGCCGTCTTTGGCACATCCTCCTCCCTTATCCTTAACTGATAGTACCCCGATCTCAGATCTATTTTGGAGAAACAACCCGCTCCTGCTAGCTGGTCGAATAGATCGTCGATCCTTGGCAATGGGTATTTATTCTTGGTAGTGACTTTGTTCAACTGCCTGTAGTCGATACAAAGCCTAAGGGATCCATCCTTCTTTCTCACGAACAAAACTAGTGCACCCCAAGGTGAAGTGCTCGGTCGGATGAAGCCCTTTTCTACCAACTCTTGCAACTGTTCCTTTAATTCTTTCAATTATACTGGTGCCATCCTGTAGGGAGGGATAGAGATCGGTTGGGTTCCAGGCATCAATTCTATCTCGAACTCTATCTCCCTAGCAGGTGGTGAACCTGGCAGCTCGTCTGGGAAGACGTCTAGAAACTCTCTAACCACTGGCACTGAGGCGGACTCTCTAACCTGACTGCTAAGCTCTCTCACATGAGCCAAATACCCCTGACATCCCTTCCTAAGCAACCTACGAGCCTGAAGAGCTGATATCAGACCTCTAGGTGTACCCCTCCTGTCTCCCCTAAAGACAACCTCTGACCCATCTTGACCTCTCAACCTGACTACCTTGTCCCTGCAGTCCAAGGTAGCACCATGGGTAGATAACCAGTCCATCCCTAGAATGACGTCAAAATCTGTCAAGTCTAGAACCACAAGGTCGGCGGACAAGCATCTTCCCTCAACAAAGACTGGACTGCACTGGCAGACTGACTCTGCCACTGATGGGTCACACTTGGGTCCACTGACCCAGAGAGGACACTCTAACTCAGAGATCATCAACCCCAACCTCTGAACGGCTCTCGGAGCAATAAAAGAATGAGATGCACCAGGGTCCATCAAGGCATACACATCTGAACAACCAATGACTAAATTACCTACCACCACGGTGTTAGATGCATCTGCCTCCTGCTGAGTCATTGTGAAGATCCGTGCTGGAGCTGATGGACCTTCACCTCTGAAACCCGCTGAAGAAGAGGCTGCCCCTCTCCCTCTGCCTCTGCCACTGGCCTGCGTCATGGCTGGAGCTGCTGGCTGAGCTACACTACCAGAAGCTGTCTGCTGAGACTGTGCTCCAAAAGCTGCCCTAGGACACTCCTGAGCCATGTGTCCCTCTTGCCCGCATCTGAAGCAGGCTGCTGTCCTAGCCCGACAAACTCCCCTGTGTGGCCTACTACACTTTGCACAGACTGTGTTATCCGCACTAGAGCTAGAGCCACTCCCTAGTCCCAGACTAGACTTGACCTTGTTCCAAAACTTGTTCTTCTTGGGCTTCCTAGTGGTGTTATTCCACTTTTTGCTACCTGAAGCTGCTGCACTCAGAGAAGAAGAGCCTGGGGTCTTGGAACCAGAAGACTGTGCCACTGACTGCTTAACTGTTCCCTGAACGATGGCACTGGCCTCCATTTTTCGGGCCATATCCACTATGGCATGGAAGCTCTCCCTATCTGCTGACAGGATCAAGGAGGAATATCTGGAGTGGAGTTTCATGATATACCTCCTTGACCTTTTCTGGTCTGAGTCAAGGTTTTGCCCTGCAAATGGCAACAGCTCTAAGAATCTGTCTGTGAACTCCTCTACACCCATCTCATCAGTCTGCCTCAACTGCTCAAATTCTATCATCTTCAGCTCCCTTGAACTATCTGGGAAAGCCCATCCTGCAAACTCGTTTGCAAACTCCTCCCAAGACATGTTGTCTACCCTCGGGTTCACATAATTCTTGAACCACTCTCGTGCCTTCTTGCACTTAAGAGTGAACCCAGCCATCTGAATGGCTCTACTGTCATCAGCCCCAATCTCATCTGTGATCACCTTAACCCTTTCAAGATACACAAATGGGTCATCCCCTTTTTCATATTGAGGAGCACCCAATTTCATGTAGTCGGTCATCTTGACCTTGCTCCCACTGGCTGAGCTAGGTCTAGGAGGTTGAGTAACTGGGGCTGCTGGTTCTGTAGGTGGTGGAGGTGGTGCAACATTTTCTGAGGTAGGGTTTGCTGGGTTTGGATAGTAAGGTGGGGGTGGATACATTGGGTATTGTGAATATGGTGGGTAGTAGGGTGGGTATGGCATCTGTGTGGGATAAGGGGCGAAGCTAGGGTAATCCGATGTACCTCCCATCGAATACCCGGGATTTTGTGAGAAGTGTAGGTAGTGGGGTGGCTAAACGAATCCCGAGGCCTGAGTGCCTCCTTGGGACTCTCCCATTCCCTCTTCTGACATGCTAACTCCCAGACTGCCATCCCTCCTCTGCTCTACATCCATGTCATCCCCCATATCCTCTGACATTCCTCCCTGAACTGTTCCTCTGACTGATCTGCTTCTACCCAGATCCAAAGACCTTCTAGGGTCTCTTACTGCTCTTTCTCTGTTAGACCTACTAGACATTGCCCTAGGCAATGTAGGAGGACGGGCGCTCATGCCCTCATCCTCAGGTGGCACTCCAGTCAATCGTGCAGATCGACGAGTTCCTCTCATTCTGTTTTCTGAAAGGCAGCACATAACAAGCAAACATTAACATCATATGGTTCATGTGGGCACACATGAACCCTCATCACATACATATCATTCACATCATAGCATTAATGCACATGCGTATTATCATGGCATTTCACATCATCATGCAAGACAGGACTCCACATCCTATCCTAGTGGACATGACCTTTCCTATTGTGCTTGACCTTCTATAACAACTATGAGCCCGACACTCTAGGTCCGATCATGTGAACCTAGGGCTCCGATACCATTCTGTAACGACCTGAAAATCGGACCGCTACCGGCGCTAGGATCCGGGTCGACTTAAGGCCGTCGGGACCCATAGCAAGCCTAACATGCATCCTGTTTACCTGTTTAATCCCATACATGATCAACAACATACATAAAAATACAAAACTTTTCTTTCATACTTTCTATCATACACCAAACTCAACCTGTGCATGCACTCAACATAATCATAATCATAATCTTGACCCCTCTGTGGGATCTCATCAATGCCCCCAATGGGTGGCATAACATGTGTTGAGTTGGGTAAACATAGACATTTATAAACATTAAGATCATGTATCAAAAAGGGATTACAATATACTATGGTCAAGCACACTTCTAAACCTCAACATCGTTATATTACATGACTATTCAGTTTTACATCATCTTACAATTTATCATGTCCACTTTCTAACTATTACAATTACAAGACTTTACTCTTCTTGACTTCTCTGTCTAGCCCGTACCTGCAATCCTGGGGGGTTAGGGAAAAGGGGTGAGCTACAAGAGCCCAGTGTGCAGAATAATAGAAAACAATATTTAAAATCTCATGCCATCATGTAATGCAACACATCACAACTAATCACATCTCGGATGGTATTGTCACCGATAGTCCACTACATTCCAAAGTGCCGGGACGTAGAATGGGTACAACCGGTCTTTCTCTTAACATAACATATCATACATACCAATGTGCCAGGGACGTAGAATGGGTACAACCTGGACTTTCTCTTACATAGTGCCAGGGACGTAGAATGGGTACAACCTGGACTTCCATACCATCTCATGCCGTAGTATCATCATACCATATGAGGACTAAAGGATCATTCAATGACCAATCCACATCAACATCATAAATGCAATGCAACATATTCGTGAATTCTAATGCAAACAACCTAATTCATCACATGGCATTCATGATGCATGAACATGCTCAAAACTTGTAATTTATTTGCTTTAAATCGTAAAGGTTTATTCTAATCACCTCTGGCTAGCTCTGACACTGACTGAAGCAGCTGACTCACTGCTGGGGTCCTCGGTTCCTCGGGTCCGAACCTACACAGGTGGACTCAAATGAGGGACCAAACAACCAGAACATAACTCTAAAAACATCCCCCAAGAACCCCCTAAAACACCTCAAAACATCCATGCAAGAACATGCAAAGAAAGGCTGGATAGGGCACTTTCGGCGGCAGGTTCGGCGGCCGAAAGTCCCTCTAGAGCCGAAAGTCAGGCAGGTTCGGCGGCACCTTCGGCAGCCGAAACTCCCAGATAGAGGCGAAACTCATGCATGTTCGGCGGCACCTTCGGCGGCCGAAAGTGCCACACAGAGACGAAAGTCTCCTTTCAGGGGCAAGCTTCGGCAGCCGAAGGCTGCCTCCATAAGCTTGTTCGGCGGCCGAAAGTTCCTTCGGCTGCCGAACCTGGTTCCTCCCAGAATGGCAGAAACTCAGCTCCCCTATGCATTTATGCCTCCCATCTCATCCAAACATGCATAAACCTATTCTACAACACTCATACACAAGCATACAAGCTCCTAGGGGCATCAACTAACTAAAACCCCATCTACAACACATCAAACATACATTTGCAAGCCACATTGTACAAAAATCACATCAAAAACCCATAAACTCAACATAAGCTACACATGCATTTTCTACCCCATGAACTTGCATAAAACTTGTTTAAAACATAATGTAAGCTAGAGATCGGCTCTTACCTCTTGAAGATCGAGAGTAGAGGCGATCTATCTTGGAGTTGGGAGAGATTTGAGTTCTTGAACCTCAAAGCTCCAAAACTTGCTTAAAACTCGGAAATCTTCAAAACAAGATGAAAACTAGTGAAAAACTTGAAAGATTTGAAGGAAAAGACTCAAGATCGGTGAGGGGTGGCGGAGAACGCACCTTGGCCGACAACGGGGAGAAAAACTCGCCCGTTTTCGGCTAAGGGACCCTTTTATAGTGGCTGGCCAGGCCACGTTCGGGGGCCAAAAGTGCCTCCGCATGCATGCCATGTTCGGCGGCCGAACTTGAGGTTCGGCGGCCGAACCTGGACTTCCCTCACTTATGCCTTCGGGGGCCTAAGGCACACCCGAAACGCATGCATGTTCGGCGGCCGAACTTCGAGTTTCGGCGGCCGAACCTGAGTTTTCCCTTAAGGTTGTTTTCATGCAAAAATTCATTTCCTTTCAACTTAAAACATCAAATACATTAAAACATTTTATGAAAACATGGTTTTTACCCTTCTAGGGGTCTCCGACATCCGAGATTCCACCGGACGGTAGGAATTCCGATACCGGAGTCTAGCCAGGTATTACAGGTTCAACTCATACTCTGTTAAGCCTGGTTTTTCACATACTGATAAAAACATTCACAGCACATAAACAGACCATGTATATAAAAAGGATTTACAACATGGGTCAAGCACAAAACTCTACACTATACAGTACTAAATCATTTCTTTACAATATTACATGTCCACACTATGCTATTACCAAAGTTCTGTACTCTTCTTGTACCCTGCTGAACTTTCCCTTAACTCTGATCCTGTAAGACTGGGATTAAAGGAGAGGGATGAGCTATACTAGCCTAGTGAGTAGAACAAATCAAACATGTCAATAAAACATGCTCATATGGAATGCATCATATCACAAGTAAATCACATCATCTCAGACGGACTGATTCAAAATTCCCTCAATCTGTGCCCGGCCCGCGAAGGAGCTCCTCAGGACTTTATTACGCACCCTAGGGTGCCCTGTGCCCGGCCCTCTCAGGGCTCCTCAGGACTTTACTATGAGGGCTAATGAATCCACTATGTCCGATCCGTACAAGCATAGAATAATGCAATGCGTCACATTAGTGTATTCTAGTGCACTCAACCTATTACATATCATGATGCATGGAACATGCTCAAAACATTTACTTTCTCAATTTAAAATATTACGTTTAGTTCCACTCACCTCTGGCTGACTCTGAACTGACTCTGAAGCAGTGCTCACTGCTGCTCTTTTCGGTTCCTCTGGTCCGTTCCTATACAGGTGGACTCACATGAGGGACCAAACTAGCTTAAGAACAACTCTATAAAACTCCCTAAACCCCCCTTTAAATATCCTAAAACAATCACATAAAACATGCAAAAGAAGGCTGGACAGGGCACTTTCGGCGGCAGGTTCGGCGGCCGAAAGTCCCTTCCAGAGACGAAACTCAAGCACTTTCGGCGGCACTTCGGCTGCTGAAAGTCCTCTCCAGAGACGAAAGTCCCTAACCTTCGGCGGCACCTTCGGCGGCCGAAACCCTCATAAAACATAACAAGAAGTTCAGGATCTTCACTTACCTCTTACAAACAAGAAGATAAACGATCCCAACGTGGAGATATGGAGAAACTCTCCCTCAAAGTCTCCAACTTCAAAACTTTGGTTAATTTGCTCAAAAGCTTCAAAACAACATAAAACTCATCAAACCTTTGCAAGATTTGAAGAAAACATGAAAATCACCTAAGGAAGATCATGGTCTCACCTCTGTCTGTGAATGGAAAGAAAATCTTATCCATTCACCGACCTAGGGCTTTTTATAGGTGGCTGGCCAGACCACCTTCGGCGGCCTAACGTGAAATCAAAACTCATGCATGTTCGGCGGCCGAACTTCACCTTCGGCGGCCGAACCTTGCATTTCGTCCTTGGTGCTTTTCTTTCAAAAACTCATTTCCTTTTAGACTTAAAACATGAAAACATACTAAAATCCTTGACAAACACATAAAACTTACCCTTCTAGCGGATTTCGACATCCGAGATTCCACCGGAAAGTAGAATTCCTATGCCGGACTCTAGCCGGGTATTACATTCTCCCCCCCTTAAGACCATTCGTCCCTGAATGTTCCACAAACAATGAAACACATAAAAAGGAGGAAACTAACCTTAAAACAGATATGGATATTGCTGGAGCATAGACTCCCGTGTCTCCCAGGTGCACTCTTCTAGATTGTGGTGATTCCATAGGACTTTCACCATTGGAATTTCCTTGTTCCTCAGCTTTCTGATCTGAGTGTCCAGGATCCGCACTGGCTGCTCTACATAGGTGAGATCTCCAAGGATCTCCACCTCAGGCTCACTAAGAACCTTATTCGGATCTGACACGAACTTTCGGAGCATAGAAACATGGAAAACCGGGTGAATTCTCTCCATAGACGCAGGTAAATCCAGCTTATACGACACATTCCCAATCTTCTGCAAGATCTCAAAGGGTCCAATGTATCGTGGGGCTAGCTTACCCTTTTTCCCAAACCGAACCACTCCCTTCATTGGAGACACCTTCAACAATACCATATCACCTTCCGGAAACTCTATCTGCTTTCTGTGGATATCTGCATAGCTTTTCTGTCTGCTCTGAGTAGTCCTGATTCTCTCTCTGATCATGGGCACCACTTTGTTGGTGATCTCAACTAACTCCGGCCCTGCAAGAGCCGCCTCTCCTACTTCTTCCCAGCAAACAGGTGATCTGTACTTCCTTCCATACAAAGCTTCATAAGGGGCCATCCCTATGCTAGCATGATGGCTGTTGTTGTAGGCAAACTCCACCAAAGGTAGATGCTGCCTCCAAGAACCACCAAAGTCTAACACACACATTCTAAGCATATCCTCTATGGTCTGGATGGTCCTCTCTGACTGTCCATCAGTCTGTGGATGGAAAGCAGTGCTGAAATCCAACCTTGTACCCATAGCACTCTGCAGACTCCGCCAAAATCTGGAGGTGAATTGAGGTCCTCTGTCTGACACTATCGACACTGGGACTCCATGTAACCTTACGATCTCCTCCAAATAAACCTGTGCTAACTTGTCCACAGAGTAGTTGCTCCTAACAGGGATGAAATGAGCAGATTTCGTCAGTCTGTCCACAATCACCCATATGGAGTCTATCCTATTGGACGCTGCCGGTAAGTCCACTACAAAATTCATAGCTATGTTCTCCCATTTCCATTCTGGAATCGGCAGTGGGTTAAGCATTCCAGCCGGCTTCTGATGTTCCAGTTTCACCCTCTGGCAAACTTCACAGGCGGACACAAACTGTGCCACTTCTCTCTTCAAAGCTGGCCACCAATACACTCTTTTCAAATCCTGATACATCTTGGTGGCTCCAGGGTGAACACTGTACCTTGCATTATGAGCTTCCCTCATAATGTCTCCTTTCAGAGTAACGTCATCTGGTACACATAGTCGATTCCCATAGCGGAGGATCCCTTTGCTGTCAAATCTAAACTCTGCACTGTTGCCTGACTGAACAGTCCTGGCAATTTTCACTAACTCAGGGTCCTCATGCTGTTTCTAAGCCACCTGCTCCAGAAACACTGGTGTCACTCTCATCTGTGCTATCAACGCACCCGTACCAGACAACTCTAGCTGAAGCCCTTCATCGATGAGCTTATAAAACTCCATCACCACTGGTCTTCTCTCTGCTACTATGTGGGACAAACTGCCAAGTGATTTCCGGCTTAGGGCATCTACCACAACATTCGCCTTACCCGGATGATACTGAATCTTGCAATCATAATCACTGAGCAGTTCTACCCACCTTCTCTGCCTCGAATTCAGCTCTTTCTGACTCAAGATGTACTGTAAACTCTTGTGATCTGTGAAGATCTCGCATGTAACCCCATAAAGATAATGCCTCCACATTTTGAGTGCAAAAATAACTGCTGCCATTTCTAGGTCATGGGTGGGGTAATTCAACTCGTGCTTCTTCAACTGTCTCGAAGCATAAGCAATCACCCTGTCATTTTGCATCAGAACACAACCCAATCCCACTCTGGACGCATCACAGAACACTGTGAAGTCCTCATTACTGACAAGTAGAGCTAACACCGGTGCTGATGTAATCTTCTCTTTAGCTCCTCAAAGCTCTCTTCACATTGGTCCGTCCACACGAACCTCTGATTCTTCTGCGTCAGTTTGGTCATAGGAGCAGCTATCTTTGAGAAGTTCTGAACGAACCTCCTGTAGTAACCTGCCAAACCCAGAAAGCTTTTAATCTCTGTCGCTGAGGTGGGTCTAGGCCAGTTAGCCACAGCTTCTATCTTCTTGGGGTCTACCTCAATACCTTCGGCTGATACAACATGCCCTAAGAAGGAAATGCTCCTCAACCAAAACTCACTCTTAGAGAACTTAGCATACAAGCCATGCTCTCGCAGAGTCTGCAGAACTGTCCTCGGATGCTGGGCATGCTCCTCTGCATCTCTAGAGTACACTAAGATATCATCAATAAAGACAATCATAAAGTGATCCAGATACTCGCTGAAAACTCTATTCATGAGATCCATGAATGCTGCAGGGGCGTTAGTCAACCCGAACGACATTACTAAGAACTCATAATGCCCATATCTGGTCCTGAAAGCTATCTTTGGCACATCTGCTTCTCTGACTCTCAACTGATGATACCCGGACCTCAGATCTATTTTAGAGAAACAACCTGCTCCAGCTAGCTGGTCAAATAGATCATCGATCCTAGGCAGGGGATACTTATTCTTGGTAGTGACCTTGTTCAACTGCCTGTAGTCGATACAAAGTCTGAGGGATCCATCCTTCTTTTTGACAAACAGCACTGGAGCACCCCAAGGTGAGGTACTAGGACGGATGAAACCCTTCTCTACCAAGTCCTGCAACTGCTCTTTCAGTTCTTTTAACTCTGCTGGCGCCATCCTGTAGGGAGGAATAGAGATAGGTCTGGTACCAGGCAGCAATTCTATTTCAAACTCTATCTTCCTATCAGGTGGTAGTCCTAGAAGCTCATCTGGAAAGACGTCTAGAAACTCTCGGACTATTGGAACTGAGGCTGGTTCCCTAACCTGTCTATCTAGCTCTCTCACATGAGCTAGAAACCCTTGACAACCCCTCCTAAGCAAACGACGAGCTTGAAGGGCTGAGATCAAACCTCTAGGTGTCCCCCTTCTGTCTCTTCTGAAGACACACTCTGACCCATCCTGGTCTCTCAGACTGACTACCTTGTCTCTGTTGTCCAAGGTAGCTCCATATGTAGATAGCCAATCCATCCCTAGAATGACATCAAAATCCGTCAAATCTAGAACCACGAGGTCAGCTAGAAGGCATCTACCCTCTATGAACACAAGACTGAAGCGACAGACTGACACTGCTACTGATGGGTCACATTTGGGTCCACTGACCCAGAGAGGACACTCTAACTCAGAAATCATCAGACCCAATCTCTCCACGGCTCTCGAAGCAATAAAAGAGTGAGAAGCACCGGGGTCCATCAAAGCATACACATCAGAACACCCAATTATGAGAATACCTGACACCACTGTGTTCGACGTGTTTGCCTCCTCTTGTGTCACAGTGAAGATCCGTGCTGGGGCTACTGGACCTTCACCTCGGGAACCTACTGCTGAAGAAGAGGCTGACCCTCTCCCTCTGCCTCTGCCACTGCTCTGAGGCATGGCTGGCACTACCTGAGCTCATCTGCTGGGATGGTGCCATAAAGGTCAACTGAGGACATTCCCGAGCAAAATGTCCCTCCTGCCCACACTTAAAGCAGGCTGTAGATCCCATACGACAAACTCCTTTGTGCAGCCTTCCACATCTCATGCACACTGTACTGTCTGTGCCAGAGCTTGAGCCACTACCCATTCCCAGACTAGACTTGATCTTATTCCAGAACTTGCCCTTCCTACCTTTAAACTTTTCTCCCTTCTTGCTGCCAGAGGTTGCTGCACTAGGGGTCTTAGAACCCGAAGACTGTGCCATTTGCTATTTAACTATTCCCTGAATAATGGCACTCGCCTCCATCTTCCTGGCGGCATCCACTATAGAGTGGAAACTCTCTTTCTCTGCTGGAAGAATCAAGGAGGAATACCTGGGATGCAGTCTCATGGTATATCTCCTTGCCTTCTTCTGGTCAGTGTCATAAGCCTGACCCACATACTGTAACAGATCCAGGAACTTATCTGTGTATTCATCTACACTCATCTCCTCGGTCTACCTCAACTGCTCAAATTCTATCACTTTCAGCTCCCTGGAACTGTCAGGAAAAGCCCACCCTGCAAACTCCTTGGCGAACTCTCCCCATGACATGCTGTCCAACCTGGGGTCCACATAATTCTTGAACCACTCTCTCGCCTTCCTACATTTGAGTGTGAACCCTGCCATCTCAATGGCTCTGCTATCATCAGCTCCTAACTCATTGGTTATCATCTTAACCGTTCTGATGTACTCGAATGGATCATCTCCCGTGTTGAACTTGGGAGCATCCAACTTCAGATACTCTGTCATTTTCACTTTGCTTCCCTCAGCTGAGCTAGGTTGCGGTGCTTGGACAACTGGGGCTACTGGTTCTGGTTCTGGTTCTAGTGGTGGAGAAGGTGCTGAACGTGGATCTGGATATGCTATACTGGGATGGAAAGGTGTGGGTGGATACATGGGATATGGTGGGTAAAAAAGAGGATAAGGCATGTAAGGCATGTAGGTAGGATATGGGGTAAAGCTAGAGTAATCCGACATACCCCCCATCGGATACCCTGGGCCCTGTGGAAAGGGTGAATAATGGGGTGGATAACCAAACCCCGAGGCCTGAGCGCCTCCCTGAGATTCTCCCATACCCTCTTCCGACCTGACCATACCCATGCTTTCCTCTCTTGGCTGATCCACATCCATAGCCTCCCTCACTTCATCTGACCTCCCTCCTCTGTCTGTTCCTCTTCTACTCTCGTCAAAAGACCTTCTAGGGTCCCTTGACGTACCCTTCCTGCTTGATCTCTGAGACCTTGCCCTTGGCAATGCAGGAGGACGAACATCTGAACCCTCATTCACTGGTGGGACTCTAGTCAATTGTGCAGATCGATGAGTTCCTCTCATCTTAACTTTCTGGAAAACAACATAACAGCACACATCAGCATAGAAACATCACAACAAGGCACATGCATAAACCATGGCATTACACCTCAGCAAATAGACAGGACTCAACATCCTATCCTTGTAATACCCGGCTAGATTCCAGCATCGGAATCCCTACCTTCCGACGGAATCTCCATTGGAATCTGGAATTCTGAAGATGCCAGAGGCTTCTAGAGGGGTAAAAATGTATTTTTCTAAAAGGTTTTTACTGATTTCATGGTTTTAAACAAAAAAGAATTGAGTTTTGAAAAGAAAAGACCAAGGAGGCGTTTGCTAGGTTCGGCCGCCAAAAGTGAAGTTCGGCCGCCGAACATGGAAAGGTTTTGGGAGCGCTTTTGGCCTCCGAAAGTCTTATTTGAACGAGCTAAGGTTCGGCCGCCGAACCTCAAGTTCGGCCGCCGAACATGTATGAGTTTAGGGGGCACGTTAGGCTGCCGAAGGTCTTTGACCAGGCCACCTATAAAGAGCCCTCAGATCGGAAATGGGCGAGTTTTCTTCCCATTCTCGAGCTCAGGTGAGTTTATGCCTTCCTTTGGCCGTTTTCATGTTTTTCTTCATTTCCTTCATGTTTTTATGAGTTTCTTGGTTGTTTTGAAGAGTTTTCAAGCTTAGATCTATGTTTTGGGAGCTTGGAGACCCAAAGAGTAGTTTCCTCCCATCTCCAAGTTAGGGATCACACCAACCCTCGATCTCCAAGAGGTAAGTGTAGATCTTTGCTTTCCTTTATGTTTTAATGAAGTTTTAAGAGGTTTTAATGGTTGAGTATGGGTAGGTATGCATGTTAAGGTTTATGTGCGTTTTTATGTAAATGTATGTTCATGGGTGTTTATGTGATGTTATGTTGAAGGTTTAAGCTAGTTTATGCATGTGGGAGAGTGTATGCATGATTGGGAGAGAGCAAGTGAGGTTTTGATTAGTTTTGATGGTTTTGGCTTATGAGGGTCATAAGCTATTTATGTATGCTTTATGATGTTCTTTGTTGGAGGTCTTATGTTTGTGGTTTGATGCATGCACAGGTTAGGTTCTAGTTCTTTGGATGTGACTCCGACTTGATGTATGTTATGTTGACCCAGCTAGAGTTTTGATGAGGGCTCTAGTAGGGGGTTTTTTTTATGTTTTCAGTTATGTCGCATACAGGTCAGGCTCGGGATATACATCAAATGTTTAAGTTTTTATGTTAAAGTTTTGATCATGTATGGGATTTAACCAGGTGATAGGAGGTATGTTTGGCTTGCTACGGGTCCCGGCGGCCTTAAGCCGATTTGGATCCTAGCGTCGGTAGCGGTTCGGGCCGTTACAGAGGGGTATCAGTTTTCGGATCGTTACAATCCTAGTGGACATGCTTGCCTATTGTGCTTGACCTACTATAACCTCTATGAGCCCGACATTCTCTCTCTAGGTCCGACCATATGAACCTAGGGCTCTGATACCAATCTGTAACGACCCGAAAATCGGACCGCTACCGGCGCTAGGATCCAGGTCGACTTAAGGTCGCCGGGACCCGTAGCAAGCCTGCTATACTCTCTGCATACCTGTAAAATCCCATACATGATCAAACATTTTCTATAAAACCATAAAACTGAGGCTCTGAACCAAGGCTCAACCTGTTCATGCACTATCTCTGTAAACCCCTGACTAGAGCTTGCTCTAGATGGGTTCAACTCATACTCTGTTAAGCCTGGTTTTTCACATACTGATAAAAACATTCACAGCACATAAACAAACCATGTATATAAAAAGGATTTACAACATGGGTCAAGCACAAAACTCTACACTATACAGTACTAAACCATTTCTTTACAATATTACATGTCCACACTATGCTATTACAAAAGTTTTGTACTCTTCTTGTACCCTGCTGAACTTTCCCTTAACTCTGATCCTGCAAGACTGGGATTAAAGCAGAGGGATGAGCTATACTAGCCCAGTGAGTAGAACAAATCAAACATGTCAATAAAACATGCTCACATGGAATGCATCACATCACAAGTAAATCACATCATCTCAGATGGACTGATTCAAAATTCCCTCAATCTGTGTCCGGCCTGCGAAGGAGCTCCTCAGGACTTTATTACGCACCCTAGGGTGCCCTGTGCCCGGCCCTCTCAGGGCTCCTCAGGACTTTACTACGAGGGCTAATGAATCCACTATGTCCGATCCGTACAAACATAGAATAATGAAATGCGTCACATTAGTGTATTCTAGTGCACTCAACCTATTACATATCATGATGCATGGAACATGCTCAAAACATTTACTTTCTCAATTTAAAATATTATGTTTAGTTCCACTCACCTCTGGCTGACTCTGAACTGACTCTGAAGTAGTGCTCACTGCTGCTCTCTTCGGTTCCTCTAGTCCGTTCCTACACAGGTGGACTCACATGAGGGACCAAACTAGCTCAAGAAAAACTCTATAAAACTCCCTAAACCCCCCCTTTAAATATCCTAAAACAATCACATAAAACATGCAAAAGAAGGCTGGACAGGGCACTTTCGGCGGCAGGTTCGGCGGCCGAAAGTCCCTTCCAGAGACGAAACTCAAGCACTTTCGGCGGCACTTCGGCTGCCGAAAGTCCTCTCCAGAGACGAAAGTCCCTAACCTTCGGCGGCACCTTCGGCGGCCGAAACCCTCATAAAACATAACAAGAAGTTCAGGATCTTCACTTACCTCTTACAAACAAGAAGATAAATGATCCCAACGTGGAGATATGGAGAAACTCTCCCTCAAAGTCTCCAACTTCAAAACTTTGGTTAATTTGCTCAAAAGCTTCAAAACAACATAAAACTCATCAAACCTTTGCAAGATTTGAAGAAAACATGAAAATCACCTAAGGAAGATCATGGTCTCACCTCTGTCTATGAATGGAAAGAAAATCTTATCCATTCACCGACCTAGGGCCTTTTATAGGTGGCTGGCCAGACCACCTTCGGCGGCCTAACCTTTCATTTCTTCCTTGGTACTTTTCTTTCAAAAACTCATTTCCTTTTAGACTTAAAACATGAAAACATACTAAAATCCTTGACAAACACATAAAACTTACCTTTCTAGCGGATTCCGACATCCGAGATTCCACCGGAAAGTAGAATTCCGATGCCGGACTCTAGCCGGGTATTACACTAGGAAGGCCATCAGGAATGTGAAAAAGCTAAAGAGCTTGAAAATGTTCGGAAGCTTATCAAGACTAAAAAAATACACAGAGACTTGTTAGGGCTGTAAAAAGCAAAGAAGACCATCAAGGCTATGGAAAGCCAAGAAACTCAATAGGACTGAGAAAATGCTTAAAAGCTCGTCAAGACTGGAAAAATGCACAGAAGATTGTCAAGGCTAGAAAAATACACGTAAGCTCACTAGGGCTATAAAAAGCCAGAGAGCTCGCAAAGGCTGGAGAATGTCCAAAAGCCTATAAGGGTTAGTCAAAATAAGAAAATACTCGCAAGTATGCTAGGCCTGAAAAATACTCGAAAACTCGATAAGACTAGAAAAGACCAAAGGGCTTGTAAGGGTTAGAAGATGCCCGGATGATCCCTAGGTCCAGAGAGAGCCCGAGAACTCGTTAAGGCATTACTATATCACCCGGATTCTTTTTTGCCAGACAAGATCTTGGACTTGACAAGTAAAAAGAAAGTAAGGACATTATGCGCTCAGCCCAGACAAACAAGCCATATGAACTAGATTATGAAGACAACTGTCACCTTCTAATCTAAAGAATCAAAGACCAATGGGGGACCTCTGATGCTACATAAAACTTGTCCAAAGTAGGCAGTGAGTTGTCACCATAAGATAGAGTCACATGGCAAGAATATGATAAATCAATACGCAATTTCACTCATAGAAAGAAAGGCCCGAACTACCATAGTGTCCGAAACCAAGAGAAAAGTAGACTTAGGCGCTTCAGGACAGGTCGGCCTCAAGTCTGATAAGACTTGCCTTTTTAACCTCAGGGTGAGACTTTATAAGGAAGTTATCATTAACAGTTACAATCCATCAGATTCACTTTATGCCGACAATCACATGATTCCAAACCAATTAACCAGTGAAGATCCTTTACCGACTAGCCGGCTACATCATCGCTGGATTATCAAAAAATACTATATATATCTCCACCTTCTTATAGTATAAAAGGAGAATGATCACAGAGGCAAATGCACGCTATTCTCTCACACCAAAACTCTTGAATTCTAAAGATTATACTCACTCTTCTCTTCCTTTAACTGACTTGAGGAAAATCCATCAAGTTAGAAGAATGAGTGTTATTCCCACTAAAAGAAGGCCATAAGTTGAGAATCCATCAAGCCAATCAGGTGTTAGCCCCGCTTCACAAGGTATTTATAAGGCATTCAATGCCAGGCCGCAAGATGGATATACGCCAGACCGACCAACTGAGTGTTAGTCCTGCTTTATGATAAGTTTCTAAGGTATTCAATACCAGAGGATAAGATGAATATATGTCAGGTCGACCAGTTGGGTGCAAGTTCCGCTTCATAATAAGTTTCTAAGACATTTAATGCCAGGTCGCAGGGCGGGTGTATGCTAGATCGACCAACCGGGTGTTAGTCCCGCTTCACAAAAAGTTTTTAGGTAATTTGATACTAGGCTGTAAGGTGAGTATACACCAGGCCGACCAACCAAAAGTTATTCTCGCTTCACAAAAAGCTTCTAAGATAATTGATACCCAGGCCATAAGACGGGTATGAGCTAGGCTAGCGACTGAGAGCATTGGTCTCGTCTCTCAAAGAGAATCATAAGCATGTGTCACTTCTCTTGCAATCACTCCTGAATTTCTAAAACTTTTGCAAAAGAAGAAGACCCATTGTAGACATGCGAGACTTTTTGACAATTAGCGAAGACGGGTTGCTAAGCGAACAAGTAAAAGCTCACAAGGGCTGAAAAAAAATACGGAAATCCGTCAAGGCCGTAAAAGTCCAGGAAGGCCATTAGGACTGTGAAAAGCCAAAGAGTTCGAAAATGTTCAAAAGCTCGTCAAGGTTGTAAAAGTCTAGGAAGACCATTTGGGTTGTGAAAAGCCAAAGAGCTTGAAAATGCTTAAAAGCTCATCAGGGTGGAAAAAATACGCAAAAATCTGCCAGGCTTATAAAAGGCTAGGAAGAACGTCAAGGCTGTGGAAAGCCAAGAAGCTCGACAGGATTGAGAAAATGCTCAAAAGTTCGTCAAGACTGGAAAAATGCACAGAAAATCGTCAGGGTTGGAAAAATACACGTAAGCATGGAAAGGCTGTAAAATGCCAGGGAGCTCGCAAAGGCTGGAGAACTCCCGAAAGCTCGTCAAGACTAGTCGGGATAAGAAAATGCTCAAAAGTCGCCAGGGCTGAAAAATGCGCGGAAACTCAATAAGGCGGGAAAAGGCCAAGGGGCTTCTAAGGGTTAAAAGATGCCCGAATCATCCTTAGGGTCAGAAGGAGCCCGAAAACTTGTCAACGTATTACTACATGACTCGGATCAATTTTTGTCAGGCAAAATCTTGTACTTGACAAATAAGAAAAAAAATAAGGAGATCATAGAAAAGAACAACTAATTTCATTTTTTTAATTTTTAATATATATCAAAATATTTTATAGCAGTCTTATATTAAATATTTTATCTATATAAATCCCTAAACATTCAAAATCTAAATTCTCAAATTTTTAATTTATATCAAAATATTTATAACAATTTTATATTAAATATTTTTTTCACTACCTAAACCTGAACCCTTAACCTCTAACTTTCCTAATTTTCCGTTTATATGAACATATAAAAATATAAAAACTAAATTATCATAAAAAGGAAAATTTAAATGACAAAATTATTATAGTGTAATAATAAATTTTAATGAAATAACTATTATGTTAATAAAATAAAATTTTAAAACTAAATTCTTTTATATATTCTATTAAGTATTTTCTTTATTATGTTCATATAAATAATTCAATTTAAGTGTTTGAATTTTATTTTTATTTCATAAATTTGTTTATTATAATATTTAAGTTTTATAAAAATAATTTATCGAGTTGTATCACATTGGCTTATTTTAATAAAATAAGCAAAATATTTAATATAAGAGTGCTATAAAATATTTTGACATACATTAGAAATTAAGAAAATTAAAGTTAGGAGTTAAGAGTTTATGTACTTTTTTATAATTAATAATAAAATTTAAGATAATATATATTTTATTAATAAAATAAAAATTTAAAAATTAAATTATATGCTATTACTGCATTTTACAAGTATAATTTTAAATTTTTTTTTGTATTAGACTCTATGGGAATATGTTTTTTTTAGTCTTGAATAAGCAAAAAGCTCTCTTTTTTTTTTTTCTCTCCCACAAGTACATTCTTAGCCTAACATTAATATATTGAAATAAATATGAAAGATTTCAGATTCTACATCTTCCATTCAAAGTGACCTCCATTCTCAAAAAAAAAAAAAAAAAAAAATTCATTAAAGTCTATGGGCAAAAATTTCTGATTGCCCATATCCATACATAAGCCCATAGCTCACTTTTCATATTATTCATACATCCATATGTTTTCCTATAATTTTTTGAATAACCAAATCTGTAAATTTAACAGTAAATATCACATTGAACTTTGAAAAAAAAAATGTAAGCAGTCCATGGGCAAAAATTTCTGATTGCCCATAATCCATACATAAGCCCATAGCTCATTTTTCATATTACTTTTCACATTCATACATCCATATATTTTCTTATGATTTTTTGAATAACCGAGTTTGTAAATTTAACCGTAAATATCACATTGAGCTTTGAAAAAAAATGTAAGCAGAAGTCTCAGCCCTTCCATTGAGTATAACGTTGTTATATTTGGATAAAGGGATCTTTCGACATCTTTGTTTCACCTTTTTTTTAACAGATGATGATCATTTAAAATCTCATTAAAATCTTAATAATCTTTCTGTTACTTTTTTATCCAGTGCCATGCATATAAATAAGGGTGTTGATTTTACATTTACATGAGTCGTATTAGAAAAGGAACAATGGCAAGAGCTGCTTATACCCTGCTTTCTCTTGTTGCTTTCTTAGTTGTTTGCAATGCTAGACCCGCATTAATCACTGATGTCCCTACTAACTACACCCATGTTTGTGAGCCTACAAGATTTGCTGTTCAAGGTCTGAAAATGGCTGAGTTTGGCTATTGTGACTCTTCCCTATCATTTGGCATGAGGGCTAAAGATTTAGTGGATAGAATGACCTTAGAGGAGAAGGTGCAACAGTTGGGAAATTTTGCTGCAGGTGCATCTCAATTAGGATTACCAGCTTATGAATGGTGGTCTGAGGCCTTGCATGGTGTCTCTAATACCGGTCCAGGGACCTTCTTTGATGAAACTGTACCCGGTGCAACAAGTTTCCCTACTGTTTTACTTACAACTGCATCCTTTAACCAATCTCTCTGGAAAAGAATTGGCCGGGTACTCATAAAAAATAAAAAATAAAAAATACTTGCGCCTTGATTTTGTATTAAGTCCTACTATATTGATTGCAGGTTGTTTCATCTGAAGCCAGAGCAATGTACAACTTAGGGAGAGCTGGATTAACATATTGGAGCCCGAATATAAATGTGGTAAGGGATCCCAGATGGGGAAGAATTCAAGAGACACCAGGGGAGGATCCATATATTGTTGGAACATATGCCTCGACTTATGTAAGAGGGCTTCAAGACATTGAAGGAACAGAAAATATCACAGATTTGAACTCTAGACCTCTCAAAGTTGCTGCTTGTTGTAAGCATTATACTGCTTATGATATCGAAGACTGGATGGGAGTTGATCGATTCCATTTTGATGCAAGGGTAAAGTTTTTTTCATTTTTAAAAAATAAGTTTTTTACTTTAATGTTTAGTAAAGTTATTTAGATTTGTTTTCTAATGTTTTTGAAGGTGACTGAGCAAGATATGTTGGAGACGTTTCAAAAGCCATTCGAAATGTGTGTTAAAGACGGTGATGCAAGCAGTGTTATGTGCTCTTTTAATCGTATTAATGGTGTCCCTGTTTGTGCTGATAAGAAACTTATGCAAGACACAATTAGAGGAGACTGGGATCTTCATGGGTATATATTTAAATTTTTTCTAAACTCTGATTACTGAAGCTTGTTTGAGCTCCATTCACTTATGGCATCATTTCTCTCTTGATAGGTACATAGTTTCAGACTGTGATTCAATTGAGGTGATGGTTGATGGCCATAAATGGCTTGGGGACACTCAAGAGGATGCTGTTTCACAAGTCCTCAAGGCAGGCAAGTGTTACAAAATGGATATTTTTCTTGCTATTTTCCCTTTTATATTTTAACCTCGTATTTTTTTATTATTTGGAAATTAATTATTTGTGTTATTCAGGATTGGATCTTGACTGTGGAGATTATTATCCCAAGTCTCTAAAGAAAGCTGTGATGCAAGGACAAGTTAGTGAAGCAGAGGTTGACAAATCATTAAAATATCTATATGTTGTCCTAATGAGGCTAGGATACTTTGATGGGAGTCGTTTCAATTCACTTGGCAAGAAGGATATTTGCACTCATGAGAATTTTGAATTAGCAGCGGAAGCAGCTAAACAAGGAATTGTTCTTCTTAAAAATGACAATGAAACTTTGCCTTTGAATTCTTCCAAATACAAGAAACTTGCTGTAATTGGACCACATGGCAATGCTACAAAAGCAATGATTGGAAATTATGCAGGTTTCCAATCATCCCATATTTAATTATTTGAATAGTAAATACTGTTTGCAATTTGTTTTTTTAAATGTTGTTCATATTCTTGGTTTGACATGCTTATGTATAGGTGTTCCTTGCCGGTATGTTTCTCCAATTGAAGGATTCTCTGCATTTGGAGAGGTCAAATACGAAATGGGATGCGGAGATGTTGCTTGCAAAAATGATAGTTTGATCTTTCCAGCAATGGAAGCTGCACGTGAAGCAGATGCCACAATTTTAGTGGTGGGCTTGGACTTGTCTGTTGAATCTGAAGGCAGGGACAGGGTGGATCTCCTCCTCCCAGGTTACCAGAATCTATTGATCAATCAAGTTTCTAAAGCCTCTAAAGGACCAGTGATCCTTGTAATTATGACAGCAGGTGGAGTTGATATCTCTTTTGCCAAGGAGAGTACAAACATACAATCCATCTTGTGGGCTGGATATCCCGGCCAAGAAGGTGGTCGAGCCATTGCTGATATTGTTTTTGGAAAACACAATCCTGGTGAGAATTTGAATCTTATGTTTTAATTGGATTTCTCTTTTTCATTTTAACTAACATTTGGATTTATATTGTTAGGCGGAAGATTACCACTCACATGGTATGAAGCCGAATATGCTAATTTGGTACCCATGACATCTATGACACTAAGGCCAATTGCTAACCCAGTTGCTAATTTGAGCTACCCTGGAAGAACATACAAATTCTTCAATGGATCAACAGTTTACCCATTTGGGTATGGTCTTAGCTACACCAACTTCAACTACAAGATAGCACCCTCAAAGACTTTAATCAAGATAAAATTGAACAAGTACCAACATTGCAGCAACTTGAATTATGAATACAATGATGATAAGCCATATTGTCCAGCTGTTTTGGTTGATGACTGTCCTTGTGAACAAGAGTTCAGAGTTGCGATTACAGTTAAAAATGTAGGTAAAATGGATGGGAGTGAAGTGGTAATAGTTTACTCAAAGCCTCCAAAGGGGATCACAGAAACTCATGCCAAACAAGTGATTGGTTTTGAAAGGGTATTCGTTCAAGCAGGAGGGGAAACCAAGACGAAGTTTAGATTTAATGTATGTAAGAGCTTAGCAATTGTGGATAAAAAAGGTTACAAGGTTTTGCCGTCTGGTTTGCACACCATTATGGTGGGAGATGCTAATGTCTCATTTTTTGTTAGTGTGCAGTATTACAAGTAGTGGGTTAGGATGATTCTCATATTAGGGATAGAACCGGCTACACTGTAATGTCTCAATTTGAATATCAATGAATTAGAATAATGAATTAATTTAAATCTTGTCTCATTCATATATTTGATTTTTCCTTTGTTCTTTCTTTCCAATAACTGTAAGATATCATTACTGGAATTGGTCAAGAGGAGTCTAATCAATTTTCAACTTCATGAAAGTGGTTATTAATTGGCAAAATCTGCAATATGGCTACTTTATGTTAATATAATTGGCAGCTTTTCGCTTTATTAATTGCTCTTTTTCAAGTTTTGGATTTGTAGTTAACTTCCAGCTAAAAAAAACCAAATTCATCAGACTTGGATCTATCAGAAACTAGTGGTGTTTGCTACTTTGCTTGCACCACAATTTCACTGGTTTATAGTTATTTTAGAGCATGCTTTTACTGTCAAGCAGATTATTGCAAGTGGGCATGAACAGATCTATTCATGGAATAAAAAGCCACTTTAAAAAGGCAGCCTCCCTTGCTTCTAATCCCAATTTCAATGGAACAAGTATTGTAACTGTGTTTCCAAACAATTGGCATGATGGATCTGTTTGCTGTTCAAATCCTTGGCAGTTCTTTAACCTTGTGCTGAAAGAGATGGATGTTTGTTCCTGGTTACTTCACGATGGGAAGTCCTCTGAAGTGGAGCCTAGTATTCTAACTATGCATCCCTGCAATCTATTCGTGTTCGAAGGCACGCCCAAGACATATATAGCTCTTGTCTCCTGTATATATATTGAACAACAATGTAAAGGAACAGTATATGTAGGGAGAGAAGAAATTCTCAGTGTATTTTCTTATTGAATATTGTGTTTTGATCAAATGGAATTTGTACACATTTTCCTACTTTTTTTAGCATTTATGTACTTTTCTAATTTATTTTGTATTTTTATCATATTTTGTAGAAAAGTATAAAAGAAAAGGAGAATCGATGAAAAGATGCTTAAAAGCACTGAAAATAATTAGACCAATCGATTTGGGCAAACCCTTCATTGTACTAAAAATACAAATTACACTGAAATCTGGAAACTGTCCTGACCTACAGTGGATTTGGCCAAGCGATTTGCCCAAACCAATTGGATAAATTGATAATTATGCATAAACCCAGAAGTCTTCAGATGGCGACTTGCCCAAGCCAACTGGCCAAACCTGAAGAATACAAGGAAACTCGAAAGTCTTCAGATGGTGATTTGCCTGGGCGACTTGCCCAAACCAACAACGTATGCAGAAACCCGAAATTGTCCCGCATAAAGCTCTCAGACTGGGTTTTGCCCCACGATTTGCTCAAATCAACTGGGCAAATCAACGGATTATACAGAACCAACAACAGACGGCAAATTTTCAGATTTTGAAAATTTAAAGACTTGGTCTCCTCATTAAAGCTGCAGAGCCCACAGAGAATATCCTCAAACGTGCGGCACAAATATCTCCTCAACCAATGAATTATACTTATGAAAAAATACATTCAAGGGAGGAATCCTAAATCAAATCAAAGTAGAATTGCCATTCTAAAAAGGGATCTATTAGGGTTCTAAACGCCTATAAAAGTATGAGGACAGCAGCATCAAAGAGATCCTTCAGCCGGCACCGAATTTGCTTCCTTTCTTTTCTTTTCTTTTCTCTTTTTATTTTCTTTGCAAAGTTGTAATACCCGGCTAGACTCCGGCATCGGAATTCCTACCGTCGGGCGGAATCTCGGATGTCGAAACCCTCTAGAAGGGTAAAATATGTTTTTCTAAAATGTTTTCATGTATTTTATAGTTTTAAGTAAGAAAGAAATTAAGTTTTGAAAGAAAATATTTTGGAGGAGAAACCCAGGTTCGGCCGCCGAACCTCATGTTCGGCCGCCGAACATGGTGGAGTTGCGGAGGCACTTTTGGCTTCCGAAAGTGGTCTGGCCAGCCACCTGTAAAAGGCCCCATGTCCGAAAATGAGCGAGTTTTCTCTCTCTATTTTCGGGCAAGGTGAGTCTCTGCCACTCCTCTCATCGATCTTGTGATTTCTCCTCAAATCCTTCAAGTTTTGACAAGTTTTAACTTGGTTTTGAAGATTTTTGAGTTAAAAACGAAGTTTTGGAGCTTGGAGACCCCGAAGCTTGATTCTCCCTATCTCCGAGTTAGGGATCGCTTTTCCTCTCGATCTTCAAGAGGTAAGCGGAGATCCTACCCTTCCTTTATGTTTTATGAAAGTTTTGAGGGGTTTTAAGAGGGTTAATGCATGTTTTAGAGTAAATGTATAATGTTAGGGTTATGTGAGTTAAATGATAAAAATGTATGTTAAATGTGTTGCTAGATGTGTTGTTGGTTGGGGTTTAGGCTAGTTTGAGACCCCTATGTACTTATGAATGTGTTTATGCATGTTTTTGCATGTTATGGTTTGAGTTTTGGAGAGTTGGGAGGCAAATGTGCTTGAGAGACTGAGTTCTGCCATTCTGGAAGAACTCAGGTTCGGCAGCCGAAGCCATGTTCGGCCGCCGAACCTGCCTGTGGAGGCAGTTCTGGCTGCCGAACCCTGCCCCTGAAAGTTTGGACTTTCGGCTCTGGAAGGGAGTTTCCGCCGCCGAACCTGCTGCCGAAGGTGCATGAGTTTCGAATCTGGAAGGGACTTTCGGCCGCTGAAGGTGCCACTGAAGGTGCATGACTTTCGGATCTGGAGGGACTTTCGGCCGCCGAGCCTGCCGCTGAAAGTGCCCTGTTCAGCCTTCCTTTGCATGTTTTTTATGATTGTTTTAAGGTGTTCTAGGGAGTTTTTGGGGAGATGTTTAGAGTCATGTTGATGTATGTTTGGTCCCTCATTTGAGTCCACCTGTGTAGGTTCGGACCCGAGGAACCGAGGACCCTAGCAGTGAGATAGCTGCTTCAGAGTCTATTCAGAGTCAGCCTGAGGTGAGTAGAATGGATCTTTATGTTTCTAAGCAAATAAATTTTAAGCATGTTCATGCATCACGAATGCCATGATATATACTAGGTTGTTTGCATTAGAAATCACGAATATGTTGCATTGCATACTATGATGTTGATGTGGATGGATGTTGGATGACCCATTAGTCCTCGATATGTTATGATGACGATGATACGGTATGGAAAGACCAGTGAGGCCCATTCTACGCCCCTGGCACGATGTAAGAGAAAGACCAGTGAGACCCATTCTATGCCCCTAGCATATTGGAATGTTATGTTATGTTATGTTAAGAGAAAGACCAGTGAGGCCCATTCTACGCCCCTGGCACCATTGGAATGTGTAGAGGGCTATTGGTGACAAGTCCATCCTTGATGTGAATTGTTTGTGATGTGATGCATTTCATGAAAGCATAGATTTTAATATAATGTTTTACTATTCTGCTCATTGGGCTCTAGTAGCTCACCCCTTTCCCTTAACCCCCAGGTTTGCAGGTTCGGGATAGACTAGGAAGTCAGCAAGAGTAAAGGCGTCATGTATGTAATAGATTAGTGTGGACATGAAAGACAATGAAAATAATGTAATGTCTTGTAATGTAAAGTATTGTATAAAATTGTATTGAGGTTTAGTATTGTGCTTGGCCCTAGTGTTATGAGAATCCCTTTTTGTACATGATCCTATGTTATTGTTTTAATGATGATTTATGATAAACCAAGCTTGATGTATGTAATGTTGACCCAACTAGAGCATTTGATGAGGGCTCTAGTGTGGGGTTTGATGCTTTTGATTATGGCGCATGCACAAGTCAAACTTGGTAGATGGAAAGTTTAAAATTTTTATGTAAATGTTTGATCATGTATGGGATTTATCAGGTATTGAGGTTGTATGTTAGGCTTGCTACGGGTCCCGGCGACCTTAAGTCGATTTGGATCCTAGCGCCGGTATCGGTCCGATTTCGGATCGTTACAAAAGTCATGAGTGGTTAAATACTTTATTTCTAATTAAGTTAGGATGAAATTTCAGTTTCTATATGAATTGAGAGATCTAAACTCCATGGTTAATCTTTTATTCTTCAATATTTATTCAAATTATGTTCTTCATCTTATTATTGCTTTGTCATTGGATTAATAGGACCCGTTGTTCTTGATTTCAAAGTCGTATATTATTAGTTTGAATGTTTGAAGTCTGTAATTGCTTAGGTTGTTCAAACACAAGTAACATTTAGTATAACAACTAAAAAGTTGCATAATCTAACTCAAACTCACCACGCGACTGGTTAGTTAGAATTAGGTATCTCTATTACTTAAAGCAGTTGACAATTGATAAGTAAAAATCTCAAGGACGTTCTTTGGTGATTTATTGGCTAGTGATTAATTAGCGAATATTTTCTAATTAATCTAAACCTAAGGAGATATTTGGTTATGTGGAGCATCTTCTATGACCAAAACTAATTTATTGAGATGAATAAAAGAATTCAAGTATCGATGATCAATTCCTAAACTGAAATGGATCCTATACTTCAACTAAAACTTATTCTCATTGATTTGTTCTTCTTTTAATTATTACTTTTTTACATTGCTTTAATCTTTATTTTAGTTCATCGTAAAAATCCCCCTTATTTTATTTTCATTGTTTAGTTGCCTTAGTCATTGTTTAGAAAGTCAGTGTCAATTCCCTCTGGATTCGATCCTATTACCACCATACGCAATTCTTAATTGTTGATATTTTAATAGGTTATTTTTTGTGGCTTCGACATGCATAAAAAATTGGCATCGTTGCCGGGGAATTGATTTAAACTAATGTATTTTCCTTTCGTGACCAAGGCTGGACGTAAATAGACTTTTCTTTACGATCTAGAAATTGAACGTATCGCCAAGAGCTTGAGAAAACAAGCAACCATGAGGAACCAAGCCTCAAAACCATCTTCATTTGCCACAAGCGAAGACCAGGAGCTTGCTGCACAACTTGCTGAACCAGTAACAGAACCAACAACAGCTAGTATGCAAGCTACTGCAGAAGTTGAACCACATGTTTTCTTCGTTGAAATTGAAGCTGAAAACACCGGGGTGAGAGCTCCAATGGCACAAGAAAGGACTCTTCGCGAGCTAGCCACACCCTGGGTGATCAAGCACCCTTGTGAATCACCTATCCACCTTTGACAGGCCCTTTTGAACTGAAAACATGATTAATTCATCTTCTCCCAAAGTTCAGAGGTCTGGAAAATGAAGACTCACATAAACATCTCAAAGAATTTCACATTGTGTGCTCAACAATGAGATCTTAAGGTATTTTTGAAGAACATGTTAAACTCAAAGCTTTTCCTTTCTCCATTGATGATTTTGCTAAAGATTGGCTGTTCTATTTGCCACCCGGATCCATCACCTCATGGGCCGGCATGGTAAGAGCCTTCTTGAGCAAATACTTTCCCACTTCAAAAGCCATTGACATCAGGAGAGAAATTAATGGTATCAAGCAAAGGGATTCTGAAGAACTATATGAATATTAGGAGAGATTCAAACGATTGTGTACATGCTGCCCTCAACATGATATCTCAGATAAATCCTTCATTGAATACTTCTACGGAGGTTTGTTACCTTCGAAAAGGAAATTTATTGATGCAACGTATGGAGGATTGATTAAAGACAAAACACCTCAAGCCATAAGAGACCTAATTTCCACAATGGCGGCAGCCTCAAAGCAATATGGAGATCAAAGACAACTGCTAAGGAGAGTAAACGAGGTAAATACTTCTTCCTTAGCTGCACAAATTTTTTTATTTAATCTCTGCTGTCCATAGCCTTATTGTAAGACAGGTCCAGTAAGCTCAACAAGATCAGCAAGTAAGGCCATGTGGAATCTGTGCCACCGTTGGACATCCAACTGACCTATGTCTTTCCCTTCAAGAAGAAGACCAGCAAGTTAATGCGGTTGGAGGGTTTAATGGCCAACGAAGATATGATCCCTTCTCTAACACCTACAACCCAGGTTGGAGGGAACACCCGAACTTTAGTTATGCTAGGGCAAATCAATATCAAAATTTTCAACAAAGAAATTCAGCTCAAACAGCAACTTAAAAGTCCAGTGTGCCCCTTGAAGAGATCATGAAGTCTTTAGCAAATACGGTGCAAAATCTGGAATAGCAGATAAGTCAAGTTGCTACCTCAGTAAGTAAGCTAGAATCGCAAGGGAAATTACTTCTCAAACGGAGATCAACCTAAAGTAGAATGCTAGTGCCATAACCTTGAGAAGTGGGAAGGAGTTGCAAAGTGACAGAATGGAGCCTCGATTTTCCCAAACTTCTGGGCAGACTGTTGAAAAGGAGCTACCAAGTGGTAATACAAAACCGCGAGTTGCCCAAATCGACAGGCAGACTGGGCAAATCACTGAAGAACAAGTGACAAATTCCAGACCAAGGCAGCAGAGCAGAAAAGCAACCAGAAAAGTAACCATAAAAGTTCAAAATTTCACCTCCCTTTCCAGAAAGGTTAGCAAGATCTAAAAAAGAAAAAGAAAAAAAAAAGAAATACTTGAAACCTTTCGCAAAGTAGAAATCAACATACCTTTGTTGGATGCTGTTAAACAAATACCACAATATGCAAAATTCTTGAAGGAGCTATGCACCAACCATAGGAAGCTTGCTAAACATGAGAAGGTAAGTGTAGGGGAATGTGTTTCGACTGTCATTCAAAGGAAGCTTCTAGCTAAGTGCAAAGACAGAGGGATGTTTGTTGTTTCATGCAAGATAGGTAATGTGGGAATAAAGAAAGTCATGTGTGACCTTGGGGCATCAATCAATGTTATGCCTCTCTCCATCTATGATTCATTAAATGCAGGCACGCTGAAAAACACCAGCATTGTTATTCAGCTGGCTGACAGGTATATTGTCTATACCAAAGGTATCCTAAAAGACATCTTAGTGCAAGTGGACTAGCTAGTCTTTCCAACAGACTTTTATGTAATTGACATGGAGGAGGACAAGGGCAATACCATATCGTACATCCTACTCGGAAGACCCTTTGTGAGCATAGCCAGAATAAAGATAGATGTGCACGATGACACATTGACTATGGAATTTAAAGAGGAAGTAATCAAGTTTAATATTTATGATGCAATGAAATTCCCTAATGATGTATCTCCTGTATATGGTTTAGATGTTATTGATTGCTTAAGTCAAGAAATCTTTGAAATAAATCAAGATAACTTACTAAACGCTGATCTATGTAGGAACACCAACCAAGAGAGTGAGGAGGACAGGATAAGCATGAATGAGGCAGAAACATAGGAGACAGCATGCAGCCTGAGGGTTATGCAGGATCAAGATTAGACTGATTTGCCCAGAACTGATTTGCCCAAATCAACAGATAGACAACAACCATCAGTCTAGACAGTCCTAGAACCAGAACTGAAGCCTCTACCAGGGCATCTAAAGTACGTATACTTGGGGACAGAAAAGACACTACCTGTCATAGTGTCAAACCAGCTGAGTCACCACGAAGAAGAAAGCCACATACAAGTGTTGAAAAAATACAAAAAGGCTATAGGTTGGACCATAGAAGACATGAAAGGCATCTCAACATCAATATGTATGCATAGAATTCTTATGGAGGAGGATCGCAAACCTGTCCGTGATGCTCAAAGGAGGTTAAACCCTCCTATGATGGAGGTTGTGAAAAAAGAAATAGTCAAGCTTTTAGACGCCGAAATTGTAACGACCCGAAAATCCGACCCGTTACCGGCGCTAGGAACCAGATCGGCTTAAGGCCGCCGGGACCCGTAGCAAGCCTACATACCTCCTGTAAACCTGTGGAATCCCATACATAACCACATATACATGATCTGTAAAAAATTTTTCTTTTCTCTTATCCAAGCAAAACCTGTGCATGCACAAAATCATACATGAACCCCACACTGGAGTCCTCATCAAATACTCCAATGGGGTATCATCATCATACATATCAGCTTGGATAATCATGGTCATTAACATCATTACTCATTAAACACTCTGTACATAATGGGGATTCACACACCTCTAGGTCAAGCACTACTATAATCCTCAATACATCATCAAATCATTCATTACATTACATGGTCATAAATACTCATTACATCATGCTCATGTCCACTACTATCTATTACAACATACATGACTTAACTTCACTCTAGCCGACTTCCCGATCTATCCTGTACCTGCAACTCTGGGGATAAAGGGAGTGGGGTGAGCTACTAGAGCCCAGTGAGCAGAATAATAAAACATCAATTTAAATCATGCTTTCATGTATGCGCCATAACACAAACATTTCATAACAAGGATGAACTTGTCACCATTTAGCCCCTATCTTTCTTACTTATACATGCCGGGGGCGTAGAGCCGTAGCAGGCACACCCGGACTTCCATAATCTGTCATAGTGCCAGGGGCGTAGAGCCGTAGCAGGCACACCTGGACTCACATAGGCTATCATGACATACAAGGGCTAATGGATCATTCAACATTCATCCACATCAACAACAAAGTATGCAATGCAACATATTCGTGAATTCTAATGCAAACAACCTAATATATCTCATGGCATTCATGATGCGTGAATCATGCTAAAACATTTCATTAATTTGCTTTAAAACTTAAAGTTTGTTCCACTCACCTCTGGCTAGCTCTGAAGAGACTCTGAAGCAGCTGGCTCACTGCTGGGGGTCTCGGTTCCTCGGGTCCAAACCTACACAGGTGGACTCAAATGAGGGACCAAACATACATGAATATGACTCTAAAATACTCCCCAAAAACCCCCTAAAACATCCTGAAAACATCACATGAAAACATGCAAGAAATGGCTGAACAGGGCACTTTCGGCGGCAGGTTCGACGGCCGAAAGTCCCTCTGCAGCCGAAAGTCATGCAGGTTCGGCGGCACTTTCGGCGGCCGAACCTCCCAGACAGAGACGAAACTTGAGTTTCGGGGGCAGGCTTCGGCAGCCGAAACTGCCTCCACAAGGGGGTTCGGCGGCCGAAAGTCACTTCGGCGGCCGAACCTGAGTTTCTGCCGAAGGGCAGAAACTTGGCTCCCTTGTGTCCACAGCCTCCAAAACGCCTCAAAACATGCATAAACTTGTTTCTACACATGCATACACATCATACATCACATCTAAGGGTCTCAAACTATAATATACCCCAACTACAACACTTCAAACAACACATTTCCAACATACATTGTTCAAATCACAACATAAACCCATAAACCTAACAACAAGCCTAAACATGCATTCTACCCCATCAACTTGCATAAAACTTTCATAAAACAAAAGAGAAGCATAGATCGAAGCTTACCTCTTGAAGATCTAGAAGAAGAACGACCCTAGCTCGGAAAATGGAGGGATTTAGCTCCAAGACTTCCAAGCTCCAAACTTGCTTAACAACACTCAAAAACTTGGTTCAAATGTTCAAAACTTGCAAGGTGAGTTTAAAACTCAAGAAAAATGGAAGAGATTTGGAGGAAGAACACAAGATTTGCTAAGGGAAGGTCGGAAGCTTGCTGCGGCCGAAAATGGGAGAAAACCTCGCCCATTTCGGCTAAGGGTCCCTTTTATAGTGGCTGGCCAGGCCACGTTCGGGGGCCGAAAATGCCTCCGCATGCATGCAAGGTTCGGCGGCCGAACTTGACTTTCGGCGGCCGAACCTGGACTTCCCTCACTCATGCTTTCGGGGGCCTAACGTGCCTCCAAAACACATGCATGTTCGGCGGCCGAACTTGACTTTCGGCGGCCGAACCTGGGTTTCCCTCCAAAGAATTTTCATGCAAAAATTCATTAAATTTTCATACTTAAAAACATGAAATACATGAAAACATTTCATAAAATCATAGTTTTACCCTTCTAGAGGTTTCCGACATCCGAGGTCCCACCAGACGGTAGGAATTCCGATATCGGAGTCTAGCCGGGTATCACATTCTCCCCCCCTTAAGAACATTCGTCCCCGAATGTTCCTCAACTAACATACAAAGCATGGCATCAATCATAACATACAACATAGCATACAATATATCATACATGCAACACATAGAATAACTAACACTCACCTCAAAACAGATGGGGGTATTGCTGGAGCATGGACTCCCGTGTCTCCCAGGTGCATTCTTCAATATTGTGGTGGTTCCAAAGGACTTTCACCATCGGGATTTCCTTATTCCTCAGCTTTCTGATCTGAGTGTCTAGGATCCGCACTGGCTGTTCTACATAGGTGAGATCCTCATGGATCTCCATATCAGGCTCACTAAGAACCTTTCCAGGATCCGACACGAACTTCCGTAATAGAGAAACATGGAAAACCGGATGGATTCTCTCCATCGAAGCAGGCAAGTCTAGCTTGTACGACACATTACCGACCCTCTGAAGCACCTCGAAAGGACCGATGTACCTTGGAGCTAACTTACCCTTCTTCCCGAACCGAACCACTCCTTTCATAGGAGACACCTTGAGCAAAACCAAATCCCCCTCCTGAAACTCTAGCTGTCTTCTGCGGGTATCTGCATAACTCTTCTGCCGACTAGCAGCAGTCTTGATCCTTTCTCTGATTATGGGTACCACCCTGCTGGTAAGCTTTACTAACTCCGGACCCGCAAGAGTCCTCTCTCCTACCTCCTCCCAGCAGATTGGTGATCTGCACTTCCTCCCGTACAAAGCTTCATATGGAGCCATCCCTATGCTAGCATGATAGCTGTTATTGTAGGCAAACTCCACCAAAGGTAGATGCTGCCTCCAAGAACCGCCAAAATCTAGCACACACATTCTGAGCATATCCTCTATTGTCTGGATGGTCCTCTCTGACTGTCCGTCTGTCTGTGGGTGGAAGGCAGTACTGAAGTCTAATCTGGTACCCATAGCGTTCTGCAGACTCCGCCAAAACCTGGAGGTGAACTGGGGCCCTCTATCTGACACTATAGATACCGGGACCCCATGCAGTCTGACAATCTCATCTACGTACACCTGCGCCAACTTGTCCACAGAGTAACCACTCCTGACAGGGATGAAGTGAGCAGATTTGGTGAGTCTGTCCACAATCACCCATATGGAGTCCAATCTGTTGGACGTCGCCGGTAACCCCACTACGAAGTCCATAGCTATATTCTCCCATTTCCACTCTGGAATCGGTAGTGGATTCAACATTCCAGCCGGCTTCTGATGCTCTAGTTTCACCCTCTGACACACATCGCAGGCTGACACGAACAGTGCCACGTCCTTCTTCATAGCTGGCCACCAATACACTCTCTTCAGATCCTGATACATCTTGGTGGCTCCAGGGTGAACACTATACCTGGTATTATGGGCTTCCCCCATAATATCTCCCTTCAGACCAATGTCATCCGGCACACATAATCTGTTCCCGTAGCGGAGGATCCCCTTATCATCAAACCTGTACTCATTACTCTGGCCAGACTGAACCGTTCTGGCAATCCTGACCAACTCTGGGTCCTCATGCTGTTTCTGAGCTACCTGCTCTAGAAACACGGGTGTCACTCTCATCTGAGCCACTAAGGCACCTGTGCCAGACAACTCCAACTGTAATCCCTCATTCATAAGTCTGTGGAACTCCTTCACCACCGGCCTCCTCTCTGCTGAAATGTGGGATAGACTGCCGAGTGATTTTCGGCTTAGGGCGTCTGCCACAACATTCGCCTTACCCGGATGGTACTGAATCTTGCAATCATAGTCACTCAACAGCTCTACCCATCTCCTCTGCCTCATGTTCAGTTCTCTCTGACTCAGGATGTACTGCAGGCTCTTATGATCTGTGAAGATCTCACACTTTACCCCATAAAGGTAATGCCTCCACATCTTGAGTGCAAAGATCACTGCTGCCATCTCTAGGTCATGTGTGGGGTAATTCAGCTCATGCTTCTTCAGCTGCCTAGAAGCATAAGCGATCACCCTCTCATTCTGCATTAGCACACAACCCAGTCCCACACGAGAAGCATCACAAAAAACTGAGAAGTCATCATCACTTTTTGGCAGAGCTAACACCGGTGCCGAAGTCAACCTCCTCTTAAGCTCCTCAAAGCTTTCCTCACACTGTTCGGTCCATATGAACTTCTGATTCTTCTTTGTCAATTTGGTCATAGGAGCAGCAATCTTTGAGAAGTCCTGAACGAACCTCCTGTAGTAACCTGCTAAACCCAGAAAACTCTTGATCTCGGTCACTGTGGTGGGTCTAGGCCAGTTAGCTACAGCCTCTACCTTCTTGGGGTCTACTTCAATACCCTGTTCTGACACAATGTGCCCCAAGAATGAAATGCTCCTAAGCCAAAACTCACACTTGGAGAACTTGGCATACAAGCCATGCTCTCTCAAGGTCTGCAAAACTGTCCTCAAGTGATGGGCATGCTCCTCTGCATTTCTGGAATACACTAAGATATCATCTATGAAGACAATAACGAAGTGATCCAGATACTGACTGAATACTCTGTTCATGAGGTCCATGAATGCTGCAGGGGCGTTGGTCAACCCAAACGGCATCACAAGGAACTCATAGTGCCCATACCTGGTCCTGAAAGCTGTCTTCGGTACATCTTCATTCCTTATCCTCAACTGATGGTACCCTGATCTCAGATCTATTTTGGAGAAACAACCTGCTCCTGCTAACTGGTCGAATAGATCGTCGATCCTCGGCAAAGGGTACTTGTTCTTGGTAGTGACCTTGTTCAACTGTCTGTAGTCGATACAAAGTCTGAGGGATCCATCCTTCTTCCTCACAAACAAAACCGGAGCACCCCAAGGTGAAGTACTCGGTCGGATGAAACCCTTATCTACCAGCTCTTGCAACTGTTCCTTCAGTTCTTTCAATTCAGCTGGTGCCATCCTGTAGGGAGGGATAGAGATCGGTCTGGTACCAGGCATTAACTCAATCTCGAACTCTATCTCCCTAGCAGGTGGTAACCCTGGCAGCTCGTCTGGAAAAACATCTAAGAACTCACTCACCACAGGCACTGAGGCGGGCTCTCTGACATGACTATCTAACTCCCTCACATGAGCTAGAAACCCCTGACATCCCCTCCTAAGCAACCTACGAGCCTGAAGAGCTGAGATCAGACCTCTAGGTGTACCCCTCTTGTCTCCACTGAAGACTACCTCTGACCCATCCTGATCTCTGAATCTGACTACCTTGTCTCTACAGTCCAAGGTAGCACCATGGGTCGATAACCAATCCATCCCTAGAATGACGTCGAAATCTGTCAAATCTAGAACCACGAGGTCGGCGGAAAGGCATCTTCCCTCTATGAAAACTGGACTACATTGGCAGACTGCCTCTGCCACTGACGGGTCACACTTGGGTCCATTGACCCATAGGGGACACTCTAACCCAGAGACCATCAATCCTACCCTCTCCACGACTCTCGGAGCAACAAAAGAATGAGATGCACCCGGGTCCATTAAGGCATACACATCAGAACAACCAATGATGAGATTACCTGCCACCACGGTGTTGGATGTGTTGGCCTCCTGCTGAGTCATAGTGAAGATCCGTGCCGGAGCTGATGGACCTTCACCTCTGTATCCTGCTGAGGAAGAGGCTGACCCTCTCCCTCTGCCTCTGCCACTGGCCTGTGTTGCGGCTGGAGCTACTGGCTGTACTACACTGCCGGAGGCTGTCTGCTGAGACGGTGCTGCAAAGACTGCTCTAGGACAATCTCGAGCCAAATGACCCGCCTGTCCGCACCTGAAACATGTGTTTGTCCCTGCCAGACATACTCCCTTGTGTGGTCTCCCACATCTCATACATGCTGTAACCTCTGCGCCAGAGCTTGAGCCACTGCCTAAACCCAGACCTGACTTGATCTTGTTCCAGAACTTACTCTTCTTAGATTTTTTGTGGCCTCTGTCCCACTTCTTGCTGCCTGCAACTGCTGCACTCAGAGAAGAAGAGTCTAACCTTTCCCCACCTGGGGTCTTGGAACCAGAAGACTGTGCCACTGACTGTTTTACCTTCCCCTCAACGATAGCACTAGCCTCCATTCTTCTAGCCATATCCACTATGGCATGGAAACTCTCCCTCTCTGCTGACTGTATCAAAGAGGAATACCTGGAGTGTAGCCTCATAATATATCTACTTGACTTCTTTTGATCTGTGTCCAAATTCTGCCCAGCATATGGCAACAACTCCAAGAACCTGTCTGTGTACTCCTCCACACTCATCTGTTCAGTCTGCCTCAATTGTTCGAATTCTATTATCTTCTGCTCTCTAGAGCTCTCAGGGAAAGCCCATCCTGCAAACTCATTTGCGAACTCCTCCCAGGACATACTGTCCGCTCTCGGGTTCACATAGTTCTTAAACCAACCACGTGCCTTCTTGCACTCCAGTGTGAACCCAGCCATCTGAATGGCTCTACTGTCATCAGCCCCTATCTCATCTGTAATAGTCTTGACCCTGCTCAGATACTCAAATGGGTCATCGCCTGCTCTGTACTGAGGAGCACCCAACTTCATGTAATCGGTCATCTTGACCTTGCTCCCTCCAGATGAGGTAGGTTTGGGTACTTGTGTTTCCGGGACAGTAGGTACTGGTGGTGGTGGAGGTGCAACATCCCCTGGGGTAGGGTTTGTTGTACTGGTATAGGGAGGTGGAGGTGGGTACGTGGGGTACTGAGAGTATGGTGGGTAGTAAGGTGGGTATGGCATGTGTGGAGGATAAGGGCTAAAACTGGGGTAATCCGATGTACCTCCCATCGAATACCCTGGATGGTGTGAATAGGGTGGGTAGTGATGTGGCTGGACATAACTCGAGGCCTGAGTGCCTCCTTCTGATTCTCCCATGCCCTCTTCCGGCATGCTCACACCGAGACTGCCATCCCTCCTCTGATCTACTTCCATATCCTCAGACATTCCTCCCTGCACTGTTCCCCTTACTGATCTGCTTCTACCCAGATCCAAAGACCTTCTAGGGTCTCTAGCTACTCTGTCTCTGTTGGACCTACTGGACATTGCCCTAGGCAAAGCTGAAGGACGGGCATCAGCGCCCTCGTCCTGAGGTGGCACTCCAGTCAATCGTGCAGATCGACGAGTTCCTCTCATTCTATCTTCTGAAAAACAACACATAGCATAAGCAATCATTAGCATCATATGGTTCATGTGGAAACACATGAACCCTCATCACATACATAGCATCACATCATAGCATTTATGCACATGCATATCATCATGGCATATCATATCATCATATAGACAGGACTCTACATCCTATCCTAGTGGACATGATCTTTCCTAGTGGACATGATCTTTCCTAGTGTGCTTGACCTTCTAGAACATCTATGAGCCCGACACTCTAGGTCCGACCATATGAACCTAGGGCTCTGATACCACTCTGTAACGACCCGGAAATCCGACCCGTTACCGGCGCTAGGAACCAGATCGGCTTAAGGCCGCCGGGACCCGTAGCAAGCCTACATACCTCCTGTAAACCTGTGGAATCCCATACATAACCACATATACATGATCTGTAAAAAAATTTTCTTTTCTCTTATCCAAGCAAAACCTGTGCATGCACAAAATCATACATAAACCCCACACTGGAGTCCTCATCAAATACTCCAATGGGGTATCATCATCATACATATCAGCTTGGATAATCATGGTCATTAACATCATTACTCATTAAACACTCTGTACATAATGGGGATTCACACACCTCTAGGTCAAGCACTACTATAATCCTCAATACATCATCAAATCATTCATTACATTACATGGTCATAAATACTCATTACATCATGCTCATGTCCACTACTATCTATTACAACATACATGACTTAACTTCACTCTAGCCGACTTCCCGATCTATCCTGTACCTGCAACTCTGGGGATAAAGGGAGTGGGGTGAGCTACTAGAGCCCAGTGAGCAGAATAATAAAACATCAATTTAAATCATGCTTTCATGTATGCGCCATAACACAAACATTTCATAACAAGGATGAACTTGTCACCATTTAGCCCCTATCTTTCTTACTTATACATGCCGGGGGCGTAGAGCCGTAGCAGGCACACCCGGACTTCCATAATCTGTCATAGTGCCAGGGGCGTAGAGCCGTAGCAGGCACACCTGGACTCACATAGGCTATCATGACATACAAGGGCTAATGGATCATTCAACATTCATCCACATCAACAACAAAGTATGCAATGCAACATATTCGTGAATTCTAATGCAAACAACCTAATATATCTCATGGCATTCATGATGCGTGAATCATGCTAAAACATTTCATTAATTTGCTTTAAAACTTAAAGTTTGTTCCACTCACCTCTGGCTAGCTCTGAAGAGACTCTGAAGCAGCTGGCTCACTGCTGGGGGTCTCGGTTCCTCGGGTCCAAACCTACACAGGTGGACTCAAATGAGGGACCAAACATACATGAATATGACTCTAAAATACTCCCCAAAAACCCCCCTAAAACATCCTGAAAACATCACATGAAAACATGCAAGAAATGGCTGAACAGGGCACTTTCGGCGGCAGGTTCGGCGGCTGAAAGTCCCTCTGCAGCCGAAAGTCATGCAGGTTCGGCGGCACTTTCGGCGGCCGAACCTCCCAGACAGAGACGAAACTTGAGTTTCGGGGGCAGGCTTCGGCAGCCGAAACTGCCTCCACAAGGGGGTTCGGCGGCCGAAAGTCACTTCGGCGGCCGAACCTGAGTTTCTGCCGAAGGGCAGAAACTTGGCTCCCTTGTGTCCACAGCCTCCAAAACGCCTCAAAACATGCATAAACTTGTTTCTACACATGCATACACATCATACATCACACCTAGGGGTCTCAAACTATAATATACCCCAACTACAACACTTCAAACAACACATTTCCAACATACATTGTTCAAATCACAACATAAACCCATAAACCTAACAACAAGCCTAAACATGCATTCTACCCCATCAACTTGCATAAAACTTTCATAAAACAAAAGAGAAGCATAGATCGAAGCTTACCTCTTGAAGATCTAGAAGAAGAACGACCCTAGCTCGGAAAATGGAGGGATTTAGCTCCAAGACTTCCAAGCTCCAAACTTGCTTAACAACACTCAAAAACTTGGTTCAAATGTTCAAAACTTGCAAGGTGAGTTTAAAACTCAAGAAAAATGGAAGAGATTTGGAGGAAGAACACAAGATTTGCTAAGGGAAGGTCGGAAGCTTGCTGCGGCCGAAAATGGGAGAAAACCTCGCCCATTTCGGCTAAGGGTCCCTTTTATAGTGGCTGGCCAGGCCACGTTCGGGGGCCGAAAGTGCCTCCGCATGCATGCAAGGTTCGGCGGCCGAACTTGACTTTCGGCGGCCGAACCTGGACTTCCCTCACTCATGCTTTCGGGGGCCTAACGTGCCTCCAAAACGCATGCATGTTCGGCGGCCGAACTTGACTTTCGGCGGCCGAACTTGGGTTTCCCTCCAAAGAATTTTCATGCAAAAATTCATTAAATTTTCATACTTAAAAACATGAAATACATGAAAACATTTCATAAAATCATAGTTTTACCCTTCTAGAGGTTTCCGACATCCGAGGTCCCACCGGACGGTAGGAATTCCGATATCGGAGTCTAGCCGGGTATCACAGAAATCATCAACCCTCTGACAACCAAATGTGTAAGCCCTATCCATATAGTTCCAAAGAAGACTGGAATCACCGTTATTCAAAATTTTGAAGGCGAGCTTGTACCCACTCGTGTGCAAAATAGGTGGAGAGTATGCAAGGATTATAGAAAGATTAATGCAACAATAAGAAAATATCACTTTCCTTTGCCCTTCATTGACCAAATACTTGAAAGACTTGCGGACAAATATCATTACTGCTGTCTGGATGGGTATTCGGGATTCTACCAAATTCCCATGGCCCTAGAAGACCAAGAAAATACAACATTCACTTGCCCTTTTGGTACTTTTACATTTAGAAGAATGCCATTCGGCCTATGCGATGCACCAGTCACCTTCTAACGCTTCATGATGAACATATTTTTTGACTATGTGGAGAAAATCACTGAAGTCTTTATGGACGACTTTACAGTGTACGGTAACTCTTTTGATGAATGCCTTGCTAATTTGGAAAAGATCCTTAAAAGGTGTTTGGATTCAAATCTGGTTTTAAACTATGAAAAGTGCCACTTTATGGTTAACCAAGGTTTGATTTTGGGCCATGTTGTTTCTGCCAAAGGGATAGAAGTGGATAAAGCCAAAGGATACAATAAAGAATTTGGCCTATCCCATGAACATAAGGGAGATCCACTCTTTTCTTGGCCACATTGGATTCTATTGAAGATTCATCAAGGATTTCTCTAAGATTACACAGCCACTATGTAAGTTACTCTAGCAGGAAGTAACGTTTGACTTTGATGCAGATTGTAAGACAGCCTTTGATTTGATTAAAGAAATGCTAGTGACAGCCCCCATCATCCAAGCACCTAATTGGGATTTGCCCTTTGAAATAATGTGTGATGCCAACAACTATGCTATGGGGGCAGTATTAGGGTAGCGGGTTAATAATATTCCTCATGTTATCCACTATGCTTCTCGTATTTAGATGCTGCATAATGCAATTATTCAACAACAGAAAAAAAACTCATGGCTGTGGTGTTTGCACTGGAGAAGTTTCACTCATACCTTATTGGCACAAAGTTAATCATCTATTCGGATCATGTAGCATTGAGGTATTTGATCAAGAAAAAGGAGGCCAAACCAAGACTCATCCACTGGATACTACTCTTACAAGAATTTGATCTTGAGATCTGAGACAAGAAGGGAAAAGAAAACCTAGTGGCTGATCACCTAAGTCGTCTTCCTACAGATCCAAAGCCATGTCCAATCAATGAAGCCTTTCCCGGAGAACAGCTGTTTGCTATACAATCTGTCTCCCCATGGTATGCTGACATAGTCAATTACCTGGTTACTGGCGATTTGCCCCCGTATTTTCCCAAACACGCGAAGGAAAAGGTTAAGAGCAATACCAAATACTATACGTGAAATGAGCCTTACCTATGGAAGCACAGTTCTAACCAAGTAATCAAGAAATGCATCCCAGGTCAAGAAATAGCTTCAGTCTTGGCCTTCTACCATTTACATGGCTACGGGGACACTTTGATCCATGCAAGACAACCCAGAAAATCTTTGAGTGTGGTTTATTTTGGCCTAACATCTTTCGTGATGCTTATTTGTTTTGCAGGTCATGTACCAGGTGCCAACAATCAGGAAATTTAAGTAGCAGAAATCAAATGCCACAAACACCTATCATGGTCTGCGAAATCTTTGACATATGGGGGATATATTTCATAGGACTATTCCCACCATCCTTTGGGTACACTTACATAATTTTTGCCGTAGATTATGTGTCCAAATATATAGAGGCAAAGGCAACCAGAGAATACGATGCCAAGGTAGTGGTAGAATTTGTCAAGACTCATATCTTTTCAAGGTTTGGCCTGTCTAAGGCGATTATCAGTGACAGAGAAACATATTTCTGGAGCAAAATGGTGGACACCCTTCTCAAGAAATATCATGTCATCCACAGGAAATCCACTGCATATCATCCTCAAACCAACAGGCAAGCCTAGGTGTCAAATAGAGAGATCAAGGCCATCTTAGAGAAAACAATTTGCCCAAACCGTAGAGACTAGAGTATGCACCTTGACGATGCCTTGTGGGCATACCGAATAGCATACAAGACACCTATAAGGATGTCACCATATCAGTTGGTTTGTGGAAAAGCCTGTCACCTACCTGTTGAGCTAGAACACAAAGCCTACCGGGCTGTTAAGAGCTACAACCTTAATATTGACGAGGCCGGTTCACATAGGAAGTTACAAATTCAGAATTGGAAGAGTTAAGACGCGATGCATATGAAACTTCCTGGGATTACAAGTCTAGACTAAAGCTTTTTATGACAATAAGATTTCTAGAAAGCAGTTTAAGGTTGGAGATAAAGTTTTACTTTTTGACTCTCTTTTAAAATTGATTCTATGAAAGCTGTGGTCTCGTTGGATTGGACCCTTTATAGTGGAACACATTTTTCCCCATGGTGCTGTGGACATTCGCAGTTTAGAAACAGGGAAGGTCTCTAAGGTCAACAGACATCGCCTGAAATCATATTATGAGGGATTTGTTGTTCAGATTGTGGAAGAAATTCCACTAAACAACTCGTCCCCATCGCTCTGATCAAATCAGCATAGTCCAGCTCGCGACTTCAAATAAAGGCGATATTGGGAGGCAACCCAATGGGATCGATTTGCCCAAATCAACTGGGCAAATCACAACAGCCAAACAACAGAGATACTGCATTTATTATCAGGGCAAATCACTTTCCCCAAATCTCTCTAAATTGTTTCTTTTATTTTCTTTTACTTATGCTACTGCACCTTTCCCTTCTTCCCTAAGTTTTCTCTCAGACCAACACAGAGAAGCATGGTGCGCATAAGATGGTGGCTACCTTCGAACTAGGCCAATGACGCCAACTAGGCCTACCCAAACCAGTATGCATGCCCACAGACAATGACGAGGAGCCAATCGTCAACCCATTATGGATGTCACCGCCGATACTGGGTCAACAGCTGAAGCATCTCTTCGCACTTCATCACCACCAGTCACAAACACTTATCGCTGCTGGCCGCAGGCGCTGTCCATGGCACCATATTTTGAAACTCAGGCAGTCAACAAGCAGGCTCCCCAAGCCACACCATTGCCATCAATACCTCCTTTCGATGGTCACGGACAGAAGCGCTAAGCCAGCCGCAACTTTTGAAGGAAATAGCACCCCCAGCTCCCACCATGATTTGCCTAAATCCCCAGCCATGGGTCATACTTCGAAAGCACTGCTGTTCAACAAACAAGCTGGGCGCGATAGATACGCCACCATCTCATCGCTCCTTTACATACCGGGTAAGTACCCACATCTTGAGACATTTGATGCACTTGGTATTCGGGAGGAAGTAGAACTCCTGATCAATCGCATCAGTTGGGCACCGTTTTTCCAGTTACGCATGCCTGCCTTCACAAAGCTCGTTCATAAGTTCTTATGCACTTTCTTCTTTGACAAAAAAACTATGTTCACTACTCACACACCAGACATAGTCAGTTTTAGACTGATAGGACACTGTTTTCGCATGTCCATGGCTGAATTTGCTGCTGCAATGGGATTGGACTCCCAAAATGCCCTCTGTGATATCCCTACTGATTTCAATGCCACTGTTGCATATTATGAGCTTTGTGCAAACCCCTCTAATTCATACTGCCTGAATAAATCCAAAGATTTGCATTTACAAAATTCTTGTTTGAAATACTTACATAGGTTCTTGGCCTATACATTTTCTGGACGTAAGGATACGTCAAATATTTTGACCAAAATAGAACTCTATTTTCTTTGGAGTATGGTGAATAACAAGAAACTTAATTTTGGATTCTAGTTTGACAAACAGATTACTGGCATCCTGTCCTACCATCATCCATTGATTCTTGGCCATGTCAATACTTTACTTGCTATTAATCTGAATGTTTTTAACCATGAACAGACTAACCTTCACCAGGCCAGTGATCCAACCCCACTAGATTTGCGTGTCTTAGATGACATAGGGTTGCTTCGCAAGGTTACGGGTGTTTTCTCTCTTGCACCTGCAGGGCCAGTGGTACCACGCCATGAGTGTGTGTTCAGAAAGAGTGCAACAAAAGTATCCCAAGCGGTAGTGATAGAGCATATTTTAGTCCATATTTTCATGATCTTATTAATGTTTATTTGCACCTATTCTACCTAATTTTGTGGTTTTAATCATGTTTTGCAAATATTAGGTGTGAAGAAACAAATTGGAGAAAATGCTCTTAAAAATGCCAAAAGAAGCCAAAACTAAGAAAGCAACCTTCGGAAGCTACTTTCGGAAGCCAAAAATCAGTCACCTTCGGCGGCCAAAAGAGGACTCCAGAGACGAAAGTCGACCACCTTCGGCGGCACCTTCGGCCGCCGAACCTTGCGTCCAGAGCCGAAAGTCCAGCCTCCGAAACTCATTTTAGGCGGCCGAATCTTCCTCTCAATGCACTCTTTCCTTATTCAAGAAGCCATATCCCAAGTTGCCATATTTGAGGAGCCAAACAAGGGAAGTATTTTGAGATCCAAATCTTCAAGATTCACATTCAAATATTGGATTTCAAGATCAAGCTATTTAAGGAAGTCAAATCCAAAGATCACATGTTTCCCACTTAGTGTCATGCACATTTAAAATTCAAAAGGAGGCTCCACCTTCCTTATTAGTGCATGGGCAGCCTCTTAACTCTTTAGACAACATCTTGAAGACCTTGGACAGCAATTAAAAAGACCAAAGAGCCCCCACTTGCCCCCCATCACATGCATCTCGTTTTTGCCTTCACCCATGCACAAAGAAGGCACATATGGGACCAAGGGCACTTTGGACAGCCTCTAAAAGACTCATGGACTGCCACCAAACCCTAAGGAGCCTCTCAAGATCTATTTAAAGGCTTCAAGAAGACAAGAAAACAGATTTTGATCCATCATCTTCTCCAAAATTCGGCAAGGCCTCTCCAAGGCTCTCTCCCACCTTAGCTCTTCATCTTTTGCTTTCTTTTCTTTTATTTTCTGTTTTGGTTCAGCTATGAGTGGCTGGAACCTTCTTTCTAGTTGAAGTTTGGTTGAAACTAAGGTTGTTTAAAGGGTTGTGAGATCTGAACATAAACTTTTGTCTTTGATTTTATTCAATATCCATGCAATTGATGCTTAATTCTAAGATTGCTTTGTTTTTTTTATCAAATTGGCCACTTGACTCTTAATTGCAAAGTTAATTGATTGTTGGATTAAGATATTTGTTAGTCCGTAATTGCTGGAAATATTCTGTCCATAGAACACTTGGTGTAAAAACCCAAGAAATTGTATGATCTAGCAATATCTCATGCGTTTGAGTAGCTAGGGTTTGGATCTTTCTTGTTCTTCATGCAATTGGCAATTGTTTTGATGCCTATGGCCCAAGGACGTACCTTGGCAATTTGTTGATTAGTAATTGATTAGAGGACGTTCCCTAATCAGTTTGTTCATAATGAAAGACATGGTGGTGAGAAGCGTCTTCTACCCCCATAACCAACCTATTGAATCAATCAAGATAATCATGTTTCAATGATCAACCCAAACAACCAAAGTAGATCCATATCTTCAACTAGACTTTTCTCATATTGATTTCTTCTTTTATTTTAATTACTTGCTGTTTTAATTGCTCACAATAGTTGTTAGTTAAATCAAATCTCAAAACCCCCCTTTTTTACTTTCCTTGCACTTGTTTCTATTTCTCTTCGATTACTTGCTTTCACTTGTGCTTTCAATTAGTTCTATTGGTCTTGATAGAGATAAATAAATAGGTAATCAATTCTCTGTGGATACGATCTTGCACCACTATCTGCAGTTGTAAATTGTAGGTAACCAAGAAGGTTATTTTTGACCGGCTTCGACAACCGCTCCTGTCAAAAATTGGCGCCGTTGCCGGGGACTTGATTTCACTTGTTTGTTTATTTTTGTTTTCATGACCAGGTCTGAACATAGGGACACTCTGCCCTTTGATCCAGAAATCGAACGCACCATCAGAAGGCTAGGAAAGCAAGCCTCAAACGCAGAACCTTCTGCCCAACCTTCGGCCGCCGAAGCACCTCAACATTCGGCCGCCGAAGCACCTCAACATTCGGCCGCCGAAAGTCCTGCACTCCAGCAACCGAATCTTGCACCAATGGCAGATCCTCAAGCACCAGCTGCTGCCCATGATGGACATGCTGTCCAAGGCCAGATAGTCCAAGAAAATCCAGCAAAAAGGCCTCAAGAACAAAGAGAAAGAACCATGAGAGAATTGGCCACTCCTGTAGGTGACTACGCACCACTTTGCATCACCTACCCACCTCTGACAGTTCCCTTTAAACTGAAGACAGGTTTGATACATATTCTCCCTAAGTTTAGAGGTAGAGAGAATGAAAATCCACACAAACACTTGAAAGAGTTCGCCATTATTTGTTCATCTATGAGACCTCAGGGTGTTTCTGAAGATGATATCAAGTTAAGAGCTTTTCCCTTTTCATTAGATGACTTTGCTAAAGATTGATTATTTTATTTGCCACCTGGATCTATAACTTCTTGGGATGACATGGTCAAAATTTTTTTGAACAAATACTTCCCAACCCATAAATCAATTGGCATCATAAGAGAAATCACAAGCATAAGACAAAAACCATCTGAAGATCTATATGATTATTTTGAAAGGTTTGAGAGACTTTGTACAGGATGCCCCCAACATGACATGACAGACAGAGCCCTCATTGAGTTCTTCTATGGTGGTTTATCTCATTCGAAAAGAAAATTTATTGATGTAGCTTGTGGAGGATCCATTAAAGACAAGACACCCAGACAACTGAGAGAATTGATCTCCACTCTTGCAGCCTCATCTAGACAATATGGAGAGGAGAAACAACTACAAAGGGCCAATGAGGTAAGCTCACCTATTGTTTCTGAACTAACATCTGTCATGAAAGATTTTGCTTTAGGATTGGTGCAACAAATCCAAGCATCCCAGCCCCCTAGGCCATGTGGTATCTGTTCATATGTGGGACATCCAACTGATCAATGCCCCACACTCCAAGAAGACCATAACCAAGCCAATGCAATTGGGAGGTACAACAACCAGCCCAGATATGATCCATACTCCAATACCTATAATCCAGGTTGGAGAGACCATCCCAACTTCAGCTATGGAAAGGGCAACAATGATCAGAATCACCAAAGTTACCAAAGAAGCCAAGTCCAACCAGCACCACCAATGGACACTAATAATGAGGTAATGAAGACCTTGCAAATGATGCAACAACAGATGGGACAAATGGCCATCTCCATAAATAGGCTTGAAGCTCAAGGAAAGTTGCCATCCCAAATTGAGGCAAATCCCAAACAAAATGTAAGTGCCATTACTTTGAGAAGTGGGAAAGAGCTTCAAGATACAAGATATGAGGAGGAAAAGCAAGTCGAACCAAAGTCTGCACCATCTGAAACACTTGCACAAGAGCCAAGGCAATCCGAAGCCTCTTCATCACACTCTGTACCACCTCCTGCGCAAAAAGCTGATCCAAAGGTAAGTTTTCACATTCCACCTCCCTTTCCAAAAAGATTTGAAAGAACTCAAAAAGAAAAAGAAGAAAAGGAGATCCTTGAGACTTTCAGAAAAGTGGAAATCAACATACCACTGCTAAACGCTGTCAAGCAGATTCCTAGATATGCAAAATTTCTGAAGGAACTTTGCACAAATAGAAGAAAGCTTGTTGAAAGAGAAAAAGTAAGTGTAGGTGAGGTAGTTACTGCGGTTATTAAAAGAGAACTCCCTACCAAATGCAAGGACAAAGGTATGTTTGCTATCTCTTGTAAGATTGGAAATGTTGGTATCAAGAAAGCCATGTGTGATCTTGGTGCATCCATTAATGTCATGCCTCTCTCCATCTATAAATCTCTCAATGCATGTGCACTAAAAGAAACAAAAGTTGTGATACAATTGGCTGATAGATTTGTGGTATACCCCATAGGTGTTCTAGAAGATGTCTTAGTCCAAGTAGATGAACTTGTCTTTCCTGCTGATTTTTATGTGATTGATACTAAGGAAGATAGTTGCAATACTAGTTATGACATTCTTCTTGGACGTCCTTTCTTAAGTACTGCTAGAACTAAAATCGATGTGTATGATGGTACTCTTACCATGGAATTTGAAGGGGAAGTCATTAAGTACAATGTCTATGATGCCATGAAATATCCACATGATATGTCCCCAGTTTATGGTCTTGATATTATTGATTGTTTGAGCCAAGATGTGTTTAATGAAAATCAAGATTTTGTTTTAGATGATGATCTTTGCAGGATTGAAAACCTGAAATTGAAAGAAACAATCTGCAGCATTCAGCAGATAGAGGTTTCACAGACAGAAGATATTCGGCCGCTGAACATAGCCCACTTTCGGCCGCCGAACCCTACTGTCCCTCAGGAACCAGACTCTGTCGCACCACTTCAGGAAAACATTGTGCAGAAAGAAGACATTCTTCGGCCGCCGAACATCTTTCGGTCGCCGAACCCCACTGATTTGAGGAAGCCGAATCCATCGCCACAGCTCACTCCGCAAACTGAAGGAATTCGGCCGCCGAATGCAGAACCTTTTCAGCCGCCGAACCTCTCCCAGCAGCCCCCATCGCAAGCAAGCTCTTCTAATCCACATCTGCAACCACCTTCTGATCTGAAGCCTCTTCCAGACCATCTGAAATACATGTACTTGGGAGCAAATAAGACACTACCAGTAATAGTGTCCAATGAATTGAGCCAACAAGAAGAATCAAGCCTCTTGAAGGTACTATAGAAACACAAAAAGGCCATAGGATGGACCATTGATGACATTAAAGGTATCTCTCCCTCCACCTGCATGCATAGAATTCACATGGAGGATGAGTGTAAGCCAGTCAGAGATGCTCAAAGAAGACTGAACCCACCTATGATGGAGGTAGTGAAAAAGGAGATAGTCAAACTCCTTAATGCAGGCATCATATACCCAATCTCTGATAGCAAATGGGTGAGCCCTGTACATGTAGTTCCAAAGAAAACTGGAATTACCATTGTTCTGAATGCTGAAGGGGAACTTGTCCCCACTAGAGTTCAGAATGGTTGGAGAGTATGCATGGACTATAGAAAGCTCAATGCTGCAACAAGGAAGGACCACTTCCCACTGCCTTTCATTGATCAGATGCTAGAAAGGCTTGCAGGTAAATCTCACTATTATTGTCTTGATGGTTATTCAGGTTTTTACCAAATTCCAGTTGCTCCAGAAGATCAAGAGAAGACTACCTTCGCTTGTCCTTTTGGCACTTTTGCCTTTAGAAGAATGCCATTTGGACTATGCAATGCACCTGCCACTTTTCAACGGTGCATGATGAGCATATTTTCTGACTATGTAGGTAAGACAATTGAGGTATTTATGGATGACTTCACAGTTCATGGAAATTCTTTTGATGAATGCCTTACCAATTTAGAAAAGATCTTGCAAAGATGCATTGAGACTAACCTTGTGCTTAATTATGAAAAATATCATTTTATGGTTAATCAAGGCATGGTCCTAGGTCATGTTGTTTCAGCTAAGGGCATTGAAGTGGACAAGGCTAAGGTGGATACCATCAAAAATTTGCCTTACCTCACAAATGTTAGAGACATCCGCTCATTCCTCGGCCATGCAGGATTCTATAGAAGATTCATCAAAGATTTCTCAAAAATCACTTTGCCATTATGCAGATTACTCCAATAGGATGTAACATTTGATTTTGATGCAGATTGCAAAAAGACATTTGATTTAATCAAAGAATTGCTTGTGACTGCCCCAATTATTCAAGGGTCTGATTGGAACTTACCATTTGAAATCATGTGTGATGCAAGCAATTATGCAGTAGGAGCAGTCTTGGGGCAACGTGTAGGAAACTCACCCCATGTCATTCACTATGCCTCTCGCACACTAGATGCTGCACAAAGCAACTACACAACAACTGAAAAAGAACTTTTGGCTGTTGTATTTGCTTTGGAGAAGTTCAGACCATATCCATTGAGAACCAAAGTCATTGTCTATTCTGACCATGCATGTAACGACCCTAAAATGGACCGTCACCGGCGCTAGGATTCAGGTCGGCTTAAGGCCGCCAGAACCCGTAGCAAGCCTGCTATACTCTCTGTGTACCTGTAAATCTCATACATGATCATACATTTTCTGTGAAAATAAAAACTCTTTTCTGAACCAAGGCTTAACCTGTGCATGCACTATCTCTGTACTCTGTACTCTGTACTCTGTACCCCTGACTAGAGCTTGCTCTAGATGGGTCATTCATACCTGGTAAGCCTGGTTTTTCACATACAGTAAAATAGATACATATACCGATCATGTATAGATCAATAGATTTACCACAACTAAGGCAAGCACATCTATAACTATTACACATCTCTTTAACATTACATGTCCACTTTATACTATTACATTTCTCTTTACTCTTTCTCTGAACTCTGCTGAACTGTCCCTGTACACTGTACACTGAACCTGCAAAACTGGGGTTAAGGGAGTGGGATGAGCTCTATAGCCCAGTGAGTAGAACAGTAAAACAATTCATTAAAACATGATCTTATGGAATGCGTCATAACACAAACATTTCACATCAAGAGTAAACCTGTCACCACATAGTCTCAGTAACTCTGTGCCAGGGCGTAGTCAAAGGCTCCTGGACTTCCTGTCATATATGTATATGTGTATATAACACCATTGTACTTACCATTGCCAGGGCGTAGTCAAAGGCTCCTGGACTTTACTATATACCTGCCAGGGCGTAATCAAAGGCTCCTGGACTTCTCTATACTTGCCAGGGCGTAGTCAAAGGCTCCTGGACTTCCTGTCTGTGACTATTGGATCATTCAGCATTTACTCACATCATCATATAACAATGCAATGCAACATATTCGTGGATACTAATGCACTCACCCTATGGTAGCATCATGATGCATGAGATATGCTAAAACATTCCATTAGGCAAGGAAAAGAGTTAAGTTTAGTTCCACTCACCTCTGGCTAACTGGACTGACTCTGCAGGCTCTGGAGCAGAACTCACTACTGCTCTCTCTGGTTCCTCTGGTCTGTACCTATACAGATAGACACACATGAGGGACCAAACTAGCTTATGACTCACTCTATTTAAACTCCCCAAGAATCCCCTAAAACTCTCTCTAATAGTCATGCAAAGCAAGCAAAGGAAAGCTGGACAGAACACTTTCGGCAGCAGGTTCGGCGGCCGAAAGACCCCTCCAGAGACGAAACTCAAGCACCTTCGGCGGCCGAATCTCTGTGTTCGGCGGTCGAACCCTTTCGGGGGCAAGTTTCGGAGGCCACAAGGCACTCCAGAGACGAAAGTCTCTAACCTTCGGCGGCACCTTCGGCGGCCGAATCCCCCAAACAGAGCCGAACATCAAAACTCACGGGGGCAAGCTGTGGCAGCCAAAGCCACCATGCAAGAGGTTCGGCGGCCGAATGTGCCTTCGGCTGCCGAACCTGAGTTCATCCAGAACTCAGCCCCGACGGCAAACAAACTCCTCCTTCCCTTCAACCTCTCCAAACATGCATACTTCACCTCCTCAACACACATATACTCAAGTATATGAACATAGGGGTCCAAAACTACCTAACTCACTAACCTCACAACCTTGACCTTTGGAGCTTCAAAACCTTCAAACACCTGAACCACACAACAAACCTTTGCACGAGCTGGTAAAGAGGTGCAGATAAGTCATGGGGAGACGTGGCCAATCTTCTGGACAGGGGTTGGAGCCAACACCTGTCCAAAATGCTGACTAAGGATGGCACAACAGCTGGCTGAGCAACTCAGCTTCGGCTGCCGAATCGCATGCAAAACCATGCAACATTCGGGGGCCGAACCTGAACTTCGGAAGCCGAACATTGGGCACTTTCGGCGGCCGAACTTACCTTCGACGGCCGAACTTGGCAAAAGTCTCCATAGACTTATCTCTTCAAAACTCAAATCAACTATCCGTAAAACACATTATAACACAGTAAAACACTTAGTAACACACACAACAAATAACTCCTACCCGTCTAGAGACCTTCGACATCCCGGACTCCACCGGAAGACAGGAATTTCGACGCCGGACTCTAGCCGGGTATTACAATGCAGCCTTGTGATACTTGATCAAGAAAAAAGAAGCAAAACCAAGGCTCATTAGGTGGATCCTACTCCTACAAGAATTTGATCTAGAGATAAGAGACAAGAAGGGCAAAGAGAATCTTGTGGCAGACCACCTCAGCCGACTTCCCTCTAGCTCTGCACCATGCCCAGTCAAAGAAGAGTTCCTAGACGAACATCTGTTCGTCACTCACTCTGCCTAGAGGATCATACCATGCACACCACACCCCAGGGGAGTATTCAGATTCCTTTGTTCTCTTTCTTTTCTTTTCTTTTACATTGAGGACAATGCATGATTTAAGTGTGGGGGTGCATATCTCTTCTTTCATTCTTCTTTCTTCTTCTCCCTTTTCTTTTCTTTCTTCTTCTTCTCTTCTCTTCTTCTACAATTTCTCATGCTTTCAGATGCAAATTTTTTTCTTTTTCCTTTCAGTTTTAAATTTCTTTCCGTTAATTAGCCACAGTGGAATTTTAATTTATTTATGATTTCAATAAAACACACACAAACACAACCTTCTTCTTCTTTTTGTTTTGCTATACTCAAACCGATGAACTATGTTGAATGACTCTTTCTTTCCATGACCCCATTGATGTGATAACTCTTTAAACTTATGTTGAATCAATTGCAGTGAGTTGTATTCATGTTTGAGAATTGCCTTTTGAATTGAATCTTAGAGCTTGCCAATGGTGAAAAATATATTGATGACTGATCAAGCATAATTTAGCCACATTTTTATCATAATTATTATTGCTTATTTACACATTTTTTAGTTTAATTTATGGTTTTTATCTTGTTTTTACAGAAAAGGAAGAAATTGGAAAATTGGAGAAAAAGTGCAGAAAATTTACAAAAAGGTGATCTGCCCAGTGATTTGCCCAAAAATCTGCTCCAATCACTGCTCTGATCAAGCTAAGGCAGAAACCCGGAGGCAACAGATAGCAGTGATATGGGCAGTGATTTGCCCAAGAAACTCGAAGATCACTGGTCAAATCACTCGCAGAGACACAGAGGACTGACTCACAGAGAAGCGATCTGGTCAGTGATTTGCCCAATCACTTGAAGAAACTGGTCAAAGCACCGGGCAAATCACTCTGACAGCAGAAAATTACAGCAGAGCGGGAAAATGGGCAGCAAACAGAAATCCGAATTTTCAGAAGTCCAAATCCAATTCAATCACTTCCAACACAAATCCAAGAGCCACGAAAGAGCTTCTCATCCAAGGAAATCCAATTGCAATTAAATTCAACATCAAAAGAGGAGTCCAACACCAAATCAAAAAGGGATTTCAAAACCCTAGAGAATTCTTCAGCTATAAAAGGGGAGTCTCAAAACCAGCAAAGGCATCTTCTGCTGAGGAATTGAACTCGCCAGAAACTCTCCAGCATCTTCCTTTTTCTTTTCCTTTCATCTTTTTGTGTATTTAGTCCACCATGAGTGGCTAAACTCTTTTCTTTTCTAGTTGAAGTTGGTGAATTTCAGATTTTGTGATGAATTGGGAGATTTAAATCTCCATTGTTAAACTTCTATTTATTTTCAATATTTATGCAATTTGAGCTTTCCATAAATATTACTTTGCTTTTAGAATCAATAAGGGCCCATTGCTTTTAAATTGCTTAAGTAATATTGTTTGAATGATTTAGGTCCGTAATTGCTTAGGTTGTTCAAATACACATTTAATCAAATTGCATAATCTAAACTTGACCACGCGGTTGGCAAGGATAGAATTGGGCTTCTCTAAGTCTTAATGCAGTCAACAGTTGTTCGATGCTACAATGCCCCAAGGACGTTCCTTGGCAACTTGTTGATTAGTGTTTGATTAGCGAACGTTTCCTAATCAAACTGGAACTAAGGAGGAATTTGGATTGTGAGAAGCGTCTTCCACATCCAAAACTAATTTATTGGAATAAATAGGAGAGTTAAAGAATCAATGATCAATTCTAAACAATCTGAAATAAGATCCATACTTCAACTAGAAGCTTTTCTCTTATTGATTTACTCATTTTTAAATTATTGCTTTCTTTTGTTATTTAGTGTTAATCCATCAACTCAAAACCCCCCTCTCTTAATTATTTGTTATTTACTTATCTTGGTTATTATTAGGAAGATCTTTAGTGTCAATTCCCTGTGGTTCGACCCTATTGCCACTATCTACAAGTTTATTGTTGATTGTTTAATAGGTTTATTTTTGACGGCTTCGACAACCGCCTATCAAAAATTGGCGCCGTTGCCGGGGAGTTGATTTAAACTAACGTATTTTCCTTTTATGACCAGGACTGATCGTAAATAAACTCTTCTTTACGATCCATAAATTGAACGCACTGCCAAGACCTTACAAGCATGACTACGGTAAGTATGTCTTTTCTCTCTTCTCAAATTTCTGAACTAACCTCTATTGTGAGAAATTATAGTCAAGCTCGACAAGTTCAACAACTTCAACAAGCACATGCATTTGAAGGATTCTATGGACAGCCAAGACATAATCCCTACCTTGACACATACAATACAAGTTGGGGAGACAATATGAGCTATGGCTATTCAAGGACAGACCACTACCATGACTACCAAAGAGATCTGCAATACAATCCATGTTGGGGGGACAATCCGAACTATGGCTATGCAAGGGCTGACTACTACCAAAACTATCAAGCCCAAGCAACACCTCAAAACTCCCATATGGAACTTGAAGAGATGGTGAGAAAATTGGAAATTTCTGGGAAAATTCTCCAACAGCAAGTGGATCAAGCGGTCAACTCAGTGAACGCGCACATATTAAGAAGGGAGGAAGAGCTTCAAGATCTATGGGACGATGACGAAGAAACAGACCAAGCTGCTGAATCTGCTGAACAAATCACCACTGTAGAACCTGCTGCTGTCCAAAAATCAGCACCAACCGAAGCTCTTGCTGCAAAAACAGCACCTGCTGTCCAAAAATCAGCAACCTCAGAAATTGCCCCAACTGAACCAGAAGTTGCTGCACTTGCTGAAACTGCCAAAATTACACCAGAAATTACAGAATTTGCTGCTGTCCAAGTTGCTGAAAATAGAGACAGCAACTGCTGTCAAACTGCCACAACCACTGCTGCCTACAAATCAGCACCAGCCGAAGTACCTGTTACATCCCCTGCTGCTGTCCATAAACCAGCAACTGCTGGAAGTGCCCCAACTGAACCAAAATCTGCTGAAATTTCTGAAACAAACCAGCCCCCTGGAGAATCCAGCACAACCAGATTGCTAGCACAGGTAAGTTGTTGTCTACCCTCCCAAACTGAGATAAATCCAAGGCAAAATGCTAGTGCCATCACATTGAGGAGTGGAAAGGAGTTGCAAGACAATAGGGCTGAAAAATTGCAAAAACAGACCATGGAAGAAATTCTGCCAGAAAGTGATCAGGGCAGTGATTTGCCCAGTTTACTCGTAGGAACTGACCCGATCGCTGGGCAAACTAAGCTGTCCAGCAGTGGTTTGCCCAATTCTCCAGAGAAGGCAGAAAGTGATTTGCCCAAATCAACAGACCAGAGAGAATCAAGTCAAAGCCAAAAACAGCAACCTATGGAGAAATTCAAGGTACCTCCTCCCTTCCCAAAGAGATTTGCAAGATCCCAAAAGGAGAAAGAGGAAAAAGAGATATTGGAGACACTTCGCAAAGTGGAAATCAACATACCCCTACTTGATGCTATCAAACAAATACCAAGGTATGCTAAATTTCTCAAAGAGCTATGCACCAATAGGAGGAAACTTGCTGAACATAAAAAGGTAAGTGTGGGGAAGTGTGTCTCAGCTGTCATTCAAAGGAAACTTCCCACCAAATGCAAGGATAGAGGAATGTTTGCCATTTCATGCAAGATAGGCAATGTGGGGATAAAGAAAGCCATGTGTGACCTTGGAGCTTCAATTAATGTTATGCCCCTTTCTATTTTTAACTTGTTAAATGCAGGTACACTCAAGGGCACCAACATTGTGATCCAATTGGCTGACCGATCCATTGTCTACCCCAAGGGAGTGCTTGAAGATGTGTTGGTGCAAGTGGACCAACTAGTCTTCCCAGCTGATTTTTATGTGATTGATATGGAGGAGGACAAGGGCAACATCACCTCTGATATCTTACTTGGGAGACCATTCTTGAGCACAGCAAGAACAAAAATTGATGTGCATGATGGCACATTGACCATGGAGTTTGAAGGGGAAATTATAAAATTTAATGTTTATGATGCCATGAAATCCCCCAATGATGTTTCTCCTGTTTATGGCCTTGATATAATTGATGATTTAAGTCAAGAAATTTTTGATTTTGATCAAGAAAACTTACTCTATGAAGGTCTTTGCAGGAGAGAAGAAGTGGACAGCAACATCACTGAAACAAAGAAAACAGCAGACTGCTGTAACTTGCTGGAAGTGAGTAATTTGCCCAGTGATTTGCCCAGAATACCAGAAAATCTGCTCAAATCACAGCTCAAATCAGACAGTAAGCAGACAAAAAACCAGCAGACAGAGAATGCACCAGATCTGAAACCCTTGCCTAGCCACCTCAAATATGCCTACTTGGGAGCTGGAAATACACTTCCAGTAATTATTTCCAACCAGCTCAGCCAAGAAGAAGAGGAAAAGCTCCTTGATGTGTTGAGGAAGCACAAGAAAGCAATTGGGTGGACCTTGGAGGACATAAAAGGCACCTCAAGACCATTCGGTGGAGGCTCAAGATAGGATGCAGCACATGGAAAGCATGTTGCAGCTGCTGGTTCACCATTTTCTGCCCCAGCACCGTGACAAATAGCTATTTGCTCAGTGATTTGCCCAGTACTTGCCCAAGTCACTGGTCAAATCACCCCCAGGCCAGGAAATATCTTTCCCTTTTCTCCTTCATTTTTCTATATGTTTATTCACACATTGAGGACAATATGTGGGATAGGTGTGGGGGTACTAGAGAGTCTTTATTCACTGATCACACCATCTTTCCATTTTTTTTTTCTTTTTGTTTCTTTTTGCATTATTTTTACCCCTTATTGCACACACCAATTTTTATTTTTATTTTTTTTTCTTTCTTCACACTTTTTGCACACACACACAGAATTTTGTAGCTAATTGCTCTACTCAACATAGATAACAAGGTTGAAAGAGTACCCTTATCTCATGACCCCATTGATTTGCCACCCCATTGATTTGCCACCCCTTTAAGCCTAAATTGAATCATTCACAGTATGTTACCTTCACTTAGGAAGTTTTTCTCTTGAATTGAATCCTTAAATGTGCTAAGGTCAAGAGAAATAAAAATACAAATGCATGCAAACACAAAGCTAGTGTAACTCCCTATGAGTTGATTTGCCCAAACTATCATAAAAAATCAGCACAAAGCACAAATCATAAACTTGTTCCAATGGTCTAAAACTATGAACTGTGCCTAAAAGCCACTTGGAGAAGTTACTGACTGAGTAACCGGGGGTGTATCACCCATGTACACAATCGCGTAAAAAGGTCAGTAATTTTTTCAAGCAAATAAGTTTCGATGGTCTAGACTATGAACAGAGCTAGTAGCCACTTGAACAAGTGACTAACTGAGTAACCGGGGGTGTATCACCCATGTACACAATCGCGTAAAAAGGTTAGTGACTTTTTCAGGTAAGGATAAGAATAAGTGAGCTGAAAATAAAAACAAAAATAAAAAGAAATAGAGAAGAAAAGGGGCAAGTCACTCCTAGGGGTTGCATTAAAACTAACATAAAGGAATAAGCATGATTGAGCCAAAAACCTTTCTCTTGACCATGGTAGGTGAAAGGAAACAAGGAAAGGAGAGGATGACCTTAGTGCATGTACTCTATACTGTGATAATTCAAATTAGGAGTCTAGGGGGGGTTGATTAAGTGGTACTTAGGCTCTAAGGAAAAAGGGGGCTTGATTGGCTAAGTTATTTGTTGCTTGAGGACAAGCAAAAAGCTAGGTGTGGGGGTATTTGATCAAGCATAATTTAGCCACATTTTTATCATAATTATTATTGCTTATTTACACATTTTTTAGTTTAATTTATGGTTTTTATCTTGTTTTTACAGAAAAGGAAGAAATTGGAAAATTGGAGAAAAAGTGCAGAAAATTTACAAAAAGGTGATCTGCCCAGTGATTTGCCCAAAAATCTGCTCCAATCACTGCTCTGATCAAGCTAAGGCAGAAACCCGGAGGCAACAGATAGCAGTGATATGGGCAGTGATTTGCCCAAGAAACTCGAAGATCACTGGTCAAATCACTCGCAGAGACACAGAGGACTGACTCACAGAGAAGCGATCTGGTCAGTGATTTGCCCAATCACTTGAAGAAACTGGTCAAAGCACCGGGCAAATCACTCTGACAGCAGAAAATTACAGCAGAGCGGGAAAATGGGCAGCAAACAGAAATCCGAATTTTCAGAAGTCCAAATCCAATTCAATCACTTCCAACACAAATCCAAGAGCCACGAAAGAGCTTCTCATCCAAGGAAATCCAATTGCAATTAAATTCAACATCAAAAGAGGAGTCCAACACCAAATCAAAAAGGGATTTCAAAACCCTAGAGAATTCTTCAGCTATAAAAGGGGAGTCTCAAAACCAGCAAAGGCATCTTCTGCTGAGGAATTGAACTCGCCAGAAACTCTCCAGCATCTTCCTTTTTCTTTTCCTTTCATCTTTTTGTGTATTTAGTCCACCATGAGTGGCTAAACTCTTTTCTTTTCTAGTTGAAGTTGGTGAATTTCAGATTTTGTGATGAATTGGGAGATTTAAATCTCCATTGTTAAACTTCTATTTATTTTCAATATTTATGCAATTTGAGCTTTCCATAAATATTACTTTGCTTTTAGAATCAATAAGGGCCCATTGCTTTTAAATTGCTTAAGTAATATTGTTTGAATGATTTAGGTCCGTAATTGCTTAGGTTGTTCAAATACACATTTAATCAAATTGCATAATCTAAACTTGACCACGCGGTTGGCAAGGATAGAATTGGGTTTCTCTAAGTCTTAATGCAGTCAACAGTTGTTCGATGCTACAATGCCCCAAGGACGTTCCTTGGCAACTTGTTGATTAGTGTTTGATTAGCGAACGTTTCCTAATCAAACTGGAACTAAGGAGGAATTTGGATTGTGAGAAGCGTCTTCCACATCCAAAACTAATTTATTGGAATAAATAGGAGAGTTAAAGAATCAATGATCAATTCTAAACAATCTGAAATAAGATCCATACTTCAACTAGAAGCTTTTCTCTTATTGATTTACTCATTTTTAAATTATTGCTTTCTTTTGTTATTTAGTGTTAATCCATCAACTCAAAACCCCCCTCTCTTAATTATTTGTTATTTACTTATCTTGATTATTATTAGGAAGATCTTTAGTGTCAATTCCCTGTGGTTCGACCCTATTGCCACTATCTACAAGTTTATTGTTGATTGTTTAATAGGTTTATTTTTGACGGCTTCGACAACCGCCTATCAATGACCTTCAATTGATTGAGAATAAATTAAAATTGTGTGAATGAACCTAATGTGACTTGATTTAGCAATTGGTGTTGATTTGCCCAAATCATTGAGAGAAAGAAAATTCAGCAAAGGCAAAGACCTCAAAAGCACAAATTCAAAAACTGTTCTAATGGTCAAAAGACTATGAACAAAGCTAGTAGCCACTTGGATAGGTGACCAACTGAAAAATATAAACCATGACATCAAAAATAGGTTGGTGACCTTTCCAAGAAAGATCTAAAGTGAAAAAGCCTGAATAAAGTACTTCAAGGTAAGGGCAAGTCAATCCAAAAGCTAGAAAAAGTCTTAACAAATTAATGTGCATGTCTCTCTTGAGGAAAACAAATCCTAGCCATGGTAAGCAAAGGGAAACAAGGAAAGGGGGTAAGTAATCTTCATGCATATATTCTTCACTGCAACGCTTCAAAATAAGTGTCTAGAGTATGAGCTTAAGTGGTAATAAGGATCTAGAGGAAGAAACTTATTTGACTATGTTTATCTGCTTGAGGACAAGCAAAAGGTTAAGTGTGGGGGTATTTGATAGAGCATATTTTAGTCCATATTTTCATGATCTTATTAATGTTTATTTGCTCCTATTCTACCTAATTTTGTGGTTTTAATCATGTTTTGCAAATATTAGGTGTGAAGAAATAAATTGGAGAAAATGCTCTTAAAAATGCCAAAAGAAGCCAAAACTAAGAAAGCAACCTTCGGAAGCTACTTTCGGAAGCCAAAAATCAGTCACCTTCGGCGGCAACCTTCGGCGGCCGAAGGAGGACTCCAGAGACGAAAGTCAACCACCTTCGGCGGCACCTTCAGCCGCCGAACCTTGCGTCCAGGCCCGAAAGTCCAGCCTCCGAAACTCATTTTAGGAGGCTGAATCTTCCTCTCAATGCACTCTTTCCTTATTCAAGAAGCCATATCCCAAGTTGCCATATTTAAGGAGCCAAACAAGGGAAGTATTTTGAGATCCAAATCTTCAAGATTCACATTCAAATATTGGATTTCAAGATCAAGCTATTTAAGGAAGTCAAATCCAAAGATCACATGTTTCCCACTTAGTGTCATGCACATTCAAAATTCAAAAGGAGGCTCCACCTTCCTTATTAGTGCATGGGCAGCCTCTTAACTCTTTAGGCAACATCTTGAAGACCTTGGGCAGCAATTGAAAAGACCAAAGAGCCCCCACTTGCCTCCCATCACATGCATCTCGTTTTTGCCTTCACCCATGCACAAGAAGGCACATATGGGACCAAGGGCACTTTGGACGGCCTCTAAAAGACTCATGGACTGCCACCAAACCCTAAGGAGCCTCTCAAGATCTATTTAAAGGCTTCAAGAAGACAAGAAGACAAATTTTGATCCATCATCTTCTCCAAAATACGGCAAGGCCTCTCCAAGGCTCTCTCCCACCTTAGCTCTTCAACTTGTGCTTTCTTTTCTTTTATTTTTTGTTTTGGTTCAGCCATGAGTGGCTGAAACCTTCTTTCTAGTTGAAGTTTGGTTGAAACTAAGGTTGTTTAAAGGGTTGTGAGATCTGAACATAAACTTTTGTCTTTGATTTTATTCAATATCCATGCAATTGATGCTTAATTCTAAGATTGCTTTGTTGTTTTGATCAAATTGGCCACTTGACTCTTAATTGCAAAGTTAATTAATTATTGGATTAGGATATTTGTTAGTCCGTAATTGCTGGAAATATTCTGTCCATAGAACACTTGGTGTAAAAACCCAAGAAATTGTATGATCTAGCAACATCTCATGCGTTTGAGTAGCTAGGGTTTGGATCTTTCTTGTTCTTCATGCAATTGGCAATTGTTTTGATACCTATGGCCCAAGGACGTTCCTTGGCAATTTGTTGATTAGTAATTGATTAGAAGACGTTCCCTAATCACTTTGTTCATAAGGAAAGACATGGTGGTGAGAAGCGTCTTCCACCCCCATAACCAACCTATTGAATCAATCAAGATAACCATGTTTCAATGATCAACCCAAACAACCAAAGTGGATCCATATCTTCAACTAGACTTTTCTCATATTGATTTCTTATTTTATTTTAATTACTTGCTGTTTTAATTGCTCACAATAGTTGTTAGTTAAATCAAATCTCAAAACCCCCCTTTTTTACTTTCCTTGCACTTGTTTCTATTTCTCTTCGATTACTTGCTTTCACTTGTGCTTTCAATTAGTTCTATTGGTCTTGATTGAGATAAATAAATAGGTAATCAATTCTCTGTGGATACGATCCTTCACCACTATCTGCAGTTGTAAATTGTAGGTAACCAATAAGGTTATTTTTGACCGGCTTCGACAACCGCTCCTGTCAGGTAGCCCCACCTGTAACAAACACAGCAGCACCACCAAGCCCTTCCAAAAATGTGAAACTGGATAGAATTGAGACTAGAATTCAACATGTGGAGGGTATGCTGTAGCTACTGGTTGACTACCTTCTGCTTGGACTTCACTAGCATCCCTGATTTGGCCAAAGGATTTGCCCAAATCCATACCCTAGGGAAATCACATTTCAATTTTTCCTTATTTCTCATTGAGGACAATGGCTAGGATAGGTGTGGGAGCGGGGGGAGTATTTCATATTATTTCACATTTTCTTTCACACCCTTCATTGTTCCTTTACTGTCTCTTTTCCTTTCCACACATTCCATTTTTTTTCTTGATTTGCCCACTCTTTAAACCTCTATTGAATCACTTATAGTGAGTGGCATTCATTTTCAGAGGTCTTTTTTTGAATTGAATCTTTCTACTCACTATAGTTAAGATGTGTATTATTACTTAGTAGAGATATTAAACCATTATTAAACTGTGTGTGATGTCAAACAACTAATGCAGTGATGGTACCTTGATTGCCCAAATTATAAAAAAAAAAAAGAGAAAAAAAAAGAAGGAAAAGCAGAAAAACTACACAACACAAATCAAAACTTGCTCCAATGGTTAAATATTATGAGCAAAGCTAGTAGCCACTTGAACAAGTGACCAACTGAGTAACCGGGGGTGGGTATCACAAATATGTACCTTCACATAAAAAGGTTGATGACTTTACAAGCAAGAATAAAGTGCTTGAAACTAAATATGTGCTAAAATGGCAAGGGTAGGAGGTTTCGAAAGCTCAAAATTAAAGTAAAAAAGAAATTGTGCATGAATAAATATAAATTCTCTCTTGAGGAAATCAACTCTCAACTACTGTATGTGAAAGAAGACAAGGAAAAAGGGGGATAACCTTAGTGCATGCACACAACATTGTGATGCTTTAGTTTAGGGATCTAGGGGGGTGAATTAAGAAGAAACGGGGTTTAATTTGACTAGAGTATCTTTTGCTTGAGGGCAAGCAAAAGGTTAGGTATAGGGGTATTTAATCAAACATAATTTATAGGGAAAATTACTTCTTAGTCCCTCAGGTTTAACGTAATTAACACTTCTGTCCCTCTATTTTGGCAACCCAACACTTAAGTCCCTCACTTTCTCTTCCGTCCAATTTCGTAGTCCTTCCGTTCATTTAAACCGTTTGGTCAAAGAGTCAAAAGTGAGATGTGATAATTTTTTCCAGAAATACTCTTCTCTTAATGTGAAATTCCTTTTTTTTTTTTCTCTTTCATGCTTTCTCCCGTTGCAGAAGAAGAAGAAGAAGAAGAAGAAGAAGAAGAAGAAGAAGAAGTTGCTGGGTAGGAAGAAGAAGAAAAAGTTGCTGGGTAGGAAGAAGAAGAAGAAGAAGAAGAAGAAAGATTTGCTGGGTAGGAAGAAGAAGAAGAAGAAGAAAGATTTGCTGGGTAAGAAGAAGAAGAAAAAGTTGCTGGGTAGGAGGAAGAAGAAGAAGAAGAAGAAGAAAGAAGAAGAAGAAGAAGAAGAAGAAGAAAGAAGAAGAAGAAGAAGAAGAAGAAGAAGAAGTTGCTGGGTAGGAAGAAGAAGAAGAAGAAGAAGAAGAAGAAGAAGAAGAAGAAGAAGAAGAAGAAGAAGAAGAAGAAGAAGAAGAAGAAGAAGAAGAGGGTTAATTTTGTCAATTCACGTGTCCCAAACGGCTATTTTGAACGGAAGGACTGCGAAATTGGACGGAAGAGAAAGTGAGGGACTTAAGTGTTGGGTCGCCAAAATAGAGGGACAGAAGTGTTAATTACGTTAAACCTGAGGGACTACAAAGTAATTTTCCCTAATTTATACACATTTTTCCTACTTTTCTAAGCACTTAATTAAGTATTTTTCTAACTTATTTTGTGTTTTTCACCATGTTTTGTAGGAAAGAAAAAAGAAAAGGAGAATTGATGAAAAGATGCTTAAAAGCGCTGAAAATGATTGGATGAGTCGATTTGGACAAATCCTTCATTGCACTAAAGTTGCAGATTACACTAAAACCTGAAAACTGTCCTGACCTACAGTGGATTTGCCCAAGCAATTTGCCCAAACCAACTTGCCCAAACCAACTAAGCAAATCGAAAACTTATGCAGAAACCCGGAAGTCTTTAGATGGTGACTTGCCCAAGCCAACTGGCCAAACCTGTAGAATACACAAAAACCCAAAAGTCTTCAGATGGTGATTTGCTCGGGCAACTTGCCCAAACCAACAACTTATGTAGAAACCCAAAACTATCCCGCATAAAGCTCTCAGACTAGGGTTTTCCCAGACGATTTGCCCAAATCAACTGGGCAAATCAATGGATTATACAGAACCAACAGCAGGCAGGAAATTTCTAGATTTTGAAAATTCAAAGACTTGGTCTCCTCATTAAAGCTGCGGGGCCTACACAGAATATCCTCAAACGTGCGGCACAAATATCTCCTCAAACCAAGAAATTGTACTTATGAAGAAATACATTCAAGAGAGGAATCCTAAATTAAATCAAAGTAGAATTACCATTCCAAAAGAGGATCTACTAGGGTTTTAAATGCCTATGAAAGCATGAGGACAGCGGCATCATAGAGATCCTTCAGCCGGCACCGAATCTGCTTCCTTTCTTTTCTTTTCTTTTCTCTTTGTATTTTCTTTGCAAAGCCATGAGTAGCTAAATACTTTATTTCTACTTGAAGTTAGAAAGAAATTTCAGTTTCTATATGAATTGGGAGATCTAAACTCTATGGTTAATCTTTTATTCTTCAATATTTATGCAAATTCTATTCTTCATCTTATTATTGCTTTGTCATTGGATCAATAGGGCCCATTGTTCTTGATTTCAAAGTAGTATATTGTTAGTTTGAATGATTAAAGTCCTTAATTGCTTAGGTTGTTCAAACACAAGTAACAATTAGTATAAAAACTAAAAAGTTGCATAATCTAACTCAAACACACCACGCGGCTGATTAGTTAGAATTAGGTCTCTCTATTACTTAAAGCATTTGACTGTTGATAAGTAAAAATCCCAAGGACATTCTTTGGGTGATTTGTTGGCTAGTAATTAATTAGAGAACGTTTTCTAATTAATCTAAACCTAAGGAGAGATTTAGTTATGTGGAGTGTCTTCCACGACCAAAACTAATTTATTGAGATGAATAAAAGAATTTAAGTATCGATAATCAATTCCAAACTGAAATGGATCCTATACTTCAACTAGAGGTTATTCTCATTTATTTGTTCTTCTTTTAATTATTACTTTCTTACATTGCTTAATCTTTATTTTAGTTCATCGTCAAAAATCCCCCTTATTTTATTTTTATTGTTTATTTACCCTAGTCATTGTTTGGAAAGTCATAGTGTCAATTCTCTGTAGATTCGATCCTATTACCACTATATGCAATTCTTAATATTTGATATTTTTTAGTAGGTTATTTTTTGTGGCTTCGACACCCATCATATTTATATACAGGTCTATTGATGGTGCTTGAAAATAATGAAAAGAATTTGTTACAACAAAAATGTACAACTATACAATAAAGGAAAAATCTAGCAGATTCTAAAAAAGGTTCTTTGCCTTCTTTGGAATTGAGGCTTGAAACCTTTAAAAGCATTTGGCCCGAAAGCTCACTCATTCTCGGCCTTTTCATCCAAAATGCACCTTCTGTCTAAAGTGCATTGTTTTGCTCTCTGATTCTTAACACTCCCCTCACAAGATGGAGACGGGTTCAAATTGAGAAGTCCCATCTTGTCAAGAAGAGTGTTGAAGTCAAAAGTACCAAGGGGTTTGGTGAAGATGTCGGTGAGCTGTTGTCTGGAGGAAACATGCAATGACAAAGTGAACCCTTTCTCCAACTATTCGCGGACTATATGGCAATCGTGTCGATATGCTTAGTGCACTCGTGAAAGACTGGGTTGGCTAATATGTGGAGAGTAGCGCGATTATCACAGAGTAATTGAATCAGTAAACGAGGTGAGATTTTGAATTCATGCAACACACTGTAAATCTATTTGAGTTCACAAACTGTAGAAGCCATGCTTCTATATTCAACTTCTGTGGTTGATTTACTTACCGTATTTTTCTTTTTTGTTTTCTAAGAGTAAGTGAGGCTCCTAAAAACACATAGTAGTCTGTCAGAGACATTCTGGTAGTCGTGCATGTCACCCAATCGGTGTTGCAAAAGGCCTTGAGTTGCAGATATGAGTTTGTGGGAAAGTACAAGCCTTTGTCAAGACTTCCTTTAAGGTACTTTAATACATGAATAGTTGCATGTATATGTGGTGTTCTTGGATTTTGCATGTATTGAGATAACTGTTGAGTAGAATAGGTAATGTCTAGATGTGTTAAGTTCGGATACAAAAGTTTTCCAACTAGGCGTCTGTATTGTTTTGGATCTGTGAGTAAAGATCCTTCGTCTGGATTTAACTCTGTGCCAGTAGGAAATAGGAAAGTCATGGCTTTAACTTCGAGTAATCTAGTATCTTTGAGTATGTCAAACATATATTTTCTCTAATTCAAGAAATTTCCATTTTCTGATCTAGCTATTTTGATGCCCGGAAAGTATCTGGCATATCCCAGATCCTTGATTGCAAACTTGTTGTCTAGGTACTCTTTGACCTTTAAGATAGCTTCCTTACAAACTCCAGTGATGAGTAAGTCATCAATATAGACAACTAGAGCTACAAATTTAAAGTTATGATGCATAGTAATGAGACAATGATCATATGCAGATTGAGAGAAACCATATTTCTTTAAACCACTAGTTAGTGTTTTATTCCACTGCCTCCCTGCCTACTTTAACCGATACAGGCTTTTAATCAGTTTGCAAACTTCTTCTCCTTTTGCTTTTGTGTATCCTGGTGGTGGTACCATATAAATATCTTCATCAATGTGTCCATGCAAGTATGCAATATTAATTTCAAGCTGGTATATTGCATAATTCTATGCAGTAGAAACTGCTAGGAAAATTCTAACTGTTACTAATTTAGCAACAGAAGAAAAAATATTGTGAAAGTCAATACTAGAGATTTGACTGAACCCTTTGGCAACTAGCCTTGCCTTATACCTATCAATGGTACCATTTAGCTTGTATTTCAGCTTGTATACCCATTTGGATGTAATAGGCTTTTTCCTTTTGAGTAGGTCTGTGAGAAACCATGTATGATTATTCTCCAAAGCATCCAATTTTTCCTGCATAGCTCTTAACCAGTTTTTGTCCTCTCTAGCCTGTATATAAGACTTAGGTTCCTTGGTAATAGAAACATTAGCCACAAAATTCACCTATGAGTCACTAAAAAAGGGTATTAGGAAGCGAAGAGTGAATGATGAAGTGGGGTCATTTTTAGTATAGCCACTGGATGCCTGTGTGCTTGTTGATACAATGGAATCTTATAACCACCTTGGTCTAGTAGTAGCTATGTTGCTTTTCCTAGGAGGATTAGGTAATGTAGGGATTGATGTTACAGGTTGTTAGGATGAATCATGTGATTTTGAGGACTATATTTGTGATTGTTCTAGTGTTGTGCTTTGCTAAGGAGTTTCAATTTGTAATTCTTCATCCACTATGGTAATGGTGGGTAGTTATTTGAAGAGAATTCTGAGTGAGAATCAATTTTGTATGGAAAATATGTTTCATAGAAATAGAACAACTTTGGATATAAAAAACCCTTTTTCAGACAAATTGTAGAGTTTATAGGCATTGGAACCTATTACATACACAAAAAAAGCACATTTCAATGGCACAAGTAATGTAACTGTGTTTCCAAACAATTGGCATGATGGACCTGTTTGCTATATAAATCCTATGTCTATTCCTAGTTTACTTCACGATGGGAAGTCCTTTGAAGTGGAGCCTATGCAGATTGCATTCTAACTATGCATCCATGTAATCTAACTGTGTTCGAAGGCACGCCCAAGACATATATAGCTCTTGTCTCATGTATATATATTGAACAACAATGTAAAGGAACAGTATATGTAGGGAGAGAAGAAATTCTCGTGTATTTTCTTATTGAATGTTGTGTTTATATATAGGTCTATTGATGGTTCTAGAAAAGAATAAAAAGAATTTGTTACAACAAAAATGTACAGCTATATAGTAAAGGAAAAATCTAGCAGATTCTAAAAGAGGTTCTTTTCCTTCTTTGGTTTTGAGGCTTGAAACCTTTAAAAGCATTTGGCCTGAAAGCTCACTCATTCTTGGCCTTTTCATCCAAAATGCTCTTTTTGTCTAAAGTGCATTGTTTTGCTCTCTGATTCTTAACACTCCCCCCATAAGATGGAGATGAGTTCAAACTGAGAAGTCCCATCTTTTCAAGCAAAGTGTTGAAGATAAAAGTACTAAAGGGTTTGGTGAAGATGTCGGCGAGTTGTTGTCTGGAGGAAACATGCAATGACAAAATGAACCCTTTCTCCAACTGTTCACAGATTATATGGCAATCGATGTCGATATGCTTGGTGCACTCATGAAAGACTGAGTTGGCTGATATGTGGAGAGCAGCGCGATTATCATAGAGTAACTAAATGGCTAGAGGATGTGAGATTTCCAATTCATGCAACACATCGTAAATTTGTTTGAGTTCGCACACTGTAAAAGCCATGCTTCTATATTCGGCTTCTACGATTGATTTACTGACCATATTTTGCTTTTTTATTTTCTAAGAGATAAGTTAGGCTCCTAAAAATATGCAGAAGCATGTCAGATACCTGCTGGTAATTGTGCATATTGCCTAGTCATGTCATAAAAGGCCTTGAGTTACAGATATGAGTTAGCGAGGAAGTACAAGCCTTTGTCAAGACTTCCTTTAAGGTACTTTAACACATGATAGCTGCCTGTAGATGTGGTGTTCTTAGGTTTTACATGTCTGGACGTGTTAAGTTCGGATACAGAAATTTTTCCAACTTGGCGTTTGTACTGTTTTGGATCTGTGAGTAAGGATCCTTCATCTAGATTTAACTTTGTACCAGTAGGAAATGGGAAAGTCGTGGCTTTAGCTTCGAGTAGTCCATTATCTTTGAGTATATCAAAGATATATTTTCTGATTCAAGAAAGTTTCATTTTTTGAACTAGCTATTTCGATACCCAGAAAGTATCTGGCATATCCCAGATCCATGATTGCAAAAACTTGCGTCTAGATACTCTTTGACCTGTAAGATAGCTTGCTCACAAACTCTAGGGATGAGTAAGCCATCAACGTAGACAATTAGAGCTAAGAATTTAGAGCTATGATGTATAGTAAAGAGATAATGATCATATGCAGATTGAGCTAGGAATTTCTTTTATTCCAATAGATTTTTCCTCTTGATTTCTTAAGAAATCTCATTTTCCTTGCTCATATTCATCTTTGTCATATTTTTCCCTTCTAATTTTTAATTTACAAAATAATTTAATCTGTGGAATATGAAAACAAGTGAATATAAAATTATGGTATTTTTTTATAAAAAATAGAAAGTAGAACCAATAAAGATTTATTTTTTGATTCATCGTTGGAGTTAAATACTTCTTTCAAGAATTATTTTTTATCCAATCTGTAGAAATCTATAAAAAAGGAAAATTCCTTGTGATACATCAAATTTGACTCAATTATTGATAGAGTGATTAAATCTACCATTTCTAGGAATCTCTCTTGAGTTAGTTGATGAGTTTACCTGAAACAACTTGGCCCAAACTGACCCAAATAACTTTTGAACCCACTTTTCACTTGACCCAAAATGGTTAATCCAAATTATTTAGTAATTTTGTGATAGCTATTATATACAATTCGAAATTGCTGTAATCCGCCGATGTGGGACACTTTCCCACAAGCTAGCAGGTGAACGTCACCACTCTCCCCTGTTATCGCAAATGTATGGATACAATTGCTAAACCAGAACCAAACCCTTGGATATTGTGGTGCGCTAGTACCTCGGGCGGCTCCACCTCGTCTCACACGGGTAGCCCTTTCCTTGTAGGTCCACTAGCTCCGCACAATTTATCTGACTCAGGGTAGCTCTAATACCAATTGAAACAATCCGGTCCAAACTGACCCAAATAACTTTTAGACCCACTTTTCACTTGGCCTAAAATGGTTAACCCAAGTTATTTAGTAGTTTCGTGCTAGTTATTATATACAATTCGGAATTGCCGTAATCCGTTGATGTGGGACGCTTTCCCACAAGTTAGCAGGTGAACGTCACATCCGCTCTCAGGTGAAACATGATCTGCCACCCCTCTAGAGGTGGAGGTGTAACTGTAGGATCCCTATGAGGTCTACCAATATCAGCTAATCTAACTGTACAAACACCACGGCCTCGACTTCTATTACCTACTCTGGGCGACATTGTCCTACAAATAAAAATACGAAAAAAATTATCAGAATATAATTAAGAATACTAAATGAAAAAAAGTCTACATAATCTATAAATCTAAGCTCTGATACCAAAAATTGTCACACCCATTCTCTAACCTATAGAGACGAATATGGCTCGAAAAACTGATAAATTTCCCCTGAATATATATATATATATATATATATATGAATACGTATAACCTGCTACAATTTTAAAATATTAAAACATAGAAGAGAGGACTGATGGCTGGTCTAGTCAATTCATAATATATTTACACCAAACAAAATACATCCAGCACTTGAATATACAATTTATATATTATCTTTCAAAATTACAAAAAGTTACAAAAGACTTAGGATTAGCCCGACATCCACTAGACTCTGAGCAGACAAAGTGGAAGAAAGGACAAAACTAGAAGATATAGACTACTAGGAGTAAATCACCAAAAAGGATCTATAATATTAAAAGTATAAGGGGTGAGTACAATTTACTCAATGAGCGGATAAATAAATAATAAAGGAGAAAAGATAAAGTTTAGGTACTTAATAGTATCAAATATTTAGCTGAAATATGTCAGTTGAATAAATACAATTTAATTCAATTAATATAAATTAAGCTGAATACAAATTACTAAGATATCACTGTTGGAATAATGAATCCAAAAATTATAAATGTGATAAATAAAATCTGCATACACTTATAACATGCTCCCTGTGGATAATGCTAGCATCTCAGGAGTGATAAAATAAAATAATGACAATCTCAGAGCAATTTTGGTATCTTAGACTCTATGATGATAATATTGGTCCAAGAGCTAATAAAATATTGGTAATACACATGTGCAGAGCTATCCCCAGAGTGTGACCACCTGACATACGCCCCAAAGGCTGTGTGCATATCAAGCGCTGTCCTAAAGACAATATAAATATATGCTAAGCTGAAAATAAATCACATGTCATCAGGGTTTCAGAGCATATACAAAGGGTAATCAGCTATTTATTCAGTTGTGCTTTAAATTCAATTTTCATTAATTCAAGAAATACGAATTCTTTTTATCCATTTCCATTTTAAATAAATAAAGTAGCATATATATAAAAATATATTTAAGAAAAGTATCAATGTTATATATTTATCCATTAATATGTACTGAGAACAAAATAGGTTTAGATTGCAGGAACACCCCTATTATCTATAGTAAAACTGGGTCCTCCTCTAGAATTAAAAAGAAAAATAATATATATAAAACGTAAAATGCGAATTTTATATATATATATATTTTTTGAAGAAAAATTCGGCAATATTCCGGCATAACTAGACCTCCCAAAATTAGACAAACTCAACAAAAATACACAATAAACTATAAATATTATTTGGATCAACTTATGAAAATCATCAATCCAAAAAAAAAAAAAAGAATCTCATTAATTGATATAACTAAAACTTATCTTATTTTAATTCTCAAATCACAAAAATCACTATTTAATGGTAGAGAAAATAAATTATATCATAATAATCCGAATAAAAGGGATAAAACTCATTTATCCAAATATTGGAGCTTCTGGAAGAAATTATTAAATTTCTGATCAAATATTAGTTTAAATAAGGATCTAAATTTTGGAAGTTTATGAATTCATTGGGTTAAGGAAGAGAAGATTTGGATTAAAAAGGATTTTTTTTTTTTTTAAATAACAGAGTTTTGCTCTGTTTTTTTCTTCAAGAGGAAGAAGATGCTATGGTTTCGAGACCTTTCCCGAAACTAGAGCTCTTAATATTTTTATTATTATTATTATTATTTATTTATTTTTAATTTTATTTTAATAATAATTTTTTGTATATATATAACTTTATGGGCTTTTTTTTAATGGGCCGAGTATGATATCTACCGTTTGTGAACTCAAATGGATTTACAATGTGTTGCTTGAATTCAAAATCTCACATCCTCTATCCATTCAGAGGTAATCGCGCTACTCTCCACATATAAGCCAACTCGGTCTTTCACAAGTACACCAAGCATGACATCGATTGCCATATAATCCGCGAACAGTTGGAGAAAGAGTTCATTTTGTGGTTGCATGTTTCCTCCAACAACAACTCTTCACCATACCCCTTAGTATTTTTGCCTCCGTTTGAACTTGTCTCCATCTTGTGGGAGAGTGTTAAGATTCACACTTTAGACAGAAAGTGCGTTTTGGATGAAAAGGCTGAGAATGAGTGAGCTTTCGGGCCAAATGCTTTTAATGGTTTCAAGCCTCAAGCCCAAAGAAGGCAAAGAACCTCTTTTAGAAGCTGCTAGATTTTCCTTTACTGTACAATACATTTATGTTGTAACAAATTCTTTCCATTCTTTTCTAAAACCATCAATAGACCTGTATATAAACACAATATTTAATAAGAAAATACAGGAGACAAGAGCTATATATGTCTATACAAGATTTTTGGCCAACCTTGGGTGTGCCTTGACACTGGTTAGATTACAGGGATGCATAGTGATGCTGTCTGCATAGACTCCACTTCAGAGGACTTCCCATCGTGAAGTAACCAGGAACAAACATCCATCTCTTTCAGCACAAGGTTAAAGAACTGCCAAGGATTTGAACAGCAAACAGATCCATCATGCCAATTGTTTGGAAACACAGTTACAATACTTGTTCCATTGAAATTGGGATTAGAAGCAAGGGAGGCTGCCTTTTTAAAGTGGCTTTTTATTCCATGAATAGATCTGTTCATGCCCACTTGCAATAATCTGCTTGACAGTAAAAGCATGCTCTAAAATAACTATAAACCAGTGAAATTGTGGTGCAAGCAAAGTAGCAAACACCACTAGTTTCTGATAGATCCAAGTCTGATGAATTTGGTTTTTTTTAGCTGGAAGTTAACTACAAATCCAAAACTTGAAAAAGAGCAATTAATAAAGCGAAAAGCTGCCAATTATATTAACATAAAGTAGCCATATTGCAGATTTTGCCAATTAATAACCACTTTCATGAAGTTGAAAATTGATTAGACTCCTCTTGACCAATTCCAGTAATGATATCTTACAGTTATTGGAAAGAAAGAACAAAGGAAAAATCAAATATATGAATGAGACAAGATTTAAATTAATTCATTATTCTAATTCATTGATATTCAAATTGAGACATTACAGTGTAGCCGGTTCTATCCCTAATATGAGAATCATCCTAACCCACTACTTGTAATACTGCACACTAACAAAAAATGAGACATTAGCATCTCCCACCATAATGGTGTGCAAACCAGACGGCAAAACCTTGTAACCTTTTTTATCCACAATTGCTAAGCTCTTACATACATTAAATCTAAACTTCGTCTTGGTTTCCCCTCCTGCTTGAACGAATACCCTTTCAAAACCAATCACTTGTTTGGCATGAGTTTCTGTGATCCCCTTTGGAGGCTTTGAGTAAACTATTACCACTTCACTCCCATCCATTTTACCTACATTTTTAACTGTAATCGCAACTCTGAACTCTTGTTCACAAGGACAGTCATCAACCAAAACAGCTGGACAATATGGCTTATCATCATTGTATTCATAATTCAAGTTGCTGCAATGTTGGTACTTGTTCAATTTTATCTTGATTAAAGTCTTTGAGGGTGCTATCTTGTAGTTGAAGTTGGTGTAGCTAAGACCATACCCAAATGGGTAAACTGTTGATCCATTGAAGAATTTGTATGTTCTTCCAGGGTAGCTCAAATTAGCAACTGGGTTAGCAATTGGCCTTAGTGTCATAGATGTCATGGGTACCAAATTAGCATATTCGGCTTCATACCATGTGAGTGGTAATCTTCCGCCTAACAATATAAATCCAAATGTTAGTTAAAATGAAAAAGAGAAATCCAATTAAAACATAAGATTCAAATTCTCACCAGGATTGTGTTTTCCAAAAACAATATCAGCAATGGCTCGACCACCTTCTTGGCCGGGATATCCAGCCCACAAGATGGATTGTATGTTTGTACTCTCCTTGGCAAAAGAGATATCAACTCCACCTGCTGTCATAATTACAAGGATCACTGGTCCTTTAGAGGCTTTAGAAACTTGATTGATCAATAGATTCTGGTAACCTGGGAGGAGGAGATCCACCCTGTCCCTGCCTTCAGATTCAACAGACAAGTCCAAGCCCACCACTAAAATTGTGGCATCTGCTTCACGTGCAGCTTCCATTGCTGGAAAGATCAAACTATCATTTTTGCAAGCAACATCTCCGCATCCCATTTCGTATTTGACCTCTCCAAATGCAGAGAATCCTTCAATTGGAGAAACATACCGGCAAGGAACACCTATACATAAGCATGTCAAACCAAGAATATGAACAACATTTAAAAAAACAAATTGCAAACAGTATTTACTATTCAAATAATTAAATATGGGATGATTGGAAACCTGCATAATTTCCAATCATTGCTTTTGTAGCATTGCCATGTGGTCCAATTACAGCAAGTTTCTTGTATTTGGAAGAATTCAAAGGCAAAGTTTCATTGTCATTTTTAAGAAGAACAATTCCTTGTTTAGCTGCTTCCGCTGCTAATTCAAAATTCTCATGAGTGCAAATATCCTTCTTGCCAAGTGAATTGAAACGACTCCCATCAAAGTATCCTAGCCTCATTAGGACAACATATAGATATTTTAATGATTTGTCAACCTCTGCTTCACTAACTTGTCCTTGCATCACAGCTTTCTTTAGAGACTTGGGATAATAATCTCCACAGTCAAGATCCAATCCTGAATAACACAAATAATTAATTTCCAAATAATAAAAAAATACGAGGTTAAAATATAAAAGGGAAAATAGCAAGAAAAATATCCATTTTGTAACACTTGCCTGCCTTGAGGACTTGTGAAACAGCATCCTCTTGAGTGTCCCCAAGCCATTTATGGCCATCAACCATCACCTCAATTGAATCACAGTCTGAAACTATGTACCTATCAAGAGAGAAATGATGCCATAAGTGAATGGAGCTCAAACAAGCTTCAGTAATCAGAGTTTAGAAAAAATTTAAATATATACCCATGAAGATCCCAGTCTCCTCTAATTGTGTCTTGCATAAGTTTCTTATCAGCACAAACAGGGACACCATTAATACGATTAAAAGAGCACATAACACTGCTTGCATCACCGTCTTTAACACACATTTCGAATGGCTTTTGAAACGTCTCCAACATATCTTGCTCAGTCACCTTCAAAAACATTAGAAAACAAATCTAAATAACTTTACTAAACATTAAAGTAAAAAACTTATTTTTTAAAAATGAAAAAAACTTTACCCTTGCATCAAAATGGAATCGATCAACTCCCATCCAGTCTTCGATATCATAAGCAGTATAATGCTTACAACAAGCAGCAACTTTGAGAGGTCTAGAGTTCAAATCTGTGATATTTTCTGTTCCTTCAATGTCTTGAAGCCCTCTTACATAAGTCGAGGCATATGTTCCAACAATATATGGATCCTCCCCTGGTGTCTCTTGAATTCTTCCCCATCTGGGATCCCTTACCACATTTATATTCGGGCTCCAATATGTTAATCCAGCTCTCCCTAAGTTGTACATTGCTCTGGCTTCAGATGAAACAACCTGCAATCAATATAGTAGGACTTAATACAAAATCAAGGCGCAAGTATTTTTTTTTTCTTTTTTTTTTTTATGAGCACCTGGCCAATTCTTTTCCAGAGAGATTGGTTAAAGGATGCAGTTGTAAGTAAAACAGTAGGGAAACTTGTTGCACCGGGAACAGTTTCATCAAAGAAGGTCCCTGGACCGGTATTAGAGACACCATGCAAGGCCTCAGACCACCATTCATAAGCTGGTAATCCTAATCGAGATGCACCGGCAGCAAAATTTCCCAACTGTTGTACCTTCTCCTCTAAAGTCATTCTATCCACTAAATCTTTAGCCCTCATGTCAAATGATAGGGAAGAGTCACAATAGCCAAACTCAGCCATTTTCAGACCTTGTACAGCAAATCTTGTAGGCTCACAAACATGGGTGTAGTTAGTAGGGATATCAGTGATTAATGCGGGTCTAGCATTGCAAACAACTAAGAAAGCAACAAGAGAAAGCAGGGTATAAGCAGCTCTTGCCATTGTTCCTTTTCTAATACGACTCATGTAAATGTAAAATCAACACCCTTATTTATATGCATGGCACTGGATAAAAAAGTAACAGAAAGATTATTAAGATTTTAATGAGATTTTAAATGATCATCATCTGTTAAAAAAAGGTGAAACAAAGATGTCGAAAGATCCTTTTATCCAAATATAACAACGTTATACTCAATGGAAGGGCTGAGACTAGGGGTGAGCATTCGGTCGGTTCGGTTCAAAACCGAACCGAACCGAAATAACCGAAAACCGAATTGCAGAATTTTACACAAACCGAACCGAACCGAATAAGAGGAATAACCGAATCGAACCGAACCGATTTGGTTCGGTTCGGTTCGGTCGGTTCGATCGGTTCGATTCGATTTTTAAAATTTTTTTTTCACATTCATTCTAAAATCCAATTAAAATATTTTAATTTTAATTTTTATAAATAAAAAATCAATATTGGGACTGGGGACGGGGACGGGGACGGGGACGGGGACGGGGACTGGGGACGGGGACGGGGACGGGGACGGGGAGCGGGGACTGGGGACGGGGACGGGGAGCGGGGACTGGGGACGGGGACGGGGAATGGGGACTGGGGACCTGGGACTGGGGACGGGGATGGGGACGGGGACGGGGGCGGGGAGCGGGGGCGGGGAGCGGGGAGCGAGGACTGGGGACGGGGACTGGGGACTGGGGACAGGGGACTGGGGACGGGGGACGGGGACGGGGACGGGGAAGGGGACGGGGGCGGGGGCGGGGGCGGGGGCGGGGGCGGGGGCGGGGAGCGGGGAGCGGGGAGCGGGAAGAGCGGGGAAGAGCTAAAACCGACGTAGTTTAGTGATTTCGGTTCGGTTCGGTCTGATCGAAATTTTTGAATCTAAAACCGAACCGAACCGAAATCACCGATTTTTCAAAAAATTAAACCCGAACCGAACCGAATTAAAAATAAAACCGAACCAAATTTTTAGTTCGGTTCGGTTCGGTCGGTTATTTCGGTTTAAACCGAATAGTGCTCAGCCCTAGCTGAGACTTCTGCTTACATTTTTTTTTTCAAAGTTCAATGTAATATTTACTGTTAAATTTACAGACTCGGTTATTCAAAAAATCATAGGAAAACATATATGGATGTATGAATGTGAAAAGTAATATGAAAAGTAAGTTATGGACTTATGCATGGATTATGGGCAATCAGAAATTTTTGCCCATGGACTTTAATGAATTTCTACTTTTTAGGAGAATCGAGGTATTTTTGAATTAGAGGAATAGAATCTAAAATTTCAAATATTTATTCCAATACAATAATGTTAGATTAAGTATGTATATATAGGAGAAAAAGAAAAGGTTAGAAAAGGGCTTTTTTTGCCTATTCAAGACTAAAAAAGAAATTATATTCCCATAGAGTTTAGTATAAAAAAATTTAAATCATACTTATAAAATGCAGGAATGGTTATCGGCTAAGACGGTAATATTTAAAAATTTAAAAAAAATTTTAAAAAAATTAAAAAAGTTTATTACACATTTGATATCCATTAAATTATATCTATATTCCCGTCCAGCATAATTAATGTGCGGTACGATAATATACTTTTATATATTTTAAATATTAAACTATAATTATATTGTAATCCTTATAAGTTTAATAAAACTTTCAAACTCGATTTCTATAATTTTTAAATAGCATATGATTCAATTTTTAAATTTTTATTTTATTAATAAAATATATATTATTTTAAATCTTACTATTAATCATAAAAAATAAATAGACTCTTAACTTTAATTTTCTTAATTTCTAATAAATATCAAAATATTTTATAGCACTTTAATATTAAATATTTTTCTTATTTTATTAAAATAAATCAATTTGATACAACTCAATAAATTATTTTTATAAAACTTAAATATTATAATAAGCAAATGTATGAAGTAAAAGTAAATACAAACACTTAAATTGAATTATTTATATTAATATAGTGAAGAAAATACTTAATGGAATACTGATATAATATATAAAAGAATTTAGTTTTAAAATTTTATTTTGTTAACATAATAGTTATTTCATTAAAATTTATTATTGGACTATAATAATTTAGTGATTTAAATTTTTATTTTTATGATAATTTAGTTTTTATATTTTAAAAAATTATATAAATTTTATAAAAGTAACTATTACCTTAATCCCATCAATAAAATATTTAATATAAGTCTGTAATAAAATATGTTCATATAAACGGGAAATTAGAAAAGTTAGAGATTAAGGGTTAGGTTTAGGTTGTGAAAAAAAAATTTAATATAAAATTGTTATAAATATTTTGATATAAATTAGAAATTAGAGAATTTAGAGTTTGAACATTCAGAGGTTTGTATAACCGATAAAATATTTAATATAAAACTGCTATAAAATAATTTGATATATTTTATAAATTAAAAAATTGAAATTAGTTATTCTTACTTTCTTTTTACTTGTCACGTCCAAGATCTTGCCTGGTAAAAATTGATTCCAGTGATATAGTAATGTCTTGATAAGTTTCCGAGCTCCCTCTGGCCCTTGGAATCATCCGGGCATCTTCTAACCCTTAGAAGCCCATTAGCCTTTTCCCGCCTTATCGAGCTTCCGCACATTTTTCACCCATGGCGACTTTTGAGCATTTTCTTATCCCGACTAGCCCCGACGGGCTTCCGGGAGTTCTCTAGCCTTTGCGAGCTTCCTGACTTTTTACAGCGGGCTTATATGTATTTTTTCAACCCTGACGATTTTCTGTGCATTTTTCTAGCCTTAACAAGCTTTCAAGCATTTTTTCAACTCTGTCGAACTTCTTGGCTTTCCACAGCCTTGACGGTCTTCCTGACTTTTTATAAGCCCGGCAAGTTTTTGCGTATTTTTTTCGCCCTGACGAGCTTTCAAGTATTTTCAAACTCTTTGGCTTTTTACAACCCTGATGACCTTCCTGGACTTTTACAGCCTTGACGAGCTTTCGAGCATTTTCGAGCTCTTTGGCTTTTCACAGTCCTGATGGCCTTCCTGGACTTTTGCAACTCTAACGGGCTTCTGTATATTTTTCCAGCGCGCCCTGACGATCTTTCGGGCATTTGTCAGCCCTTGCGAGCTTCTACTTGTTTGCTTAGCAGCCCGTCTTCGCTAATCGTCAAAAGTCACACCCGTCTATAATGGGCCTTCTTCTTTTGCAAAAATGTTGGATTTTTGCAGGCATCTCATGCTAGGTTGCAAGGTTGAAATTCGCATGACCATCCAGGCATGTGTCCCGAATATAATTTGGACGTCGGACTATAGAAACAAGCAAACAAATGCCATAAGGCCATTCAGGCATGGGTCCAGCATATAATCTAGGCATGGACTGTGGAAATATAAAACAAAAGCTTCTAGACTAATAAGTCAGAAATCTGTCAAATCAGAAGACCGAGTGTTATCCTCACTAAAAGAAGCCCATAAGTCAAGAATCCACCAGGCAAAAAGATTAGGTGTTAGCCCCACTTCACAAGGTATTTATAAGGCATGTAATGCGAGGCCACAAGGTGGGTATATGCCAGGCCGACCAATCGGTTGTTATTCCCTCTTCAATAGAAATTTTTAAGGCATTTAATGCCAGGCTGCAGGGAGGGTATACGCTAGGTCGACCAATCGAGTGTTAGTCCCGCTTTACAAAAAGTTTCTAAGGCATTTGAGACCAGGTCGCAAGGCGGGTATACACTAGACCGACCAACCAGGATCCTGCTTCACAAGAAGCTTCTAAGGTAATTGATACCCGGGCCGTAAGACAAGTATGAGCTAGGCTACGTGATTGAGAGCATTGATCTCGTCTCTCGAAGAGAATCACAAGCTGTGTCACATAATCCAAAAACAAAGAAGCTAGAATTTTTTAATTTTTGTACTACATTGAGTTTAAATTGAAATTTCTAAATTAAGCTCTTTTGTTTATTTTATAAAAAATATTTTTTAAAAAAATATTTTTTATATTTTTAATGTTTGAATCGCTCAAAAAATTTAGTTAATAGAAAATATTTTTTTAATAAAAAATTTAAACTATTTTAAAAAAATAAATTTCTTTTTTCAAAAGAGAAAATCATTTTCTATGCTTCAAAGATTTTATTAAAATCTCTATATATAATTTTATTAATATATTTATTTTTTAAATTAAAATTAAATAATAAAAAATAAGTTATCTTTACGGAAATAGAAAATATTGTTAACAGAAAATATTTTTTAAATACAAATTATATAAATGAAGTCTTAAAAATGAGTTAAATATTAAAAAGTTTCACAAAGTATGGGTGAATTGAGTATTAAGCTTAATGAACAGCATTGTAAATGGCCCCATACCCCCTTCATACCTTAAGAAGATTAAATATCGTAGAATATATATTAGAAAATTATTATTTGGTGTATATAATAAAATTCTTTAATTAACTTTTTATTTTAAAAAATATATTAAAATATCTTTAAAATTCTAAAAACGTATATCTCTCCCTCCCATAACTTTTGTCCACCATATTTTTTTACACATATTAAAAAAAATTATTAACTTTTTAATTATAGCTGAAATCTAGTCCATCACCAAACTTTTTCATGTCAAACTTATGGATATATCATCTTTAAAATAATACACAAATTACATAATTTGTCCTCGTATTTTTATAGAAAGTCATTTCACTCGCTTTATTTATTTCACGAAAGATATTTTTTTAAAAAATATTTTTTATATTTTCTGCCATTTGGGATATTTAAAAAAATTAGTTAACGAAAAATATTCTTTTATTTAAAAAAATATTAAGTCATTTTAAGGAAAATATTTTTTATTTTTAAAAGATAATATCATTTTCTATAATTTAGAATTATGTTAAAACCTTTATATATATATATTTATTAATGTATTTTATTTTTTAAATTAAAATTAAATAATAAAAAATAAATTATTTTATTAAAAAAATATTTTTCATGAAAAACATTTTCAAAAAAATATATATATATATATTTCGAAACATAAATCCTTTTTCAACGGAGACTTAAATTATTCATTGTATTTGCCCTTCAACTTTCAATATATTCTTGAAAGATAAATGGATATTGAAAGTTCGTTTTTGAGATCTATCCAATTCCAAATATCTTTTCTCCATTTCTGTTTTATCTTTTGTTCCATTTGTTTGAGGAAAATAATTTCTATTTAGAAAATATTTTATTTGAAAAATTATTTTATGAAAAATATTTTTCATAAAAAATATTTTAAACGAGATAAATTATTTTTTTATATAATTTTAATTTAAAAAATAAAATTTATTAATAAAATTATATATATAAATCTTAATAGAAATTTCAAACCGTCAAAAATAGCTTCGTAACTGACTTACTTTTTTTTTAATCAGGAAAATATTTTTTATTAACTAAATTTTCTCAGCACTTCAAATGTCAAAAAATATGAAAAGTTTTTTCATTAAATAAATTGAGCTTTTAAATTCAATTTGATTAAAGCAAGATAGAGGGTTTTTATTAAATTATTAAATATTATATAATGCTTTATAGTAAAAATAAAGTAATATAATAAGAAAAGAATAAATATTTTAAAATAGGTAAATTCATTAACGGAATTAAGAGAGATTTCAAGAAATGGCAGATTTAATCACTCTATCAATAACCGAGTCAAATCTGATATGTAAGAGGAAATTTACCTTTTTTATTAATTTCTACAAATTGGATCAAAAATAATTCTTGCAAGAAGTATTCAATTTCAAAGATGAATCGAAAAATAAATCTTTATTGGTTCTGCTTTCTTTATAAATATCACAACTTGCTTCCCTATTAGATTGATTAAATTATTTTATAAATTAAAAGTTAAAATGAAAATATGACAAAAATAAAGACAAGCAAGGAAAGTGATATTTTCTTAAGAAATTAAGAGGAAAAATATGTTGGCATAGAAGAAATTCCACACGTATTAGAAAGCCCAGCAGAAATTCAAAATGGCTTTAGTCATATATATATATATATATATATATATATATAAAGTTAGAGTCTAAAATAAGACAAAAAGAGACTGAAAAGTGATATATTTAAAAATTTATATATTTATAAGCGATAGACTTAACATATGGATAATAAATATAATTTATTATTTTTATTTTTATAATTGGGGGAGTCGAACCTTTGAGCTCACAAGGTTATAAGGATGCACTTTCCACCAAATTAAGCTTCGGAGTGCTTATCCTTAATATTAACATGTGATTTTTTAATGTTTTAAAATATTTTTTAATAAAATTTATTAATCACAATAAAATAAAATTTTTTAATAATAAATAAATTAAAAAAAAACTTATAACCAACAATATTAATTGATTGATATTACATGTTTTTTCTCTTGTGTGAAATAATAATAAATATAAATATAAAAATTTAAAATTATATCTATATATATATATATATATATATATATATATATATATATATATATATATATATTTTGTATCTCTAAAATACGTTACTGATCGAATAAAAAGATGTTTAAATAATAAAAATAAATCAATGTGAAAATATATATTTAGCAGTAATTTCATAACAAAAGATTATATAAAAGGTTTTTACTATCTCACAGTAATATTATTTTTTGAAATTATATCTAATTAATAAATACTATATTTTTTTTGTGAATAATTATATAAAATAAATATATATAATCAGTTAAAATTATTATAAAAAATATTAACAGTGATAAAGTATGAGATAATGAAAAAATTAATAGAATTAATCACATAAAATATTATCAAAATATAATTTTATTTAGTTCAAATAACTACAAAAAATAAATAGACATAAATAATTAAAATATAATAAAAAGTAAAATAATATTTTTAATACTAAATCAAGTGTTATAAATATTCAACGATGAAATTATTAAATCTGAATTACTATAATTTATTATATTAATAATTATGATAATTTTAATCTCCTCATTTTCTATAAAAATGTAACTTCCCACTAGCACATTCTCTATTGTGTGTACTTTCTTCACACAACTCTCTTTTGTCCATTTTCAAATGACTCATGTTTTTCTTATTGTTCTCTTAGCATATAGTATGGGATGTATGACCGAATAATCCTAACCGGCTAACTCAACCCTCTTGGATGGGTAGAGTTGGATGAGGAGTCATTCGTATGTTGGAATTCCTTGATTCATATGATTCTCTAGTTCTACCACCACCACTGTTGCCACTACCATTCACTAGGGGTGAGCACTATTCAGTTCAAATCGAAAAAATTAATCGAATCAAATTAATTTTAAAATTTAGTTTGATTTTTTATTCAATTCGATTCGGTTCGGTTCAGTTTTTAATTTCAAAAATTTCAGTTATTTCTGTTCAGTTTGATTTTGATTAGAAAAAAAAAACTAAATTGAACCGATTAGTAATAATAATATGTTATTTTTAATAATATAGAAAAATTAAATTATTTTAATTAAATTTTAAAAAATTAAAAATAAAGTGTAAAAAATAACAAATTTATTAAAAATTGAAATCGATCAAACCGAACCGAATTGAATCGAATCAGACCAGTTTGGTTCGATTCAATTTCTGATCAAAATCGATTCGGTTCGATTTTTATAAATACTAAAATTTTAATTTTTGGTTTATTTGGTTCGGTTAAATTTTAAATCAAACCAACCGAATACTCAGTCCTACCATTCACCATCGTTAGAATTTAGTAAATTTTATTTTTCTAAGAATATAATTTTTTGGATGGAATTTGTTATTGAATATTAATAATAAATGATAGTAAATACTAAAATATTTAATTTTTTTTATGCAATTAAGTTTAGTGATGCATTGTTTTGTATTCGATTAATATTTAAAATCTTTAAATTTTTTATTCTAGAATTGAAAATCATGCATATTAGATAAATTTCTAATTCTCCTTTGTTTAGAGGCGATAAATTGTATATTTAATTATATATAAAATATTGTGTTATTTTCTGCAGAAAATATTTTACACCGAAATGACTTTTTTTTTGCTTAATTTTTATTTAAAAAATAAAATTTATTAACAAATTTATATATAAAAGGTTTTAATAATAATTTCAAACGGTGGAAAATGACTGACTTTCTCTTTTTAAAAGAGTAAGTGATTTTCTTTAAAAAAAAATATAGAAAATATTTTTATAAAACAAACATAACCTTAAATTCAATTTGATTGAAGTAAGAACACAGGATTTTCATTGGATTATTAAATTAAATATAGTACAATATAGTAAAAATAAAGTAATATAATAAAAAAAGAATAAATACTTCAAAATAGGTAAATTCATAAATCGAATCAAGAGAAATTTCTGAAAATAGTAGATTTAATCACTCCGTCAATAATTGAATTAAATTTGATGCATCACAAGGATTTAATTGAATAAAAAATAATTCTTGAATGAAGTATTCAAACTCCAACTATAAATCGAAAAATAAATCTTTATTGATTCACTGTCATACGATATTAATCCTAAAAGGAATAAAAACCCCAGGAATATCAATCTTAGCCTCCACAGAAGGACTGCCATCTTCATGTCGCAAAAAAGGATTGGAGAGACCCATGCTTTGCCTAGCGTCTGCACGTAGCCAACTGCCCCATCCTCGTGAATTCGGTATTCCCTGCATTTTAAAAAAAGCAAACCGCAAAACCTGTCCGAATGACCCAGCTTACCGCACATGAAGCTAAACGTGGGAAGCCTCTCGTATCTGAACTGGACCACAAGCTCTGCTCCATTCCCGGCTCGAACCTTCTTCGAACGCTTGAAGGACAATCGCACGTTAACAGCCACCCGTATGTGAACATAGCCCCTGCATTCACCTCCCTGTACAGCACTGTCATACGATAGAAAAGCACCGATAAAATTCCCAAGCAGAGTCGCTACACCAGTGTTCGCATATCCATAAGGAAGCTGGTGTAATTGCCCCCAGAAATCAGCAGTATTAAGATCGACCGAAAGAGGATCATCTCCTTGCGCCAAACGCTTCGTCACCAATAGAGCATTATTGAAGCTCCATGGTCCGCCCTCAATAGCACGATCAAGATCAATTTGATGGAAAAATTGAAACAGAAACCGTTTCAGACCAAGTTTTCAGATATGAATCCCTCGCACCGGCCTCCACAGGGTGGACAGAGTGTTGCGCATGGCTGGGAAGTTTAAGTTGTCGATCAGTTAAGAATCGTCCTACCAAAGAGAACTCGTTAAACACAACGCTGCCGGCAGCAGTCACAGCCTCCACACACAGCACCTCCACCTCTGCGTTGTCGATAGCTAGGATTTCGAAGGAAGACTCCACACACACACACACACATATATATTGCATAAAATAAATTACGGAAAAATTAACATATTTATATTAAGTGATATATTTAAACTTATATATTTATATTAAAGGTTATATTTAATATATTTTATTTTTATGTTTAAGTTATATTTTTGTATTTAATAATATTATTAATTAATATATTTATAATAAATATAATTTATTATTTTTATTATTATTATTAATACGTGATTTTTTTATTTTTTAATATAATATATTAAATTATAATTAAAAAATTAAAAATTAAAAATTAACTATATCTTTAAAATAATTAATAAAAAATTAATATATATATTTTAATTATAAAATATAAAAAATGAAATATTTAAATTTACAATATATTTTTCAATTATATGTTTATCATTAATAAATAATATATATATATATTAATTAAATTTTAAAATAGATTGATAGAGGATTACAAGTGACACAATTTTAAATATTTATGATATCTGTTGTAAATATATTTATAATTTTTTATAATTCTTTTATTTTATTTTTATATAAAATAATAATTAATATATTTATAATAAATACAATTTATTATTTTTTTACGCACTATTAATCTGTGACCTTTTGATTTCCAATAACCTTTTAATATAATAAATATAAATAAATATAATTTATTATTTTTTTAATTACTATAACCTTTTAATTTTTTATTTTTTTAATATAATAAATATAATTTTATTATATTTATGGCAACTATTATATGATTTTTTTATATTTTATTATTTTTAATATATTTTTGATACTACATAAACCATCATAAAAAGTGAGCTATGAGCTATCATCACGAGATAGATATACAGGATAATGATCAGATGAGTAGGAAACACAGACTAGCACAAAAAAGAGAAAATCTAGACACTTTAACATCCGGGTCATTGCCAAAAGATTCGCCCTTTTGTCAATAAGTCGAGTCTTAATATGAAATTATCGTTATTAGGTATGGTTTAACATATTTGTATTATACCCTAATGGCTAGCGATCTCCCATATCAAGCAGATGGCTACATTACCACCGAATTATCAGAAAAAATATCATATTCGTCTCTATCTCTTACATTACAAAGGTAGAACCCCCCATAGAAACTAAGGTATGTTATTCTAAAAACAGTAAAATTCTAAACATTTCATTACGCTTTCTCTACTCGTCTAATTACTAACTTGAGTATCGGAATGGCTGCCGTGAGTATCCACCACCACCTCATGTTATCTCCTTTCTAGGTTCAGACCAATCGCAGCCCTGTACTATTCCGGCCACGTCATCAGTATAATCTCAACAACACCATTTAATTCTATTCCTGGAAATTCCATTGAACTTTATCTATTTATTGTATTTAAGCCGGTCTCTTGTTCCTTTATCTTCTGAAGAAGGAAAAAAGGATCTCTGTCGAGATGATCGAAGTGGTACATGTTATTATTGGGGAACTAGATAAGGGCAATGGAAAAAATAAGCGCGAGGTAGGGGATGTCCTATTTGTCCATCAAAAACTATGGACCAATAAGAGGTAAGATTCGATTCTGCAGATAAGGCGGTAGGATTCTTTAGAACGACCCCTGATCATTAAGATCTTGCTGAACCGGTACAAGGTAAGACAGGTGCTTGTGGATATAGGTAGTTCTATTAATCTTCTTATCTTAAATGTTTTCAATAAGTTAGCTTAGATAAAAACAGTTTTACTAGAGTTTTCTATCCTCTAGTAAGATTAGGAGATAAGACCATGACAATGTTGGGCACCATCAACCTTTCTCTAGTGTTGGGTGATGAGAGATATAGACAAGAGTTATATGCAAAGTTTATGGTGGTAGACATCTCATTTGCATACAACATGATACTCGATCGCCCGGTCCTAAACTGTCACGGTATGGTTATTAACATGAGTGCTATGTGCCTTAAGCTTCCAACTCTAGGAGGCATAACAGTGGTCCGAGGCCATTCGAGGTTAGCTAAAGAAAGGTTACGGACACTCAACAGAAAGTCTCAGGAAAGCAACAATGCCCATTGACTTGCTGAAAAAACCAGAATCTCATATAAAGCCAGAAGCATCTGACCTAGTAAAAGAGGTCCAGATAGAAAAGGAGCAAAAGGTACAGTTCGACACAACACTAACCGATAAAATAAGGACTCATCTAGTAGATTTGTTGAAAAGTCGGGTGTCGACTTTTACCTAGTCCCCAAAGGATGTAACGAGTGTAGAACTGGCCATTATCACTCACAAGCTATCTATTGACAAGAACGTCAAACCAGTCCAACAAAAGAAAAGAAAGTTCACACCAAACAGGCAGCAGGTGATCAAAGATGATGTTGATAAACTTTTGAGTGCAGTATCTCACTTGGCTGGCCAATGCGATTCTGGTCAAAAAAGCTAACGAAAAGTGGAGAATATGTGTGAACTTCACAGACCTGCATAAAGTATGCCCGAAAGATTATTACCCATCGCCATCTATCAATAGGTTGGTGGACTCAACCTCGGGCCATGCAGTAGTTTCTTTCCTCGATACTTGGGATATCACCAAATCATGATGGAACTGAGGATACAATAAAGACCGCGTTCATAACAGATGATGGAGTTTTTTGCTATAAGATGATGCCTTTTGGGTTAAAAAATGCATGAACCATGTACCAAAGTGTAACAGCCCGAAAACCGATACCCCTCTGTAACGGCTCCAAACTGCTCGGCGCTAGGATCCAGATCGGCTTAAGGCCGCCTAGACCCGGAGCAAGCCTGCTACTGAACTCTGGGTACCTGCTCAATCCCATACATGAGCCAACTAAACACTAGCTTTGAAAACCTTTTCTGTAAAACTACCAGGCTTAACCTTAAAATCACAGCCGTCAAGGCCTACACCAGTGATCTACTACTAAACTGAAAACATAGAACCCACTCTCTTAGGGTCAACATATAACAGGCTAGCCTTACTTTCCTTTATGGGTCAAGGGATTTTATACCCTTTCTTCCCTCTCAGATGGGTCAAGGGGTTTTACACCCTTTCTTCCCAGATCACTGGAGTTTTAGAAACACATCATATGTTAAGCCTAGCTTGACACATTTCTCATCAAGAAACGAAAAACAGGACACATGCATACATTAGGGATTCAGCACACACTGGGCAAAGCACAACTCTAGACATTATCTCATTATACTCTATCTTTCCATGCATAACCTGTATACACATCATGTCCATACATCATGTCCACAACTATGCGATACAAACATACATAACATAACATAACATCCTTTAATCTTTACATATCTTGCATCAACATATACATTAAGCCTCTTTCATATATATACATCAATCTTCTTTACAGGCCACTGTATCAAAACCTAGCTATGCTAGTACAACCAAACACGGCAACTCATGCTCACTCTGCTTTTCTCATAGCTCACTCTGCTGAACTCTAGCCCTGCAAAACTGGGGTTAAGGGAATGGGGTGAGCTACAAGAGCCCAGTGAGTAGAAACCATAAAACAGTTCATTCATTATATGCTTTCATGGAATGTGTTACAGCACAAACATTTCACATCTCGGATTAGACATGATCCCAGAACTCCCTCTGTCGGTGCCCGGTCCCTACGGACTCTCAGGTCACTACATGTACTAGAGCCCGGCCCCTAACTGCGGAGCTCCCAAAGGTCTTATCTAGACATAACAGGTAGCGGGCTACTGAGATCGCCTTGGTCCATCCCATCAACAATAACAATGCAATGCAGCATATTCGTGATCTCTAATGCAGTACAACCTCGCAGCATATGGCATCCATGATGCGTGTCTCATACTCATACTGTAACTATCTTAACCATTAGCTTTAAAACATGCATAGTTAGTTCTACTCACCTGAAGCCAAGCTGTGGCTAACTCTGGGCCAACTCTCACACTGGAGCTAAACACCTCGCCTCAGATCCGATCCTACACAGATGGACTCACATGAGGTGCCAAACAACTCTAACATAACTCTAAAACATCTCCTACACAGCTCCCCAAAACCCCCTAAAAGACCCTAGAACAAGCACACAAAGCAGACAAAAGAAGGCTGGACAGGACACGTTTGGCGGCAGGTTCGGCGGCCGAATGTCCTCTCCAGAGACGAAACTCGCCTACTTTCGGCGGCCGAAGCTCCTCTTTCGGTGGCCGAAGCCTTCAGGGGCAAGGTTCGGGGGCCAAAACACACTCCAGAGACGAAAGTCTCAACCTTCGGCGGCACCTTCGGCGGCCGAACCTCCCCTCCAGAGACGAAAGTCCAATCCTTCGGGGGCAGGTTGAGGCAGCCGAAATCACCTCCTCAACACGTTCGGCGGCCGAACCCTTCTTCGGAAGCCGAAGCTGGGTTCTCCAGTTAGGCAGAACCTAGCTCACCTCATGCACAACTTCCCCCAAACCTCACTCAACATGCATCCCAACACACATAGCAAGCATATACTCAAATATATGCACAAAGGGGTCCAAGACTACCTAAACACCCCAACAAACAACACCCATAACACATAAACATACTCATGCATAAAAACCCTCAAAAACATCCTTTTACACCTCACCATGCAACTCTACCCTTTCCCTCCATAAAACTTGCTTAAAACACTAGAAAACACAAGGATCAACACTTACCTCGTCTAGACCAAAGGCTGGTGTGATCCTAGCTTCAAAACAAGCTTCAAGAACTTCAAGCTCCACAACTTCCTCTTTTTACTCAAAACCTTCAACACCAAGTGAAAACTCATGAAAACCTTACAAGATTTGAGGAAAACACCATGAAAACATCCAAGGAGAGCATAACCTCACCTTTGACTACCAAGAGAGCTTCCAACACCCTCCATGGCCGGTCAAAGGGGCTTAAATAGGTGGCCAACCGCCTTTCCTTCGGCTGCCGAAACTGCATGCAAAACCATGCAACATTCGGCGGCCTAACGTGAAGTTTCGAAAGCCGAACCTATAGCACTTTCGGCGGCCGAACATTACCTTCGGCGGCCGAACCTGCATTTTGCCTCCTTAGTCTTTTCTCTTCAAAACTCATTTCCTTTCCTTTCAAACCCATAAAACACGTAAAAACATGTTAGAAAACCTGTAGAAAACCTTGTAGAAAACTTCAGTTTTCCCTTGCAATACCCCTCCAAAATGAATCCGACATCCGAGATTCCACCGAACAGTAGGAATTCCAATGCCTGAACGAGCCGGGTATTACAATCTACCCCCCTTATAAAAACATTCGTCCCCGAATGTTAACACAACAAACAAAACAAGCAAACAAGCAAACGAAACTTAACGCCTCCTAGAACTGCACAAGCTTCCACTGCGCACTCTGAGCCTTGCCCTTCTCTCTTCATCTGTCCTACACTGGCTTCGTCTGTAACTCGCAACAGGCTTCTGCTGCGCTACTCTAATCCTTCTCTTTTTCCTCCTTCTCTGCTCTTACTCTTCGTTGCTTTCTTCTGCCTCTGTACTCTCCTAGACTCACGAATTCATCCTTCGTTTCTCACATCACACTGGACCATTCATCCTTGTCTCTCTAGCACGCCACTACTCCTACGCGCCCTTACGCACGCTCACAACTCCGCAGGTGCCATCTTGTGAGGACAGATAGAAATGGTACTGGTACTGCGTACCACTTCGATACCAACTCTACCTCCATGCCTGATGGTAAACCTGACACTAGCCTACGAACACGTCGAACCACTCTCACACTACGATATTAAGGCTGGTTCCCAGACCTGCCTGCTAACCGCTTAAACCTGAACAAGAACTCTCTCGCACAACCACTCCTAAATACCCTACGAGCCTGACAGCTGACATCAAACCTCTAGGCATCCTACTCGGTCCCCTCTGACACCTATCTCGGATCCATCCTGAACGCCGCTCCTGACTACTTTGCGCTGCAGACGCAGGTAACCCCAGCATCATAAAGAGAAAACCAAGTCATCCCCGAATGACATCCAAACACTCAAGTCTCAGACCGTCAAGTCGAGTGGCTGGCATCTACTCTCAAGGACACTGGACTGAACCTTTGCCAGAGATGAATCCTATCCGGGTCTAACTAACCCAAAGAGGACACACTAAGCCGAGAAGCTATCAACTCAACTGCTCAAAGCTCCTAGAGCAACTAACGAAGAGAACACACGAGAGCTCACAAAACAACAGAACAGGAACAAGTGAGCATACCTGGCATCACTGTGTCCGCTGTGTCTGCTCCTCTACATCCCTGGTGACTGGCCTGACCTACATTCCTGGTAGCTAACCGCTGGGCTTGTACCACCCTGGGCGAAGTAGGACAGTCACGCGCAAAGTGCCCTTCTTGTCCACACTTGAAACATGCCGTAGTACCAATCCGACAAGGTCCACGATGTAACCTTCCGCACGTCAAACATCTTGGAGGGCCTGAGCCAGAACCACCAGCACCGAAACTAGTCTTTAGTTTCTGCCAAAACTTGCCCTTCTACGACTGCCGAAGGCCTCTAACCTTCTTTCTCTCTCTTTTCGAGATCTTAGACGCCTTCGTCTGCGCATCATCTTCCAACTTTCCCATACTGTCTTCATCATCCATATTCACTTGCACACCTACATCCCTCCTTGGCACATCCATCCTCTCTTCTCGCATGCTGTCTCCGGACACTCTTCCTTGCTCCCTTCCTTCGTTGTTTACCTCTAGCGACATCTCAGGGTTCCTTGATGATTCCTTACTACCAACTCCTCTTGACTACACTCTTGGCAGAACGGGAGAAAAGGTGTCCGTACCTTCCCACTCAGATGGATCTGACTCCACAAACTGACTCGCACCTTGCATCATCACTCTTCTGAAACACAACAGGCACACAGGCACACATCAGCTTAACATCATGTGAACAAAACACAAAACACATGAAAAGCAGCCTAACATAGGGTCCATGTAGCAAACACATGAACTCTAAAACACATAGATATCATGGATGATCCTGTCACCAAAAGCCCTCAATCTAGCATAACATGCCATGACCAACTGTGCCAAAGGCCATACCTGGTCTCTCAACTCATCTTATATCATAACAGAGCATATCGAGGACTAAGGGATCAGTCAACATCCATCATACCAACAGAAATGCACATGCAGCAAACATGGCATTACACATCATCAAGCAAGACATGACTCCTCAGCCTATCCTAGTGGACATGATCTTTCTCTCGATCTTTCTTATTGTGCTTGCCCTCCTAAAGACAAAAACCTCTTTCCGATGTGAGATACCTCGACTCCCTGAGCATCTTTGCTCAGGACACCGTACTCAATCACCGTACTCAAGAGGCCCTATGCTCTGATACCATCTGTAACAGCCCGGAAACCGATACCCCTCTGTAACGGCTCCAAACTGCTCGGCACTAGGATCCAGATCGGCTTAAGGCAGCCTAGACCCGGAGCAAGCCTGCTACTGAACTCTGGGTACCTGCTCAATCCCATACATGAGCCAACTAAACACTAGCTTTGAAAACCTTTTCTGTAAAACTACCAGGCTTAACCTTAAAATCACAGCCGTCAAGGCCTACACCAGTGATCTACTACTAAACTGAAAACATAGAACCCACTCTCTTAGGGTCAACATATAACAGGCTAGCCTTACTTTCCTTTATGGGTCAAGGGATTTTATACCCTTTCTTCCCTCTCAGATGGGTCAAGGGGTTTTATACCCTTTCTTCCCTGATCACTGGAGTTTTAGAAACACATCATATGTTAAGCCTAGCTTGACACATTTCTCATCAAGAAACGGAAAACAGGACACATGCATACATTAGGGATTCAGCACACACTGGGCAAAGCACAACTCTAGACATTATCTCATTATACTCTATCTTTCCATGCATAACCTGTATACACATCATGTCCATACATCATGTCCACAACTATACGATACAAACATACATAACATAACATAACATCCTTTAATCTTTACATATCTTGCATCAACATATACATTAAGCCTCTTTCATATATATACATCAATCTTCTTTACAGGCCACTGTATCAAAACCTAGCTATGCTAGTACAGCCAAACACGGCAACTCATGCTCACTCTGCTTTTCTCATAGCTCACTCTGCTGAACTCTGGCCCTGCAAAACGGGGGTTAAGGGAATGGGGTGAGCTACAAGAGCCCAGTGAGTAGAAACCATAAAACAGTTCATTCATTATATGCTTTCATGGAATGTGTCACAGCACAAACATTTCACATCTCAGATTAGACATGATCCCAGAACTCCCTCTGTCGGTGCCCGGTCCCTACGGACTCTCAGGTCACTACATGTACTAGAGCCCGGCCCCTAACTGCGGAGCTCCCAAAGGTCTTATCTAGACATAACAGGTAGCGGGCTACTGAGATCGCCTTGGTCCATCCCATCAACAATAACAATGCAATGCAGCATATTCGTGATCTCTAATGCAGTACAACCTCGTAGCATATGGCATCCATGATGCGTGTCTCATACTCATACTGTAACTATCTTAACCATTAGCTTTAAAACATGCATAGTTCTACTCACCTGAAGCCAAGTTGTGGCTAACTCTGGGCCAACTCTCACACTGGAGCTAAACACCTCGCCTCAGATCCGATCCTACACAGATGGACTCACATGAGGTGCCAAACAACTCTAACATAACTCTAAAACATCTCCTACATAGCTCCCCAAAACCCCCTAAAAGACCCTAGAACAAGCACACAAAGCAGGCAAAAGAAGGCTGGACAGGACACGTTCGGCGGCAGGTTCGGTGGCCGAATGTCCTCTCCAGAGACGAAACTCGCCTACTTTCGGCGGCCGAAGCTCCTCCTTCGGCGGTCGAAGCCTTCGGGGGCAAGGTTCGGGGGCCAAAACACACTCCAGAGACGAAAGTCTCAACCTTCTGCGGCACCTTCGGCGGCCGAACCTCCCCTCCAGAGACGAAAGTCCAATCCTTCGGGGGCAGGTTGAGGCAGCCGAAACCACCTCCTCAACACGTTCGGCGGCCGAACCCTTCTTCGGCGGCCGAAGCTGGGTTCTCCAGTTAGGCAGAACCTAGCTCACCTCATGCACAACTTCCCCCAAACCTCACTCAACATGCATCCCAACACACATAGCAAGCATATACTCAAATATATGCACAAAGGGGTCCAAAACTACCTAAACACCCCAACAAACAACACCCATAACACATAAACATACTCATGCATAAAAACCCTCAAAAACATCCTTTTACACCTCACCATGCAACTCTACCCTTTCCCTCCATAAAACTTGCTTAAAACACTAGAAAACACAAGGATCAACACTTACCTCGTCTAGACCAAAGGCTGGTGTGATCCTAGCTTCAAAACAAGCTTCAAGAACTTCAAGCTCCACAACTTCCTCTTTTTACTCAAAACCTTCAACACCAAGTGAAAACTCATGAAAACCTTACAAGATTTGAGGAAAACACCATGAAAACATCCAAGGAGAGCATAACCTCACCTTTGACTACCAAGAGAGCTTCCAACACCCTCCATGGCCGGTCAAAGGGGCTTAAATAGGTGGCCAACCGCCTTTCCTTCGGCTGCCGAAACTGCATGCAAAACCATGCAACATTCGGCGGCCTAACGTGAAGTTTCGGAAGCCGAACCTATAGCACTTTCGGCGGCCGAACATTACCTTCGGCGGCCGAACCTGCATTTTGCCTCCTTAGTCTTTTCTCTTCAAAACTCATTTCCTTTCCTTTCAAACCCATAAAACACGTAAAAACATGTTAGAAAACCTTGTAGAAAACTTCAGTTTTCCCTTGCAATACCCCTCCAAAACGAATCCGACATCCGAGATTCCACCGAACGGTAGGAATTCCGATGCCTGAACGAGCCGGGTATTACACAAAGATTGGTGTTAGGGATCTTTAATAATATGGTGGGGTCAACCGTCGAAGTATATATCGACGATATAGTGGTTAAAAGAAGATCATTGGAAGAACATCCGAAAGGTTTGATGTCCTGGACAAGGCAAGTATGAAGCTGAACCTGGAAAAATACAGCTTCGAAGTAAAAACTGGAAAATTCCTAGGATATATCATCTCAAAAAGAGGTATTAAGGCGAATCTAGAGAATATCAGCGCTATTCAAAACATCGAAGCTCCCAAAACCATCAAAGAGATACAAAGGCTAAATGGACAAGTCATTGCTCTGGGCCGATTCATATCATGTTCAACCAGAAGGTGTCTCCCATTCTTCAAAGCCTTGAAAGTCAAAGGCAAGCTTGAGTGGAGAATAGAGTGCGCAGAGGCCTTTGAAAGTTTAAAAACTTTTTGTCCTCTACTTCATTGTTAAGCTTACTTGTCGAAGGCGTAGTTTTATTCCTATATTTGTCTGTGACACAGAAAACAATTTGCTCAATGTTTGTTCAAGAAAGCAATAAGGAACAAAGTCCAATATATTATGCCAGCCAAGTTCTGAAAAGGGTAGAGTTGAATTATCTTCCTCTTGAAAAATTGGCATTTGCAGTACTCATGTCAGGCACAAAGTTGTGGTCATACTTCAAGTCACACACCATAGAAGTCAAGACCGAATATCCCTTGTGAAAGATTCTACACAGACCGAAGCTATCAAGACGGTTGTCCAACCGGGCGGTAATATTATCAGCCTACGACATCAAGTACGTTTCCAAAACGGCCTAGCCAACTTTATGGCTGAGATGACTCCATTGTTGGAACTCTCAGTGTCCTCTGAAGCAACTATAGAAGAATGGAAAGTTTGGGCAAATGTAGCTTGCAGAGCAAGGGGCGCAGGAATCAGGATCCTTTTGCAATCCCAAATCAGCATAAAACTTCGGTATGCGGTGAAGCTCGCCTTCAAAACTACCAAGAATGTAGTTGAGTATGAGACAATAATAATGGCCCTAAGAATCGTCAAGGAGTTAGGTATCAAAAAATTAATTATTTTTAGTGACTCATAATTGATTGTCAATCAGTGCCAGGGACAATTCAAGGTCTGATAATCGAACCTCATCTAATATGAGGAAAAGGTTAGGTCCATAATGAAGGAAATCAAGGACAAACAAGGCAGTTGTGAACTTCACCAGGTGGCCATAGGTAACAATAAAAAGGTGGATCTTTTAGCTAAAATGGTGACAGTGAGTGAACAGCACTTAACCCAACCATTTCAGTTCGAGGAGTTACACACTCCGACGATAGAAATGGAAGAGTCTTTCTCCATAGAAGAAACAGAGTCATGGATGACGCCCATATATAAATTTTTAACGGAAGATGATCTTCCAACTGATGAATTATTAGCCAAACAGGTAATAAATTAGTCTTTTAAGTACGCACTAATTAATGGTTAGTTATACAGAAAGTCCTCTATACAACCATAGTTGCGATGTATTACAAAGGAGAAAGGCCTTAAAATCCTGAAAGACATCCATGAAGGTGATTGCGGGAGTCATAAAGGAGCTCGAACAATCACCCGAAAAACATTCAGACAAGCATACTACTGACCCATGATAATGAAGGATGCGAAGCAACTTGTTCAAAAATGTCATAGGTGCCAGGTACATATAAACATTCCAAGGACAGTAGGAGAAATACAAGTGGCCATTGAAAGTCCCTGGCCTTTCTTTCAGTGGGGGGATAGACATCCTGTACCCTTTTCCTAAGGCGTCTAGGTTAAGAAAGCTTATTATTATGGCAGTAGACCACTTTAGTAAATGGGCAGAAGCCGAGGCAATACAGTCCATCACTATCTAGTAAACAATTTCTTTTGTCAGTAAAAAATATTCACCCGATTCGGAATATCCAAAATAATGACTACCGATAATGGAACTCAGTTTCAAGCAGCAGGTTTAAAAACTTATGCAAAAAATGGGAGATTGATTTCAGGTTCAATTCAGCCTACCACCCCCAATCCAATGGTATGACAGAAGTCACAAACAAGACTATATTATAGGGACTCAAGAAAAGGCTCAACCAAGCCAAGGGTAGTTGGCCCGAAGAATTACCTCACATACTTTGAGTATACAGGACTACTCCCAGAATAACTACTAGAGAAACCCCCTTTATCCTTGTTTATGGAACGAAAGTGGCATCCGCGTGGAAATACAAGTAAGCAGTTTTAGGACATAACATCCTAAAATTTTTAGACACCTCCAGAAAATGCAATTGAATTTGGACCAAGCCGAATTCTTGCGAAAAAAGACCGCAATAAGAATGGCGGCTTATAAAAATAAAATGTCCAAAATTTTCAACAGCAAAATCAGACCGAGACCCTACAATGTGGGAGACTTGATACTCAAAAAGCAGACATAACAAGTGGCAATATCGACCCAATAAGGTAGGAAAAAACTGGAGAGGATCGTTTAAGGTCACAAAGGTCATTCGCCCAGGGTCCTACAAACTAGCCAAGCTAAATGGACAAGTTGTTCCCTCATGCATGGAATATTTGTAACTTGAGAAAATTTTATCAGTAACGGATTGGCGAGGTCATTTTCATATGATAACTTCAGTAACAAGGAACGATGGTGTAACGACCCGAAAACCGGACCGCTACCGGCGCTAGGATCCAGGTCGGCATAAGGCCGCCGGGACCCGTAGCAAGCCTGACATACAACCTATAAACCTGTTTAATCCCATACATGATCAACAGCATACATAAAAATTTGAACTTTTCTTTTCTTTCACCAAGCTCAACCTGTGCATGCACATAAGCATATACATAACATAAACCCCACACTGGAGCTCTCATCAAATGCTCCAATGGGGCATCTCATCATACACAAGCTTGGAAGAACATGACATCATAAAACATAGATCATGTTTACAAAAGGGATTTCCATACAAACTCGGTCAAGCACAACTTCTAAACCTCAATCTCAAAATCAACATTTTCATGACATAACTATATACATTTTACAATTTATCATGTCCACATTCTATCTATTACATACACATGACTTCATTCATCTCGACTTCTCTGCCTAGCCCGTACCTGCAAACCTGGGGGATTAGGGAGAGGGGTGAGCTACTAGAGCCCAATGAGCAGAACAATAAAAAAAACATTATATTAATATTTCATGCTTTCATGGAATGCATCACACCACAAACATATCACATCAAGGATGAACTTGTCACTAGTAGCCCTCTACATATCCAATAGTGCCAGAACGTAGAATGGGTCCTGGTCTTTCTCTTACATAGCATAACATATCATTCCAATGTGCCAGAACGTAGAATGGGTCCTGGTCTTTCTCTTACATAGTGCCAGCGAACGTAGAATGGGTCCCACTGGTCTTTCCTTTCCATACCGTACATATCATATTGTCACATCATAGGTCGAGGGCTATGGATCATCCAACGTTCATCCACATCAACAACAAAATATGCAATGCAACATATTCGTGAATTCTAATGCAAACAACCTAGTATATCTCATGGCATTAATGATGCGTGAATCATGCTAAAATGTCCATTATTTGCTTTAAAACGTAATGAGTTATTCCACTCACCTCTAGATAGCTCTGACCAGACACTGGAGCAGCCGACTCACTGCTGGGGTCCTCAGTTCCTCGGGTCCGAACCTACACAGGTGGACTCAAATGAGGGACCAAACATACATGAACATAACTCTAAACTACTCCCCAAAAACCCCCTAGAATATCATGAAACAATCATAGAAAAACAAGCCAAGGAGGGCTGGACAGGGCACTTTCGGCGGCAGGTTCGGCGGCCGAAAGTCCTTCCAGAGCCGAAAGTCAGGCAGGTTCGGCGGCACCTTTGGCGGTCGAAACTCCCAGACAGAGATGAAACTCATACATGTTCGGCGGCACTTTCGGCGGCCGAAACTGCCCTCCAGAGACGAAATTCCTCTTTCGGGGGCAGGCTTCGGAAGCCGAAGGCTGCCTCCACAAGCAAGTTCGACGGCCGAAAGTTCCTTCGGCGGCCGAACCTGAGTTCTCCAAAGTGGCAGAAACTCAGCTCCAACATGCACAAACGCCTCCCAAACCTTTCAAACATGCATAAACCTATTCTACAACACTCCCAATCATACACAATCAAGCATACAAGTTCATAGGGGTCTCAAACTAGCCTAAACCCCAACTTCAACACATCAACATACCCACATTGCTCATGAACAAACATTAAACCCATAAACTCAAAACAACCTAAACATGCATTTCTACTCCATATACTTGTATAAAACTTGTTTTAAACACATCAAAAGCTAGAGATCGACTCTTACCTCTTGAAGATCGAAAGTACAGGCGATCTAACTTGGAGTTGGGAGAGATTTAGCTCCTTGGGTCTCCAAGCTCAAAACTTGACCTTTTGCTCAAAAATCTTCAAAACAAGGTGAAAACTAGTGAAAATCATGAAAGATTCGAAGGAAGAAACTCAAGATCGGTGAGGGGCGGCGGAGAGCTCACCTTGGCCTAAAATGGGGGAATAGCTCGCCCATTTTCGGCTAAGGGACCCCTTTATAGGTGGCTGGCCAGGCCACATTAGGGAGCCGAACGTGCCTCCGCATACATGCCATGTTCGGCCGCCGAACCTGGATTTCCCTCACTTATGCTTTCGGGGGCCTAAAAGCACTCCCGAAGGCATGCATGTTCGGCGGCCGAACTTGAGGTTCGGCGGCTGAACCTGAGTTTTCCTTCAAGGCTATTTTCATGCAAAAACTCATTTCTTTCTTGATTAAAAACATAAAACACATTAAAACATTTTATAAAACATGGTTTTACCCTTCTAGAGGTCTCCGACACCCGAGATTCCACCGGACGGTAGGAATTTCGATACCGGAGTCTAGCCGGGTATTACATTCTCCCCCCCTTAAGAACATTCATCCCCGAATGTTCCTCAACTAGCACATGCAAGGCACACAACATAACATACATATAAAACACACATAAAACTAACCTCAGAAGAGATAAGGGTACTGCTGGAGCATGGACTCCCGTGTCTCCCAAGTGCATTCTTCCAAATTGTGGTGGTTCCACAGGACTTTCACCATCGGGATTTCCTTGTTTCTCAGCTTCCTGATCTGGGTGTCTATGATCCGTACTGGCTGCTCAACATAAGTGAGATCTTCTTGGATCTCCACATCAGGCTCACTAAGAACCTTGCCCGGATCCGACACAAACTTCCTCAACATGGAAACATGGAAAACCGGATGGATTCTTTCCATTGAAGCAGGTAAATCCAGCTTGTACGACACATTCCCAATCTTTTGCAAGATTTCAAAGGGTCCAATGTATCGTGGGGCTAGTTTACCTTTCTTCCCAAAGCGAACCACTCCTTTCATAGGAGACACCTTGAGCAATACCAGATCCCCCTCCTGAAACTCTACTTGCCTTTTGCGGATGTCTGCATAACTCTTCTGTCTGCTTGCAGCAGTCTTGATCCTTTCTCTGATTATGGGTACCACCCTACTGGTGATCTCTACTAGCTCAGGCCCTGCCAAGGCCTTTTCTCCAACCTCTTCCCAGCAAACAGGCGATCTGCACTTCCTCCCATACAAAGCTTCATATGGAGCCATCCTGATGCTAGCATGATGGCTGTTATTGTAGGCAAACTCCACCAAAGGTAGATGCTGCCTCCAAGAACTGCCAAAGTCCAGCACACACATTCTGAGCATATCCTCTACTGTCTGGATGGTCCTCTCTGATTGTCCGTCCGTCTGTGGATGGAAAGCAGTGCTAAAATCCAACCTGGTATCCATGGCATTCTGCAGACTCAGCCAAAACTTGGAGGTGAACTGGGGTCCTCTATCGGACACTATTGAAACAGGAACCCCATGTAGCCTGACGATCTCATCAACATACACCTGCGCCAACTTGTCCATAGAATAGCCACTCCTGACGGGGATGAAGTGATCAGATTTGGTGAGTCTGTCCACAATCACCCATATGGAGTCCAATCTGTTGGACGCCGCCGGTAACCCCACTACGAAGTCCATAGCTATATTCTCCCATTTCCACTCTGGAATAGGTAGCGGGTTAAGCATTCCAGCCGGCTTCTGATGTTCCATCTTCACCCTCTGACACACTTTGCAGGCTGACACAAACTGTGCCACTTCTCTCTTCATAGCTGGCCACCAATAAACCTTCTTCAGATCTTGATACATCTTAGTGGCTCCGGGGTGAACGTTGTATCTTGCATTATGAGCCTCTCTCATAATGTCTCCCTTTAGCCCTATGTCATCTGGTACACATAGTCTGCTCCCATAGCGGAGGATCCCCTTGCTGTCGAATCTGAACTCGCTATCCTTGCCTGACTGAACAGTCCTGGCAATCTTCACTAACTCTGGGTCCTCATGCTGTTTCTAGGCCACCTGCTCCAGAAACACGGGTGTCACTCTCATCTGGGCTACCAAAGCACCTGTACCAGACAACTCCAACTGAAGACCTTCATCAATGAGCTTGTAAAACTCCTTCACTACCGGCCTCCTCTCTGCTGATATGTGGGATAAGCTGCCAAGTGATTTCCGGCTTAAGGCGTCTGCCACAACATTCGCCTTACCCGGATGGTACTGTATTTTGCAATCATAGTCACTCAGCAGCTCTACCCATCTTCTCTGTCTCAAGTTCAAATCTCTTTGACTCAGGATGTACTGCAGGCTCTTATGATCTGTGAAGATCTCACATTTAACCCCATAGAGGTAGTGCCTCCACATCTTGAGTGCAAAGATTACTGCTGCCATCTCCAGGTCATGTGTAGGGTAATTCAACTCGTGCTTCTTCAGCTGCCTAGAAGCATAAGCAATCACCCTTTCATTCTGCATTAACACACAACCCAAACCCACAAGGGATGCATCACAGAAAACTGTGAAATCCTCATTGCTAGCTGGCAAAGCTAACACTGGTGCTGACGTTAACCTCTTCTTAAGCTCTTCAAAACTCTCTTCACACTGGTCAGTCCACATAAACTTCTGATTCTTCCTGGTTAGTCTGGTCAGAGGAGCTGCAATTTTTTAGAAGTCCTGAACGAACCTCCTGTAGTAACCTGCCAAACCCAAGAAACTTCTAATCTCTGTCACTGAAGTGGGTCTAAGCCAGTTAGCCATAGCTTCTATCTTCTTGGGGTCCACCTCTATCCCATCCTCTGACACTACATGCCCCAAGAATGAGATGCTCCTCAGCCAGAACTCACACTTGGAGAACTTGGCATACAAGCCATGTTCCCTCAAGGTCTGTAGAACTAACCTCAGATGATGGGCATGCTCCTCTGCATTCCTGGAATACACTAAGATATCATCTATGAAGACAATAACAAAGTGATCCAGGTATTGGCTAAATACTCTGTTCATGAGATCCATGAATGCAGCAGGGGCGTTGGTTAACCTGAACGGCATCACAAGGAACTCATAATGCCCATATCTGGTCCTGAAAGCTGTCTTTGGCACATCCTCCTCTCTTATCCTTAGCTGATGGTACCCAGATCTCAGATCTATTTTGGAGAAACAACCCGCTCCTGCTAGCTGGTCGAATAGATCATCGATCCTTGGCAGAGGGTACCTATTCTTGGTAGTGACTTTGTTCAACTGCCTGTAGTCGATACAAAGTCTAAGGGATCCATCCTTTTTTCTCACAAAGAAGACTGGAGCACCCCAAGGTGAGGTACTCTATCGGATGAAGCCCTTTTCTACCAGCTCTTGCAACTGTTCTTTTAACTCCTTCAACTCAGCTGGAGCCATCCTGTAGGGAGGAATAGAGATCGGTCTAGTTCCAGGCATCAATTCTATCTCGAACTCTATCTCCCTAGCAGGTGGTAAACCTGGCAGCTCGTCTGGGAAGACATCCTGAAATTCTCTGACAACTGGCACTGAGGTTGGCTCCCTGACCTGACTATCTAGCTCTCTCACATGAGCCAAATACCCCTGACATCCCTTCCTAAGCAACCTACGAGCCTGAAGAGCTGATATCAGACCTCTAGGTGTACCCCTCTTGTCTCCTCTGAAGACGACCTCTGATCCGTTCTGATCTCTGAACCTGACTACCTTATCTCTGCAGTCCAACGTAGCACCATGGGTAGATAGCCAATCCATCCCTAGAATGACGTCAAAGTCTGTCAAATCTAGAACCACAAGGTCGGCGGAGAGGCATCTTCCCTCAACAAAAACTGGACTGCACTGGCAGACTGACTCTGCCACTGACGGGTCACACTTGGGTCCACTGACCCATAGGGGACACTCTAACCCAGAGACCATCAGACCCAACCTCTCAACGGCTCTTGGAGCAATAAAAGAATGAAATGCACCCGGGTCCATTAATGCATACACATCAGAACACCCAATGATGAGATTACCTGACACCACGGTGTTGGATGTGTTAGCCTCCTGCTGTGTCATGGTGAAGATCCTGGTTGGAGCTGATGGACCTTCACCTCGGGAACCAGAAGAAGAGGCTGCCCCTCTCCCTCTACCTCTGCCACTGCCCTGAGTTGTGGCTGGAGCTGCTGGCTGTGCCACACTACCAGAAGTTGTCTGTTGGGGCTGGCCCATAAAAGGTGCTCTAGGACACTCCCGAGCAATGTGTCCCTCCTGTCCACATCTGAAACATGCATTAGTCCCAGCCCGACACACTCCCTTGTGTGGCTTCCCACACCTTAGGCATTCTGTACCATCTGAGCCTGAGCTCGAGCCACCGCCTAATCCCAGATCGGATTTCAACTTACTCCAAAACTTATTCTTCTTCGGCTTCTTGGTGGTGTTACTCCACCTCTTGCTACCCGAGCTCTGAGAAGAGGGACCTGGCCCTCCTCTACCTGGGGTCTTAACTCCTGAAGACTGGGTCACTGACTGCTTCACTGACCCCTCAATTATAGCACTTGCCTCCATCCTTCGAGCCATATCCACCACAGTGTGGAAACTTTCCCTCTCAACTGACTGAATCAAAGAGGAGTACCTAGAATGTAGTTTCATGACATATCTCTTGGCTTTCTTCGAATCTATATCTAGAGCTTTCCCTGAAAAAGGCAATAGCTCCAAGAATTTATCCGTGTACTCCTCTATACTCATGTGTTCTGTCTGCCTCAGCTGTTCAAACTCAATCATCTTCAGTTCTCTGGAACTGTCTGGAAAAGCCCATCCAGCAAACTCATTTGCAAATTCCTCCCATGTCATGCCGTCTAGTCTTGGGTCCACATAACACTTGAACCATTCCCGTGCCTTTTTGCACTTTAAAGTGAACCCTGCCATCTGAATGGCCCTGCTGTCATCTGCTCCTAGCTCATCAGTTATCGTTTTCACTACTCTCAGGTACTCAAAGGGATCATCCCCTGACTTGTATTTGGGAGCATCCAGCTTAAGGTAATCTGTCATCTTCACCTTGCTCCCACCGGCTGAGCTAGGTCTAGAAGGTTGAGTAACTGGGGCTGCTGGTTCTGTAGGTGGTGGAGGTGGGGGTGCAGCATTCCCCGAGGTGGGGTTTGCCGGGGTAGGATAGAAGGGTGAGGGTGGATAAGCTGGGTACTGTGGGTGAGGTGGATAGAAAGGTGGATATGGCATGTAGGTAGGGTAGGGATTAAAGCTGGAGTAATCCGATGTGCCTCCCATCGGATACCCTGAACCCTGTGGGAAGGGTGGATAATGGGGTGGAAAACTATACCCCGAGGCCTGAGCGCCTCCCTGTGACTCCCATGTCCCTTCTTCCGACATGCTGACATCCAAATTCCCATCCCTCCTCTGATCCTCTTCCATAACCTCCCTCACATCTGAAGAACTTCCTCCTTTATCTGTCCCCCTTCTGCTAGCATCAAAAGACCTTCTACGGTCCCTTGACACTCTTTCTCTGCTTGATCTACATGACATTGCCCTAAGCAATGCAGGAGGACGGGCGCTCGTGCCCTCATCCTCAGGTGGTACTCCAGTCAATCGTGCAGATCGATGAGTCCCTCTCATCCTGTTTTCTGAAAAACAGTACACAATACTAAAAACATCAGCATCATATGGTTCATGTGGAAACACATGAACCTGCATCACATACATATCATTCATATCATAGCATTAATGCACATGTATATAATCATGACATTTCACATCATCAAACAAGACAGGACTCCACATCCTATCCTAGTGGACATGATCTTTCCTATTGTGCTTGACCTTCTATAACATCTATGAGCCCGACACTCTAGGTTCGACCATATGAACCAGGCTCTGATACCATTCTGTAACGATCCGAAAACCGGACCGCTACCGGCGCTAGGCTCCAGGTCGGCATAAGGCCGCCGGGACCCGTAGCAAGCCTGACATACAACCTGTAAACCTGTTTAATCCCATACATGATCAACAGCATACATAAAAATTTGAACTTTTCTTTTCTTTTACCAAGCTCAACCTGTGCATGCACATAAGCATATACATAACATAAACCCCACACTGGAGCTCTCATCAAATGCTCCAATGGGGCATCTCATCATACACAAGCTTGGAAGAACATGACATCATAAAACATAGATCATGTTTACAAAAGGGATTTCCATACATACTCGGTCAAGCACAACTTCTAAACCTCAATCTCAAAATCAACATTTTCATGACATAACTATATACATTTTACAATTTATCATGTCCACATTCTATCTATTACATACACATGACTTCATTCATCTCGACTTCTCCGCCTAGCCCGTACCTGCAAACCTGGGGGATTAGGGAGAGGGGTGAGCTACTAGAGCCCAGTGAGCAAAATAATAAAAAAAACATTATATTAATATTTCATGCTTTCATGGAATGCATCACACCACAAACATATCACATCAAGGATGAACGTGTCACCAGTAGCCCTCTACATATCCAATAGTGCCAGAACGTAGAATGGGTCCTGGTCTTTCTCTTACATAGCATAACATATCATTCCAATGTGCCAGAACGTAGAATGGGTCCTGGTCTTTCTCTTACATAGTGCCAGCGAACGTAGAATGGGTCCCACTGGTCTTTCCTTTCCATACCGTACATATCATATCGTCACATCATAGGTCGAGGGCTATGGATCATCCAACGTTCATCCACATCAACAACAAAATATGCAATGCAACATATTCGTGAATTCTAATGCAAACAACCTAGTATATCTCATGGCATTAATGATGCGTGAATCATGCTAAAATGTCCATTATTTGCTTTAAAACGTAATGAGTTATTCCACTCACCTCTGGATAGCTCTGACCAGACACTGGAGCAGCCAACTCACTGCTGGGGTCCTCGGTTCCTCGGGTCCGAACCTACACAGGTGGACTCAAATGAAGGACCAAACATACATGAACATAACTCTAAACTACTCCCCAAAAACCCCCTAGAACATCATGAAACAATCATAGAGAAACATGCAAAGGAGGGCTGGACAGGGCACTTTCAGCGGCAGGTTCGGCGGCCGAAAGTCCTTCTAGAGCCGAAAGTCAGGCAGGTTCGGCGGCACCTTCGGCGGCCGAAACTCCCAGACAGAGACGAAACTCATGCATGTTCGGCAGCACTTTCGGTGGCCGAAACTGCCCTCCAGAGACGAAAGTCCTCTTTCGGGGGCAGGCTTCGGCAGCCGAAGGCTGCCTCCACAAGCGGGTTCGGCGGCCGAAAGTTCCTTCGGCGGCCGAACCTGAGTTCTCCAAAGTGGCAGAAACTCAGCTCCAACATGCACAAATGCCTCCCAAACCTTTCAAACATGCATAAACCTATTCTACAACACTCCCAATCATACACAATCAAGCATACAAGTTCATAGGGGTCTCAAACTAGCCTAAACCCCAACTTCAACACATCAACATACCCACATTGCTCATGAACACACATTAAACCCATAAACTCAAAACAACCTAAACATGCATTTCTACTCCATATACTTGTATAAAACTTGTTTTAAACACATCAAAAGCTAGAGATCGACTCTTACCTCTTGAAGATCGAAAGTAGAGGCGATCTAACTTGGAGTTGGGAGAGATTTAGCTCCTTGGGTCTCTAAGCTCAAAAATTGACCTTTTGCTCAAAAATCTTCAAAACAAGGTGAAAACTAGTGAAAATCGTGAAAGATTCGAAGGAAGAAACTCAAGATCGGTGAGGGGCGGCGGAGAGCTCACCTTGGCCAAAAATGGGCGAAAAGCTCGCCCGTTTTCGGCTAAGGGACCCCTTTATAGGTGGCTGGCCAGGCCACATTCGGGAGCCGAACGTGCCTCCGCATGCATGCCATGTTCGGCGGCCGAACTTGAGGTTCGGCGGCCGAACCTGGATTTCCCTCACTTATGCTTTCGGGGGCCTAAAAGTGCTCCCGAAGGCATGCATGTTCGGCGGCCGAACCTGAGTTTTCCTCCAAGGCTATTTTCATGCAAAAACTCATTTCTTTCTTGATTAAAAACATAAAACACATTAAAACATTTTATAAAACATTGTTTTACCCTTCTAGAGGTCTCCGACACCCGAGATTCCACCGGACGGTAGGAATTCCGATATCGGAGTCTAGCCGAGTATTACAGATGGACTACCTTACCCAAAAGAAAGACTAATAAATAGACCATTCGGGAGATGGTCCCATTAATCCAGGCCACAAGACAGTTTTCGCTAGACCATTCGAATGTTGGTCCTATTAATCAATGCCACAAGACAGTTTTTACCAGGTCAGGTGTAACAGCCCGGCCCTTTTCGCACGGCACTGTTACCACTCACGGCCCAGGGCTATCCCTCGCCTGGCCTCTTGCCACCTCGGGCTTTCCACTGGCGTCGTGAGCAGCTCTTAACATCCCTTCACCCTCACGGGTTCCGGGCAGGATTTGTCCCTCGGGGGAGCCATTACGGCCCGCCCTAGCCCGAGTGGATTTGGCCCAATTCCTTCCTCTGGGAATTAGGTCGCCTCCCCCACTGCTCGAACCCTTGACCTCCCACTTTAAGGGAATAGTCTGGTGAGAGTGAGTACCAATTGTTCCACTGGAACAATTGGTACTCACTCTCACCAGACTATTCCCTTAAAGTGGGAGGTCAAGGGTTCGAGCAGTGGGGGAGGCGACCTAATTCCCAGAGGAAGGAATTGGGCCAAATCCACTCGGGCTAGGGCGGGCCGTAATGGCTCCCCCGAGGGACAAATCCTGCCCGGAACCCGTGAGGGTGAAGGGATGTTAAGAGCTGCTCACGACGCCAGTGGAAAGCCCGAGGTGGCAAGAGGCCAGGCGAGGGATAGCCCTGGGCCGTGAGTGGTAACAGTGCCGTGCGAAAAGGGTCGGGCTGTTACATAAAAAGGCGCCTTTTTATGTAACAGCCCGGACGTGATCCCCGGCACTGTTACCGTTCACACCCAGGGCTATCCCTCGCCTGGCCTCTTGCCACCTCGGGCTTTCCACTGGCGTATGAACAGCTCTTAACATCCCTTCACCCTCACGGGTTCCAGGCAGGATTTGTCCCTCGGGGGAGCCATTACGGCCCGCCCTAGCCCGAGTGGATTTGGCCCAATTCCTTCCTCTGGGAATTAGGTCGCCTCCCCCACTGCTCGAACCCTTGACCTCCCACTTTAAGGGAATAGTCCGGTGAGAGTGAGTACCAATTGTTCCTCTCACCGGACTATTCCCTTAAAGTGGGAGGTCAAGGGTTCGAGCAGTGGGGGAGGCGACCTAATTCCCAGAGGAAGGAATTGGGCCAAATCCACTCGGGCTAGGGCGGGCCGTAATGGCTCCCCCGAGGGACAAATCCTGCCTGGAACCCGTGAGGGTGAAGGGATGTTAAGAGCTGTTCATACGCCAGTGGAAAGCCCGAGGTGGCAAGAGGCCAGGCGAGGGATAGCCCTGGGTGTGAACGGTAACAGTGCCGGGGATCACGTCCGGGCTGTTACATCAGGTCACAAGACAGTTTTCACCAGAGCATTCAAATGTTGGTTCCATTAATCAAGGCCACAAGACAATTTTCACCAGGCCAGGTCACAAGGTGATTTTCTCCAGACCATTCGAGTGTTGGTCCCATTAATCAAGGTCACAAGGCAGTTTTCGCCAGGCCAGGACACTTGCGTCTGAAAAAGGGGTATTCTGACCCCAAAAAATGAAGGAAAAGCCATTGAAGGGCAAGGCAGACCTTCTAAATGAGAACAAACAAAAATTAAAAGGCCATATGGGGTAGAGGAGAATGTATCTTTACTAGTAAAAAGGCAAAATAAGTATTTTCATTACAAAAGATTATAACGAGACAAAAGGGACTCGAATAAAGTCTCTATTATATCAAAACCCACAAATTCTGATCCTACAGGAAGACTGTGTTTGAAAGGCCATGCGAAGAACTGTCTCCCTAACTGCCTTCCTACCCTTGCCCTCAGAATCAATCTTACATAATCCATCACTTCTCAGGAAGATTGTGACATTGAAAAAAATATTATAGTCGGGCTAATCATAGCCCTCAGCATGATTATGAAGGCCCGAGGATCACAACGTTGAAGAGGCATGGTAGCAATCTTTAGCGGTATGCTTGGGCCCTCACGAAAATCCACTATCAGCTACTCTTTGTAGACCACAATGACATCCTTCGCACATGCCTGGTTTTCCTTAAAAGGAAGAAATAAAAGACACTACACTCCATGTTCCCCGCGAAAGGTAGTTGTCAAATACAAAAGAGAAAAATGGCTCTTATATAGAGGCATAGCCGGCAAAGTCTTTAATATGAATTAAAAAATAAGGACGCCATTATAACCAAGGGAAGGTAAAATATTGTAATGCAGTCAAGTTGCGTTAGGAGGTCAATTAGATAAAATATCACCTTCAAATCTACAAGAATCAAATAATAGCGAGTGGACCTCTGATGCTACATAAACAACTGCCAAAAATGAGCCATGAGCTGTCATCACAATATAGGTCCACTGGACAAGAATCAAGTGAGTAAGAAACATAGACTAGCACAAGAAAGAGAAGATCTGAATACTTTAACGCCCGGATCATTGCCAAAAGACTCGCCCTTCCATCAATAAGGCGAGTCTTGATATGAAGTTACTGCTATCAGGTACCTGTGATCGTGGGATTTTTTCCTAATGGACAACAATGCCCCATATCAAGCAGACGGTACTGCCAGATTTTCAGAAAAATATCATATTTGTCTCTGTCTCTTACAGTATAAAGGTAAAACTTCTATAGAGATCAAGGTATACTATTCTAAAAATACTAAAACTCTATGCATTTCATTATACTTTCTTTACTCATCTAGTTACTGACTTGAATGTTGGAGTAGCTGCCGTGGGCACCCACTACTACTTTACATTATCTCTATTGTAAGTTCAAGCCAATCGTAGTGCAGACCTATTTCAGCCATGTCATCAATTTAATATCAGCAACATCAATTAGTGGCCTAACATGTTTTTATTCGGATGAACTATATACTCATATTCATATATTTTTTAGAATAATTCATTAAATATTAAGTCTCCAACCACCAATTCCAACTCGTTAATTTTCTCTTAGATCGAACCTTAATCTAAATGTTTTGCGGTAAATTCGTTGGATCTTAGTTCATCACTTATATTTATTTTTTTTTTAAGTTCTATTTGTCCATCCTTTTTGAATTTTGATACACTCTAGGAGATAAATCTAACATTCTATTAAAAATTTCCTCCAGATATTTTCATTCTTTTCCCAAGTTTCACCGGTATTTATTTGAATCTGACACAAATTTATTCAGAATATTTGGATTTAGGTAGTTATATATATATATATATAACTACCTAAATCTAAATTTTTTGAATAATATATATATAAATATAATGTGCTCACTCTTATTTTAGTGTTTATAATTTAATTTGTATCAAAATAGTACTTATAATATTAATATCATTAATAAATAGTGATAATTTTTTAATGCTGTGACAAGTAAAATATAATTATTAATTAAAAAAATTATAAAAATTAATATATGATTTTATGATTCAATGTGTGAAGTTAATATTTTGTGATATTATATTTATATCAACATTTCTAACTACATTTAAAAATTATAGCTGTGTGCAGCTATTTATTAATGTCGTGTTGTTATAAATATTACTTTGATGCAAATTAAATCATAAATTTTAAAATAAAAATCAATAAAATTACAAGACATTTTTTAATACAAATTAAACCACAAATCTTAAAGTAAAAGTCGATAAAATTAAAAGGTATTTTTTGATAAGATCTATTCGTATTATTTGTTGATTAGTAAGAATGTTAATTAGATTTAAGCAAATCTGTGGAATTAAAATCAATTTAAAATAAAAATATTTAAAAAAAATAGATAATCATTTTATTTATTTAATGTTTAAATCAGCAAACTCTATCATATTTACTCATTTTGCTACATTTCATGGATTTTTTTATTTTATTTATTAACATGATTTAAAATATATTTTTCGATATTTTATATTTGTACAAACATATTTTATATCAAATATTAATAAAAATAAGTTGACAAATGTATTATTGTTGTGATGCCTAAATAATTTGTCATATCTCTATATGTCAACTATATATAAAAATGAAAAGGAGAGAGAATAATAGGATTGCATAAAATAACTTAACTAAAACCGAAAATATAAATATCTTTGATTTGATTTGAATTCTTAACAAAAATTGGGAACCAAGCCTCCCCGAATATAATATGTAACACAAGCATTGTTCAGCAAAAGCAAGAGCCAAGGCGCTAAAATCTCCTAACCATGTGGTTGATGGCTTCACTTGGCCCACTCTAAACCAGGCTCTCGCAGATTTGCTTTAAGTGGAATTCCCACCGCCTCTCTGGGCAGCTTAGCAGTCAACCGATCCCAACCCATGATATGGGGCAACGCAAACTGTGCAAAAGTACACAAAATCAGAGAGAAAGGAAAACACAACAAAATAATTAAATAAATTTTTGTTGTTGGGCTAAATTGAGCTGAAATTAAAACTTCTGAGCTAATTTAGAGAAAACTGTTAGAACGGACTAAATTGAACATCTTTAACAAGTAAAAGGGTGAAGTTGAAATGTAGCCAAGTAACAACCACAACGACAATGTCAAGAGCTATTCCAGATTTATGAGAATTTCTACATCTACTATCAATGGCAAGTTCTTTCATTTTCAAGCCGCGAGTAATAGCATGTGATAAACATGGTCTCAATGTTTTTTCCTCTCTATTCTATGAAGATCTACAATTTAAATCACAAGCAATAAAGCAATTTGGGATCTATAAATGATTATTTGGTAAGAGTGCTCGTATCTGATTAGCCAAAACTCACACCTAGAATTGTTTATCTGCACAGCCTACTAAAATTAGATTATTGCAGAGTACTTACGATCTTCAAAAACAAAACTTTACATATGAGCTTACATATCTCACATTAATAGTAAGAAAACTTTGGGATGGATGGTTGTTGGACTTCATATTTCAATGTGGATCTATTAATAAGTTCAGTTCTTACTAGAGAGCACAGCAAATATAAGGGAAATAAAAGAGGAAAAAGCAATGTACACGGGAATAACTAGTTGACACATAAGTACTAATTGTTGCCAGTGTCATTTTAAGAAATTGTCAAGCTCACAACAGACAAAAGGCATTAGGGAGACAAAGCTTTCTTCTTCTTCATCCATCTCTCTAGCTTTCTCTCTCTCTCTCTCTCTCTCTCTCTCTCTCTCTCTCTCTCTATTATGAACATTACCAATTAATGAATTTAATTCGCTTAATATATGAAAAAAAAAAAAAAGAAAGTTATCTTAATAAAAGATTTACTACTAACAAAATTATACAAAAGGAGAGTAATAAATGAGAACAAAAAAAAAAAGAGCATGCAGATGACTCCAATATTATCCTAGGAATATGAATATATAGAAGTAGAATAAAAGTCACTAGCCTTACTTTTGCCAAAATTTCCTTATCAAGCAATGATAAAAAGATAGTAGCAACTTTTATGATCTCTTATATCGAATAACTAATTCATGTATGTTATAAAATTATGGCATTTCTCATAGATAACTATTTTGTGATTAAAATAAAGAAAAGAAAAGAATCATAATTCAGCTATATTGTGAAGCACAGAAGCAGCAAGTAAAACAGAATAATTTTATTATGTCATACACTGCAAGCTGTCTTCAAAACTGCAAATTCACCAGCTGTAAGAGGAACACTGAACCGCTCATTGGTTCTTAAAATATTGTTAACTACAGCTGCAAGAAAATAAAAAGTCAAAGTCAAAACAACAATTAACAGATCTGCCCATGGTAAAACAAAAAATTAAAAAAGAAGGAAGCTTTCAAATTTTCACACAATAGCAATACAGGGAACCTCATGATAATACAAAAAATTGATATGAACCAAAATGGAGATGATAGGGACAAAAGAAAATTAGATAACATGAGTCTTGAAGTGAGATAAAATGATTTTAGCATTTCAAATGATCGAGAAACACAAACATTAATTACTTTGATGTAGTACTGAACTCTGGCATGAGAAGAATTAAGATTGATTGCAAGTTTAATGAGATGGCAAATAAAAAGATCTTAGATTGTACATCAAAGGGATAAATAACAAAATACACATGAGATCAGAGTTTTGATGGTGTGAAGTTTGGATGAAAATGGAATTCAGGCATGCAGGAGAGCTGATTGATTGAAAAAGAACAAGAAGAGAACTATTAATAAGAAGCTGATACAAATAGAGGCCCAAAGGCTGATTCTATTGGGGGCCTTAAAACAAGAAACTATAAGGTTTATTTTGGAAGGAATAAGAAGCTGATGGAGCTCTTGGCAGCCAATCCCACTGAAAAAGGAGAGCAGGACACCTAGTCAAAAGTTTGTTACAGCAGGAGATTTCATTCCCATTTTTAAGGAAGAGCGGGTGGAGAATGGGGGCATCTTTTGGAATATCTGATTATTTGTCTCGGCGGCATTTTCTTTTGCTGTGGAAAAAGGGCACACAGCACAGACCTCCACTGAGTAGTTGCACGGCATTCTGATCCTAAGGACTGGTTTGCAGTCTTGTTATTTTCATTTCTTTTTGTTTTTGTTCTGTTTCTGTTGATCGTATTTGCATTACCGAGTTGATTTATTGAAAGGATTTGTGATTTAAAGTTAATATACAACTCTACTGTTTCTCTTCTTCACTCCTATTCTCTATCATTTTTGTCCGACCTACCGGATCCCCATATGACCAAAACGAGAATGGAGAACAGGATGGAACAGGTAGAGGGGAGTGTGAATCTATTACAAAAAGTGGTGGCGGCGATTAAATTGGGTCAAGATCAAAGTCGAGCAGAGCTAAACCAAAAGTTCAACAGGTTGGAAAGCATGATACCTTCTCTCATAAAAGGAAAGGAACCACTGAAGTAGGGGATTCCTCAACACAAGCTCCAGAGCAACAATTTCAGCTAAATATTTCAGCCAATAAGGCCTCAGACTCTATTGCTGGAAGATGCAGTCTCAGTGGTGAAAAAGGTGGAAATGCTGGATTTCGATGGGACGGATAGCAACAATTGAGGTTGGATAGCACGATCAAAACAGTTTCTCTGGCCTTGGTCAGCATGGAGGGTGCCCGTTACATTGGTTGTGGTGGTTGCAGCAAAGAAATCCACTACTCACATGGGAACAGCTTAGAGAGGAATTGATGCAGAGGTATAGTGATGATCTTTCAAAAAACCCTTATAAGCACCTGGTAGCTCTCAAGTAAGTCAGTACCGTAGCAAAATATGTGAAAGAGTTTGCGGCTCAGGCATCCCTGGTTCTGGATGTAACGGATAAACAAAGCCTGGGGTTCTTTTTGAATGGATTGAGGGAGAACATACGATTGCAGCTGCATTCTCATGAGACAACCAACTTGTATAAAACGATGAAGAGAGATTGAACAGCAACGCTCATCATCGAGCAAAGGGAAAAGCACTACATGGGGTGCTAATGGAATGAAGCGAAAAGGTTTTAACCATGGTTTGGGCCAAAGCACTATGGGCCCACAATTCTTAAAAGGCTCGGGTGGAACACAGAATCAACAAAAGTGGGATGGGGAGCAATTTTTCAAATCATGCATATTTAAAAAAATAATTCTAAAATCATGCAGAATCCGAAAATATTTTCGGATTCTGTGTGGCAACCCAGTTAATTCGATACCATGACTGTCGAACACGCTAGTTCGACACTCATGATGGCGAACAAAAACAAGTTCGAACTTCGCTAAAGCTGATTGTGCCACCGAGAGCAGATAATCTGCTCCCGTGGAAACTTCTTCGGCACTTATGGTGCCGAAGAAGTCTGGCTTGCTGGCTTGCACTACAATTGCACAGAAATTTTTTTAAATATATATTAAAATTTAATATTTTTAAAATAAAGAGTAATTAAAAAAATAAAATGTAATAATTTTTTTATAAATTTAATAATTTTATTTTTGAAAATATTTAATCCGTCTTATTTATTTATTATTTTAAAATTATTTTTATTTTTTTATATTATAATAAAAAATAAATTATTTATTATTAATTTTATTTTATATTTAAGTTTTTGTAAATTTTTTTAAATATATATTAACAATTTAATATTTTTAAAAAATTATAAAAAAATAATAAATAATTTTAAAATAATAAATAAATAAGACGGATTAAATAATTTAAAAAATTAAATTATTACATTTTATTTTTTTAATTACTCTTTATTTTAAAAATATTAAATTTTAATATATATTTAAAAAATTTACAAAAATTTAAACATAAAATAAAATTAATAATAAATAATTTATTTTTTATTATAATATAAAAAATAAATAATAATTTTAAAATAATAAATAAATAAGACGGATTAAATATTTTCAAAAATAAAATTATTAAATTTATAAAAAAATTATTATATTTTATTTTTTAATTACTCTTTATTTTAAAAATATTAAATTTTAATATATATTTAAAAAAATTTCTGTGCAATTGTATGCATGCACGGCCTGCAGTGGATGCAGGTGCATGCATGCACGGCCTGCAGTGGATGCAGGTGCATGCATGCACGGCCTGCAGTGGATGCAGGTGCATGCATGCACGGCCTGCAGTGGATGCAGGTGCATCCATGCACGGCCTGCAGGGCCGTGCAAGCCAGCAGGCCAGACTTCTTCGGCACTTATAAGTTTCCACGGGAGCAGATTATCTGCTCTCCTAGGTAAGCGAAATTCGGCACCCATGGTATCAAACTTGATTTTGTTTTTAAATATGCATGATTTGAAAAATTGTTCGTGGGATGGGCTACCTTCTAAGCCACCGGATAATGTAGCCCGTCCAGGGACTAAAGCCCTAACCCAGCCTATCGATTTAACAAAGGCACCGATCATTCCCATCAAGCTAAGAGATCCTCGACAGCACTCTCACCAGAAATGAGAGCGAAAGGATTGTGTTTTAATTGCAGACAGCCATGAGTGTCCAGGCAAAACATTAAGGGCTATCATTGCCGCCGAAGAATAATAATTCACGGAGGAGAGCGAGATAACTAAAGTGGATAAATAGGAAGAGGAAGGAATTACAGCAGAAATTGATGAAGCCCATTTCTGCAATATGGAATTGTAGATGTATTCAGCGGGTGGAATCCAGAGGCCAAAAACGATGAAGTTCAAGGGCTCGATAGGGGCACGAGAGGTGGTGATACTCGTGGACAACAAGGCGACTCACAATTTCATTTCAACAGAATTAATAAAGCAAATGGATTTTTCCATTATAGATACTCTTGTATTCAACGTTAAATTAGGCAATGGTTGTCAAGTACTTTCGTCAGGGCTCTGTAAGTAGGTAGAGCTGAAACTCTCAGATTATAAAATTGTTATTGATTGTTATTAATTTTCCCTGGGAGGTAATTCTCAGAGTTGCATGATTGGAGAGTTTAGGGGATATTTAGGCCAAATGGAAGAAATTGATCATGAAATTTCAGTCAGGAAGTAGAGAAGTTTGTTTGCAGGGAGATGATTCTCTTGTACGTACACCAGCCTCACTCAGATCAATTAAAAAGACTAGCAATGTGGACTTTGCAACAATTCTATGGCCTATAGACATTCAATTAACCATGGGAAATGTAGGAAGTGAACTTACGAAATCACAGAAGAAAGAATTATAGAAAGTCCTAGGCAATTTTGGCATGGTTTTCAAAGAAATACAGGAGTTACAATCAAAATGTCAATCGAATCATTGCATTCCTTTGCAACCGGGTTTAAGTCCAATACCAGTGGCCATTCACAGAAAGATGAGATAGAGAGATCCTTTTTCAAGCCCTGTGCTATTGGTAAAAAAAAAGGATGGAAGTTGGCGATTGTGTGGATTACCGGCAATTAAACAAGGTGACAATACGAAACAAGTATCCAATCCTTGTTATACAAGAGTTGCTTGATGAATTATTTGGTGCTAAGTATTTTTCTAAATTGGATTTGAAGTCCATATATTACCAGATAAGAGTTGTTGCGCCAGACGTCCAAAAGACAGCCTTCAGAACCCATTCGGATTATTATGAGTTTTTGGTGATGCGTTTGGATTGATGAACGCAAGTGACATTTCAAGTTATTACGAATGAAATCTTCAAAGAAGTTAGTGTTGGTGTTCTTCGACGACATACTCGTTTATAGCAAAAATTGGCAAGCTCCTATGTCACATTTGGAGTAGGTGTTAGATGGATCCTGGGCAGGTTTCAGCAATAGTTCGATGGCTCATACCAAAATCCATTAAAGAAGTAAGGGGGTTCCTTGGAATTTCGCGGTATTATTGAAAATTTATAAAAGGCTATAGTCAAATGGCACAACCTCTCACTGGGTTACTTAGAAAAGAGCATAGCGGTGGTTTTCAATGGAATGAGGAGACACAAAGAGCTTCTGAACTGCTTAAAAGAGCCATCATCTCGACGCCTATACTTGCAATGCCAAACTTTCAAGAGCCTTTTGTGTTGGAATGTGATGCGTCTGGAGTGGGTGTGGGGGTAGTACTCATGCAGCATCACTGATCCATTGCCTATTTCAGCAAAGTTGTCTCCTTAAAAGCCATGGTTCATTTAGCATATGAAAGGGAACTCATGGCAATAGTTATGGCGGTTCAACATGGGAAGCCATATTTGGTAGGTCAACGATTCAAAATACGCACACATCAGAGAAGTTTGAAACACTTGTTGTTGCAACAAGCAAATACTCCAGCTTAACAATATTGGGTTTCAAAGTTACCCAATAGAGCGGTAGATGCCCTTTCACGAAGAGAAGGGGAGATCAAACTTCTTGCAATAACCCTCCCTCAGTGGGCGGACCGGAAACAAATCAATGAAGAGGTTAAAAAAGATGAAGACTTGAGAAAAATCATTACAGTATTACAAAAGGGAACCACCGAGAACGAGAATTTCTCTCTTGTACATGGATGATTGTATCACAAGGGTCGATTAGTGATACCATCCAAATCCCCCTGGATCAATAAACTAATCGCAGAATTTCATTTGTCTAACCAAGGAGGTTACTCTAGGGCCTATCGAACATATCAACGGGTAGCATCAAATATCTATTGGAAGGGCATGATGACAACGATACAGAAATTCGTAGCTGCCTGTTTGGTTTGTCAAACCTACAATATGAAGCAGAGAGTCCAACAGGGTTGATACAACCACTTCTAATACCAAAAAATATTTGGAAGGATATATCAATTGATTTCATCACGGAGTTGCCACGCTCACATGGATTTGAATGTATACTAGTAGTGGTGGATCATTTGTCTAAATTTGACCATTTTCTCTCTACATCATCCTTTCACTGCAAAGGGTGTAGCAGAATTGTTCATTAGGAAAATAGTCGAATTACATGGAATTCCAAGGTCAATCATCAGTGACAAGGTCCCTGACCCTCTGTTCTTGAGCAATTTTTGGGTTGAAATTTTCCGATTACAAGGAACTAAACTGAAATTCAGCACAGACCGATCATGCTTAAACGGACGGCTAGACGAAGTTGCTGAATAGGTGTTTGGAAACGTATTTGAGATGTTATTCTTCAAAACAGCCTAAAGGTTGGGCGAAGCATTGGTACAATACCAATTTCCAATCCGCAATTGGTAAAATACCTTTTGAGGTAGTATATGGAAGGCCTCCACCGAGTTTACAGCATTACCTTCCCGGAGAGACAAGAGTTGATGCAGCCTCACAGTATTTTATAAATTGAGATGAAATATTAAGAAAGTTGAAATACAACCTGCATAAGGCTCAACAAGTGATGCAAAAGAATGCCGATAAGTATCCGCGTGACATAGAATTTGCTGTGGGGATCATGTTTTCCTTAAGTTAAGGCCTCACCGTCAGCAAACAGAAACTTCAAGAATCTACCCCAAGTTATTTGCTCGGTATTACGGTCCCTTTGAGATCTTGATAAGAGTAGGCCCAATAGCTTACAAGCTTAAATTTCCTATAAGATTAAGGATTCACCTCGTTTTTCATGTGTCTCAACTAAAAAGGGTGGTAGGAAATCATTCTGTGATAGACGAAATTCCACCTCAACTAGAGGTAGTTGAGGTTACTGAAGATGAAATGGTGGAATTAGAAAAAAAATGCTAATATAGAAAGATAGGAAGGAATACTCAGCAAATACCTCAAGTTTTAGTGAAGTGGAGAGGGAAAGATGTGGAAGAGGCAACTTGGATAGACTTGGCAGACTTCAAGGGTCAATTCCCATACTTCAGCCTTGAGGACAAGGCTGATTCTTAAGGGAGGGAGTATTGATACAAATAGAGGCCCAAAGGCTGATTCTATTGGGGGCCTAAGGTTTATTCTAGAAGGAATAAGAAGCTGATGGAGCTCCTGGCAGCCAAGCCCACTGAAAAAGGAGAGCAGGACAAAGTTTGTTACAACAGGAGATTCCATTCCCATTTCCAAGGAAGAGCGGGTGGAGAATGGGGGCATCTTTTGGAATATCTTATTATTTGTCTCCTCAGCATTTCCTTTTGCTGTGTAAGAAGGGCAGACAGGGCAGACTCCGCTAAGTAGCTGCACGGGATTTTGATCCTAAGGACTGGTTTGCAGTCTTGTAATATTTATTTATTTTGGTTATTGTTCTGTTTATGTTGAACGTATTTGCATTACTGAGTTGAGTTATTGAAAGGATTTGTGGTTTGAAGTTAATATACAACTCTACTGTTTCTCTTCTTCACTCCTATTCTCTATCACAAGCAAAGAAACAACATAGAGAGAACATGTCTACGGTATGAATGCCTCCAAATTTGCACAGTTGCATAAGAATAAAAGAAACTGACATAGAGTGCGCGTGTTCACAAGTATGCACTCCTCAAAATAAGACCACAAATTCTATCACTGAAAGCCTAACAAATTGAAAGCATGAAGAACTTTAGGTTACTTATCTTCTAAATAGGAATATTAATATTAAACGCAGAAACAAGTTGTAATAAACATACCCATAAAAAAATCTGGAACTTAAAACTACTAAACCATAAACTATAAGATGTTGAAGCAGCAGAAGTTGTATAGCACAATAATGGTACTTTTATCAAATTTTAGCACAAATAAGACGAACTTGAGGGCTGCCTAACAACCAATCAGATATTACACAAGGAAGGTTGTGTTTCTAAGAAACTAGATGGGTGAGAAATAGATAGTGAGCCTAGAATTGTAGTGACTAGCTTTTCCTAGTATGCATTTACTAGGATTCATTGATATCTCAAGTCTTACAGAGAAAATAAAGTACTTGATCCAGCATAACCTCTCACCAAAGACTTGCAAAAATAGGTAGAATACACTATTAGGTCCAGAACTAATTAGGAAAAAAAAATTCCATTGTATCCATGACCATTTATTTTGACAGACTGCACCATTTGACTTTTATTTTTTGAAGTCCAAAATCATAAGCATGATTAGACACATTGATGCAAGAAAAGATAAGCAAAAAATGGCAAGATGTAGTTTCTATGATTTGATATTATAATACAGTGTTTATCATTTTAGCCATTTCTTTTGTTTATATTGAAAAATATCCAAGAAATATATCTCAAAAAATTCATTTTTCCCTTTTATCATCAAAATCTATAAACATAGAGCCTACTGGCCAGGAAGTTAGAAGTTTGAGCATGTAACAGGTCCCAAATAATAAAGACGGGCATGATAGACTTATTTCTAACTAGATTAGTGCTAAATTTACATATTATGCCTTCCAAAATATGTAAACATAAGTGCACGACCTCTTTAGCAGGTTACTTCTATGTGAATTACTTCCAGGCTAAATAGATTGAAGAACATTTATGAGTTGCCAAAAATGCCTGAAATTGCTGACTACAGAAGTAACTGCAACAGAGTTAGCACTCCTAAGAACCAGCTATTCCACAATAAGAAATACTACTGCTTCAGCAGTCCATACGGAACAGCTGAAGCAATGTTGTCCCAGCAAAGCAAGGACATTCATCATTGAAACTGGTCAAATCAATAAGTATATTGTAATCAAATTGCCAGGCTTTTCTGCATTCTGTATCAGTAGGCTCAATACTCCAAAGGACAAAATTTCATATTCATCCAAGAATAAATATTTGATGAAAATACCTAGCACAATAATTATTGACAACACAAGGACCCTAAGTCAAAGGAGTATCTGAAGAATTAAAGCCAAAGGACTGTACACCAGAAAAGTATAGACATCCATTATGAAGACTGCTGCAACTAAACTAAGTTCAATACCAAGCTAATAAGGATCCGCATTCAGCACCATAGATCTCCTCCATCTAGTTCCCAGTTTAGTTAGGCCACATATTAATTACCTAGACCAAAATAATGCTTTATTAGAGCTCTAAATAGCACATATTGAGTACTGTCTTCCATGAAATATAAATGTGATTAAGAAGATGATGCTATCTTTGACAATGGATTAGCTGATGGAGCATCACACTATATCTCCTAGATCTTGCTACATTTTTATACTTCCATCAATATACATACACTGGGGCTACCATTTACCTTTTAATTTGATATCATGTTTAAGTACATCATCTACTGTGTTACAATAACCTTATCGGCAAAAGAACCCAAAAGGAGTAGCATTACAGAATCATGCATGAAATTTAAAGAAAAATTTCATATTGACTTAACATTTCTGCAAAATACTAATTCATGCGAGCAAAACACCTAACCAAAATAAGGGAAAAATACACAGCAAAAAAAAAAGAAAAAAATCATTGAAAATGCAATCATGACAAGAAAGTCAGCTTACTTAATGACATAAAATAACCACTGCCATCTGCCTGTGGCTTAATTGATAAGCTCTTTCTCACTTGTCCAGCATTACTGTGACATAAATTGGTTGGTCAAAGAAAGATATTAGCAGGATGATGGTACCGCAAGCACATTTGCAATGGTGATTTTGAGTCTAGAGAACAGAGATGGCAATTGCTTCTAAAATTTTGAATAAGAGAGAGAAGGAGAGCAAAGTCCAAAGTATTCAAAAATCAACCTTGACAACATTGAAGGATCGTGGAAGAATTCAGAAGAATCTTTGGGACCCAAGCTAATCAAAGAACCAACCTCTGTTGCTGACAAAGCAAAATGCTAAAGAAATATCAACAGAATCAGTCCCAAAATCTGGAGGGAGGCGAGGGATAGAAACTAAAATCACTATTAGTGGAGGGGGAGCCACGGTTGTGCTTGATTGACAAACAGATTAATACTGGGTAGAGAAAAACTGAAGAATTCTACCTGCCGCTTTTCATAGTCATACTTGCGCTCACCAATTGCAGGCATGAACGTCAACATCATAATACCGCGGCGTTCAACTTTAACATTACCTGTCTGCACAAAATGCAGAGGAAGTTAAGAGAAACTTTTTTTAGCTCTAAAGACATGCATATGAAAAATTTTAAAAAGTTAAAAGTTAGGCTTACATCCAACTTAGTAAAAGTTGGCGGTACAGGTTGAACTGAGAGTGCAGCTTTTCCCTTGAAAACAGAGTAAGGAGCATATATCCGCTCTGCAAAACTTCATTGCAGTTTGAGATATATAATAACACGTAACAACCAAGCTTGAAAGACTCATATAAAATGTGCACATAAATGTCCAGACTACCGTTTGCAATAAAATCCTGCCTAGCAGTTGAAATGCCAGCCTGGAATGTAAGAGCATGCAGCCTTGAGGCATCTCTAACATCAATATATTTCCCCAAAGAATTCCTATTTAGACAACAATAGCCACCAGAAAGTCAGAAACGAAAAGAACAAATAACATGAACCTTAAGAAGGTTGAGGTAACTTCAGAATTGCATTGAACCTCGTACACTAAGATTAGAGGAACTATTATAGCTTTAATCACATTTCAATAAAATAGGGAGGCACGAATAGACTGATGAGAAACTTCTCAAGGATGAATAAATTCAAATTTCTCAATCTAGGATCAAATGAACAGCTAATGTCAAAGTATAACTCTATAGATAACCGTTGCTCAAATGTAAAAAAAATTCAGTATGACAGCAAGCTGAGCCTTCAACATTTAGTATCCAACATCTCCAAACAAGAGCCTGGAGAATTACAATTTTTCAATTAGAAGAATTAAAAAGTCGTAGCTCCTAATTTGATACTGGAAAAACTAACTACAAATAAAAGTAATTGAAATAGCAAAGTTGCACGCGCTAAAACTATCATTTCTTCCATTATCCCACATTTTCTCGGAGACCAAACAGAAATTCCCGAGACTAAGTATTGCAGAAGGAAGAAAAGGATGGACCTAAAGTTTTGATCAGTTGAAGGTACGAAGTTCGAACCTGGAGTGTTGCAGAAATCGCGATAGCTTCATCGTCTTGGAAGAGATGAAGGATCAGACCGATAGAGTGAGGGTTTTAGACTGAGCAACTGTATAGTCAAGTAAGCGAAGTTTTACTACAGATACTGACATGGACGTGGGTGTACGAATCCTGCGTCCACTCATTCACACATTGTGGCACGTGTCCTTCATTTGTATTTCTCGGGCTCAGGCTCTGACACTGAAACATGGAGTGTTTTGTTCTTGGCCCACAGGCCCAGCCCGCTCTTATAAAAAAATTAGATTTTTTTTAATTTTTAAAAATTATTTTCAGTTTGATGTTTTAATAAATCATAATATTTGATTTAATTTATAATTTCTATTTTGTAGGTATATCTCCGTTAATAGAGTGACTAAGCTGTGTAAATGTTACCCTTCAATTTTTTGAGTAAAATGAAAAACAATATCAATTAAAATAATTAATGTGATGTTTAAATGACTATATTTTATTTGAATCCTCTTCATTTATTTTTTCATCATCATATTTTTATGGAAAATAATTTATATTTAAAAAATATTTTTTTATGAAAATTATTTTTTATGAAAATTATTTTTTATGAAAATTATTTTTTATGAAAAATGTATTTTAATAAAGTAATTTATTTTTAATTATTTAATTTTAATTTAAAAAATAAATTTATGTTAAGAAATCTTAAATGACTTATTTTTCTGTAAAACAAGCGAAAGTTTAAATATTTTTTTTATTAAAAAAATATTTTCTATTGATTTCCAAACACTAAAAAATAAAAAAAATATATTTTTTAAAAAAATATTTTCTATGAAACAAATGAATCTTTAATTTTAATATTGTATATATTCAAATCCCAAATCAATTTATATATGGTCTTATTGATTATCCCTGATTAGTAAATAGATTATTCTATTTTCCAACAATTAATTAATTTAAATTAATAATTTTATAATACTTATAAAGAGTAAAATACATTTTAAAAAAAATAAAAATATTTCTTATTTAAAATTCAAATTTGAAATAATTAATAAAAAAGGAAGTGGTATTATATCATAAATGTAAATAGATTATTAGATCTTTTGTTAGAATTAGAGATACTATGCTGATGAGATTTGAACTTGAAGCTAACTTATGACAATTTTCATTTCACAATTAAAAGTTGTAAAAAATAAATATAACCATGCGGATATTTTATTTAAAAATAAATTTAATTAAATTTTTATATATTTTTTAAGAATTAATAAATTTAATTTAAAATTTTAGATAAATTAAATTTCTATATTTTTATTAACGATAAAAAAAATTTAAAATTTAAAATCCCGATCCTCCATTTCCGTTTCAAAAAATATATATATAAATAATGTGTATAATTTCATTTTACTTTTTTAGGTGTTTGAAATTTAATATAATAATATTTTTTTATTTAGGGTTCACACTATCACGGGCTCAGGCTTTGCCACTTAGTTGGAACCGTGTGACACTTGACTTGAACACTATCAAGACAAGTCAGCCGATCTATCTACACGTTAAATGCACAACGAAGCATGTTGGTTAGCTAGGAGGCTAAAATGCTATTAAAGCGAGCAAGATAAATACATATTGAGCAAATATCCACATCCAACAAGTATAAAGGCATAAACAACCAAAATATCACATGTAGGCACAAATATTTGATAAAAGGGCTACTCATTTCATTCCAGGGGCAAAACAGTCATTACACAATTCAAGGGTGGAGGCACAGCACAGGGACTCGATAGGCCTACGGTGGCCAGCTGGGCCCAGTCCTCACTGGTGGCCAACTAATCACTCCCCCGAGCATTTAGAACAAGTTGAGCTGTGGCAGGAGGAGACATCAATATGTCTGAGGTGACACTCCTTAATAAATACATGAAAATGAATTACAAGAAATTGACATAACACTTTTGATACTACTATTTTATACTAATTTCTACCCATCTTGTTTCTCAAAAATCCTATGTTGAAAAAATTACATTTTAGTCCCTCTAAGATTCTAAAACCCTAACACACACAACCCTATTAGTAATTTATTGCATAATTAAATTTAAATAATTAATATAAACCAGAAGTCATAATGAGAGCTTCTAACTAAAAAATTAGAGAAAACAATAAAAACGAATTTTACTTAAAAGCTATTGAAATTATTTTCTTAAAAGGTATTGAAATGCACGAAAAATATGTTAAAACGGTAATAATTTTCCTTAATATATTTCTTAATAAAATATTAATTATATAATTTACAACTGGGTTCAAAACACATTTTGCTTGATGATATTGCGAATCACAATTCGTCTTGCCATGAACTTGAAAATTCGATTTTATAATATGTTAATTTCTCAGTAAAATTACCATAAAATCTATATAATATGCGTAAAAATTATTTATTTATTTTTTTATTATTTCAAAATTATTTATTCTTTTTTTATATTATGATAATTGAAAATTATTTTTTTATTAATTTTTTTTCTCTATTTTTTCATGATCATGTGATTTCTTTCGTTTATTACTTATATTGATAATATGGAATTGAACCATTCCCATTTATTTGATTCCTCTGAAATTCTCATCTGAATTGAACCGTTCCCATTTATTTGATTCCTCAAATTCTCTTCTGACTGTCATTTTCAGATTTCTCTTTTCCTTCTCAAAGCGAATTCTACCCATTATATTTGGATTTCACACTTACCGACTCCTAGTAGGACCCACTGATTATCACATTATAATAATATAAAATTGACTATTATAATTATATTTTATTTTATTTTATTTTTAATAAATCAATCAATATATATTTTAATATTTAATAAAATTTAATAATATTAAAATTAATATAATTAAAAAATTAATAAAAAATTATATTTTTAATATATGTGAAAAAATAAAATAAATAAAAATTAAGGAAAAAAATAATAATTAGTGTATTTAAATATAATTAATTAAATTAGTTATATTTTTTTAAATAAAATTCTTTAATTACCACAACATCTTTATTTTTTATTTTATCAAATATAAGAACAGTTTATTGAGTATATCTTATTTTTTATAATATTTTATATTTTTAATCATATTGTTTAAATTATTCTTTGCGCATCCAACGGCATATATTCAGTGCTTTTTCTGCTTCCCTGAAAAAAATAAGAATAACATGCACAATTCAGGGGGGAAAGTGTTTAACTGAGGCTCTGTTGTTTTTTTATGAAAAGTAATTTATATGTAAAAATTATTTTTTAATAATATATCTTCTAACAAAATAACTTGCATTAACAAAATTTATATATAAAAAATTTGATAATGCTAATTAAATTTTTAATGACTTTTTAAAAACAGTTACTTTTGAAAAAAAAATATTTTTTTTATACTCTAAAATTTACCTTTCCGATTTATAAAATAAACATTCATATAAATTCGATCAGCATTAAAAAAATTTAAAAAATTTACCATTAAATAGAAAAGGTATTTATAAGTTAAAGACCATATATTATGATTTAAAATTCAAAAATAGATAAAGTTTTGATATGAATAAGTTTAGTTTGAATAGTTTACGCTTTCTTCTTTTATTTCTTTTTTTTTGTCTTTTAGTGACATATAATTATCACTCTACTTTCAATATCACATATCGTTATTACACAGAACTGTACGTACAAATATACTTACATATCAATCATTGTCAGACGATCATTTAATTTTCTCCGGCGCTCGTGCTAATAGAATCGTGGTATAACTGAGTTTGCTCTTTTATTCTCCACAACGTTAAATGAGTTGTGATGACCGCTGGATTTTTTCACCCCGGACCAGGGGCTTAACCACAGCTAAAGGCCCATAACATAGAGGCCCACGTATCTGATATACCCAACAAGCCTGGCTCATTCAACCTTCAAGACCGGGCTCGGCCCAGCTTCTTCACTCATAACGACCCAGCCCACACGAAGCATGCTCTCTCCTCTCAGGCCTAGCGTCCGGCCTGACTCTCGGCCCAACCCAGGATCCAGAATAATATTCACCAGACAGCCTGGCAGATCCGCTTAAACGTACGCACGAGGAGAATCAGAGGCCGTTACGCATGGAGCAGGCGGCTGATACCCTAGTACCTCCGAATCCGCATGGCAGAGACGCGTGGCCCAATCCTGGAGAGGCCTTTACACGTCACCAGCAAGCAAGACAATGTATAAAAGAGGAGTCCCCTCCTCAGGAAACTTAAGCCTTATTCCGTAATACATAAACCCTTGTAAAACCCTATTCTATTGGATCTCAGATCATCAATTAGCGCCGTCTGTGGAAAACGAAGGAGATCTTTTCATCACCGGAGTTTTCACTTTCAAAACCCATTGAGATCCACGATGGCAAACCACCAAGAAAGTAACCTTAACACCCCAAATGACTTGAGCTCTGCCCAAGAAGGGCAGCAGTTCTCTTTTTCTAGCCCTACAACGCTGAATAACCAAACGCCTATTCCTCTTAATCCCTCACCAAGCTTGGCAGGGAATACTCCCACCATGATCCTGTCCAACCAGGACATTCAAACTATGGCTCTCCAGTTACAGACTACTGCTCACTGGTTGGGGCAGATAATGCAACAGAGGGGACTTAGCACCCCAATGAATACACTCCCAGTGGTGGAAGAACCCAGAACCAATGAGCCCCGACCCACCCCTGACCGCCTCCAAACTAACAGCCATGACGCCAGGGAAGAAGAAGAACCGGAGGCCCGAATCCATGGGAGGAGGGCAAGGGAGTTGATAGAAAATGAGGAGGCGGACAACTATTCCGCCGAAACAACCAGGGAAACGGGAACTGAAACGGAGGAGGAGGAATGCAGCTTGGGCAAAAGCACCAGCCTTGAAGATGAGAAGATGAACCAAAAGCTGAAAAGGTTGAAAGAGCAGCTCCTAGCCGAGCTAGGTAAGAAAGATCAGAGTCAAACCTCCTTGCCTACTTCTTCTCCCTTCTCAAAGTTAATGCAGCAGGAGACCGTTCCCAAGAAGTTCATGATGCCACCGATGGCGGCCTATAATGGGGCTGGTAACCCGAGAGAGCATGTCATGAACTATAAGACCTTCATGGAGTTGCAAACTCTGTCAGATGCTCTGATGTGCAAGGTGTTCCCAACAACGCTCTCGGGACCAGCAAGGGCATGGTTCAACAGCCTGGAGGCCGGAAGCATTAAAAGTTTCGGAGATCTTGCCACTCGCTTCATCAGCTGGTTCGTAGCCGGGGTGCCGGCAGATAGGAAGACGAGCTATCTGGAAACAGTGAGACAAAAAGCTAGTGAATCCCTCAGAGAGTATGTCGCCCGTTTCAATACGGAGGCCCTGCAGATTCCCGAGCTCGACGAAGGAAGGGCGGTAGAGGCCATGCAAAAGGGAACAACCTCTGCCGAGTTCTTTGGTTCACTGAGCAGGAAACCTCCGACCTCACTGGCCGAGTTGATGAAGAGGGCGGAAAAGTATATAAGGCAGGATGACGCCTTAGTAACGAGTAGATTTGCCAAAGGGGTGGCAGGAAAAGAGAAAGCCCCGGAGGAGGGGAGGCCGGAGAAACACGAGAAGAAGCGTGGAAAGAGGCCTGAGCCGTATAAGCAGGCCTGGGAAAGAAGGGATCAAAGGCCTCCTCCTCCTCGGGTTCTTGAACCAAGAGTGCTTCCTCCTTGGGTCCCGGAGAAACCGACTCCATTAAATGCGTCCAGAGCCGAGGTGCTCATGGCTGTCTAGGATAAGGAGTTTCTCCAGTGGCCTAAACCTTTGAAGTCGAAAGCAGACCAACGGAATCCTGACAAGTATTGTCAATATCATCGGACGCATGGCCACGATACCAACAGCTGCTTCCAGTTGATAGCAGAAATCGAGAGGTTGATAAAGAGGGGGCACCTAAAGAATTTTGTAAAGAAATCGGAGGGGCAGAGGCCTCAGCCCGGTCCGGCAGCTCAGACGCCGAGAAGAATTGGAGGTGGTCCAGTGAATGATGGGTCCAGTGGGACCATCAACATGATTGTTGGAGGAACGGGAGGACGGATGAGCCGTCGAGGCAAGAAAAGAAACCGGGAAGGAGAGACCAGCAATGCGGAAGTCATGCAGATCGTTGACCATTCTCCCCTGACCATCACCTTCTCCTCAGAAGATGCTCAGGGCATTCAGATGCCCCACGATGACGCGCTTGTCATTGAAGCCGTCATTCATAATTATCGTGTAAAGAAGGTTTTGGTAGACGACGGGAGCAAGGTCAACCTGCTGCCATACAGAGTGTTCCAGCAGATGGGGATTCCGGAAGAGCAGCTAGTCCGAGACCAGGCACCAATCAAGGGGATCAGAGGAGCACCGGTACTCGTAGAAGGAAAAGTGAAGCTGGCTCTTACCTTGGGAGAAGCGCCCAGAGCTCGCACCCATCATGAGGTGTTTTTGGTGGTCAAGCTCCCGCTGAGTTACAATGCGATTTTGGGGAGACCGACGTTGTTCAACTTTGAAGCTGTTACTAGCATCAGATATTTGGCACTCAAGTTCCCAACGGAGGAAGGAGTGGGGATAGTACGGGGCAGCCAGGAAGAAGCAAGGGCAGTATACTTGGCCACAGTGACGGAACCGAGCTCAACCGGAGAAGCGCTTGACTCGGAAGTTTTGGAGGTCAGGGATGAGACAAAGGAAGCCCGGACAGAGCCCGTTGGAGAGTTGGAGACCTTCTCCCTATCAGAAGAAGAAGCGAGTAAGGTCTTCAGTCTCAATGCCGGCCTCACCAAAGAACAAAAAGGTAAAGCCATGGCCCTGATCCGAAGTCACTCGCCGACCTTCACATGGAAGCCCTCGAACATGCCGGGAATTGACCCCAAAGTGATGACACACCAACTGAATGTCCTCCCCGAGGCCAAACCTGTAAAGCAGAAGAAGAGAGTAGTGGGAAGAGAGAAGCAGCAAGCCACCCGGGAGGAAGTGCAGAAGCTAGAAGAGGCAGGTTTTATTAGGGAAGTTATGTACCCGCAGTGGTTGGCAAATCCTGTGTTAGTTAAAAAAGTAAATGGCAAGTACAGGATGTGCATAGATTTTACTGACCTAAATAAGGCCTACCCTAAAGATTGTTACCCCCTCCCTGACATTAATAAAATGGTCGACTCAACGGCCGGATTTGATTATATGTCCTCTTTGGATGCTATGTCTGGTTACCACCAAATCCCAATGGAAAAGACGGATGAGGAGAAAACCTCATTTATAACTGAAGATGGAACATACTGTTATAGGGCTATGCCCTTTGGGTTAAGAAATGCGGGGGCAACTTATCAGAGGTTGATGAATAAAATTTTCAGAAACCAGATCGGCAGAAACGTGGAAGTGTATGTGGATGACATGGTGGTCAAAAGTTCAACTTTTCAACAACACACGGCAGATTTGAGGGAAGTATTTGAGGTATTAGATCAGTACAGAATGAAGTTGAACCCAGCAAAGTGTGCCTTCTTCATCAGAGGAGGAAAGTTCTTGGGATACATGGTAAGCGGAAAAGGCATCGAGTTCAATCCGGAGAAGGTAGAAGCCATATTAAATATGCCGGAGCCGACCTGTGTAAGGGACGTCCAGAGATTAACTGGGAGAGTAGTGGCGCTTAACCGATTTATGTCGAGGTCGGCAGAAAAGTGTTTGCCATTTTTCAAAAGATTGAGGAAGGTTCCAAATTTTGAATGGACAGAAGACTGCCAAAAAGCCTTCACAGAGCTTAAGGAATACCTCAGCTCGCCTCACGTGCTCAGCAGCCCCATAAAAGGGGAAGAACTCCTGATATACTTGGCAGCTTCAGAGCAAGCAGTCAGCGCAGTACTAGTAAGGGTGGAAGAAGGAGAGCAGAAGCCTGTCTTCTACGTCAGCAAGGTGCTCAGAGATACCGAAGTCAGGTATTCAAACATAGAAAAATCGGCTTATGCCCTGCTGTTGCAGTCCGGAAATTCAAAGTTTATCTAGAAGGCCACCAAGGAGTTGTGATGACAGATCAACCCCTAAAGAAGATTTTACGCAGGCCGGAAACTTCAGGGCGAATGTTGGCTTGGTCCGTAGAGATCAGCCCCTATTGTTTGGAATACCGACCTCGGACAGCTATAAAATCTCAAGCGCTAGCTAACTTCATTGCAGAATGCTCATTCAATGAGGAGAAGGAAGGATCATCCTCGGAGATACCAAGAAAGGAGGGAGAGGGAGAGCTTTCCCAAGAATTTAGCTGGAAGCTATATGTAGACGGAGCATCAGGTGCTGAGGGCAGTGGCGCTGGAGTAATGCTTAAAGGGCCGGAGGGCTTTAAAGTATGTTATGCTTTACAGATTGTAACGACCCCAAAATGGACCGTCACCGGCGCTAGGATTCAGGTCGGCTTAAGGCCGCCAGAACCCATAGCAAGCCTGCTATACTCTCTGTGTACCTGTAAACCTCATACATGATCATACATTTTCTGTGAAAATAAAACTCTTTTCTGAACCAAGGCTTAACCTGTGCATACACAATCTCTGTACTCTGTACTCATGTACTCTGTACTCTGTATCCCTGACTAGAGCTTGCTCTAGATGGGTTAATTCATACCTGTTAAGCCTGGTTTTCACATACAGGAAAACATATATACATATACAGATCATGTACAAAACATACATCACTAGGTCAAGCAACAACTATTACATCTCTTTAATATTACATGTCCACTCTAAGCTATTACAGATCTCTTTTCTTTTCCTGTACTCTGCTGGACTGTCCCTGTACACTGTACACTGAACCTGCAAAACTGGGGTTAAGGGAGTGGGATGAGCTCTATAGCCCAGTGAGTAGAACAGTAAAACATCTTAGTAAAATATGATCTCATGGAATGCACCATATCACAAACAAGCCACATCAAGAGTAAACCTGTCACCATATAGTCCCAGTAACTCTGTGCCAGGGCGTAGAATCGAGCACCTGGTCTTCCTATTATATATGTATATGTGTATATAACACCTCTGTACTTACCATTGCCAGGGCGTAGTCAAAGGCTCCTGGACTTTGCTATACCTGCCAGGGCGTAGTCAAAGGCTCCTGGACTTCCTGTCTGAGACTATTGGATCATTCAGCATTCACTCACATCACCAAATAACGATGCAATGCAACATATTCGTGAAGACTAATGCAATCAACCTATGGCATAAACATGATGCATGAGATATGCTAAAAGCAGTTTATGGTTCAATTAAAGGTCATAAGTTTAGTTCCACTCACCTCTGGCTATCTGGACTGACTGACTCTGCAGGCTCTGAACCTCTGGAGCAGTACTCACTGCTGCTCTCTCTGGTTCCTCTGGTCTGTACCTATACAGATGGACTCAAATGAGGGACCAAACAAGCGTAGAACTAACTCTCTTAAACTCCCCAAGAATCCCCTTAAACTCACTCAACTATCCATGCAAAGCATGCAAAAGAAAGCTGGACAGGACACTTTCGGCGGCAGGTTCGGCGGCCGAAAGTCCTCTCCAGAGACGAAACTCAAGCACCTTCGGCGGCACCTTCGGCGGCCAAATCCCCCAAACAGAGCCGAACATGCAAAACTCGCGGGGGCAAGCTGTGGCAGCCGAAGCCACCATGCAAGAGGTTCGGCGGCCGAATGAACCTTCGGCTGCCGAACCTGAGTTCATCCAGAACTCAGCTTCAACGGCAAACCATCTCCTCCTTCCCTTCAATCTCTCCAAACATGCCTACCTCCTCTACTCCACTCACATATACTCATGTACATGTGCACAGGGGTCCAAAACTGTCTAATAACCCCAAACAACAAATCAAACATAACACATAATCATATATACATGCATAACTCATCAACACCACTACTTCTCACTTAACCATGCATCTCTCTCCCTTAACTTCCATAAACCCTTCAGACAACACATAAACAGGGTCAAGAGCATTACTTACCTCCTGTGACAAGAAGCTGAACACTCTGAACTAAGGAAAACGGACCAACTTTCCTCACACTCTCACACTCGCACAAACGGAGCTTTTTGCTTCAAAACATTCAAACCCTTGTGAACTAACAACACACTCTGCATGAGCTGCTTAAACGCAGCAAATAAACCAGGGGAGACGTGGCCAACTTCTGGACATGATCTGGTGATCACACCTGTCCAAAACGCTGACTAAGGGATACAAAACTGTTGGCTAAGCAACTCAGCTTCGGCTGCCGAATCGCATGCAAAACCATGCAACATTCGGGGGCCGAACCTGAATTCGGAAGCCGAACATTGGGCACTTTCGGCGGCCGAACTTATCTTCGGCGGCCGAACTTGGCTCCTCTGCCTTGGTTCATTTCAACTCAAAACCCATTTCCATTAACCTTAACACATCAACACAAATCACACTACGGAGTAAAACAGAAATATAGAATTCCGACACCCCGGATTCCACCAGACAACAGGAATTCCGGTGCCGGACTCTAGCCGGGTATTACATTCTCCCCCCCTTAAGAACATTCGTCCTCGGATGTTCCTAAAACACACAATGAACACATAAAATGGAGAAAACTAACCTCAAAACAAATGTGGATACTGCTGGAGCATAGACTCCCGCGTCTCCCAGGTGCACTCTTCTAGATTATGGTGGTTCCATAGAACTTTCACCATCGGAATTTCCTTGTTTCTTAACTGTCTGATCTGCGTGTCCAGAATCCGCACTGGCTGCTCTATATAGGTGAGATCTGTATGAATCTCCACCTCAGGCTCACTCAGAACCTGATTCGGATCTGACACAAACTGTCGTAGCATAGAAACATGAAATACCGGGTGAATTCTCTCCATAGAAACAGGTAAATCCAGCTTATACGACACATTTCCGATCCTCTGCAACACCTCAAAGGGTCCAATGTACCGTGGAGCCAATTTACCTTTCTTTCCAAAACGAACCACGCCTTTCATTGGAGACACTTTCAGTAATACCCAATTACCCTCTTGGAACTCTAATTGCTTTCTGCGAACGTCTGCATAACTTTTCTGTCTACTCTGAGCTGTTCTAATTCTCTCTCTGATCATGGGCACCATTCTACTGGTAATGTCTACTAACTCTGGCCCTGCAAGAGCCTTCTCTCCTACCTCTTCCCAGCAAATAGGGGATCTGCACTTCCTCCCATACAAAGCTTCATAAGGAGCCATCCCGATGCTCGCATGATGGCTGTTATTGTAGGCAAACTCCACCAAAGGTAGATGCTGCCTCCAAGAACCGCCAAAGTCTAACACACATAGTCGAAGCATATCCTCTATGGTCTGGATGGTCCTTTCTGACTGTCCATCAGTCTGTGGGTGGAAAGCAGTACTAAAATCCAATCTCGTGCCCATCGCACTTTGCAGACTCCGCCAAAAGCGGGAGGTAAACTGAGGTCCTCTGTCTGAAACGATAGACACTGGAACTCCATGTAATCGCACTATCTCATCCAGATAGACCTGTGCCAACTTATCCACAGAATAGTTACTCCGTACTGGAAGAAAATGAGCAGATTTAGTGAGTCTGTCCACAATCACCCATATCGAGTCTATCCTGTTGGACGCTACTGGTAAACCCACTACAAAATCCATGGCGATGTTCTCCCATTTCCATTCTGGAATCGGTAATGGGTTAAGCATTCCGGCTGGTTTCTGATGCTCTAATTTCACCCTCTGACAAACCTCACAGGCTGTCACGAACTGCGCCACTTCTTTCTTCATGGCTGGCCACCAATAGACCCTTTTCAGATCCTGATACATCTTGGTGGCTCCTGGGTGAACACTATACCTCGCATTATGAGCTTCCCTCATAATGTCTTCCTTCACACTGCCCCTATCTGGTACACAAAGTCGATTCCCATAGCGAAGGATCCCTTTGCTGTCAAATCTGAACTCTACACAATTGCCTGACTGAACAGTCCTGGCAAGTTTCATCAACTCAGGGTCCTCATGCTGTCTCTGAGCTATCTGCTCCAGAAACACAGGTGTCACTCTCATCTGTGCTATCAACGCACCTGTACCAGACAACTCTAGCTGTAATCCCTCGGCAAAGAGCTGATAAAGCTCTATCACAACTGGTCTCCGCTCTGCTGCTATATGGGATAAACTGCCTAGTGACTTCCGGCTTAGGGCGTCTGCGACAACATTCGCCTTACCCGGATGATACTGGATCTTACAATCATAATCACTGAGCAATTCTACCCATCTTCTCTGCCTCAAATTTAGCTCTCTCTGACTCAAGATGTACTGTAAACTCTTGTGATCGGTGAAGATCTCGCATTTAACCCCGTAGAGGTAATGCCGCCACATCTTGAGTGCAAAGATAACTGCTGCCATCTCTAGGTCATGGGTGGGGTAATTCAACTCGTGCTTCTTCAACTGTCTAGAAGCATAAGCAATTACCCTATCACTCTGCATCAAAACACAACCCAATCCCACGCGAGATGCATCACAGAACACTGTGAACTCTTCATTACTGACAGGCAGAGCTAACACTGGTGCTGTTGTCAATCTCCTCTTGAGCTCCTCAAAACTCTCTTCACACTGGTCTGACCAGATAAACTTCTGGTTCTTCTGAGTCAATTGGGTCATAGGAGCTGCTATCTTTGAGAAGTTCTGAACGAACCTCCTGTAGTAACCTGCCAGTCCCAGAAAACTTTTAATCTCAGTTACTGTCGTGGGTCTGGGCCAGTTAGCTACAGCCTCTATCTTCTTGGGGTCTACCTCAATACCCTCTGCTGATACCACATGTCCTAAGAAGGCAATGCTCCGTAACCAAAACTCACACTTCGAGAACTTGGCATATAACCCATGCTCTCTCAGTGTCTGTAGAACGATCCTCAGATGCTGGGCATGCTCCTCTGCATCTCTGGAATACACTAAGATATCATCGATAAACACAATGACAAAGTGATCCAGAAACTCACTGAATACCCTGTTCATGAGATCCATAAATGCTGCAGGGGCATTAGTCAACCCGAACGGCATCACTAAGAACTCATAATGCCCATATCTGGTCCTAAAAGCTGTCTTAGGCACATCGGCCTCTCTGACTCTCAACTGATGATACCCAGATCTCAGATCTATTTTCGAGAAACAACCTGCTCCAGCTAGCTGGTCAAATAGATCATCAATCCGAGGTAAGGGATACCTATTCTTGATAGTGACCTTGTTCAACTGTCTGTAGTCGATACAAAGTCTGAGGGATCCATCCTTCTTTCGGACAAAGAGCATTGGAGCACCCCAAGGTGAGGTACTAGGGCGGATGAAACCCTTATCTACCAAGTCCTGCAACTGTTCTTTTAACTCTGTTAACTCAGCTGGTGCCATCCTGTAGGGAGGAATAGAGATAGGTCTGGTACCTGGTAGCAATTCAATTTCAAACCCTATCTCCCTATCAGGTGGTAGTCCTGGCAAATCGTCTGGGAACACATCGAGAAACTCTCGGACTACTGGTACTGTGGCTGGTTCCCTCACCTGACTGTCTAGCTCTCTCACATGAGCTAGAAACCCCTGACAACCCCTCCTAAGCAAACGACGAGCCTGAAGGGCTGAAATCATACCTCTGGGTGTACCTCTCCTGTCTCCTCTGAAGACACACTCTGACCCGTCCTGGTCTCTGAGACTCACTAGCTTCTCTCTACAGTCCAAAGTAGCACTATATGCAGATAGCCAATCCATCCCTAGAATGACATCAAAATCTGTCAAATCTAGAACCACAAGGTCAGCTGGAAGGCATCTACCCTCTATGAACACTGGACTGAAACGACAGACTGACACTGCCACTGATGGGTCACATTTGGGTCCACTGACCCAGAGAGGATACTCTAACTCAGAACTGATCAAACCCAATCTCTCTATGGCTCTCGAAGCAATAAAGGAATGAGAAGCACCGGGGTCCATCAAAGCATACACATCTGAACACCCAATGATGAGATTACCTGACACCACTGTGTTCGACGTGTTCGCCTCCTCCTGTGTCACTGTGAAAATCCGTGCTGGGGCTACCGGATTTCCACCTCGGGAACCTGCTGCTGAAGTAGAGGCTACCCCTCTCCCTCTACCTCTGCCACTAGTCTGAGGCATGACTGGAGCTGCTGGCCGTACAACTGGCTGTACCACACTGCCTGAACTCATCTGCTGGGATGGTGCAAAAGTCATCTGCGGACAATCCCGAGTAATATGCCCTTCCTGTCCACATCGAAAACAAGCTGTAGATCCCAACCGACAAACTCCTCCATGTGGTTTTCCGCATCTTCTGCAGACTGGAGCTGTGCCAGAGCTTGAGCCACTACCTATTCCCAGACCTGACTTGACTTTACTCCAGAACTTACTCTTTGTTCCTTTTGCTCTATCCCATCTTTTACTGCTTGGTGTGGGGGCTTTAGAACCCGAAGCCTGTGCCTTTGACTGTTTCTGAATATTGGCACTAGCTTCCATTTTCCTGGCTGCGTCTACTATGGTATGGAAACTCTCCTTTTCTGCTGGAAGAATCAAAGAAGCATACCTGGGATGCAGTCTCATCGTATATCTCCTTGCTTTCTTCTGATCAGTATCATAGGCTTGACCCACGTACTGAAGCAGATCCAGGAACTTATCTGTGAATTCATCAACACTCATCTCATCTGTCTGTCGCAACTGTTCAAATTCAATTACTTTCATCTCCCTCGAACTGTCAGGAAAAGCCCACCCTGCAAACTCATTGGCGAACTCTCCCCATGACATGCTGTCCATTCTAGGCTCCACATAATTCTTAAACCATTCTCTGGCTTTCTTGCATTTTAATGTGAAACCTGCCATCTCAATGGCTCTCCTATCATCTGCTCCCAATTCACTGGTTATCATCCTAACTGCTCTGAGATAATCAAATGGATCATCTCCCGTGTTGTATTTAGGAGCATCCAATTTCAAGTACTCCGTCATTTGGACTTTACCTCCAGACGAGCTAGGTTCATGTCTGTCAACAACATGGGCTACTGGTTCTGGTGGTAGTACTGGTTCATTTGGCTCTAGGTGTGTTGCACTTGGATGGATAGGGGAGGGTGGATACATAGGATATGGTGGATATGATGGGTAATAATGAGGATATGGCATATATGGCATGTATGTAGGATATGGGTCAAAGCGAGAGTACTCCGACATACCCTCCATCGGATACTCTGGCTCCTGAAAAACAGCTGGATAATCAAATCCTGAGGCCTGACCACCGCCCAAAGATTCTCCCATACCTTCATCCATAGACGGATCAGTCTCCATAGCCTCCCTCCTTTCCTCTGATCTTCCTCCCCTAGCTGTTCCTCTTCTGCTCTCGTCGACAGACCTTCTAGGGTCTATTGACGTACCTTCCCTGCTAGATCTCTGAGACCTTGCCCTTGGCAATGCAGGAGGACGAGCAGCTGGTCTCTCACTCTCTGGTGGGACTCCAGTCAATCGAGCTGATCGACGAGTTCCTCGCATCTTTACTCTGGAAACACAACATATAACAGACCACTTTAGCACATAAACAGCACATATCAATCATACACATACAACACTCATGGCATATCATAGCAGATAGGACTCAAGACCCTATCCTAGTGGACATGATTTCCTATTGTGCTTGACCACTTCTAACCTGTCTGAGCCCAACACTGTCTCTATAGGTCCGATCATGTGAACCTAGGGCTCTGATACCAATCTGTAACGACCCCAAAATGGACCGTCACCGGCGCTAGGATTCAGGTCGGCTTAAGGCCGCCAGAACCCGTAGCAAGCCTGCTATACTCTCTGTGTACCTGTAAACCTCATACATGATCATACATTTTCTGTGAAAATAAAACTCTTTTCTGAACCAAGGCTTAACCTGTGCATGCACTATCTCTGTACTCTGTACTCATGTACTCTGTACTCTGTATCCCTGACTAGAGCTTGCTCTAGATGGGTTAATTCATACCTGTTAAGCCTGGTTTTCACATACAGGAAAACATATATACATATACAGATCATGTACAAAACATACATCACTAGGTCAAGCAACAACTATTACATCTCTTTAATATTACATGTCCACTCTAAGCTATTACAGATCTCTTTTCTTTTCCTGTACTCTGCTGGACTGTCCCTGTACACTGTACACTGAACCTGCAAAACTGGGGTTAAGGGAGTGGGATGAGCTCTATAGCCCAGTGAGTAGAACAGTAAAACATCTCAGTAAAATATGATCTCATGGAATGCACCATATCACAAACAAGCCACATCAAGAGTAAACCTGTCACCACATAGTCCCAGTAACTCTGTGCCAGGGCGTAGAATCGAGCACCTGGTCTTCCTGTTATATATGTATATGTGTATATAACACCTCTGTACTTACCATTGCCAGGGCGTAGTCAAAGGCTCCTGGACTTTGCTATACCTGCCAGGGCGTAGTCAAAGGCTCCTGGACTTCCTGTCTGAGACTATTGGATCATTCAGCATTCACTCACATCACCAAATAACGATGCAATGCAACATATTCGTGAAGACTAATGCAATCAACCTATGGCATAAACATGATGCATGAGATATGCTAAAAGCAGTTTATGGTTCAATTAAAGGTCATAAGTTTAGTTCCACTCACCTCTGGCTATCTGGACTGACTGACTCTGCAGGCTCTGAACCTCTGGAGCAGTACTCACTGCTGCTCTCTCTGGTTCCTCTGGTCTGTACCTATACAGATGGACTCAAATGAGGGACCAAACAAGCGTAGAACTAACTCTCTTAAACTCCCCAAGAATCCCCTTAAACTCACTCAACTATCCATGCAAAGCATGCAAAAGAAAGCTGGACAGGACACTTTCGGCGGCAGGTTCGGCGGCCGAAAGTCCTCTCCAGAGACGAAACTCAAGCACCTTCGGCGGCACCTTCGGCGGCCGAATCCCCCAAACAGAGCCGAACATGCAAAACTCGCGGGGGCAAGCTGTGGCAGCCGAAGCCACCATGCAAGAGGTTCGGCGGCCGAATGAACCTTCGGCTGCCGAACCTGAGTTCATCCAGAACTCAGCTTCAACGGCAAACCATCTCCTCCTTCCCTTCAATCTCTCCAAACATGCCTACCTCCTCTACTCCACTCACATATACTCATGTACATGTGCACAGGGGTCCAAAACTGTCTAATAACCCCAAACAACAAATCAAACATAACACATAATCATATATACATGCATAACTCATCAACACCACTACTTCTCACTTAACCATGCATCTCTCTCCCTTAACTTCCATAAACCCTTCAGACAACACATAAACAGGGTCAAGAGCATTACTTACCTCCTGTGACAAGAAGCTGAACACTCTGAACTAAGGAAAACGGACCAACTTTCCTCACACTCTCACACTCGCACAAACGGAGCTTTTTGCTTCAAAACATTCAAACCCTTGTGAACTAACAACACACTCTGCATGAGCTGCTTAAACGCAGCAAATAAACCAGGGGAGACGTGGCCAACTTCTGGACATGATCTGGTGATCACACCTGTCCAAAATGCTGACTAAGGGATACAAAACTGTTGGCTAAGCAACTCAGCTTCGGCTGCCGAATCGCATGCAAAACCATGCAACATTCGGGGGCCGAACCTGAATTCGGAAGCCGAACATTGGGCACTTTCGGCGGCCGAACTTATCTTCGGCGGCCGAACTTGGCTCCTCTGCCTTGGTTCATTTCAACTCAAAACCCATTTCCATTACCCTTAACACATCAACACAAATCACACTACGGAGTAAAACAGAAATATAGAATTCCGACACCCCGGATTCCACCAGACAACAGGAATTCCGGTGCCGGACTCTAGCCGGGTATTACACAGATGGAGTTCAAGGCTTCCAACAATATGGCCGAATATGAGGCCTTGGTGAATGGGATGTTGGTAGCCTTGGAAGTAGGGGTAACCGACCTCGAAGTAAATAGCGACTCTCAGTTGGTGATCAACCAGGTGACGGGAGTATATCAGGCTAGGGACCCTATCATGCAGAACTATCTTGATAAAGTCAAAACTATAGAGGCCGAGCTTATGGGTCGGGGAGTTATCGTCAGGTTTCAAAGGATACCTCGGGATGAAAACGAGGAGGCAGACCTGCTTAGTCGGTTGTCTAGAGAAGAACTAGAGCAGCTTCCCGATGAAGTATATATACAGCATGTCCGTACACCTACTTTCAAAAAGGCAAACACGACACTGCAGGTGGAACAGAGCCTAACATGGATAAGTCCTTATCTAAAATACTTAGAGAAGGGTGAGCTCCCTGAAGATAAAGACGAAGCCAGAAAGATAGCAGCTCGAGCTGCCAATTACCAGGTAATAAGAGGAACCTTATACAGAAAAGGGAAGTCCAGCCCATGGCTCCGATGTGTGAGCCCGGAAGAGGCTACGAGGATAATGGAAGAGATACATAGAGGCCTATGTGGAGCTCACGAGGGAGCAGGGACATTAGCCAACAAAATATTCAGGCAAGGATACTATTGGCCCACTGTTAAAAAAGAAGCAGAAGAGTTTGTCCGGAGGTGCGACGTATGTCAGAGATTTGCTAACGCCATCAGGACCCCTGCCACTCCTCAGGCAAGCATATCCAGTCCATGGCCTTTCTCACAATGGGGAATTGACATCCTGAGACCTTTCCCCAAGACTACGGGGCAAAGGAAATTTGTAGTAGTGGCTGTGGAATACTTCTCGAAATGGCCAGAGGCAGAAGCAATTGCCACAATCACAGCCAGAAAGATGATAGATTTTGTATGGGGGCATATCATCTGCAGATTTGGCATACCCAGAGTGCTTATCTCAGACAACGGCAGACAATTTGACTGCAGCACTTTCAAAACCTTCACGACGAACATGGGCATATGGCATAAGTTCTCCTCCGTGGCTCATCCTCAGACTAATGGCCAAACAGAAGTCACTAACAGAGCAATCCTCCAAGGATTAAAGAAGCGGCTGGATGGTGCAAAGGAGAATTGGGCAGAAGAACTCAATAGCATCCTATGGGCACTCCGAACTACTCCAAGAGCACCCACTAAAGAAACACCGTTCGCACTCGCTTACGGCACAAAGGCCGTAGTTCCAGTTGAGTTGCAGATCCCCACTCATCGAGTCCAATTTGTTAGTGAGGACACTAATGGGGACAAGTTAAGAAGCAACCTGGATGCTCTTGAAGAAGTCAGGGAAGAAGCTCAAGTCCGGATTGCTGCTTATCAACAACGAGCAGCACGATATTACAACCAAAAGGTCAGGGAAAGAAGCTTGAAGGTAGGGGACTTGGCATTGAGAAACCTGGAAGCTACAGGAAAAAGAGCAGCCGCAGGCAAACTAGCACCAACCTGGGAAGGACCTTTCAAGGTAACAAAAGTGGTCAAGCCAGGGGTATACCGAATCGAAGACATACAAGGAAACCCCGAGCCCCACGCTTGGAACATCCAGCACCTAAAAAGGTATTTTCCTTAAAATATTCGTAAAGAAAAAACATTGTATTTTGACAGACATGAGTAAATAAAAATTGTTTATACAATGTAATTATCTTTATGAATAACGTTCTACATAAAAAGATCCCCTGAAACAAGGCCTCAGTTAGGCACAAAACCAGCTGAGATGACGAAGCGACAGTAAGGCCAATGAGTCTGAATCTTGTACAAAACCCCAAAGTAAGTACCAAAGACAACCGGCGAGGCCCCGAGGTCGTCCCGGAAATTCAAAGAAAACCAGGATCCCGTAAGATCTCCTGGAGTCAAAAACAACCGGCGAGGCCCCGAGGTCGTCCCGGAAATTCAAAGAAAACCAGGATCCCGTAAGATCTCCTGGAAACAAAAAACAACCGGCGAGGCCCCGAGGTCGTCCCGAAAATTCAAAGAAAACCAGGATCCCATAAGATCTCCTGGAATCAAAAACAACCGGCGAGGCCCCGAGGTCGTCCCGGAAATTCAAAGAAAACCAGGATCCCGTAAGATCTCCTGGAATCAAAAACAACCGGTGAGGCCCCGAGGTCGTCCCGGAAATTCAAAGAAAACCAGGATCCCGTAAGATCTCCTGGAAACAAAAAACAACCGGCGAGGCCCCGAGGTCGTCCCGAAAATTCAAAGAAAACCAGGATCCCGTAAGATCTCCTGGAGTCAAAAACAACCGGCAAGGCCCCGAGGTCGTCCCGGAAATTCAAAGAAAACCAGGATCCCGTGCGTACTCCTGGAGTCAAAAACAACCGACGAAGCCCCGAGGTCGTCCCGGAAATTCAAAGAAAACCAGGATCCCATGAATACTCCTGGAGTCAAAAACAACCGGAGAGGCCCCGAGGTCGTCCCGGAAATTCAAAGAAAACCAGGATCCCGTAAGATCTCTTGGAACCAAAAATAGGTCGGTGAAGGACTTAAGAGCCTCCCGAAATGACAAATTTCCCCACACCATATGCAGGGACAACTTATAAAATCCAATTCCGACCTCAGAAAGAGAAGAGCCCAGAGCTGTAAAAAAAAAAAAAAAAAAAAAAAAAAAAAAAAAAGAAGAAGACCGAGCTCCCAGCTCGGATAGACTTATCCTCTCAAAACTCAAGGTACGAAGGAAGAGGCCGAACTTCCAGCTCGGATAGTCAGGCCTAATAGCTAAAAAAGCGCCGATCTCGAATTAAGATGCTAACAATAAAAGTTTAGCTACAAAGCAAGAGACCGAGCTCCCAGCACGGATAGACTTACATCCTCAAAAGCTAAAAGTATAAAAGGCCAATGAAAGAGGCCGAGCTCTCTCCAAAAGGACTCATAAATGAAGAAATCCTTAGGAGGATAAAAAGGCTATAATCAAAGCCTAAATCAGTTTATCTGGCACAAATATACAAAGTCACAACCAAGAAAGAAGGACTAAAAGTACAAAACAGACATGATAGTCGCCATTAAAAAGGTACGAGATTTGATCTCTCAGACTATCTGCTACGAGCTGAGCTCGCACCTTAAGATTAATTCAGAGCTTATGAATGAAAATATGTAGTTTCCATCACAAATACGAAGAGTAGAGATAAATTTCAAGAAATATGAAAAACAAGAATAAAGAAGAAGGAAACTGATATTTCATTAATGACTATTACAATTTATCTCTCCGGCGAGGCAGGAGGATAAATAGTCCTTAAAGGACTTACATCAGTAAGAACACCCTCGCCTGCATTATCTCTATTTACAGCCACCTCTGAAGGAAGCTCGGTGTCCCTTGGGCCAGAGCTCTCAACATTAATAGTAGGGGCAACTTCTGACCCAGGGTGGAGGCTTTCTTTCTCAGAATCAGGGTCATCTTCCTCCGACCCTAGCTCGGATTCCCCTGAAGAAGACTCAGCTGGCCGGTCCATGTTCCTCCGGGAATCTCCTCGGGGCAAAGGGAAATCATCCTCCCCATATAGCACTGACTCGCCATCTGAGTCCACTTCGCGCCTACGAAGCTTGGCCAAAGGAATATCAGGAGCCTGTCTAGCTTCTCTTAAACCGCGATTGTAGCCAGTTACATACATGCGGAAGGCCTTATCATATATTGCCTGTTTCATTTCACCAGAAGCTTTATACTCATCAAGATGTTCTTCACAAGCCTCAGCTACAAATTCCTTAAACTCAGAAGAGTCTTTGTAGTCCTGAAGATGAGCTTCACAGGCCTGTTCAATTTTAACCTTCAGCTCATCAGACTCCTGATACTCCGCTATACACTGTTCACGCTTTAGCTGAGCCTTCCCTTCGGCATACTTTACCACCTCGAGCAGGGCTAAACATTTACGTTCCAAAGCCCTGACTTCATTTTTTAGCTGTTGTTGGCGAAGGTTGAACTCTTCAGCCGATGAAGACAGATCTTTGATACGTTCAGAACTTGTGCCCAATTCCTGCTCAAGGACCTCCACCCGGGCTAGGGCACGTTCCCTCTGAGCCCTCACCTCATTCAGGTGAGCTTGAAGCCCTTCAAAATCGGCCTTTAAGGCCTCATATTGGCGCTGGACCTCAGCTTTTTGGCTTACAGCCTCATCCCTCTCCTGAAGGGCCGCTATCATAGAGGACAGCTGCTTTACAACCTCTACACAACGAGCTTCCACCTCAGCTGCCCTCTCATCGGACTCCTGGAGAACCCTGCGAGTACGAGACAACTCTGATTCCAGGGATTTGCTATGTTCTGCCGCCTCAGCCGCTCTGTCCTCAGCTCTTTTAGAGGCCTCCAGCGCAGAATGCAACTCCACTTGGAGAGACTGGATCTGCTCCCCGGCGGCTGCCAGGTGGCCCCTCGCGTTGCTGGTGGCAGTCAGGTTTTCATCGCAACGCGCTTCCTCGATCCGGCGGTCCATGGACTCCCGGAGAGAGAGGTCACGGGCATCCACCTCCGTAAATAGGCCCGACACCTAGTACGGAAGAACAATTGTCAAGAAAAGAAACAAAGCAAACTCAAAGAGAAGTAAATAATAATAATAATAATAATAATAATAATAATAATAATAACTTACCATCAGAAGCATTTCTCTAATCGTGGATCCGAGCTCCTCACGAGAGCGAGATTGGAAGGACACCTGCTCCTTGGTAGAACTGGCCAAGTGACCAGTCAGGGCCAGAAGACGAGGATCTGAAACCTCTGTTATCCCGCCGAACATCCGCTCCCGGAGAAGTGCGGCAACAGCAGAGGCCGGAGACTCAGAGGAAATGCCTGACAGGTCCAGAATGTTGTCAGTAGGGGACGACGAAGGAACAGCAGAAACACCCTTCCCCTTCCCAATGGGAGGAAGAGGTGGGGAAGGACCCGCAGCAGTCCTGGATTTCTTCCCAGCATGAGATGGGGTAGGCGTTCCAGAAGGGGTTGGACGCTTGCCCCCGGTCTTTGATGGGACGCCCTCAGATCCCTCAGGCTCAGTCCTCACAGGGGCAGGGGCACCTTCGGCAGAAACCTCTGGGCTTTGACCCTCTAGGACGATGATCTCCATCCCTATCCCAGAGGTCTCCTTGTCTTCAACAGGGGACTCAGACTTTCCCCCTGACACCCCCTCAGTAGAATGGGCAGCACCCCGCTCCACTTGTTCAGAAACTTGGGTCTGCTCCACAATAGCTAGGGAAGTTTCCCTCACGACCTCTGAGGAGGCTGGAGCAGATCTAGACCCTTCAGCAAGCGACAAAGTTGAGCTCGACCCACCGCGGCTAGATGGCCGAGCTGACTTGGTGCTGCGAGAGCTCGGCTTGGAAGCTCGAGAAGAAGCTTTGACGGGAGGTCGGCTGACCTTCTTGAAGGAAGCAGTTTGAGCCAGCTCCGCAGCAATCTCAGTTACCGAATGCCCATCCCCAAAAGCGTCAAAAATTGCATGCATATTCTCCCGAGACAGGTCAAAGTTCTTGGGGAAATTGATGCCATCCATTTTCACCTCAGAAGCTACAAAAAACAAGAAGTTACAAAGAGTCAGCATATTTTCTGATATTACGAGCAAAAAAGAAATAGAATAACTGGACAAAGCACTATACCCGTGTCACGGATATCCCTAAGGTTGGAAGCAAACATACACTTTTCGACGTCATACTTCCTCTCAACGGAAGTCAGTCGAAGCAGCCCCACCTGCTCAATAAAACTCAATTGGGGCAAATCGTTACAGCCCGGTAAAATCTCTCCCCACGTTAGATCTACTTTCCATGATCGGCAGGACCCTAATTTCAGCTCCGCCACAAGGAAATTCTCTACCCAGCCCTTTATAGAATCCTTATAACCCATGAGAAGAGATAACCCATTACGGGGGGAAAAGTAATAGAAGTTTTGCTTCGCCCTAACCAGGCGGAAAAAGGTGACAAACAGACAGGCCATGGGTGTAAAACCCCAACCCAGACAGATACACTCAAAACAAGACATGAACAAAATAGAGTTTGGGGATAACATCCGAGGAGTTACCCCGAAGTATTCGAAGACCTCAGTAAAGAAAGGGGAAAAAGGAAATGGCAGACCGAATTCCCTTTGCTTTAGAAAGAACACTATACGGCGATTCTCTTGGGGATCGACCAAACCAGGAGGGGGAGGGTAAGGAAGAACTATCCTCTCATTGGGAAGAGGCGCTCGAATAAGATACAGTGGAGTATCTAAGAGCCTCCGGGAAATATGCTTAGTTATGTTGGAAGGTGTAATATGCGACTCAAGGTCAAAAACATCAGGAAGCTTTGAACTTGCCATGGAAGAACAAGGAAGCGTACCTGAGAACACGATGGGATGAAAAACTGTAGAAGGAGTTGCAGGAAGACAGAGAGCAGACAAGAGCTAGTTCTTCAAAAGACCGAAGGAATTCGAACAGAAAGGCAATTATGAGGCAGAGCGTTGATCTGAACAGTTTTGTCTTGGAGCGGCGCGATCATTAATTGTTCTCGAAGTTTACCCTCTCAACGGTTAGATAATACCCGGCGAGAAGGTAAAGGGGCAAAAGGATGATCGCTGGGCTTATCTACATCTATCAAGGGCTAAGTACACGATGATAGCCCATCATTTAAAAGCCCATTCGCCATCCACATAATACAAGCCCAACTCATCAGTCAGAGCAACTTAGCCTACTACTTTACCATCCCTATGGTAAATGCCGAGGAAACAGAGGGGCAAGTCATGAAAAGACTCAAAAGTACAAGCAAATGGGAGCATGATAAAGGTCAGACTTGCTCATCACTTAAAAAGTTATAAGATTTGATTTATCGTTAAACAAAGGCTGTGAGATCGGAAAGAGGCGCCAAGAGCACCTCGGGATCATACAGAGCTGAGAGCTCAGAAATTAACTCAAGGATTAAAAGGCCAAGCTCACAGGTCGGATTAGTCCAGCTCGGAAAACATAACTTGAGAGCTCGGTCGGCTAAAGGAGGCTCAAAGCTCAATCCATCAAGAAAAGACCGAGCTCACGGGTCGGTTAGTCAAGCTCGGAAGAGTAAACCGCCCGTCAAATTGGTTAAGTAGGCCTGAGGCTCGGCTCATCGACCAAAAGAAGAAGTTCGCGAAATACGGTCGATTCAGCTCGGAAAAAACGGAACAAAAGTTAGTTGGCTAAAGCTACGAAGAAGAGCAGTATCAGTACTTCATCTATGACAGAGAAAAGAACAAGCTCAAGTATGAAAAACAAGCATTTCATTAAAGGAAAAGTACATTACAGCACGTTACAAAGGCCTACATTACAGAATGGAAGACCACCCTTAAAGGATTTACATATCCGGATACTTCATCATCTACGATTATCACCTACCCTACTATTCTAGTCTTCAGTTCGGAGGACTTCTCGCAGCTCGGAATGTGAGTTTTTCAGAAAAGGCCAAGATCTGTCCCGCTATTATAGGGGAACTGAACAAGTTGATTCCCATAAGCATTTCTCACTGTCCCCCTGGGCAAACGTTCGGTTACCCGAATGTGATGCACGGTACATTCGAACAAGCTCAGATATTGTATGCCGGCCGTGCACCACACATGAAAAACATAAGTCTTCGGGCTATGGCCCCGAAGAGATCGCGAAGTACACATTCGAAGAAATCGCTGGAGAGTTGACTGAGTGCAGCAGATCTCAGTCTCACATAATACTGGTACTTCACATCGAAGGGAGCAATAATACTGGTACTTCACATCAAAAGGAACAATAAGCTGAGCATTTGCGCCACTTCCATTTATATCAAAAGAAGATAACAGGGGGGGAGGTCGACCAGAAGTCCTGGACGAAGTAGTTTCAGCAACTTGCCGAATGGTCCCACCCATCGACCGCCCTACCAAAAGGATCTCCGAAACAACGTTCAAACTCCTTAGAGGTAACCTTCAATCCTCAAAAATTTTGAATTGACTCATCTTCATCTCAGGTACTGCAAAAGGGTCCCAAAACAGAGATAAGTTAGGATAATCTTCCGTCGAGATGATAAAAGCGAGATTAAAGCAAATTCCTGGGGCAATACAAAAATCCCGCCGGAAGAAGGAAACAGACAGACAAATTCGAAAGAAAAATCCCTTTGCTCCCACAGAATGCCTGGGACTGGTAAGGAGGTGATGTTAATATATATCCGAAAGTTTGTATTTTGCAGGACAGGGGAGCCGAATTCTCAACTAATGCCGTCAGAGTCCTTAAAAGGTATTCATGGGAAAGGAAAGAAAGGACATGTCCAGATAATGATGACAAGAAAGCAAAGATAGCAGAGAACGCGGAAAGTAAAGAAAAGCCCGAAAGAGGAAAGAACATATAGGATTCAGAAACTGCGCAACGATAAAAAGAGGAAAGGGTATTATAAAGACACCTAGACACGAACAGACGCGGCCATAATGGTTCTTGATATTCACCCCCTCGGCAGTTGGAGCAATAACTCCCGAGAAGGTGAAGGGGCAATTGATGACCGCTGGATTTTTTCACCCCGGACCAGGGGCTTAACCACAGCTAAAGGCCCATAACATAGAGGCCCACGTATCTGATATACCCAACAAGCCTGGCTCATTCAACCTTCAAGACCGAGCTCGGCCCAGCTTCTTCACTCATAACGACCCAGCCCACACGAAGCATGCTCTCTCCTCTCAGGCCTAGCGTCCGGCCCGACTCTCGGCCCAACCCAGGATCCAGAATAATATTCACCAGACAGCCTGGCAGATCCGCTTAAACGTACACACGAGGAGAATCAGAGGCCGTTACGCATGGAGCAGGCGGCTGATACCCTAGTACCTCCGAATCCGCATGGCAGAGACGCGTGGCCCAATCCTGGAGAGGCCTTTACACGTCACCAGCAAGCAAGACAATGTATAAAAGAGGAGTCCCCTCCTCAGGAAACTTAAGCCTTATTCCGTAATACATAAACTCTTGTAAAACCCTATTCTATTGGATTTCAGATCATCAAGTTGGTTCCTCTCTAATGAGTTCAATCTCGATTGTAGATTAGATTGTATATTAATTAGCGAATTTGTATAGTTAATTCTAATAAATTTTAAGTCTGATTCTTTTAAAGGGCTCGACTGCGACATGGACCGCAATAACTCAGCATTCATTAATATATACTGTTCAAAAATAAAAGAGAATTGGGCTTGGGTTGCCCTAATTTAGTATGAAATTGATGTGATTTGGGACAATTTATTTTTTCTTTTACAGTTATTTTTTAATTATGTATACTTTTTTTTAGAGGAAATTTGAATATAATATTGAGTTTAGGAATAGAATCCTTATCAATTTGCTCAACTTTTGCTTGGTGAAATTATTCAAGTTCTCCTGTCCTTTTAGATTCCTAATGTAATTGTAAAAAAATTGAAAATTTATACCCATTTTTCAAATTAAATTTTAATTTAAACTTAATCATTTATATAATTTTTTAGTATTTAACAACGTTATTTTTATTAATTTTAACTGATAATTTAAAAGTGAAACCTCACAATCCAAAGACTATTTAGTATCAATAAACTAAAATTCATTGATAACGATGTCTATTTTATTATCTAATAATGTTTTATTATATTAACAAAATTATTTTATTTTAATTTTTGTTTTAAATTTTAAATAAATTTAATTTCTGTCATATAAGTCAAATAATTTTTATATTAATATAATTTCCTTAATTTTTGCATTCAAATTTTTTTTAATATTTTGGTTAATAATAAAAACAATATAATTTAAAAAAATAATAATTTCTCAAAACATAAAAGCCTTCTCAAGTAAGGAAGGGAAATTGGAAAGCGAAGGTGAAAATGGAACGCTTGATATCTTTGATGCGGGCCCACTTGATTACTTTATAGTACTATGAAGGAGCTTAAAGACTGAGCTCGTCAACCAAAAGGAAATAAAAGCATCTAACCTCCTAAAGCAAACCCTCCTCAAGAAGTTGCTTCATATATATCTATATTTCTTAAAATAAATAATAATAATAATAATAAAATAATTAATTAACAAGCATTTCTTTAATCATTACTATTTTAGCATACCTTTCAAATACTTCAAAAAGTTGTATTTAAATTAATAAATTATATTTTTAAATTAAAATTAAATAATAAAAATAAAATTTCACGTGTGAAAATATTTTTTATACAAAGTATTTTTTATAAAAAATATTTTTTAAATATAAATTATTTTCTGTATGATGACTAAAAATTTTAATTTTGAATCAAATATATAGAATTATAGCTAAATCTTAAAATCTAAAGCAGCAATATACATATTTTAAATTGTTGTATTATTATTTGAAATTTTTTTTGAAGGAAAATTTATTTTGTTGTATATAATAAAAAAAATTATAAATTATTTTTTAATTTTTTTATAAAATTAAGAAATTTGAAATTTGACTATAATTATTTTTAATTTTAAGAGTAGATATATAATTTAAAATTAAAATAATCAATATAAAAACGTTTTTTTTCCTTCTCTCATGACGATGTGGAGTCAATATAAAAACTTGCTAACTACTGCACGGAGACTTGCACATTGACTCAATAAAAAAAGTGAATATAAGATTTTATTACAAATTTAGAAATGAAACTTCCAATGGTGGCGGTGAAATCCACAGCAGCCACAGTCAAATTTTCACATTCAAATACTTAATTATTTATTTAGAATCATTAATTTTATCAAATAAATAAATAATTTTTTATAAAATTATGTATAATTTAATTAATTTTTTAAAATAAATTTTAGGCATTTTCATCTCTTTTTTTTATAAATTAATAATTTTAATTACAAATATATTAAATGAAAAATTATATGTGTATTAATATATTATGAATAAAATTGCTATTTAATTCTTATAATTTAGTGAAATTAATTATTTATTTTATCTATTTTTAAAAACCCATTTAATAAAACACTAAACTTATAATTTTAAGATTAAAATTGAATATTTTATTTGTTGTACAAAGATAAATACACGCACAGTGCTTTTTAATTTGTCTAAATTATAATTTTTTTATTTTTGAAATAAATTATCTTATAAATTTATTAATATATTTATATTTATATTTTAATGTAATTGAAAAATTAAAATCCCTTTTTTATCCATAATAATTTGGTAACTTGAAACACACCAAAATCAAATACTTTTGTAGAAAAATAGTGATCATGACTGATCATAGTAGAGTTTTTGTTTGAGGCATTTATATAATGCCACGTGTCTGAAAATATATAACGCCACGTGTATGGAAAGCCAGACAGAATCCTCCTTTCCATATGACTACTTGGTTCCCAAGGGATTGGAATCAGAGGCGTGTAAGTTGTTTTAGTCATTAATATATATTTAGATAATAATTAATTAAAAACTAAAAATTATTTTTTTTTATATTTATTTCTTTAATTTAATTTTAAAAGAAGTAATTATCGAACAAGGCAATAATCAAAATAGGCAAGTGTATCATGTACTATTCTTTCAATATATAATTTACATATTTTAAAATATTTTTTAATTTTTTATTTATATGATATTGAAAAAAAATATTATTATTTTTTTTAATTTCATTGTGATTAAGTTATATTTTATAAAATTAAAAAAAATATTATTTAATAACGAGAAAACTTATTAGTTAATCCATTAATTTAAAAAAATATATTAAAATGTTTCTAAACATTTAAAAAATTTATTTAGTAGTCACTATATTAATTTTATCATTAAATATTTTATTATTTAATACATATAATTTTAAAAATTTATTAATTAATTTTTTAAATTTTTAAAAAATTTATTAATTAATTTTTTATAATAAGAGTATTTTTAAATATTTAATGATTAAAAGTAATAGATAGACTAATTAGTAATCTTTTCAAAGTGTTAAAAATATTTTAATATATTTTTAAAATTAAAACTACAATTTATGAGTTTTTACTTATTATAGAAATTAAGTAATTATTTTTAAAATTAAATAAATAATTAATTTTTTGACATAATTTTAAATTAGAAAATGCTATTTTATTCCAAGCATTTATACTAAATGATTTTATAACCTTATTAAAAAAAAATAAGAAAATAATTCATTGGATTATTTTTCTCATTGGAGAAGTTTCTCCTTCAAACTTATGAAAACAAGAATTTGCGGTTCAAGAAAACCGTATAAAAGAATTTTATTTCATTCAGCTCAAATAGTGGTGATCATTCGGTCGGTTCGATTTAAAATTAAATCGAATCGAATAAATTAAAAATCGAAATTTTAATATTTATAAAAATCGAATTGATTTTGATCAGAAACCGAACTGAACCGGTGTGATTCGGTTTAATTCAATTCGATTTGATCAGTTTCGATTTTTAGTAAATCTTTTATTTTTTACACTTTATTTTTAGTATTTTAAAATTTAATTAAAATATTTTTAATTTTAATATGATTTAATTTCTTAATATTATAGAAAATAACATATTATTATCACTAATCGGTTCAGTTTAATTTTTTCGATTTTTTTCTGATTAAAATCGAATCGAATTGAAATAATTAAAATTTTTTAAATTGAAAACCAAATTGAATAAAAAACCGAAATAAATTTTCAAATTAATTCGGTTCAGTCAATTTTTTCGATTTGAATCGAATACTGTTCACACCTAATAGTCACAAGAAAAAAAAAGTCGAGTCTTACGATGAAAGCTTGATGGAATGCTAAGGAAATTGAAATAGACTATCATGAGATAAAAGATTTTCTTCCTTATATGCTATTTTAATCTTTTAAAAAGTTACTCTTCAATATTATCCAAAGATTATCGTCGAATATAATATTAGTTATTTCATTATTTGAATAGTAAATAAATAGAAAAATTTTGAAATTAAAATAGTTAAACGAAATAAATAATAATTTAGTCAAATTAACAATGTTTTATTATAAGTTAGGTGATATATTTTTTTTAATCATTGTAAAATTCTTTAAAATATTTATTTATTTTTATAATTAGCTAAGCTGCTTCATGGAGACTTGCATGTTGAGTCAAAGATGTAGAAGGAATAAGGGACCATTTAACTGACTTTTAGACATTCATTACAAGTTTAGAGATGCAACTTCCCAAGATGCTTCCCAAATTCAAATCAACAAGTTTCCACATTGAAACCCTTTTGAAAAATTTTATATTTGGTCCTTAAAGAAATCAATTAAAATCTGAAAATTCCTTGTCTATATAAAAATATGTATGAGTATCCAAATCTCTAACATATATATTTTATAAAGTAATTGTTTAAAAAAATTATTAGAATAGTAATAATTTCAAGACATATTATTTTTTCTCATAATATCTGCAGTTTAAATTTAATTCATTTAAATATATAAAAATAATTAATAATTTTAATTTTAAATTTTTTTATAATAATATATTTAAAATAACTTTTAAATGATTGTATTTTTTTTTTGGTACTAATAAGTGTTACTTAGAAATTTTCAAAGTAATAAATATTATGAGATAAAAAAATTTTTAAAACCACCAAAACTGTGGGATGAAAGTAGTATTAAAAAAATATCATTATTAATTAAAAATGATGTTTTGTTCTATTATTTACAAATGTGCTATTAATTTTATATTAATTTGTAAAAAATTATTATTTAATTTTTATGGTACTATAAAATTCATGTTGATTTTTTTATTTTCAAAAATAATTAAAATATTGATGATATTTTAAAATATCTATTTATTAATTTATTTATTAATTTTAGCTGTTAAATATTTTATTATAAAAAAATTTTCATGAAATTTATTTTATTTTTGCAGCTAATTATAGTAAATAGTAAAGTAGAATGCCTTTTTTTTTTTCTTAAATGTTGGTATTCGTTAATTATGTTGGAAACTTAAACGCTTTGTGTGCCGTTTGATGCTTCAGATTTTTCTTTCTCTATATATATATATGCATACATATATTCCTGCTTCACTACTGATTACTGCATACGCTATTGACTTCGTCTGTAAGCATTTCTTCTTCTTCTGCTTTACTGCTTGCTTTTCATCTTTTTATATTATGTATCCGTACTGTTTCTGCAGATTTTGAAACGGAGATTGATCGCAATCGGAATTTGATTGGCTGCCATGGGTGACATAAAGAAGGTTATTCTTTTATATTTTGGGATCACGGGCTTGATCGATCTGTTAAACTTGAGAATGTTATTGATCGATTCTATTTTGTTTGTGATTTCAGGAAACAACTGAAATGGTGATCGGAAAACAGGCCACTGAGACTGTGACTGTCGACAAGACAGCAAATGAAATTGTGTTGGAGAATTTAACTACAGAATCGGTGTCAGTGAAGGAGACAATGGATGAGATTTTGTCTGAGAAGAAAACAGAGGAAAATGTGGAAGAAGGAGAAACAAAAGACGCCGTCACTGTGCCTGAGGAGACTGCAAAAGACGCCGTCACTGTGCCTGAGGAGACTGCAAAGGAAACAAACAAAGAGAAAAAGCTCGTTGTTGTCTTTGTTTTGGGTGAGTAATTTTCCATTAGAAACTCTTATGAACCTTTATACAATATTAGAAATTACGGTGGCTGAGCTTTGCAACAGGTGGCCCTGGAGGGGGAAAGAGTACCCAGTGTGCGAAGATCGCTCAAGAAGTTGGATACACCCATCTCAGCAGCGGCGACCTCCTCCGCCAAACAATTAAAAGCGACCTTGAAAATGGGTACGAATATTTTTTTATTTTTGCTGCAATCTTAAACTTATCGATGAAATTGAATGATGTTTTCTATTACAGTCCTATGATTGAAGCTATGATTAGGGAGGGGAAGAGTGTGCCTCCAGGCATAACAATGGAGATTCTGCAGAAAGCAATGGTGAAAAGTGGAAATGACAAGTTTATTCTGGATGGTTTCCCTCGTGATGAAGAGATTAGGAAAGCTTTTGAAGCTGCAGTGAGCCTTCTAATATCAAAATATAAAGATTTATATATTTGTTTATTTGTTTTGGTTTAATTGTTGAGTGCTCTGTTCTTTTCTGCAGACCAAAACAGAGCCAGAGCTTGTTCTGTTCTTTGATTGTTCTGAAGAAGAGAGGGAGAGGAGGATCTTAAGCAGGGAACAAGTTCAGTAAATGAATATCTAATGTTATAATTTTCACATTCAATACAAAAAATTTCAATAATTTTGTTGGTATGAATGTAGGGAAGAGTTGATGACAATGCTGAGTCTCTAAGGAAGAGGTTCAGATATTTCCAAGAGCATACTCTTCCTGTGGTTGAGTATTATAGAGCAAGAGGTTTAGTTTTGCAGGTATAATTAATCACAATTTCATCTGCAAATTTTATTTAAATTTTCATTTGCATTTTCAATAATTTATTTATTTATTTATTCAGATTGATGCTGGGAGGTCTGAGAAGGATGTGTTTGAGACTCTTAAAAGCATTCTTGGTCCCTCAACAGCAAGGCTAGTTGAAGAAGAACAAGAACCCAACATTGCAGAAATTGAAAGGGAAATTTCAGGATTAAGAGTATAGAATATTATGTATATGGTTTCGAGTAAAAATCAAGTGATTTTAACTATCACATAGTATGTTTTGATTCGGCAGGAACTTTTCCTTGGCCGTTTAAGTTGTTAACTTCTATGTTTTAGCAAATGGGTGCTAGTTACTATTACTTAATTGGTTGCTAATCACTGGATTAGTTCCATGATTAATGTTTTCTAGTTTCTTGCTTGTGAGTATTGTGTATGTGATATTTTTACCTTTTTTTGTCATTCATTACTTGTCTCCATATAATGATAGAAGTTATTATTAGGGGTTAGCATCCAAATAAACCGAAAACTGAAATTTTAATGTTTATGAAAATCGAACCGAACCGATTTTAAACCGAACATTCAAATATAGAGAGTAGGGAAATTTGGAGTCAATTTATTTTTTTTTTTAATAGCATGGTGATAACATTGTATTTTCTACTTACTGTGTTAGTATATTGAGATTTTTTAAAAGACAATAAGATTTGGATCGGAGAATTCTCAAAATATTGTATCCTTTATTATTATTATATTTATCATTGTGAAACTTTTATTTCTGTCTTTCCTGAGCGTAGAATACATGGTTAAGTCATGTGATCTGAATTCTTTTTTCTTTTTCTAATATACTTTTGATTGTGTGTGTGCTTGGATCTGGAATAGAAGAGACTGAGAAAGATTTGGAGAGGAATATAGTAGAGTGAACGTTTTGACGTTGTTCATTTATTTATTTTTATTTTTAACTTGCTCTTATTTATTTAGTTTTGGAATTTAATTGTTAGAATATAGTAAGTGAACCGACCGAATAGTTGGATTTAAAATCGAATCAAATTAAATAAATTGAAAACTTAAATTTTGGCATTTATAAAAATCAAACCGAATTGATTTTAATTAAAAATTAAATCAAATTAAATAGGTTTGATTTAATTTGATTTGATCAATTTAAATTTTTAATATTTTAAAATTTAATTGAAATATTTTAATTTTGATATAATTTAATATCTCTATATTATTAAAAATAATATATTATTATCACTAATCGATTCTGTTTAATTTTTTTATTTTTTCTTTATTAAAATTAAATCGAATCGAAATTGAAATCTTTAATGAAAAGAAGAAAAAAAAAACAGAAAATTTGAGAGAAAATATTTTATTATTCCCCTCAAATCAACTGGAGTATATATACTATTTACAATAGTACATACTAAGTAAGAAAATAAATTAATTTTTTAATTATAATCTAATCATATCCCAATCATATCACACAATTATATTCCTAATTATCAGTATAAATCTAGGCTATTTACAGAAATAATCTCAACTCCCCCTCAAGCTGGAGCGTACATATCGTATGCTCTAAGTTTGTTACAAATATACTCGATTCATGGTCCTCGAAGTGAATTTGTGAAAACATCAGCTAGCTGATCATTTGAGTTGGCAAAACTAGTAGAAATGCATCCGGACTCAATCTTTTGCCTAATAAAATGGCAATCTACCTCTATATACTTTGTCATCTCATGAAAAACTGAATTTGATGCAATATGGAGGGCAACTTGATTATCACATATCAGCTTTATTTGGCCAGTATCGCTATATTTCAATTTCTGAAGGAGTTATTTCAACCAGATGAGTTCGCATGTTATTAAAGTCATAACTCGATATTTTGCTTCTACACTTAATTTTGCAACCACACTCTGTTTTTTACTTTTTCAGGATATGAGATTCTCTCTAATCATAATACAATATCCTGAAGTAAATCGTCTATCTGAAAAGAAATATGTCCAATCTGCATCAGAACAGCCAATAATTTGTGAGTGACCCTAGACCTTGTCCTGGAGCTCCTTTGATATATCTAAAAATACGAATGACTGCATTCCAGTGACTACTGTATGTAGTTTAAAGAAATTGACTAAACACACTTATAGCAAAAGAAATATCTGGTCGTGTGATAGTGAGATAATTGAGCTTGCCGACTAATCTTCTGTATCTAGCAGGATCTTTAAGTGGCTCCCCCTATTTATGAACAAGCTTAACATTTAGATCAATGGGAGTGTCCACATGTCTACAGTCTAACATGTATGTTTCTTCCAATATATCTAAAGCATATTTCCGTTGAGAAATTGCAATATTTGTTTTAGACTGTGCCACTTCAATTCCCAAGAAAAATTTCAGTTTTCTCAGATCTTTATTTTGAAAATGACTAAACAAATGTTGCTTAAGTTGAGAGATTCTATCATGATTATTTTCTATAATGACAATATCATCAACATAGACCACCAAGTTGATGCATTTGTCACCAATATACCGAAAAAATACAGAATGATTAGAATTACTTCGAGACATTTCAATCGTCCAAACCATGCTCTTGGGGACTGTTTTAGCCTATACAAAGAGCGCCGAAGATCAATGACACGGAGCAATTAGCCTTGGATTTTACGGCAGACTTGGACCGGGGCTAACTTTTGTATTTTAATTATTTTTTTGGATATTTTGGGTATTTTCATAATTTTACATATTAGTGTTTTGTTTTTATTATAAATAGCCTCACTTAGGTATTAGAAAGACACTTTTCAATCGTTGAACAATTTCAATAAGACTTTTAGTCTTTCAGACTATCTTTTCTCTTATTTCGTCTTAGCCAAATGATATTGGTTAAAACTCCTGACGGAGTCTAAATAGTCCTGTATCAGATCTACGGGAGAGAAAGTATCACTGTAATAAAGCCCAAAAATCTGATACCATGTTAAATTTGGGTCAGGCCTAACTCACCCCAAAAGTTAGCTCGAGGGGGAGGATTGCCCATGACCCATATAAGGGGCACATTACTCATTTCCACAACCGATGTGGGATTCAACACACCCCCTCCTCACATCCAGAATTTTTACTAGTGCGTGACACATTTATGAGAGGCCCAACATATGAGAGACCCAACATCGAATGGAGAGGCTTTGATACCATTGAATCTTTGATGAAAAGAAGAAAAATAGAGCAGAAGATTTGAGAGAAAATACTTGATTATTCCCTCAAGCCAATTGGGTTATATATACTACTTATAAGAGTATATACTAGGTAAGAAAATAAATTAATTATCTAATTATAGCCTAATTATATCTCAATCATATCGCACAATCATATCCCTAATTATTGGTACAAATCTAGGCTATTTATAGAAATAATCTCAATAGAAATAACTGAAAATTTTAAAATTAAAAACTAAATTGAATCAAAATAATAAAAAATGGAACTAAATTTTCAAATCAATTCAATTCAATCGATTTTTTCTATTTGAATTAAATACTGCTATGATTAAAGAGTTTTAAATTTAGTTTGAATAAAAAGAAGACTATTTAAATATACAAAATTAAATTCATAATTTAATTTTGTCAAAAATATCTAAATTTACTCTCCGCTCAAAGTTTACATTAGTTAATCTTGCAAGGAAACTAGATGATAAAAAAAATACGTGTTCACGAGAGAGTTTTAAATTTAGTTTGAATGAAAAAAAGATTATTTAAATATAAAAAATTAAATTCATGATTTAGTTTCGTCAAAACTATCTAAATTTATTTTCTACTCAAAGTTTACATTAGTTAATCTTGCAAGGAGACGAGAGGATAAGAAAAATACGTTTTCATGAAAGAGTTTTAAATTTAGTTTGAAAGAAAAGAAGACTATTTAAATATAAAAAATTAAATTTATGATTTAGTTTTGTCAAAAATATCTAAATTTACTCTCCACTCAAAGTTTATATTAGTTAATCTTCTTTGCTTATATTAGTTAATCTTGTAAGGAAACGGGAGGATAAGAAAATTACATGTTCATGAGAATACTAGCTTTTTACTATTATTCATGTATGAGATGTGTGTATTTAATAAAAAAAAATATTTTCACGCATTCCGTGCATAATCAATGATGAAAAAAACTAATTTTTATATGACCACTTATTCTCCGACAAGAAACAGAAATTGTTTAAGGTTTCACCATCATTTTACAGTAGAAGAACTCCACACTTCTTGACATTACAATGCTTTTGAAATTTCCTCCACCTTTGAGGGTAGAATTGAAATGAAGCACTTGAATATTTACTGAACCAATCTTCTTCTTTATCTGAACCATCACCTTTCAATGCTTTGATACATGGATCATACCACAGTAACACTTGATCTGGTTCATGTAAATGTAGATCATCCACAAAGCATACCCAGTTGAAAATTTTCTCTTCATTTTCTTTGTTATTGCTTCTGAAATGGGATTCACATGTAAACCTGCTGATTCTGCAAACAATTGAAGGATCCTCTGATGTAAACACAATGCAGAAAGCAATTCCCTGATACTGATGCCAATTTGCAGGCAACTGTATGCTAAGTGAAGTTCCCAGTGTTTGTTCATGGAAACATTCTGGGATTTCACTTCCTTGAAAAAGAATTCTAACTTGATCTTTATATTCTCCAAACTGCAATATTCAAAGGAACAGAAATTACTGCTAGAGGGATATATTTATTAATTTAATTAAACAAAATCCAGGGATGAAAAAGTAATTTTTCCGTTTTTTAAAAAAAGTTTGTGGGAAAAGTTTTGCGTACCTTGCTAGTTAAAAATTGAACAGTAGAATGAGAATTTTCAACGATTTCGCTGCGTGCCCTCTGATCCAACCTGAAGCAGTTTGTGAAACACAAGTTCATGAAGCTGAATTTCTTGCTGCTTGAGAATGCTTCCATTGCTCTGCAGCCATTTGCCTCTACAACTTTCAGAGACTGAGGAAGTTCAGGCAAAGCTCTCAGGTTCTTGCAATGGTTCAAGTAAATTGAACGCAGCTCAGAAACTTTACGGATACTTGTCGGAAGGCTCACAAGCTTCTTACACTCATCAAGCTTCAACTCTTTCAGACAATTCAAGTGCTCAATTGATGAAGGTAACTCTTGTATAGCTGTTCCACTTAGATGAAGATGTTCCAAAGATTTCAAATTGTAGATGCTGTCTGGAAGACTTTTGAGATTTTCACAGTAGTCTAAGTAAAGACAAGCTAGACTTTCCATTGGCTCCAAGATTTCTGGGAAGTTCTCGAGTTTCGAGCAACGAGATAGAACAAGAATTTCGAGAGATTTCAACTTACTAATGCTGCTTGGGATTCTCTGCAGCTTACTGCAGCTTATCATTTCCAATATTTCAAGTCCTGTGAGAAATTCTATTGATGAAGGCACCTCTTTTATGGAAGTTTCACTGAGATATAATTCTCTTACATTCATTGAAACATGTGGAAACTTGGTGATGTTTGAGCAGCCAATGAGCCAAACAATTTCAAGAGCTTTAACCTTGTGAACTGATTGAGGAAGTTCTTTCAATCCACTCCTGCAAAGGTGCAATTCTTCAACATTTTCCAAAATTTCTGGACAGTGTTTAACGTTAGGACAGTGGGAGATGTCGAGAATTCGAAGAAGTTTCGAGTCGATCCTGCTTGGAAGTCGCCGGAGACTCTTGCATAGTCTGAGGTTAAGGTATTCAAGCTTATGGAGATATTGAATAGATGAGGGCAGCTCCACTAAGCTTTTACAACCTTCAAGATTTATGCTCTCAACATTTTTTGCTTGTGACAGATCAGGAATTTTAGTCAAGTACTTGGAATATGAGAGGCCAATCTGTTTCAAATTCATAAGATCCTGCCAAGAGAAAAAGGTGGGATAATTAAAGCATTCGCTAAATACATGTTTCCAACCATGTACTCTTTCAGAACAAAACGACATGCGTTTAGCTAGTGCAGCATACCTGTTCTCCTGTCCAAAGTTGCTCAACATTGCTATGTGGTAGATCAAGAACAACAAGATTTTCAGCACAAAATTTCAATGGCAGTGACTTGGAAGGAAATCTATACCAATGAAGATATCTCAGTTCATCAGAAAGAGATCGAAGGCCGCGACGAGGAAGTTGCACTTTGTCTTTGTAGCCTATAGAGGAATTAGACATGTAGAATTTGAGTATTCTCATATGATCCATTCCTGCAAAGGCATCAGATTCTAAATGCATCTCTCTTGCTGCAGACAAGTCTAAGGATATGCCTTCAATTGCCTTAGTTCCCTACATTAGTCAAAGGGCAAAGAGTAAGTACTTGAAAAATCTCAACTTCTTAAGCAAAATAACTTTGAATTTTTACCTTCTTTTTTGTCAAGACACAATAAACATCCTTAGGATTCCACAACCTGCTTCGATTTTCGAGCTCGGATTCTTCACCAACAATGCTCCAACCCATTTCTTGTAATAAATCATGCATCTCTAGTTTGTTGTTAGAAACACTAACAAGAGACTTGTCAATGAAAGTGCTTATTGTGTAATGCACTGAAGAATAGCAACCACTTAGTATTTTCATCGCAAAATTTCGATCTTCCCCTCGAAAAAAACATGCAATATCAAGAAATATTTTCTTTTCGTCGCGGTTTAGCCCATCGTAACTAATTCTCAATACATTTTGAATTTCGAAGTTTTGAACATTTTCTAATTTCTCCAATGCACTATCCCAATCTTCCTCATTCCTGCCCAACAAAGCAGAACCCAACACTCTAAGAGCCAAAGGATTCCCTTTTGCATAATTTACCACCCTTTTCGAACGCTCTAGATAATCGATTTCAAGGCAAGTTTTCTTGAAGGCATTCAAGCAAAAGAGTTGAAGAGCTTCTTCGTGATTCAATTCCTCAACCTCATAGATTTCATCAACTGCAATTTTTAGAACTTGCTTATCCCTACTTGTGACAAGGATTCTACTTCCAGGACCGAACATCTCACGTTGTTCTGGTAATAGTTCTTGCAATCGTGTAGAAGTATCAATATCATCAAGCACAACAAGAACCTTTTTGCGACGAAGTCGATCTTTTAGAAAGTTAACTCCCAAACTTAGAGTTCTTGTATCTATATTTTCTTCCAACAGCTTTGAGAAGAGCTCGTCTCGTAATTGAGCTAGCTGACATCGTTTCAGCTGTTCTCTAACGTTTACAAGAAAACAACAACTCTCATATTGAATAGAAATCCGATCGAAAATAGCTCCGGCGAGGGTGGTCTTGCCTATACCACCCATTCCCCATATTCCCACCATAAGGACATTGGTGGAATCCATGCACAATAGAGATTCAATTTGCTTGAGACGCGAATCAATTCCAACCAAACCTATGGATTTGCTAGGAGAAATCTCATATAGTTTCTTCAAAATATCACCCACAATCTCTTCAATAAGTTTGGAGTCAGGCCTACCACGTATCAAGACATAAAAATATTTGTAAGTTAAAATACTAAAAAAAAAAAAAACACTATTTACAGAGAGAATATTCATTTACATTTAATATATGACTTAAAATATACGTACAAATTATAATTTTTTATAAACCGTTAATAATTTAATGATCGATATTTTAAATGATCAATAAATAAATAGTAGATAATTTATTTTAAATGATCCATAAATAATTGATAATTTAAATAAGTATCAACTAAAATTTAAGAATTAATTAAAGAAAAAAAATCATTTGGTAAACAACAGAAGCCAATTGATGAATTTCCAAGCTTCGAGAATCAGCTTAATTTGGAGTTGACTCTATTGGAAAAGTGTGAAAAATAGACTTTCATGACCCACCATTTAAATTGAATATAGGCATCAATCATTTCGTTTAAAGTATTATTATTATTATTATTTTAATAAATAAATACTAAAAATTTCATTTTTTTTATTTTTTTTAAATTTTGTTTAACCACAATTTTTTTAATAACAATTGACGGAATGTTATCGAATAGACAGAATTATACCAATTGTGTTGATATTTAATTATTGGTCAATGGCAAATCCGCTTGCCGGCTTTTTTTTTTTTTTTTCCATTTGATTATATTAAAATGTGTTTTTTGAGATTTGATAATTTTGAACAAATTGATTAGGCTTATCTTTTTAATTTTAATAATAAAGTTTAGTTGGCCAAGTTTTACGATATGAACAAGAATTTTTCATCACTCATTAAATTATTGTTATTAAATTCTATGATAATGATTGATTTAATTTTTAGTTGTTTTGTTCCATATTGAAAATATTTTGTAAAAAGATATTTTTCGTGTTTAATATTTTAAAAAATTAATTAATAAAAAATATTTTTACAATAAAAAGAGAAATTAAATTATTGTTTAAAAAAAATAACACCGTGAAAACTATTTTCTAAATTTTAATAATTTTATTAACATCACTAATAACAGAAAATAATAGATTTTTGAGCATGAACATACCTAGTAACCATTGAATCCCATCCAGAAACATTAGCTGCTTCTTTCAAAGCAGCTCTCCACCTCTCCACTTTGTCTATTTTCTCTTGTTCATGTTTGGCAAATGCAGCTTCAAAGCTTCCACTTTGATTTCTCACATGCATAGGATCAATTCTGTAGAACACTGGTATGACCAATTGTCCATTCATTTTCTTGCATTCGAGGATCTTCACAACTTCGTCCAAGCACCATTTTGAAAATGCATACTTCTCCGAGAAAATAATCACCGAAAGACTCGACTTTTCTATCGCTTTACAAATCGATTTCGAAATTTCTTCTCCCTTTCTAAGATTTGTATTATCCATAAACGTTAAAATTTTCTTTCTATTCAAATCAGAGTAAAGATGGCTAGTAAAATTATCACGAGTGTCCTCGCCTCTAAAGCTAAGGAACACATCATATTTGGCTATTGAAAAAAAAGAAGAGGAAGAGAAAGTGGAAGAGGATGATGACAGAGAAGAAGCCATGGAAGAAACTCTGAGATTAAGCAGATAGGAAGGAACTCTCTATTTGGTTTATATAGAGAGTGTAAATTAAGATTTTCAATGATGATCCACTTGCCAAATTTTCTACAACAAATTTCAAGTGTCAACAATTTGAATGTCACTTCAATGCTAGCTGTTTGTAAGGAAGTCATCTATGAAAGTCAGAGGTCTACATACTATCATTCATTTAGATGGTTCTAGCATTTTAAGGTTGCTTTTTTTTCCTACCTGCTAACCAATTAAGTTGGATTTTTCGGACTTTATAAAATTAACTTCGGTTTGTTTGTTATATAGAAAATGTTTTATTTTTTATATTTTATAATATTTAAAATATTAAAAAAAGGATTAACAAAAAATATATTATATTAAAATTAAGAAAAATTGAATTATTATTTAAAAAAAATTGACACTCTCTTTTTTAAAAAAAAGTTTGTCTGAGTTTTAAAAATCTTAATAATATCTAAATTCATTATATATTATTTTAAATTATAATTAAACAATAAAAATTAAGTTATTTTTTTTAAAAAATATTTTCAATACAAGGTATTGGTTCTGATGACCATTGGACCTCATCTACTCTAGACCAAACTAGGACTGAGAAAATAGAGTCGTCTCAAAGCCCGCGAAGCCCTTTAGGTCGAACAGTTTAGCTCCTTAGGCGTCGATCCAGAAACATAGGGCAGACCGGGTCATATGTGAGCCCGAGTTTGGTGGTGAAAAATTCAGTCCGATGATATGACGTGATGAAGGATGGCAGACCCAGTCACTTTGCAGCCTTATCCGCGTGCGTGTCGGGGGAATTAAATAGCTGTCTGGTTTGGAGAGGGCGTCTGACGCTTCCGTACACACGGACTTACGTGACAGAGGCAGATAATATTATAGTAGAGAAGACATTAGGCGTCACTAGCGGATAAATAAAAAAGAATAAAAAGAAAAAAAACACTCTCCTCTCCATCCATACTCACATAACTATTATAAATTTTATTTTCTAAATTTTATATCATAAGATTCCAAATAAATCTAAAAATTAATCTGATACGGAGATAACCCATTTCAACTTATTCAAACAAAAATGAACTAATTTGAATTTTAAAGGAAAATTTTAATATTTTAACTTCAAATGATTTAAAACCCATAAATTGATTTCTTTTTTATTTTTTTTGGTCATAACATAAATCAAGGATCCAAAAAAGAAGATACGAAATGACCTTGACACAGTCTAACTCCAACCTAACCCCTTTTCTCACTTCTATTACTAGGCATCAAATGTCTTATTTGCGTGTGCATTGGCCCACCGAATATAATTATGATAATTATTTAGTTATTTTATTTAAAATTAAACTCAATTAAATAAATTAAAAATTAAAATTTTAAATATTTAATATAATTTTTATCAGTTTAATTCAGTTTTTAAATCCAAGTACAGAGATTTTTTTATTCATAAGCACAAATATGACTTCCACTCAATTGCGAGAATCAGAAAGCTGATAAGTGTGTATTCTTTTTTTTTTTTGTAAGAGACAAATTCAAAGAAAAGAAAAGAGCAGCTGATGTCATAGGGCTGCGAATTCTGCCTCCACCTCTGAATTTTAGTCACTTGCATATATAATACGTTATCTAGTTTTCTTGAAGAGGCCGCCAATGAAAATGTCCTAAAAAAAAGGAAACAAGGGCAAGTGCTTTTTGCTGGGGAAAAGCTGATGACTTGGAATTTGCAAGACTTGAATATATTAATTTTCTTAGATTCAAATGTTAGAAAGTTGGAATTCAAGGTCATTTCTTTTGCTCTTAATTTACTTCCTTGGATGAGTATATAGACTCAAGACCTTTCCCTTTCTTCACACATCATTGAATTCCTCTCCACCATCCATGACTATAGTCTACTATTTCAAAGTCTTGGGTGTTTGAAGGACATAAATACTAGAAATTTGATAAAATTATATAACACAAATATAAATACTAGAAATATTATAAAATTTAAGTATAAATATAATTTATTATTTAATTTTTGAATTTTATTACTAATTAGTTTCTATATTTTAAAAAGGGAGATTTACTATTTAGTTTATGAGTATTATTATTATTAATAAGTCAATTTTTCAATTTTAAAATTCTACTAAAATGTTTTTATTTTTATTTTTTATCGATGAAATTATCCTTCCATTAATTTCTATTGTGAAAAATATAGCAAAAAATCAAATTACACCCTTCTTCTTTTTCTCCTCCTTTTTCTTTTTCGGCTCTTTTTCTTATTCTTTTTTCTTTAAGGAGGAGAATGAGAGGTGGTTCTTCTGCTTCTTTTTCTTCCTCTTCATTTTCATCATCACTGTCATCATTTTCTTTTTCTTTTTTTTTTTCTTTAAAGAGGAGAATGAACTATTTTGTTGATGGAGAGAAAAAAAAATATTTTAATAAATTTAAGAAAAAAATAAGAACGTTTTAATAAATTTCTGACAATACAAAGACTGATTTGTTAATAATCACAATACCTACGAGCTAAATAAAAGATTTTATTTCGGAATAAAATTAGATTTTAAAAATTTACCTCTTATTTTTCATATATTTTTAATGGGAAGAGGACATAATAATTATTTTATTGACAGAAAGAAAAAATAAGAATGTTTTAATAAGTTTTTAAAAATAGAGAAACTGACTTGTTAATAATAGCAATACTCTTGAACTAAATAATAAATCTCCTTTTTAAAAACTAGAGAATCGCCCCCCGTAATTATTTTAAAATTATAATTATATAAAATTATGTAGTGTCACTTTATTTTTTATATTTGTATTATTTATATTTATTAATTTCACATAATTATTAACATATAAAAAGAGAAAGATATTGCATTATTTAGATAGAATATATTATGATTTTGAAGAAATTATCTAATGTATAATGCACTTTACTTTGTTATTGAAAATCTTTTATATAATTTTTCAATATGGCATAATGTACTCATAGAATCATTGTTTACAAAAATTCTTATACTTATTAGATTATTAGATATTTTCCTTTTTGATTAATTATTCATTGAAACCGAAATAGAGGACTGTAAAAGAATAGCAAAAAATTAATAATAATACTAATTAATTTCATATAATATATAAATATTAATTGTTGATGACCGCCGGGTTTCCTCTACCCTGGGCGAGTTCTACTCTGGGCGAGGCCGGGTCTAAGAGGAGAACAATGGTCCAAAACCCATCAAGTCCTCCTTAGGCTGACCAACTCAGCATCTCAGGCTTCAACCCAGACACGCAGGGCCGGATAGGTTACCCGCGAGTCCAGACCCAGTAGAAAGAAGTCCAGCCCGGTGATGTGATGTGATGTGAGGGAGAGGAGCTGGTCCAGTCATTTCGCAGCCCTGCCCGTACGCGCACCAGAAGAATTAAATGGCCGCTTGGCATGGAGAGGGGGTCTGACACGTTTGTACGTACGGGCCTGAGTGACATAGACAGGTAGCACAATAGCAGGAAGATGAGGGGCAGGTAAAAAAGGAGAGGCAGGTAAAAAAGGAGGGGGTCTTCTCTTTCCTTCTTCTTCTTCTGGCTTCTTCCTCATCTCCATATTTTTTGTTTTTCTCTGCAACTCTTGTCTATCCATACTACACTAGTTCACGAATCTGACTTGAACGTCAGAAAGTCTCCACCGGGGCATCCGCAGTAGACCCCTGATCATCTTACCTTATTTTGCAGGTCCTTTCATCAAATAGAACATTGAGAGACCCATTTGATGGACCCATATGATGAAGCAAGAAGAATACCAGATCTATCATGGAGTAGGAGGAAGATCAGATTTATCAATTGGCGCCATCTGTGGGAACGAAAGAGATTTTTACTATCTCTAAAATTTCTAAATTCACCCATTGAGATCCACATGAAAGTATGAAAGTTTATACAAAAAGGAAACAGGAGGTTTACAATAACCCAGCTGAAAAGAAAGAAACGAGAGGTTTACAATAACCCAGTTGAAAAGAAAGATTTATTATGTTCAGGAATATTTTGATAGTCTTTCAGATAGTTTATTTTAATATTTATTAAATTTTATTACTACTAACTTTTTCTTTGAAATCTGGTAAAGTGAAATTTCAGATCGAAATACTTATCTATGAGTATAAAATTTTAATATTTTTTATAGAAAAAAAAAAGTAAATAGAATGAGTGATGTATATACTTATTGAAATTGTGAGGTCGACCGTATATATGTTGTAAAGATGAGATGGGCAGGTCGGCTACAAAGTCCCAGGTTAGCAAGTTAGAGAGAAAATTAATAAAAAAAGGGGAGGAGGGGGGAGGGAGAGATCCTCGAGGAAAAGTAAGGCAAGTAGGGTAGATTGGACAACTCTCTGACTGGACAACAAATAGGCGAGGTCGGACTAGCACTTCAAGTCGGATAGGGGACGATTCATTGTCAATTGACATTGAAGTAAGGTACACATAAAATTGCCACTGTTTGTCACTTGTCATTAGCATAAATTATGCTCCGGCTCTTATCTTGCCTTAAAATTTCGAGACTGCCCTTAGTTCCTGGCAATTATTTTTGATTAATTATTATTGAATACAAAGGATTTCATAGATTATTAAAAGATATGCTTTGCATGTAAATAATAATGCTAAATTTAATTAAAATATACTTCTCTGAATTTAGATATCTTGATAATTGCTTACATAACATTAAAATTCAAGTATTGTCATGACAGATTTATTATTAATGTTAGTGTAATACCCGGCTAGACTCCGGTTTCGGAATTCCTACCGTCCGGTGGAATCTCGGATGTCGAAAACCTCTAGAAGAGCAAAACCATGTTTTTATAAAATATTTTAATGTATTTTATGTTTTTAAGTAAAAAGGAAATTGAGTTTTGTATGAAAAAGACCAAGGAGGCATTTCCAGGTTCGGCCGCCGGACCTCAAGTTCGGCCGCCGAACGTGGGATGGTTTAGGGGGGCATGTTAGGCTTCCGAAAGTCTCAAAGGCTCGGCCACCGAACCTCATGTTCGGCCGCCGAACTTGCATGAGATGTGGGGGCACGTTCGGCTGCCGAAAGGTGGTCTGCCAGCCCTATATAAGAGCTCCATGGCCAAAACGGGCGAGTTTTCTCTCCATTTTCGGCCACGGTGAGTTCATACTCTCCTTTGGTTCGTTTTTGATGTTTTTCCCCCTATCTTTCATGTTTTGACAAGCTTTATGTTGATTTGAAGAGTTTTGAGCAAAAAGAGCAAGTTTTGGAAACTTGGAGACCAAAGAGCGGATTTCTCCCATCTCCGAGTCGGATCATCTCTCCTCTCGTTCTACAAGAGGTAAGAGTAGATCCATAGTTTCTTTCATGTTTTAAGTAAGTTTTATGAAGTTTCTTGAGGTAGAAATGCATGTGTAGGTTTATGTGGAGTTTTTGGTTAAATGTGTGTTTATGAGCAATGTATGTTGGATATACATGTTTGATGTGTTGTAGATGGGGTTTAGGATAGTTTGAAGCCCTTAGGAGCTTGTATGCTTGAGTATGCATGTTGTAGAATAGGAAAATGCATGATTGAATGAGTTGGGAGGCGTTTATGCATGTTGAGCTGAGTTTCTGCCCTTTTGGGAAAAACCAGGTTCGGCAGCCGAAGGTTCTTTCGGCCGCCGAACCTGCCTGTGGTAGCATGAATCGGCTGCCGAACCCTGCCCCCGAAAGATGACTTTCGGCTCTGGAAGGGACTTTCGGCCGCCGAAGGTGCCGCCAAACATGCATGAGTTTCATCTCTGGAGGGAACCTTCGGCCGCCGAAAGTGCCGCCGAAGGTGCATGGCTTTCGGCTCTGGAGGGCCTTTCGGCCGCCGAACCTGCCGCGGAAAGTGCCATGTTCAGCCCTCCTTTGCATGTTCTCTATGGATGTTTTGATGTGTTTTAGGGAGTTTTTGGGGAGTATTTTAGAGTCATGATCATAGATGTTTGGTCCCTCATTTGAGTCCACCTGTGTAGGTTCGGACCCGAGGAACCGAGGACCCCAGCAGTGAGATAGCTGCTTTCGAGTCTTGTCAGAGCTAGCCAGAGGTGAGTGGAATAACTCTCTATGTTTTCAAAGTAAATAATGAACGTTTTAGCATAATTCACGCATCATGAATGCCATGAGATGTATTAGGGTGCTTGCATTAGAATTCACGAATATGTTGCATTGCACACTATGCTGTTGATGTGGATGAATGTTGAATGATCCATTAGCCCTTATATGATATGACATGACAGACTATGGAAGTCCGGGTGAGCCTGCACTACGCCCCCGGCATGACTGGATATGTATGTAATGCTATGGAAGTCCAGGTGTGCCTGCACTACGCCCTTGGCATAATTGGACTGTATAGAGGGCTATGTGGTGACAAGTTCATCCTTGATGTGAAATGTTTGTGCTGTGATGCATTCCATGATATCATATGTTTTAAATGCTATGTTTTATTATTCTGCTCACTGGGCTCTAGTAGCTCACTCCTCTCCCTTAACCCCCAGGTTTGCAGGTACAAGGTAGACCAGGAGGTCAGCAAGAGTAATGAAGTCATGGTCATGTAATAGCTAGAGTGGACATGATAAATGTTGTTATGTTATGTTGAGTACAGTCATGTAAAAGTATGATATAGAATGTCATGTAATAATGCTTATGAAGGTTTAGAGTTGTGCTTAACCATAGTATTATGTTAATCCCTTTCTAGTACATGATCTTAATGTTTAATGATGATTATTGTAAACCAAACTCAATACATGTTATGTCACCCCATTGGGGTAATGATGAGACTCCAAAGAGGAGTTAATGTTTATGACTATGTTTATGTATAGTGCATGCACAGGTTGAGTTTGGTGAATGAATGAAAGAATGAATGAATGTAAAGAAAAGTTCAAATCTTTTATGTATGTTGTTGATCATGTATGGGATTAAACAGGTTCACAGGTTGAATGTTAGGCTTGCTACGGGCCTAGGTTCATATGGTTCATATAGTCGGACCTAGAGTGTCGGGCTCATAGATGTTCTAGAAGGTCAAGCACAATAGGAAGATCATGTCCACTAGGATAGGATAAAGAGTCCTGTCTTGAATGATGATGTGAAATGCCATGATTTTATGCATGTGCATTAATGATGTGCTATGTATGTGATGTATGTGATGCGGGTTCATGTGTTTACACATGAACCATTTGATGCTAATATTTATGTGATGTGTGTTGTTTTTCAGTAAACAGGATGAGAGGAACTCGTCGATCTGCACGATTGACTGGAGTACCACCCCAGGACGAGGGCACTGATGCCCGTCCTCCTGCATTGCCTAGGGCAATGTCTAGTAGGTCCAGCAGAGAAAGAGCAGTAAGAGACCCTAGAAGGTCTTTGGATCTGGGTAGAAGCAGATCAGTGAGGGGAACAGTGCAAGGGGATATGTCAGAGGATGTGGGGGATCAAATGGATGTGGATCAGAGGAGGGATGGCAGTCTCGGAGTAAGTATGTCAGAAGAGGGAATGGGAGAGTCCCAAGGAGGCACTCAGGCCTCGGGATTTATTCAGCCACCTTACTACCCACCCTTTTCACATAATCCCGGATATTCGATGGGAGGTGCATCGGATTACCCCAGTTTTACCCCTTATCACTCTCAGATGCCGTACCCACCTTTCTACCCACCGTACCCACAGTAACCCATGTATCCACCCCCATCTTTCTATCCAGGTACAGCAAACCCTACCCCAGGGGATGCTGCACCTCCCCCACCACCAGCAGTACCTACTGTCCCAGAAACCCAAATGCCTAAACCTAGCTCATCTGGGGGGAGCAAGGTCAAGATGACCGACTACATGAAGCTGGGTGCTCCCTAGTTTGAAACCGGTGATGACCCATTTGTGTACCTTGAGAGGATCAAGACAATTACAGATGAGATAGGAGCTGATGACAGTAGAGCCATTCAGATGGCTGGGTTCACATTAAAATGCAAGAAGGCCCGAGAGTGGTTTAAGAACTATGTGAACCTGAGGTTGGATAGTCTATCCTGGGAGGAGTTTGCCAATGAGTTTGCAGGATGGGCTTTCCCTGACAGTTCCAGGGAGCTGAAAATGATTGAATTTGAGCAGTTAAGGCAGACAGATGAGATGAGCGTAGATGAGTATACAGACAGATTCTTGGAGCTGTTGCCGTATGCTGGACAGAATCTGGACACAGATCAGAGGAAGTCAAGGAGGTATATCATGAGGCTCCATTCCAGGTATTCCTCCTTGATTCAGTCAGCAGAGAGGGAGAGTTTCCATGCCATAGTGGATATGGCTCGGAGGATGGAGGCTAGTGCTATCATCGAAGGGAAAGTCAAGTAGTCAGTGGCACAGCCTTCTGGTTCCAAGACCCCAGGAGGGGGTAGGTTAGACCCTTCTTCTCTGAGTTCAGGCAGTAAGAAGTGGGACAGAGGCTCCCGAAAGTCCAAGAAGAACAAGTTCTGGAGCAAGATCAAGTCAGGTCTGGGATTAGGAAGTGGCTCGAGCTCGGGTGCAGGTGCTACAGCATGTATGAAGTGTGGGAAGCCGCACAAGGGAGTGTGTCTGGTTGGGACGACAGCCTGCTTCAGATGTGGGCAGGAGGGACACATAGCACGGGAGTGTCCTAGAGTAGCTTCTGTGGCACAGTCTCAGCAGACAGCTTCAGGTAGTGTGGCTCAGCCAGTAGCTCCAGCCGCGACTCAGGCTAGTGGCAGAGGCCGGGGGAGAGGGGCAGCCTCTTCTTCAGCGGGTTTCAGAGGTGAAGGTCCATCAGCCCCATCACGGATCTTCACCATGACTCAGCAGGAGGCAAACACATCCAACACCGTGGTGTCAGGTAATCTCATCATTGGTTGTTCTGATGTGTATGCATTAATGGACCCTGGTGCATCTCATTCTTTCATTGCTCCGAGGGCCGTCGAGAGGTTGGGATTGATGGTCTCTGGGTTAGAGTGTCCCCTATAGGTTAGTGGACCCAAGTGTGACCCGTCAGTGGCAGAGTCAGTCTGCCAGTGTAGTCCAGTTTTTGTGGAGGGAAGATGCCTGTCCGCCGACCTTGTGGTTCTAGATTTGACAGATTTTGACGCCATTCTAGGGATGGATTGGCTATCTACCCATGGTGCTACCTTGGATTGCAGAGACAAGGTAGTCAGGTTCAGATGTCAGGATGGCTCAGAGGTTGTCTTCAGAGGAGACAGGGGGAGTACACCTAGAGGTTTGATATCAGCCCTTCAGGCTCGTAGGCTACTCAAGAGGGGTTGTCAGGATTTTCTAGCTCATGTGAGAGAGCTGGATAGTCATGTCAGAGAGCCCGCCTCAGTGCCCATGGTCAGAGAGTTCTTAGATGTTTTCCCAGACGAGCTGCCAGGTTTACCACCTGCTAGGGAGATAGAGTTTGAAATTGAACTGATGCCTGGAACTAGACCGATCTCTATCCCTCCCTACAGGATGGCACCGGCAGAATTGAAAGAGTTAAAGGAGCAGTTGCAAGAGCTGATAGATAGGGGTTTCATCCGACCGAGTACCTCACCTTGGGGTGCTCCAGTGCTATTTGTGAAAAAGAAAGATGGATCCCTTAGACTTTGTATCGACTACAGGCAGTTGAACAAGGTCACTACCAAGAATAGGTACCCGTTGCCAAGGATCGACGATCTATTTGACCAGCTAGCTGGAGTAGGTTGTTTCTCCAAAATAGATCTGAGATCGGGGTACCATCAGCTAAGAATAAGAGAAGAGGATGTGCCGAAGACAACATTCAGGACCAGATATGGGCATTATGAGTTCCTTGTGATGCCGTTCGGGTTAACCAATGCCCCTACAGCATTCATGGATCTCATGAACAGAGTTTTCAGTCAATACTTGGATCACTTCGTTATTGTCTTCATAGATGATATCTTAGTGTATTCTAGGAATGCAGAGGAGCATGCCCATCATCTGAGGTTGGTTTTGCAGACCTTGAGGGAACATGGCTTGTATGCCAAGTTCTCCAAGTGTGAGTTCTGGCTGAGGAGCATTTCATTCTTGGGGCATGTGGTATCAGCAAATGGAATCGAGGTAGACCCCAAGAAAGTGGAAGCTGTAGCAAACTGGCCTAGACCCACTACTGTGACAGAAATCAAGAGCTTCTTGGGTTTAGCAGGTTACTACAGGAGGTTCGTTCAGGACTTCTCAAAAATTGCATCTCCCATGACCAGACTGACTAAGAAGAACCAGAGGTTTGTGTGGACCGACCAGTGTGAGGAGAGCTTTGAGGAGCTAAAGAAGAGGTTGACTTCAGCACCAGTGTTAGCTCTGCCATCTAGTAATGAAGACTTCTCAGTGTATTGTGATGCGTCCCGTGTGGGACTGGGTTGTGTACTAATGCAGAATGAAAGGGTGATTGCTTATGCTTCTAGGCAGCTGAAGAAGCACGAGTTGAATTACCCTACACATGACCTAGAGATGGCAGCGGTAATCTTTGCACTCAAGATGTGGAGGCACTACCTTTATGGGGTAAAATGTGAGATCTTCACAGATCATAAAAGCCTGCAGTACATCCTGAGTCAGAGAGATTTGAATTTGAGGCAGAGAAGATGAGTGGAATTGCTCAGTGATTATGATTGTAAGATCCAGTACCATCCGGGTAAGGCGAATGTTGTGGCAGACGCCTTAAGCCGGAAATCACTTGGCAGTTTGTCCCATATATCAGCAAAGAGGAGGCCAGTAGTGAGGGAGTTCTTCGAGCTCCTCAATGAAGGGCTACAGTTGGATTTGTCTGGTACAGGTGCTTTAGTTGCCCAGATGAGAGTGGCACCCGTGTTTCTGGAGCAGGTGGCTCAGAAACAGCATGAGGACCCAGAGTTAGTGAAGATTGCCAGGACTGTTCAGTCAGGCAAAGATAGTGAGTTCAGATTCGACAGCAAGGGGATCCTCCGCTATGGGAGCAGATTGTGTGTACCAGATGACATAGGGCTAAAGGGAGACATTATGAGAGAGGTTCATAATGCCAGATACAGCGTTCACCCTGGAGCCACCAAGATGTATCAAGATCTGAAGAAGGTTTATTGGTGGCCAGCTATGAAGAGAGAAGTGGCACAGTTTGTGTCAGCCTGCAAAGTGTGTCAGAGGGTGAAGCTGGAACATCAGAAGCTGGCTGGAATGCTTAACCCACTACCTATTCCAGAGTGGAAATGGGAGAATATAGCTATGGACTTCGTGGTGGGGTTACCGGCGGCGTCCAACAGATTAGACTCCATATGGGTGATTGTGGACAGACTCACCAAATCTGCTCACTTCATCCCTATCAGGAGTGACTATTCTGTGGATAAGTTGGTGCAGGTGTATGTTGATGAGGTTGTCAGGTTGCATGGGGTTCCTGTTTCAATAGTGTCTGATAGAGGGCCCCAGTTCACCTCCAGATTTTGGCGGAGTCTGTAGAACGCTATGGGTACCAGGTTGGATTTTAGCACTGCTTTCCATCCTCAGACGGACGGACAATCGGAGTGGACCATCCAGACAATAGAGGATATGCTCAGAATGTGTGTTGGATTTTGGCGGTTCTTGGAGGCAGCATCTACCTTTAGTGGAGTTTGCCTACAATAATAGCCATCATGCCAGCATAGGGATGGCCCCATATGAAGCTTTGTATGGAAGGAAGTGCAGGTCGCCTGTCTGTTGGGAAGAAGTAGGAGAAAAGGGCTTGGCAGGGCCTGAGCTAGTAGAGATCACCAGCAGAGTGGTGCCCATAATCAGAGAAAGGATCAAGACTGCTGCAAGCAGGCAAAAGAGTTATGCAGACATCCGCAGAAGGCAAGTAGAGTTTCAGGAGGGGGATTTGGTATTGCTCAAGGTGTCTCCAATGAAAGGGGTGATTCGGTTTGGGAAGAAAGGTAAGCTATCTCCACGGTACATCGGACCCTTCGAAGTCTTGCAAAAGATTGGGAATGTATCGTACAAGCTGGACTTGCCTGCTTCAATGGAGAGAATCCATTCGGTTTTCCATGTTTCTATGTTGAGGAAGTTCGTGTCGGATCCGGGCAAGGTTCTTAGTGAGCCTGATGTGGAGATCCAAGAGGATCTCACCTATGTTGAGCAGCCGGTACGGATCCTAGACACCCAGATCAGAAAGCTAAGGAACAAGGAAATCTTGATGGTGAAAGTCCTTTGGAATCACCACAACATCGAAGAGTGTACTTGGGAGACACGAGAGTCCATGCTCCAGTAATATCCTAATCTCTTCTAAGGTAAGTGTTATGTGTTCCTACGTGTATGCTTATGTTTGATGCCATGCTATGTTTGTCGGTGAACATTCGGGGACGAATGTTCTTAAGGGGGGAAGAATGTAATACCCGGCTAGACTCCGGTATCGGAATTCCTACCGTCCGGTGGAATCTCGGATGTTGAAAACCTCTAGAAGGGCAAAACCATATTTTTATAAAATATTTTAATGTATTTTATGTTTTTAAGTAAAAAGGAAATTGAGTTTTATATGAAAAAGACCAAGGAGGCATTTCCAGGTTCGGCCGCCAAACCTCAAGTTCGGCCGCCGAACGTGGAATGGTTTAGGGGGGCATGTTAGGCTTCCGAAAGTCTCAAAGGTTCGGCCGCCGAACCTCATGTTCGGCCGCCGAACTTGCATGAGATGTGGGGGCACGTTCGGCTGCCGAAAGGTGGTCTGCCAGCCCTATATAAGAGCTCCATGGCCGAAACGGGCGAGTCTTCTCCCCATTTTCGGCCACGGTGAGTTCATACTCTCCTTTGGTTCGTTTTTGATGTTTTTCCCCCGATCTTTCATGTTTTGACAAGCTTTATGTTGATTTGAAGAGTTTTGAGCAAAAAGAGTAAGTTTTGGAAACTTGGAGACCAAAGAGCGGATTTCTCCCATCTCCGAGTCGGATCGTCTCTCCTCTCGTTCTACAAGAGGTAAGAGTAGATCCATAGTTCCTTTCATGTTTTAAGTAAGTTTTATGAAGTTTCTTGGGGTAGAAATGCATGTGTAGGTTTATGTGGAGTTTTTGGTTAAATGTGTGTTTATGAGCAATGTATGTTGGATATACATGTTTGATGTGTTGTAGATGGGGTTTAGGATAGTTTGAAGCCCCTAGGAGCTTGTATGCTTGAGTATGCATGTTGTAGAATAGGAAAATGAATGATTGAATGAGTTGGGAGGCATTTATGCATGTTGAGCTGAGTTTCTGCCCTTTTGGGAGAAACCAGGTTCGGCAGCCGAAGGTTCTTTCGGCCGCCGAACTTGCCTGTGGTAGCATGAATCGGCTGCCGAACCCTGCCCCCGAAAGATGACTTTCGGCTCTGGAAGAGACTTTCGGCTCTGGAAGGGACTTTCGGCCACCGAAGGTGCCGCCAAACATGCATGAGTTTCGTCTCTGGAGGGAACCTTCGGCCGCCGAAAGTGCCGCCGAAGGTGCATGGCTTTCGGCTCTGGAGGGCCTTTTGGCCGCCGAACCTGCCGCCGAAAGTGCCCTGTTCAGCCCTCCTTTGCATGTTCTCTATGGATGTTTTGATGTGTTTTAGGGAGTTTTTGGGGAGTATTTTAGAGTCATGATCATAGATGTTTGGTCCCTCATTTGAGTCCACCTGTGTAGGTTCGGACCCGAGGAACCGAGGACCCCAGTAGTGAGATAGCTGCTTTCGAGTCTTGTCAGAGCTAGCCAGAGGTGAGTGGAATAACTCTCTATGTTTTCAAAGTAAATAATGAACGTTTTAGCATAATTCACGCATCATGAATGCCATGAGATATATTAGGGTGCTTGCATTAGAATTCACGAATATGTTGCATTGCACACTATGCTGTTGATGTGGATGAATGTTGAATGATCCATTAGCCCTTATATGGTATGACATGACAGACTATGGAAGTCCGGGTGAGCCTGCACTTCGCCCCCGGCATGACTGGATATGTATGTAATGCTATGGAAGTCCAAGTGTGCCTGCACTACGCCCCTGGCATAATTGGACTGTATAGAGGGCTATGTGGTGACAAGTTCATCCTTGATGTGAAATGTTTGTGCTGTGATGCATTCTATGATATCATATGTTTTAAATGCTATGTTTTATTATTCTGCTCACTGGGCTCTAGTAGCTCACCCCTCTCCCTTAACCCCCAGGTTTGCAGGTACATGGTAGACCAGGAGGTCAGCAAGAGTAATGAAGTCATGGTCATGTAATAGTTAGAGTGGACATGATAAATGTTGTTATGTTATGTTGAGTACAATCATGTAAAAGTATGATATAGAATGTCATGTAATAATGCTTATGAAGGTTTAGAGTTGTGCTTGACCATAGTATTATGTTAATCCCTTTCTAGTACATGATCTTAATGTTTAATGATGATTATTGTAAACCAAACTCAATACATGTTATGTCACCCCATTGGGGCAATGATGAGACTCCAAAGAGGAGTTAATGTTTATGACTATGTTTATGTATGCATGCACAAGTTGAGTTTGGTGAATGAATGAAAGAATGAATGAATGTAAAGAAAAGTTCAAATCTTTTACGTATGTTGTTGATCATGTATGGGATTAAACAGGTTCACAGGTTGAATGTTAGGCTTGCTATGGATCCCGGCGGCCTTATGCCGACCTGGATCCTAGCGCCGGTAGCGGTCCGATTTTCGGGTCGTTACAGTTAGCACAGACATTCCTAAGAAAAAGATTATGTATTTTATAGATTGAAAAATCTTGGAGAAATTTACACATGCAAAATATTATTTAATGAATCTCTAAATTGCATGAGTTAATATTGTTAGTTAAAACTAATATTTACATTCATCTGAAATATGAAGCTGAGTGACATGTGCGACATATTATTTATTGATGAATATTATTGAATTAACAATGAGCATCCTTGTTATATACGTTATGTGCAATCTCTTATTTTACAGAAAAAATTCTGAATCTCTCGCAAGAACTCAGTGAGGTAGGTGACTGGTCTCGAAAAATGACCTCCGGTGTAACGATCCGAAATCGGACCGCTACCGGCACTAGGATTCAAATCGACTTAAGGTCGCTGGGACCCATAGCAAGCCTAACCTGTCATACCTGATAAATCTCATACATGATCAAACATTTTCATAAAAATTTTTAAACTTTCCATCTACCAAGCTTGACCTGTGCATGCACTGAAACTGAATACATAAAAACCCCACACTAGAGCCCTCATCAAATGCTCTAGTTGGGTCAACATTTCATACATCAAGCTTGGTTTACATCACATTAATAAAACATTACATAAAGATCATGTATCAAAGGGATTAACCATGAACTCTAGGGTCAAGCACAATACTAATCCTCAATATAATTCTATACAATATCTTACATTACAATACATTACAATATCTTTCATGTCCACAACTAACTATTACATATATTATGCCTCTACTCTTGCTGACTTCCCGATCTATTCTGAACCTGCAAGCCTAGGGGATTAAGGGAAAGGGGTGAGCTACTAGAGCTCAGTGAGCAGAATAGTAAAACAATATATTAAAATTCATGCTTTCATGAAATGCATCACATTACAAACAAATCACATCAAGAATGGACTTGTCACCATTAGCCCTCTACATAATCCAATAGTGTCAGGGCGTAGAATGGGCCTCTGGTCTTTCCCTTAACATAACATAACATAACATTCCAATGTGCCAGGGGCATAGAATGGGCATCGACCTGGACTTTCTCTTACATTGTGCCAGGGGCGTAGAATGGGCCTCGACCTGGACTTCCATACCATATCATATCATATCATATCATATCATATCATATCGAGGACTAATGGATCATCCAATAACCATCCACATCAATAATAATTAATGCAATGCATCATATTCGTGAATTCTAATGCAAACAACCTAGTATATAACATGGCATTCGTGATGCATGAACATGCTCAAAATTTATTTACTTTGAAACATAAAGATCCATTCTACTCACCTCAGGCTGACTCTGAACAGACTATCTCACTGCTGGGGTTCTTGGGTCCGAACCTACACTAGTGGACTCAAATGAGGGACCAAACATACACTAACAAGACTCTAAACATCTCTCCAAAAACTCCATAAAACATCATAAAACAATCATAGAAAACATGCAAATGAAGGCTGAACAGGACACTTTCGGCGGCAGGTTTTGTGGCCGAAAGTCCCTCCAGAGTCGAAAGTCATGCACTTTCGGGGGCAGGGTTTGGCGGCCGAAAGTCTGTCCAGAGTCGAAAGTCACCAACCTTCGGCGGCAGGTTCGGAGGCCAAAACTCCACTCCAGAGTTGAAAGTCCAAACTTTCGGGGGCAAGTTTAGGCGGCCAAACCACCTCCACAGGCAGGTTCGGCGGCCGAACATGGCTTCGACTGCCGAACCTGAGTTCTTCCAGAATGGCAGAACTCAGCCTCTCATGCACATTTTGCCTCCCAAACCCTCCAAACTCAAACCAAACCATGCAAAAACATGCATAAACACATTCTTAAGCATTTAGGGGCATAAAACTAGCCTATACCCCAACCACAACCACATAGGAACACATTTAACATGCATTTCATCCTTAAACTCATATAACCCTAACATTTTTACAACAACTCTAATCATGCATAAAACCCCCTTAAAACCTCCAAAAACTTATTCAAAACATAAAAGGAGGTGAGGATCTACTCTTATCTCTTGAAGATTGAGAGGAGAGGCGATCCAAACTTGGAGTTGTAGAGGAAATGGGCTTCGGGGTCTCCAAGTTTCCAAACTTCAATCTTTGCTCAAAAATCTTCAAAACCAAGTTAAAACTCATAAAAAACATGAACGATTTGAAGGAAAACATCAAAACTAACCATGGAAGGGCAATGACTCGCCTTTGCCAGAAAATGAAGAAGAAAACTTGCCCATTTTCGGACATGGGGCCTTTTATAGGTGGCTGGCCATACCACCTTCGGGGGCCAAAGGTGCTCCCTAAACTCCACCATGTTCGGCGGCCGAACCTGGCTTTCCTTCCTTGGTGCTTTTCTTTCAAAAACTCAATTCCTTTCTTACTTAAAAACCTTAAAACACATGAAAATATTTTAGAAAAATATATTTTACCCTTCTAGAGGTTTCCGACATCCGAGATTCCACCGGAAAATAGGAATTCCGATGCCGGGGTCTAGCCGGGTATTACACCCGGCACCACAGAATCGGCTGAGATGACGAAGCGACAGTAAGGCCAATGAGTCTGAATCCAATGTAAGGCCAGAGAGTCTGGAAGCGACAGTAAGGCCTAAGAGTCTGAATCTTGCGCAAGACCTCAATGAGGTAGGTGATGAGCCTTAGAAAATGACCCCCGGCACCACAAAATCGGCTGAGATGACGAAGCGACAGTAAGGTCAATGAGCCTGAATCCCATGCAAGGTAGAGAGCCTAGAAGCGACAGTAAGGCCTAAGAGCCTGAATCTTGCGCAAGACCTCAGTGAGGTAGGTGATCGGCCTCGGAAAATGACCCCCGGCACCACAAAACCAGCTGAGATGACAAAGCGACAGTAAGGCCAATGAGCCTGAATCCCATGCAAGGCCAGAGAGCTTGGAAGAGACAGTAAGGCCTACGAGCCTGAATCTTGCGCAAGACCTCAATGAGGTAGGTGACCGACCTCGAAAAATGACCATCGGCACCACAAAACCGGCTAAGATGACGAAGCGACAGTAAGGCCAATGAGCTTGAATCCCATGCAAGGCCAGAGAGCCTGAAAGCGACAGTAAGGCCTAAGAGCATGAATCTTGCGCAAGACCTCAGTGAGGTAAGTGACCATCCTCGGAAAATGACCCCCGGCACCACAAAACCAGCTAAGATGACGAAGCGACAGTAAGGCCAATGAGCCTGAATCCCATGCAAGGCCTAAGAGCTTGAATCTTGAGCAAGCCCTCAGTGAGGTAGGTGACTGGACTCGAAAAATGACTGCCAACACCACAAAACCGAGCTGAGAGGATGAAGAGAACTATTCTTTCGCCTTTTATTAAAAAAATACTGTATGCTCATAGCAAACAGCGGCATATGATGACAACACGTAAAAATAACTCATAAGAACACAACTCTGACCTTACAAAAAAGATTGGGGCACTAGACCATAAATGAAAAGTTAAACTCCAACCTCCCAAAGGAGCTCGGGTCAAAAGGTAAAGAGACTTTGATCTCACACAACAGCCAAAAGCGCCAAAGCGCCATGCTGACCTCAAGAGGGTGCTGGAACAGAAATAAAAAATTTGAATCTGACCTCTCGAAAGAGTTCGGATTACAGGCTAATAAGATCTCGATCTCGCAAAATAGCCAGCATATAACGAAATTAAACTAAGGTGCCCAATGTCTATATCATGTACCAACGCTACCTACTAAGGGCCAATGCAAGGCTCACAATGCCAAAGAGCCAAAGTACCATGCCGATCTAAAGAAAATAAGCTCGGTACTGGTAAATCCAATAGGTAGACTAAATTAAGGCGAGGCGAATCCTAAGCAAAATGCATACCAAGATAGAGAAGCAAACAAAAGACCAGGGGCAATCATAGGAGGCACTGACCTTGAGAATTGACTGCTAGCACTAAACTAGCTCGGCTAGCCTAGAGAAAGGTCTAAGCAGTAAAGAGCTTACAAAATGCCTGAGGGAAGACAGCTCGGAAAGCACTCGAGAGAAAAAAACCAAACAACCGAGACATACTCAAGGACCAAATGCTCAAATAAAGAATCAAGGGGACAGGAGCAGTGTAAAAGGCCAAATGAACCATTCTGAATGATTGGACTGGGCAGTGGAAAGTCTTGACTCATTGGATACAAAAGAATCGAACCCCAGTATGGTCAAACCCAAAACAGATAGTCCAACCTCTTCGACCTGGGGTCGATATTCCCAAAAGCCCAGAGGGGCCAGACATACCTCCCTGCTGAGCCTTATGTATGTGCTTGCGAGGCTATAAACCTATAAAAGAAAGGTTAAAAGTTGAACAAACAAGCAGTCAAGCTAAAACATAGCCTGCGTAAAGCTAAACAAGAAAGTAAGAAATTAAGTCTGACTTCACAAAAGAGCTCGGGGCACCAAAGTAAAGAAAACGAAATCCCAAACTCTCGAGCACATAGCACAAACAACATCACGAGCTATAGGCATAAAAGCCTAAGCAAAAAACAAAAATCCGAGCTCCCGAACTCGCAGTACGAACGGACTCACAACAAGTAAACAATCAAGCTGAATAAAGGTAAGTGTAGAAAAAACAACAAAGAGCCGAGCTCCCTATATGAAAAGGCCCGCCAATGCAAAACACACAAAAGGATAAATGAAAGCAAAGAGTCGTGCTCACAGCTTGGACTAACCCACAGTAAACAAACACTTAGCAAAGATGACCCAGGAAGAGGAAAACAACAAAAGGCCAAGCTCCCTATCCCAGTGGAGCACACAGCTTAGACCGCACTGACCGCCAGAAGGTTACATCCAGAGGGACAAGATGTCCGAGCTCGTAACAAGAACAAGATTTAAAATCGTCTGATGCGGGGCACTCACACAAATAAGACATTCCTCTAGGTATTGTATATCCAAGCTCGCAGTATTGACGAGGTCATGAGCCAGAAATAGAAATGCCCTCATGAGAATAAGAAAAACTCGCAAGTCAGAAGCTTAGCCAGACGCCAGGCTCTTAGCCCGGGTCAGTTCGACTAGCAAAGTCCCAGTAGAGATAGCCTGGTCCATCAATTAAGTAAAATTGACAAAGCCAGAAGACAGTCTGAGTAAAAAATAATAATGAGGTACAGGCCGAGGTGAAATATCATTCATCATCAAAGACACATCTCCAGATCGCCATACATTCAAACATCAAAGTAAATAGACAAAGAAATAAAAAGACAAGGAAAAGACGCTTTTGACAGGAGCAGTTCTCGGGCCACGCGGTCATAAATAGAGTTTAAAGATTTACTCCCTCGCCACTCATGTAATAACTGCCGAGGAGGTAAAAAGGCAATTGATGACCGCCGAGCTTCCTCTACCCTGGGCGAGGTTGGGCCCAAGAGGAGAACAATGGCCCAAAGCCCATTAAGCCCTCCTTAGGCTGACCAACTCAGCATCTCAGGCCTCGACCCAGATACGCAGGGCCGGATGGGTTACCCTCGAGTCCAGACCCAGCAGAAAGAAGTCCAGCCCGGTGATGTGATGTGAGGGAGAGGAGCTGGTCCAGTCATTTCGCAGCCTTGCCCGCACGGGCGTTGGGGGAATTAAATGGCCGCTTGGCATGGAGAGGGGGTCTGACACGTCCATACGTACGAGCCTAAGTGACATAGACAGGTAGCACAATAGCAGGAAGATGAGGGGCAGGTAAAAAAGAAGGGGCAGATAAAAAAGGAGGGGGTCTTCTCTTTCCTTCTTCTTCTTCTGTCTTCTTCCTCAGCTCCATATTTTTTATTTTTCTCTGCAACTCTTGTCTATCCATACTACACTAGTTCACAAATTTGACTTGAACGTCGGAAGGTCTCTACCAGGGCATTCCCGGTAGACCCCTGACTATCTTATCTTATTTTGCAGATCCTTTCATCAAATAAAATATTGAGAGACCCATTTGATGGACCCATGTGATAAAGCAAAAAGAACATCAGATCTATTATAGAGTAGGAGGAAGATCAGATTTATCAATTGTTATCGATGATTTAATTATGAATAATGAAAAAAATTAAAAAATTTATGATTTTAAATAACACTCGGCAGACTCCAAGACTTAACCTGGTGGAAAGTGCATCCTGTAACCTTGAAAGGTCTAAGGTTCGACTCCCTCAACTCCCTATTTCAAAAAAAAAAAATAACACTCGGCAAAAATAAATAGACACTTGGCAACATTGTATTAACTTATTCCTAGCTGTATTATATTTATATAGATTAGACTATTTACTTCCTTGATTTTATTTCTATCAAACATCTTAAATCATTTTGTCCATCTGTTAGTTAGTTTTAAAATTAAATTACTATTTAATTTTTGAATATGATAATTATAATTACCATATTTAAAATTGGTTATAATTTCATTTCTTCATTTCACTCTCTTTGTCTCTCTTACTCTCTGTCTCTTTTATCTTTGAGATGGAAAAAATAAAAAAATAAAATTAATAAATGAGAGTATGAATAATTGAAAAATTAAAAGATAAACTATAAGTAGTTATAATATGTAGGAGAAGTATAATAATTTAATCTTAAATATTTTACTATTTAATTCTTATAATTTTAAAGAATTTATTAGTTATTTTCTTAAATTTTTTAAAAATTTACTAATTATTATTTTCATATTAAAAATATTTTATAATTTTTTTATAATATTTAATAGTTAAAACTAATTAAAAAATTAATTAGTAAATTTTTTAAAATATTAAAGACTTTTTAAAATTAAAAAAACAGTTAATAATTTTTTCTATATCATAAAAATTAAGTAATAATTCTCTATTATTATTATTATTATGTTAATTTTTTATTATTTTTTTATTAATTATTTTACTATTTAATTCTTATAATTTCTCAAATTTTTTTAAAATTTACTAATTATTACTTTCATATTAAAAAAATTTTATAATTTTTTTATAATATTTCATAGTTAAAATTAATTAAGAATTTAATTAATAAATTTTTTAAAATATTAAAGAATTTTTAAAATTAAAAAAACAGTTAATAATTTTTTCTATATCATAAAAATTAAGTAATAATTCTCTATTATTATTATTATTATTATTATTATTATTATTATTATTATTATTATTATTATTATTATTATGTTAATTTTTTCATTATTTTTTTATTAAGTATTTTACTATTTAATTTTTATAATTTTAAAGAATTTATTAGTTATTCTCTATGTATTTTACTATTTAATATTTATAATTTTAAAAAATTTATTAGTTATCCTCTCAAATGTTTTAAAAATTTACTAATTATTACTTTCATATTAAAAATATTTTATAATTTTTTTATAATATTTAATAGTTAAAACTAATTAAGAAATTAATTAGTAAATTTTTTAAAATATTAAAAACTTTTTAAAATTAAAAAAACAGTTAATAATTTTTTCTATATCATAAAAATTAAGTAATAATTCTCTATTATTATTATATTTTAATTTTTTTATTATTTTTTTATTAAGTATTTTACTATTTAATTCTTATAATTTTAAAAAATTTATTAGTTATTCTCTCAAATTTTTTAAAAATTTATTAATTATTACTTTATTATTAAAAATATTTTATAATTTTTTTTATAATATTTAATAGTTAAAATTAATTAAGAAACTAATTAGTAAATTTTTTAAAATATTAAAGACTTTTTAAAATTAAAAAAATAGTTAATAATTTTTTCTATATCATAAAAATTAAGTAATAATTCTCTATTATTATTATTATTATTATTTTTCTTTTTTTGTTATTTTTTTATTAAATATTTTACTATTTAATTCTTATAATTTTAAAGAATTTATTAATTATTCTCTCAAATTATTTAAAAATTTACTAATTATTACTTTTATATTAAAAATATTTTATAATTTTTTTTATAATATTTAATAGTTAAAACTAATTAAAAAACTAATTAATAATTTTTTTAAAATATTAAAGACTTTTTAAAATTAAAATAACAGTTAATAATTTTTTTATATCATAAAAATTAAGTAATAATTTTCTATTATTATTATTATTATTATTATGTTAATTTTTTCATTATTTTTTTAATAAGTATTTTACTATTTAATTCTTATAATTTTAAAGAATTTATTAGTTATTCTCTCAAATTTTTTAAAAATTTATTAATTATTACTTTCATATTAAAAATATTTTATAACCTTTTTATAATATTTAATAGTTAAAACTAATTAAGAAACTAATTAGTAAATATTTTAAAATATTAAAAAAATTTTAAAATTAAAAAAACAGTTAATAATTTTTTTTATATCATAAAAATTAAGTAATAATTCTCTATTATTATTATTATTATTATGCTAATTTTTTATTATTTTTTTATTAAGTATTTTACTATTTAATTTTTATATTTTAAAGAATTTATTAATTATTCTCTCAAATTTTTTAAAAATTTATTAATTATTACTTTCATATTAAAAATATTTTATAATTTTTTTATAATATTTAATAGTTAAAACTAATTAAGAAATTAATTAATAAATATTTTAAAATATTAAAAAAATATTAAAATTAAAAAATAGTTAATAATTTTTTCTATATCATAAAAATTAAGTAATAATTCTCTATTATTATTATTATTATTATTATTATTATTATTATTATTGAGGAAAAACGCCTAAAGTGATTACTTGTTAATATTATCCTTGATTTGATTGAGACGAAATTTTCTTTCTTAATCTATTTTCTTTTCTTTCAAAAGTGTAATTTCTTGTTTTAGGAAACAAACAAATTCTAACGCAACCAATTCTTTTAATTAGTTTCTGTTTATTTTGTGACAAATTATTTTTTTTTCATAATTTTGTATTTTTTATAATTAAAATGAAACATAGTAATTATTTCATTTACCAAAAATTTTTAAATTAAATAAAAAATGACAATTTATAAAAATATTAATATAATTTTAACCTATAGAAAGTAAGAGTCCATGATTATAACAATAACAAACACACTCTAAAATAATTTTAGAACTTCTATTGATACACGACTTCCCCACTCGTTTGCTTTCTTAACCGTCACTTTCTTGACACGTGATTTAATACTCTTTTGCTTTTTCATCTCTTTAGCCGGCCTCTTTTCTTTGCAAAAATTGATTCTTTCTTCGTTGGCAAACTCACCATCACAAATTTTGCTGCCTTTTTTTCTTGGAAATTTCATAGTGCTAGATTTCACTACCTTCATTGGCTTTACCTCAACTGCAACCTTATGAATAGTAGTATGAACAGCAATCCTCGTAGTTTTAAAAATTAAGTAATTATAAGAACACGGAAAATAAAATAAAAGAAAGAGTAGAGATTTCATCCTTCCATATTACAATTCAATCATAATCGATAAAACATCATAAAACGTTTATCTTATAATTTTGATGGCTTATTTTTATTAAAATTATAAATTTTGTTATAGTTATATGGCTTTTATTATTGATATTTTGTTTGAGTATGCCTCCATAACCTTGATGAGAAGCATCTGTTTCTACTACTTTTGGGACATTTGGGTCACAAATATTTAAACATGGTAAAGATTTTACATGTTTCTTTATTTCTTGAATTAACCTAGTATGTTCTTGTGTCCACTTATATATTTTTTTTTTAAATAAGGGTTGGGGGAATCGAACCTTAGACAACTCATCACTTATATTTGAATTTCATATTTACTAAAAGAATGCCATTATAGCCGTTAATATAATATATTCATTTAATTTTGCATAAGGACCGGTTTGCTTGACTAAAGCCATAAGCTATCATGGTGAAAATTTTGTATTTCTTTTTTCTCCAAAAACAACTCATTTCTTTAATTGAAAAATAAATGGCTATAATATTAATTTAGGGTATATTTTGTATTTTTGTTACAATAGTTATTTTTTAAAAATAAAATATATTAATTTAAATATTAAAATTAAAATAACTTTATTGTAATAATAAATATTTAAAAAAATTCAAATTAGCTTTTTCATTATATTTATTATAACATGAGTAATATTATTAAATATAAAAATATAATTTAAAATAAAAATAAAATATATTAAATATATCATTTGATACAAATACATATATATTATTTAATATAAATATATAAATATAAATATATCACTTATCAATTTCTGCATATATAGAAATTAATTATATTAATTAGTCATTTATTTTTATGCAGTGCAAAAATTAAAATTTTTTATATTATTATATAATATTATTTTATAAAATAATATTTTTTCATATAAATTCATTATGTCTATAAAAAAATATTTATTTTAAAATTTAATAAGCATAAATTTATGTAAAAATACTTAATTGATTTTAATAAAATAAAGATACTTAATTGTAATTTATCCCTTTAATAATAATTTCACATCTGACATTATTTTTTATAAAAAATAAATACCAATTCAAATAGCATTTTCTTGTTCGGTCATAAATTTGAAAAGTTTAACAGAATATTTGCCACATTATGTTGATAAATATTTTAAATTTTACATTAATTTAATAAATTATTTGTTAAAAAAATATTTTTTTAATAATAAACCCGATGGAGCAGCGCTTTTTATGAATGAGTACAGGCTGGTGAATACTGAATAGAAGGGTGGGTAGGAGTTTGACGAGCTTTGACTTAATTATTGCTTTAGTTTTATAATTAAATTAATCATATTAGATAGGATGGAAGAAAAGATAGAAAGAAATTATGAAGCTATAACAAATATAGAACATATAGAAACACCTCAAGCACCATCACCGCTATTACCAAAATCAAATACAACTTATTTATCTCAAAGATATAGTGATCCAAAACCATATAATATAGACCCTGGTAAAAAACAGACAAATAAGCAATTTACAAAAATTATACCACCTTCACAAAATCCAATTGAAATAGTTAATATTAATCCTAAAACAGAATTAAATAGCATAACAGAATCATTACAAAGGATAATTAATGAACAGAAATCCTCAAAACCTACGACCTTAAAAGGTATTAAAATACAAGAACCTATACAAGAACCTTTACAAACCTCAAAACAGGAAAGTACAAGTACCAGTAAGGATAAAGGAAAAATAACAATATTAACAGAATATAATGAAACTTCTTCCTCAGAAGAAGAGACACTAGATAATCCGTTCGAAAGATTCAGTTCTGACTCAGACCACGAAAGTATTATGCCAATCAATGCTATAAGAACCCATTTAGACCAACCAGATGATCTAAGAACAATAGACAAAAAACAAAAGCATTATAATGCTAAAAGTATATACGAATGGAACATAGATGAAAAATCTGAAACAGAAATAATAAGAATAACCAAAGAAATGATAATCGTAGGAAATATATATAAACAAAGAGCAGGAACTACAGAAAAACAAGCTGCTGAAAACATAATTTTAGGGTTCACTTGGTGCATTTTTTAATCCAAATGGCATTATATTCCATTCATATTGTCCGAATGGTACTGTAAAAGCAGTTTTATATTTATCTTGTTCAGCTATTTGTATTTGCCAGAATCCTGACTTCATATCAAATTTGGAAAATATTTGTGCATTATATAATCTATTTAATAAATCTTGTTTATTTGGTATAGGATACCTAATCCACTGTAAAGCTTTATTTAATGGTTTATAATTTATGACTAATCGTGGTGCTCCTCTTTCTAGTTCTGCGTTTTTCATTACATAAAATGCAGCACAAGACCATGGTGATTTACTAGGTCTAATTAATTTTTTGTTTAGCAATTCTTGTATTTCTTTTTTACAGAATTCTAACATTTCTTGGTTCATTTGTATAGGTCTCGCTTTTGTTGGAATAGTTTGTTCTTTAAAATCTGGTTCATAGGGTAATGTGACTATGTGTTGTTTTCTGTCCCAAAAGGCTGATGGTAGATCTGAACATAAATCTTGTTCAAATTTTTCTTGAATTTCTTTTATTTGTTTTTGAACTGCTAGGTTTTCTAATTGTTCTTCTATCTTTATGAAATGTAAATCTTTCTTTAAATATTGTATCTGCTTTTCTAGATTATTGATTTTGCTAATATTTTCTTTTTGGAATGAACTTATGTCATGGTAATTTATAGGTGTTATAAATTCAAAAATTATATCTTGTCCTACAATTTTTGTTTCTATACCTAATTCAGTTACTTTGAAAGGATACAGCATTTGTAAAAAAGGATTGCCTAATATAACTTGAGTATTGAGATTTTTTATTAACATAAAACTTGTATTAAAACAAATATTGTTATTACATATGTGTGCACTAGGTATCTTGTATTCTATATTTACTTTTGTTGAATTTGCAGCAGAGAGGACTTGTTTTGTTTTATGAAAATATTTGCTGGGAATGATTCCTTGATCAATACAATTCATGTCAGCTCCTGAGTCTAACATTGCAATTGTTTGTATTTGAAAATCTTTTATTGTTAGGTTAATTTTAATATACCATTTTTGGAACTTTATTCTTGTAATGTCATTAAATTTTAATGGTTGTTCTTCTTCAGTCTCAGTTTCTTCTGTATCTTCTATTTTGTCTTTATTGTTATTTACATATTGATTTTGTTCTAATTTATCACATCTATTTTTTAATTGTCGTACTTCTGTTTTTAATTGTTTTATTTCATATTGTAAATCCATTGATGATACTGTATTTATGGGTTTTTTCTTTTTAAACATGTCTTCAATGTCTTCAAAGGTTGTGGGTACTTCTGTTCCTAATTGTATTTCTTGATTGATGACTTTGTTTAATTTTTTGAAGAATTTTCTTCTAATATTAGGATCTTCTACTTGTTCTAATTGTTCCAAAATTTTTGTATAGTCTGTTAACATGTTTATTTTATTACTACAAACACATATTTTTCCTTCATTATTACTATTATCATTTTCTGTAGTATTACTGGTTTGGGTGCTAAGATTACTACTATAATCATCATCTAATTCAGAAGAAGATAATTTTACTTGATCAATTTTGTCTAATAATTGTTCTATATTATCAATTTTTAATTCTAATCCTAATTCATATATTTTCTTTCTTGCTGGACATTCCTTAGCAAAATGTCCTTTTTGATTGCACAGATAACATGTTAAATTATTTTTTGATCTTCGTGGTTTAAACTTTCTGGGTTTAAATTGTCTCTTCTTATAAGGTTTATTCTGATTATTATTTTTCTTATAATATCCTTGGTATTTTTTAAATCTATTCCTTTTATAAATTCTTTCCGTTTTATATGGTTTATATGATTTTACTCTTTTATGTTTTGGTATTCTAGCTGTGCCAAATCCAAATTGTTCACACCAATTTCCTAATTCTTTTTTAGATTGTCTATTTTCCATTTTTAATTTATTTTGTAACTTTATATCTCTACATAGTCTTAATCCTGTTAAATTTACACATGTTATTAAATCTCCATATGTTAAGTCATCATAAGATATATGTCCAAACTTTTGTTCAATTGTTTCTTTGACTTTTGTACAAAATAGTCTTGGTAATCCGGTTAAAAATTTTTCTTTCCAATGGTAAGCATTTGGATCTGCTAAAGCATATACTCTTTTTAAGAAATTGTCTTTGTACCATCTAAAATTTTCTAATTTTCTGCATTTTAGGTTTTGTAGGATTTCACTATTTCTTTCTGTATATAAATCTAAATCTCCTATAAAATGTGATATTATATTATAAATTAAGTATGATAATACAAATGGTAATGGTTGACCAGTAACTGGATCAGTAACTGGTTCTCCTGTGGAGCTATCAATTCTTCTGGCATTTAATATATTAGTTTTTATTTCATCACTTAGAAGTTTGTCCCACCATGTTCTAAGTTCTCCTGTGAACCCTAAAATTATGTTTTCAGCAGCTTGTTTTTCTGTAGTTCCTGCTCTTTGTTTATATATATTTCCTACGATTATCATTTCTTTGGTTGACTTAACATATGGAGATTTAATAACATGTGTAAATTTAACAGGATTAAGACTATGTAGAGATATAAAGTTACAAAATAAATTAAAAATGGAAAATAGACAATCTAAAAAAGAATTAGGAAATTGGTGTGAACAATTTGGATTTGGCACAGCTAGAATACCAAAACATAAAAGAGTAAAATCATATAAACCATATAAAACGGAAAGAATTTATAAAAGGAATAGATTTAAAAAATACCAAGGATATTATAAGAAAAATAATAATCAGAATAAACCTTATAAGAAGAGACAATTTAAACCCAGAAAGTTTAAACCACGAAGATCAAAAAATAATTTAACATGTTATCTGTGCAATCAAAAAGGACATTTTGCTAAGGAATGTCCAGCAAGAAAGAAAATATATGAATTAGGATTAGAATTAAAAATTGATAATATAGAACAATTATTAGACAAAATTGATCAAGTAAAATTATCTTCTTCTGAATTAGATGATGATTATAGTAGTAATCTTAGCACCCAAACCAGTAATACTACAGAAAATGATAATAGTAATAATGAAGGAAAAATATGTGTTTGTAGTAATAAAATAAACATGTTAACAGACTATACAAAAATTTTGGAACAATTAGAACAAGTAGAAGATCCTAATATTAGAAGAAAATTCTTCAAAAAATTAAACAAAGTCATCAATCAAGAAATACAATTAGGAACAGAAGTACCCACAACCTTTGAAGACATTGAAGACATGTTTAAAAAGAAAAAACCCATAAATACAGTATCATCAATGGATTTACAATATGAAATAAAACAATTAAAAACAGAAGTACGACAATTAAAAAATAGATGTGATAAATTAGAACAAAATCAATATGTAAATAACAATAAAGACAAAATAGAAGATACAGAAGAAACTGAGACTGAAGAAGAACAACCATTAAAATTTAATGACATTACAAGAATAAAGTTCCAAAAATGGTATATTAAAATTAACCTAACAATAAAAGATTTTCAAATACAAACAATTGCAATGTTAGACTCAGGAGCTGACATGAATTGTATTGATCAAGGAATCATTCCCAGCAAATATTTTCATAAAACAAAACAAGTCCTCTCTGCTGCAAATTCAACAAAAGTAAATATAGAATACAAGATACCTAGTGCACACATATGTAATAACAATATTTGTTTTAATACAAGTTTTATGTTAATAAAAAATCTCAATACTCAAGTTATATTAGGCAATCCTTTTTTACAAATGCTGTATCCTTTCAAAGTAACTGAATTAGGTATAGAAACAAAAATTCTAGGACAAGATATAATTTTTGAATTTATAACACCTATAAATTACCATGACATAAGTTCATTCCAAAAAGAAAATATTAGCAAAATCAATAATCTAGAAAAGCAGATACAATATTTAAAGAAAGATTTACATTTCATAAAGATAGAAGAACAATTAGAAAACCTAGCAGTTCAAAAACAAATAAAAGAAATTCAAGAAAAATTTGAACAAGATTTATGTTCAGATCTACCATCAGCCTTTTGGGACAGAAAACAACACATAGTCACATTACCCTATGAACCAGATTTTAAAGAACAAACTATTCCAACAAAAGCGAGACCTATACAAATGAACCAAGAAATGTTAGAATTCTGTAAAAAAGAAATACAAGAATTGCTAAACAAAAAATTAATTAGACCTAGTAAATCACCATGGTCTTGTGCTGCATTTTATGTAATGAAAAACGCAGAACTAGAAAGAGGAGCACCACGATTAGTCATAAATTATAAACCATTAAATAAAGCTTTACAGTGGATTAGGTATCCTATACCAAATAAACAAGATTTATGAAATAGATTATATAATGCACAAATATTTTCCAAATTTGATATGAAGTCAGGATTCTGGCAAATACAAATAGCTGAACAAGATAAATATAAAACTGCTTTTACAGTACCATTCGGACAATATGAATGGAATATAATGCCATTTGGATTAAAAAATGCACCAAGTGAATTTCAAAAAATAATGAATGATATATTTAACCCATATGAATTTATAATCACATATATTGATGATGTTTTAGTCTTTAGTCAACATATAGACCAACATGTGAAACATTTAAATATTTTTTATAAAACTGTAAAAAGAAATGGTTTAGTATTATCAAAACCAAAGATGAAATTATTTCAAACAAAGATTAGATTTTTAGGTCATGAAATATATCAAAATACCATAATACCAATCCGAAGAAGTATAGAATTTGCAGACAAATTTCCTGATGAAATTAAAGACAAAAATCAATTACAAAGATTTTTGGGATCTTTAAATTATGTTGCTGATTTTATACCAAATCTACGAATAATATGTAAACCTCTTTACAATCGATTGAAAAAGAACCCTAAACCATGGACACAAGAACATACTAGGTTAATTCAAGAAATAAAGAAACATGTAAAATCTTTACCATGTTTAAATATTTGTGACCCAAATGTCCCAAAAGTAGTAGAAACAGATGCTTCTCATCAAGGTTATGGAGGCATACTCAAACAAAATATCAATAATAAAAGCCATATCATAAGATATTATTCAGGAGTATGGAACCAAACTCAAGAAAAATATTCTACCATAAAAAAGGAAATTTTAGCCATTGTCCTATGTATAACCAAATTTCAAAGTGACTTATTAAACCAAAAATTTACTATTCGAGTAGATTGTAAGGCAGCCAAAGATGTGTTAACCAAAGATGTTAAAAATTTAGCTGCTAAACATATATTTGCAAGATGGCAAGCATTTTTATCTATTTTTGATTTCGAAATTGAACATATAAAAGGCACTGACAATTCTATTGCAGATTTTTTGACTCGGGAATTCCTGCAAGGAAGATGACTGACAAAGGAAAAGGTAAAGAAAATGAGAAGATCTCGTTGAGATCTCAGACCAATATTGCAAAGACCAATTTGACCAAATTACAAGTATTTACTTCTGGACCATCTACTACTCAAAGACCAATTTATACTAGCAGTACTAGTATTTTAAATAGACCAATGAGTCCAATTTCAAGTGCCTTAATTCTCCAGCCCAATAACCCAAGACCAAGATCACCTAGACCAGCTTTTGCTTCCAACTTTGTTTCATTAAACAAATATAGTCCATTACAATCTCCCATTAAACCCATAACACCTTCTACCTTTAAACAAGCTATTACAACTACTTTACCATCCTCTCAAAGCCCAAAAATTTCACAAGACTCTCCATCCACAGACTACAAATACAAAATCATTGAAGATCATATCCTCACTATAGAACCAGAATATTGGGCTAAAAACCCAAACTTGAATGCCTATCACCTATGTGAATCTATATTTCCCAAAACCCATTACTATATTCCTGATAATTTTACCAAATCCCAAAAATATTATGAGACTATTCTTGTCCATACAAATTCTATCCTTATGCAAAATAATTATGATCCAGTAATACCCAACAAAATCAGATATTGTAAGGTCCGACTGGTTAAAGTATGGACTCTGGCAGAATGGGGACAAGAGCCCCATCAGACAAAAGAATTTATTTTGACAAATGGACAAAATGCAAAGTATAATTATTATGATTATCAACTTGCTTGGGAACGAACATTCCTTAAGCAAAATGACCAAATGTCTATTTCATTTTTCTTCTATATTTCTGATACTTTTGAATACCCAATTCCCTATTGGTTCCATCACTGGTGGAACAAATTTGGTATTTCTGAAGACATTATCCCTGACCAAATTCAAATAGCCCAAAAACAATTTTTTGACACAATCAACCTTCCAGACCTTGTTAATTGTTCTCCCAGATGGTTAATTTATAGCCATTATTTTCATATACCTTGGATCTTTATGATCGAATATCAAATAACAGACCAACCCTTAGACAATTTTCAAATACCTATGTTAGTTCGTAAATATAAAACCAAATGGTGGCCTAAAACTAATCTCCAAGGTTGTGGCCCAGAAGCATTAGAACCATTTTTCGCAAAATATCCACAACTGTGCAAAAGTCCAAGCTCATTTACAATAACCAAACAAGAAACATTTTTGGCCCGAAAAAGCCAAATAATGGCACAATTAGCAGCCTGCACTTCTGAACAAGAATATGAACAATTAATGGAAGAAACCAGGAGTTCGACAGCATCACCATCACCAGTAGACCTGGCAGATGACAATGATGATTTTTTCACACAAGCAGAAATGTGACAAAAATAATGATGCAAGCAATGATGTCAGATAGCACAAGCAACAAAAGTGGCAGACACCGACAAAATCAAAAGCACAACGGACAAATGACTCAGCAGACAAAGTGGCCGACAAGATAAAAAGAAAAAGCAAGAAAAGACAAAAAGTAGTGACTCATTCTCCACTGATGCAAGACCGCTCAAACAAATTCAATTCCAATTTGAAGTCCGAAGCAAATGAAGCGCCTATAAAAGGATAATCTCAGACCATTAGTCACACACCGAACTTGAACACTGCACACTTCTTTCTCTAAATGTATTCCAGTTTATTTTTCATATGTAAGGATACCAAAGTTTACAACAACTTGGTAGTAGCAGTTATAATCAATTAGTACAAAGGTAGTACAAAGCTGTATTTTGTATTTCATTTCATTTTAATACAATTATATTTTACCAACTGCTACTGTATAAGTCCGTGTTGACGGCAACTATTTCTTTTTCCCTCTCCGATCATCAATCTGAGTTACTTCTGGGATACCAGAATAACGTTGCAGGAACCTTAACCATAAGTATGCTCTGTGCTTGCAGTTCACACTGATCTGGCACATCAGAAATACTGTTCAACCATCAACATGGAAATAGGAATATATTATTGTACTGTTTGTAATCAATATTATATCCTGAATTTTTGTTTTACATGTAATTGTTTTTACACTGTAGACGTAAATAATTATTACAATGGCCTAGATCTTACTTGTATCCAATGTTTGGAATATGTAGAATCTATATTAATTGACTCAATAAATATTATCTGATGGATTATGCTATCTTTCTATATATTGATCACTATAATACCGTGTATCGATATTCTATTTATCAAAGGAATAGTAATAATAATAATTACTTTGTATATTTGTATCATATACAAGTTGATTACTAAAGCACAATGAGGTTTATAAAATCAGCATTAGAAAATTTAAGTTTAATTGATTTAACTAATAGACAAGAAGTAATACGTTTTAAAAATTGTTTAATTCAACAAGGAAGATTTATTAGTGATTACCATGTTAGCAACCATAATGAATATTGTGATTGTAGAGAAGTAGAAAGAACATTAGAATTATTTAATTCCATGTTAATGTATCTTGAAATATTATTAAGTAATAATAATTTCTAAAACCATGTCTATTAACTGCATGCCTTTTTATATATTTTTATATGTATCTGGAATGGTGTATGTATGGACCATTGTATGTATACTTTATGAATTTTGTTTCGATTATTGGTATTTTGTTAGATAATGTTATATAATACATAAAAAGATCATATATCACCTGATATATCACATATATCACCTGGGTTCAAAAAATGGTATCAGAGCCTAGGATTTCTAGTACTTTTAAACAATTCATAATAAAATGTTAGGGTTAGATCTGTGTCCTCGCTAGATCCATAAGTCAGGCAGACAGGAGTAAGACCTGCAGGTGTGTGAGAAGGAAGTGTAAGAGAAGACCCTGAGATTTTAAAAATGAATTTGTTTCGAAGAAATAGAGAAGCTAGGTCTAGAAACCAAGATGAACTCATAAATGATTTAAACATTAATACAGAAAATAATACAATATTATCTAGAGAAAGTACTTGGGATAATCAACAATTAACAAATTGGAAACCACCAGAAACCCCTATTAATGAAATATATAAAAAAGGAATATTTGATTTTAAATCGTTAATGGCAATTAAAACTAAAGAAAAAGTTATACCTTTATACTCAGAAAATCAATCCATGAGTTTATTAAATAAAAAGACAATTATGAAATATATTAAACATGGTTATAAATTTATGCATATCGGATTAGTACAAATAGCCATTAAACCATTAACAGTAGAAGGATTAGATACCAGTATGCATGTTGCATTAAGAGATGCTAGACATCTAAATTATAAAGATTCACTATTAGGATTATTTGAAACAAGTTTAACAAATGGGCCAATTTATTCAAACTGTTTTCCAAACTTTACCATATCCTTAACAGATCCTAATATAATGAAAATTCTTACTTTAGATATTCTAACTCACAATTATAATATGTTAAAAGGATCTCACATATATGAAGTATTTTATAGACTAAATTACAAAATAATGAATACAGGCTTATGTCCAAATGCTATTAACCATAATAGAATACCAGGAGAAACAGTATTTTGGGAAATCGACCAAACCAAAGCTAATATAAGTATCCCAAGAACATTACAATGGAAAGATGTTACTTTACCAGATAATTGGAAATATCCAGCAAAAACAATACCTAGTAAACCTATTAAGGAAAATAAAGAAATAGACTATATCATACAAAATGAAGATGGTTCATTAGAATTAAAATATAAAAGATCAAATTCTTTTAGACAAAATCCTCCTAGTATTTACCAACCATCTAGACATTCAATAGGAACCTCTCAACGAAAACAAAATATAGAAATTACAGAAACTAGTCTATCCGAAGACTCAACCATTCCTTCATACCAAGGACCCTTTCAAGGACAAACGTCTAATACCAAACCAATAGAAGAAACTTTTGATCACAAGACGAAACCTCACTACACTACAAAAGGTATAAAAATCCAAGAAGGCATATTTAGAGAAGGACAATTCAGCCAACCCTATGCAGATAGTGATTATTCCATCAATACTCTCACCTCTCCTTTTACCCTTGATCGAGATCAAATTCAACATGATTACATCTCCGATCACAATCGGGGGAAAAGGGACACATTTATCAATCAATATACGCGCAAACAACAAAGCCAAATAAAAAAGCACTTTTTTCTCTTTTGTGAACAAGTTAAAGAAACAATCCCATTTTTTACATACTTGAAGTACTACCACAAAAACAAATTAAATGTTTTAAAAATAAAATTACATAAATGGCATAAAGTACATGAAGATACAGGAGACGTATTAGTTGACCAATATAATGAATTAGAAAAACCCCCTTTAGAAAAAGCATTCTTTAAAAAAGATCATGCTTATGAGGCAATACAACCTATAATTCATACACAAGATATACGTAATAGTGATATAAGAAATATCAACTTACAAAACAATTGGAATAATATAGCTGTACATATAATAGGAAAACAATTAGATAGGATGGAAGAAAAGATAGAAAGAAATTATGAAGCTATAACAAATATAGAACATATAGAAACACCTCAAGCACCATCACCGCTATTACCAAAATCAAATACAACTTATTTATCTCAAAGATATAGTGATCCAAAACCATATAATATAGACCCTGGTAAAAAACAGACAAATAAGCAATTTACAAAAATTATACCACCTTCACAAAATCCAATTGAAATAGTTAATATTAATCCTAAAACAGAATTAAATAGCATAACAGAATCATTACAAAGGATAATTAATGAACAGAAATCCTCAAAACCTACGACCTTAAAAGGTATTAAAATACAAGAACCTATACAAGAACCTTTACAAACCTCAAAACAGGAAAGTACAAGTACCAGTAAGGATAAAGGAAAAATAACAATATTAACAGAATATAATGAAACTTCTTCCTCAGAAGAAGAGACACTAGATAATCCGTTCGAAAGATTCAGTTCTGACTCAGACCACGAAAGTATTATGCCAATCAATGCTATAAGAACCCATTTAGACCAACCAGATGATCTAAGAACAATAGACAAAAAACAAAAGCATTATAATGCTAAAAGTATATACGAATGGAACATAGATGAAAAATCTGAAACAGAAATAATAAGAATAACCAAAGAAATGATAATCGTAGGAAATATATATAAACAAAGAGCAGGAACTACAGAAAAACAAGCTGCTGAAAACATAATTTTAGGGTTCACAGGAGAACTTAGAACATGGTGGGACAAACTTCTAAGTGATGAAATAAAAACTAATATATTAAATGCCAGAAGAATTGATAGCTCCACAGGAGAACCAGTTACTGATCCAGTTACTGGTCAACCATTACCATTTGTATTATCATACTTAATTTATAATATAATATCACATTTTATAGGAGATTTAGATTTATATACAGAAAGAAATAGTGAAATCCTACAAAACCTAAAATGCAGAAAATTAGAAAATTTTAGATGGTACAAAGACAATTTCTTAAAAAGAGTATATGCTTTAGCAGATCCAAATGCTTACCATTGGAAAGAAAAATTTTTAACCGGATTACCAAGACTATTTTGTACAAAAGTCAAAGAAACAATTGAACAAAAGTTTGGACATATATCTTATGATGACTTAACATATGGAGATTTAATAACATGTGTAAATTTAACAGGATTAAGACTATGTAGAGATATAAAGTTACAAAATAAATTAAAAATGGAAAATAGACAATCTAAAAAAGAATTAGGAAATTGGTGTGAACAATTTGGATTTGGCACAGCTAGAATACCAAAACATAAAAGAGTAAAATCATATAAACCATATAAAACGGAAAGAATTTATAAAAGGAATAGATTTAAAAAATACCAAGGATATTATAAGAAAAATAATAATCAGAATAAACCTTATAAGAAGAGACAATTTAAACCCAGAAAGTTTAAACCACGAAGATCAAAAAATAATTTAACATGTTATCTGTGCAATCAAAAAGGACATTTTGCTAAGGAATGTCCAGCAAGAAAGAAAATATATGAATTAGGATTAGAATTAAAAATTGATAATATAGAACAATTATTAGACAAAATTGATCAAGTAAAATTATCTTCTTCTGAATTAGATGATGATTATAGTAGTAATCTTAGCACCCAAACCAGTAATACTACAGAAAATGATAATAGTAATAATGAAGGAAAAATATGTGTTTGTAGTAATAAAATAAACATGTTAACAGACTATACAAAAATTTTGGAACAATTAGAACAAGTAGAAGATCCTAATATTAGAAGAAAATTCTTCAAAAAATTAAACAAAGTCATCAATCAAGAAATACAATTAGGAACAGAAGTACCCACAACCTTTGAAGACATTGAAGACATGTTTAAAAAGAAAAAACCCATAAATACAGTATCATCAATGGATTTACAATATGAAATAAAACAATTAAAAACAGAAGTACGACAATTAAAAAATAGATGTGATAAATTAGAACAAAATCAATATGTAAATAACAATAAAGACAAAATAGAAGATACAGAAGAAACTGAGACTGAAGAAGAACAACCATTAAAATTTAATGACATTACAAGAATAAAGTTCCAAAAATGGTATATTAAAATTAACCTAACAATAAAAGATTTTCAAATACAAACAATTGCAATGTTAGACTCAGGAGCTGACATGAATTGTATTGATCAAGGAATCATTCCCAGCAAATATTTTCATAAAACAAAACAAGTCCTCTCTGCTGCAAATTCAACAAAAGTAAATATAGAATACAAGATACCTAGTGCACACATATGTAATAACAATATTTGTTTTAATACAAGTTTTATGTTAATAAAAAATCTCAATACTCAAGTTATATTAGGCAATCCTTTTTTACAAATGCTGTATCCTTTCAAAGTAACTGAATTAGGTATAGAAACAAAAATTCTAGGACAAGATATAATTTTTGAATTTATAACACCTATAAATTACCATGACATAAGTTCATTCCAAAAAGAAAATATTAGCAAAATCAATAATCTAGAAAAGCAGATACAATATTTAAAGAAAGATTTACATTTCATAAAGATAGAAGAACAATTAGAAAACCTAGCAGTTCAAAAACAAATAAAAGAAATTCAAGAAAAATTTGAACAAGATTTATGTTCAGATCTACCATCAGCCTTTTGGGACAGAAAACAACACATAGTCACATTACCCTATGAACCAGATTTTAAAGAACAAACTATTCCAACAAAAGCGAGACCTATACAAATGGACACATTTATCAATCAATATACGCGCAAACAACAAAGCCAAATAAAAAAGCACTTTTTTCTCTTTTGTGAACAAGTTAAAGAAACAATCCCATTTTTTACATACTTGAAGTACTACCACAAAAACAAATTAAATGTTTTAAAAATAAAATTACATAAATGGCATAAAGTACATGAAGATACAGGAGACGTATTAGTTGACCAATATAATGAATTAGAAAAACCCCCTTTAGAAAAAGCATTCTTTAAAAAAGATCATGCTTATGAGGCAATACAACCTATAATTCATACACAAGATATACGTAATAGTGATATAAGAAATATCAACTTACAAAACAATTGGAATAATATAGCTGTACATATAATAGGAAAACAATTAGATAGGATGGAAGAAAAGATAGAAAGAAATTATGAAGCTATAACAAATATAGAACATATAGAAACACCTCAAGCACCATCACCGCTATTACCAAAATCAAATACAACTTATTTATCTCAAAGATATAGTGATCCAAAACCATATAATATAGACCCTGGTAAAAAACAGACAAATAAGCAATTTACAAAAATTATACCACCTTCACAAAATCCAATTGAAATAGTTAATATTAATCCTAAAACAGAATTAAATAGCATAACAGAATCATTACAAAGGATAATTAATGAACAGAAATCCTCAAAACCTACGACCTTAAAAGGTATTAAAATACAAGAACCTATACAAGAACCTTTACAAACCTCAAAACAGGAAAGTACAAGTACCAGTAAGGATAAAGGAAAAATAACAATATTAACAGAATATAATGAAACTTCTTCCTCAGAAGAAGAGACACTAGATAATCCGTTCGAAAGATTCAGTTCTGACTCAGACCACGAAAGTATTATGCCAATCAATGCTATAAGAACCCATTTAGACCAACCAGATGATCTAAGAACAATAGACAAAAAACAAAAGCATTATAATGCTAAAAGTATATACGAATGGAACATAGATGAAAAATCTGAAACAGAAATAATAAGAATAACCAAAGAAATGATAATCGTAGGAAATATATATAAACAAAGAGCAGGAACTACAGAAAAACAAGCTGCTGAAAACATAATTTTAGGGTTCACAGGAGAACTTAGAACATGGTGGGACAAACTTCTAAGTGATGAAATAAAAACTAATATATTAAATGCCAGAAGAATTGATAGCTCCACAGGAGAACCAGTTACTGATCCAGTTACTGGTCAACCATTACCATTTGTATTATCATACTTAATTTATAATATAATATCACATTTTATAGGAGATTTAGATTTATATACAGAAAGAAATAGTGAAATCCTACAAAACCTAAAATGCAGAAAATTAGAAAATTTTAGATGGTACAAAGACAATTTCTTAAAAAGAGTATATGCTTTAGCAGATCCAAATGCTTACCATTGGAAAGAAAAATTTTTAACCGGATTACCAAGACTATTTTGTACAAAAGTCAAAGAAACAATTGAACAAAAGTTTGGACATATATCTTATGATGACTTAACATATGGAGATTTAATAACATGTGTAAATTTAACAGGATTAAGACTATGTAGAGATATAAAGTTACAAAATAAATTAAAAATGGAAAATAGACAATCTAAAAAAGAATTAGGAAATTGGTGTGAACAATTTGGATTTGGCACAGCTAGAATACCAAAACATAAAAGAGTAAAATCATATAAACCATATAAAACGGAAAGAATTTATAAAAGGAATAGATTTAAAAAATACCAAGGATATTATAAGAAAAATAATAATCAGAATAAACCTTATAAGAAGAGACAATTTAAACCCAGAAAGTTTAAACCACGAAGATCAAAAAATAATTTAACATGTTATCTGTGCAATCAAAAAGGACATTTTGCTAAGGAATGTCCAGCAAGAAAGAAAATATATGAATTAGGATTAGAATTAAAAATTGATAATATAGAACAATTATTAGACAAAATTGATCAAGTAAAATTATCTTCTTCTGAATTAGATGATGATTATAGTAGTAATCTTAGCACCCAAACCAGTAATACTACAGAAAATGATAATAGTAATAATGAAGGAAAAATATGTGTTTGTAGTAATAAAATAAACATGTTAACAGACTATACAAAAATTTTGGAACAATTAGAACAAGTAGAAGATCCTAATATTAGAAGAAAATTCTTCAAAAAATTAAACAAAGTCATCAATCAAGAAATACAATTAGGAACAGAAGTACCCACAACCTTTGAAGACATTGAAGACATGTTTAAAAAGAAAAAACCCATAAATACAGTATCATCAATGGATTTACAATATGAAATAAAACAATTAAAAACAGAAGTACGACAATTAAAAAATAGATGTGATAAATTAGAACAAAATCAATATGTAAATAACAATAAAGACAAAATAGAAGATACAGAAGAAACTGAGACTGAAGAAGAACAACCATTAAAATTTAATGACATTACAAGAATAAAGTTCCAAAAATGGTATATTAAAATTAACCTAACAATAAAAGATTTTCAAATACAAACAATTGCAATGTTAGACTCAGGAGCTGACATGAATTGTATTGATCAAGGAATCATTCCCAGCAAATATTTTCATAAAACAAAACAAGTCCTCTCTGCTGCAAATTCAACAAAAGTAAATATAGAATACAAGATACCTAGTGCACACATATGTAATAACAATATTTGTTTTAATACAAGTTTTATGTTAATAAAAAATCTCAATACTCAAGTTATATTAGGCAATCCTTTTTTACAAATGCTGTATCCTTTCAAAGTAACTGAATTAGGTATAGAAACAAAAATTCTAGGACAAGATATAATTTTTGAATTTATAACACCTATAAATTACCATGACATAAGTTCATTCCAAAAAGAAAATATTAGCAAAATCAATAATCTAGAAAAGCAGATACAATATTTAAAGAAAGATTTACATTTCATAAAGATAGAAGAACAATTAGAAAACCTAGCAGTTCAAAAACAAATAAAAGAAATTCAAGAAAAATTTGAACAAGATTTATGTTCAGATCTACCATCAGCCTTTTGGGACAGAAAACAACACATAGTCACATTACCCTATGAACCAGATTTTAAAGAACAAACTATTCCAACAAAAGCGAGACCTATACAAATGAACCAAGAAATGTTAGAATTCTGTAAAAAAGAAATACAAGAATTGCTAAACAAAAAATTAATTAGACCTAGTAAATCACCATGGTCTTGTGCTGCATTTTATGTAATGAAAAACGCAGAACTAGAAAGAGGAGCACCACGATTAGTCATAAATTATAAACCATTAAATAAAGCTTTACAGTGGATTAGGTATCCTATACCAAATAAACAAGATTTATTAAATAGATTATATAATGCACAAATATTTTCCAAATTTGATATGAAGTCAGGATTCTGGCAAATACAAATAGCTGAACAAGATAAATATAAAACTGCTTTTACAGTACCATTCGGACAATATGAATGGAATATAATGCCATTTGGATTAAAAAATGCACCAAGTGAATTTCAAAAAATAATGAATGATATATTTAACCCATATGAATTTATAATCACATATATTGATGATGTTTTAGTCTTTAGTCAACATATAGACCAACATGTGAAACATTTAAATATTTTTTATAAAACTGTAAAAAGAAATGGTTTAGTATTATCAAAACCAAAGATGAAATTATTTCAAACAAAGATTAGATTTTTAGGTCATGAAATATATCAAAATACCATAATACCAATCCGAAGAAGTATAGAATTTGCAGACAAATTTCCTGATGAAATTAAAGACAAAAATCAATTACAAAGATTTTTGGGATCTTTAAATTATGTTGCTGATTTTATACCAAATCTACGAATAATATGTAAACCTCTTTACAATCGATTGAAAAAGAACCCTAAACCATGGACACAAGAACATACTAGGTTAATTCAAGAAATAAAGAAACATGTAAAATCTTTACCATGTTTAAATATTTGTGACCCAAATGTCCCAAAAGTAGTAGAAACAGATGCTTCTCATCAAGGTTATGGAGGCATACTCAAACAAAATATCAATAATAAAAGCCATATCATAAGATATTATTCAGGAGTATGGAACCAAACTCAAGAAAAATATTCTACCATAAAAAAGGAAATTTTAGCCATTGTCCTATGTATAACCAAATTTCAAAGTGACTTATTAAACCAAAAATTTACTATTCGAGTAGATTGTAAGGCAGCCAAAGATGTGTTAACCAAAGATGTTAAAAATTTAGCTGCTAAACATATATTTGCAAGATGGCAAGCATTTTTATCTATTTTTGATTTCGAAATTGAACATATAAAAGGCACTGACAATTCTATTGCAGATTTTTTGACTCGGGAATTCCTGCAAGGAAGATGACTGACAAAGGAAAAGGTAAAGAAAATGAGAAGATCTCGTTGAGATCTCAGACCAATATTGCAAAGACCAATTTGACCAAATTACAAGTATTTACTTCTGGACCATCTACTACTCAAAGACCAATTTATACTAGCAGTACTAGTATTTTAAATAGACCAATGAGTCCAATTTCAAGTGCCTTAATTCTCCAGCCCAATAACCCAAGACCAAGATCACCTAGACCAGCTTTTGCTTCCAACTTTGTTTCATTAAACAAATATAGTCCATTACAATCTCCCATTAAACCCATAACACCTTCTACCTTTAAACAAGCTATTACAACTACTTTACCATCCTCTCAAAGCCCAAAAATTTCACAAGACTCTCCATCCACAGACTACAAATACAAAATCATTGAAGATCATATCCTCACTATAGAACCAGAATATTGGGCTAAAAACCCAAACTTGAATGCCTATCACCTATGTGAATCTATATTTCCCAAAACCCATTACTATATTCCTGATAATTTTACCAAATCCCAAAAATATTATGAGACTATTCTTGTCCATACAAATTCTATCCTTATGCAAAATAATTATGATCCAGTAATACCCAACAAAATCAGATATTGTAAGGTCCGACTGGTTAAAGTATGGACTCTGGCAGAATGGGGACAAGAGCCCCATCAGACAAAAGAATTTATTTTGACAAATGGACAAAATGCAAAGTATAATTATTATGATTATCAACTTGCTTGGGAACGAACATTCCTTAAGCAAAATGACCAAATGTCTATTTCATTTTTCTTCTATATTTCTGATACTTTTGAATACCCAATTCCCTATTGGTTCCATCACTGGTGGAACAAATTTGGTATTTCTGAAGACATTATCCCTGACCAAATTCAAATAGCCCAAAAACAATTTTTTGACACAATCAACCTTCCAGACCTTGTTAATTGTTCTCCCAGATGGTTAATTTATAGCCATTATTTTCATATACCTTGGATCTTTATGATCGAATATCAAATAACAGACCAACCCTTAGACAATTTTCAAATACCTATGTTAGTTCGTAAATATAAAACCAAATGGTGGCCTAAAACTAATCTCCAAGGTTGTGGCCCAGAAGCATTAGAACCATTTTTCGCAAAATATCCACAACTGTGCAAAAGTCCAAGCTCATTTACAATAACCAAACAAGAAACATTTTTGGCCCGAAAAAGCCAAATAATGGCACAATTAGCAGCCTGCACTTCTGAACAAGAATATGAACAATTAATGGAAGAAACCAGGAGTTCGACAGCATCACCATCACCAGTAGACCTGGCAGATGACAATGATGATTTTTTCACACAAGCAGAAATGTGACAAAAATAATGATGCAAGCAATGATGTCAGATAGCACAAGCAACAAAAGTGGCAGACACCGACAAAATCAAAAGCACAACGGACAAATGACTCAGCAGACAAAGTGGCCGACAAGATAAAAAGAAAAAGCAAGAAAAGACAAAAAGTAGTGACTCATTCTCCACTGATGCAAGACCGCTCAAACAAATTCAATTCCAATTTGAAGTCCGAAGCAAATGAAGCGCCTATAAAAGGATAATCTCAGACCATTAGTCACACACCGAACTTGAACACTGCACACTTCTTTCTCTAAATGTATTCCAGTTTATTTTTCATATGTAAGGATACCAAAGTTTACAACAACTTGGTAGTAGCAGTTATAATCAATTAGTACAAAGGTAGTACAAAGCTGTATTTTGTATTTCATTTCATTTTAATACAATTATATTTTACCAACTGCTACTGTATAAGTCCGTGTTGACGGCAACTATTTCTTTTTCCCTCTCCGATCATCAATCTGAGTTACTTCTGGGATACCAGAATAACGTTGCAGGAACCTTAACCATAAGTATGCTCTGTGCTTGCAGTTCACACTGATCTGGCACATCAGAAATACTGTTCAACCATCAACATGGAAATAGGAATATATTATTGTACTGTTTGTAATCAATATTATATCCTGAATTTTTGTTTTACATGTAATTGTTTTTACACTGTAGACGTAAATAATTATTACAATGGCCTAGATCTTACTTGTATCCAATGTTTGGAATATGTAGAATCTATATTAATTGACTCAATAAATATTATCTGATGGATTATGCTATCTTTCTATATATTGATCACTATAATACCGTGTATCGATATTCTATTTATCAAAGGAATAGTAATAATAATAATTACTTTGTATATTTGTATCATATACAAGTTGATTACTAAAGCACAATGAGGTTTATAAAATCAGCATTAGAAAATTTAAGTTTAATTGATTTAACTAATAGACAAGAAGTAATACGTTTTAAAAATTGTTTAATTCAACAAGGAAGATTTATTAGTGATTACCATGTTAGCAACCATAATGAATATTGTGATTGTAGAGAAGTAGAAAGAACATTAGAATTATTTAATTCCATGTTAATGTATCTTGAAATATTATTAAGTAATAATAATTTCTAAAACCATGTCTATTAACTGCATGCCTTTTTATATATTTTTATATGTATCTGGAATGGTGTATGTATGGACCATTGTATGTATACTTTATGAATTTTGTTTCGATTATTGGTATTTTGTTAGATAATGTTATATAATACATAAAAAGATCATATATCACCTGATATATCACATATATCACCTGGGTTCAAAAAATGGTATCAGAGCCTAGGATTTCTAGTACTTTTAAACAATTCATAATAAAATGTTAGGGTTAGATCTGTGTCCTCGCTAGATCCATAAGTCAGGCAGACAGGAGTAAGACCTGCAGGTGTGTGAGAAGGAAGTGTAAGAGAAGACCCTGAGATTTTAAAAATGAATTTGTTTCGAAGAAATAGAGAAGCTAGGTCTAGAAACCAAGATGAACTCATAAATGATTTAAACATTAATACAGAAAATAATACAATATTATCTAGAGAAAGTACTTGGGATAATCAACAATTAACAAATTGGAAACCACCAGAAACCCCTATTAATGAAATATATAAAAAAGGAATATTTGATTTTAAATCGTTAATGGCAATTAAAACTAAAGAAAAAGTTATACCTTTATACTCAGAAAATCAATCCATGAGTTTATTAAATAAAAAGACAATTATGAAATATATTAAACATGGTTATAAATTTATGCATATCGGATTAGTACAAATAGCCATTAAACCATTAACAGTAGAAGGATTAGATACCAGTATGCATGTTGCATTAAGAGATGCTAGACATCTAAATTATAAAGATTCACTATTAGGATTATTTGAAACAAGTTTAACAAATGGGCCAATTTATTCAAACTGTTTTCCAAACTTTACCATATCCTTAACAGATCCTAATATAATGAAAATTCTTACTTTAGATATTCTAACTCACAATTATAATATGTTAAAAGGATCTCACATATATGAAGTATTTTATAGACTAAATTACAAAATAATGAATACAGGCTTATGTCCAAATGCTATTAACCATAATAGAATACCAGGAGAAACAGTATTTTGGGAAATCGACCAAACCAAAGCTAATATAAGTATCCCAAGAACATTACAATGGAAAGATGTTACTTTACCAGATAATTGGAAATATCCAGCAAAAACAATACCTAGTAAACCTATTAAGGAAAATAAAGAAATAGACTATATCATACAAAATGAAGATGGTTCATTAGAATTAAAATATAAAAGATCAAATTCTTTTAGACAAAATCCTCCTAGTATTTACCAACCATCTAGACATTCAATAGGAACCTCTCAACGAAAACAAAATATAGAAATTACAGAAATTTTATTTATTTATATATATTATAAATTTAAATTATAATAAATCAATTGATAGTATTAATTATTTTTATTTTTTTAATATTATAATATTAATTTTAAAATTAATATAATGAATTTTTATAATTTTCTGAATAGAGAATGAATTTTATTGCATTTAAAGTATGATTTTATTAGTTTAATTTTTGATATTATAATTTATCACTTTAATATTTTATAATTTTTTACTTTAAAATTAAATATATTATTAATAATTAAAACAACACTATATTATTTAAAAATTTTATATTATCAAATTATCACTTTAATAATTTATAATTTTTATCCTGAAAGTTTGGTTGAATTATCATCTACTTTAAATTTAAATATTATTTTTAATAATTTTAAAAGCAATATTTATATTTATATATATTTTAATCTCATAAATTTTAATATTTTTATTAAAAATTGAATTATCATGATCGGATGATTTAATCATATTATCGATTATTATTTTATAATATTTTTTAATTTAAAATTTTTATTTAATAATTTAATATTATCTTAATTTTTATATTTTTATTTATTAATGTGTATAACCAAAATTAAATAATAAATATTAAGTTTTCAGTTTAATATTCAAATATAATAATTGATATTATTTAATTTTTTATAATAGTTTAATTTTTAATTTAAAATTAAAAATTATATTTCTATTAAAATTAATAATATATAAATAATCTAAATTGAAATATAATGTTGGACAAATATGAAAAATCAAAGTGAACATAAACCTAAAGTAATTAACCATACAAATAATCTAAATTGAAATATAACGCAGTACACATGAAAAATCAAAATGAACATAAACCTAAATTAATTAACCAAACAAATAAATTGAAATCAAGAATCAAAATGAGAGTCTATCAATATAATTAAAAATGTATTTAGAACTTGAGGGGTTAATATCTCCTAATTTAAATTCATGTAACAGTCTTTGCCTTTGTTGTCTCAAAATTAATAAAAATTATTAAATTCTTTATCAATTTTATTAAGCTATTTTTTCAACACACAAAAATAAATAATAATCAAATCAACAAATATACTAATATCTTTTTTTTTTATTTTACTATATAAATAATATAGTAGGATGTGAATTTAATAATATCAAATAATTCAGATATTTATAATAGAGAGGCCATAATTAAATTTTATTAGTTACTATGAAAACTTCATTATATTCAAATAAATAATAATTATCTGTTATTATTTTAATATTATGATAATTATTTTTAATATTTTTAAATAGTATTTAAATTTATTATTTTAATAATTGTATATAAAAATTTTATTTTTTTAATAATTATTTTATATATATATATATATCAAAATCTATAAATTTAAGGATAGATATGTTAAAATTTTAATATTATTATATTTTATATATTTTTAAAATTTTTTAATTAATTAAAATTAATATAAAATATAATAATTTCATATATTTTAAAAAATAATATAAGAAGATATTATATTAAATTTAGAATTTTATTCATATAATAATTATAGTTAAATTTAATGGTAATTATTATATTTTATATGATGTAATAATAATATATTATTATAAAAAATTTAAACTATAAATATGATTATTTATTTATTTAATTAATTATTGATAAATCATTTTCATATATATTTATAAAAATATTTAATTTCATATTTTTTATAAATATTTAAAAATTTATTTTTTTTATTTATTTTATAATTTTATAATAATCACATTATAACATAATATTAAATAATTTTTTTTATAATATTTAATAGTTAAAACTAATTAAAAAACTAATTAATAATTTTTTTAAAATATTAAAGACTTTTTAAAATTAAAATAACAGTTAATAATTTTTTTATATCATAAAAATTAAGTAATAATTTTCTATTATTATTATTATTATTATGTTAATTTTTTCATTATTTTTTTAATAAGTATTTTACTATTTAATTCTTATAATTTTAAAGAATTTATTAGTTATTCTCTCAAATTTTTTAAAAATTTATTAATTATTACTTTCATATTAAAAATATTTTATAACCTTTTTATAATATTTAATAGTTAAAACTAATTAAGAAACTAATTAGTAAATATTTTAAAATATTAAAAAATTTTAAAATTAAAAAAACAGTTAATAATTTTTTTATATCATAAAAATTAAGTAATAATTCTCTATTATTATTATTATTATTATGCTAATTTTTTATTATTTTTTTATTAAGTATTTTACTATTTAATTTTTATATTTTAAAGAATTTATTAATTATTCTCTCAAATTTTTTAAAAATTTATTAATTATTACTTTCATATTAAAAATATTTTATAATTTTTTTATAATATTTAATAGTTAAAACTAATTAAGAAATTAATTAATAAATATTTTAAAATATTAAAAAAATATTAAAATTAAAAAATAGTTAATAATTTTTTCTATATCATAAAAATTAAGTAATAATTCTCTATTATTATTATTATTATTATTATTATTATTATTATTATTATTGAGGAAAAACGCCTAAAGTGATTACTTGTTAATATTATCCTTGATTTGATTGAGACGAAATTTTCTTTCTTAATCTATTTTCTTTTCTTTCAAAAGTGTAATTTCTTGTTTTAGGAAACAAACAAATTCTAACGCAACCAATTCTTTTAATTAGTTTCTGTTTATTTTGTGACAAATTATTTTTTTTTCATAATTTTGTATTTTTTATAATTAAAATGAAACATAGTAATTATTTCATTTACCAAAAATTTTTAAATTAAATAAAAAATGACAATTTATAAAAATATTAATATAATTTTAACCTATAGAAAGTAAGAGTCCATGATTATAACAATAACAAACACACTCTAAAATAATTTTAGAACTTCTATTGATACACGACTTCCCCACTCGTTTGCTTTCTTAACCGTCACTTTCTTGACACGTGATTTAATACTCTTTTGCTTTTTCATCTCTTTAGCCGGCCTCTTTTCTTTGCAAAAATTGATTCTTTCTTCGTTGGCAAACTCACCATCACAAATTTTGCTGCCTTTTTTTCTTGGAAATTTCATAGTGCTAGATTTCACTACCTTCATTGGCTTTACCTCAACTGCAACCTTATGAATAGTAGTATGAACAGCAATCCTCGTAGTTTTAAAAATTAAGTAATTATAAGAACACGGAAAATAAAATAAAAGAAAGAGTAGAGATTTCATCCTTCCATATTACAATTCAATCATAATCGATAAAACATCATAAAACGTTTATCTTATAATTTTGATGGCTTATTTTTATTAAAATTATAAATTTTGTTATAGTTATATTCAATTTGAAAATTGAAATTAAATAAAATATATTTTACTAATATGTCAATACAATGTAAATTATTTATTATATTTATATATAATGTATATAAATAAAATTTTTAATTGTTTTATAATTTAATTTAAAATTTTAAAAATTAATATAATTTTAATTCAAAATCTTTATATTTATTTTTTTCACCATTAAATTTATAAAATCCTATTATTATACTATATTTAATGAAAAAAAAATCAAGGCTTCTTTTTATTTTTTTGGTTTTGATTTTTCTAATTCTTATGAATTTTAATTATATTTTCTCTTAATACAATATCTATTTTTGTGTTTTTTTTAATTTTGTGTTTTCAAATGCTATCTTATATTATTGAGTAATTACATAATATTATTAATGGTATCATTTATTTTTTTTATTATATTAATATGATTTTTTATAAAAAATATAACAAAATTTATTAAAATAAACACTTAATAAAATATTTTAAAAATAAGAAATTAATAAATATAATATTTATTATAATTTTTATTGTATCTAATGGTAAATAGAAATAAGTTAAAATAGTATTTTTTTTTTTTACATTACAGATGAATGAAAAATAAATTTAGAAATTTTTAAAGTTTTAAATTAAATTATAAAATAATAAGAAATTTAAAAATTTTTATATTAATAACGTTTATTTATGTAATATATAAATATAATAAAATAATATATATTATATTGTGACGTAATTAAAATATATTTTTTAATTATAATTATAATAAATTTTATAATTTTAAATAATTTTATAGATTTTTAAAAGTTTTGTATAAATTTATAAAATAATTAAAAGTTTTAAAATTTTGATAGCCCTAGGTTACTCAAGAAAGTACTATAATCAAACCAATCGAAACCACCGGCTCCAATCCGGATCGCGGGCGGCGGGAGAAGGAAGAAGATGCTTTTCTTAAAAAAATAACGCGAAAACTAGCCCACTAGGCAATAGCAGCCTAGGTGTTGACTTGCCTCAACTCTTCGCTGTTTCTTCTCACGTTCTACCTCTCTGGAATTTTCTCTTTCCTTTCTTCTTATTGCTTTTATCATTATCCGACGAGTGCTTCTCTCAATCCCTGCAAAATCACAGCTTCAATCTTCCTTTGCTGCCAACTTCACTATTTCACCTTTGATGCAATATTTCAACTCTTACGATTCTTTATTTTGTTAGAAAATTTTCACATTTGGTCAATTTGCCAGAGTTTACAGTCTCATTGCTTGTTTGGTTGCCAAGAAACCCGAAGGAATTCAAGCAGAATAAAGTATTTTTTGTTTTTGAGCGCGATTGTGTATAAAATGGCTTCCTCTTCTTCTACAAATCTTGAATGGAAATACGATGTGTTCATTAGTTTCAGGGGAAAAGATACCCGTAATAATTTTACCGATTATCTTTATAAGGCATTGTCTCAGAAAGGAATTGAGACTTTCATAGATAATAAGCTTAATAGAGGAGAGGAGATCACTCCAGAGCTATTGAGAACAATTGAAGAATCGATGGTTGCTGTAATTGTTTTCTCACAGAATTACGCGGATTCACCATGGTGCTTGGAGGAGCTCGTGCATATCATGGAATGCAAGAAGGCTCATGGGCAGAATGTTTTACCGGTTTTTTACGGCGTTGATCCTTCCAATGTGGAGGAACAAACTGGGGAATTTGGGAAAGGATATGCTAGAGCTAAAGAACAAGCACAAAATAATGGAGACATGCGGATTGTGAAGAAGTGGAGAGCTGCTTTGAAGGGCGCAGCCAATCTATCAGGACTGGATTCAGCTGTTGTCAGGTAAATGTAGCCTTTCTCTTGTAATTTATTTTTGGGAATTCTTAACAGGTTTACTTTATGAGTAAATTCTATTTATACTTCATTTGATTTCTACATAAATTCCATGTATAATTTAATTATTGAAGTTCTTTTGTTTATTTTCTGAATTATTCTCAATAACAATAAAGTGTTTTTCTTACCTCATACATTATATTAAATAAAGTTTGTTCTTATTATATAATTTAGAATCAAGATCTTTATATTTTTAGAACTCTTAAGATACCTTTTTTTCTAAAAGGAATAATCTTATTTTACTTGTGCATAGAAATTATGTTTAATATTTAATTTTGAAATATTTTTTTTGAATGTTGCGGGTGTGAGAGAAAGATAGAAGATAGGGAGAGAGGGAGAGAGGTTCGAGGGAGAGGGAGTATGTGAGAAAGATATGAGCATTTTGGTCCAAAATTCTTTTTTCTTAATTTTGTGGAATCCATTTGTAATTTCATCTACCTTGTAAAATTTGGTTCAATTTATTTATGTCAATTTCATAGAATTAAATTCTTGGAATTGAAATTTATATTTGTTAAAACCAAACGTATAAGTAATAATTTAAAAAAAAAATGTTAAACATGAATTCAATTGAATTTGACCAAATTTTGTGGAATTTGCTTTAACCAAATATACTATAAGTCTTGATTAGAAAGAGAAAGGGAAAGAAAACTTTCTTTTTATCTATCATCACCTTAGCCCTGTTGGATGACTAAATAATCTTTCTTTACCCTATTGGTATAAAATAATTAATTTTGGTGTACATAACTATGTACTTGTGTGATATATTAAGACCAGAAAGCTTTCCTTTTGTTTATTATCCCTGCCTTTCCCCCTTTTTTGGCCAAAAGAAAAGATCCGAGAACATGATTTTAAATTTTTGTTGTATAAGTTGCAGTAATTCATATTTCCAGTTTTTTCATATTCTGGTTGCTCTTTGGAGATGTGATCATGCCTGTCTAATTTTGGAGTTCTTTTACCATCTGCGCATATAAGGAGCTACAATGCTTATAGCTATTAAAATAATATGAAAGCACGCATAAAAAATGTACAATGATGACAAAGATGATGATAATAATAAATGAAATTTTTTCTCTTTCTAGGGTTTGTTATTTGCTTAGAAGGCAGCATTTTTCTGCATTTACATCTGAGAGTTGAAATATTATCGAAATAGATTCCAATTTATGCAGAAGAAGAGAGAATTCCGTATCCTGAAAAAGAATGTTTGACATTTGAGCTTTGTCAGAGCCTTTTTTAAGGTTGAAACAAGTTAACTACATTGTTTTTTTTTCTTCGCTCTCTTTTTCAATCATTTGAACTTATCACTATTTGTTCTTTCTATATTGCAGACCTGACTGCACCCTTATCAATGAAATTGTAAAACATGTACTGAAGAAGTTGAATCAGACATCATCAAGTGACACTGAGGGACTGATTGGAATAGAATCTTCCTTGGAGAAAGTGGAAAAATTATTAAACATTGAATTTCCTGATGTTCGTATGATAGGAATTTGGGGCATGGGTGGTATAGGCAAAACAACCATCGCTGGTGTTATCTTTAACCGCATATCTCCTCTATTTGATAGTTGCTGCTTCCTTGCAAATGTTAGGGAAGAATCAGAGAAAATGGGACTCCCACGTTTACAACAAGAACTTTTCTCAATATTGTTAGAGGATGACAATCTAAACATGCATATGCTTAGCACAGAACCTGCTTCTGTAAAAACCAGGCTCCACAGAAAGAAGGTCTTTATTGTTCTTGATGATGTGAATAGTTCAAGACAGCTAGAACTTTTAGCAGGGATCAATTGGTTTGGTCGTGGGAGTAGAATCATTGTAACAACTAGAGAAAGACAATTGCTAGTTAGCCATGGAGTGGAATTTATATATGAGGTTAGGGATCTAAATGAGGACCATGCACTTGAGCTCTTTAGTCGGTATGCTTTTAGGCAGAAACATCGAACAGAAGAATTTACAGAGCTTTCAATGCGTGCCATTGATTATTGCAAGGGGCTACCATTAGCACTTAAAGTTTTGGGTTCTTCACTATATGGTAGAAGTGAGAGAGAATGGAATGCTTCCTTAAGTAGACTGGAGAAACATTTCAACAAAGATATTCAGCAAGCCCTCAGAATAAGCTATGATCAACTTGATGACTTAAACAAGTCTTTATTTCTTGATATTGCATGTTATTTCAGGGGCCAAGACAAAGATTATGTAGCAAATATTCTAACAAGTTTTGGCTTCCATCCTGAAAGTGGAATAGGAGAACTTGTTGATCATTCTCTAGTAACTGTATTTGACAACACATTATCAATGCATGATTTACTGCAAGACATGGGCCGGGAGATTGTGCGCCAACAATCCCTTAAAGATCCTGGCAAACGCACCCGGCTCTGGGACCATGAGGATGTCGTTCAAGTGTTGATGCAAGAGTCGGTAAGTGAGATATTTTCATGTGAGCATAAAGCTGTATAGTATAGGTATTTGCTTCTTAAGAAATTATACATGACATTTTATATGTAACTTTTATGAGATTTTATCCTTTGACATTTGGTCTCTTCTTCGGGTTATTAGGGGACAAAACATGTTGAATGCATAGTCATAGACTTGTCTAAAACAGATGAGAGGCATTTCACTGCTGAGGCATTTATGAAGATGAAAAATCTAAGATTGATTGATGTCCATGGGGCCTATGGAGATCGCAAGGTGCACCTTTCTGGGAACTTCAATTTTTTATATTATGAACTAAAATGCCTCTGTTGGGAAGGGTACCCCCTTAAATATTTGCCAACAAACTTCAATCCGAAGAAGATCATTATGATTGAAATGCCTCGGAGCTCCATTAAACAACTCTGGAAAGGAATCCTGGTATGAGAATTCCTCTGTTTTTTTTCCTTCTTTCAGAATGATTTTAAGAGTTTGGGAAGTTAATTTGCTCTGGTAATTTCTATTTCTGTTGATTGAACAGCACCTCAACAAGTTGCAAATTATAAATCTGAGTCATTCCCAATTCCTAACTGAGACCCCAGACTTCACTGGAGTCCCAAATCTTGAGACTTTGATTCTTGAAGGTTGTACAAGCCTCTCTAAGGTTCACCCATCAGTTGGAGTACTCAAGAAGCTTGCTTTGTTGAATTTGAAGGACTGCTGCTGCCTTCGCAGCCTTCCAACAGGAATTGAATTAGAAAGTCTCAATACTCTTATTCTTTCTGGCTGCTCTAAACTTGGAAGTTTTCCAGATATTCTGGGAAATATGGAACACTTGTCAAAAGTTGCGTTGGATGGGACTGCCATATCTGAACTGCCTCTCTCAATAAAAAATCTTACTGGGCTAGTTTTCTTGAGTATGAGAAATTGTAAGAACCTTGGGAGTCTTCCAAGCAACATTAAATTTTTGAAATCTCTGAAAAATCTTGATCTATTTGGCTGCTCAAATCTTGATAGTTTACCTGAAAGCTTGGGGTTCCTAAAACGCTTGGAGAAGCTGGATGTAGGAGAAACTGCTGTTAAAGAACCACCATCCTCCATTGGACTATTGGGAAATCTGAAAGTGTTATCTTTTTGTGGAATTAAACCTATACCAGTTCATTGGTATGACAAGTGGTTGTCTATATTTGGAAAAACACATGATTGTGTGGGTTTATCATTACCTTCTTTAAAAGGTTTACATTCTCTAACAGAACTAGACCTCAGCGACTGCAACCTTTCAGAGGAAATGTTCCCTGGAGACTTTCACTATCTATCCTCACTGGTGGTATTAAATCTAAGCAGAAATAATTTTGTAAATACACCTGCGAGCATCAGCCAACTTCCTCAGCTGCGATATCTCTATTTGGATGAGTGCAAGAATCTTAAAGCTTTGCGAAAGCTTCCAGCAACCTTACATGAAATATATGCAAATAGTTGCATCTCCCTAGAATCACTATCAAGTCCAGATGCAATTGCAGGTAAATGGATGTGGCCAATTTTCTACTTCACTAATTGTTCGAAGCTTGCTGTGGATCAAGGTGGTGATAGTATGGCATTTAAATTTTTAAGAAGCCATTTGCAGTCTTTATCAATGAATCAGCTTCAGGTCCCTTCTACCTCTCTCTCTCTATCTGCTTGCCTCCCCGCACCACCCCTCTCCACCCCCCTCCCCCCCCCCCCCCAAAAAAAAAAAAAAAAAAAAAAAAACTGAATCTCTTAACATGGGCATTTCCATGATGCAGGATGTCTCATTTAGGGGTTGTAGATTTGATGTTATTGTTCCTGGAATTGAAATTCCAAATTGGTTCATCCAACAAAATATGGGCCCATCAGTTGTCATAAAGTTAACTCCAAATTGGTACAATGACAAGTTCAAGGGACTGGCTGTCTGTCCCGTTTTTGCAATCCGTGGTAATCCAGATTTGCTTACTGATGGTCCAGCTTCAGATATAGCCATCTATTGCAGGTTGGAAGCTGTTGAATATACTGTGGTCTCTAGCTTTAAATTTCTCATCTATAGAGTCCCATCTCTTCAGTCTGATCACCTTTGGATGGGCTTTCATTCCCGAGTAGAATTTGATAAATCAAATACGTTGAAGAAGTGTCGCTATCTTAGAGCTTCATTTGAATCATCTGTCCCGGGCATGGAAGTGAAAAAATGTGGAATCCGTTTGGTTTATGATCAAGATGAAAACGAGTACAATCTCATGGCTGAGGAATCCAGCCTTCCTTGTGACAGTTTAGGTCTTGTCAATCAAGTTATTGATGAGCCCATGGTGGTAGATGAATGGTGCAAGTTGAAGAGACACCATCATGACCATAATAAAGCTGGACCCAGTAAAAGCGAAAGTTCTGATTTGGAAGAGGAGCCATTCCCTAAACGTTTGAAAAATTTGTAGACAAATTCAGGTTTTTCACAGGCACTTCTTTACTTGGATATGCTTTATTTTCAATTTGATATTCCATGAAGTTTTTTTCCCTTTTTTTTCTGTTGAGTTAAAAAATTGTTCCTTGTCCCACTGGAAGTTGATTGATTATCGTAAATATGCATGCAAACGCTTGTTTTTATGGTAGAGATAAAAAAGGGCCTGTGACAGTGACAGTGACTTATAGGCGCTATGCATTTAATTTCACTCGCTTGTAGTCACGGTACATTAATTTAACACGGTCACAGCTATAACAATGAAAAAGCCAATGAAGGGGTTGACTAGGGGAGTAGGAAAAGACTGAGAAAACAGAACTTTTATGAAATTCATCTAATTTAATTAATTTTGTTGAGGCTAATTGTGATTTTTCTGTTATTGTTTATATTATTATATTTTAGGGTTTCTACCTAAATGCAACTTAATGGAGTGTCATAAATGTTGGAGAAGAATCAAGTGACATATTTAGAGCTTCCTTTTGTATGCAAGGTTTGTTTTGAGATGCCAGATTTTGGTAATATTTTTATAATTGAATTACTTCTATAAGGCTGAAAATGTTAGCTATTAGGGCCTCAAATATCCATACAAATTTTCAAGATCCTGTTGCAACTTGCAAAGGCTGCAATGAATGTCACTTGCTGATTTCCTCTAATAGATGAGAAACATCCAAATCGATTTGGGCATGAACTAAACCTTTTGTATGCAAGGTTTGTTTTGAGATGCCAGATTTTGGTAATATTTTTATAATTGAATTACTTCTATAAGGCTGAAAATGTTAGCTATTAGGGCCTCAAATATCCATACAAATTTTCAAGATCCTGTTGCAACTTGCAAAGGCTGCAATGAATGTCACTTGCTGATTTCCTCTAATAGATGAGAAACATCCAAATCGATTTGGGCATGAACTAAAATGTTTAGCTGTATTAAGCTTTTAGATTTTTCTTGGAATGTACAAGCTACAGTAATTGTGGATCTCAAAATCAGGAATTTCTAATTAAGTGTATACTTTTGCTTTCTTGATTATGTTTTTTAGATTAAATTTTGTGTGCTTATGTGCATTTTTTTCTAGTTGAGTAAATGTTGTAGTATTGTTGGCATGCAGAACTTTGGACCTTCTGATGATGAAACAGATGAGGGAACCAATTAACCAGTAAATCTGAAAGGTAAAATGTTACTCTACTGTTGATCTTTCATTGGAGGAGCAGAATTCACAAATATCTTTGCATTCTTTTCACATTTGTTCTTGAAAAGCTTTACGCAGGGAGCTAATTGCACCCTGATTGTCTTTTCTTTATCATATCTTAAAATAATCTATAAAAGAAAATATTTTGACAGGCCGAATGCATATTGTGCATTCGGCTTCAACCTGGTGTAAAAAGTCATTTTTTACCTATTCAATTTTGTAGTCATTCTACTTATTCTTTAAATTTATAAACTAATATTCCCCTATAATTTATGTACTAAACGATGTCATAAGCTTGCATGTGGAAATCAATTTTTTAGCATATCTCAATAGGATATAAATCCCTCGAAAAAGGAAAAAAGAAGAAATAATTTAAACAAATTTATTGTTACAGTTCTTTTTTTTCCCAAGTCAACATATTTAATAAATTTCACTCGGAGTGTTGAATCACTCATGTAGCTGAATTGTATTTAAAGGTTAAATGGAATATGTCCAGTGTTGAGGAAGGAAAATGATTTTATGTGAAGTCTCCTTCTCCACCACCTTTTAGAATTTGATGGAACTAGTTAAGTTGTGCAGAACTTTTATAGCATGCATAAAAAGTTTTAAGAAAATATAAATAAAAATTATAATTTTTCAAGCTACTCAAAATTTGAATAAATTACAAATAGAAAAATATCTATAAATTAAATAGAAATTTAGAGAATTATAATCAGTAAATATAGCATTACGTAAAAAAACTTTGCAATTTTCTTTTTATTTTTCAATGACATTTTATTGCCAAAATTGAAACTATACAATCATATACATCAAAGTTTACTCTATTCACAATTAACAATTCAGGGAAGATAACAGGGCAGATGTATATGATTATATGAAAAAAAAAAAATTATGAGATAAAGAGAATATATAATTAAGGAGATGAGCAGGGGACGGAGATAAAGGGCGAAGGGGATCTTGGTCCTCCAAACATTTTTTTTAAAATTTCAATTAGGTATACTAAATTTTATATTTTTAGAATTGAGTCTTTATTTTTTATTTGCCCCTTCAATAATTTATAAGAAAAATTTTTAAACAGTGATGTGGTCAAAAAATATAACTATATTGTGATTGATTAAATTTGTAAGATAGAGAAGTGAATTGGTTAGCATTTATAGCAATTATTTCGACGCTCAAGTTAGTAAACTGGAGAATGCTCAAGTTAGTAAACTGGAGAATAGGGCGAGTATAAAGAATTGGTTAGAATACAAAAGTAATTGCGTAAAAATAGTGTATTTTTATTTCTGTGATCATTCACTTTTGCACTGTAAGAAGATGGTGATTATTATAGCAACTCCTATAAATCTGGAAATGATGTGGCCGGTTAATTGATAAGGGATTTCGCTGGCTAAGCGGTCGGGATCTCGTGATTACAGACGTAATGAGATCTGTTGGATGGCTAATGGTAACATTATGTGAAGACTTGACCTTATCAGGAATAATAAGCGAATCTTGATGAAGAGTCAGATGCCCTGGTATTCAGGTCTTCCTTTCCTCATATAAGACCGTGTATTGACTTATCACACCTTTGCCATGTGGTCTTATCTTATGGTGATAGCTCATGACTTATTTTGAGCGATTGTTGTGTAATATTAGAAGTCTCCACTATTTTTCGATTCTTTAAATTCGAACGTGACAGTTATTTTTATGTCCTGGGGCACGTGGCTTGTTCAGATTTGTCTTATCCAGTCTTGATGACGACTTAGAAGGATTTTATTATTCGAGATTGATACCTAGTCTCGTGGTCTAGTTGATACTCGCTTTGTGGTTGGGCATAAAATGCTTTAGAAATCTTTCGGGAAGGGGGACCAACACCTGATCATTTGGCCCGGCGAATACTCGCCTTATAGCTCGGGCATAAAAATGCCTTTAAAAACTTTTTGTGAAGTAGGACTAACACTTGGTCATGTGGCTTGGTGGCTACTCGCCTTATGACCTATGTATAAAATACCTTAAAAACTTTTTGTGAGGCGGGATTAACACATGGTCTTTATGGCCTGGCGAATACTCATCTTATGGCATTGTTTTGTGGGTCCAATGCCTAATCTTCATGACTTGGCGGATTCCACCTTGTGGTCTTGGGTCCAATACCCAATCTTCATAGTCTAGCAGATTCCCGCCTTATGACTTTGTTTTGTGGGCCCAACGCTTAGTTTTTATGACATGACGGATTTTCGATTTATGGGCCCAACACCTGGTTTTTATGGCATGACGGATTTTCAATTTACGGTCTTGTTTAGAGGGTTCAATCCCCATCTTCATGGCCTGGCAGATTCCTGTGGTCTTGTTTTGTGGGTCTAACGCCCGGTCTTCATGGCTTGACGGATTTTCAACTTATGATCTTGTTTAGTGGGTCCAACGCTCGGTTTTCATGGCTTGACAGGTTCCCTCCTTGTGGCCTTGTTTAGTGGATTCAACGCCCGGTCTTCATGGCTTGATGGTTCCCGCCTTGTGGCCTTGTTTTGTGGGTCCAACACTCGGTCTTCATGGCCTGTCGGGTTGGATTCTCGCCTTGTGACTTTATTTAGTGAGTTCAACGCCCGGTCTTCATGTCCTGACGAATTCTCGCCTTATAGCCTTGTTTAGTGCTCTTTAATCTTTTTTTTGAAGAAGGCAACCCATCATTCCTACTCACTGAATCAAGACAACACATGAAAAAATACCTATTATGTACGCCCAAAGTATGTGGGACAACTCCTCGGGCCAGTAGCTTTTGGTTCGGTTGAGTCTTTTCTTTAGCTCTTATAAGATAGTCCTATTTGTAATCTTGATCATTCCATTAGTCTGTGGGTGATAGGTCAAACTGAACCTTAAGTCAATCTCCTATTTGCTGCAGAAATCTTTGAACTTAGAACTCGCGAATTGAGTTTCGTTGCAGGTGATTACTATCTTTGAGCTTAAAACTTAGAACTTAGAACTCAATAAAGTCCACACACATTCTCTACCTTCCGTATGCCTTCTTTACTAGTATCACATTGCGAGCCATGTAAAATACTGGATCTCCTTAATTAATCCTACATTTAATAGCTTGTTAACCTCTTTCTTGATCACCTGCTGTCTCTCCGGTGCGAACTTTCTTTTCTTTTATTAGACCAGTTTTATTGTTTTGTCGATAGATAACTTATGGGTGATAAGAGCCGGACCCATTCCTATAACATCTTTTGGAGACCAAACGAAAGTGGTACTTGATATTTTAGCAACTCTATTAAACTATTCTTTGTTTCACCAATTAATACAGTACCGAACCGTACCTTTTGATCTTTACCTAACTATACTTCTTTTACTGGGTCTGTTGACTCTGATTTTATATGCGAGTCCGATTTTTCTAGCAAGTTGATGGGTATTGTTGCTTTCTCGAGATTTTTTGTGGGGGTGTCTATAATATTCTTTGGCCATCTTCGAATTGTCTCGGACTACGGTTAATCCCCCAGAAGCTGGTAACTTAAGATACATAACACCCATATTAATGACTATACCATGACAGTTTATAACTGGGTGGCCGAGTATCACATTGTACTCAAATGAGATATCTACCACTGCGAACTCCACATACAGCTCCCGCTTATACTTCTCATCACGCAGCACATGGAGGAGGTTGATAGTACTTAGTACTGTTACGATCTTGCCTCCTAATCCTGTTAACAGATAGGAAACTTTAGCAAGACTATTTTTATCCAAGCTTAACTTATTAAAAATATTTAAGGTGAGAAGGTTAATGAAACTATCTGTATCCACCAAGACTCATCTCATTTCATACCTATTTAGAAGGATCTTGACAACCAGCGGATCGTTTTGAAAAAATCCTATCGCTTTGTCTGCAGGTCCAAATTTTACTTCATGGCTCCTGTTCAACTGACAAGACATCTTCTTCGATGCGTTTGTTTTTTCCTTTGCCATCATCAGATCCTCCTGCAATATATGTATGACCCCCACAGGTTCACTGTTAGGGGCAAAAGAAATGATAGCTCCCTCAATAATAACAATCTTAGTAGCTTGTGAAATTTCAGCCATTTCGAAAGACAGGTTTCTTTTCAAGAGAAAAGAAATAAGGGACTGGCTTTAATGCAAATGACCAAAGATAATTCAATGGATCTCCTAACAGCAGAATCAAATGATGCGGTTGGAAAATAAAGCTGTGCTGTGATTGTCTAAACCTGTAAGACAGAGAAAGTGAGGTGGTTGGTGCCTACAACAATCATTCTGACGCTAAAATTAGTATACTAGAGAACTAGGTGAGTATAAGAAATTGCTTAGAACACAAGAGTAGTTGGGTAAAAATAGCGTATTTTTGTCTCTGTAATTATTTGCTTTTATGTTGTAAGAAGATGATGTTTATTATAATAACTCTTGTAAATTCGACAATGATGTGATCGATTAGTTGATAAGGAATTTTGCTAGCTCAGTGATCGGAGATTTGTGATTACAGGCATAATGGGGATCTGTTGGATGACTAACGATAACTTTATGTGAAGACCTAACCTTGTTAGGAATGGACAAATCTTGATGAAGAGTCGGGTGCTTTGATATTCAAATTTTTCTTTTTTCGATTAGGACTGCATATTGGCTTATCAGATTCTTACTACATTATTTGGCTTATCATGACTTGTTTTAGGCAACTATAATATTAAATAGTTATATTAATTTCTTTTTCATTAATCGAGTTGAAACTTTCTACAAATCTCTAATAGTTTATAACATATTTATTATAATTAAATTTAAAATATTTAAATTAATTGATTATTATTAAATGGATATAATAATTTAATTAAAAAATATTTTTAAAATTTTATATTTACAAGTTAAATATGATTGATAGTTGTTTTTAAAATTTTATGAAACTCAATATAAATATTATATAATCTCAAATTAATTTTCTTTTATCCAAATTTTAAAATTATTTTGTTTATAAATGTATAATTATATAAAATCAATTTCTCTTAAAATTTTTGAATTGTAATAACTTAAGGTTTACATTTATTTTTCTACTGATATGTTTGTTTTACATTTTATTAATTTTTAATTTTCATGTCTTTTTAATTTTAATTTTTAATTTATTATTAATTATTTCAAACTCCTACGTTATTATTCCATATAATTAGAGGTTATATTATTTTTTTTCTTTTTAATTTTATGAATTTTATGTAATAGTGTAATGTAATACCTTGATATTGACTTATTTTTACTTTTAAAAATATAAATTTATATTATAAAATTAAATAATAATCATAATTATAATTATGTGATACTTATTATATTATAGATTTTTTTAAATAATTTTTACTAAACAATTATATACTTTGATTTTTTTTTGTGTTTTTTATATATTTAATTATCAAATAGATAAAATTTTATTATTTTTTTGAGACTACTTTCAATTCTATTGCAATTTTTTAGTAATTTTATTTAAAAAACATTTTGATTTATTAATAATATATTATTTTTACTTATTATTTTATAAATTTATTGATAATAATTTACTTATCATTATTATAATATTACTTGTGTCATGTTATGATACATACACATATATATAAGTGCAACTAATGAAAATTTATTTTAATTGAATTGAATAAATTAAAAATTTATAAAAATCAAATTGAATCGATTCAATTTGATTTGATTTGATCTGATCAGGTTGAGTTTTTAATAAATTTTTTATTTTTTATTTTTTACATTTTAATTTTAATATTTTAAAATTTAATTAAAATATTTTATTTTTAATTATAGTCTAATATTTTAATATTATTAAAAATAATATACTATTATCATCAGTTCAGTTTAGTTTTTTTATTTTTTTTAATTAAAATTAAATTAAATTAAAATAATTAAAATTTTTAAATTAAAAATTAAATTAAACTAAAATAAATAAAAAATTATATTAAAATTTTAAATTAATTTAATTTCATCAATTTTTTCGATTTAAATCGAATATTCCTTTAACATAAATTCATTAACAGTATGACCAGCCTTAACTAGCCCGCAATAACCGTATGACCACCTTAACTACCCCGCAATAAAATTTTTTGGTTCTGCCCTGGAAATAAGGGAGGAATTAAATATGAAAAAAGAAAAGGGAAATTGGAACCGAAAGAGTTATTGAGAATGTATAATGCTGAAGTAAGAAGGACGAAAAACCTACTGTGATTAAAGAGGGTTACATTTACTATGGAAGAAGGAAAGAAAGAAAATATACTTAAACACTCGACAGGAAAAAGACAGCCACTTGTCAATATTGTGTTAATCTATTTTAGAATTCAGATTTACAATATATTATGTAGATATGCAATGGAAGACCATTTCCACAGCAGAAAACAAGTACTAATAGTATTAAACTTGTTAACCACGGGAGGAAAGAGTTTTTCTTCTAAGCATGCATAAAGAGAAAAATAATAGAGAAAAACAATTGAAAATCATGTGGTTTTGAAAAATATTTTCGAGAGAGAGTGAATAAGTTTGATAGTACAAACATGTTAGACATTTTAAATATTGAATAAATTAATTATTTGATATTTAAAATATTTAACAAATAACTCTGTGCATGAATAATATAAATGAGTATTGAACAAATTAATTATTCGATATTCAAAATGTCTAACAAATAGCTTCGTGCTTGGATAACACAGATGATTATCGAATAAATGTTAGATATCGAACAAATATGTTAGACATTTTGAATAAATAAACTAATTGTTCGACATTCAAAGTGTCTAACAAAGTGTGACGTGTCACTGTTTGGCATTTAAGTATTGATAGGCACCCTGTTAACTGACAGGCTCTCTACACCCTTGCCTCACTATTCAACATGTCATTATTCTCTGTATCTCTGATTGAATCGTAGATTGATGGGTGAGGGGGTATGCTGTGTTGGACTGTTTTAATTATTGTTAAGCATGACAGGTGACATATGGGTGGCTGCATCCAACGGGTGCATGCGGAACTCCCCTCCCCTCTAAAACCTACTCAACTATAGCTTTAAAACCCCTTCCCCACCTCTTTCCATTTCCTCTCCGTTATCTTCATCTTCTCTCTATTATTTCTTCTTCTCCTTATTCTACTTCAAAAAATTGTGGTGGCTCTCCATCTTCTTGATAGTTTTCTTAATTTTTGTGATCTTTTCATGCCTTTAGCAGGTATGTTTTTATATCCTTATATTTTTATTTTAATTTTAATACGTGCATTATAAAATACAAATATATTTATCGTGTAAAAAATATAATTGTGGCTTAGAGTAGTAATAAAATATTTATTGTAATTTAGGTGATAAAAATTATAATTGCAATTTAATATAGAAGTAAAATTTTTATTGTGATTTAATAGAAAAAAAATTAATATTGATAATTTAGTGTAATATTAAATTATATATTGTATTTTAGGTAAAAAAAAATTAATAATTATTATGGCGTGTAGTAAAAATAAATTTATTGTGATTGGAAAAAAATTTATAATTATGATTTAATATAGTATTAAAATATATATTGTGATTTTAATAAAAAAATTTAATAATTGTATTTTAGTATAGTTATAAAATATTTATTGTAATTTTGGATAGTTATTTTTTATATTATGATTTAGTTAGTAATAATTTTTTCTTAAATTTAGTGCAGTAAGTTTTTTCATTGTAATTTATTGTACTAATTTAATTTTTATAATATAGCATAAATATACTTTTTATTTATTGTGATCTAATTAATAAATTTTATTTTTTATAATTTATTGTAATTAATTATTTTTTATAAGTAAATATGGATGAGTGATGCAACTGTCATGATCCACACGATTATATTTTGTTGAGTCTTAATGATCCGTTGGTATTATATGTGGTCTCAAAACATCAGAGGTCATATGGCAACAAATCATAGAAAGCAAACCAACTGAAATTGTTTTGTAAATGAACGAAATTCTAAAGTAAATTATATCTCATTTATGACATATAGATTTTCATAAAATTTATGTAAATTTAATTAAATTAAATTAATCATGAATATATTTAAATAAAAGTTTATAATTTTTAATATACTTATCTTTTAGAAGAATTTACGGATAGTTTTTCATTGAATTTGCAACGAAATGAAACCTTTTAATATTGAAAATAAATAATCTAAGGTTAAATATTTATTTTTTAATAATTAAATTTAATTATTACATGAAATATAAAATAAATTTTATTTGAAAAAGAATAAACATGAATCTTACTAGCAATGAAATAAAAATATTAAAATAGACTCAATTAATTTTTGAATACACAAAACTTATTCTATATTATAAATGTCGAATAAATTTATTTCAATATTTAATATATAAGTGTGGAATTTGTTTCACAAGATGAACTTTTTCAAAAGTCTAATTATTAAACTAAGTTCTTTATTCTACAATTCAAATAAGCTTGTTTGATATTACGATCATGAATAAGCTTGTTCACTTCCCTAGTTTTGAAAATATATTTTAGGATCACGCAATACATAATTTGAAAAGAAAAAACTTCAGGAGGAAAAAGCAAATAAATTTGAGAGAGAGAGAGAGACGAAGATGGCATGTTTTTCCCGTGTTTTTCCGAGAAGCCAAAAGGAAGCTGCTGCTACCGCTCTTGGAGAAGCGTTTCTTGGGAAAAATTTGAAAGTTTTCAAGAATGGGAGTGAGAGCAAAGCCCATGATAGTGCTCAGGTACGAGAAACTAGTGGAGATCGACTTGGGAACGACGAATTCAGCGGTGGCAGCGAACGAGGATGGGAAACCAATCCTAGTGACGAACTCGGAGGCTCAAAGAACGACGCCATCGGCGGTGGGGTTTACAAAGAATGGGGAATAGCTGATTCGATAAATAGCGATGATGCAAGCTATAATGAACCCAGAAAACACGTCTTTCTCTATGAAGACGTTCATTGAGAGGACGTACGAGGAAGACAAACAGGTCTCCTATAAGGTGGTCAGGTATGAGAATGGAAATGTCAAGCTTGACTGCTATGCCGACGGGAAGCATTTCTCACCGGAGGAATCTGTGTTCTGGTATAATCTACTAGTTTGCTTGCTGTTTTTAGTTTTTGCATTTAAAAACGAAACTTCACCAATGATGCCAAAAATATATACATAATATAATACTTCAAAATTAATAAACCTCGCAGCTGAATCCTATTATTTTAATAATAAATAATTTTATTTTAAAATTTTATTTTATTAATAAGTCTTTTTCATAATTAAATTATATCAATTTAATTTTTTAAATTTTATTTTTAATAATAAATTAATCATTTTAATTCTATAATTTATAATAATTTAATTCTTATAATTTTAATATTTATAATAATTTAATCTCTTTAATTTAAATTGATTTTTTAATTAATAATTAAATAATAATAAATTTAACTAAGATTATTTTATTAATAAAATAAAAATTTAAAGATTAAATCGTTTACTTTTAAAATTATAGGCATTAAATTATAAATTTTATTAAGAAAACTTACCTAAAAAGAGTTTAAAGTATTGGAATGTCACAATGGTGGGCAGGGGCGTATCCACACTAGGGCCAAAGGAGACTATACCCCTTGAACTTTTTAAAATTATTTAGTAGTTTTTTTTTTTAATTTTAAATAAATAAGAGAAAAATTATTATTAAATTTCTAAATTTTTAAAAAATTTATTAGTTTATTTTATTTAAAAATTATATATTTAAAATATTTTTGTATTTTATAAAATCAAATTCTTTGATCTTTTATAAAAAAAAAAAATCAATTAATCTATCTTAAATACTTATATTATTTAATCTATACCATTTTAACAATATATATATATATATAAGTTTAAATATATATACTATTTAGTCTTAGCAAAAAATGACTAACGATTATTTTAATAAATTATTAAATAATTTAATTTTATAAAATATAGAAACATTGATTTTAATAAATTATTGATTTTATGAAATTGCCCATCTCTAACATCACAGCAGCATATACACCATAACCAACCATGTTATTGACTGCCGGTTTAATGCATTGACTATCATCACAACACTCGTCCATTGGGCATTTATTGAGCTACCTAAGAAGCATTAGAAAGCAAACATCTCAGAAGGCCTTAGCTATTGAAGATTGGATCCAAATCATAGAGGCTATGTAGTCGATCAATTCACAATCTCTATGCCTGTCCATGGAGTGCCTGCATGAAGTTGAAGGGCAACATCCCCAACAACCTGCAGTTATGTGCAATCAGTATTTTGAAGAGAGAAAAAACAGGCAATGGTTAGCAGGATTTATCTAATCTAAAGATATTCAGACAAAGCCACAATGACTCAGAATTGCAATTACCCATTTGGTTCAAAGGTGAAAATATCTAAATTACAGCCATACTCTTTAAGCATGGCTCATGTCTGTGCAAGGTCTAACATAGCTTTTCGTTTTTGGAAATGTGTTTTTGTTCCCCCTTCTTATGGTTGAACTTCAACAACTAAGAATTTCCACAGCCCTCAGAATCAGTGAACTTTAAAGACCAGAATTGCAGGTCGATTTATATCTTTGACAGATTACAGCTCTAGCAAGGAAGGAAAAAAGGTGGCTCTAATGTGACATTAGAATTTGAGACCTACCAATGAATTGACAGTTTAACTCTCCCAAAATCTGGACTTAAATGTCCAAAGCAAAGTAATAATACTGGTTAGACGTTATTAAATTAAATCTCAGAAAATTCGAAGATTCATACCTTAGCCATGGATCTGTAAGAATGTTCTGTTACACCTGCTACATGAGGAGTGATTAGAACATTGTCGAACTTTAAAATTGGATCATCAGGATCAAATGGCTCAGTCCAAGCAACATCAATGCCCAATCCTCCCAAGTGACCTGACTTAAGGTGCTGCAGAACAGCCTCATAGTCCAGGAGACCCCCTCGAGCAATATTTATCAATAAGGCACCCTGAAACAACACACCGAGTGTTTAATATAACTAGATAGAGACAATATAAGGATATTGAGATGCATCAATTATCCAAGAACATTGTTATTCATTCATCATGGTAAAACAATCAAATCTTAAAAGCAAGTTTGGACTTCATTGCAATAAGCAATAACAACTTTACTTTTACTTGTCCTAAAGTTAAAAAGGCAACCTACCACAAAATAATTAGAAAAAAAAAAAAAACTCCAGAGGGCACACACATGTCTAATTTAAGATGCACTGGATTCACCCTTTTCAAACAGGGAAAAGTTAAGTGCAATTTGCATTTTACAAGAGATGTAGGTTCGTAAAGAAAAAAGGGCAAAAAAGAGAAGAGAAGTGATCTGAACTTCTTGGTATCATTTAATAAAGGTTATTGTGCAAAAACATTAACACATGCAAAGTAATATTCTGTATCAGGTTCCCTTTCAAAAGAGTACTGTGAATACCACCTGCATCTCTGTACTTGGGAGAAAAGTTTTCTATCACAAAACCAAGAAGTTTTCAAATATATGGAATTAGAGCTCTGAATGAAACAATCCTAATGCAGTAAAAGTAGCTTCCTGAAGTGGACTGCAATTAACTGTTGAGATACTTTCTGTAAAAAGCCTAGATTTATAGTGAGTGTGTGCATAATTAGGGATATAATTGGAATATGATTAGATTATAATTAAGAAATTAATTTATTCTTGTAAGTAGTATATATACCCCAATTGGTTTGAGGAGAATCATCAAGCATCTTTCTCTTAAATTCTCTGCTTCTCTCCTTTTTTATTTTAGTTTCATCTCTGCTTCATAATGTCAGAGCTAAGCCTAAATGTGAGTGGTAGATCTGCCACCTTCGTTTGCCACCTTTGTTTGGAGACTTTCTGAAAATCAGTTGGTCTCACCACCTAGTCCACCAATCTTGCTGGCCTCCAATCGGCGACCCTGTGGAGCGCCGCCACTAGAATCGGCTCCACGCTTGCACCGGAAGCCGAGTGCATGAACTGCTCTTTAGTGACTTTTTCACGCCGGCGATCCTTCCTCCAGCATTGCCGGAGACCGGCGACTCCAGCCCACTCGGTCCGGTCACTTGCCTAGCTCTTCTTCACAGGTCCCTTGTGAACAGTAGCTTCAGATCTACTGTTCAAGGTCGCAGATTCTCTTTTCTGCAAATTCAGTCCCTATGGCCCAATCAAATATTGCTCGTTCTGGTAATTTTTTTGCTTATCTAACCAAGTCTTTACCCATTGGTTTATGGATCCTCAACTCTGGTGCTTCTGATTATATCTCTAGTAATTCCAATCTTTTCTCTACTCTTGTTTCACCTTCTACACCATTTAAAGTCACACTAGCTAATGGTTCACAAACTCAAGTTAAAGGGATTGATATCTCCTTCCTTCTATCCCTTTGACTAATATTTTATTTACTCCGGAAAGTCCATACAATCTAATCTCTGTTAGCAAATTGACTAAAGATCTTCAATGTTCAGTTATCTTTACATCTGAATCTGTGGGTGTGCAGGGCCGGAGTATTGGGAAGATGATTGGAGCAGGATATGTGTCACAAGGATTGTATTATTTTTCCACTTCTAACTCTCCAATTGCTTTTACGTCTACCACTTCCTCTGAACTCATTCATAGTCATTAGGGACATCCAAGTCTAAACAAGTTACAAAAACCAATTCCTAATCTCTCTTCCTTGCCTTCTTTAGAATGTTAGTCTTGTCAACTTGGGAAGCAAACTCGAGCTTTTTTTCCCAAGCAAGTCAATAATAGGGCCACTTCTATGTTTGACATTGTTCATTCAGATATTTAGGGTCAGATTAGTACAACTATGGGATTTCAATATGTTGTTACTTTTATTGATAACTTTTCTTGTTGCACTTGGTTTTTTCTGATGAAGAATCGTTTTGAGTTGTTCTCTATTTTTCAGAAGTTTTATGCTGAAATTCATAATCAATTTGGTGTTCAAATTAAAATATTGCGAAATAACAATGGAAGAGAATATTTGTGTTCCTCATTTACTCAAGGTATTACTCACCAAATTTCTTGTTCTCATACCCCACAACAAAATGGGATTGCCGAGTGAAAAAATCGGTATTTGAAAAACAGCCTGCACCTTACTCCTATATCACAATGTTCCGTTGCAATTTTGGAGGAAGCAGTTACTACCTGTTACTTGATTAACTAAATGCTTTTCTCTGTTTTGCAGTATCAAAGTCTTCATTTTGTTCTATTTCCTAATTAGAATTCCACCCAGTTGTCTATGCGTGTTTTCGGATATTATATGCTTTGTTCATAATCATACTCCTAACAAAGACAAACTCCAGCCCAAACAAGTTAAATGTGTCTTTCTCGGCTATTCACTGCTTCAAAAAGGTTACAAATGCTATGGTCATACTACTAACAAATATTTTGTGTCTGCAGATGTAACCTTTTTTGAAATCTCTCCTTACTTTTCTTCTAGTTCAACACACAAAACCTTTGTTCCTAAAGTTTTGCCTATACCTCCGACTCTTATTTCTCTTTTGCCTCAAGCGTGTCCATCTCCCACTTCTATGCCACCTCTTCAGGTCTATCCATGTCGGCCTCACCCACCTGCTAATAACAATAACATTTCTCTCCCTGATGCGTATTTCTAATGACTCACCTCCCGTTCCATCATCACCTACTTCGGTCATGCCTTCAACAGCAACAACTACTCCTCCTCTTGCTCTTCGAAAAGGTATTTACTCTTTTCGAAATCCTCATCCCATTTATAATTTTGTGAGTTACCATCGTTTGTCTCCTTTCTATTATGCTTTTGTTTCTGCCGTGTCTGTTGTCTCTATATTCAAGACAATTAGAGAAGCATTGGATCATCCTAGTTGGTGTAATGCGATGGTTGAGAAAATGACTGCTCTTCATAACAATGAAACTTGAGAACTAGTATCCTTACCACCTGGCAAGTCTACTGTTGCTTGTCAATAGGTTTACACAGTTAAGGTGGGACCTAATGGCAAAATTGATTGCCTTAAAACTCGTCTTGTATTTAAAGGCTATACACAGATTTTTGGGCTTGATTACAGTGATACTTTCTCTCCAGTAGCCAAAATAGCTTCTGTTCGCCTCCTTATCTCATTGGCTGCAATTAATCACTAGACCCTGCATCAACTGGACATTAAAAATGCCTTCCTTTATGGAGAGCTCGCTGAAGAAGTTTACATGGAGCAACCTCCAGATTTTGTTGCTCAGGGGAGTTAGGTTTAGTATGTCGTCTTCAGTGCTCTTTATATGGACTAAAAGAGTCTCCAAGAGCATGATTTAGACGATTCAGCACTGTAGTTCAACAGTTTGGAGAAGTAATTCTGATCATTCTGTATTTTTTTCGTTATAATGGTGATAGATGAATCTACTTGGTGTCTATGTTAATGATATTGTCGTTATAGGAAATGATTATGATGGAATCTCTCAGCTTAAGTAATATTTGTTCAGTCATTTCCAAATTAAAGACCTAAGGAAATTGAAGTATTTTTTGGGGATTGAAGTGGCACAGTCTAAAATAGTACTGCGATTTCTCAAAGGAAATATGTTTTGGATATATTAGAAGATACGGGCATATTAGATTGTAGACATGTGGACACTAACATGGATCCAAATATCAAACTTGTTCCTGAATAGGGGGAGCCACTTAAAGATCCTCCTAGATATAGAAGATTAGTTGGCAAGCTCAATTATCTCACTATCACGCGAATAGATATTTCCTTTGCTGTAAGTGTGGTTAGTCAATTTCTTCAAACCCCATACAGTACTCACTGGGATGCAGTCATCTGCATTCTTAGATATATCAAAGGAGCTTCAGGATAGGATATTGACAAGGGTCACTCACAAATTGTTGGCTATTTTGATGCAGATTGGACAAGTTCTCCTTCAGATAGACGATCTACTTCAGGATATTATATTATGATTAGAGAGAATCTTATATTATGGAAAAGTAAAAAACAGGGTGTGGTTGCAAGATCAAGTACAGAAAACAGAATATTGAGCTATGCCTCTGGCAACATGCGAACTTATTTGATTGAAGCAAGTCAAGCAACTCCTTCAGGAATTGATATATGGCGATACTGACCAAATGAAACTGATATGTGATAATCAAGTTGTTCTCTATATTCATGAGAAGACGAAGCATACAGAGGTGGATTGCCAATTTATTAGGCAAAAGATTGAGTCGGGATGCATTTCTACCAACTTTGTCAACTCAAATAATCAACTAGCTAATGTTTTCACAAAATCTCTTCAAAGTTCACGAATCGAATATATTTATAACAAGCTTAAAGCATATGACATGTACGCTCCAACTTGTGGGGAGTGTTGAGATACTTTCTGTAAATAGTCTATATTTGTAGTGATTGTATGCATAATAGAGATATGAATGTGTGATATAATTTGGATATAATTAGAAAATTAATTTATTTTTGTAAGTAGTATATATACTCCAAAATTGGCTTAGGGGAATCATCAAGCATCTTTCTCTCAAATTCTCTATTTTCCTCTTCTTTTTCATCTCTGTTTCATTAATATTCAAGCACAAAGGCAAGAAAATTTAAAAGCCAGGAAAGGGTGCTTCTTAACTCTCATAGAAGTGTAGGAAGGATGTTTCTATTGAAACAAGAGAAGAAGAGAATTTGAATTTTGAAGACTTGAATTAGGGGGGTGTTTGTCTTAGCTTATAAGCTAAAAAAATTAATTGGGGGTAACCAGCTTTTTATTTTGGTGTTTATAAGCACTAAACTTATAACCTGGTTTAACCAAACAAGTAATTATATTACCCTTATTTAATTTTAAAACTTTACCATATACCTTATTTAATTTTTTTTTAGTAATTTTAATAATAGGTGTGCTTATAAGCTATTTATTGCCAAATATGTCAACTACTATCAGTCATTTATAAGCATTTTAACCAAATGCATAATTGTTTAAAATTTTAAATGCTTATAAAGTTCAAATAGCCAAACATCCTCTTACTTGATTATTCCCTCAAGTATCCAAGTATAAATACTACTATATACAAAGAGCTAAGAAAGGTGTGTTACACAATTACAGGCACATTTACAGGTATAATCACAGCACATACTGACAGCCTGTTATCACTCAAATCATATTGCTTAATCACAGCTAGAATTCTAATAATTTCAGTGTGTTAGCCAAGCATGACTGCTTGTAACACAATTACAGGCACATTTACAGGTATAATCACAGCACATACTGACAGCCTGTTACCACTCAAATCATATTGCTTAATCACAGCTAGAATTGTAATAATTTCAGTGCGTTAGCCAAGCATGACTGCTTGATTATAGGATCTCATGGTGTTTGTCAATCCCAACAGTGCCAAAAACACATGGAAAGAGGACTGTTTTATGTCTATTATACAGCAAGCATTCTAAAGATACAATATTTTTAAATACCTTTATGCTATATTTGGATACCAACATTTGAAATTCATGATTTGGATTTAGTTTCAATATAGATTATTAAGAAATTATGGATTTCAAATTACACCATTTCACTTATTAAAAGCTTCTTAGAGTGAATTTAAAATAACTCTATTTTATAGATCATTTGAAATCCACATGTAAATAAGATATTCTCTATGTTTATAAGCCTAATATATAAATTCATCATTCTAATCAATTGAAGAAAACATATAATTTTATAAAATTCAAATTTCATATTTCAAATCCCATCCAAACACAAAACAACATTTGCAAAATTCTAATCAAGAAAGACAGTTTTGTGCTGACATCACACAAAAAAGAGTCTAAGGAGATTAATGCCTTTGAATTTAGTGCCTATTCAGAGAGCTTGAGAATTCCAAGGAGTCAACATAGCAGAAAAAGCAGAAACCATAGCCTAGTGTTTTATCACTATCATCTTTGACTTCATTTTTTTTATACAAGGTTTATGATCAAATAATTCCAGCAGTGTAATACCCGGCTAGACTCCGGTATCGGAATTCCTACCGTCCGGTGGAATCTCGGGAGTCGGAGACTTTTAGAAGGGTAAAACCATGTTTTTATAAAATGTTTTAATGTAATTTATGTTTTTAAGCAAGAAAGAAAATGAGTTTTTGCATGAAAATAGCATTGGAGGAAAACTCGGGTTCGGCCGCCGAACCTCAAGTTCGGCCGCCGAACATGCATGCGCTTCGGGAGTGCTTTAGGCCCCTGAAGACATAAGTGAGGGAAGTCCAGGTTCGGCCGCCGAACCTTATGTTCGGCCGCCGAACATGGCATGCATGCGGAGGCACGTTAGGCCCCCGAAAGTGGCCTGGCCAGCCACCTATAAAGGGGTCCCCATGTCCGAACGGGTGAGCTTTTTCTCCCCATTTTCGGCCAAGGTGAGTCTCCGCCGCCCTCATGCCGATCTTGAGTTCTTCCTTCAAATCTTCCATGATTTTTATGAGTTTTCACCTTTGTTTTGAAGATTTTTAAGCAAATAGCAAGTTTTGGAGCTTGGAGGTTCAAGGAACTCGATCTCTCCCATCTTCGAGTTAGGATCGTTTTTCCTCTTGATCTTCAAGAGGTAAGAGCCTATCTTGAGCTCACTATATGTTTTAAACAAGTTTCAAGTTGATTCTTGGGGTAGAAATGCATGCTTAGGTTAGTTGAGCTTTGTTAGGTTTTGTATTGTGTTTATGGATAATGTAGGTTGTTGAGTTGCTTTTGATGTGTTGTAGTTGGGGTTTAGGATAGTTTGAAGCCCCTAGGAGCTTATGTATGTGTTTATGTATGTTTTGGTTGAGTTGTATGCATGATTGAAGGTTTTGGGAGGCAAATGTGCATAAGAGCCGAGTTTCTGCCACTTTGGGTGAAACTCAGGTTCGGCAGCCGAAGGGACTTTCGGCCGTTGAACCTGCCTGTGGAGGCAAGCTTTCAGCTGCCGAAGCCTGCCCCCGAAAGTGGACTTTCGTCTCTGGAGGGGACTTTTGGCCGCCAAAGGTGCCGCCGAACATGCATGAGTTTCGCCTCTGGAGAGAACCTTCAGCCGCCGAAAGTGCCGCCGAAGGTGCATGACTTTCGGCTCTGGAGGGACTTTCGGCCGCCGAACCTGCCGCCGAAAGTACCCTGTTCAGCCCTCCTTTGCATGAATTCTTTGATTGTTTTGAGGTGTTTTAGGGAGGGTTTTTGGGGGATATTTTAGAGTCATGTTCTAGTATGTTTGGTCCCTTATTTGAGTCCATATGTGTAGGTTCGGACCCAAGGAACCGAGGACCCCAGCAGTGAGTCAGCTGCTTCAGTTCATTGTCAGAGTTAACCTGAGGTGAGTAGAATAAACCTTATGTTTTAAATTAATGCAAGTTTTAGCATGAATCATGCATCACGAATGCCATGTGATATAATAGGTTGTTGCATTAGAATCCACGAATATGTTGCACTGCATTCTTTGTTGTGGATGTGGGTGAATGCTGTATGATCCAATTAGTCCCTGAGGAAAGACCAGGACCCCATTCTACGGCCTGGCACGATATGAAAGACCAGGACCCCATTCTACGGCCTGGCAAGGTATGGAACGCGAAGACCAGGTGCCCAGATGAGGCCCCGGGGCAAGGGTAAGTAATGTTATGATATGACAGGAAGACCAGAACCCCATTCTACGGCCTGGCACGGATATGATGCTGGGACTATTTGGTGACAGGTTTACCCTTGATGTGATTTGTCTGTGATATGATGCATTACATGATGGCATATGTTTTAAATGTTTTAGTATTCTGCTCACTGGGCTCTAGTAGCTCACCCCTTTCCCTATATCCCTCAAGTTTGCAGGTACGGGCTAGTTCAGGGAGTCAAGAAGAGTAAAGTCTTGTGAATTGTAATAGTTAGATGTGGACATGATGATTTGTAAAAAGATGTAAGGTTATGATCAGTCATGTTATGTAATATTGATATTGAGGATTAGACTTGTGCTTGACCATAGTATGTTGGTTAATCCCATGTATATACATGATCTATGTTTTATGATGTCTATGTTCAACCAAGCTTGATGTTTGATGAGATACCCCATTGGAGTATGTGATGAGGCTCCAGTGTGTGGTTTATGTTTATATTTATGTGCATGCACAGGTTGAGCTTGGTAAAAGAAAAGAAAAAGTTCTCATGTTTATGTATATGTGTGATCATGTATGGGATTTGACAGGTATTCAGGATGTATGTTTAGCTTGCTACGGGTCCCGGCGACCTTATGTCGATCTGGATCCTAGCGTCGGTAGCGGTCCGGTTTCCGGGTCGTTACAAGCAGACAACGCAAAATAAAAGAACTGAGCAACTTGCTCAAGCCCTCATACATATACCCCTTGTTTGGAATGCAATTCTTGCAAGAAAAGAGTTGAATTCTATTAATAGAATTCAATTCTTTTCAATTCATAAAAGAATTGCTTTGTTTGGAATAAATTTTAAATGATAGAGTTCAATTGAATTCATTTTATTTTAAATAAATTAATAATAAATTTAAATTGATTTATTTCTTTTATTATCCTTATTATTTTTAAACTAAATATAAATATTCATTTTATAAATAACAATTATTTTTATCATATTGAAAATATTTTTGAACACCATTATTAATATTTTTACAATATTTAAAATCTGAACTTTACATAATTTTTTTACCATTAAAAAAATTTAAATTAAAATGGACACTTTTTAAAAAATTTAAAAAAAATAAAAAAAATATATAATAAATTTTTAATATCAAATTACAAATGTATTAAATATTAATACTTAATATTAAATTAAATTATAAAAAAAGTTATTAATTAAGAAAACATAAACAAATTGAAGTTTAAATAAACAAAAAATAAAGGATATAAGGGGAGAAAAAAATGGAGTTTTCAAGGGCTAATTAAGTAATTTTAATACAAATTGCATTAAGTAAAATCATTTCTTGCAAAATCCTTAAAATTTTGGCAAGATTTAATTTTAATTCAAAATCAATCCTCAGAATAATTCAAGAGAATTGAATTCTTATATTCTTAGTTTTGCCAAACACAAAAATTAAGAAAAAAGAATTCAATTCATTTGAATTCTTTCAAAATTTGTCACTCCAAACAAGGGCATAACCAAATAAATAGGAGAAATATATGATTTTCCAAGAAAACAGCATTTTAATTTCAATTCTAGTTGCAAATAGACATTTCCCCATCAGTGTTTCAAGTTCCAAATAATAAGCATACATTTCAGACATCTCAAGAAAGAAAATTGAAAAATGTGAACCATGGCTTTAAATGGTCCACCAACTTGCCTATCATAGGCTCATAGCATACTACAGAATAAGTTGACCCATAAATCATTATAGTAACATGCATTAATAATATCACTAACCTAAGAAATAATTTGCTCAACATAACCCCACATATTTTCAGTTAGAGCTATGCCTTCTTAAAAGTATTCAAATTTTGTGGGAGCCCAACAGACAAATTAAAAAGAAGCATGCAAATTTTAGAAAGAAGATCACAGAACAAACAAAAAAAGACTTTCTTGCATAAATAGTGGCTCATGCGTAACAAACCTTTCTCATTGAGGATATGAATGATCTGTTTACAACACCTTCCTGAAAATTAAAATATTAAAAATTGACTTAGATGATGAACCATCGAGCATAGACGCATAGAAAGCATTATAAAGTAAAACAGGCAAAGTTAAACTATTAATTTCCAACTATATATCATTATTTCAACCAAACAACATAAAAGATAAATTATTTTGTAATAAAATGTTTCCCTCATAATAGTTTCTATAGGCAGGTTATTTTCTATGAAATAAATGGACACTAAACCTCTAAAACTATTTGCTGTCAACTGCACACTAATACAACACCCTTACAATATATCTGATCTCAACATGGTGTAATTAAATATATCATATTCATCCATTCACTTATTCAAATAGACAAAAAGTGAGATAACAGATAGATGGGTAGATAAAAATAGGACCACTGTGAATTATAATAAGAGAGATGTAACGGGATCTTTTATCAATAAGGGCCAGGAGTTATACATAAACAAGAAAAACAATGACATTTTTTGTTGCCATGCACTCACTGTAAATTTGTTTTCTCTAGAATTCATTAGCATTAGGTATTCATGCTCAAAATAACTACACAGCGCAGCCAAAATTAAGGTGAGTGAATAGGATGTCTTGCAAACAACATGAACTAATAGTAACAAGAGGATCAGAGTCTTACTGTCTCTTTATTCATACTCAAGCAACAAACAACTATATCAGCATTGCTAGCAAACTCATAAATATCACCATGACTACCCTTTCCATCAACCAAATCATCATTGAAACCATTCTGAATGGGAAGCCCTGAAGATGTGAAATAAGTTAATGAAATACATTCAGAAATGAATTTGCTATGCTGCAGTTAATAGTTCTGTACCGCTTGGTTGATTAGAAACTTGTAAATGTGAATTCCAACTCCGTTTTGTGGCAATGATTTTTACACCAAATGGTCGTAAGCGCTTTGCCAATTCAATCCCTATGTTTCCAAATCCCAATATATATACCTGCTCAAGAAAAGTGATCATAATATCCCAAGTAACAAACAAGATATGATAATGATTCAGACCAACTTCTGATTAGAAAGTCCAGCAAACTATAAACTTTGGTAAGACTATGGCACTAATTGAGTAAGAATTAGTTAACCAAAATTTGTACGTCCCAACTGCCTTTAATGTAAACATCTGCAGACACCTTTCCCACCACCAATCCATCCAAAACAAATAAGAGAGAAAGAGAGTGAGTTTGAGATTGCAGTTAGTAAATTTCCCACCAAAATTCCTCCAATAATATGTAGACATGGCTGAAGAATGAATCTTTTTTCTTTTTGAGGGGATGGGGAAGCCTTGGGATTTGCAGGATACAGAATAATCCAAACTTATCAAGAGGGAAACTTGTCTAAATTTTAATGTGTAATTTCTTATAAAGAAATATGGAATCAAAATGAAAAGCAGATGCAGATCAATGATGTCAACCTAGCATGTGTAATTTAAATTTCATGGAGATAAGTTGTTCTTGTTGTAAATAAGAAAATAACAATAAAGAAAGCAAGAGAAGGGAATAATAACTCTCACATATATTTTTGTGATTTACAGCTTGTCTATATATACAAAATTCTAAAATAGGAATATTAACTTTCACCCAGACCTAACTCACCCTAAAAGCTAGCTCAAGAGGGAGGAGTGCCTATGACCCATATAAGGGATACATTACCCCCTTTCTACAACCGATGTGGAATTCAATACACCCACTCACCCCCAGAATTTTACTGGTGCGTGACATATTTATGGGATGCCTAATATCGAATGGGAGACTTTAATACCATGTTAAATTTGGGCCAGGCCTAACTCACCTAAAAGCTAGATCAAAGGGGAGGAGTGCCTATGACCCATATAAAGGGCACATTACCCTTTTCTACAACTGATGTAAGATTCAACAAGGAAAAATCACTATGCAGGAATGAATGACAGCTATTAAATATAGGAATAAACCTAAAGTAAACTGCAAGCCCTAATATTATACTACTGTGAACAGTCCCTCTGAAGATAGTGCATAGATACTCACATGTCCATCTTGCAAACCAAAACATGGAAGGACTTACTGCCAAGTTCTTTGGTGAAATTATCAGCTAGTGCTTTCTCAAGACACATGAGAAATACCCAAAATCTCACATCTCTTCCTTGATGAACTTTCACTCAATCTCAATGTTGTTATCCTATACTAGATTATGAGCAACGGTGATAGCAACCGTAACAGGTCGACCCAAATTGATCCAAAATAACTTTTGAACCCATTTTCTACTTTATCCCAAATGGTTAACCAAGCTATTTAGTAGTTTCTGAGCTAGATTATATAAACCTACTAATTTTCCTAAATGTGGAAGATGTGGGATTACAATCCCCACAATCTCCCCCACTTAATTTGTGACGTCCGCGTGGCAACTCTACAATACCGAATCAGATACTATTGCTAAGCCGGGATCGGACTCTCGTATTGTGGTTCAGACTCTCGGATATTGTGGTTTGCTAGTGCCTCGAGCGACTCCACCTCGTTTCGCACGGATAGCCCTTTCTTTGCAAGTCCACTATCTCCGCACAATTTTTCTGACCTAAAGTCAAAGCCAATTGTAGCAGTTCGGTCCAAATTGATCCAAATAACTTTTGGATCCATTTTCATATTGTCTCGCACAGGTAGTCCTTTCCTCGCAAGCCTACTACCTCCACAATTTTCCTAACCCAAATCCAATTGTAACAATTCGACCCAAACTGATCCAATCCAAATAACTTGTGGATCCATTTTCATATTGTAGGGATTGTAATCCCACATCGTCAAGGTATAGGAAAATTAGTGGGTTTATATAACCTAGTTCAGAATCTAATAAATAACTTAAATTAATCATTTTGGGCCAAGTAGAAAATGAGTCGAAAATTTATTTGGGTAAGTTTGAACTGGGCTATTACAGCCGCCTTCTATTCCAGTATAAAGAAGACAGATTTTTCCCTTCTGATCTAAATTCATGCATTAATTTCTCAAGCCATAACAATTCACACATGCCATGGGTCATATGTTCCGTATTATAGGAGAAGAAGAATAATAAAGAGTTAGTTGAAGGGAAATGTAAGCAACAAATGATTAGTTAGTTTTGGAGGGAAAAGTAAAAGCTGTTGGAGAGGAAGTTACTGTTGTATAAAGGCAGAGGATGCAACTGTACAGACTCATTCAGAATGTTAATCAATAAACCTCTCTTCCCTCTCATCTCTTCTTTCTCTGTTGCTCATCCCTTCTCTAATTTCTTTTCTCATCTCCCTCTCTTTCCTATCATTCCAATAGCCATAGAACTGTTACCTAACACATAGCTCTATGCTTGGCCTACACACTTGATATTGTTACAACAATCTGTTTTTTACTCCAAGTAAGTAAATTCCACCTATATATATGCCAAAACACACCCATTATCAGGGGATCCAGCCGAATTTAAATCTATAAAGCCTCCTATATCTTTAGGCAACCGTGTTTAGGGAAGAGTAATCTCTGTTCTTGGAGCAGACTTTATGTGCCTTGAAATATGAAGGATAACATCTAGATTCAGACTCATTTTTATCCAAGAAGATAAACAGGTATTCAAGCCTCTCTCTCTCTCACAGAGTCTTCAGGTTTAATTTGCAGAGAAAATCTTAGTGCCAGTGTACCAGAGTTGAGTCCTAGTTTCATTTGTCTGCTAGTAAATTGCATTGAGGTTAATCAAACTCTCTAAGTCCTTTTAGGCACCATTGCATCAGTGACTTTATTGACAACTTATTCATTCACTTGATATACAATTGCACATTGTTAGTGAATGGCAAAAAAGAAAAGAATGCATCAATCAATATTCAGTTTAAGGTATGAGACATGTGAAAAAAACAACTGTTCCACCAAAGAGACATGGAAAATTGGTACTTACTGTCTTGCCAAGTAGCGTTTGACCAACTGGAACTCCAAGCTTTTTCTGCTTTACAGAAAGCTGCATCTCATTCTGTAATCATAACACAAATTAGTGATGCAATAAGTTCCTACGAAAAGTAGCAAAACAAAGCCGAAGTGCAGGTAAAGTGTAATGGCAAGATGCATACAAAAGAAAAAAAAATGGAAAAAAGCCAATCCAAAAAAAGTAAAAATAATCTACTTATAGGAAAACAGTGATTGACAAACAAAAACAAAACCTGGTGCTGACATGCATATATATCAGGAAAGTTACGTCCTAGTAGGGATGAAAACAGAATGACAAGGTGAGAGGAAATATTGTGATGCATAAAAGGAGGATGAATTATCGAAATCAAAGTGCACGCAATCTAACTGATCGTTCATTCATGCCAAAGCATTGTGCTTTCACCTTATAGTAGTTTGAGAGAGAATAGTAGCTATCATTCAGGAAATTTATTGTGAAACGTCAAATGAAACTGCAGCAGAGGCTAAACATGAACTTCCAATAGATTAGAATTCCAATAATATAACCAAAGTAATTCATTGTAAGATGTGATGAATTTCCATGACAAGATGCAAGACCCACCTCATTATGTCCAGAATCAGTGGAAGCATATCATTCTAGAAATGTAATGCAAATAAGAAGGTAAAGGCTGAAGAATGAGATTTCAGCGCTTAAAATCTGATGACCATAGTGGTGACTGGCACTGTAAAACTTTTTACAATTTTTTTTTCATTTTTTGTCAATCGGCATTTTACAATTTTCATCATTTAAAAAGTTCAGCAGCGAAAATCTGTATTAGACCACATATTGCTTTCATATTGAACTTGGCAGGCACAGCCACACAAAAAGCACAAAGTAAATTTTAATTTTTTACCCTTTACAAGATTAAATAAATTGACCTGCTTCCTGAGAAGGCCCAATATAAAGTATATAGCCATTTCAGCACATGATGCTGCATTTCCTGTATTATGACCTGGAATTCTAGCAACTTTGATTCCACATCTTGTAGCAGCATCAATATCAATACCTTTAAGACACAAATTTTTTGGAAGATATCAATTTCATTGGTAAAAAATACTCACGTTCAAGCACATGCATGCCAAAATCTCAACAGTATCAATATAAAGCCACAAATTGACAATTACCATCTAGGCCAACACCAAACTGCATTATAAGCTTCATTTGGGTAGCACGAGATATACAATTAGAATCTAGCCGCATAGTTTTGGAAACACAAATATCGTACTTCTCTATTACATCAGGCACATCAGAGAGCGGAACATCATCAACCTACAAGATTTGCAAAAGGAGAGCTTAATGCTTTCTGGGATTTTCTTGGATGCCTGTTTTCTTTGGAATTAGTGCTAAATTAGTGTCATGCAGAAAAGCAAAATACCTGGATAAATGGGTACTTTTGCACGTATTCTTTAGTGTAAATATGCGAAGCAGGAAAATGCGGCCCACAAAAGAGAACTCGGGTGATTTTCTTGTCATCTTTCCCCGCCATTTCCTCCACTTCCCAACAATGTCTCTGCAACAGAGGATCATGGAACTTAGATTGTCATTGAATAATCCCCAGAAAAGCAAAAACAGATAGGAGTTGCAGAGAGGAGAACTACAACGAGTTATACTTACCCAGAGGATGAAATCGGCGGCGGGGTGAGGGGAAGAAAGAGAAAGTGAGCGAGCGAGCAGGGTGGGCGGAGTCAGTTTTTCTTTGTTGTTTTTTTCCTCGAATTGCTCGCGAGAGGCAAAAGCAGAAACTAAAAAACTGAAAAAGGAGTAGGAAAGAGACACGGAAGTTTCAGTGAGAGAGAGACAGATAGACTTGATTGATTGTATTGAGATTTGGGCTCCGCTCTTGTTCCTAAGAAGTCTCGTGCTCAACTTCAACATGAGATCATTTTTTCTGCTGAAATGATATGGCATTTTTATATGGCTGTGCTAACAGTGCAAAGCTTTGTTGGGTCTGACTTTAATAGACATGTGCATTGTTCATATCAGGTATTTTTTATACCCGATCCTACCGAAATTTAATAAAATGGATATGATAAGTTAAAATAAATAGGTTTGAGTTTTAAAAATAATACCTATTGCGGGTTCGAATCGAATTTGAGTTTTATATACAGGACTCTTTATCCGAATCCGTATATAAATAATTAATTTAATATAAAAAATATATTTTACAATAATATTTATAAATTTTTTATATATTTTTATTTAAAAATTTAAATTTAAATATTCTTTAGAAATATTAGATTTTTTAAATAAAAATTATTAATAAAAAATATTTTTATATAAATTATTAATTAAAATATATAAGATTAAACATGTTCGGATTTTATTCGGATAATAATAATCGGATTTGGAACGAATTCGAATAGTTTAAATTAATTTTTAATCGGATTCGGAACGATTTCGAATATTATTAATATAAATCGAGTTCGGGTTCGGGTTCGATAGTTTAATTTTCGCGAATACCCTACCCGTTTACCTCCCTAATTGTTCATATGTCACTATGGAAGAGCACCGAATATATTGAGCATAAAAAAAAGTTATTTTGTACAATACTCTTGATATCCATACAATTCTATTTTATGAAAAATTGTATATAGATAGTTTTTATAGTACAAATTGCTTCACATTCATTAAATATTTTATAAATATATTTGACGTGTAATTAATTATTAAACTGATAATGTGACTAAATTTTTCTTCTATGGATTGTTATCATCATATTGATTATATTGTAGTTTATTTTTTCTTCAATTCATGTTATAAACTTTGCTTCTTGCAATTCAATTTCTTACTGGTAAAAAAAAAAAAGATATCATTTTTTTCTTTTTCGTGTAAATCAGCATTTGGCTATTTCTTGCAATTAAATTTTATCATGTAAGAAATGTAAATTCACTGATTGATATTGTCATCAATCAGTATAAGTCTCTCAAGCAAATCTTAATAATCATATCTGCAACAATATTTATCTAATAAAAAATATACTAAAATGAAATATATGAAAGTCAAGAGCAATTATCGAAAATAGTTATAATTGAAACTCTAATTTTCCTATAATTTTACAGACAATATATTGCGAAGAGCAGCATACATAGCAGCAGAATTAGTTCACATTCAATAGACCGAAAGCTTATATCATATGCAAATCTCACCACTGCCAACATAGCACGTGCCTCCTATATAAGAGGAATAATAAACTTGTATAGCAATATCATATAATTTTTTTTTGTACTATCTTTAGCCACCATAATAATAGCATTTGGTGAAAACTAATTCATTCACACCAAATCACAATTAAGCTTCATATGCTTTTTAAGGAAGCTTTAGCTTAATAAGATCTATATAGCTGAAAAAGAGAAGCAACAAAGACACCACTTTATACGTGATATATTGATTGGATCTAGTTGTACAAACTCAAAAATATATTTATTTCTTTTTTTTGTAGATATATCATAAGATAAGTATAACTAGGATCAATAACAGAAGGCCTTCTATATCCATCTGAAACCTTTTTACTAAGATTCTCCACCATATTATGAAACTAAGAAAGCCCACAGGATCATGTTTACAAACACAGAGACCAATGAGTCAGACTGCTTGGGCATGAAGTACTAAAAAAAACATGCTATAAGGTTTTAAACAAAGATTAACAAATGGAGCATTAGTCATCCAAAATTGTGCCAATTCCAAGTCTACATGTGGCACTTAGCTTTCCCCTAAGACTAAGTCAAACTTACCACCAAGTTCCAACCAAGCTCAACTCAAGGAGCTACAAGGCTACGAAACTCACCGTAACTCAACTCAAGAAGTTCAAGGTCAAAAAGTGACACAAGAGGAAGCAAGACACCTCGGAAACCAAATTACTAGAGACTAGTAACACATTATGGAAAGTTATTATAGGAAATTTTCAAATTTTGAGGACTTAAAGAGATCATAAGCACTTTCACATATTTGGGTGTATACTAAAGGTAGATAAGGGTGTAGATATCACTTGTTGAGTAGATAAACTACACATGAACTTTCTATAATCGGACTACATTGTGTTAACCATTATGTACATAGTGCTAAACAAGAGAATTTAGCGTACTAATAAGGGCTACCAGGATAGAGAAAATAGCCATAACTTGTTGATGAGTGTATAGCCATTTCACCACATGATGATTTTAGTCCAAACTACTATAATCAATTAAATCCGCCACCCTATTAATGCAAAATGGATGAGTTAGGACTAGTCAATTTAAAGTTATCTAACTAGGTTAACTATGAACCTAATCAAATGGAAGTACTCTAACCATTCCCAATATTCATCCTAGTTTCCAACTAAAGAATGTTTCTACCGGCCAATAGACTTCGCTAAATCCATGAGCTACAGTGCCTGTGACCAACCTGCTAAAAAAAAAGATCCCAGAAAATATAATCATTTTAAAACCATTACCCATAAGCGAGATGGATTATAGAGAAGTCTCCAATACTGATTTCCATACACGTAAGGTTAGAAATTTTCAAAATCTTAAATCCTACCCCACCTTATAACTTTAATTGATAGGAGTTCTGCCAACTAACCTAATATATTTTCTTAACTTTCTCCTCACCACTTCACCAAAAATTTGATAACAAACTATCAAGATTCACTGAAAATTTGATAACAAACTACCAAGAACCCAACTATCCGACGTTAGAAATCACATCTAAGGCGTACCTATGCTAACAAAGAAAAAGACTTTCTACGGTTCGGGCTACCTCGAGCCCCAAGAATAATTTCAATTTTCCTAAGTTTTTCATATGGAAACAGCAGGTCAAGTACTCCTTGAATTTTTGTACAGCAGAAAGATCATTTTCTACGATAACTAGATCATCAATATAAATAAGGACAATCAAATGAATTGATCAAATGTGAAGAATGAAAAAGGAGTAATATGAACATGATTGTTGAAATCCATAGGCTCATAAAGAGGCAGCCATTAGAATCAAACTGCTTCATTTTACTTGACAAATGAATATTACAGCTATTAAAATGTTACTATTTAAAGTTCCCCATAATTAAAAAGAAATAACAAATATTACTAAAAAAAAAAGTGACAATCATATTTTAATTAAAAGAATAAGTTTCTAATTAAAAAAATACTTATATTTCACAATAAAAAAGTAATTCATCGTTAAATATATTATTGCAAAATTTTTTTAGATTTTTTTTTCCAAAAATGTTGATAAGTTGTTAGAAATTACTAGCAAAATTCTTATTGTCAGTATTTTTCATTTATTTTTAGCTTTTTTCGTGAGTTTAAAAGTTAATAAAAAATAAAAAAAACTTAGTGTATACATAAACACTACAAGATTTAAATTTTTAGATAAGGATTATTAAGATAAAATATTCAAATATTAGATAATCATGAAAAAGATCATTTAATTGAACAATTGGTACTCACTCTCACCAGACTATTCCCTTAAAGTGGGAGGTCAAGGGTTCGAGCAGTGGGGGAGGCGACCTAATTCCCAGAGGAAGGAATTGGGCCAAATCCACTCGGGCTAGGGCGGGCCGTAATGGCTCCCCCGAGGGACAAATCCTGCCCGGAACCCGTGAGGGTGAAGGGATGTTAAGAGCTGCTCACGACGCCAGTGGAAAGCCCGAGGTGGCAAGAGGCCAGGCGAGGGATAGCCCTGGGCCGTGAGCGGTAACAGTGCCGTGCGAGAAGGGTCGGGCTGTTACAAGTGTAAATTATTTTTAAGAAATTTTTTAAAATATTTTTTAATATTTAATAAAATTTAATATATTTAAGATGAATATAGTTGAAAAGTTAATAAAAAAAATTATATTTATTAATATATATAAAAAATAAAATGAATAAAAATATGGGATGGAGGAGTATTAAATAAAATATTTTATCTATTACTATGTAAAAAAATTATTGGATTAATAAATGTCAATCGATAATAAGTTTAAATTATTATTATTAGTTAATGTCAACAAAAATTATTAAATATTAATATAGATAATTAATTCAAATATTATATTAAAAAATTATAATTATTAAAAATATATTAATAAAAAAATCAAATATTTACACTAATTCCCGTATATATTCAATACTTTAAATTTTAAATAGTAAAATCAAATATTTTTAATTTATTACAATTATAGTTAAGGAGACTAAATTAAATTTATATAAATTAATACTAAATTATCATATAGTCTTTAAAGTTTTATATTTTTAATAAAATATATAATTTTTTAATTTAAATTTTATATTAAAATTAAATATTTTTTATTTATTTTATACAATATAAAATATATTATATTAAATAAATATTTATTACAAATAAATTTCTATTATATAAAACATAATAATATATATTAAAATATTTCACTCAATGTTTATACTTAATATTATAAATTATTATATGTATATTATTTATATTTAAAAAACTTTATTTTCTATCAATAATATTTTAAATGAAATGAAATATTACATATTTTAAATTGTGAAGTTTTATTTTTTTATATTTAAAATTTTTATTAATATTTCTTATAATATTATAAAAGTAAAAATAAAGAGTGAATAATGAGATTAATAAAAATAATATTATTGTAATAAAAATATATATTTAAGGATTATTTATTATTCAAATAGAATTTGGGGATTATATTATAATTTACTATTAATTATATAAATTCAATTTAGTTTTTTTAATTACAATCGTAGCAAATTAAAAAAGTCTGATTTTACTGTCTAAAATTTAGAGAATTATATATAAATATGAATTATCCTAAACTTTTAGGTTATATTATTCAATTATTCTTTAAAAAATAATACTCTTTTAATTATTTTTTGAATGATAAAATTAATACTATAAAAAATAATATATTAGAGAAATAATTTATTATTTATAAAATTTAATAAAAATATAAAAAAATAAAATAAAATTATAAATACATATAACATACAACACATATTTAAATAACGTGCAACACAGGTCAAACAAGCTAATTATTTTTATTCTCTTATTATATGATAAATTTTGAAAAGGGAAAACTAATTGATTCCTTTATTTAGATTAGTATGTGTGAATATGGAAATCTACCTTTCACATAATTTTTTTTTTTCTGAAAATTACGCTATTTTTCATGACTGAATAGACCTCCAATTCTTAAAACTCTTTACTGTCCAAATCTGTAATTCCATTTCATCTCAATCATATACTATAAATACATATTATTTTCTAATTTTTCTATATTTTTTAAATATAATTTTAACAAACATACGGCTTTATTTTTTGCACTGATTTAAGTGTTTTTTGATTAATTTTATACTTTCTTATATTTTTTCATAAAAAATCATATGAATGACTGATTTAATAAAAACAGTGAGAAAATTATTAAATAAGACTTATCAATAATTTGGACAAATCTATCGGCTGATCTGTTTTATAGAAATAAAATTTGTCTATAATCTCTAACCGAAACTGATAATAATCCCGTTAATATTGGAGCAAATACTTGCCCAAACTTTTTGGCAAACTAACAATTCGCACCAGACATAGACAGGAATGTGATTGATTCAAAATTTTAAAAAAAAAATCAGATATCATTTAAAACTACGGAATCTCAATTGACTTAAAATTTAAAAGAAAAATCAGATCTCATTTAAAATTGTGAAATCTTAATTGACTCAAGATTTAAAAGAAATATCAGATCTCATTTAAAACTGTGTAATCTCATACGATATTCTCCCCTTTAAATGCGGCATAATTTCCTCAATCAATTAAAGAATCTCTTCTCAAAGAAATAAATTAAAAAAATCTCTCGTTAAAACAATTAAAATCAAAATATTTAGAAAAATTTGGTAAGGATTTTGTTAGGGTTCAGCTGTTATAAATTCTTGCTAGAGCAATAGTCGCAAATCATTTTTCTCTTCGGTTGATTTCTTTTTTTTTCTTGTGTACTTCCTTACAGGTATGTATAGGTTAAACTCTTTAGTTCTGCTTGAAGATAGATTGAAATTTTAGTTTTTTCATAAATTGTGAGATACAACCATTATTATTTATTATTTATTTTTTTAATATTTATATAATTTTAATTTTTTGTATTATTATTATTGTTTTATTATAGGGTTTGTTGTTCATATTTTTAAAATAATATATTGTTAATTTGAATGTTTGAAATTCATAATTACTTGAATTATTCAAAAAAAGTAATAATTAGTGTAATTCACTAAGTAATTGCATGATTTATAACGTTATTTAATTTATTGATTAGAATTGGATCTCTTTAATTATTAAAATGATTGATAAATTAAATTCAATATAGTTTGAACTATAACGTCATTTAATTTGTTGGTTAGAATTGGATCTATTTAATTATTAAAACGATTGATAAATTAAATTCAATAAATATCTTTTTATATTATTTATTAACTAGAATTAATTATCAAATATTTTTTAATTAATTTAAGCTCTAAAAGATATTGGTTTTATAAAGCATTTTTATAACTAGAACTGATGTATAGCGTATAAAATGAATAAAAATATTTTTATTTTTATAATTAATTTTTAAAATTAAAATAGATCATAATCTTCTACTATAATTTATTTGGATTGATTTATTTTTTTTATTTATTACTTTTTTAAATTATCTTTTTACTTTAATCCAATCATCATTAAAACTTTTTTTTCTTTTATCGTTTATTTTTTAGTTGTTGAACGGGTAAATAGGTATGCAATTTATATTTATTAAATTTAAATAGATTATTTTTATGATTTCAGCCCATCAATTTTTTTTATATTTTTAATATATCAGATAAAATAATTTAAAACTTTTTATAAATTATATGTTTATATCATAATCTTTTAATTTTAGATAATTAAAGTATAACTATAACATTAATCATAACAATTCTCTTTATTGAAACGAAAGAATTTAATTTTTTTTAGGAAAAATTACTTTGTAGTCTCTGAGGTTTAACATAATTAACACTTCTGTCCCTTTATTTTGGCGACCCAACACTTAAGTCCCTCACTTTCTCTTCCGTCCAAATTCGTAGTCCTTCCGTCCAAAATAGCCGTTTGGGACACGTGAATTGACAAAATTAACCCTCTTCTTCTTCTTCTTCTTCTTCTTCTTCTTCTTCTTCTTCTTCTTCTTCTTCTTCTTCTTCTTCTTCTTCTTCTTCTGGAATTTCACATTGAAAGAAGGGTATTTTTGGAAAAAATCATCACATCTCACTTTTGACTCTTTGACCAAACGGTTTAAATGGACGGAAGGAATACGAATTTGGACGGAAGAGAAAGTGAGGGACTTAAGTGTTGGGTTGCCAAAATAGAGGGACAGAAGTGTTAATTACGTTAAACCTCAGGGACTAAAAAGTAATTTTCCCTTTTTTTAACTAAAAAAAATTTTATTTAAAAAAAATTAAATTCTTATATGATTTTGCAAGAATTTATTTTTTACAAAATAAAAAATACCAAACAAAGGGTAATTGAATTAAAATTCCTAATGCATCTTGTTTTTACTTCTCTTAATCAAATATCAAAATACTACTTAAAATCAAAACCCTATAATTTTACTTGCTTTACTTAAAAATTCATAATTATTTTATTATCTTAATATTCATTTGCTTTTTTTTAATTCCAATCAATATTATTCAGTTATTTTATTTTTTACTTGTGTAAAAAATTTTTATTCTGTTTTCCTTGTATTTATTGTTTCATATTTCTATTATAAATTTTAATTATATATTAACAACTAAATTATACATTCATTAATTATTTAGCTAAAATGTTTGAAATATATTACATTAAAAATGGGTAAGAAAGTTGTTAAAAATTAAAATAAAAAATCAATTTAGAACCAAATCAATATGGTTCAATTCCGGTTTGAAATCAATCCAAAATCAGACCCTTGCTGCCCTAGCGTTACCCTGTTCACATCCTAGATTATATGGAAACGAAAACAACTTGCCAAATTAATTTGATTTTGCTAATCTAATCGCTCTGTTTTTCCAAATTTGGCACAATGGTTTGGCCTATATATTAATTATTTAACAACTCATTCACACATTCTCCCTTCAGAAATCAATCATAGCATTCTCGATCAGTCATGGAGATTACAGCAATATCGTTTGTTCTTCCCTTGGCTGTCCTCTTCTTCACAAGTAAAAACAATCATCCTTTTCTTTAATTTTTACATTATTTTCTTCTTTATACAGATATTTTAATAATTTTACTGTATACACTGTCTATGATTAACGTAAGTTCTCTTCTTTATTTGCATGCAGATGCTCGCGCCGCCACCTTTACCATCACGAACAATTGTCCTTACACTATATGGCCGGCAACCTTAACAGGTAGCGGAACTCGGTTGTCCTCAACTGGTTTCGAGTTAGCCAGCAAAGCAGCATTGCCTCTACAAGTCACTCCTCCATGGAGTGGCCGTGTATGGGCTCGATCTGGTTGCACCACAGACCCTAGCGGCAAGTTCACATGCGCCACTGCTGACTGCGGTTCTGGTCAGGTCCAGTGTATTGGTGGTGCAATCCCACCAGCTTCTCTTGCAGAGTTCACCATAGCAGCTCCTGGTGGAAAAGATTTCTTTGATGTTAGCCTTGTTGACGGCTTTAATTTGCCTCTTTCGATAAGCCCACAAGGGAATCCTGCGTGCAGTAGCACGAGTTGCCCAAGCGATATCAACGCTGTTTGTCTGCCGGAACTGGCTGTCAAGGGGGCAAATGGAGCTGTCGTTGCTTGCAAGAGTGCTTGCTTAGCTTTTGGTCAGCCGCAATATTGTTGCACCGGTGATTATAATTCGCCGGAAAAGTGTCCTCCGACAAGTTATTCAAAATTTTTCAAGAGCCTGTGTCCTCAAGCTTATAGTTATGCTTTTGACGATAAAAGTAGCACATTTACGTGTGATGGAGCTAATTACCTTATTACATTTTGTCCATGATGTTGTACGGCTTAGTATGTAGGAAATGGAAATGTAATAGTAATAGATTCTACACATAAATAAGTGGAAAACTCACTTGTGAATAATAATAATAAAAAAAACTCTCAATTATTTAGATTTTAATATATATATATAATTAAAATTTAAATATAAATTTTTTACTTACAAAAAATTGATAAATATTTGTATTATTTAGGGTGACCATTCAATCATTTCGCTTCAAAACTGAACCGAATTGAATAAACGGAAAATTAAAATTTTGGTATTTATGAAAATCAAATCAATTTTGATCAAAAATCGAATTGAATCAGATTGATTTGATTCAATTCGATTCAATTCAGTTTGATTTATTTAAATTTTTAATAAATTTTTTATTTTTTACACTTTATTTTTGTATTTTAAAATTTAATTAGAATATTTTAATCTTAATATGATCTAATTTCTCTATATTATTGAAAATAATGTACTATTATCACTAATCGGTTCGGTTCGATTTTTTTAATTTTTTTTATTAAAATTAAACCAAATCGAAATAATTGAAATTTTTGAAATTAAAAATCAAACCGAACTGAAATGAATAAAAAGCCGAATTGAATTTTCAAATTTATTCAGTTCGATCGATTTTTTCGATTTGAACCGAATACTACTCACCCTAGTATTATTAAATGTTTATAATTTTAAAATTTTAAATTTAAACTCATTACATATATAACAACTTATTAATATGTTATTAACATTAGAGAAATTAGAAATGTTTGAATCTTCACTTATTTTTCTTCATTTTAATTGAACTAATTAAGCTTTTAAGTATAAAAAAAGAAAGTGATACCCTCTTTATTTAACATTTTATTTTTCTACTTTTAGTAATTTTTAAAATTTTCATTTATTTTTCTTCAATTTGATTGGAGCAATGGAAGTTTTAAATTTAAAGGTTATTACTATTTATTTATAATTAATTATAACTTTGAAAAGCTAAATTTAAATTAAATGCATTTATATCTATCAATAATAAATAAATCTAAATTAATGTTTGAGAAATTAAAAAAAGTTTATTTTTTATTTGTTTTTAATTTTTTTGAGGTTAAATGAAAAAAAAAATAAATATTTTTTTTATTTATTTATAACTTTGAGATTTAAATTAAACTATAATAATTCTTTTGAATAAAACATATAACAACTTTTTTTTTTTGAATCAAACATATAACAACTTATTAGTGCCTTATTAACATTAGAGAAATTAGAAATGTTGAGTGTTTGAATTTTCACTTATTTTTCTTTATTTTAATTGAACTAATTAAATTTTTAAGTATAGGAATTTTTAGTATTTTTTAATAATTAATTTTACAAATGCAAATTAATTATATAAAAAAATCTAACTTAATATTAAAAAAATTGGAAAGTTGATTTATTTTTCTAATTTCTTGAAAAATTATTAATTAATGAGGTTATTAAAATGAAAAAGAAAACGATTTTCTATCTTTTAACATAAAAATCTAATGATTATTTATAATTTATTATAACTTAAAAAAATCTAAAATTTAAATTCATTGCAGTTATACTTTTTATATGTAAATAAATTTAAATTAATGATACAGAAATTTAAGATGCTACCTTTTTTTTCTTTTTACTCAAACAAAAAAAAAACTCAAGTAATGAAGTTAGTATAAATTTATAATGGATGAAAGACGATATTATTTTCATTATTTTATTTTGGTTTATTTATTTTTTTATTTTGCAATTTATATTAGTAAATCCTGTTAATTTTAAAAAATTGAGTTACAAAACTAAAAATTTAATTAGGTAATTAAAAAAATAATTGTAAAAAAATCTTGAACTTATTTAAAAATAATTAAAACTTTATATTTTGTTATTTATTTCAATAAACTTTACATGATAAAATTATTAATCAATTAATTACACACATCTATTTGACATGGGTATTGGATGATACTATTATGAATATCAAATATAAATATGCATCTCAAAAATTTTATATACAAGTAAACAAATTATTATTTAGTTCTTATAATATACAAAAACTTACTTATTGATTTTTCTTTTATTTTGAAAAATATTTTAAATATTTTAAAAAATTTACTAATTAATCTTTTCGTTACTTTTAGCTATTAAATATGACAAAAAAGTCTAAAATACCTCTGATATGAGGGATTAATTAGTAAATTTTTTCAAAATATGAAGGATCAACTAATAAGTTTTTCAAAATTATAAAGACTAAATAGTAAAATATTTAATGATAAAATTAACAAAAAGACTAATTAGTAAATTTTTTAAAACGTTAAAAATATTTTAATACATTTTTCAAAATCAAAGAACTAACTAATATTTTTTCTTTGTATTTCAAAAATTGAATAGTAATTTTTTCTAAAAAAATTCTTATGTAAAATATATGTATTAATAAAAATAAAATTTGAAGTATAGCAAAAGAAAAAAAAATAAGTTACCAAGTAATTTTTTCAAAAAAATTCAAAATAAAAGAGAAAATAGTAAGATATTTAATAAAAGTACTATATTTTTAATTTGATGAACATGTTTAGAATATTTATATCTAATTTCACTTTATATTGAATTTTAATAATAATTTATTTTATTATTATAATATTAATTCAATATTTTTTTAATCGAGAGATTTGTTTCTAAATTTACATCACCACAAAAAATGGACTATCAGCGATGGATTTAGCGACGAAAATTACTTTTGTAGGAAAAAAAATTAGTGACGAATATTTTATTTTATATTTCTAACGGATTTGCGATGGAATTTTAAGCGACGGAATTTATTCCGTCACTAATCCATAAGAAAATGCAAACAATATAAAAAAAACCCTAATCTTCTCTTTTATCCTCTCTTTTGATTTCAGCCACCCTTTTTCTCTCCTCTCTTCTTCTCAGCGCCACATCCTTCTTCTTGCCACTGTCGCCGCCGAAGCCGTCGCTGTTCCCGTGGCTGTCGCGCGCTGACGTCCCCTCGTCGTCGCTGTTGCTGCTGCTTTTCCTGCTGCCGCAGCTGTGTTGCCATTGCTGGAGCTGCCACCGCCGTTGCCACTCACTACCGCCGCCGCCGCTGCTGTTCCCATGGCTGTCGCGCGTTGCTGTCGCCTCACCGTCGTTGTTCCTGCTGCAGGGGCTGTGTCACCATTGCTGGAGCCACCACCACTGTTGACACTCACCGCCGCTGCAGTTGTCGATCGTCGCCAAAGCAAATAGAAACGTAGAAAAAGATGAGATTATTACGAAACACTCTGGTGATTCAATAAAACTGGAGGTTCATGAGAATAGATTGGTATAACTCTTTTATTTCTTACTTTTATTTATACAATTCTGTTTTTATATAGATGGTTAGAAATTATTCGTGCATCTTGTGTTATGTGATTATTTCTTTTTTGTAGGCAAAGAAGTTAGGTAGGCAACCAACTCAACTTGAACTATTTCGTATAACTCACAAAAAAATGGAGTCAAATTGTTTTCATTGATGGAAAATCACGACGAGTTGATGTAAGTTATTTTTTGCTTATTTATTATTATCACATTATGTTTTTATTTGTTATGTTATTATTAGTTGTGTATGGTTAATGAAATGTTTATTATATTTTCTTTTTTTATTTAGGGAGCTTATTTGAGTGTCATTATTGAAAATGTGAATGACAATTGTAGGAGTCAGTCTGCTTTTGATTTGAATAAGTGGATTGAAATTTCTGGAAGTAGTAAACGAAGGGTTTATGGTTTTGGATCTTCTGATATTGCAAAATCAGGAACTCCAACTACCTCTTTCTCATACACATCAGCTCATCCTGAAGGACCTTCTAAAACTATGTTTTTTTTTAGAGGTTGAACAAATATTAGAGCAAAACCGGATCAAAATGAAAAAAGATATGGAGCAAATGCAAGAGCAAATGCGAGTGCAGATAGAAAAGTAAATAAAAGACCAGATGAAATTATTGAAGAACAAAAAAAAATCTTCACCGCATAACACAACTGCAGATTCTACTTCTCTATCAGATGGTTCAACAAATTCATATATTAGTTTTAAATTTTATAAATATTGTTAAGTATTATGGATTTATTTTAAATTTTATGATCATTGTTAAGTATTATGAATTTATTTTAAATTTTATGAACATTGTTAAATATTATGGATTTATTTTAAATTTTATGAATATTGTTAAGTATTACGAACATTAATTATAATTATTATGAATGATGTGTGATTTATATTAAATATGATTCTTAATTATAAATTATTTGATTATATAGGAAATATCTAAATAAAAGAAGAAAATTATTTTTTGTGATCGAATTTTAATAGATTAACGACGGATTTATAAGAATATTTGTTAAAATGTGTTAATATTTTCGACGGATTTTTGATGAAAATTTTCCGTATTTTTGATAAATTAGCGACGGATTGTTCATCAGACGAATTTGAAATTTCCAACGGGTAAAAATTTTGGATGAAATTATACGTCAGAAAAGCCGTCGCAAATTTATTCGACAGAATTCAGATCCGTCAGAAATCCGTCACTACTGTTTCCGACGGAATTTTGATCCGTGGAAAAAAATTAGTGACTTGACTTTAAGCGATGGATTTGAATCCGTTGAAAATCCGTCGCTGAAAGTTTTAGCGACGGATTTTTAACTATCCGTGATGGAAAAATCCATCGCTGATAGTATTCTTGATTGTAGAAATTCAAAATAAGGGAACATATTTTTTGGTTTACATTGAAATAAAAGGTTTAATATAAACTTAGTCTATGTTAATAAAAATTAACTTATTGAATATTTAAATTTAAATTATAATTTATTAAATATTTAAATTTATAAAAATTATAACAATAAAATACAAATAGCTATATTATTAATAATTTACTAAAAAAATAAAAATTAATTATATATATTACTAAATATATTTAAATTTTACTAACCGAACTTTATATTTTTATAAAGTTAGGTAAAAATAATTTTATTACTTTATAGCAATTTAGAGTTAATCAATGAAATTTCAAATATAATTAAGTAATAAATTGAATTATTATTTGTTTCACGCAAAATATTTTTTTATATTTTTAGTGTTTAGAAATATTTTTTTAATTAAATAAAAAATAAATTATAAAAAATTATTTTTAACGCCTTAATATTCTTATTAAGATTTTTATATATAAATTTATTAATAAATTTTATTTTTTTAAATTAAAATTAAATAACAAAAAAAGTTATCTTATTAAAAATATTTTATAAATATAAATTATTAAATAAACAGATTAATTTTAATTTTTTTATAAATTATTAATGATATTATTATTTTAATTTAATTATTATAATTTTTATATAATAGTTGATTCAGTTTTGATCTCATATACACACAGATTCTTCTTACAAGTGTTCATATTTGTTATCAGAAAACTAGGACTTAATTCTGCTGACAGAAATAAACGGATTGAATTAAATGCTATTTATTATTTAATTAAGAAGTTAACAGAAGTTAACGGATTGAATTAAATACTGTTTATTATTTAATTAAGGACTTCAAAGAAGACAACCTCTAAAATTTTGTTCTTGTTTAGGGGAGGATTGAGATTAAGTTTTATGAAAGTTACTATTAGAACACAACCTCCCCGAGCATTCGGTCGGTTCGGTTTAAAACCGAACCGAACTGAATAAATCGAAAATCGAAATTTTAGTATTTATAAAAATCGAATCGAATCGATTTTGGTCAGAAATCAAATCGAATCGAACTGATCTGATTCGATTCGATTCGATTCGGTTTGATCGGTTTCGTTTTTAATAATTTTTTTATTTTTTACACTTTATTTTTAATATTTTAAAATTTAATTAAAATATTTTAATTTTTATATAATTTAATTTCTCTATATTATTGAAAAAACATATTATTATCACTAATCGGTTCGGTTCGATTTTTTCAGATTTTTTCTGATCAAAATCAAACCGAATCAAAATAACTAAAATTTCTAAAATTAAAAAGCGAATCGAACTGAAATGTATAAAAAACCGAACTAAATTTTTAAATCAATTCGATTCGATCGATTTTTTCAATTTGAATCGAATACTGCTCACACCTACCCCAAATAGATAGTAGTGCCACTGTTTGTTGGTTGATCTTTTGGATATGTTCTTTGGTGCGGGAGGCGGTCCGATGATGCTGTGGATGCTGCATCTCGGTTGTGGGCTGGTTCGGTTGGTTGGTTTGGGCCGTAGGTGTTTTGAGTTGTGAGTTGTATTGGGCTGTGGTTGGATTTGATTGGTCTGATTTACTTTATTTTAATTTTTCCACAATGACGGGCAAAAGATTTTGTAGTTCTCAAGATTTGAAATAATTTTAAAAAAATGGAATAACTAATTTTTTTTATAACTAGATCTGAAGTTTTATATAAATACTTTATTGTTTTTAAAATATAAATTAATCATTTTTGTGGCTTGCGCAGACTTTCAAACGGCAACAGCAAAATGGGCCGAAGCCCTTAAACTATTTGTCGTTTTGTAGACTAACCACCGCAACAGAAGATGCCTTCCATCATCCAAGTGTATAAATTTGAAGATCCCAAGCAGCCATTAACACTCCATCTCTGTCTATCTTTGACCACCATTCTGCTCTTAGACAGAGAGAGGGGACAGATATGGCAGCTATCACCTCCTGCGGTGTCAGTTTGAGGGTGGCCGAGAAGTCCCAACCGCACCCTCCGCTGTATGCTTCCGTTTGTCCGCCCTCTTCTCCCTCTGCTAAGTCGTCTAAGCTCTTCTTCTGCTCCCAATTGTCATTTGCTTCTAGTAATGCTTGTCTTTCTCTTCGCTCCAATCAAACTTTGCACTCACCTCGTCTCGCGAAATCTTCTAATCCAGCTCTGGTAAGCAATGAGTATTAGATCGATTGAGGTATGTTTATGATGAAATTGCTGGAAATTTTAAGTTGTTGAAGTTGTTTTGACACTTGTACGGCCATAAGCAGGTTGTAGCATCAGCTAAACCAGAACCCTTGAAAATAATGATATCAGGGGCACCTGCTTCTGGTAAGGGTACTCAATGTGAGCTCATCACTAAGAAAGTAAGCCCTTTTTTTTCTCTAAATTTTTATTTTTATCCCTTGCGCTCTTATCCCTAAAAAGAGAAACCCTTATGCTCTCTTTGATTCTTTATCGTATAGAAGTATAATCTATTAAAGTGTTTTTTTAATTTTTAATTTTTTAGAATTTTATATTATCTGTGTGTTGATTTAAAGATCACTCGGTCTGTTGTCCTTGGCAATTGCCTAATTTACAGTATGGTCTGCTCTTTTCTTAAGTCTATAGTTTCTTTTGCACAGTATAAAACAGTTACATGAGGAAGAAAACTCTGAGTGGGTGCATTCACATGTAAGTGTTGTAAATGGGCCAAGCTGAGAAGCTGAGTTAAGCAGCTCAGCTTAGTGAATTGATATAGATGTTTTAGTCGAGCTTATCTTTTGAAGAGCAAATCTCTGAGATTGTATCAGCTGGCCTGTGGGTTAACAGTATCTTTTTACATCGGAAGTAAGTGAACTTTCTTGAAGATAGATTTTGATATAATCTTGATTCATACTTCATGGATATGGAGAAATGCTGTTCAAGGTCAAATGAAGTTGATATAATTCAAACTTGAAATCAATTGCCACCTAAGTCTTCCTCTTGAGGCTTGGGCAGAATAAGATAGCACCTATCTCTATCAGTAGCTTAGCAAAAGAGTGCTCTTTATCATTGACAGGTTGGTTTGTTCACAGTGCCTCTTGGGAAAAACATGCATGGATTCTATGATGCACTTTTAACTTTAATAAAAATTATAAATTTATTGGTTGTAATAGACCCTAGGCTATGGAATGAGTGGTTGCATTAAACCTACCAATGCCTGAGGTAATATAGTGATTCTCAATTTAAGAATAAACAAAGCCCGAAGTTCTGCTCAAGCTTGGATCCCTAAATGGTAGCAGCAGTATTTATAGTTATAGGCATTCTAAGAAGAGAAAAGTCCTGTAATTCTGCTCAAGCTTGGCTCACTATGTGGCACCAGAGGGCTTTATCAAGTCTTTAGGGGGCCACATCTCAAAATGAGCTCAAGTACTTTGCCTTTTTGTTTTAACAACTCTATATATAGTGGTAATTAGTCAAATAGGCATCACTTGGATAAGTACGGCATTTCATTTTAAAAATTCTAGTTTGAGGTCATCATCTCTTTTGATCCTCCAAATGGCATCGTGTCATTGCTAATATCAGTTACAACGTATACTGTATGATTTCTCATTTTTAATTGCCGTTGAAGAAAAACAGATTGAATCAAGTCCTCATGATGAATGCAGTATGGTTTGGTGCATGTTGCTGCTGGAGACCTGTTGAGAGCGGAAATTGCTTCAGGAAGTGAAAATGGGAAGCGAGCAAAGGAATACATGGAAAAAGGTCAACTGGTCCCAAATGAAATTGTAGTCATGGTAGGGGTGATGCTACATCTTTTTTTTCTAATTCTCTTTAAAAGAAAATGTTATTCTTGACATTTTCACATTGTTAATTCCTTGATTTCAATTTTGAAGATGGTGAAGGAGCGCTTGTTGCAGCCAGATGCCCAGGAAAATGGTTGGCTTTTGGATGGATACCCTAGGAGCTTGTCCCAAGCGACTGCTCTTATGGAATTTGACTTCTGGCCTGATCTTTTCATTCTGCTAGAAGTAAGCATTTTCAGTCAATTAAATTCCATCATCTTCTAAGAAGAGCAAAATGTGATCTAAATGCTGGCAACCTGTGGATAATTTATTGGTCTTTTTTCATGTTTACATTATATAGAACATTTTAGAATTAACATAAAAATCCAAAAAGAAAAGGAGCAGCAAACTTTTTTGGTGAGATTGTAATATGGACATTAAAGGTTATTTTTCCACCATGTTCCTTTATTTGCAGGTCCCTGAAGAGCTTCTTGTTGAAAGGGTAGTTGGACGCAGGTTAGACCCTGTTACTGGGAAGATATACCATCTGAAGTATTCTCCTCCTGAGAGTGAAGAAATTGCTGCTAGGCTCACCCAACGTTTTGATGATACTGAAGAGAAGGCATGCCTTAAAACTGACTTCTTCAGTTTGAACGTTTTAACTTCAGAGGATTCTGTCTTCTTTGGTTGCTTTCATCATGGCTTTTGATTGATACCATTTACTGATAATACTGTTTCTTTCTTTTATGGCTATATTTAGGTGAAGTTGCGATTGCATACTCACCATCAAAATGTGGAGGCAGTACTTTCACTTTATAAAGATGTTATATTAAAGGTATATAGTCTCCCCCCCACTCTCTCTCTCTGTATGTAATTATGTATGTATCCATCTGAAACTAAACCAACTTGTGAGTTAAAATTACTGTCATGTAAAAATAGTCAATCTTTTTACAACTTGCACGGCCTATTGGCGACTGTAGGATGGTTTTGCTTGCGGTTCTATAACCTTACAGAAAAACTTGGAAAGTTTTACATATGCTCATGATTAGACTGTACTGATGCTACAAAATGTATTATTTACCTTAGCAATTTGATTGGTGATAGTTTTCCATTCAATTTAACATATATGCTAGATTAAAGAAATTTAAAGAAAAACTTGTAATTTTGGATACTGAAAGCAAGTATTCATCAACATGTTTTTATTCTGAAAGGTGATACTGTTAATGGATATAACAAAGAATTACTAATAAATCATTCTATTCCTCAAAATAGTTCTGGACTTAGATGGATTCTTAAGATTTATCTTTCTTCAACCTAATCTCTCTTTTCAGATTGGTAAAGAGGGGGTAAGGTCAAGGTGGCATTGATATGTAAAATACCTGTAACTAGAATTGTACTGTTGTGAATCTAACTTGAGGAGCCATTTTGTTGATATCAGGTCGATGGAAGTGTTTCGAAAGAGGACGTGTTTGCACAAATTCACCGTGCTTTAACAAAATTACTTGAGGATAAGAAAGCAACTTCTGGATCTCTGGCTGCATAATTGTGGAAAATGAATAGGTAGAACATTGCATAGAGATCTAGCAAAAAGATATCATGGTTGCCAATTGCCAATATAGACTCGTATAATGCTTCAATATTAAATGCCAAATTTAATTCTCTTTCTTGTAAGTCACCAGTTGCTTATACAAATTTTTGTTAGTCATTGTTGTTACTCTTTTTCTTTATTGGCATTTAAATTTCATTCAAATAAAACAAGGCAAAATTCTGAGTTTTTCTTAGTCTGCAGAGAACCATGAGTGTGAATTGCAATCTTACAACCCTTGCTCAATTTAATTGTTGGAAGAGATAAAAGGCATTGCTTTATTCTTCTTTTTTCATCTGCTCTGGAAATTTTGATGATTTATGTTTCTGTTACAGCAGCAGTTGCTGTTATGCAAGCAATAACTGATTTTTGACAGGTGCTCTATTAAAATGTTTCTAAAAAAATTATTCATACAAAAAAAATATTATTTCCTGCCACATGCGCACTCTCCAGTTGAGGCTACATGGAGGACCCGGAAGTGGAACGGGAAAGCGAAGTGTGGTTCACCAAACACGCAGCCAATGCTCTTTCCAAGCTATTTACAATCTGAGTCATTGATGGTCGATCTTGGCCTTCTAAATTCACGCATTCCGCCGCCACGGATCCCACATACGCCACCGCCTCTATTTCAAACGGCGTTGGCGGCGGCACTCTCTTGTCTAAGACTCTGTGTATTTCATCTTGTACTATATATGGCACTACAAAATCCACCACATTTCTTGGCATCCCATTCTTGTTCTTGTGTATTGCTTTTGTTCCTGATAATAGTTCTAGCAACACTACCCCGAAGCTGTACACATCGCTCTTTGTCGTCAGCTGTTGAAGAACGTAGTATTCTGGATCCATGTATCCGACGGTGCCGGCGGCGCAGAGAGACAGGTGAGATTCTTCGTCTTCAGGACCCATCAGAGATAATCCGAAATCGGAGACCTTAGCAGTCCAGGATGAGTCTAGTAGTATGTTTGATGATTTGATGTCTCGGTGAATGATTGGTGGCACTGCATATTCATGGAGGTACTCGATTCCCCTGGCTGCGTCTAGTGCTACTTTGATTCGTGCAGGCCATGACATTAATGCGGTGTCTTGGAGCTTGTGGAGATGATTATAGAGTGTGCCATTGCTGAGATACTCGTAGATTAATACTCTCTCGTTACAATCTTCGCAGAAGCCAAGTAATCTGACGAGATTCTTGTGATGGAGACGGGATAAGGATTCGAGTTCGTTGATGAATGCATTGTCCTTGTCGACTCGACGCCTGGTTTCTACTGCGCAGGAACTTGAGTTTAATGTTTCTGCTCGTTTGATTGCTAATTCTCGGCCATCGTTTAATGTGCAGCGATAGACTGAGCCGAAGCTTCCTTCTCCAATTTTGAAATCCTCGGAGAAGTTGTCGGTGGCTTCAAGTAGGAGCTGCAATGAGAACTCCTCTAAATGACCCATGCTCACCAATTGGCTAAGGCGCTTCTCTAGGACTGGTGGCGCTGCTTGTTCGATTTGTGGGTGATGCTGCTGTTGTTGTCTTGCATCCTCTTCGAGGACTGTTCCTGTCTCATCCAACCGGCCCGAATCATGGACCCTGCATCCCTTACACTTGCAGTATCTGAAGAGAAAAAAGCCAATGGTTAGCAAGAAAACAGAGGTTCCCACGCAGCCCACTGCTAGGGAAGCTATCATCTTGTCACTCCACCCGCTACTTGTTGATCCCTCTGTAGCTGGTGCTGGCGATGATTGTCCTAATGGTGGCCCAGCCGCTGGTGGAGTTGTGGTATTTGTCCTGCTATTATCACAAATGCATAATCCTTGGGGGCAAAACCTGCCGGATCCTGGCAACGTATCATATGGACAGGTACCTGTACATGGTCCTGGCATTACTTCATGATCAAACACCATTAAATTAGAGCTCAGGATCTCGTTACCCCAACAAACCAAGGAATAATTATATCTCAAAACTCCACAGAAAATGTTCCTCTTGGCTTCAATAGTTGCAAAATGACTCTCTCTCAAGCTTTCTTCCAAGCTGTAATTGTTCTGCCCCCAACAAATTACTGTATCATTAAGCCGCAAACCACAGCTACGGTTCTCTCCCAACGCCAACAATTTGAACTTTTCTTGTGGTTTTTGGCCATGCATAGTTCCCCAACAATGCAATTCGTTATCAAAAGTTAGAGCACAGGCATGTCTGAACCCGGCAGCAATCACGCTAAAATTGCCTACTGGAGGGTTACCGACACTGGAAACATTTCCCAAGCAAGTAATATTCCCGAATCCTGATAGCCCACAAACGAAGTCTTCACCAACTGCAACACTTGAAAAACTCAAGTTCTGAGCAGAGTTTGAGTTGAATTCCGGCCACTGCCAGCACTGGAGGCGATTGGTGGCATTAACAAGGCCACATATATGAGAATTACCAGCTTGAAGCTCTCTGAGAACAGAACCTTGATAGACTCTCTTATAAACAATATTACTTCCATTAGTAGAGAATCTCCAGCAAACAATAATTGAAGAGTGAGAGAAAGAAATCAAAGAACAGAGGAATCCATCACCAGCAACAATCCCAGAATAAGAAAAGTTGGAGTTTAGACCAGGAATCTGAATCCCAGCAGGAAAACTAGTACAGTTAAGAAAAGACTGTCGGCTACTAGTTATCCCCAGAGCACAAACCAATGTCTGGTCTGAAGTTTGAGAAATTGCAACAGTAGAAAGTGAAAGAACAGAAGGAAAAGAGGGAAAAAATAGCAGAAACAAGAAGAGGAAAGAAAGAGTATAACGAAGAAAAAGAAAATCCATGGAAATGGGTAGCGAAATTTGAGAATCATGGCTATAGCGTTGGTGGGTAATGCTTGTTTTTGGTGAAAGGAATTTGGAGAAGACACAAACGCGGTTTTGTGAGAAGGAAAGGGAAGAAAGTGATTAGAGAGTGAGGAGGACCAGAGACCAAGTCGTTTTGGAAGACAACTGATGCAAACAAGAGAGAGACCGTGTCAAATGCGTTTACGGAGCCAAGATTCCCTCAAAATATTTTCTTCTTGAGGGAAAATTATTAGTTAATTAATTAATTAATTACTAATTACTAGATTAACTGAATTACAAGTTCCTATCGGTAATATTAACTGTCATAATAATTATTAACTATTTTAATAATGTATAATTATTCAGATAATAATTAATTAAATATTATAAAAAATAATTTTTTATAATTTACTTATTTAACTGGCTTAATTCAGTTAAAATATTAAAATTTATTTTTAAAAATTCTTTTCGAAGATAATCCTACACATAAACTATGTAAATTTATTGAATTTTCTAATCATTATTGGAGATTCATATGCAATTGATTTCTCCAAAGTTGAAATAATTACTTTTAGAATAATTAGCTATCCATCCATGTGTACTTTCTTAGTATCTATCCCAATGTACAAGATACAGTCAACTAAGTCCAACTCCACCCTTTGAGCTCGGCGACAAAGAGTATTTAATGTTTTAATTAAATTAAAATATTGATATTTAAAATTTGAAAGAGTAAATATAAAAAAATTATTATTTTAATTTTTAACTAATTACTATTAAAACAGTTGTGGCCAATAGAACAATTGATAAATGCCAAAATGGTTAGTATTTCTGAATAAAGCCTAATTCTCAGTATAACTAAAATCATAGTATATAAAAATATATATTTGAGGCTATTGGCTGGTTAGGTCTTTATACAATTTGTTATGGGGAAATTAAATCCCTCCTTTAGTTTATATTTTAATATTTAGACTTTCATAAATTTTTAAAAAAATATTTTTTTATATATTTTTAGGTTTCAATTATTTAAAGAATTTAATTAATAGAAAATAGTTTTTTATAGAAAATAAATTATTTTCCATACTTGAAGAATTTTATTAAAATTTCTCAGCATAAATTTTTTAATATATTTTATTTTTTAAATTAAAATTAAATAATAAAAAATAAATTATTTTATTAAAAAATATTTTTTATGAAAAATTATTTTCTATAAATAAATTATTTTTCATAAATAATTAGAGTTTTGAGTATTAAAATATAATTTTTTTCAACATCATAATTTTTGAAAAGCAATGTTGGAGAATATAAGTATAAAATATTAGTATTAAAAGGGTCACGACAGTTTTTTATAATTATTTTTTAGTTATTTATTAAAAGATATCACGTTAAACGTATTGATATCTCCTCCTATCATTATTTTATTTGTTCCTAAGTCTCTTTTAAGGATTTAAGGGAGTGACTAGTTGGCCATCAATAAGAATTATGCCCAGTTGGCTATCGTGGGTTTGAAGTGTTATGAGTTGTGCTCATTGTAGATCATTCCTTTTGTCTACAAGCGATATGAGGATTATTATAACAATTATATTGATGTGAATATATGATTATAATTTTGCTTTTAAAATAAAATGAGTAGCATGTACATGAGTATTCATGACCAGTTCTTTTCTCTTATAGCTGTTGTGAGGCTTGTGAATATATATTGCCTGTGAGTTTTTTTAGAGGTTTACGTAATCTTGACTATCAAAATTATCTGAGATCACGAATTATCAAGTCATTTTTAAAGTTGACTTGATTTGAAGGTGTTTAAATTAAGTGCCGTATGGTTTTAATGGGTGCTAAAATATGGGATCGCGACACATAGCTTCACATTCTTTAAAAATTTCCTTTTAATTCTTTTCAAATGATTTAATAATATAGAGAGAGGTTGTGAGTGGATGATTAATATTTTTAATCGTAATTCAATAATTAATTATCATTGAGCAAAAGATATGTTTTTCACTCAATAATAATTTTTATTTGAAAAAACTGATTTCAACGAGTAAAGTTGGGATTTGGAAATCATAGGTTTGAATTATAAAAATTCTATCTGCAAAATGAAAATAAGTCTGCGTACATTAAGCCCTTTCAAAAATCACAGTATAAAAAATATATGTATGAGACCTTAAATGCATTTATATATGTTATGTAATATATATGTTAGGGATGATATTGATTCAGGTGTCTCAACATTAAATTAGCCAACTGTTTATCATTAATAAATTGTCTGAAAAATTACAAAAATTACAAAAAAATATTTTTATCCTGTCCATCATTAATAAACTGTCTGAAAAATTATAAAAATTACAGAAAAATATTCTTATCCGCTCCGAAAGGACGTGTTTGAAAAGTACCTTGTATGAAGCCGATATAAATGCCCCTCTTATTCTCAAAAACTGATATTCCACTTTATCTTCTATAACTTCTTAACTTCCTCTATAATTTTAACCTTAACCTCCTTGAAGAATATACCTACCTCCATTACTACTTTCATTTATTAAAAGAAACTTCTTCTTTGAACCTTAACACTATTCCACATGTCACCCATTTCGTGAACCTGCATATCTCAAATTTATCAATCAGAAACCCTTTTTTCATTAAACACAAATGAAAAGAAGGTTGCTGATAGATGAAAGGATTTTATTATTAACGGTTTACATATGTGAGCATATTTTAATAAATTTGTCAAAATTGAGATATTAACTTATTATTAATAATAGTAAAAATTTAAAAATTAAATAGTAAATATCCTTTTATATATATATATATATATATTCTTTTAAGTTATCATTTCTAAAATTTTATAGAAATTGAAAGTTTCTCTTAAAATAAATAAGAAAAAATTATTTTTTAATCTCTAAGATTTAACGTAATTAATACTTTTGTCCCTCTATTTTGACAACTCAACACTTAAATTTCTTACTTTCTCTTCCGTCCAAATTCGTAATCCTTCTGTCCAAAATAGTCGTTTGGTCAAAGAGTCAAAGGTGAGAGATAAGAATTTTTTTCCAAAAATACCCTTAATAAACTTGTTAAAATCTCTCAACGTGAAATTTCTCCATCTTTCTTCTCTTTCATATCTTCTTTATTTCTTTTTGCCTCTCTTTTCCATCTTTCTTCTCCCTCATATTTTCTCTATTTTCTGTTGGCATTATTTGATTTTTCCTTTTTTTTTTTTCTCTTTTTCATCTTTCTTCTCTCTCACATCTTTCTCTTTTTTTCCTAAAATGTTTGCAACAAGCAGACAGTAGAAGCCCATCGTAACTTCTCTCAACACTCTTCTCTCTCCAAATCCACCATCGCTTCCCCGATCAGCACCACCACAACCACCACCAATCTTCCAATCCCCACCTTGAAACCCTTGACATACTCAATAGCATAAGCAAAAGTCACCATAGGATCCTCCCCAGAAGTTTCTTGGCCTCTCCCCCATCTGAGATCCCTAAAACATTAATATTAAGAGCCCAAAATGTCAACCCTACTTGCCCAATATTATACATTGCCCTAGCCTCAATAGCAATAACTGATCTAATCAAGAGCCAAAGCGTCCTATTAAAAGCAGTAACTGATACAATAACTCAAGAGAAACCTGTGGCTGAAGAAACAGGTCCACTTTCAAAGAAGGCGCCAGGACCATTAGTGGCAATTCCATAGAGAGACTCAGACCACTATTCATAAGGTGGGATTCCAAGTCTTGGGATCCCTAAAACATTATTTGAGAGTTGCAAGTTCTTTTCTTAGAGGGTTAATAGAGAGATGAGAGAGTGAGCACTTGCAAAAATAGAGATAGATTTATTGCAGAAGGGCTAGGAATTATGGTGAGGAGGCTGACATGGAATCGAGGGATTAGTGATTTGGAGATGGAGAGTTGGAGAAATAATATGAGGAAGAAGAATCTACAGTGAAGAGATATTGGGTTTGAGTTTCGTGATTTTGAAATAGCGGGACTTTCAGTGAGAGTCAATTTTATCAATTCGCGTGTCCCAAATGGTTATTTTGGACGGAAAGACTATGAATTTGGACGGAAGAGAAAGTGAGAAATTTAAATGTTGGGTCGCCAAAATAGAGGAATAAAAGTGTTAATTATGTTAAATTTTATGGTCTAAAAAATAATTTTTCAAAAAAATAATGAGGCGTTTAATCATAATATTTTGATAAAAAATTATCAAAATATCATAATTTCAGTTTGAATGAAAATAAAATATTTATGTATATATTTTAAGTCAGATAGTATATTCTTAAACAAAATCCATACACCAATAATGATATAATCAAAATATATCATATGGACTGATTGATGATTAATTAAAAAAAGAAAAAAGAAAAAAAAAGAAATGGTTTTCTTGTTTAATTTCAAGATGGAAAGATTTGATTGGAGAACTTAAATTCAACAGGAAGTGGTTAATTTGATAGTACGTGTAAATTCGTGACTTAGTTTTTGACCTTAATTAACGGTAACCTTCCAACAAGTTTCATGCAAGAAGAAACGAGGTTTCTGTTTTTTGTTTTCTATTCAATTATTTGAAGGAAACTTTTTTGCTACTAACGTACACGAAGGGGAAGAGTCACATTCATACCGATTTTATTATTTTGAAATTTGGGTATCTATAGCCTGCAACTTACTATTATTATTTTGAAAAAATATTAATCATACGTGAATTTAAATGGATGATTTCATACGAGATGACGAAGTAAATGGATGATTTCATATAACATGAGAATTAAATTTTTAATTTCATTTAAAAGAAAAGAATGTCAAATCATTAGTTATTTTTAACTTTTGTCTATATTTCTTTTTTTAATTATTTTAAAATTATTATTTATTTTATCTTTTTACATTATAATAATATATAAATTAACTATTATAATTTTATTTTTAAAATAATTTTTTATTAATTGTTATTTTTAAATGAATATTTAAAATATATTTTAATATTTAATAAAATTTAATATTTTTAAAATAGTTATAAAAAAAGTAAATATAATAAATAAATTTAATATATATATATATATAATACCACATCATAAAAATTTAGTATTAAATATTATCACGTTTTTGTAATGCGATTTTAGGTGTAGTCATGTGAGATGGCAGGACTACATAGGGTGACTTTTACATAAACTATCCCATTTCTTCTCCGCTCTTTTTTCTCTCATTTCTTCTTCACACGTGAGAAAATAAATCCTTTCATTTCTTCTTCTCATGTAGGATCAAAGATTTTTTTTTCCTTCAACTTTTTTATTTATTATCTCACAAGCTGAGAAAATAAATCAAGTAGGAGGTACTTATGACTTAATTTTTTATTAAGTAATTTAATTTTCATAATGTGTTTTATATTTATTAATTTAATATTTATTTGTACAATTAGGAAATTAATTCCGAAAGTATTATAAGGATTATATAAAAAAAAATGTTAAAAAATATGGGCGAATATTCATGATAAAAGAGTAAAAAACGAGGGTCCGTTGATTGATTATATAATTGAAATTAATTTTTATTTACAAAAAATAATTAATTATAGTTATATGATGAAAGAATTAGAGAAGGTAAATGTTTTGATAGAAATATTGCCAATTAAATTATAGAAATTTCGGATAGAAATAAAATAAAAATATTATGATAATTTGATTACACAATTTATAATTAAGACATCAAAATATGAGTCTGCTTCATTCAAACAATTAGAATAAACGCTTTCAATGAACTCATAGATTTAGTCTGATGGTAAGTGTATTTAAATAAATTTGAGAGTGTGTGTTGACGCGATTGAACAATGTGCCAATAAATCTTGTGTAAGATGTGTGCTCTACTGAATTTTGAGTGTATAGAGGCACTGTTGAAGGTATAGAAGTCCATGTAGTGTGTCGAAACTAATATTTTGGTTGTTTCTAGCTCCCATTGATAATTGCCTAATTTCACCGTATAGCATTTGTGAGTAGAATGAAACTGAAACTGGAACAGAGACATTTATGGGCAATGGCACATGTTGGATACCTCAGTCTATCTCACTGACCTACATCGTCGTTGTGTCTTATTGTTTGATCAAGGGGATGTTAGGGTCATCAAGGACTTTTATAGCCTTGGGTGCTGGATGGAGTGGTGGTACCTGTATTATTCTCCTCTCTTCTTCTAAACAATAAAAGATGCATATTATTTCTCGTTCAGTAATATCAGATTTTGGATTCGAATACTGCCCGTTAGTTAAATATGTATTTTCAGTTCCATTTTTTTATAAAAGAAAATGTTGATTAATAGTTTAATAATTTGCAAACATATAATAATATAAAACTGTAGTTAAACATAATTATGTAGTACCAATTTATGCACTATGATATGATATCAATCGTTCGGAGATGCATCTATACCGCTCCATATATTTAGAATAGTAATGGAGTGGACCTTTTTTCAATGTAGATTCAATAATTCATTGTGAGCAATTTTTCAAATCATGCATAAATTAAAAAATAATTATAAATTCATACAGGATCTGAAAATATTTTCGGATTATGTGTGGCAACGCAGCGTGTTCGGCAGACATACTGCCGAACACGGAAGTTCGACACCCATAGTGTAGAACTCCATATTGTTCGACACCATGGTGTCGAACAAGCACATCCGTGTTACGAAAGCAGTGTAATCTGCTCCCATGACTGCCAGCGTGGCGTGTTCAGTACCCAAGATGCCGAACACGCACAAATTTCAAGGTTTCGTCAAGAATCTCTGACAAAATCTTGACTAAGAAAAGAGTCCGACACTATTAGTGCCGAACTCTTTTTTTTTTTATTTCGATGCAGGTCTGCGTGGCTCTCCACACAGCCCCAAGAGACTTTGGCTTTAAAGCCAAAGTCTCCATCTTCTTCTTCTTTTTCCCCCATTTTCATCCGAACTTTTTCTCCGCTTCTCCTCTCCAGCATCCTTCTTTCTCTTCTCCCTCTCCACAGTTTGCCATTCGCCTCCATCTCCAGCGCAAATCTTCCTCTCCAGCCTACTAATCTCCATTTTCATCTCCTTCCATTAAATTTTTTTTAAATATATATATAATTTTCTCACTTAATATATACAAATAAAAGAAAAAACTAAAACATTAAATCTTAATGAAAAAAATATACGATATTTAAGATGAAGTAATATTGTTAATATAAGTTTTTATATAATTTTTAGAAATTTATAAATTTTATTAAATGAAGTTTAAATGTTTTAAAAATTAAATAATTAGTATTTTTATTTAAGATATTAAATAGTTAATTTTTTTAATGAGTTAATATTTTTGTTATAATAATTTTTGTTATAAATTTATGTTAATATTTATTAAAAGTTAAATTTTTGAAAATAAATATAATTAAATAGGTAATAAAATTTAATATTTTTTCTCAAAATATAATAGTTTAATTTTTTAAAACATTTCATCCGTCCTATTTTTTTATTATTTTACAATTATTATTTATTTTATTTTTATATTATAATAATATATAAATTATTTAGTATTAATTTTATTTTATGTTTAAGTTTTTGTTAATATTTTTTAATATATAATAAAATTTAATATTTTTAAAATAAATAGTAATTAAGAAAATAAAATGAAATAATTTTTTTTATAAATATAATAATTTTATTTTTGAAAATATTTCGCCCGTCCTATTTTTTATTAATTTAAAATTATTATTAATTTATTTTTATATTATAATAATAAATAAATTATTTAGTATTAATTTTATTTTATGTTTAAGTTTTTGTAAATGTATTTTAATATATAATAAAATTTAATATTTTTAAAATAAATAGTAATAAAGAAAATAAAATGAAATAATTTTTTATTAATATAATAATTTAATTTTTAAAATATCTCATCCGTCTATTTTTTTGATTAGTTTAAAATTATTATTTAATTTTTTTGTATATTATAATAATATATAAATTGATTAGTATTAATTTTATTTTATGTTTAAGTTTTTGTAAATATTTTTAATATATAATAAAATTTAATATTTTTAAAAGAAATATAATTAAGAAAATAAAATGTAATAATTTTTTAAAAAATATAGTAATTTAATTTTTTAAATTATTTCATCCGTCCTATTTTTTTGATTTGTTTAAAATTATTATTTAATTTTTTTATATATTATAATAATATATAAATTGATTAGTATTAGTTTTATTTTATGTTTAAGTTTTTTGTAAATATTTTTTAATATATAATAAAATTTAATATTTTTAAAATAAATATAATTAAGAAAATAAAATGTAATAATTTTTTTAAAAATATAGTAATTTAATTTTTTTAAAAATATTTCATCCGTCCTATTTTTTTATTATTTTAAAATTATTATTTATTTTTTGTATATTATCAAAATATATAAATTGATTAGTATTAATTTTATTTTATGATTAAGTCTTTGTAAATATTTTTTAATATCTAATAAAATTTAATAGTTTTAGAATAAATATGATTAAGAAAATAAAATGTAATAATCTTTAAAAAATATATAATAATTAAAATAATTAAAATATTTCATCCGACTTATATATTATTTTTATTTATTTAGAATTTTTATTTTTTTAATTTTTATGTTATAATAATATATAAATTGATTAGTATTAATTTTTTTTTATGTTTAAGTTTTTTTAAGTAATTTTTAATATGTAATAAAATTTAATTAATTTAAAATATAATTAAATAATTTAATTAAATCTAGTTTTTTTTATATCTTTAGTATTATTCCAATTACATTAACACCACCCTATTTTCTAAATTTTTTTATGTACTGTTAAATTCATTGTGATTTTTGAATAGAATATTTATTGTGATTTTTTGGATAGCATATTTGTTGTGACTTTTGGGATAGAATATTTATTGTGAAAGAATATTTGTTGTGATTTTTTATAGAAGATTTGTTGTGATTTTTGGATAGAATATTTTTTGTGATTTTTTGGATAGAATATTTGTTGTGATAGAATATTTGTTGTGATTTTTAATAGAAGATTTGTTGTGATTGTTGGAAAGAATATTTGTTGAAATTTTTGGATATAATATTTTTGAATTAGTGGTATTTGTTGTGATTTTTGGATAGAAACATTTGTAGAATGTGTATATTATTGGGGTGTTAAATTATGTACCGTTATTTAGTGAATAAATGGTGTTTGATTATTATTAGTGAATTTGAATATAATAAAGTTGGTGTTTGATTATTATTAGGAAATTAATTCCGAAAGTATTATAAGGATTATATAAAAAAAATGTTAAAAAATATGGGCGAATATTCATGATAAAATAGTGAAAAAAGAGGGTCCGTTGATTGATTATATAATTGAAATTAATTTTTATTTACAAAAAATAATTAATTATAGTTATATGATGAAAGAATTAGAGAAGGTAGATGTTTTGATAGAAATATTGTCAATTAAATATTTGGATCAAATTATAGAAATTTCAGATAGAAATAAAATAAAAATATTATGATAATTTGATTACACAATTTATAATTAAGACATCAAAATATGAGTTCACTTCATTCAAAAAAATTAGAAAAAACACTTTTAATATCGCAAAAGCTATATTATAAGGAGAACAATGTGAAGAGTGTGTGTTGACGCGATTGAACAATGTGCCTATAAATCTTGTGTAAGATGTGTGCTCTACTGAATTTTGAGTGTATAGAGGCACTGTTGAAGGTATAGAAGTCCATGTAGTGTGTCGAAACTAATATTTTGGTTGTTTCTAGCTTCCATTGATAATTGCCTAATGTCACCGTATAGCATTTGTGAGTAGAATGAAACTGAAACTGGAACAGAGACATTTATGGGCAATGGCACATGTTGGATACCTCAGTCTATCTCACTGACCTACATCGTCGTTGTGTCTTATTGTTTGATCAAGGGGATGTTAGGGTCATCAAGGACTTTTATAGCCTTGGGTGCTGGATGGAGTGGTGGTACCCATAGTTTCATTTTTTTACAAAAGAAAATGTTGATTAATAGTTTAATAATTTGCAAACATATAATAATATAAAACTGTATTTAAACATATTATGTAGTACCAATTTATGCACCATGATATGATATCAATCGTTAGGAGATGCACCTATACCGCTGCATATATTTAGAATAATAATGGAGTGGACCTTTTGCCGGTGTAGATTTAATAACTCATTGCGAGCAATTTTTCAAATCATGCATAAATTAAAAAATAATTATAAATTCATACAGGATTCAAAAGTATTTTCGGATCCTGTGTGTCAACGCAGCATGTTAGGCAATCATACTGTCCAACATGAAAATTCGACACCGTGGGTGGCGAACTCCATATTATTCGACACCATGGCTGATCCGTACTACTGGCAGTGTAATCTACTCCCGTGGCTGGTAGCGTGGCGTGTTCGGCACCCAAGGTGCCGAACATGCACAAGCTTGAAGGCTTCGTCAGAGATTCCTGATGAAGCCTTCAAGCTTGTGCATGTTCGGCAGTGCCGAACTCTTTTCTTTATTTCGATATAGGTCTACATGACTCTGCATGCACGTGCATGTACAGCCCCGAGAGACTTTGGCTTTAAAGCCAAAGTCTCCATCTTCTTCTTTTTCCCTAATTTTCATCAGAAGTTTTTCTCCTCTTCTCCTCTGGAGCATCCTTCTTTCTCTTCTCCCTCTCCACAGTTTGCCATACGCCTCCATCTCTAGCGCAAATCTTCTTCTCCAGCCTACTATCTCCATTTTTATCTCCTTCCACCGTATTTTTCTTTAAACTTTTTTTTAAAATATATATATATAATTTTCTCACTTAATATATACAAATAAAAGAAAAAACTAAAACATTAAATCTTAATTAAAAAAATATAAGATATTTAAGATGAAGTAATATTGTTAATATAAGTTTTTATATAATTTTTAGAAATTTATAAATTTTATTAAATGAAGTTTAAATTTTTAAAAAATTAAATAATTCGTATTTTTATTTAAGATATTAAATAGTTAATTTTTTTAATGAGTTAATATTTTTGTTATAATAATTTTTATTATAAATTTGTGTTAATATTTATTAAAAGTTAAATTTTTGAAAATAAATATAATTAAATAGGTAATAAAATTTAATATTTTTTCTCAAAATATAATAGTTTAATTTTTTAAAACATTTCATCCGTCCTATTTTTTTATTATTTTAAAACTATTATTTATTTTATTTTCATATTATAATAATATATAAATTATTTAGTATTAATTTTATTTTATGTTTAAGTTTTTGTTAATATTTTTTAATATATAATAAAATTTAATATTTTTAAAATAAATAGTAATTAAGAAAATAAAATGAAATAATTTTTTTATAAATATAATAATTTTATTTTTGAAATTTTTGAAAATATTTCTCCCCTCCTATTTTTTATTAATTTAAAATTATTATTTATTTTATTTTTATATTATAATAATAAATAAATTATTTAGTATTAATTTTATTTTATGTTTAAGTTTTTGTAAATATATTTTAATATATAATAAAATTTATTATTTTTAAAATAAATAGTAATTAAGAAAATAAAATGAAATAATTTTTTATTAATATAATAATTTAATTTTTTAAAATATCTCATCCGTCCTATTTTTCTGATTAGTTTAAAATTATTATTTATTTTTTTTTGTATATTATAATAATATATAAATTGATTAATATTAATTTTATTTTATGTTTAAGTTTTTGTAAATATTTTTTAATATATAATAGAATTTAATATTTTTTAATATATAATAAATTTAATATTTTTTAAATAAATATAATTAAGAAAATAAAATGTAATAATTTTTTTAAAAATATAGTAATTTAATTTTTTAAATTATTTCATCCGTCCTATTTTTTTGATTAGTTTAAAATTATTATTTAATTTTTTTGTATATTATAATAACATATAAATTGATTAGTATTAATTTTGTTTTATGTTTAAGTTTTTGTAAATATTTTTTAATATACAGTAAAATTTAATATTTTTAAAATAAATATAATTAAGAAAATAAAATGTAATAATTTTTTTAAAAATATAGTAATTTAATTTTTTTAAAAATATTTCATCCGTCCTATTTTTTTATTATTTTAAAATTATTATTTATTTTTTGTATATTATCAAAATATATAAATTGATTAGTATTAATTTTATTTTATGATTAAGTCTTTGTAAATATTTTTTAATATCTAATAAAATTTAATAGTTTTAGAATAAATATGATTAAGAAAATAAAATGTAATAATCTTTAAAAAATATATAATAATTAAAATAATTAAAATATTTCATCCGACTTATATATTATTTTTATTTATTTAGAATTTTTATTTTTTTAATTTTTATGTTATAATAATATATAAATTGATTAGTATTAATTTTTTTTATGTTTAAGTTTTTTTAAGTAATTTTTAATATGTAATAAAATTTAATTAATTTAAAATAAATATAATTAAATAATTTAATTAAATCTAGTTTTTTTATATCTTTAGTATTATTCCAATTACATTAACACCACCCTATTTTCTAAATTTTTTTTATGTAGTGTTAAATTCATTGTGATTTTTTAATAGAATATTTGTTGTGATTTTTTGGATAGAATATTTGTTGTGATTTTTGATAGAAGATTTGTTGTGATTTTTGGATAGAATATTTTTTGTGATTTTTTGGATAGAATATTTGTTGTGATAGAAGATTTGTTGTGATTGTTGGAAAGAATATTTGTTGGAATTTTTAGATATAATATTTTTGAATTAGTGGTATTTATTGTGATTTTTGGATAGAAACATTTGCAGAATGTGTATATTATTGGGGTGTTAAATTATGTACTGTTATTTAGTGAATAAATAGTATTTGATTATTATTAATGAATTTGAATATAATAAAGTTGGTAAATGTGTACTAGAATAACATTTCATTGTGGTGTGATAATGTCTATTATTTTGTATCATTAGATATGGGGAAAAACGCAACCGCCGTGACCACCGTGATTATATTTTACCCGGTCCCAATGATCTATCGTTGCTATATGGACAGGCCGAACATCGGTCTGAGGCTATATGGCAACAGATTATAGAAAGTGGGGCGATAGGTTGCCGAAGAATGGGTACAATTTTACATTTGGACGATATTCCAGATCAAATAATACCTCACCTGTGGTGGACGGGTTTTTATAGCGTAATACGGTTAGGTTTTTTTGCATTGGATTGGCACTTAATTACAGCACTTGTTGAGCGTTGGCGACCAGAGACACGTACATTTGTGTTTCCTGAAGGAGAAATGACCATAACCCTTCAGGATGTGGGGCTAATAACCGGGTTGTCGGTTAATGGTGCAGCTGTAACAGGCCGATCACACCACCATTGGCCATCAGTTTGTGATGCATTATTAGGTGTCGTTCCACCTAATAATGCCATAAGAGGGTGTTATCTGAAAATGATTTGGCTAGCTGAGGAGTTTACTCAACTTCCAGATAATGCTTATGAGGAAGTAGTACGTAGGTTCGCGAGAGCATATATTATAAGGGTCATTGGATCCATTTTTAGTGATACATCTGCTTCGCATGTAAACCTAATGTTTTTACCTTTGCTAGTCGATCTTGAAGAAGCCGGCAATTATAGCTGGGGTGGGGCATATCTGGCATGATTGTATAGACAGTTATGTAAGACGACAAATCCTGAAGTTATGCAGATAGTTGGTTCCTTATTCATAGTTCAGATATGGGCATGGGACCGGATCACAACAGTATCGCCGACACTGTCTCACAGAGTTCCCCATCATGACGCTTCACTAGGCAGTTTATATGTAATATTATATTATTGTTAATTTTTTTTAAAAAATTGCATATTTAAAAGAGTACTTGCTAATATATTTTATTATGCAGGTGGAATAATGCCAGACAGATAATGGAGGTTGTCACCCACGTACTCGTGGAGCTGCGTTATTAGCTTGATCGCTTATTACCCGAGCAGGTAATAATGTTTAAAAAGAAATTAATTATAACGACCCGAAAATCGGACCGCCACCGGCGCTAGGATTCAGGTCGGCTTAAGGCCGCCAGAACCCGTAGCAAGCCTGCTATACTCTCTGGGTACCTATAAATCTCATACATGATCATACATTTCCTGTGAAAATAAAAACTTTTCTCTGAACCAAGGCTTAACCTATGCATGCACTATCTCTGTACTTTGTACCCCTGACTAGAGCTTGCTCTAGATGGGTTAACTCATACTTGTTAAGTCTGGTTTTTCACATACTCATAAAACTGTTATACAAACAGACCATGTACACAAAAGATTTACAGTACAACTGAATCAAGCACAACTCTGACTCTATACACCAGTTACATCTCTTTACATTATTACATGTCCACACTGTGCTATTACAAAGCTCTTTACTCTTTCTGTACTCTGCTGATCTTCCCCTGTACAACCTGTACACTGAACCTGCAAGACTGGGGTTAAGGGAGTGGGATGAGCTCTATAACCCAGTGAGTAGAACAGTAAAACAGGTCATTAAAACATGATCTTATGGAATGCATCATATCACAGACAATTCACATTAAGGGTAAACCTGTCACCACATAGTCCCAGTAACTGTTCCGTGCCAGGCCGTAGACTGGGGTCCTGGTCTTCCTGTACTGTATATGTATACGTGTATATAACACCTGTACTTACCATTTGCCAGGGCTTAGACTGGGCACCTGGTCTTTACTATACCTGCCAGGCCGTAGAATGGGGTCCTGGACTTTCCTATACTTGCCAGGCCGTAGAATGGGGTCCTGGACTTCCTGTCTAGAACTATTGGATCATTCAGCATTCACCCACATTAACAAATAAGTATGGAATGCAACATCTTTGTGAATTCTAATGCAATCACCCTATTGCATAAGCATGGTGCATGAAATATGCTAAAAATATTCAATGTCGCAATTAAAACGAGTATAAGTTTAGTTCCACTCACCTCTGGCTATCTCTGGACTGACTCTGCAAACTCGGGAACAGTACTCACTGCTGCTCTCTTTGGTTTCTCTGGTCTGTGCCTACACAGATGGACTCAAATGAGGGACCAAACTAGCTCAAAAACACCTCTATAAAACTCCCCAAGAATCCCCTTAGACACCTGAAAACAATCATGCAATACATGCAAAGGAAGGCTGGACAGAGCACTTTCGGCAGCAGGTTCGGCGGCAGAAAGTCTTCTCCAGAGCCGAAACTCATGCACCTTCGGAGGCCGAATCTATACTTTCGGCAGCCGAACCCTTTCGGGGGCAAGTTTCGGGGGCTGAAAGGCACTCCAGAGACGAAAGTCTCTAACCTTCGGCGGCACCTTCGGCGGCCGAAACTTCCCTCCAGAGCCGAAAGTCCAAAGGCTCGGGGGCAAGCTTAGGCAATCGAAGCCACCACCTCAGCACATTCGGCGGCCGAACCATTCTTTGGTGGCCGAAGCTGGGTTCATCAGCAAGGCAAAACCTTGCTCTGCCTCACGCCAAAATGCACCAAACTCTCCCAAACTCAAACACCTCAATTCCTCAACATATATATACTCTAGTATATGCACAAAGGGGTCAAAAACTACCTAAAACCCCAACTCAAACAGAACACAACACACATAAATATGCTTTTATCACCAAACTCCAAAAACTCACTTTTTACCCTATTCATGCAACTCTACCCAAAAACTCTATAAAACTTCCATAAAACATGAAAAGAAGCTCAGGATCTTCACTTACCTCTTGAAAACAAGAAGATGAACGATTCCAACGTGGAGATATTGTAACAGCCCGGAAACCGAACTGCTACCGGCACTAGGATCTAGATCGACTTAAGGTCGCCGGGACCCGTAGTAAGCCTGCTATCCTGTCTGAGTACCTGTGACATCCCATACATGATCATATATTTTCTGCAAAACCACAAAACTTTTCTTCATTCCAAGGCTTAACCTGTGCATGCATTATCTCTGTTCTCTACCAATCCCTACTAGAGCTCCTCATTGCTCTAGGCGGATAAACCTCAATGTTAAGCCTGGTTTTCTCATAACATACAACAAATAGATGTAAACATAAACTGATCATGTAAAAACACAAAAAGGGATTACACTCTTATAATCAAGCACCATTCTACACACTGTACATATATACACTATCTCTTTACATTTACATGTCCACACTAACTATTACAAACTAGGAGCTCTTCCTGTACCCTGCTGACTTCCCTCTGGACTCTGAACCTGCACAACTGGAGTTAGGGGAGAGGGATGAGCTACTATAGCCCAGTGAGTAGCACAATGATAAAGAACAGGTGATAAAACATGCTCTCATGAAATGTATCACATCACAAGTAATCACATCATCTCAGCATGGACGGATCAACACTCCCTCTATCTGTGTCCAGCCCACAAAGGAGCTTTAGGACTGCATCTCATCTGGGGTACCGAAGTACCATGTGCTTGGTCCCCGTAGGGCTGTTCCAGGTCTTTGTGCCTGGTCCCCGTAGGGCTGTTCCAGGTCTTTCCTTCGAGGGCTATTGAATCCTTACTATGTCCATACAGTCATAGAAGCAATGTACAAGGAGCAGTGCCAAGTACAAGGATTAATGCAATGCCTTAGATTCGTGTATACTAATGCACTCACCCTATAGCATATTCATGATGCATGAAGCATGATAAAATATTCAGTTCTCATATTAAAATATTAAGTTCAGTTCCACTCACCTCTGGCTGACGCTGAACTGACTCTGCAGGTTCAGAAACTAGACTCACTGCTGGCCTCCCTGATTCCTCTGGTCCGTATCTACACAGGTGGACTCACATGAGGGACCAAACTAACTCAAGACCATCTCCAAAAACTCCCCCAAAAACCCTCTAATAGATCCTAAAACAATCACATAACTCATGCAAAAGAAAGCTGGACAGGGCACTTTCGGCGGCAGGTTCGGGCCGAAACCCCACTCCAGAGACAAAACTCATGCATGTTCGGCGGCCGAACTCTTTTCTTCGGCGGCCGAAACCCTTTGGGGGCAAGGTTCGGGGGCCAAAAGGCTCTCTAGAGACGAAAGTCCCTCACCTTCGGCGGCACCTTCGGCGGCCGAACCTTGCCTCCAGAGACGAAAGTCCCAAAGTGCGGGGGCAAGCTTTGGCAGCCGAAGCCACCTCCAAGCATATTCGGCGGCCGAACCTGGTTTTGTCCAGGGGACAGAACCTTGCTCTGTTTCATGCAAACTTTGCCCAAAAACCTACAACATGCATATCAACTACTCCCAACTAGCACATACACATATATATGCACAAAGGGGTCTAAAACGACCCGAAACCCCCAAACAAACATAGCACATAACACTTAAACATACTAGAACACCAAAGAGCACCAAGAACCTCACCTAAACCTAAACATGCATACTACCCATACAAACTTCATAAAACCTTCAAAACTTATCAAAGAAGCTCAGGATCTTCACTTACCTCTTAAAGAACTTGAGGATGAAGGATCCTAACGTGGAGATATGGAGAAATCCCTTCTCAAAGCTCCAAGCTTCCAAACTTTGCTCTTTTGCTTAAAACCTTCAACAATCACCAAAACTCTTAAAAACTTGGAAAGATTTGAAGGAAATCATGAAAAACATGAAAGTCAATATGGGAGAGGCTGGGACTCACCTCTAGCTGCAAGTGGAGGAGAAATAGCCTCCTTCCACCGACCCTTGGCCCTTTTATAGGTGGCTGGCCAGACCACCTTCGGCAACCGAACGTGAAGCCGAAACCATGCAATGTTTGGCGGCCGAAAGTGACCTTCGGCGACCGAACCTTTGCATTTCTCCCTTATTGCTTTTCTTTCAAAACTCTTTTCCTATAACACTTAAAACCATTCAAAACTCTTAAAACACACACAAACACTTATGTCGTACCCTTCTCGAGGATTCCGACACCCGAGATTCCACCGGACTATAGCAATTCTGATGCCGGACTCGAGCCGGGTATTACATTCTCCCCCCCTTAAGAACATTCATCCCCGAATGTCCCTAACACAACATAACACACATAAAAAGGGGAAAAATTAACCTTAAAACAGATGGGGATATTGCTGGAGCATAGACTCCCGAGTCTCCCAGGTGCACTCTTCTAGGTTGTGGTGGTTTCACAGGACTTTCACCATTGGTATCTCCTTGTTTCTCAGCTTTCTGATCTGGGTGTCTAAGATCCGTACTGGGTACTCTACATAGGTGAGATCACTTAAGATTTCCACCTCAGGTTCACGAAGAACCTTCTCTGGATTCGACACAAACTTCCTCAACATAGAAACATGGAATACCGGGTGAATTCTGTCCATAGAAGCAGGTAAATCCAGCTTATACGATACATTCCCGACCTTCTGCAAGATCTCAAAGGGACCAATGTACTGTGGAGCTAATTTGCCCTTCTTTCCAAAGCGAACCACTCCCTTCATTGGAGACACCTTTAGCAATACCATATCCCCCTTCTGGAACTCGATCTGCTTCCTACGAATGTCTGCATAGCTTTTCTGTCTGCTTACAGCTGTTCTAATCCTCTCTCTGATGATAGGCACCAACTTGCTGGTAATCTCAACTAACTCTGGCCCTGCAAGAGCCTTCTCTCCAACCTCTTCCCAGCAAACAGGTGTTCGGCACTTCCTCCCATACAAAGCTTCATAAGGGGCCATCCCTATGCTAGCATGATGGCTGTTGTTGTAGGCAAACTCCACCAGAGGTAGATGCTGCCTCCAAGAACCGCCAAAGCCTAACACACACATTCTCAACATATCTTCGATGGTTTGGATGGTCCTCTCTGACTGACCGTCTGTCTGTGGATGGAAAGCAGTGCTGAAATCCAACCTTGTGCCCATTTCCTTCTGCAGACTCCGCCAAAATCTGGAGGTGAACTGAGGTCCTCTGTCTGATACTATTGACACTGGCACTCCCTGTAGCCTCACTATCTCTTCGACATACACCTGCGCCAACTTGTCCACAGAGTAGTTACTCCTGACTGGAATGAAGTGGGCAGATTTAGTCAATCTATCCACTATCACCTAGATGGAGTCTAGCCTGTTGGACGTCGCCGGTAACCCCACGACAAAATCCATCGCTATGTTCTCCCATTTCCATTCTGGAATCGGCAGTGGGTTAAGCTTTCCAGCCGGCTTCTGGTGCTCTAGCTTCACCCTTTGACATGTTTCGCAGGCTGACACAAACTGTGCCACTTCTTTCTTCATCGCTGGCCACCAATACACCCTTCTCAGATCTTGATACATCTTGGTGGCTCCAGGGTGAACGCTATACCTCGCACTATGAGCTTCCCTCATAATGTCTTCCTTCAAACTGCTATCATCTGGTACACATAATCTCTTACCATGATGAAGAATCCCCTCACTGTCAAATCTGAACTCTGCGCTGTTGCCTGACTGAACACTCCTGGCAATCTTCACTAACTCGGGGTCTTCGTGCTGTTTCAGAGTCACTTGCTCTAGAAACACAGGTGTAACTCTCATCTGTGCAATCAAAGCACCTGTACCAGATAACTGCAATTGTAGCCCTTCATCCATAAGTCTGTAGAACTCCTTCACCACCGGTCTTCTCTCTACTGCAATGTGGGATAAACTGCCAAGTGCCTTCCGGCTTAAGGCATCAGCTACAACATTAGCCTTACCCGGATGATACTGGATCTTGAAATCGTAATCACTGAGCAATTCTACCCACCGTCTCTGCCTCAAGTTTAACTCTCTCTGACTTAAGATGTGTTGTAGGCTCTTATGATCTGTATAGATCGCACACTTTACCCCATAGAGGTAATGCCTCCACATCTTAAGTGCAAAGATAACAGCTGCCATCTCCAGATCGTGTGTCGGGTAGTTTAGCTCGTGCTTCTTCAGCTGTCTAGAAGCATAAGCTATCACTCTGTCATTCTGCATTAACACACAACCTAATCCCACTCGGGATGCATCACAGAACACTGCGAAGTCTTCATCACTGATCGGCAGAGCTAACACCGGTGCTGAAGTCAACCGTCTCTTCAACTCTTCAAAACTTTCCTCACATTCCTCTGACCATACGAATTTCTGATTCTTTCTGGTCAGTCTGGTCATAGGAGCAGCTATTTTCGAAAAGTCCTGAATGAACCTCCGATAGTAGCCTGCCAAACCCAGAAAACTCTTGATCTCTGTTACTGTAGTGGGTGTAGGCCAGTTGGCTACTGCCTCTACCTTTTTGAGATCTACTGCTATACCTTCCTCTGATACTACATGTCCCAAAAAGGAAATGCTCCTGAGCCAGAACTCGCACTTGGAGAACTTAGCATACAAGCCATGCTCTCTCAAGGTCTGGAGAACTATTCGCAGATGCTGGGCATGTTCTTCTGCATTTCTAGAGTACACCAAGATATCATCAATAAAGACGATCACAAAACGATCCAGGTACTCCCTGAACACCCTGTTCATGAGATCCATGAATGCTGCAGGGGCATTAGTCAACCCGAACGGCATTACTAGGAACTCATAATGCCCATATCTGGTTCTGAAAGCAGTCTTGGATACATCTTCTTTCCTAATCTTCAACTGGTGGTATCCGGATCTCAGATCTATCTTAGAGAAATAACTTGCTCCTGCCAACTGGTCAAATAGATCATCGATCCTAGGTAAAGGATACTTGTTCTTGGTAGTGACTTTGTTCAACTGCCGATAGTCAACACAAAGTCTCAGAGGTCCATCCTTCTTTCTGACAAACAGTACGGGAGCACCCCAAGGTGAGGTACTTGGGCGGATGAAACCCTTGTCTACCAAATCCTGCAACTGCTCTTTCAATTCTCTCAGTTCAGCTGGTGCCATCCTGTAGGGAGGAAGAGAGATCGGTCTGGTACCAGGTATCAATTCGATCTCAAACTCTATTTCCCTATCAGGTGGTAGTCCTGGAAGCTCTTCCGGAAACACATCTGGGAACTCGCAAACCACTGGTACTGAGGATGGTTCCTTAACCTGCTTGTCTAGCTCTCTCACATGAGCTAGGAACCCCTGACAACCCTTCCTTAACAACCTACAAGCCTGGAGGGCTGATATCAAAACCTTCGGTGTCCCTCTCCTATCTCCTCTGAAGACACACTCTGACCCATCCTGGTCTCTGAAACTGACTACCTTATCTCTACAGTTCAGGGTAGCATCATACGTAGATAACCAATCCATCCCTAGAATGACATCAAAATCTGTCAACTCTAGAACCACCAGGTCAGCTGGAAGGTATCTACCCTCTATGCACACTGGACTGAACCGACAGACTGACTCTGCCAAAGATGGATCACATTTGGGTCCACTGACCCAAAGAGGACACTCTAACTCAGACACCATCAGGCCCAACCTCTCTGCAGCTCTCGAAGAAATAAAAGAGTGAGAAGCACCGGGGTCCATCAAAGCATACACCTCTGAACACCCAAGGATGAGATTACCTGACACCACTGTGTTCGACGTGTCTGCCTCCTGCTGAGTCAGGGTGAAAATCCGTGCTGGGGCTGACGGACCGGCACCTCGGGAACCCATTCCTGATGAAGAGGCTGCCCCTCTTCCTCTACCTCTGCCACTGCTCGGTGGTATGGCTGAAGCTACTGGTTGCACTACACTGCCCGTACTCATCTGCTGGGATGGTGCAACCAAAGTCGCCTGAGGACATTCCCGTGCATAATGTCCCTCCTGCCCACATCTATAGCAGGCTGTGGATCCCAACTGACAAGCTCCTCTATGCTGTCTGCCACACCTCTTGCACACTAGAACCTCTGCGCCAGAGCTGGAGCCGCTACTTATTCCCAGACCCGACTTAATCCTGCTCCAGAACTTGCCTCTCTTGCCTCTGAGTTTGTCCCATCTCTTCTTGCTCACACTTGCTGTACTCTGTGCGGAGGAACCTGGTTTAACACCAGAAGACTGTGCCTTTGGTTGCTTGACTACGCCCTGAAGTATGGCACTGGCCTCCATCTTTCTAGCAGCATCCACAATGGAGTGGAAACTCTCCTTCTCCGCTTGAAGTATCAAAGAGAAATACCTGGAATGAAGCCTTGTGGCATATCTCTTTGCCTTCTTCTGATCCGTATCATACGCCTGACCCACGTACGGTAGCAATTCCAGGAACTTATCTGTATACTCGTCAATGCTCATCTCCTCCGTTTGTCTCAACTGCTCAAATTCCATAACCTTTAGTTCCCTGGAACTGTCAGGAAAAGCCCACCCAGCAAATTCGTTGGCGAACTCTTCCCACGTCATACTATCAATTCTCGGGTCCACGTAGTTCTTGAACCATTCTCTGGCTTTCTTACACTTTAAGGTGAACCCTGCCATCTCAATGGCTCTGCAATCATCTGCTCCTAACTCATTTGATATCATTCTGACTGCACTGAGATACTCATTTGATATCATTTGATATCATCCTGTATTGAATTTAGGAGCATCCAACTTTAAGTACTCCGTCATCTTCACCTTACTTCCCCCTGATGAACTGAGTTGTGCTTCAACAACAGGGGCTACTGGTTCAGGTGGTGGTGGTGGAGGTACTGTTTCTCTGGATTCAGGCGATGCTGAACTTGGCTGAAAAGGTGGGGGTGGATACATGTGATATGGTGGATAGAAGGAAGGATAGGGCATATTTGGCATGTAGGGTGGATATGGGGCGAAGCTGGAGTAATCCGACGTGCCTCCCATCGGATACCCTGGGCCCTGTGGAAAGGGTGGATAGCCAAACCCTGAGGCCTGAGCGCCTCCATGGGACTCCCCCATCCCTTCTTCTAACCTTCCGACACCCATACTTTCATCTCTACTCTGAGCCTCCTCCCTAGCCACTCTCTCTTCTTCTGCTCTTTCCCCTCTGTCTACGCCTCTTCTGCTCTCGTCAGAAGACCTTCTAGGGTCTCTTGACATTCCCTCCCTGCTTGACCTATGAGATCTTGCCCTTGGCAAGGCAGGTGGACGAGCAGCTGTACCCTCACTGACAGGTGGGACTCCAGTCAATCTCGCGGATCGACGAGTTCCTCGCATCTTAACTCTCTGGAAAACAACACATCACATAGCACATCAGCAACACATAAAACAAAAATGCACATGCATGAATCATGGCATTGCACATCAGTATAGAGACAGGACTGACATCCTATCCTAGTGGACATGTTTTCCTATGGTGCTTGACCCACTAAACCTCTCTATGAGCCCAACTCTATCTCTATAGGTCCGACCATGTGAACCTAGGGCTCTGATACCAATCTGCAACAGCCCGGAAACCGAACTGCTACCGGCACTAGGATCCAGATCGACTTAAGGTCGCCGGGACCCGTAGTAAGCCTGCTATCCTGTCTGAGTACCTGTGACATCCCATACATGATCATATATTTTCTGCAAAACGACAAAACTTTTCTTCATTCCAAGGCTTAACCTGTGCATGCATTATCTCTGTTCTCTACCAATCCCTACTAGAGCTCCTCATTGCTCTAGGCGGATAAACCTCAATGTTAAGCCTGGTTTTCTCATAACATACAACAAATAGATGTAAACATAAACTGATCATGTAAAAACACAAAAAGGGATTACACTCTTATAATCAAGCACCATTCTACACACTGTACATATATACACTATCTCTTTACATTTACATGTCCACACTAACTATTACAAACTAGGAGCTCTTCCTGTACCCTGCTGACTTCCCTCTGGACTCTGAACCTGCACAACTGGAGTTAGGGGAGAGGGATGAGCTACTATAGCCCAGTGAGTAGCATAATGATAAAGAACAGGTGATAAAACATGCTCTCATGAAATGTATCACATCACAAGTAATCACATCATCTCAGCATGGACGGATCAACACTCCCTCTATCTGTGTCCAGCCCACAAAGGAGCTTTAGGACTGCATCTCATCTGGGGTACCGAAGTACCATGTGCCTGGTCCCCGTAGGGCTGTTCCAGGTCTTTGTGCCTGGTCCCCGTAGGGCTGTTCCAGGTCTTTCCTTCGAGGGCTATTGAATCCTTACTATGTCCATACAGTCATAGAAGCAATGTACAAGGAGCAGTGCCAAGTACAAGGATTAATGCAATGCCTCAGATTCGTGTATACTAATGCACTCACCCTATAGCATATTCATGATGCATGAAGCATGATAAAATATTCAGTTCTCATATTAAAATATTAAGTTCAGTTCCACTCACCTCTGGCTGACGCTGACCTGACTCTGCAGGTTCAGAAACTAGACTCACTGCTGGCCTCCCTGATTCCTCTGGTCCGTACCTACACAGGTGGACTCACATGAGGGACCAAACTAACTCAAGACCATCTCCAAAAACTCCCCCAAAAACCCTCTAATAGATCCTAAAACAATCACATAACTCATGCAAAAGAAAGCTGGACAGGGCACTTTCGGCGGCAGGTTCGGCGGCCGAAACCCCACTCCAGAGACGAAACTCATGCATGTTCGGCGGCCGAACTCTTTTCTTCGGCGGCCGAAACCCTTCGGGGGCAAGGTTCGGGGGCCAAAAGGCTCTCCAGAGACGAAAGTCCCTCACCTTCGGCGGCACCTTCGGCGGCCGAACCTTGCCTCCAGAGACGAAAGTCCCAAAGTGCGGGGGCAAGCTTTGGCAGCCGAAGCCACCTCCAAGCATATTCGGCGGCCGAACCTGGTTTTGTCCAGGGGACAGAACCTTGCTCTGTTTCATGCAAACTTTGCCCAAAAACCTACAACATGCATATCAACTACTCCCAACTAGCACATACACATATATATGCACAAAGGGGTCTAAAACGACCTGAAATCCCCAAACAAACATAGCACATAACACTTAAACATACTAGAACACCAAAGACCACCAAGAACCTCACCTAAACATAAACATGCATACTACCCATACAAACTTCATAAAACCTTCAAAACTTATCAAAGAAGCTCAGGATCTTCACTTACCTCTTAAAGAACTTGAGGATGAAGGATCCTAACGTGGAGATATGGAGAAATCCCTTCTCAAAGCTCCAAGCTTCCAAACTTTGCTCTTTTGCTTAAAACCTTCAACAATCACCAAAACTCTTAAAAACTTGGAAAGATTTGAAGGAAATCATGAAAAACATGAAAGTCAATATGGGAGAGGCTGGGACTCACCTCTGGCTGCAAGTGGAGGAGAAATAGCCTCCTTCCACCGACCCTTGGCCCTTTTATAGGTGGCTGGCCAGACCACCTTCGGCAGCCGAACGTGAAGCCGAAACCATGCAATGTTCGGCGGCCGAAAGTGACCTTCGGCGGCCGAACCTTTGCATTTCTCCCTTATTGCTTTTCTTTCAAAACTCTTTTCCTATAACACTTAAAACCATTCAAAACTCTTAAAACACACACAAACACTTATGTCGTACCCTTCTCGAGGATTCCGACACCCGAGATTCCACCGGACTACAGGAATTCTGATGCCGGACTCGAGCCGGGTATTACAGATATGGAGTAACTCTCCTTCAAACTCTCCCAACTTCAAATCTTGGGTTTTTAACTCAAAACCTTCAAAATAACATGAAAATCAATCAATACTTTGCAAGATTTGATGAAAACATGAAGAAACTCCAAGAAAGAGATGGTCTCACCTTTAGAAAGTGAAAGAAAAGGCGGATGCTTATCCTTCCACTGCTTGAGGGCCTTTTATAGGTGGCTGGCCAGACCACCTTCGGCGTCCTAACGTGAAACCAAAAGCCATGCATGTTCGGCGGTCGAACTTTCCCTTCGGCGGCCGAACCTGGCTTTTCTTCCTTGGTGCTTTTGTTTCAAACACTTAGTTCCATTTCACTTTAAACCATTAAAACTTACTACATTCCTTTAGACAAACATAAATCTTACCCTTCTAAAAGATTCCGACATCCTGAATTCCACCGGAAAGTAGAATTTCGATGCCAGACTCTAGCCGGGTATTACATTCTCCCCCCCTTAAGACCATTCGTCCTCGAATGTTCTTTAAAGAAACAAATAAACACATAAAAGGAGGAAAACTAACCTCAAAACAAATATGGATACTGCTGGAGCATAGACTCCCGCGTCTCGCAGGTGCATTCTTCTAGATTATGGTGGTTCCACAGAACTTTTACCATCGAAATTTCCTTGTTCCTTAGCTGCCGGACCTGCGTGTCCAGAATCTGTACTGGCTGCTCTATATAGGTGAGATCTCTAAGAATCTCCACATCAGGCTCACTCAGAACCTTATTCGGATCTGACACAAACTGCCGTAGCATAGAAACATGAAATACCGGGTGAATTCTCTCCATAGAAGCAGGTAAATCCAGCTTATATGACACATTCCCGATCCTCTGCAAGATCTCAAAGGGTCCAATGTACCGTGGAGCTAGCTTACCTTTTCTTCCAAAATGAACTACTCCTTTCATTGGAGACACCTTCAGCAATACCATATTACCCTCCTGAAACTTTATCTGTTTTCTGCGTACGTCTGCATAGTTTTTCTGTCTGCTCTGAGCAGTTCTGATCTTCTCTCTGATCATGGGCACCACTCTACTGGTAATCTCTACTAACTCTGGCCCTGCAATAGCCTTTTCTCCTACCTCTTCCCAGCAAACAGGAGATCTGCACTTCCTCCCATACAACGCTTCATAAGGAGCCATCCCTATGCTAGCATGATGGCTGTTATTGTAGGCAAACTCCACCAGAGGTAGATGCTGCCTCCAAGAACCGCCAAAGTCTAACACACACATTCTGAGCATATCTTCTATGGTCTGGATGGTCCTCTCTGACTGTCCATCAGTCTGTGGATGGAAAGCAGTGCTAAAATCTAACCTCGTGCCCATTGCACTTTGCAGACTCCGCCAAAATCTAGAGGTGAACTGAGGTCCTCTGTCTGAAACTGTAGACACTGGGACTCCATGTAACCGTACTATCTCATCCACATAAACCTGTGCCAACTTATCCACAGAATAGTTACTCCTAACTGGAATGAAATGAGCAGATTTCGTGAGTCTGTCCATAATTACCCATATGGAGTCTATCCTATTGGACGCTGTCGGTAAACCTACTACAAAATCCATAGCTATGTTCTCCCAATTTCATTCTGGAATCGGTAGTGGATTAAGCATTCCAGCCGGCTTCTGATGTTCTAGTTTCACCCGCTGACAAGTCTCACAGGCTGACACGAACTGTGCCACTTCTTTCTTCATAGCTGGCCACCAATACACCTTCTTTAGATTCTGATACATCTTGGTGGCTCCTGGGTGAACACTATACCTCGCATTATGAGCTTCTCTCATAATGTCTTCCTTCAGACTACTACTATCTGGTACACATAATCGATGCCCATAACGGAGAATCCCTTTGCTATCAAATTGGAACTCTGCACTGTTGCCTGACTGAACAGTCCTGGCAATTTTAACTAACTCAGGGTCCTCATGCTGTTTCTGAGCCACTTGCTCCAGAAACACTGATATCACTCTCATCTGTGCTATCAACGCACCTGTACCAGACAACTCTAGCTGTAACCCTTCCTCGAGGAGCTTGTAAAACTCTATCACTATTGGTCTTCGCTCTGCTACTATATGGGACAAACTGCCTAGTGATTTCAGGCTTAGGGCGTCTGCTACAACATTCGCCTTACCCGGATGATACTGAATCTTACAATCATAATCACTGAGCAATTCTACCCATCTTCTCTGCCTCAAATTCAGTTCTCTCTGACTCAGGATGTACTGTAAACTCTTATGATCAGTGAAGATCTCGCATTTAACCCCATAGAGGTAATGTCTCCACATCTTGAGTGCAAAGATAACTGCTGCCATCTCTAGGTCATGGGTGGGGTAATTCAACTCGTGCTTCTTCAACTGTCTAGAAGCATAAGCAATCACCCTGTCCTGCTGCATCAAAACACAACCCAATCCCACTCGAGACGCATCACAGAACACTGTGAAATCTTCATTACTGACAGGCAGAGCTAACACTGGTGCTGCTGTCAATCTCCTCTTGAGCTCCTCAAAGCTCTCTTCACACTGGTCTGACCAGACAAACTTCTGGTTCTTCTGAGTCAGTTTGGTCATAGGAGCCGCTATCTTTGAGAAGTCCTGAATGAACCTCCTGTAGTAACCTGCCAGTCCCAGAAAGCTTTTAATCTCAGTCACTGTAGTGGGTCTGGGCCAGTTAGCTACAACCTCTATCTTCTTGGGGTCTACCTCAATCCCTTCTGCTGATACTATATGTCCCAAGAAGGAAATGCTCCTTAACCAAAACTCACACTTTGAGAACTTGGCATATAATCCATGCTCTCTCAGTGTTTGCAAAACTATCCTCAGATGCTGAGCATGCTCCTCTGCATCTCTGGAATACACTAAGATATCATCGATGAAAACAATGACAAAGTGATCCAGAAACTAGCTGAAAACTCTATTCATGAGATCCATGAATGCTGCAGGGGCGTTAGTCAACCCGAACGGCATCACTAAGAACTCATAATGCCCATATCTGGTCCTGAAAGCTGCCTTTGGCACATCTGCCTCTCTGACTCTCAACTGATGATACCCGAATCTCAGATCTATTTTAGAGAAACAACCTGCTCCAGCTAGCTGGTCGAATAGATCATCAATCCTAGGTAGGGGATACCTATTCTTGGTAGTGACCTTGTTCAACTGTCTGTAGTCGATATAAAGTCTGAGGGATCCATCCTTCTTTTTGACAAAAAGCACTGGAGCACCCCAAAGTGAGGTACTAGGGCGGATGAAACCCTTACCTACCAATTCCTGCAATTGTTCTTTCAGCTCTTTTAACTCTGTTGGCGCCATCCTGTAGGGAGGAATAGAGATAGGTCTGGTACCAGGCAGCAACTCAATTTCAAACTCTATCTCCCTATCAGATGGTAGTCCTGGCAGTTCGTCTGGGAAAACATCTGGAAATTCTCGGACTACTGGTATCGAGGCTGGTTCCCTAACCTGACTATCTAGCTCCCTCACATGAGCTAGAAACCCCTGACAACCCCTCCTAAGCAAACGACGAGCCTGAAGGGCTGAGATCAAACCTCTGGGTGTACCTCTCCTGTCTCCTCTGAAGACACACTCTGACCCATCCTGGTCTCTGAGACTAACTACCTTCTCTCTACAGTCCAAGGTCGCACCATATGCAGATAGCCAATCCATCCCTAGAATGACATCAAAATCTGTCAAGTCTAGAATCACAAGGTCAGCTGGAAGGCATCTACCCTCTATGAACACTGGACTGAAACGACAGACTGACACTGCCACTGATGGGTCGCATTTGGGTCCACTGACCCAGAGAGGATACTCTAACTCAGAACTGATCAAACCCAATCTCTCTATGGCTCTCGAAGCAACAAAGGAATGAGAAGTACCAGGGTCCATCAAAGCATACACATCAGAATACCCGATGATGAGATTACCTGACACCACTGTGTTCGACGTGTTAGCCTCCTCCTGAGTCACGGTGAAAATCCGTGCTGGGGCTACCGGATTTCCACTTCGGGAACCCGTTGCTGAAGTAGAGGCTGACCCTCTCCCTCTACCTCTGCCACTACTCTGAGGTACGGCTGGAGCTGCTGGCTGTACTACATTGCCTGAACTCATCTGCTGGGATGGTGCAAAAGTCACCTGAGGACATTCCCGAGCAAAATGCCCTTCCTGTCCACATTTATAACAGGCTGAAGATCCCAACTGACAAGCTCCCTTGTGTGGTCTCCCACATCTTCTACATACTGGACTGCTTGCGCCAGAGCTTGAGCCACTACCCATTCCCAGACCAGACTTGACTTTGCTCCAGAACTTATTCTTTGTTCCTTTTGCCTTTTCCCATCTTTTGCTGCTTGAAGTTGCTGCGCTGGGGGCCTTAGAACCCGAAGCCTGTGCCTTTGACTATTTCTGACTATTGGCACTTGCTTCCATTTTCCTGGCTGCATCCACTATAGAGTGGAAACTCTCCTTCTCTGCTGGAAGAATCAAGGAAGAATACCTGGGATGCAATCTCATAGTATATCTCCTTGCCTTCTTCTGATCAGTATCATAGGCCTGACCCACGTACTGAAGCAAATCCAGGAATTTATCTGTAAATTCATCAACACTCATCTCGTCCGTCTGTCACAACTGTTCAAATTCTATTATTTTCATCTCCCTGGAACTGTCAGGAAAAGCCCACCCTGCAAATTCATTGGCGAACTCTCCCCATGACATACTGTCCATCCTGGGCTCCACATAATTCTTAAACCATTCTCTGGCTTTCTTACATTTCAGTGTGAACCCTGCCATCTCAATGGCTCTACTATCATCAGCTCCCAATTCACTGGTTATCATCCTAACTGATCTGAGGTATTCAAATGGATCATCTCCCGTGTTATATTTAGGAGCATCCAATTTCAAGTACTCTGTCATTTTCATCTTACTTCCCCCAGATGAGCTAGGTTGCTGTGCTTCAACAACAGGGGCTACTGGTTTAGGTGGTGGTGGTGGTACTGGTTCATTTAGCTCTGGGTGTGCTACGCTTGGAGGGATAGGTGAGGGTGGATACATGGGATATGGTGGATAAAATTGAGGATAACGCATATATGGCATGTAAGTAGGATATGGGACAAAACTAGAGTACTTCGACATACCTCCCATCGGATACCCTGGGTCCTGAGGAAAGGATGGATAGCCAAAACCTGAGGCCTGAGCGCCTCCCTGAGACTCTCCCATACCTTCTTCAGATCTGCCTACACCCATGCTTTCATCTATTGACTGATCTACCTCCATAGCCTCCCTCACTTCCTCTGATCTCCCTCCTCTAGCTGTTCCTCTTCTGCTCTCGTCCAAAGACCTTCTAGGGTCCATTGACATACCTTCCCTACTAGATCTCTGAGACCTTGCCCTTGGCAATGCAGGAGGACGAGCATCTATTCTCTCACTATCTGGTGGCACTCCAGTCAATCGTGCAGATCGACGAGTTTCTCTCATCTTAACTCTGGAAAACAACACATATCATAGCACATCAGCATATAAACATCACATATCAATAAGGCACATGCATAAATCATGGCATTTCATATCAACAAACAGATAGGACTCAACACTCTATCCTAGTGGACATGATTCCCTATTGTGCTTGACCACCTCTAACCGCTATGAGCCCGACACTCTCTCTACAGGTCCGATCATTTGAACCTTGAGCTCTGATACCAATCTGTAACGACCCGAAAATCGGACCGCCACTGGCGCTAGGATTCAGGTCGGCTTAAGGCCGCCAGAACCCATAGCAAGCCTGCTATACTCTCTGGGTACCTGTAAATCTCATACATGATCATACATTTCCTGTGAAAATAAAAACTTTTCTCTGAACCAAGGCTTAACCTATGCGTGCACTATCTCTGTACTCTGTACCCCTGACTAGAGCTTGCTCTAGATGGGTTAACTCATACCTGTTATGTAACGACCCAAAAATCGGACCGCTACCGGCGCTAGGATCCGGGTCGACTTAAGGCCGCCGGGACCCGTAGCAAGCCTGACATATAACCTGTAAACCTGTTTAATCCCCTACATGATCAAGAAAATACATAAAAATTTAAAACCTTTCTTTCAAACATCCAACTCAACCTGAACGTATACTGTACATAGTCATAATCATAATCCTGATCCCTCTGTGGGATCTCAACAATGCCTCAATGGCAATACAACATGAGATGAGTTGGCTAACATCTGTATCATTAAATATCTAAGATCATGCATCAACAAGGGATTAAAATACTTATAGGGTCAAGCACATCTATAACCTCAATAAAACTCATTACATAACATTCTGAAAACTCTTACATTACATCATAATACAACTGTCATGCCCACAAACTAACTATTACATACACTCTTCATATCTCTGGCTAACCTCCTGGTCTACCCTGTACCTGCACATCTGGGGTTAGGGGAGAGGGGTGAGCTACAAAGCCCAGTGAGCAGAATAGAGAAAACATGTATTAAAATTTCATGTCATTATGTAATGCAACACATCACAACAAATCACATCTCGGATGGTATTGTCACCAATAATCCTCTACATAGTCCAACTGTGCCGGGACGTAGAATGGGTACAACCGGTCTTTCCCTTAACATAACATATCATACAGTCCAACTGTGCCAGGGACGTAGAATGGGTACAACCTGGACTTCCTCTTACATCGTGCCAGGGACGTAGAATGGGTACAACCTGGACTTCCTCTTATATCGTGCCATAACATCATCATATCATATGAGGACTAAAGGATCATCCAATGACCAATCCACATCAACATCATAAATGCAATGCAACATATTCGTGAATACTAATGCAAGCAACCTACTATATCTCATGGCATTCATGATGCATGGATCATGCTCAAAATTCATATTTCGTTTATTTTAAAACTTAAAGTTTGTTCCACTCACCTCTGGCTAGCTCTGACAAACTCTGTAGCAGCTGGCTCACTGCTGGGGTCCTCGGTTCCTCGGGTCCGAACCTACACAGGTGGACTCCAATGAGGGACCAAACATACATAAACATAACTCTAATATACTCCCCAAAAACCCCCTATAACATCATGAAAACAATCATAGAAATACATGCATGAAATGGCTGAACAGGGCACTTTCGGCGGCAGGTTCGGCGGCCGAAAGTCCCTCCAGAGCCGAAAGTCAGGCAGGTTCGGCGGCACCTTCGGCGGCCGAACCTCCCAGACAGATCCGAAAGTCTTCTTTCGGGGGCAAGCTTCGGCAGCCGAATGCTGCCTCCACAAGGGGGTTCGGCGGCCGAAACTCCCTTCGGCGGCCGAACCTGGTTTCTGCCAGAAGGGCAGGAACTTGGTTCACATGAACCCCTTGCCTCCCAAAACCTCAAATCATGCATAAACTTGTTCTAAAACATGCATAAACACCATATATCACACCTAGGGGTCTCAAACTATCATATACCCCAACTACAACACTTCAAACACACAAAATCAACATACATTGCTCAAATCATCATCAAAACCCATAAACTCAACTTAAAGCCTAACATGCATTTCTACCCCATAAAACAACTTAAAACTTGCTTAAAACATATAAGGAGCTTAAGATCGGCTCTTACCTCTTGAAGATCGAGAGGGAGACGACCTAAACTTCGAGATCCACGAAAATGAGCTCCTGAGTTCCCAAAGCTCCAAAACTTGTTTCAAAAGTTCAAAACCTTCAATGCAAGCTTAAAACTCAAGAAAAATGGAAGAGATTTGGAGAAAGAACACAAGATTCGGAAGAGGGAGGTCGGAAGCTAGCTGTGGCCGAAAATGGGAGAAAGCTCGCCCATTTCGGCTAAGTGCCCCTTTTATAGTGGCTGGCCAGACCACGTTCGGGGGCCGAACTTGCCTCCGCATGCATGCCATGTTCGGCGGCCGAACTTGAGATTCGGCGGCCGAACCTGGACTGCCCTCACTCATGCTTTCGGGGGCCTAACGTGCCTCCAAAACGCATGCATGTTCGGCGGCCGAACTTGACTTTCGGCGGCCGAACCCGGGTTTTCCTCCAAGGACTTTTCATGCAAAAACTCATTTAAAAACATACTTAAAATTATTAAAAACATGAAAACATATCATAAAAACATACTTTTACCCTTCTAGAGGTTTTCGACATCCGGGATTCCACCGGACGGTAGGAATTCCGATACCGGAGTCTAGCCGGGTATTACATTCTCCCCCCCTTAAGAACATTCATCCCCGAATGTACCTCAACTAGCACACATAGCATGGCATAAAACATAACATACATACATAGCACGTAGACACAAAGAGGATACAAACCTCTAAAAGAGATGGGGATATTGCTGGAGCGTGGACTCCCGTGTCTCCCAAGTGCATTCTTCCAAGTTGTGGTGGTTCCACATGACTTTCACCATCGGGATTTCCTTGTTTCTTAACTTTCTGATCTGGGTGTCTATGATCCGTACTGGCTGTTCAACATAAGTGAGATCCTCTTGGACCTCCACATCAGGCTCACTAAGAACCTTGCTCGGATCTGACACAAACTTCCTCAACATGGAAACATGGAAAACCGGATGGATTCTTTCCATTGAAGCAGGTAAATCCAGCTTGTACGACACATTCCCAATCTTTTGCAAGATTTCAAAGGGTCCGATGTATCGTGGGGCTAGTTTACCTTTCTTCCCGAAGCGAACCACTCCCTTCATAGGAGACACCTTGAGCAATACCAGATCCCCCTCCTGAAACTCTAACTGTCTCCTGCGGACGTCTGCATAGCTTTTCTGTCTGCTGGCAGCAGTCTTGATTCTCTCTCTGATTATGGGTACCACCCTGCTGGTGATCTCTACTAGCTCAGGCCCTGCTAAGGCCTTTTCTCCAACTTCCTCCCAGCAAACAGGTGATCTACACTTTCTTCCGTACAAAGCTTCATATGGAGCCATCCCGATGCTAGCATGATGGCTGTTGTTGTAGGCAAACTCCACCAAAGGTAGATGCTGCCTCCAAGAACCGCCAAAGTCCAGCACACACATTCTAAGCATATCCTCGATAGTCTGGATGGTCCTTTCTGACTGTCCGTCAGTCTGGGGGTGGAAGGCAGTACTGAAATCCAACCTGGTACCCATGGCATTCTGCAGACTCCGCCAAAACCTGGAGGTGAACTGGGGCCCTCTATCTGACACTATCGAAACAGGAACCCCATGCAGCCTGACGATCTCATCCACATATACCTGCGCCAACTTGTCCACAGAATAGCCACTCCTGACAGGAATGAAGTGAGCAGACTTGGTGAGTCTGTCCACAATCACCCATATGGAGTCCACTCTGTTGGACGCCGCCGGTAACCCCACTACGAAGTCCATAGCTATATTCTCCCATTTCCACTCTGGAATAGGTAGCGGGTTAAGCATTCCAGCCGGCTTCTGATGTTCCAGCTTCACCCTCTGACATACTTCGCAGGCGGACACAAACTGTGCCACTTCTTTCTTCATAGCTGGCCACCAATAAACCTTCTTTAGATCTTGATACATCTTGGTGGCTCCGGGGTGAATGTTGTATCTTGCATTATGAGCCTCTCTCATAATGTCTCCTTTTAGCCCGATGTTATCTGGTACACATAGTCCGCTCCCATAGCGGAGGATCCCCTTGCTGTCGAATCTGAACTCACTATTATTGCCTGACTGAACAGTCCTGGCAATCTTCACTAACTCCGGGTCCTCATGCTGTTTCTGAGCCACCTGCTCCAGAAACACGGGTGCCACTCTCATCTGGGCCACCAAGGCACCTGTACCAGACAACTCCATCTGTAGACCTTCCTCAATAAGCTTGTAGAACTCCTTCACCACTGGCCTCCTCTCTGCCGATATGTGGGATAAACTGCCTAGTGACTTCCGGCTTAGGGCGTCTGCCACGACATTCGCCTTACCCGGATGATACTGAATCTTGCAATCATAGTCACTCAACAGCTCCACCCACCTTCTCTGTCTCAAATTTAAATCTCTTTGACTCAGGATGTACTGCAGGCTTTTATGATCTGTGAAGATCTCACATTTTACCCCGTAGAGGTAGTGCCTCCACATCTTGAGTGCAAAGATTACTGCTGCCATCTCAAGGTCATGTGTGGGGTAATTCAACTCATGCTTCTTCAGCTGCCTAGAAGCATAAGCAATCACCCTCTCATTCTGCATCAGTACACAACCTAGTCCCACACGGGACGCATCACAAAAGACTGTAAAGTCCTCATCACTAGATGGCAGAGCTAAAACTGGTGCTGAAGTCAACCTCTTCTTAAGCTCTTCAAAACTCTCTTCACACTGGTCGGTCCATAGAAACTTCTGATTCTTCCTGGTTAGTCTGGTCAGAGGAGCTGCTATCTTTGAGAAGTCCTGAACGAACCTCCTGTAGTAACCTGCCAAACCCAAGAAACTTCTAATCTCTGTCACTGAAGTGGGTCTAGGCCAGTTAGCCACAGTTTCTGTCTTTTTGGGGTCTACCTCAATCCCATTCTCTGACACTACATGCCCCAAGAACGAAATGCTCCTCAGCCAGAACTCACACTTAGAGAACTTGGCATACAAGCCATGTTCCCTTAAGGTTTGCAAGACCAACCGCAGATGATGGGCATGCTCCTCTGCATTCCTGGAATACACTAAGATATCATCTATAAAGACAATAACGAAGTGATCCAGGTATTGGCTAATGTAACGACCCGGAAACCGGTACCACTCAGTAACGGTCCGAACCATCACTGGCACTAGGATCCAGATCGGCTTAAGGCCGCCGGGACCCGTAGCAAGCCGACTATACTCTCTGTGTACCTGATAAATCCCATACATGATACAAAGACACTCACCAATCCTGTAAACTCTGTAGGCTTAACTACTGCTACTCAGATATATCAATCTGAAATGGCCCTCAGGGCCTATACCAGGGACTACTATCTGCTGTGGATCAAGGGATTGAAACCCTTTTACTCTGTAACACAATCCACTGGTATCACATCAAAGCCATACATTAAGCCTAACTCACACATTTCTCATCAAGAAACGTAAAACAGGATTCATGTACAAGGGATTAATCATCCATCACACTATAGCAATGATACTAGGAAAAGCACAAGTCTATCCAGTATACGACAGTACATATCTATACATTACATTACATTACAACTACTCTTTTAATTACATCATGTCCACTACACTATTACAGCATACATTCAAGCACAACTTTCCTCTGTACTCTTGTTGACTTTGACTTCCCATAGCTATCTCAGAACCTGCAAAACTGGGGTTAAGGGAGTGGGATGAGCTCTATAGCCCAGTGAGGAGGAACAGTAAAACAGTTCATTAAGTACATGTTATCATGAAATGCGTCACATCACAAACAAATCATCAAACGGATGAACTTGTCACCTATAGCCCCCTACTATAAACAAATACCCTACTTGCTAGGGAGGCAGAGCCATCACCTAGACTTCTATGCCCAACTGTGCTAGGGAGGTAGAACCATCACCCAGTCTTCTCTGTACTGTATCATATCACAACAAATCCAATAATGCTAGGGAGGCGGAGCCATCACCCAGTCTTCTCTTATGCTGTATGTCTATCTGTAACTGAGTACCAGGAGCGACCTGGACTATCCAGGAGCGACCTGGAATGGCTATCTCATGCCATATCTCTGTCGTAGTATCTTATCTCATGTCAAGGGCTAAGGATCATCCAACGTTCATCCACACCACAACAACAACTTATGCAATGCATCAAATTCGTGGATTCTAATGCAATACAACTTATTACATAACATGGCATTTTATGATGCATGGATCATGCTAGAATCGTGTCATTTCTCAAGTAAAAGATGAAGTTTAGTTCCACTCACCTCTAGCCAATGCTGGCTAACTCTGGGCCAACTCTAACTCTGGAGCCTCCTCGGTTCCTCGGTCCAATCCTACACAGATGGACTTAAATGAGGTACCAAACATACTCTAACATAACTATGAACATCTCTCCAAAAACCCTCTAAAACATCACAAAACATGCATGCAAAACAAGCAAAGGAAGGCTGGACAGGGCACCTTCGGCAGCACCTTCGGCGGCCGAATGTCTCCTCCAGAGACGAAAGTCAGGCATGTTCGGCGGCCTAACTTGGACTTTCGGGGGCCGAACCTGAGTTTAGCCAGAACTCAGTTTCGTGCACAAGGACGCCTGCCAGTCCCTCCATCACCTGTTCAGACCTCAACACATGCATTTAACCCTTCTAAAACATGCATAAACACTTCAACAAGCCTAAGGGAGCTTCAAATAACTTTAAACTCCAACAAACAAGCTCACAAGACACACATCAAACATAAAGGATTCATAACCCTATTATGCACATCTCATGCAAACTCATGCCTAGCTCCCTTTTCCCTTTACAAAACTCATAAAAACATCATAAGAACCATGGATCAACATTTACCTCTTGAAGAACAAAGGCTGAGATGATCCAAACTCAAAGATATGGAGAAACCAAGCTTCAAAAGCTTCAAACTCCAAAACCTTGTTTCAAGCTCACAACTCTTCAACACAAGGGTAAAACTCATTAAAACCGTGAAAGATGTGAAGAAAAACCATGAAAATACTTTAAGGAGATCAAGACCTCACCTAGGTCAGAAGGAGAGAAGAAACCTCCTCCTTTTTCTGCCACTCGGTGCCCTTATAGATGAGCAACCGCCTCAGGTTCGGCTGCCGAATCGCATGCAAAATTATGCAACTTTCGGGGGCCGAACATAACCTTCGGGGGCCGAACATTGGGCACTTTAGGCGGCCGAACTTAACCTTAGGGGGCCGAACATGGCAAAATGCCTCCTTGGCCATATCTCTTCAAAACTCAATCCTTTTCTACGCTAAACCTTTAAAACACTTGCACATATTTTAGAAAACTTTCTCTTACCCTTCCAGAGACCTCTGACATCCTCGAACTCCCCCGGATGGTAGGAATTCCGATGTCTGAATCTAGCCGGGTATTACATTCTTCCCTCCTTTAAAAACATTCGTCCTCGAATGTTAAAACAACAACAATAAACATACAGGGAAACAAGAAGAAAGCCTACCATCGGTCTCTACAACGAGACACAGATACCCCTGGAGTAAAACTCCCGGGTTGGCTATACTGTCTAACTTTACTGACCCTTCACTGCTTAAGCTGTGTCTACACTGAGCGTTTACCACGCTTGCTTGTACACAATCGACTTGACTCTTTCATATGATTACTAACTTTTCTTTTCTTTGCCTTTCCTCAGCTTATTCACACTCCTCTGGTTATACTATCCTTTACTTCTGACTACGGATCTTCCTTTCTCTTTGATGCTTCTCGGCTTTATAACTCTACGGAAATGCTAGATGACTTGGCTATCACGTTCTCTCTCTCTACTTACTTTCAATGTTATATTGTGACACATCACAATGAAACAGACATGCCCTGAAATTGCACTCAGTTTACAGAACTTGACCTCTATGCCATGTTCTCTGAAAATCTACAACATTTCGTAGATAACGGGCATGCTTCTCTGTTTCTCTAAACTATTCTACGATTTTGCTGCGCACTCTGATCCTTGCCCACTTTTCTTCTTCTTTACTATACTGGCTTCTTCTCTTTTGATCCCTTTTTTAACTACACTGGACTATCTCTAGCGCTCTAGCTCTCTAGCTCTCTAGCTATCTGTTTCTGTAGGATAACTTGAAAAGCAACTTCTGACTGAGGGCAGCTAACATCTCATCTGCCTCACCTAGGACATACTGTCTTGTATACTCAGAGTCGCTGAGCAGTTTTACCCCTTACCTCTGGTTTAGACTCTTCACTATCATAAAGATCTCACCTCTACGCAACTGCTAAATTGCCTTTTCTCTAACTGACTTTGGCCATATAGTTCCCAACTCTTAGATCTATTATGGAAAACAACCAGCTGCTACTAGCTGGTCCTATAGATCCTCCATTCTGCATGGGAACACCTGTCCTTGGTAGTGATTTTGTGCAACTAGTCACAGTTGTGACAAAATCTGAAGGTTTCATCCTTCGTTTCTCACAACGATACTGGAACACTCCAGGGTGTGTGGTACTAAGTCGGATAGAATCCTTATCTACCAAGTTCACAACTGCTTTACTATCTCTTTCAATCTTGCAACTGCTTTTCTAACTCTTACATGCTACAGGTACCATTTCAAAAGAAGAGATGAAGATGAATCTAGTCTCCATTCTCACTTAACTTTCAAACTCTACTGGGATAACATATAACACTCTTTCTCTTTTCCTGTCTATGAATACTGAGGCTGGTTCCCTGACCTGGCTATGCGCTCAACAAGAGCAAGAAAACTCCTGACTAACTTCCCTAACGAATTCACGAGCCTGTAGGGTTGATATCAAACTGCTGGGTATGCTAAACTGTCCCCCTCTAAGGACTAACTCTGACCCATCCGAGCCTCTGAACTCTAAACTGTCCTACCTTGTCTTTGCAGACTTAGGTAGTACCTCAAGTAGCTAGCCAATCCGCCCTAGGTTGACATCATCAGTCACCCCTAGAACCATCAGGTCAGCTGGACGGCATCTACTACTCTCAACAAACTCTGAACTGAACCGACAGACTGACTCTGCCATAGATGGATCACACTCTTGGGCCCTCTGACCCAAAGAGAACACTCTAAGCCAGAAGTTATCAACCCCTCCTCTATTTATGGCTCTCACAACAACAGGGAAAGAAACATCAGGGTCCACTATAACCTACACATCTGAACACCCTCAAGTGAACGTATTTGACGTCACCGTGTTCAATGTGTTAACCGCCTACTAAGTCAGGATGAAGATCCAAGCTAAAGCTAACGAATCTTCCTTCGGGAACCGACCAAAGAAAAGGAGAACTCTCTTCTCCTGCGTCAACCACTGTCCTGAAACATGGCTAGAGCAACAGGCTGAGTTACACTACTCGAAGTCATCTGCTGGGACTGTGCCAATCTGGGCCGCAGTAGGACGCTCACAAAATATGAGTCCTTTCTGCTCGCATCTATACATGCCGTAGTCCCATACCATCAGACTACTTTTGTGTAACCTCCACGCCTCACGCATCCAGAACTATCTGAACCAAAGCTCACTCGCCATCTAATCCCAGACTAAACTGAAATCTCCTTCTACACTTTCGTACTTTACCTTTATTCTATTCTGTTCTTTCTCTGCTCTATCTTATCTCATTTACTCTTTTCTTTGCTTACTTTTCTCTTACTTACTTTTATTCTTTTTCTTACTCTACACTTTCTTACGCTATTCTCTGCCTTATTTCTTTACTTGAGGTCTACACTCAGAGATGAGAGATCACTCTCTCTCTACCTGGATTTCAAAGCCATACGGCTATAGCTCTCGAGCTTTTTCCTGGCTCACTAACATGTAGCGACTCACTCGTCTCTAAACCTTTATCTCTGACCTTTTGGCTCTGAACATCTAACTCTAGTACACTTTACTATTTTCACATCAACTGATATTCTATACACATTAGAACACTCAAAAGTGAGTTTACCTGGCACCACTGTGTTCTGTGTGTCTGTCTCTGGCTGATCCTGGGTGAAACTCCGAGCCGGAACTAACGGACGTCCACTGAAGGAACCTCCTGAAGAAGGGACTACCCCTCTTTCTCTACCTCTGCCCTGCACCGAGGCTGGAGCTTCTGGTGGAATTCTATTGTCTGCGGATGTCTGTGGGAACTGTGCTGACATGACCGTAATGGGACACTCTCGTGCCATGTGCCCCTCCTGTCCGCACCTGAAACATGCTGTTGTCCCAGCCCGACATACGCCTTTGTGCCTCCTACCGCACTTCACACATCTAGAACTATCCCAACCAGAACTCGAACCCTCGCGACAACCTATGCCAAACTTTACCCTATTCCAGAACTCTCTTTTCTTTGACCCTTTCAGGCCTCTCACTTTCTTTTTATTCTTTGCAGCAGCTTCACCCAAAGGGAAATGAGCACTATTCTCTGGGTCATTTTCAATACTCATGTTTTCTGTCTGCTCTAGCTGCGCAAAGTCACTCTTCTGACACTCCCTTGGGCTCTCTGGACAAACCCATCCTGTAAACTCTGAAGCAAACTGCTCCCAGGATAAGCGTTCTACCCTCGGGTCCACATGCTGGGTGAACCATTCCCTTGCCTTCTCACATTTCAATGTAACCCCTGCCATCTGTATGGCTCTACTCTCATTAGCTCCCAACTCATCGGTTATCAGCTTAACCATTCTAAGATACTCAACAGGGTCATCACCAGTCTCAAATTTGGGAACATCCAACCTCAAATAAGCTGTCATCTGCACCATACTTTCCCCAGGTGAACTAGGCTTGGGTGTTTGGACAATTGGGGCTACTGGTTCTCCTGGTGGTGGAGGAGATGCAACATGCCCTAGGTTAGGGTTTACTGACCCTGGGTAACAAAAGAAGGGTGGAAACATGGTATACTGTGGATATGACGGGTAAAAGGAAGGATAAGGCATAAAGGTGGGATATGGGTTATATCTAGGAAACTCTGATGTACCTCTCATCGGGTACTCTGCCTCCCACTGATAGGGTGGATACTGAGGTGGAACAAACCTCGAGGCCTGAGTGCCTCCTTGGGACTCACCCATATCTCCTCCCAACCTACTTCTACTAAAGCTATCATCTCTACTCTGCTCATCCTCCTCTCCTTCTCTCCGATACCCTGACATACTACTCTGAACAACTCCCCTTCTACTCTCATCAACAGACCTTCTAGGGTCCCTTGAAGTACCTTCTCTGCTTAAACTATCTGATGTTGCCCTTTGCAGAACGGGGAGATGAGCATCCATGTCCTCATCCTCCGACGGAGCTCCGGTCAATCTAGCAGATCGACGAGTTCCTCTCATCCTGCCTCTGAAAAGCACAACATCACACACAAAATCATCAAGTGATCCATGTGAAAACACATGAATCCTTAACACATATCAAACATATCAATACTGCACATGCAACTTATCATGGCATTTCACATCAGCATGCAAAACAGGACTCCACATCCTATCCTAGTGGACATGATTTGAACTTATTGTGCTTTCCTTCCTATACAAGACAACACCTCTTTCCGATGTGGGATATCCCAACACACCGTACTCTTGAGGCCCTATGCTCTGATACCAATCTGTAACGACCCGGAAACCGGTACCACTCAGTAACGGTCCGAACCATCACTGGCACTAGGATCCAGATCGGCTTAAGGCCGCCGGGACCCGTAGCAAGCCGACTATACTCTCTGTGTACCTGATAAATCCCATACATGATACAAAGACACTCACCAATCCTGTAAACTCTGTAGGCTTAACTACTGCTACTCAGATATATCAATCTGAAATGGCCCTCAGGGCCTATACCAGGGACTACTATCTGCTGTGGATCAAGGGATTGAAACCCTTTTACTCTGTAACACAATCCACTGGTATCACATCAAAGCCATACATTAAGCCTAACTCACACATTTCTCATCAAGAAACGTAAAACAGGATTCATGTACAAGGGATTAATCATCCATCACACTATAGCAATGATACTAGGAAAAGCACAAGTCTATCCAGTATACGACAGTACATATCTATACATTACATTACATTACAACTACTCTTTTAATTACATCATGTCCACTACACTATTACAGCATACATTCAAGCACAACTTTCCTCTGTACTCTTGTTGACTTTGACTTCCCATAGCTATCTCAGAACCTGCAAAACTGGGGTTAAGGGAGTGGGATGAGCTCTATAGCCCAGTGAGGAGGAACAGTAAAACAGTTCATTAAGTACATGTTATCATGAAATGCATCACATCACAAACAAATCATCAAACGGATGAACTTGTCACCTATAGCCCCCTACTATAAACAAATACCCTACTTGCTAGGGAGGCAGAGCCATCACCTAGACTTCTATGCCCAACTGTGCTAGGGAGGTAGAACCATCACCCAGTCTTCTCTGTACTGTATCATATCACAACAAATCCAATAATGCTAGGGAGGCGGAGCCATCACCCAGTCTTCTCTTATGCTGTATGTCTATCTGTAACTGAGTACCAGGAGCGACCTGGACTATCCAGGAGCGACCTGGAATGGCTATCTCATGCCATATCTCTGTCGTAGTATCTTATCTCATGTCAAGGGCTAAGGATCATCCAACGTTCATCCACACCACAACAACAACTTATGCAATGCATCAAATTCGTGGATTCTAATGCAATACAACTTATTACATAACATGGCATTTTATGATGCATGGATCATGCTAGAATCGTGTCATTTCTCAAGTAAAAGATGAAGTTTAGTTCCACTCACCTCTAGCCAATGCTGGCTAACTCTGGGCCAACTCTAACTCTGGAGCCTCCTCGGTTCCTCGGTCCAATCCTACACAGATGGACTTAAATGAGGTACCAAACATACTCTAACATAACTATGAACATCTCTCCAAAAACCCTCTAAAACATCACAAAACATGCATGCAAAACAAGCAAAGGAAGGCTGGACAGGGCACCTTCGGCAGCACCTTCGGCGGCCGAATGTCTCCTCCAGAGACGAAAGTCAGGCATGTTCGGCGGCCTAACTTGGACTTTCGGGGGCCGAACCTGAGTTTAGCCAGAACTCAGTTTCGTGCACAAGGACGCCTGCCAGTCCCTCCATCACCTGTTCAGACCTCAACACATGCATTTAACCCTTCTAAAACATGCATAAACACTTCAACAAGCCTAAGGGAGCTTCAAATAACTTTAAACTCCAACAAACAAGCTCACAAGACACACATCAAACATAAAGGATTCATAACCCTATTATGCACATCTCATGCAAACTCATGCCTAGCTCCCTTTTCCCTTTACAAAACTCATAAAAACATCATAAGAACCATGGATCAACACTTACCTCTTGAAGAACAAAGGCTGAGATGATCCAAACTCAAAGATATGGAGAAACCAAGCTTCAAAAGCTTCAAACTCCAAAACCTTGTTTCAAGCTCACAACTCTTCAACACAAGGGTAAAACTCATTAAAACCGTGAAAGATGTGAAGAAAAACCATGAAAATACTTTAAGGAGATCAAGACCTCACCTAGGTCAGAAGGAGAGAAGAAACCTCCTCCTTTTTCTGCCACTCGGTGCCCTTATAGATGAGCAACCGCCTCAGGTTCGGCTGCCGAATCGCATGCAAAATTATGCAACTTTCGGGGGCCGAACATAACCTTCGGGGGCCGAACATTGGGCACTTTAGGCGGCCGAACTTAACCTTAGGGGGCCGAACATGGCAAAATGCCTCCTTGGCCATATCTCTTCAAAACTCAATCCTTTTCTACGCTAAACCTTTAAAACACTTGCACATATTTTAGAAAACTTTCTCTTACCCTTCCAGAGACCTCTGACATCCTCGAACTCCCCCGGATGGTAGGAATTCCGATGTCTGAATCTAGCCGGGTATTACAGCTAAATACTCTGTTCATGAGATCCATGAATGCTGCAGGGGCGTTGGTTAACCCGAACGGCATTACAAGGAACTCAAAATGCCCATATCTGGTCCTGAAAGCTGTCTTCGGCACATCTTCATCCCTGATCCTTAGCTGATGGTACCCCGATCTCAGATCTATTTTGGAGAAACAACCTGCTCCGGTTAGCTGGTCAAATAGATCATCGATCCTTGGCAAAGGGTACCTATTTTTGGTAGTGACTTTGTTCAACTGCCTGTAGTCGATACAAAGTCTAAGGGATCCATCCTTCTTCCTCACAAACACGACCGGAGCACCCCAGGGTGAGGTACTCTGTCGGATGAAACCCTTTTCTACCAGCTCTTGCAACTGTTCCTTCAACTCCTTTAACTCGGCTGGGGCCATCCTGTAGGGAGGGATAGAGATCGGTCTAGTTCCAGGCACCAACTCTATCTCGAACTCTATCTCCCTAGCAGGTGGTAAACCTGGAAGCTCATCAGGAAAGACATCCTGAAACTCTCTGACAACTGGCACCGAGGCCGGCTCCCTGACCTGACTGTCTAGCTCTCTCACATGAGCTAAGTACCCCTGACATCCCTTCCTAAGCAACCTACGAGCCTGAAGAGCTGATATCAAACCTCTAGGCGTGCCCCTCTTGTCTCCTCTGAAGACGACCTCTGACCCGTTCTGATCTCTGAACCTGACTACCTTGTCCCTGCAGTCCAAGGTAGCACCATGGGTAGATAGCCAATCCATCCCTAGAATGACGTCAAAGTCTGTCAAATCTAGAACCACAAGGTCGGCGGAGAGGCATCTTCCCTCAACAAAAACTGGACTGTACTGGCAGACTGACACTGCCACTGACGGGTCACACTTGGGTCCACTGACCCATAGGGGACACTCTAACCCAGAGACTATCAGACCCAACCTCTCAACGGCTCTCGGAGCAATAAATGAATGAGATGCACCTGGGTCCATTAATGCATACACATCAGAACACCCAATGATGAGATTACCTGACACCACGGTGTTGGATGTGTTAGCCTCCTGCTGAGTCATGGTGAAGATCCTGGCTGGAGCTGATGGACCTTCACCTCGGGAACCAGAAGAAGAGGCTGCCCCTCGCCCTCTACCTCTGCCACTGCCCTGAGCTGTGGCTGGAACTGCTGGCTGTGCCACACTACCAGAAGCTGTCTGCTGGGGCTGGCCCATAAAAGGTGCTCTAGGACAATCCCGAGCCATGTGTCCCTCCTGTCCACATCTGAAACATGTATTAGTCCCAGCTCGACACACTCCCCTGTGTGGTCTTCCACATCTCTGGCATTCTGTACCATCTGAGCCTGAGCTCGAGCCACCGCCAAAACCCAGACCGGATTTCAACTTGTTCCAAAACTTATTCTTCTTCGGTGTAATACCCGGCTAGACTCCGGTATCGGAATTCCTACCGTCCGGTGGAAATTCGGATGTCGGGAACCTCTAGAAGGGTAAATACACGTTTTATAAGATGTTTTCATGTTTTTATTGGTTTTAAAGTATGAAACTAAATGAGTTTTTGCATGAAAATAGCATTGGAAGAAAACCCAGGTTCGGCCGCCGAAAGTCAAGTTCGGCCGCCGAACAAGCATGCGTTTTGGAGGCACGTTAGGCCCCCGAAAGCATGAGTTAGGGAAGTTCAGGTTCGGCCGCCGAAAGTCAAGTTCGGCCGCCGAACATTGCATGGATGCGGAGGCACATTCGGCCCCCGAACGTGGCCTGGCCAGCCACCTATAAAAGGGGCACTTAGCCGAAATGGGTGAGTTTTCTCCCATTTTCGGCCACAGCAAGCTTCCGACCTTCCCTTTGCCAAACTAGTGTTCTTCCTCCAAATCTCTTCCATTTTCCTTGAGTTTTAAACTCACATTGAAGGTTTTGAGCTTTTAAACCAAGTTTTGGAGCTTTGGGAACTCAGGAGCTCATTTTCGTGGATCTCCAAGTTTAGGTCGTCTCCCTCTCGATCTTCAAGAGGTAAGAGCCGATCTTAAGCTCCTCATGTGTTTTAAGTTTTAAGTGATTTTATGGGGTAGAATGGCATGTATAGGGTTGTATGAGATTTAAACAAATGTTAGGTTTTATGTGATTTATGAACAATGTGGCATGTTTGAGTATGCTTGAAGTGTTGTAGTTGGGGTATTTGATGTTTTGAGGCCCCTAGGATCTTGTATGCATGTTTTAAGTGAAGTTTATGCATGATTTGTGGATTTGGGAGGCAGGAGGTTCATGTGAACCAAGTTTCTGCCCGTTTGGCAGAAACCAGGTTCGGCAACCGAAGGAAGTTTCGGCCGCCGAACCCCTCTTGTGGAGGCAGCATTCGGCTGCCGAAGGTGCCCCCGAAAAGAGACTTTCGTCTCTGTCTGGGACTTTCGGCCGCCGAAGGTGCCGCCGAACCTACCTGAGTTTCGTCTCTGTCCAGGACTTTCGGCTGCCGAAGGTGCCGCCGAAAGTGCCCTGTTCAGCCATTTCATGCATAATTTTGTGTGATGTTTCCATGATGTTTTAGGGGGGTTTTGGGGGATATGTTAGAGTTATGTTTACGTATGTTTGGTCCCTCATTAGAGTCCACCTGTGTAGGTTCGGACCCGAGGAACCAAGGACCCCAGCAGTGAGCCAGCTGCTACAGAGTTTGTCAGAGTCCGCCAGAGGTGAGTGGAACTAAACTTAACCTTTTAAATTAAGAAATGAAATGCTTTTATCATGCTTCATGCATCATGATCATATTATAGGTTGTTTTGCCTTTGAGGCTTGATGAGATCCCACAGAGGGACTATGTTATGTATATGTACAGAGTATGCACAGGTTGAGTTAGTTGATGACAGTATGTATGAAGAAAAGTTTAAATTTTTATGCATGTTGTTGATCATGTATGGGATTATACAGGTTTACAGGTTTTATGTCAGGCTTGCTACGGGTCCCGGCGGCCTTAAGTCGACCCGGATCCTAGCGCCGGTAGCGGTCCGATTTTCGGGGCGTTACATTCGGCTTCCTGGTGGTGTTATCCCACCTCTTCTTACCTGAGCTCTGAGAAGAGAACCCTGGTCCTCCTCTGCCTGGGGTCTTAACCCCTGAAGGCTGGGTCACTGACTGCTTCACTGACCCCTCAACTATAGCACTTGCTTCCATTCTTCGAGCCATATCCACCACAGTGTGGAAACTTTCTCTCTCAGCTGACTGAACCAACGAGGAGTACCTGGAATGCAGCTTCATAACATATTTCTTGGCTTTCTTCGTATCTGTATCTAGAGCTTGCCCTGAAAAAGGCAATAGCTCTAAGAATTTATCCGTGAACTCCTCTACACCCATGTGCTCTGACTGCCTCAGTTGCTCAAACTCAATCATCTTCAGTTCTCTAGAACTGTCTGGAAAAGCCCATCCAGCGAACTCATTCGCAAATTCTTCCCATGTCATACCGTCTAGTCTCGGGTCCACATAACACTTGAACCATTCCCGTGCCTTCTTGCACTTTAAAGTGAACCCTGCCATCTGAATGGCCCTGCTGTCACTTGCCCCTAGCTCATCAGTTATTGTCTTCACCACTCTCAGATACTCAAAGGGGTCATCCCCTGACTTGTATTTGGGAGCATCTAGCTTGAGGTAATCTGTCATCTTTACCTTGCTCCCATCAGCTGAGCTAGGTCTAGGAGGTTGAGTAACCGGGGCTACTGGTTCTGTAGGTGGTGGAGGTGGAGGTGCAGCATTCCCCGAGGTGGGGTTTGCCGGGTTTGGATAGAAAGGTGAGGGTGGATAAGCTGGGTACTGTGTGTAAGGTGGATAGAAAGGTGGATAAGGCATGTAGGTAGGGTAGGGGTTAAAACTGGAGTAATCCGATGTACCTCCCATCGGATACCCTGAACCCTGTGGAAAGGGTGGGTAATGGGGTGGAAAACCATACCCCGAGGCCTGAACGCCTCCCTGAGACTCCCCTGTCCCTTCTTCCTCCATGCTCACATCCAGGTTCCCATCCCTCCTCTGATCCTCTTCCATAACCTCCCTCACATCTGAAGAATTTCCTCCTCTATCAGTCCCCCTTCTGCTAGCATCAAAAGACCTTCTAGGGTCCCTTGACACTCTATCTCTGTTGGCTCTACAAGACATTGCCCTAGGCAATGTAGGAGGACGGGCGCTCGTGCCCTCATCCTCAGGTGGCACTCCAGTCAATCGTGCAGATCGACGAGTTCTTCTCATCCTATTTTCTGAAAAACAGTACACATAATACAAACATTAGCATCATATGGTTCATGTGGGCACACATGAACCCTCATCACATAAACATATCATAGCATATCATAGCATCAATGCACATGTATATAATCATGGCATTTCACATCATCATGTAAGACAGGACTCCACATCCTATCCTAGTGGACATGACCTTTCCTATTGTGCTTGACCTTCTATAACCTCTATGAGCCCGACACTCTAGGTCCGACCATATGAACCTAGGGCTCTGATACCATTCTGTAACGACCCGAAAATCGGACCGCTACCGGCGCTAGGATCCGGGTCGACTTAAGGCCGCCGGGACCCGTAGCAAGCCTGACATATAACCTGTAAACCTGTTTAATCCCCTACATGATCAAGAAAATACATAAAAATTTAAAACCTTTCTTTCAAACATCCAACTCAACCTGAACGTATACTGTACATAGTCATAATCATAATCCTGATCCCTCTGTGGGATCTCAACAATGCCTCAATGGCAATACAACATGAGATGAGTTGGCTAACATCTGTATCATTAAATATCTAAGATCATGCATCAACAAGGGATTAAAATACTTATAGGGTCAAGCACATCTATAACCTCAATAAAACTCATTACATAACATTCTGAAAACTCTTACATTACATCATAATACAACTGTCATGCCCACAAACTAACTATTACATACACTCTTCATATCTCTGGCTAACCTCCTGGTCTACCCTGTACCTGCACATCTGGGGTTAGGGGAGAGGGGTGAGCTACAAAGCCCAGTGAGCAGAATAGAGAAAACATGTATTAAAATTTCATGTCATTATGTAATGCAACACATCACAACAAATCACATCTCGGATGGTATTGTCACCAATAATCCTCTACATAGTCCAACTGTGCCGGGACGTAGAATGGGTACAACCGGTCTTTCCCTTAACATAACATATCATACAGTCCAACTGTGCCAGGGACGTAGAATGGGTACAACCTGGACTTCCTCTTACATCGTGCCAGGGACGTAGAATGGGTACAACCTGGACTTCCTCTTATATCGTGCCATAACATCATCATATCATATGAGGACTAAAGGATCATCCAATGACCAATCCACATCAACATCATAAATGCAATGCAACATATTCGTGAATACTAATGCAAGCAACCTACTATATCTCATGGCATTCATGATGCATGGATCATGCTCAAAATTCATATTTCGTTTATTTTAAAACTTAAAGTTTGTTCCACTCACCTCTGGCTAGCTCTGACAAACTCTGTAGCAGCTGGCTCACTGCTGGGGTCCTCGGTTCCTCGGGTCCGAACCTACACAGGTGGACTCCAATGAGGGACCAAACATACATAAACATAACTCTAATATACTCCCCAAAAACCCCCTATAACATCATGAAAACAATCATAGAAATACATGCATGAAATGGCTGAACAGGGCACTTTCGGCGGCAGGTTCGGCGGCCGAAAGTCCCTCCAGAGCCGAAAGTCAGGCAGGTTCGGCGGCACCTTCGGCGGCCGAACCTCCCAGACAGATCCGAAAGTCTTCTTTCGGGGGCAAGCTTCGGCAGCCGAATGCTGCCTCCACAAGGGGGTTCGGCGGCCGAAACTCCCTTCGGCGGCCGAACCTGGTTTCTGCCAGAAGGGCAGGAACTTGGTTCACATGAACCCCTTGCCTCCCAAAACCTCAAATCATGCATAAACTTGTTCTAAAACATGCATAAACACCATATATCACACCTAGGGGTCTCAAACTATCATATACCCCAACTACAACACTTCAAACACACAAAATCAACATACATTGCTCAAATCATCATCAAAACCCATAAACTCAACTTAAAGCCTAACATGCATTTCTACCCCATAAAACAACTTAAAACTTACTTAAAACATATAAGGAGCTTAAGATCGGCTCTTACCTCTTGAAGATCGAGAGGGAGACGACCTAAACTTAGAGATCCACGAAAATGAGCTCCTGAGTTCCCAAAGCTCCAAAACTTGTTTCAAAAGTTCAAAACCTTCAATGCAAGCTTAAAACTCAAGAAAAATGGAAGAGATTTGGAGAAAGAACACAAGATTCGGAAGAGGGAGGTCGGAAGCTAGCTGTGGCCGAAAATGGGAGAAAGCTCGCCCATTTCGGCTAAGTGCCCCTTTTATAGTGGCTGGCCAGACCACGTTCGGGGGCCGAACTTGCCTCCGCATGCATGCCATGTTCGGCGGCCGAACTTGAGATTCGGCGGCCGAACCTGGACTGCCCTCACTCATGCTTTCGGGGGCCTAACGTGCCTCCAAAACGCATGCATGTTCGGCGGCCGAACTTGACTTTCAGCGGCCGAACCTGGGTTTTCCTCCAAGGACTTTTCATGCAAAAACTCATTTAAAAACATACTTAAAATTATTTAAAACATGAAAACATATCATAAAAACATACTTTTACCCTTCTAGAGGTTTCCGACATCCAGGATTCCACCGGACGGTAGGAATTCCGATACCGGAGTCTAGCCGGGTATTACATGTTAAGCCTGATTTTTCACATACTCATAAAACTGTTATACAAACAGACCAAGTACACAAAAGATTTACAGTACAACTGAATCAAGCACAACTCTGACTCTATACTCCAGTTACATCTGTTTACATTATTACATGTCCACACTATGCTATTACAAAGCTCTTTACTCTTTATGTACTCTGCTGATCTTCCCCTGTACAACCTGTACACTGAACCTGCAAGACTGGGGTTAAGGGAGTGGGATGAGCTCTATAGCCCAGTGAGTAGAACAGTAAAACAGGTCATTAAAACATGATCTTATGGAATGCATCATATCACAGACAATTCACATCAAGGGTAAACCTGTCACCACATAGTCCCAGTAACTGTTCCGTGCCAGGCCGTAAACTGGGGTCCTGGTCTTCCTGTACTGTATATGTATACGTGTATATAACACCTGTACTTACCATTTGCCAGGGTTTAAACTGGGCACCTGGTCTTTACTATACCTGCCAGGCCGTAGAATGGGGTCCTGGACTTTCCTATACTTGCCAGGCCGTAGAATGGGGTCCTGGACTTCCTGTCTAGAACTATTGGATCATTCAGCATTCACCCATATTAACAAATAAGTATGCAATGCAACATCTTTGTGAATTCTAATGCAATCACCCTATTGCATAAGCATGGTGCATGAAATATGCTAAAAATATTCAATGTCGCAATTAAAACGAGTATAAGTTTAGTTCCACTCACCTCTGGCTATCTCTGGACTGACTCTGCAAACTCGGGAACAGTACTCACTGCTGCTCTCTTTGGTTCCTTTGGTCTGTGCCTACACAGATGGACTCAAATGAGGGACCAAACTAGCTCAAAAACACCTCTATAAAACTCCCCAAGAATCCCCTTAGACACCTGAAAACAATCATGCAAAACATGCAAAGGAAGGCTGGACAGAGCACTTTCGGCAGCAGGTTCGGCGGCCGAAAGTCTTCTCCAGAGCCGAAACTCATGCACCTTCGGCGGCCGAATCTATATGTAACGACCCGAAAATCGGACCGCTACCGGCGCTAGGATCCAGATCGGCTTAAGGCTGCCGGGACCCGTAGCAAGCCTAACATGTAACCTGTAAACCTGTTTTAATCCCATACATGATCAACAACATACATAAAATTTAAAACTTTTCCTTTCATTCATACACCAAACTCAACCTGTGCATGCACTATACATAATCATAATCATAACCATGACCCCTCTGTGGGATCTCATCAATGCCCCCAATGGGTGGCATAACAAGTGTTGAGTTGGCTAAACATAGTCATCAATAAACATTAAGATCATGTATCAAAAAGGGATTTCAATATACTATGGTCAAGCACACTTTTAACCTTAATATCGTACATTACATATCTATACATCATTATACAATCTGTCATGTCCACATTCTAACTATTACATACATAAGACTTCATTACTCTTCTTGACTTCTCTGTCTAACCCGTACCTGCAAACCTGGGGAATTTGGGAGAGGGGTGAGCTACTAGAGCCCAGTGAGCAGAATCATAAAGCATTTAAAACACATGCTATCATGGAATGCATCACATCACAACTAATCATATCAAGGATGAACTTGTCACCATTTAGCCCTCTACATATTTCCAATCATGCCAGGGGCGTAGTGCAGGCCACACCTGGTCTTTCTCTTATACATAACATAACATACATAATCCATGGTGCCGGGGGCGTAGTGCAGGCCACGTCCGGTCTTTCTCTTACATAGTGCCAGGGGCGTAGTGCAGGCCACACCTGGACTTCCATACCATATCATCATGTCATAACATATGAGGGCTAATGGATCATTCAACATTCATCCACATCAACAACATATTATGCAATGCAACATATTCGTGATTTCTAATGCAAACAACCTAAAATATCACATGGCATCCGTGATGCATGAACATGCTCAAAACTGATTTATTTACTTAAGAGCATAAGAGTTATTCCACTCACCTCTGGCTAGCTCTGACACTGACTGAAGCAACTGACTCACTGCTGGGGTCCTCGGTTCCTCGAGTCCGAACCTACACAGGTGGACTCAAATGAGGGACCAAACAACTAGAACATAACTCTAAAAACATCCCCCAAAAACCCCCTAAAACATCATGAAACAACCATAGAAGAACATGCAAAGGAGGCCTGGACAGGGCACTTTCGGCGGCAAGTTCGGCGGCCGAAAGTCCCTCCAGAGCCGAAAGTCAGGCAGGTTCGGCGGCACCTTCGGCGGCCGAAACTCCCAGATAGAGACGAAACTCATGCATGTTCGGCGGCACTTTCGGCGGCCGAAACTGCCAGACAGAGACGAAAGTCTCCTTTCGGGGGTAGGCTTGGGCAGCCGAAAGGCTTGCCTCCCCAGCCATGTTCGGCGGCCGAAAGTCCTTCGGCTGCCGAACCTGGTTTCTGCCAAAGGGCAGAAACTTGGCTCCTTTTGCACATTTCGCCTCCAAACCTTCCAAACATGCATCAAACCTATTCTACAACACACAAACACAAGCATACATGTTCCTAGGGGCCACATATCATCATAAACCCCATCTACAACACATCAAGCATCCACATTGTTCATGAGCATACATTTATACCCATAAACATAACTATAACCTAAACATGCATTCTACCCCCATAGATCTACTTAAAACTTACTTAAAACATACAATGAGCTTAAGATCGGCTCTTACCTCTTGAAGATCGAGAGAGAGACGACCTAAAACTCGGAGGTGGGAGAGATTTGGTTCTTGAACCTCCAAGCTCCAAAACTTTGCTCAAAAGCTCAAATCTTCAAAACAAAGTTAAAACAAATGAAAAACTTGAAAGATCTAGAGGAAAAACATCAAAGATCGGTGAGGGACGGCGGAGAGCTCACCTTGGCCGAAAATGGGGAAAAAGCTCGCCCGTTTTCGGCTAAGGGACCCTTTTATAGTGGCTGTCCAGGCCACGTTCGGGGGCCGAATGTGCCTCCGCATGCATGCCATGTTCGGCGGCCGAACTTGAGGATCGGCGGCCGAACCTGGGCTCCCCTCACTTATGCCTTCGGGGGCCTAAGGCTCACCCAAAATGCATGCATGTTCGGCGGCCGAACTTTGAGTTTCGGCGGCTGAACCTGAGCTTTCCTCCAAGGTTGTTTTTATTCAAAAACTCATTTCCTCTTTACTTAAAATCATCAAAAACATTAAAACATTTCATGAAAACATGGTTTTACCCTTCTAGAGGTCTCCGACATCCGAGAATTCCACCGGACGGTAGGAATTCCGATACCGAAGTCTAGCCGGGTATTACACTATACTTTCGGCAGCCGAACCCTTTCGGGGGCTGAAAGGCACTCCACTGACGAAAGTCTCTAACCTTCGGCGGCACCTTCGGCGGCTGAAACTTCCCTCCAGAGCCGAAAGTCCAAAGGCTCGGGGGCAAGCTTAGGCAATCGAAGCCACCACCTCAGCACATTCGGCGGCCGAACCATTCTTCGGCGGCCGAAGCTGGGTTCATCAGCAAGGCAGAACCTTGCTCTGCCTCACGCCAAAATGCACCAAACTCTCCCAAACTCAAACACCTCAATTCCTCAACATACATATACTCTAGTATATGCACAAAGGGGTCAAAAACTACCTAAAACCCCAACTCAAACAGAACACAACACACATAAACATGCTTTTATCACCTAACTCTAAAAACTCACTTTTTACCCTATTCATGCAACTCTACCCAAAAACTCCATAAAACTTCCATAAAACATGAAAAGAAGCTCAGGATCTTCACTTACCTCTTGAAAACAAGAAGATGAACGATCCCAACGTGGAGATATGGAGTAACTCTCCTTCAAACTCTCCCAACTTCAAATCTTGGGTTTTTAACTCAAAACCTTCAAAATAACATGAAAATCAATCAAAACTTTGCAAGATTTGATGAAAACATGAAGAAACTCCAAGAAAGAGATGGTCTCACCTCTGGAAAGTGAAAGAAAAGGCGGATGCTTATCCTTCCACCGCTTGAGGGCCTTTTATAGGTGGCTGGCCAGACCACCTTCGGCGGCCTAATGTGAAACCAAAAGCCATGCATGTTCGGCGGCCGAACTTTCCCTTCGGCGGCCAAACCTGGCTTTTCTTCCTTGGTGCTTTTGTTTCAAACACTTAGTTCCATTTCACTTTAAACCATTAAAACTTACTACATTCCTTTAGACAAACATAAATCTTACCCTTCTAAAAGATTTCGACATCCTAAATTCCACCGGAAAGTAGAATTCCGACGCCAGACTCTAGCCGGGTATTACATTAATATTTTTGAGTTACATTAGATTGTGCATAACACCATTGAATGTTCATTTCAGGTAATTTGGGAACTGTACACTGATGCCCTGATTGAGTCGCTAACCGAATATTGTTGCCAAGGACGAGAAATTTGGAGGGCTGTTGTCCCACTAATCTGCTTTCATATAGTAGAATGACATTAGTCGGATAGGGTCATGCGACAGTTTGGTATGCAACAGCATATTCCTGCTGAGCCACAACAATCTGCTGCACTCCATGCTGTTGATTTGCGGAAGAGCGATACAAAGTGCGCAAAAGTGCACTCTCATTGGATCGCGCGCTGGAACACCCGAGATAGAAGAATAATATTTGGCCTGCTAGCAACAGAGCCACTCCATTTCCATTCAGAGTATATGGAGTGGTACCGTAGGGTGTCCATATGCTGGATTTCGGTCAAAAGAGCAGCAATGGGAACAGGGGTAAGAATTTTATGATTTTTTATGTCATTTTCAAGAATAATAACAGCATATTTTAAATAATATAATTGCTTATATGTTTTTCAAGAGGATGGTCTGGAGCATATGTATGCTATTGCTACCAATCCAACAATTGGAAGCATAACAGCTATGTGCGACCTCATACAGTCTGTTTCTTTCTGTATGATGGAGGAGAGGCGGCAAACACAATTGCCAGCTCCACATCCAGCACCTGTTGCACCGCCCAACATGGATGACCCATATGACCCGCCTATTCCATATTTCTTTTCACGTGCTAGTGGGGGAGAACTTGTGGACATGGTAGGGGCCGTAGAAGGGATCACATCCAAACAGAACAAGGTGATAGGGATGTGCATCCAGTGCCTCCCCCTATACAGTATCATCAGTCACAACGATTACACGAAGATGGACCAAGCTCATCTCTTGTGCCACCAAGCTCATCTCAAGTGCCTTCTATGTTTTATCCTTCACATAGTCAGTTCATGGGTTGGACGCCTGGACCAAATACAATGCCTTCATTTAGTCCCAGTGCCTATGGTGTACCATATACGCCAATAGGATCGGTGTTTCCTGCATTTGCTTCAGAGCCTACACATGAGCCTTCTACTTCGAGGCAGTTTTACATGTCAGGCAGAAGTACAGAGAATATGTTTGCGGGATATAACGCTAGATTAGGATATGGCCATACTGGTGTCGGTCATTTTGGTCAGTCCGATCCTTCTGGTGCTGTGGTGCAGAATCCAGATGTCAATACGCCGACACAGGATGATGTGGATCCTCAACAGTTCTTAGCACCGGGACCATGGCGAGGTCACTTATGGGCTCCACATGAGAGGAGGCATCGAGGGTGTGGCACTGATGATCATAACTGACTGTGTGGCACTGGTGATCATAACTGACTGTGAGTTGAATATGTCTGTAAATAGTGTTATAATTAAATTCTTTTAATTATGATTAATTTTTTTTGGGAATTTAGTTGAGCATATTCCAATATATTGATTGATTCTTATTATTCACTATCATTTTGGGCAATGCAGGTTGTAATTACACATGATAGGTTCTTCTCGAGCACTTGAGGTAGCTGCTTCTTAGTTTATTCCACATGTGAAATTGGTGCGTGTAATTATTTCTTTTGAATCCATTGTACTTTATGATAGATTTTTGTTTGCATTTCTTTAAATTACCTTATGAGGTAGCTGCTTTTCGGGCACTTGAGGTAGCTGCTTCTGATCGTAGTGAGCTATTGAATTTACTGTAGTAGAATCCATAATAAATTTATCGAAATAATACATATGAGTTTCTTACTCACAATATAATTTTGTTTGGGTTGATACAGATTTTTTTGCAATCTTAATATTGTCTTGTTAGATTTATGCATAATGGTTAGGTCTCCCATATTGTGAGTTGATTGATTCAATATTTCCTTGTTTATGATCTCAGATTACATTTTGAATTGATTAATTGTGGCTATCTAAGTATTAACATTAGTGAGCATCATTAGAACAAAACACATTTTAACATGTGTTGACTCATTGATTTGTTGTTCCTCTATAGGTTCATGGTGATTATTCAACAGATGATATTGGTGTGAAGTTGAAAATGACTGCTGATAATGGAATGAGTTAGGAAAAGACTGATTGTAACGACCCGGAAACCGGACCGCTACCAGCGCTAGGATCCAGATCGGCTTAAGGCCTCCGGGACCCGTAGCAAGCCAAACATACATCCTGTACAACTGGTATAATCCCATACATGATCAAACATTCCATAAAAAACTTTAAAACATTTACTATACCAAGCTTGACCTAAACATACAACATACTATAAACGTATAACCCACACCAGAGCCCTCATCAAATGCCCTAGTGTGGTCCACATTACATATGTCAAGTCTGGTTTCTCATATGAAATCATTAAATCATAACATACTAATCATGTATAAGAGAGGATTAACCAGACATTAGGGCCAAGCACACAACTAATCCTCAAGTCATTACATTATACCATTCTTACAACATATCTCTACCTTACATTACTTTACATCAATTTACATCATATGTCCATTGTTAATCTATTACAAAGCCATAACCTTTACCCTTGACGTCTTTCTGTACTACCTCTGACCTGCAATCCTGGGGTTAGGGGAGAGGGGTGAGCTAAAAAGCCCAGTGAGCAGAACAATAAACATTATAATAAAACATGCTTTTATGGAATGCGTCACAGCACAAACAATTCACATCACGGATGGACATGACCTCCAAAACTCCCACTGTCTGTGCCCGGCCCTCGAAGGAGCTCCTCAGGACTTCTGTAACATAACATGGTGCCCGGCCTTCGATGGGGCTCCTCAGGACTTCATTAGTGCCCGGCTCTCGGTGGGGCTCCTCAGGACTTCATTAACATATTATATCTAGGGCTATTGGGGTCGCCTTGGTCCATCCACATCAACAGCAAATTATGCAATGCAACATCTTCGTGAAATCTAATGCAACAGCCTAATACATATACATGGTATTCATGATGCGTGAACATGCTTAAAACATTTGAGTTAGTTCTACTCACCTCTGGCAGACGCTGGACTGACTCTGCAATAGCTAACACTGCTGGCCTCCTCGGTTCCTCGGGTCCGATCCTACACAGGTGGATTCAAATGAGGGACCAAACGCACTCTAACAAGACTCTAAACAACTCCCCAAAAACTCCCTAAAACCTCATAGAACAATCATAGAAATCATGCAAAGGAAGGCTGGATAGGGCACTTTCGGCGGCAGGTTCAGTGGCCGAAAGTTCCTCCAGAGCCGAAACTCAGCCACTTTCGGCGGCACCTTCGGCGATCGAAAGTCCCTTCCAGAGACGAAACTCATGCATGTTCGGCGGCACCTTCGGCGGCCGAAACTCCCCTCCAGAGCCAAAAGTCCAACTTTCGGGAGCAGGGTTCGGCAGCCAAAAGCTTGCCTCCACAGGCAGGTTCGACGGCTGAAAGGGCCTTCGGCTGTCGAACCTGAGTTCTTCCAGAATGGCAGAACTCAGCCTCCTTATGCACAAACAGCCTCCAAACCTTCCAAAACAACCCAAAACCTCACATGCTCTCTCCCAAGCATGCATACACACTCCCACATGCATATAGGGCATAAACTAACTTAAACCTCCCAACATAACATCACATAAACAAACATTGGGCATAAAACCCACATAAACCTTAACATGCACATCTACCCATACACAAGCATCAAAACTCCTTAAAACTTACTTAAAATAAAGAAAAGGGTGTGGATCTATACTTACCTCCTGAAGATCGAGGGTTGGTGTGATCCCTAACTTGGAGATGGCAGAAATCTAGCTCATTGGATCTCCAAGCTCCAAAACTTTGATCTTAAGCTTTAAAACTTCAAAACCCAAGCTAAAACTTGTTAAAACGTGAAAGATTTGAAGAAAGAACATGAAATCAACTAAAGGAGGACATGAACTCACCCTAGCTCGAGAATGGGGAGAAAACTCGCCCATTTTCAATCTGAGGGCCTTTTATAGGTGGTCGGTTAACCACCTTCGACGGCCTAAGCTGTCTCCACAGCTCCACCACCTTCGACAGCCTAACGTGCCCCCTAAACTATCCCATGTTCGGCGGCCGAACTTGAGGTTCGGCGGCCGAACCTGGAAATGCTCTCCTTGGTCTTTTCTTTTCAAAACTCAATTTCTTTTGCATTAAAACCATAAAATCATGTGAAAACATTTTAGAAAATACATTTTACCCTTCTAGAAGGCTCCGGCATCTTTGAATTCCGGATTCTGATGCCAGGCTCTAGCCGGGTATTACATTCTTCCCCCCTTTAAGAACATTCATCCCCGAATGTTCAAACAACAAACAAACAAGCAAGCAAGCCTAACAACCTCTCCTAAAAGAGACACAGGTCCTGCTGGAGTATGAACTCCCGGTGTAATACCCGGCTAGACTCCAGTATCAGAATTCCTACCGTCCGGTGGAATCTCGGATGTCGAAAATCTCTAGAAGGGTAAAATCATGTTTTTATAAAATGTTTTAATGTATTTCATGGGTTTAAACAAGAAAGAAATTAAGTTTGAATGAAAATAGTCTTGAGAGGAAGACTCAGGTTCGGCAGCCGAACCTCAACTTCGGCCGCCGAACATGCATGCACTTTGGGAGTGCTTTAGGCCCCCGAAGGCATAAGTGAGGAAAGTCCAGGTTCGGCCGCCGAACCTTATGTTCAGCCGCCGAACATGGCATGCATGCGGAGGCACGTTAGGCCCCCGAAAGTGGCCTGGCCAGCCACCTATAAAAGGGTCTCCTTGTCCGAATGGGCGAGCTTTTCTCCCCATTTTCGGCCAAGGTGAGTTCTCCGCCGTCCCTCGCCGATTTTGAGTCTTTTTCTTCAAATCTTTCATGATTTTCATGAGTTTTTACTTTGTTTTGAAGATTTTTGAGCAAAGAGCAAGTTTTGAGGCTTGGAAGACTCAGGAGCTCTTTTCCTTTGGTTTCCAAGTTTAGGTCGTCTCTCTCTCGATCTTCAAGAGATAAGAGCCGATCTTGAGCTCATTGTATGTTTTAAACAAGTTTTAAGTTGATCTATGGGGTAGAAATGCATGTTTAGGTTAGTTGAACTTTGTTAGGTTTTATGTGATTATATGGACAATGTGTGTTGGATATGCATGTTTGATGTGTTTGAGTTGGGGTTTAGGATAGTTTGAGACCCCTATGTGTTGATGCAAGTGTTTATGCATGATTTGAGAGAGTTGGTTGCTTGATTGGAGGGTTTGAGAGGAAAGTGTGCATTGAAAAGCTGAGTTTCTGCCCTTTTGGGAGAAACCAGGTTCGGCAGCCGAAAGGATTTTCGGCCGCCGAACCTGTCTGTGAGGCAAGCCTTTCGGCTGCCGAAGCCTGCCCCCGAAAATGGACTTTCGTCTCTAGAGGGCACTTTCGGCCGCCGAAGGTGCCGCCGAACCTGCATGACTTTCGGCTTTGGAGGGACTTTCGGCCGCCGAACCTGCCGCCGAAAGTGCCCTGTGCAGCCCTCCTTTGCATGATTTCTATGATTGTTTTAAGGTGTTTTGGGGGGTTTTTGGGGAGTATTTTAGAGTCATGTTCATGAATGTTTGGTCCCTCATTTGAGTCCACCTGTGTAGGTTCGGACCCGAGGAACCGAGGACCCCAACAGTGAGTCAGTCGCTTCAGAGTCAGTAGAGCTTCAGCCAGAGGTGAGTAGAATAAACACTTATGTTTTAAAGCAAATAAATATAGATTTGAGCATGTTCATGCATCACGAATGCCATGTAATATTCTAGGTTGTTTGCATTAGAATTCACGAATATGTTGCATTGCATAATTTGATGATGTGGATGGATGTTGGATGATCCTTAGTCCTCAATATGATACGATGTAATATGATACGGTATGATATGGTATGGAAGTCCGGTTGACCCATTCTACGTCCCGACACTATGTAAGAGAAAGACCGGTTGACCCATTCTACGTCCCGGCACCTTGGAATGTAGAAGACTATTGGTGACAATACCATCCTTGATGTGATTTGTTTGTGATGTGTTGCATCTCATGAAAGCATGAAAATTTAAATTGAATGTTTATCTATTCTGCTCACTGGGCTTTATAGCTCACCCCTCTCCCTTAACCCCCAGATTTGCAGGTACAGGGTAGACCAGGAGGTCAGCAGGAGTAGAGTCAGGTTGTTTGTAATAGCTAGATGTGGACATGAATATGAATATGATGTAATGTATAAGTAAAGTATTGTAATGTTATGTAATGATGCTTATGGGAGTTTAGAGTTGTGCTTGACCATAGTATTATGTTAATCCCCTTCTAGTACATGATCTTAATGTTTAATGATGATTATTGTAAACCAAACTTAAATTATGTTATGTCACTCCATTGGAGCATTGATGAGGACTCCAAGGTGGGGTTAATGTTTATGTTTATGAATAGTGCATGCACAGGTTGAGTTTGGTGATTGAATGGAAAGAAAAGTTCAAAATTTTTATGTATGTTGTTGATCATGTATGGGATTAAACAGGTTCACAGGATGAATGTTTGGCTTGCTACGGGTCCCGGCGGCTTTAAGCCGATCTGGATCCTAGCGCCGGTAGCGGTCCGATTTTCGGGTCGTTACACCCGGGTCTCTCAGGCACACTTTTCCATTATGTGGTGATTCCAAAGGGCTATCACCATTGGGATTCCTTGTTCCTTAGCTACCTAACTTGTGTGTCTATGATCCGCATTGGATACTCAACATAGGTGAGACCCCCTGGGATCTCCACCTCTGGTTCTTTAAGAATCCTACTTGGATCTGACACGAACTTCTATAACACAGGAACATGGAAATTCGAATGGATTTTCTCCACCGAAGCAAGTAAATCTAGCTTATAAGATACATCCCCAATCCTTTGCAGGACTTCGAAGGGTCCGATGTATCTTGGAGCTATTTTACCCTTCGTCCCATAACGAATCACCTCTTTATTGGAGACACCATAAGCAATACCCTAACCTTCTCCTGAACTCCATAAGCTTCCACTGCGCACTATGATCCTTTCTCTTCTTCCTTCATCTCTACTAACTGACTTCTTCTCTAACCCTCGACAGGTAGTATCCGGACCTCAGATCTTGGAAAACAACCGGCTCCTACGAGCTGGTCCAATAGATCATCGATTCTAGGTAGGGGATACCTGTTCTTGGTAGCGACCTTGTTCAACTGCCCGAAGTCAACATAGGGTCTCAAGGATCCATCCTGCTTTTCCCACAACAACATTGGAGCATTCCAGGGTGAGGTACTAGGTCGGATAAAACCCTTGTCTACCAAGACTCGCAACTGCTCCTTCAACTTTTTCAACTCTGCAGGTGCCATCCTGTAGGGAAAGATAGAGATGAACCTGATTCTTGGCATCACTTCTATATCCAAGCTCTATCTCCCGAGCAGGTGGTAAACCTGACAGCTCACCTGGGAAGACATCTGAGAACTCTCTCTCAACAACAGACACAGAGGCTGGTTCCCTGACCTGACTGCTAAACTCTCAACAAGAGCTAGAACCCTCTGACAACCCCTCCTACGCACCCTACGAGCCTGACAGGCTGACATCAAACCTCTAGGCATCCCTACACTGTCCCCTCTACAGACTACCTCTGACCCATCCTGAACTCTGAACCTAACTACCTTGTCTCTGCAGACCTAGGTAGTACCACGAGTAGAAAAACCCAATCCATCCCTAGAATGACGTCCAGACAGTCAAGTCTAGGACCTCAAGGTCGGGTGAAAGGCATCTACCCTCAACTGACACGGGACTAAACCGGCAGACTGACTCTGCCATAGATGGATCACACTCGGGTCCACTGACCCAAAGAGGACACTCTAGCCCAGAAGTTATCAACTCAACCTCTCGACGGCTTCTAGAGCAACTAAAGAAAGAGAAACACCATGGTTCACAAAAACATACACATTAGAACATTCAAAAGTGAGCGTACCTGACACCACCATGTTCGATGTGTTTGCCTCCTGCTGAGCCTGGGTGAAGATCCGAGCTGGAGCTGACAGATCTTCTCCACGAGAACCTACTGAAGAAGAGGCTGACCCTCTCCCTCTGTGTAATACCCGGCTAGACTCCGGTATCAGAATTCCTACCGTCCGGTGGAATCTCGAATGTCGGAAACCTCTAGAAGGGTAAAATCATGTTTTTATAAAATGTTTTAATGTATTTCATGGGTTTAAACAAGAAAGAAATTAAGTTTGAATGAAAATAGTCTTGAGAGGAAGACTCAGGTTCGGCCGCTGAACCTCAAGTTCGGCCGCCGAACATGCATGCACTTCGGGAGTGCTTTAGGCCCCCGAAGGCATAAGTGAGGGAAGTCCAGGTTCGGCCGCCGAACCTTATGTTCGGCCGCCGAACATGGCATGCATGCGTAGGCACGTTAGGGCCCCGAAAGTGGCCTGGCCAGCCACCTATAAAAGGGTCCCCTTGTCCGAATGGGCGAGCTTTTCTCCCCATTTTCGGCCAAGGTGAGTTCTCCGCCGTCCCTCGCCGATTTTTAGTCTCTTCCTTCAAATCTTTCATGATTTTCATGAGATTTCACTTTGTTTTGAAGATTTTTGAGCATTTAAGCAAGTTTTGAGGCTTGGAAGACTCAGGAGCCCTTTTCCTTGGTTCTCCAAGTTTAGGTCGTCTCTCTCTCTCGATCTTCAAGAGGTAAGAGCCGATCTTGAACTCATTTTATATTTTAAGTAAGTTTTAAGTTGATTCATGGGATAGAAATGCATGTTTAGGATAGTTGAGCTTGGTTAGGTTTTATGTGAACTTGTGGGCAATGTATGATGTTTATGCATGTTTGATGTGTTGTAGTTGGGGTTTAGGATAGTTTGAAGCCCCTAGGAGCTTGTATGCTTGAGTATGCATGTTGTAGAATAGGAAAATGCATGATTGAGTGAGTTAGGAGGCGTTTATGCATGGAGAGGCTGAGTTTCTGCCCTTTGGGAAGAACTCAGGTTCGGCAGCCGAAGGTTCTTTTGGCCGCCGAACCTGCCTTTGGTAGCATGTATCGGCTGCCGAACCCTGCCCCCGAAAGTGGACTTTCGGCTCTAGAAGGGAGTTTCGGCAGCCGAAGGTGCTGCCGAACATGCATGAGTTTCGTCTCTGGAGGGAACCTTCGGCCGCCGAAAGTGCCGCCGAAGGTGCATGACTTTCGGCTCTAGAGGGCCTTTCGGCCGCCGAATCGGCCGCCGAACCTGCCGCCGAAAGTGCCCTGTTTAGCCCTCCTTTGCATGATTTATGTGATTTTTTTAAGGTGTATTAGGGGGTTTTTGGGGAGTATTTTAGAGTCATGTTTATGTATGTTAGGTCCCTCATTTGAGTCCACCTGTGTAGGTTCGGACCCGAGGAACCGAGGACCCCAGCAGTGAGTCAGCTGCTTCAGTGTCTGTCAGAGCTAGCCAAGGTGAGTGGAACTAAACTTAATGTTTTGAATTGAGAAATTAAATGAAAGTTTTAGCATGATTCACGCATCATGAATGCCATGAGATGTATTAGGATGTTGCATTAGAATTCACGAATATGTTGCATTGCATAATATGTTGTTGATGTGGATGAATATTGAATGATCCATTAGCCCTCATATGTTATGACATGATGATATGATATGGAAGTCCAGGCGTGCCTGCACTACGCCTCTGGCACTGTGTAAGAGAAAGATCGGGTGTGGCCTGCACTACGCCCCCGGCACAATTGGTTATGTATGATATGTTACGTATAAGAGAAAGACCAGGTGTGGCCTGCACTATGCCCCTGGCATGATTGGAATATGTAGAGGGCTAAATGGTGACAAGTTCATCCTTGATGTGATTTGTTTGTATTGTGACGCATTCCATGTTATCATATGTTTTAAATACTATGTTTTAGTATTCTGCTCACTGGGCTCTAGAAGCTCACCCCTCTCCCTTAACCCCCAGGATTGCAGGTACAGGGTAGACCAGGAGGTCAGCAGGAGTAGAGTTTTGTGTTATGTAATAGCTAGATGTGGATATGGACATGATGTAATGTAAAAGTATGATATAGAAATGTTAAGTAATGATGCTTATGAAAGTTTAGAGTTGTGCTTGACCATAGTATTATGTTAATCCCTTTCTAGTACATGATCTTAATGTTTAATGATGATTATTGTAAACCAAACTTAATTTATGTTATGTCACCCCCTTGGAGCATTGATGAGGATTCCAAGGTGGGGTTAATGATTATGTTTATGTTTAGTGCATGCACAGGTTGAGTTTGGTGATTGAATGGAAAGAAAAGTTCAAAATTTTTATGTATGTTGTTGATCATGTATGGGATTAAACAGGTTCACATGATGAATGTTTAGCTTACTACGGGTCCCGGCGGCCTTAAGCCGATCTGGATCCTAGCGCCGGTAGCGGTCCGATTTTCGAGTCGTTACACTCTGCCTCGACCACTGCCCTGAGACATGGCTGGAGCTACTAGCTGAGCCGCTCTACCTGAAGTTGCCCGCTGGGACTGTGCCAACCAGGGCGTAATGGGACACTCACGTACCATGTGCCCTTCCTGACCGCATCTAAAACATGCTGTCGTCCCAATCAGACAGACTCCCTTGTGCAGCCTTCCACATCTCAAGCATCTTGAACTGCCTGAGCCAGAGTTTGAGCCACTACCAAAACCCAGACTGGACTTCAACCTCTTCCAAAACTTGTTCTTCTTAGACTTTTTAGGGGTTCTGCCCCACTTTTTACTTCTTGTGGCGGCTGTACTCAGAGTGGAGGGATCAATTCCTTCTGAACCTGAGATTCTGGAATCCTGAGTCTGAGCGTCTTCTTAAGACTCTCCCATGCCTTCTTCAAACATGCTCACATCCAGACCTCTCTTCTCTGAACATCCATCTCTACTTCTCTCGCATCAGCTGACATTCTCCTTAGATCCATTCCTTCTCTGCTCACATGAAAAGACCTTCCAGGGTCTCTTGATGTTTCCCATCTGCCGACTCTACACAACTGCGCTCTTGGCAGAGCAGGGGGAAAGGTGCCCATATCTTCCCTCTCAGACGGAACTCCAGTCGATTCCACAGATTGATGAGTGCCTCGCATCCTAGCTCCTCTAAAGAACAACACACAATCATACAAACATTAGCATCATACGGTTCATGTGAAAACACGTAAACCTGCATCACATACATAGCATAACATTAATGCACATGCATAAAATCATGGCATTTCACATCATCATTCAAGACAAGACTCTACATCCTATCCTAGTAGACATGATTTTGCCTATTATGCTTGCCCTTCTATGACCTCTATGAGCCCAACACACTCTAGGTCCGACCATGTGAACCTAGGGCTCTGATACCAATCTGTAACAACCCGAAAACCGGACCGCTACCGGCGCTAGGATCCAGATCGGCTTAAGGCCGCCGGGACCCGTAGCAAGCCAAACATACATCCTGTACAACTGGTATAATCCCATACATGATCAAACATTCCATAAAAAACTTTAAAACATTTACTATACCAAGCTTGACCTGAACATACAACATACTATAAACATATAACCCACACCAGAGCCCTCATCAAATGCCCTAGTGTGGTCCACATTACATATGTCAAGCCTGGTTTCTCATATGACATCATTAAATCATAACATACTAATCATGTATAAGAGAGGATTAACCAGACATTAGGGCCAAGCACACAACTAATCCTCAAGTCATTACATTATACCATTCTTACAACATATCTCTACCTTACATTACTTTACATCAATTTACATCATATGTCCATTGCTAATCTATTACAAAGCCATAACCTTTACCCTTGACCTCTTCCTGTACTACCTCTGACCTGCAATCCTGGGGTTAGGGGAGAGGGGTGAGCTAAAAAGCCCAGTGAGCAGAACAATAAACATTATAATAAAACATGCTTTTATGGAATGCGTCACAGCACAAACAATTCACATCACGGATGGACATGACCTCCAAAACTCCCACTGTCTGTGCCCGACCCTCGAAGGAGCTCCTCAGGACTTCTGTAACATAACATGGTGCTCGGCCCTCGGTGGAGCTCCTCAGGACTTCATTAGTGCCCGGCCCTCGGTGGGGCTCCTCAGGACTTCATTAACATATCATATCTAGGGCTATTGGGGTCGCCTTGGTCCATCCACATCAACAGCAAATTATACAATGCAACATCTTCGTGAAATCTAATGCAACAGCCTAATACATATACATGGTATTCATGATGCGTGAACATGCTTAAAACATTTGAGTTAGTTCTACTCACCTCTGGCAGACGCTGAACTGACTCTGCAACAGCTAACACTGCTGGCCTCCTCGGTTCCTCGGGTCCGATCCTACACAGGTGAACTCAAATGAGGGAACAAACGCACTCAAACAAGACTCTAAACAACTCCCCAAAAACCCCCTAAAACCTCATAGAACAATCATAGAAATCATGCAAAGGAAGGCTGGACAGGGCACTTTTGGCGGCCGAAAGTCCCTTCCAGAGACGAAACTCATGCATGTTCGGCGGCACCTTCGGCGGCCGAAACTCCCCTCCAGAGCCGAAAGTCCAACTTTCGGGGGCAGGGTTCGGCAACCAAAAGCTTGCCTCCACAGGCAGGTTCGGTGGCCGAAAGGGCCTTCGGCTGCCGAACCTGAGTTCTTCCAGAATGGCAGAACTCAGCCTCCTCATGCACAAACAGCCTCCAAACCTTCCAAAACAACCCAAAACCTCACATGCTCTCTCCCAAGCATGCATACACACTCCCATATGCATATAGGGCATAAACTAACTTAAACCTCCCAACATAACATCACATAAACAAACATTGGGCATAAAACCCACATAAACCTGAACATGCACATCTACCCACACACAAGCATCAAAACTCCTTAAAACTTACTTAAAACAAAGAAAAGGGTGTGGATCTACACTTACCTCTTGAAGATCGAGGGTTGGTGCGATCCCTAACTTAGAGATGGCAGAAATCTAGCTCCTTGGGTCTCCAAGCTCCAAAACTTGATCTTAAGCTTTAAAACTTCAAAACCCAAGCTAAAACTTGTTAAAACTTGAAAGATTTGAAGAAAGAACATGAAATCAACTAAAGGAGGACATGAACTCACCCTAGCTCGAGAATGGGGAGAAAACTCGCCCATTTTCGATCTGAGGGCCTTTTATAGGTAGTCGGTCAACCACCTTCGGCGGCCTAAGCTGTCTCCACAGCTCCACCACCTTCGGCAGCCTAACGTGCCCCCTAAACTATCCCATGTTCGGCGGCCGAACTTGAGGTTCGGCGGCCGAACCTGGAAATGCTCTCATTGGTCTTTTCTTTTCAAAACTCAATTTCTTTTGCATTAAAACCATAAAATCATGTGAAAACATTTTAGAAAACACATTTTACCCTTCTAGAAGGCTCCGGCATCTTTGAATTCCGGATTCCGATGCCAAGATCTAGCCGGGTATTACACTGATGTTCTCGGTCAAGCATTGTAATTTTAATATTTAGCAGAGCTGAGTGGTTTTTTACATATTGAATTGATTTTGCCATTTTTTCTTGTGAATAACGTTAGGAATTTATAGTCTTATGCTTAGTTATTAATTCTGTTATGCTTTATGTTTTGATGCTTTTACATGAATGGTTGGATTTTATCAACCCAAAAGGCGGTTTCATTTTATTGTTTTTGTTAAGTTATGATATAATTTTCCTTTCTATTTCAGCATTGAAGGAATAATTATTGAGATTTCACAATTTGATTATAGAATTTCTTTTTTTTTAAAAAAAAAAACAAAACAAACTTTATACTACAGGCTAAGGGAGTATGACTCCTTCCTTAAATTTTATATGTTAGTCATAAAAAAGCATTATATGATATTAAATTTTTTAGTACTAATTAACTTCATGAAATGGAGCCTATGAATGAGTTGAAGAGTTAAGCATATGCAATTTGGAAAACTTAGAATTTAATTAATGATATATTCAAATATTTCTATTTCCTTTTAATTCAAATTTCATATTATTCAATTTATCGAAGGAAAAATAAAGGACTATATGTCAGTGCAAGAACTATGTGGGAATGTTTTGCGCCACTACAAATCTATATGGAGTAATTCTTATGTTACACAAAAAAACTACTTTATTAAAAATAACTTAATAATTAACTGAATTCTTTATAATATTTATCTACCCTGCCATATATGGAACAATGGACTCTGGACGTTTCTTTTATTTTGTTTGACCTCCAGTCCATCTCATTACGTATTCTAGAAGACCTTGGCCGTCCCTTCTTCCTTGTTCTAGAAATGTTAGGCACGAGAGGAAGTCCATCTGCTGCAGGCCAATAGTCAGGATGTCCAAGAGGATGGAACGTGTACGCGTAACATTGGATAGTACGATCCAATTTATAATAGTCAGATACAAATTGTTCGTAGTCAATTGAATGTGACATGCATGCAGCAATAGCATGGGAAAATGGTATCCTTAACTCCTGAAATTTGCCATATGTGCATGTTTGATCCATGAGTTTGACCACTTGCTTTTGCCTGCTATTTGCAGTAATTATTTTGCAAACCATTGTCTGACTATTGAACCGTCTCACTCTATGTGCATTTGCTTTGATTGTGTTAGCATGTAGTGTGTCACTAAAATACTGATTAAAAACATAGCCTCTGCTTTGTTGATCCAAAAATGTTGTCCTCTGCGTATCAAAATAATGGACACACTGGAAAAATATTTTTTCAACCATTGTCGTTATTGGCAATGCTCGAAATCCTTTCATCATACCATTTAGGGATTCTGCCATGTTTGTTGTCATCATGCCATACCTTTGTCCACCATCGTGTGATCTCGTCCATTTATCTAAATTTATCTTCACTGCCCAATCATATGATTCAGGGTGCACCTCCCGAATATTGTTCATTATCTCGTAAAACTTTTTTTTCTGATTTTCATTCGCTGATATAAATGACAAATTCATCAAAGTAAAATTAGCATAAGTAAGATGTGAAATTAAATTTAAAAAATTAGGCATACTTCGTATTGAAACATGAAACATAATGTGACATTAAATTTAAAAAATTAAGCATACTTCGTATTGAAACATGAAACATACCTGTCTTGCGCAACGCTTCCTTTATTGCTGCATTTTTTAATGTCTTATTATAATTACTCAAAACATGTCTAATGCAGTAACGAGGACGACCAGCTGGAGGTTGCCACCAATCTTTCTGCATCGCCTTTAGAATTCCAGTATGCCGATCTGAAATTACACACAAATCTTCTCAGTTGGTCACAAAGATCCTTAAACAATCCATAAACCATGACCAATTGTCACCGTCCTCCTTATCAACAATGGCAAAAGCTAATGGAAATAGTTGATTATTTCCATCAAGTGCGGTTGCACACAGTATATACCTGGTGTATTTTCCATATAAGAATGTCTCATCGATTGAGATAACAGGTCAGCAATGTTTAAATCCCTCAATCGATTACTTAAAAGTCCAAAACATACGGTCAAATATACGACACATCGGATTTAATCGCTCATTTATCCAATGTGGATTATCTTCAATCATGTATATTGTTTCTGGGTTAAAATGATGAAGAGCAGTCATGAATCTACGCAAACGACTGTATGATTCATCCCAACTCTCATAAAGCCTTGCAATTGCCTTCTGCTTAGCTTTCCATGTTTTCTGATAAGACGACTCGTACCCAAATTTATCCCACACTTCAGCTTGTAAGGCAGTAATTTTTATATCAGGCTGCTGTTCAATTAATGCAAAGATGAATGAACAAATGAAATTTTCATCCAATTGGCTATGATTTTTTGTCAACGGAGGATTTGTACATGTGTGCAGTCCATTGTATCTCGTAATTTTTCATATATCCTCTCATTCTTTCTTAGATGCTCGAAGCCTCCATGCACACCCACTGTCTTTGTCTTTACATTTTATAGAGTAAGTCTTCTCTCTTGTTTCATGATAACAAAATTGATGATGATGTCTTAGATGATATTCTTTTGCAGCTACAGCCACTGCATCTCTCGAAGAAAATATCATCCCAACTGAAAACTCTTTAGAAGGATCCTAAAAGGAACGACCTTCTGGCCTATCATAAGGATCCACCCTCAGCAAATCGAAGTCTATTTCTGCGTATGGGGGAGGATGAAGAACATGCACAATAGGATTAGGAAATTGTGTGTTGTAATATCAAGACTCACTCCCACTATCCTCCTGACCATTATCATCCTCATCATCCTCAGTAGACATCCATGAATCATCGTCATCCTCATCCTCTTCCTTATCCTCATCCTCATTCTCATTCTCTACTTTATCATTTAAATTAATTGATGGCCCTGCAAGACTATCAGATAAACCATAATCATCAACTACATTTTGCTCTTCACATGGTTCATCATTTGATTCCACAGCAGTTCCAGATGGACCAATATTAGCATCCTCATTTGTAGTATCAACACAACGAAGTATCTTAACATATATTTCTATACCAGGTATACTACCAATTTGATACAAGTAATTAAACATACTAGCTACATCATCTTCACCCCATATCTCCATACATTCAAATTTTAAGGATCCATCCACAATTGTAGGCTTTCTAAAACTAATTGTCTCTATAAATTCATTATTCTCGGATAATCCAATTGCACGAGCAATTTTACTGACCAATTGATTAAAGCTTATCCGTTTACCCATTGAAATAATCTTTGAAAAACCTCCATCATAATCGTAACCATTACAACTATTTATAATATTACCATCCCAATAAATATTAGCATATGCAGGAACTGCCATTTCTCTGATAAAAAAAATTAGATTAATAAATAATTTGATCTCAATTTACTATATACATAAAAAAAATAAAAATTTAAAATATAAAATATTTAAAACTTACCTGCGTTTCTTTTTTTTGTAATCAAATCGATAAGAGTAGATATAAAAATTTTGTGAAATTTGTAGAGGGGAATAAATAGTTTATGGAATGCAATTTGTGGAGATATAATGTAGATTTTGAGTAATTTATAGAGTGGTGGACGGAGTAATTTATGGAGAGATCAAAAGAGGAGACTAAAGTGATATATAGAGTGATGAGTGGGACAATTTATAGAGAGGGGGAGGAATAGCCGTTGGCTAGTTCGGCAGCATCACTACCCAACTAGCCGTTGGGATTTATTGGTTGCCAGTCTTTGTCACGGACTGCACAGTGGGGATTAATTGCACAGAAATTTGTTCTGCAGTGATGCTGCCGAACAAATTCCTGTGCAATGCACCTGCATGCATGCAGGGCTGTGCAAGCCAGCAGGTGCATGCATGCACGGCCCTGCAGGCGTTAATAAGCTCTTCGGTACTATAAGTGTCGAAAAGTTTTCTTTTTGTGCGTGCAGCCACGGGAGCAGTTCAAACTGCTCCCGTGGCAATGAACAGCTTGTTCGGCACTATAGATGTTGAACAAGTTGAATTACGCAAAGTTTGACACCCATGGTGTCGAACTTCCATTTGTTCGACACTATGGGTGTAGAACTAGCGTGTTCAGCAGTCTGGGTTGACACACAGAATTCAAAAATATTTTCGGATCCTACATGATTTTAAGATTATTTTTTGTATTATGCATGATTTGAAAAATTGCTCACTCATTGCTACCTTTTCTCTCATATTGCAATCTATCGTATATATATGACAGTTCAATTACAATTAGATACTAGCAATGATGTGTTGTAAAGATTTTTTTGTCTGTCATGATGGATGAGGTATTAGCTGTTAGAGCTGAAACTGATGCAAAACTCTGTCTGGTTAGTTATATTTCCCAACATAGAAACAAATAAGTGGCATCAATGCCCTCCGGATGTCCCTTCCATTCAAACAGTATCATAGTTATGGTAAGTATATCCTCAAGTTAGGGCTCCTAGATCATCCGATTCAAATAATGTGTAATTATATTAAAGTTTATTACGATAATTGGATAAAATAAAGAAAACTTGTTAATCTAAATATCAAACCTCAAGATCACCCATTCTATTAAATTTATAACGAATGTCCACTAGAACATGGATGACGATAGATGTCATTCATCTTGGATCACTCCATTTGCATGAAATAATTTTTAATGTAAAGTAACATATGTGGATAGAAAATAAGTTAATTCGACTTAAATTAACATATTGGCTTTCAAGTGGTGCATCTGCATATGCATCTCTCACTTGAATAGTTAGGGTAATTATCGAAGTTCGATCTCATGCCTATATCTATAATACATTTAGAGCTCCTCTAATTTGTGAGATAGATGGTTGGGTCGCTCTATATAACTCTCTATACAATCATGCCAAATATGTTGCACCCCAACTACTTATGCCAACTCTATGAAAATTGCAGAAAAAGGTAGAAACATAATATTAATCATACTTAGATTTTTGTTAGTGAACAATATACCTCTTATAAGCCGTAAGATGTATGCTCTCGCAAATTGTTGTACAATCTCATCATTTGCATCTTCGAGCAAATGTTTAAAATTTGTAACTAACTACTATTGGGAGTGAACTTTCCCTCGTAATATTAACTAGAGGCAACAATCCAAGTAATTCTTCATAGAATAATAACATCCAATTTACATTTGATTGATCGATCACTGCATCACCATCAACAGGTAGAACAACAATAACAATGATATCTTGAAGTGTGATAATACACTCACCAGTGGGCATCATAAAATTGTGAGCCTCTAGCCACCACCTTTCAATTAGTGCACTGATTAAATGGTAATCTAATATAAAAAATCCTAGTCGGACGACACCATAGAAATAAGATACTCTCAAATATACCTCAATGCGAGAGTTGATATTGCCTTTAAATATAGATGAAAATTGCCTATAAATGAGTGGTTCATCTTATACTAATTTATCTCATATCTGCACACATATCAGTATAATTAGTATAATTAAATTGTGATGTATTAGAGGAAGAAACAAATAAGAAAGCATCAATTAATCGCATTTATAATGTTAGACTTATTCAAATGCATGCCAGGGTTAATTATTCACATGTTCAAGTCAGAATTAATCACATGTATAATGTTAGAATTATTCACATGTAGGGGTGAGCATTTGGTCAGTTCGGTTCAAAACTGAACCGAATCGAATAAACCGAAAACTGAAATTTTAGTATTTATGAAAACCGAACCGAACCGGTCTGATTTGATTCGATTCGGTTCGGTTTGATTGATTTCGATTTTTAATAAATTTTTTATTTTTTACACTTTATTTTTAATATTTTAAAATTTAATTAAAATATTTTAATTTTAATATAATTTAATTTCTCTATATTATTGAAAATAATATATTACTATTACTAATCACTGAATTTTGAAATTAATTCGGTTCGATCGATTTTTTCAGTTTAAACCGAATACTGCTCACCCCTATTCACATACATGTTAGGATTAATTATTCACTTGTGTAAGTGAACATTACTCACATGCATGTCGTTAATTATTCACTTGTTTGTGTATATATGTGCATTTCATGCATGAATGAAATGTAAGATTAAGTTAATAATCATTGAAAGTGCATCATTCAATAGAGAAGGTCGAGTATAGATTCGAACGATGACTATAAAAAAAAAACGTGTACTAATTATAGAAAGTATTATGCAGGTATTTGTAGAGAATGGATTTACAGGATTGAGAAATCCAACAATCTTGTTTCTGAGTTAAGAGGATTGACTTATCCATTCGGGAAATGCCATTTTCTGCTAATAGTGAAGAGTAATTTTAGAAACATATGAATAAACATTATGTGCTATCCATAGTGAAAACATTAGAAAATGTAAGATTTTTTATTTAGCGAAAAATGAATGAGCGAAAACTTGAATTTGAATCTTTAATATACTTGTAGCCGCTGAATTAAATTAAATTAAATTAAATTTTATTTTAATAAATTATTACATACCAATATGAAAATTGAAAAGTCTCTATATTTTAGCCTATATATTTGTCATTCTCAATAAAATTTCTACGCAGAAAATATAGAGATTAAAATAAAATATAAAATATTAAAAGATGAAAAATTAAATAATATTAAAAAATATAAATGAAATTTACATAAAGATAAAAGCATTTGAGGGGCATATAACAATTTTTCTTAAAAAACCACTTTAAAATTTATAAGTAAGATTTAAAATTTCAAATATCTTTAGGGGAAAAAAGTATTTACTGAAAAATACATTAAAGTACATAAATAAATTTTTAATTTTATAAGTTCGTCCCCTTCCTCAGCCCATTACTTGGATCCGCATCTGCTTTTGGTTCCCAAACTTTTTAACTTCGAAAGAAGAATTTCAGCGAAACGGTTATGGACATCCAAATGGACCTAATCCAATTATGGCATAGACATGAGAGGAACATGTTATCCCCAATAAAAAGACTTGCGGTTATCATGACCCAATAGGAAAAAATTATTATTTAATTTTTATGGTAAGGAAAACTCGGCATTTAATTTTTTAATTTTAAAAAGTATATTAAAATATTTTTAATATTTTAAAAATATTATTAGTTGGTTATTTTTTAATTTTATCATCAAAAATTTTATTATTTAATTTTTATAATTTTATAAAATTTATTAATTAATTTTTTAAACTTTTAAAATATTTATTAATTAGTCTTTGTATCAGGTGCATTTTAGATATTTTTATAATATTTAATTATTAAAATTCAAATAGTAGGTTTTTTAAAATATTAGAGATATTTTAATTTATTTTTTAAAACTAAAAAATCAATTAGTGAATTTTTTATACTATAAAAATTAAGTAATAATTTTTCAATAAATAAATACATGAATCCCATTTAATTTATATAAAAAAATATTCATGTATTTATATTTTAAATTCATAATGGATTAAGTCTAAACAAGTAATAAACTACCAGTAATAATTTAATCAATACCCCAATGGCTAATACTATGTTTGAGAGGAAGAAAAGTAGGTAATATATTTTAAGATATTTGAAAGTTTTTAAAAGAAAATCTATGAAGGTTTTTAAAAGTTTTTAAAAGATTTTAAAAATTCACACTCACAACTTTAATTAAGTGTAACAAAATAAATTTAAAAAATTTTAAATTCTACGCTCCATTCTCAATTTCCAATTCCAAAAAAAAATTTAAAAACCCTACTTTAAAAATCATCAGTCCCTCCTAAAATTCTTTCGTTACTTTTAAATACTTTCTATCAAATAAAGTGTAATAGCTCATATATCCGGTTAGAGGTAGGGGTGAGCAGTATTCGGTTCAAATCGAAAAAATCGATCGAACCGAACTGATTTGAAAATTTAGTTCGGTTTTTTATACATTTCGGTTCGGTTCGGTTTTTTATACATTTCGGTTCGGTTCGGTTTTTAATTTCAGAAATTTCGGTTATTTTAGTTTGGTTTGGTTTTGATAAAAAAAAACCAAAAAAACCGAACCGAACCGATTAGTGATAATAATATGTTTTTTCAAAGAAATTAAATTACACTAAAATTAAAATATTTTAATTAAATTTTAAAATATTAAAAATAAAGTGTAAAAAATAAAAAAATTATTAAAAATTGAAACCGATCAAACCGAACTGAATCGAACCGAATCAGACCGGTTCAATTCGATTCGATTTCTGACTAAAATCGATTCGGTTTGATTTTCATAAACACTAATTTTTCGATTTTCGGTTTATTCGGTTCGGTTTGATTTTGAACCAAACCGATCGAATGCACACCCCTAGTTAGAGGTGTTCATAAACTGAATCAATCTATTAAATTCAATTAATCTAATTCAATTAAACTTTATTAAATGGTTATTTTAAATTAATTTAGATATTTTATTAAATTTTTATACTCTTTTATTTAATCAATAAATAACTATTTAATATTCAATTATATATTTTAATTCTAATTTTGTATTCTCTTCTTTAATTTTTGTGTTAGTTTGGATATAATGTTAATTAGAATCTTTTGTATTTCTATTATTATTAAAAATGCAATATCTTAATTCAATTATTTTTTTATTTTTATTTTTTTAATTTATAAAAAATTAAAAAATTAGCCATATTTTTACACCCACAGTATATTTTGTAGACACGTTATTTTATTTTTCTGTAATTATTTTAAGTGCAATGATTTTTAATGTTTGTAAAATTAAAATTAGTCACATTTTTAAAAGAAATTAAAATAATACATATAAATTATTTTATTTTATTTTTATTTCCTCAAAATTAAAATTAATCACATTTCTAAAAAATAAAATAATATGAAAAATTATTTTAATTTTTTTAATTCATGCAAAATTATAATTAACCATATTTATGATAAAAAGAGTTAAAATAATGTGTAAAAATTATTTTATTTTTAAATTTATGTAAAATTAAAATTAATCACATTTTTGAAAAAATTAAAATAATATGTAGAAATTATTTTAAATTTTAAATTTAATTTTTTTAATTTTTAAAAAATTAAAATTATAAAATTTATTTTGAAGTTAACTTTTTTTTTTTTGAGTTTTGAAAGAGTTAAGAGTGTATAATTTATAAAATTAATTAGATATTTTTCACTTTTTTATTATTTGAAAATTTTCATTTAATTTTTATAATACTTTTTAATTTATATATTTACTATTTTAATAAATTTAACATTAAAATCTAAATAAATGATTTTTCATTAATTAGATAAAATTTATTTTAATAAAATTTATTTTAATATTCGATAAATATGATACTATTAAATGGTTTGAATGGTCGATCACGAGCTAAACAGTAATTATAAAAATCTACATACTTAATATTTTTAAAGTGATACATTAATTATAAGAATTAAAATATAATTTATTCTATAATATAAAATAAAATCAGAAATACTTAATTTTTTACCATTCTAGAGAATTAAATTACTCAAATAATTTTTTTTAATAGACTTTGATACTAAACTCATATGTAATAGTACTAAAAATAACTCCGCTCACTAGTAGAGGTGAGCAGTATTCGGTTCAAACTGAAAAAATTGATCAAACCGAATCGATTTAAAATTTTAGTTCGGTTTTTTATACATTTTGGTTCGGTTCGATTTTTAATTTTAGAATTTTCGGTTATTTCGATTCGGTTCGATTTTGATCAGAAAAAACCGAAAAAACTGAACCAAACCGATTAGTGATAATAATATATTTTTTCAATAATATAGAGAAATTAAATCATATTAATATTAAAATATTTTAATTAAATTTTAAAATATTAAAAATAAAGTATAAAAAATAAAAAAAAAATTATTAAAAATCGAAACCGATCAAACCGAACCAACCGAATCAGACCGGTTCGGTTCGATTCGGTTTCTAACCAAAATCAGTTCGATTCGATTTTCATAAACACTAAAATTTCAGTTTTCGATTTATTCAGTTCGGTTCGATTTTGAACCGAACCGACCGAATGCTCACTCCTACTCACTAGCATTCGCATAAAATTAAATTATACTAAGAAAATTTTTTTTTATAATATATGTAAATTAGGTCGAGACTCGAACTCAAGACCTAATTGCACCGAAAAGAATTTCAGTATACATAAACTAAAGACTCAATTCTTTTTTTGCCCAAGATGCTTACTCTGAAAACCTGATTAGTTTGCAAGAAAAAGCCTTTTACAAACCAGCTTATGCTTTTTACCACAATTAACTATATTTATCTACATCGCCAAACTTTGTACTAACACTTGCTTAGAAAATTTTGGATCTTGAAAGCTGCACTACTACTAACAAAGAATATTTCAAGGGAAAAACTTCACATTTTTGTCAGAATTGCTGTCTGGTGACCTTAAAATGCAAGGATCAGCAACAACCAGCATCTTCACAACTTCTCTCATGTTCGGTCGCAGGTTAGGAAGTTTGGCAGTGCAAAGGATAGCAACCTTCAAGACTTTAATCATGTCGTCTCGGACAGATTCTGATGCAACCTTGTTGTCAAGAACCTTGAAGACATTTTGGCGGTAGTTAAGATGTTTCCATAGCCAGTAGACAATATCTTTCCCTTCTCCATATGCTTCATCAATAGGTCTCCTACCGGTGACTAATTCAAGCAACACGATGCCAAAACTATATACATCATTCTTTTCTGAAACCTTAGATGTATATGCCATTTCTGCAATGCAAAGTGCAAAATATTCGACGTTGGAAAATTACGGAAAACTGGAATTGCTAGTACAAAACTACTAAATAATTTATGAAAAATAAGTTTAAAAGTTATTTGGATAAAATTGACCAGCCTATTGGTATATATTAATAAATCACAAAGAGGAAATAAAAGAAAAGAGAAAAATTAATAACTTTTACCAGGAGCTATGTATCCATGAGTGCCTGCAAATGAGCTGCTATCACATCCGTTACAGGACATTTCAGCAAGCTTTGCAACACCAAAATCCGCAATCTTTGGCTCGTAGTCCCCGTCGAGTAAAATGTTGCTTGATTTTATGTCTCTATGAATAATTGGAGGAGAGCAATCATGGTGCAGATAAGCAATTCCCTTTGCAGCACCCACAGCAATTTTATACCTTTGACACCAATCCAATTGAGGTTCCTCATCTTTAATATTTCCATGAAGTGCATTGAACAGATTACCTTTAGACATATACTCAAGCACCAGGAAACATGATCCTTCATCGAGTAAACTAGCATAAAGCTTCAGTATATTTCTGTGCCTGATTTTTCCCAAGATTTCCATTTCCGATGCTGAAAGCTTGAGACTATCTCCTTTCCATAGTTGTTTTACAGCTACAGTGCAACCACTTCTCTTCAAATATAAGCGATACACTTTTCCTGTACCGCCTTTTCCGATCAAATTTTCCTCTTCCAAATTGCATATTTCATCTGCTTCAATATCCAACTGATCGTATAACGCGAGTTTCCATTTTGGGTCTGAATCATTTCCTCTGTCCACTTGCCCTTGCTTGAAGTTCTTGTAACTAACAAGCAGTAAGCCAGCAAAAGCAACAACCAAGGCAGATATGAAGATAAAGAACATCACCTGCTTATCTCCAAATGTTTGTTCCTGGCCGTGCTTTTCGTGGCAAACATTCATCTTTGAATTTGTAATGTTCTTGGAATTTTCATCAATGCAAAGTCCCTCATTCTCTAGAAATGCTTTGTCACCGCCCATGGTCAAAAGCACTAATGAAATTCTCCCTGATAATTGGTTTCCAGATAAATCAATGGAACTTAGCCTCAATTTCTCCAACTCTTCTGGAACCAAACCAGTGAGTTTGTTTTGTGAAAGATTGAGAGAGTTTAAAGAGCTCATAAGGGAAAAAGCATGTGGGATATGACCAGTCAGAGAATTTGAAGCAAGATTCAAGTCCACCAGTCTATTGCAATCACTTAGTTCTGATGGTATGGATCCCGTAAATGAATTTTCTTCCAAATGCAAGGAAGATAACAGCTTCAAAGCACCAATTTCAGAAGGTATTTCACCAGAAAAGCTATTATTCTGCAAAGCAAGCCTGCCTAGATTTGTCAATTTGCCAAGTTCAGATGGAAGCTGACCTGAAAACCTGTTGTTCTGCAAAATCAACTGATTCAGGTTGCTAGACAAGCGAATTTTAGGAGAGATCCGTCCACTGAACTCATTGTCACTGAAATCAATAATGGTCACAAGTGGCAGAGCCCAAACTCCATCTGGAATCTCTCCAGACAACTTGTTCTTATTGATCCTGAGCCTTTGTAAAGATTTACACTCAACATAAGAATCTGGAAACTCCCCAGAGAAATTGTTTCCCAAAGCCAGCAGGTATTGTAAGATTCTGCTCTCACACAAAAACTTCGGGAAACTGCCAGAAAAACGATTTTCAGATATATCAACACTGGTCAACGGTGAAAATTGGCCGAAATTCTCCGGGAACTCGCCTGAAAAATTGTTCCTATAGATTGAAAACCCATCAAGATGCTGCATCTCTCCAAAACCAGCAGGTAACTCTCCGGAGAACTTATTATCAAACAGCTGAAAGACCTTCAGATACTTCAAATTTCCAATTTCCTCAGGCAGTTTCCCATACATTTGATTCGAGGATATATCGATTTCCTGCAAGAGGATGAGGTTAGCGAGTTCCGGTGGGAGCTCCCCAGTTAAATTGTTGACGTATAGCTCAATCTTGTTCAGATTTTTCAATTTGGAAATCGATTTTGGGAACTTCCCTGAGATCTTGTTCCTCGAAATATCAAGCGTTTGAAGCTTCCATAATCCAAAAATGGACTCTGGAATCTCTCCCCTCAAATGGCTGGCAGCCAGAAACAGAAAAGTCAGGTTCTTCAAATTCCCAATACTCTCAGGAATTTCACCCTCATCATAATTATTTTTCCCTATTGAAAGCTTAACCAGTGCTGTTAAATTTCCGACCCAGGAAGGAAATCTGCCGGAGAAGTGGTTCGCCGCCAAATCAAGAATCTCCAAGTTTCTCAAGGAACTAAGATCATGTAAGACTCCCACCATTTGATTTCCAGTAAGATTCAGTACTCTGAGATTGCTGCAATTAATAATCTCAAGAGGAAGCTTCCCAGATATGAAATTGGAAGGCAACCAAAGGGTAGTCAAGCTCCGAAGTGCTGAAATGGATGGTGAAATCTTCCCAGAGAGAGACTTGTTGTCAAGTGAGATATCTGTCACTTCCCCAGATACGGGATCGCATGAAATCCCAGAAAAATTGCATGGAGACTCCGATTTTTTCCAAGAATCCAAAACATTTAATGGGTCTTTGAGCTGTTTTTTAAATTCAAGCAAGGCCTGTGTCTCAACGTTCAAACCAAAAGAAAGCGGGAAATCTGAGAAGAAAAGGAAGGAAAGAAACGGAAGGAATTGGAGGGAAAGAAAACAGTTCCTGGCCATTGGGGAAATAGAAACAGAAATAGAAAAAGAGAGCTTTTTTAAACTTGTCCTTCAATCATCTCCATTACTGCATCCTGCAAACAAGCAGTAATTTAATATGTATATTAATCAACTTCAAAATTTTTAGAAATAATTCATAAAAAAAAAAACACAAAATGAAAAGAAAAGGTTTTTTCTTTTCTCTTTTTTTTTTTCCCGAGAAAGAGAAGAAAAGAAACAACAGAGACTAAGAACGAAACCACTGATGACGGTGGAACGTCAACTTTGTCTTTAGCTGTGGATTATTATTATTATAAGAAAGAAAAAAGAGATTATGCTTTGAAGTCACTCATTAAGGATCAATCAGCTGTGTATTTTTATTTTTTATTAAATTATTATGGGTTTAATTTGTTTAGTAAGTAAAAAAGTGAATAATAATCATCTAAATATTCCTTTAAAATTGAAAGAAATCAATTGTTTAATTATGAATAATTCCAGGACTAATCAAAAGCACATCTTGATATCACTTTTTAACAGAAAGTAGCTTTTTAGAAGTTGAAATACCTTAAAAACACTCAAATCCCAACTCAGAATGTCTTCATGATTATGATGATGATGATGATGATGATGATCCCATCAATCAAATGAAAAATCAGTAGAAAAGTTAAGAAGAATTGTTAAAAACAGTACCTGAAGAGACGCTTTTGATAATTGGAATCTGAATTTTCTTGATTTCCAACTACTTTTTACAGCTCTGAAATACCAAAACCAGGAACAACCATGAACAAAAATATGATCTTTCGTATATAACAATAAAGGATCAAAAATAGAAACTAAGCAGAATCAAGAATTTACCAGAAATGAAAATCTCCAGATGAAAGGAAAACGGCAGGCACTTGTTCTGGAAAACGACAATAGGAAACTATGAAGCCGTGGAGAAATGGCAGCTCACTTATTCTGTCTCCTGAGAGGAAGAAGAAGAAGAAGGAGAAGACAGAAGGCTTGTTGGATGCCAAGAGATTGCACTACTGAAGAAATTGAATGAAGAATGAAACTTAAAGGCAAATGGGTATTCCAAGAAAAGCTGGTATTTCGTTTTCCAAGAGGAGAGAGATAGATTTGGAAGCAAAAGTAGAGCTGGAATTAATTCCAAGGAAATTCAAGAAAGTGGTAGGAATTTGGATCAGAGAATAACAACCGATAAGAAGAAACAGATTCCAAAGGAGGATTTAGCTTGCTTTGGAACAAGAAGCTGAACCAGACCAAAGCAGAGATGTAAGTGATAGAGAGAGGGAAAAATTCTGTGAGAAACAGTAGGAGATGAGAGTATAGACAAAGATAATTTATGGAGAGAAATGGCTACGGTCGTGAGGCAGTTTAAGACTTTTTTTTTTTTTTTTTTTTGACAATTATTTTCGATTCGGCTTTAAACATTATATATCTTAATTTCAAAAATTCTAATATTAATAAATTAAAACTTAGTGGATTTCAGATAAATTCAATAAGTTAAAACTCAATTATCATAAAAAGTCGATAATTTAATTATCAGTAATTTAAATATTCAATAAATAATTAATAAATTATATTATTATTTTTAAATTTTTTAATAAATAAATATTATTGATAATCGATGTAGGATCGATTCACTTTCATTTGTGAATTATTGGTATAAATGAAGGATTATTAATGTATTTTATTTTTATTGGGTGGATTCTAAGATCGTTTAGTAGGGGAGAGAAATGGAGAGTAAAATCACTTGTTTTTGGACTTGTGTGGAGCTAACAGCTAAGCTAGCAACCACATGTAAAATATTGGCAATGACAGAATATGGGATATGAAAAAAGATTTTCTTTTTCTTTTTCATTTATTCTTAAATATACTTTTTATTTTAAAATAAATATTTTTCTTTTTTATTTATTCTTAAATATACTTTTTATTTTAAAATAAATATTCTATTAGAATTTAGTACAAGACAGAGCGATATATTTATAAAAAATTTAATATCGATTAGAAATTAAATTTGAGTCAAATTTGATTTATCTTATAATTTAATTCAAAGAGAAGAAGTGTTTAGGGGTGAGCATTCGGTCGGTTCGATTCAAAATCGAACTAAACTGAATAAATTAAAAATTAAATTTTAGTTTTTATAAAAATCAAAACGAATCAATTTTAATTAGAAATCAAATCAAATCGAAACAGTCTGATTCAGTTCGATTAGATTCAATTTGATCAGTTTGAATTTTTAATAAATTTTTTACACTTTATTTTTAATATTTTAAAATTTAATTAAAATATTTTAATTTTAATATGATCTAATCTCTATATTATTGAAAATAATATACTATTATCACTAATCGATTCAATTCAGTTTTTTCAATTTTTCTGATTAAAATTGAATTAAATTAAAATAATCAAAATTTTTAAAATTAAAAATCAAATCAAATCAAAAAAATAAAAAACCAACTAAAATTTCAAATTAATTCAATTCGATTAATTTCTTTTATTTGAACTAAATATTGTTTACCTCCAAAAGTGTCTACAACTCCTGTGGCATATTAACACTTTCTTTTTTTAATTATCCTAACATTATTATTTATTTTTCTTTTCTAACTAGCATATAAATATATTATTATAATTTATTTTATTTTATTTTATTTTTAAAAATTATTTTAAAATATATTTTAATATTTTAAAAAAATTAATATTTTTAAAATATATGTAATTTAAAAATTAATTAAAAATTTTTTTTAATATGTGTGAAAAATAAAGTGAATAAAAATTATGAAATTGAGAGAATATATATTTGTAAAATAAAATTTATTAATTTTAAAATAATTTAATAATATGAATTACTATTTGAAAGATATATTAAAAAAGATTAAATTAATTTTATTTTATTAATTATTTTTTAAAAAACTATATGAAAATATGAATAAATTTATTTTTGTAAATGAAAACGCGTTTAATTATTGTTTTTTTTTTAAATGCTTATTTTGATTTGAGGTTTGGGATAGTTATTGATTTACTTGTCCGATTGTGAGAGAAGCAAAGAAGTACTTGGGTTTCAAAATTTGACGTCTACGAATGTCAAAATTTTCAGAGAACAAAGTTTCAAATTCTTTAAGGAAATTTTATAATAAATTTATATAGTGGAAGTTTTTTTAAATCAAAATAAAATTTACAATTTGCTTGTAAAAACTTGATTTATAAGATTTCATTAAAATATTAATAATGGTTTAAATAAAAACAAAAAAATTATCATTTAATTCTATAGTATCGCAAAACTCATCGTTGAAATAATTATTATATTTTAAAAAATTTATTAATTAATCTCTATTAATTTTAGTTTTTAAATATTATAAAAAAATATAAAATATTTCTAATACGAAGGAACTAATTAGTAAATTTTTAAAAAATATAAGAAATTAAATAATAAATTTTTTAAAATTATGAAAATTAAATAGAAAAATATTTAATAATAATGTTTATATTATCTGTATTCACTTTTATGTTTCATATTTTCCAATTTTATTGTCAAAATATCTATCATTTTTGGAAGATTAAGAGGAATTATATGGTTTTCTTTTTCAATTTTATACTTATATAGAATAAATATTTATTTTTATAATTTTCTAAAATATATATTATTAATTCCTTTTCTCTTATCTCACTTTTCTAATGGCATATTAATCATAAGATAATTATTTTTTTAGTAAATCATAAGATGATTATTGATATTGGGGTAATTAAGTGAAATTAATAAAAATAATAATTTAATCAAAATTAAGGAGTATTTTATTATGATTTAAATAATTTAGTTATCATAAAAAACTTTAAACAATAGGAGAAAAGTGAAGTACAAAAGAAATATTATTACTTTTTAATTAAAAAATTAAATTTATGGTTCGAATCACTAAAGTAATCTGATTGGTCTTTATTTATTTTTTAAGATATAGAAAATAGAAAATATTTTGAGTTTGAATCTCTTTTATTTATTTATTTTATTTTGTTAATTATAAAAGACAATCGGTTAATTGACAACCGTTTAAATTAAACGTTAGTAAATACATTTACTACTACTGATCATTTCTCTATTGTTCTGTCTATTGTTCTGAAAAGTTCCATATATAATTATGGACCAATGGTTGAAGATACGGATCAACCGTGCTGAGTATTCGATTGATTTAATTTAAAATTAAATTAAATTAAATAAATTAAAAATTAAAATTTTATTATTTATGAAAATTAAGTTGATTTTATTTTATTTAGAAACTGAATTAAATCAAATTGATTTGATTCGATCGATTTAGTTTAAAATCCGAAATCTATTGAAAAAAAATAATAATGAAACAAATGACATTAAAATATAAAATAAATTAGCCGCTGCTGTTAAATTTTTATTTTTTATAGTATTAAAAATTAAATAATCATACAATTTAAAAAATTAAATAAAAAAATAACACACATAATTAAATAAAAATTTTAACTACATTCATTGGAGTGAGGATTTTATTATTTCTCTATAAACTTTTAAAATAAAATACACTAAAATAATATTATATGTAACTCAAAAAAAATATAAAAAAATAAAATAGTCTTGAAAATAATATTAAATAATTATTGTATCATGTAATATTTTCGTTTAAAATATATTAAGATACTAAATAATCAAATATGATATTGTCTTTCTATTATAATTTTTAAATTTTTTTTAAAAAAAGAAGAAAAAGAAAAAATAAACTCCTAATAGAACTTCCAAAATTTTTACTGCAGTATTTTCATAAGAAATAAATTCTAATTAAATGAGTTTTTATCATTATTATGACATATTTTGTAAATTTATTTAATTTATTTTTATTTTTTTATAACAAAACTACCCCATTTTAAATAAAATTAGGTAATATCTAAAATTATATAATTTAGTTTAATAATATTTTTTAAATAATCACAATTATTTTATTTTAATTTATTTTTAATTATATTAAATTACATTTTATTAATATCCAATTTAGTTAATAATTATATATATATACGAACAATAATTATAATTACTAAGTATATATATACACACATATGCAATTGATTTTAATAGTTTATATTTTATTAGTATAAATTTTATTAATACGAAAATAGTATATAATATAATGTATTTAAATAGAATGAAATATAATTAATAAATTAAATATGTTGAATTATACCTTATAAATTTTTTATAATCAATTAGTGATTAAAACATATATTTCATCCCATAATTTTTATATATTTTATCTTTTTTTTTGTTGTTGTAAAATTATTATTTACTTTTTTAAATTATAGTAACATATAAATTCACTATTATAATTCTTTTTAATTTTGTTTTATTTTTAAAAAAAAATTTAAAATATTTTTTAGCATTTAATAAAATCTAATGTATTTAAAATGGATATAATAAAAAAATTATATTTTTTAATATGTGTGAAAAAGTAAAGTGAATAAAAATTATGGGAGAGAGTGATAATTTTACATATATACATATAATTATTAATAATAATGAGTAGATAAACATATCAAACTATATATAATTAATTTAATAATTTATATTTTATTAATATAATTCTATTAATATTGAATTAGTGATATATATATATATATAAATCATCGGCTCAAATAAATTATTCAACTATTAAAAAGAAGATTTTAAGTCTATGTATAAATAAATTTCAATCTGATTTGTTAAATCAAAAATTTTTATACAAAAAGATGTTAAAAACCTTGCCTCTAAACAAATTTTTGTTAGATGGCAAGCACTTTTAAGTATTTTTGATTTTGATATCGAGTATATTAGAGGGAATAATAACAATATACCAGATTTTCTAACTAGAGAATTTTTACAGAACAATGGGCGAAAGAAGAATAAACAGAAAGAAATAAAGTCCAGTTCAAGCTCTACTCCTAAAGCTCTTTCAGAGCATTCAGAAGATTTAAATCAAACCCTAAAACCCCAGTTAAAAGACTACAAATCTAAAGAATCAAAGAATTAAGTCAATCACCAGAGGTTATTAAAGCAATACAGAATATGGCGTCTTCTTCAGGAGACTCAGGTATGAATTCTAAATCTAAAGCGATCGTACCCGCTCATGGTACAGCTAGTATGTCTCAAACGGTAGACAGTAAAGACTCATCAAATTCGTTGAAGGCTATGGGTTTGCCAAAAATCCAATCTTCCTATGGATATAATACTGGTTTTCATAAATGGCTTTTAAAGAATATTTCGGAATTTGAAATTGAGGTTGAAAATGGTTTTAATGATATAAACCCATGGGAAGTAATTCGAAAATACTATCCTGAGAATTGATATTTCACACCAAAAGATCTTTCAAAACCTCAGGAATATTACTATAGTATTTTGGAAGAAATGAATTCAGTACAAATAAACCATAATTTTGATAAAAACTATAAAAATATAATAGCGTATTCTTCTATAAAAATAAAACGGGTTATCCATCCAAAAGATTGGCCGACCTCGAATTTATACACTGCCCTAACATTTAAAAATTTTAAAAAGTATTGTACTTCATATAATTATTTTGATTATATAGATGCATGGAAAAATATTTTCAGTATTCAAAACCCGACCACTACTCACTCGTGGTTAATATATTTTGATCAACATAGTATTAAAACAACCACCAGATTTCCCAACTGGTTTTTAAAATGGTGGCAATATAGAGGTATTACTGATGAAATTCTATCACCAGAAGTACTTCAAGTATATCAGTATTTTAAAATCAATTATAAACCAGCTCAGGGTGAGACATATATTCCTTCTTTAATGTATTTTTGTATGCAGTTTTTTATCCCTTGGGTATATCAATGGTATTTTGATTTTCAGTATATGACAGGATCCAATATTCCAATTATAGTAAGAAAACATAAGATAAAATGGTGGGGATCATTCAAAAATACTACCACAAAAATTGTTTTAAAAAATTGAATTTTCAAAAGAGCTCAGTTCCCCACTGTCTCTTATGCTAGTAAATTAACTCTGCAAGAACAACCTTCATTTGGAGCACAGAAGACTCAGTGCCAGGCATTACTTGCAGCAGCTAAAACTCCTGAAGAATATAAGATGATTTGCCAGCAAATATTTAGACATCTTGAATCAGAAGAATCAGTAAAGAAAGAAGAACTAAAGCAAGAAGAAATTAAATCCTCCAGTAAAGATTCATCAAGGAAAGCACTCAGCAAAAGGAAAAATAAAAAGCAGTCCAGTTCGAAAACGGAGTCGACAGCGTCATCCAGTACGTCATCCTCCAGTAAAAATCGACATCTTCTTATTGTGACAGCAATGAAGATGACTGCTATGGGATACTTCCAGCTATCAAAATAAAAAGCAAGATAGACAAAATAAAAAGAAAAGAAAAGGGAAAAGAAAAGAAAAAGAGAGAAAAGGAAAAGAAAGAAAAGTTAAAGAAAAAAGGAAAGAAAAAAGGACACCTCTTCGTCCTCATCTTCAGACTCAGAATAAAAACAGAAATAGTAAAATTTGGTGACAGACAGACTACTATTCAAGGAACAGTTAAAGCCAAAAATAGTAAAGATTCAGTGGCAAACAAACTATTCATGAGCAGTAAAAGTTTCATCTTCATTTTTTTTTATGCATTTCAAATTTTTCCTCCAAAAGAGAATATGTGATGATTTATCAAGAAGGTGCAGCCATAAATACACGAGCTTTCACCGAAATCAATAAGGAAGAAAAAGAAAACTAAAAAAATCTAGATCCTAAGATAAATCGGAATTTACCTCACTTTGCTCTGATACCAACTGATGCGGAACCCAGGATCAACATGTGATAAAAAATCCCGTCACACAACTTAAAAAAGAACAAAACAAAGATATCTTCCATGAAGTTGCTCTACTACACCCCTAACCAACGAATGTGATTAGAAACATAGATAATGGAGCGAAGATTGCTCTACCACACCCCTAACCAACCAATGTGATTAGAAACATAAATAATCAAGCGATTCTAGTTTCGAAAACGTCACAAGAAATTCTTGATAAGTTAACTAAGCATGGAGGAGATCCATATTAGAACGCCACAAGGTTAAACCTTGATAAATTACTAAATAATGGAGAAGAACCAAATATTATTCATAAAATCATCTTTATTCATTGCCCTCTTGTGGCTGCCACCTTAAGTGTGTTTTTATAGTTTTCAAACCCTAATTCTATTGTAGGAAGGTGTAATTATAATATAGGAAGTGTATCTAGTCAAATAATCAAACCTAGATTACATTAAAAATTATTTTTCTAAATTGTCTTGGAGAAATTTTCTTCCTAAATGGGCTGCACGAATTTGGCTTCTAATATAGGTCAAATTAATTTAAAACAAATCCCACAAAATACTAAAATACCAAAATAACAAAATTGACCTAAATGCAATTTGGCTATACATGTATTACGCGATCTGAAATTGTGTTGTGCGTCTACATGTGTTAAAGAGAGTATGACTTATTTCCTTATTCTCTCATACTTCCCAAATATAGTTCTCATCTTGTAAGCTTTAAATTAAGTGATGGTAACTTGATTTGTCATGATTTGGAGTTTCTCATTTTAAACTTTTGAAGCATCGTATTATTTTCTTGCTCGTATTATTCTCGCCTTCTTCGAAAAGATTCGTCCTTGAATCTTCAACCATAATGACAAGAAAAGAATCAACAAACATGGTATCTTCTTTAAATTTAGTATGACATTTTGCAAATAAAACACTAAATTTTGACATCTCTCCTCTTTTTTTGTTTTTAAATCAAACAACTGAAATGATTTTTTTTCACTCTTTTTTTATCTCACTTTTTTCTAATAAAAATAAACTCACACTACTAAAATTAAAAAAAAAAATTCTTCTTTTTTGTATATAAATATAACTGAATTTTTTTTAGAGAAACTATAAGATAAACTGAAATAAAAAAAAAAGATAGAGTAAAAAAATAAAAAAAAAACTTATGAAATAAATAAATATAGATAAATAGGAATTTATCTATCACCGTGCTCTGATACCAACTGATGCAAAACCCAGAATCAACATGTGATCAAAAATCCCGTCACACAACTTGACAAGAAACACTTTAGAAATTTGCCCTATTGGATCTGTATCAACAAGGCCATCCAAGCATAGGTCCCGCATAACAATGCATCTCATATTAGGCCATAAGGCAGTCCCTAAACCGTAATACGAGCGTTGGACCGTGGAAACAAACAAATTCATAAAAAACCACAGGGTCATACGAGCATGGGTCTCACATAACAAGGCATCTCATGCCAAGCCATAAAGCAATTGCCAGGCCATAATCCAGGCGTTGAATCGTGGAAACAAACAAGTTCATAAAAGGCCACAAGACCATCCGGGCATGGATCCCGCATAACAAGGCATCTCATGCCAAGCCATATGGCAAATTGTCAGACCTTTTAAGCATTGGTCCCACTAAACAAGGGCATAAGTCATGAATCCATTAGGTTAGAAGACCAGGTGTTAGCCCCACTTCACAAGATGTTTTTATAGCATTTAATGATAGGCCATAAGGTGGAAATACACCAGGCCTACCGACCGAGTGTTAGCCTCGCTTCACAAGATGTTTCTAAAGCATTTCATGATAGGCCTCAAGATGAAAATACATCAGGCCAACTAACCGGGTGTTATCCTAAGAAGTTTTTAAGGTATTTAATGCCAAGCTACAAGGCGAGTATATGCAAGGCCGACCAACTGGTTGTTGATCCTATTTCATAAAAAGTTTCTAAGGTATTTAATGTCAGGTCGCAAGGTGGGTACGCCAAGCCAACCAACCAGGTATTAGTCCCGTCTCACGAGATGTTTCTAATGTATTTAATGTCAAGCCGCAAGGCGGGTATACACCAGACCAACTAATCGGGTGTTGATCCCATTTCATGAAAAGTTTTCAAGGCATTTGATGCCCAGACTATAAGGCAGGTATGAGCTAGGCCACGCGACCGTGAGTATTGGCCCCATCTCACGAAGAGAACCACAGGTCGCTGCTCTTACAATCACTCTCAAAAATCTAAAACTTTTTGTGAAAGAGGAACCCATTGTAGGCAGGCGAGACTTTTTAACGATCAACAAAGGCAGAACAGGCTGCCAAGTGAGCAAATGAAGGAGCTCGCAAGGGCTAGAAAAATGTCCGAAAACTTGTCAGGGCTGAAAAATACCCGGAAGCTCGATAGGGTTAGAAAAAGTCCAAGGAGTTCGCAATGGCTAGAAAAGGCCCAGAAGCTCATCAAGGCTAGAGAATGCTCGAACGCCCGTCAGGGCTGGACAAATGCTCAAAAGCACGTTAGGGTTAGAGAATGCCCAGAAGCACGTTAGGACTAGAGAATGACCAGAAGCATGTCAGAGCTATAGAATGCCTGGAAGCACGTTAGGGCTAGAGAATGCCCGGAAGCTCGCTAGGGTTAGAAAATGCATGGAAGCTATCAGGGTTGGAAAAGGCCAAAGAGCTCGCAAGGGCCAAAAAATGTATGAAAGCTCATCAAGGCTAAAGAATGGCCGGAAGCTCGTCAAGGCTAAAAAATGCCCGGAAGCTCATCAGGGCTGGAAAAATGCCTGAAGGCTCGAGTGGAGTCTGGAAGGAGGAAAATGACCAAATGCTCGTCAAGGCTGATTGGGGTAAGAAAATGCCCAGAAGCATGTTAAGGCTAGAGAATACCCAAAAGCACGTTAGGGCTAGAGAATACCCAGAAGCATGTTAAGGCTAGAGAATACCTGAAAGCTCGTCAGGATTAGAGAATGCCTGAAAGTATGTTAGGGCTAGGAAATGCCCGTAAGCCCATCAGGGCTAGAAAAGCCTAGAAGTCCGTCAGGACTAGAAAATACCAAGGAGCTTGCAAGGGCTAGAAAATGTTCGGAAGCTCGTCGGGGCTGAAAAATGCCCGGAAGATCCCAAGGGTTGGTTCGTGCTAGAGAGAGCTCGGAAACTCATCAAGGCATTACTATATTACTCGGATCAATTTTTACCAGACAAGATCTTGGACTTGATTGATCGGTAGAGCAAGTAAAAAGAAAGTAAAAACATCTTATGCTTAGCCTGAACAAACAAGCCACATGCCCCAGATCATGAAAACAATTGTCACATTCGAATCTAAAGGATCAAAGATTACCGGGAGACTTCTAATGTTACACAATAATCGCTCAAAGTGGGTAATGAGCTGTTACCATAAGACAGGGTCACGTGGTAAGGATCTAATAAACCAATGCGCGGTCCTACTAGTAGAAAGGAAGGGTTGGATGACCATGATGTTCGGAACTGAGAGAAAAGAAGACTCGGGCACTTTAAGTTGGCCTTGGGTCAGATCGGCCTCAGGTTGGATAGACTCGCCCTCTCAACTTCAAGGCGAGGCTCCATAAGAAAATTATTGTCAACAGGTGTAATCCAACAGATCCCTTTTATGCCTATGATCAAAATCTCTTACCAACGAACCAACCACATTATCGCTGAATTATTATCAGGAAATACTATATTTATCTTTATATTTTTAGAGTATAAAGAAGGAACGATTATATATAATAATTATAAGCATATATACATATATATATATATACATATAATTATTTTAGTAATTTATATTCTAATAGTTTAATTTTATTAGTGTATAAATTATATATATGTAATTTATTTAAATAGAACAAATTACAATCAAGTAACTAAATTAGCTAAATAAAATGATAATAAATATTTAATAATTAAATAATATTTTTATTATATGTATATAATTTTTTTTAAATTATAAAATATATTATTAAAATTATAATATCACTATAAATTATTAAAAGAAATATATATATATATAGGTTTCATAGTAATTCTAGTTTGGTTTCAATATCAGTTAATTAGTTATAATTGAAACAAACCTATAAAATTAAGTTATAATTGATAAAAGTTGTAATGATTTTGATTTGTTTTTATTATGAAAATCCATACCATGTCAACAATCAATATTAAATAATGTTATTAATATCAACTCTCAATCTTGATCACAAATTTTAATTAATACAAATCCTTAAAATTAATAACATTAAGAGAATATGCTATAATTGGTAAAAAGCACCAAGGCTTGGCTTTTAGAAAATTAAGGAAGCATTAATTTTTATGTTTTTTTTCAACTTCACCCTTGCATATTATGCCTGCAGTGATCCAAGGTGGTGATGACAGCGACAGTATTAGTGGAGGCAAGATAGGAGTGTGCGGTTTTAATTTTGAAACGTTTTTTTTTTAGAAATTGAAAATCCGTTTTTTAGTCTTTTGAAATCAGAATTAGAGTCAAATTTTACCATTTCAATACAATTTTATGTATTTTCAATTTTGAATCAATTTTAATATTAATTCTTATTTAAGTTTTAATTTCAATACGAACTTCAAATCTTATAATAAAATTTAAATTTAAATGAAATAATTAAATATTTTTAATATAATATTGATATTATTTATATCAAAATAATAAATTTTACATTTTAATTTTAAAATAATATTAAATATCTATAATATTTTATAATATTTTCGTTTAAAATATATTAAAAAATTAAATAACCAAACATATTACAATTTTCAAACTCTTAAACGGAAAAGAAAAAAAATTCTAAAAAAACTTTTAAAAATTTTATTGCAATATCTTCACAATAAATAAATTCTAACTAAGATTATTTTTTTTAAATTTTTTTATAATAAGATTATGTAATTTTAAATAAAATTATATAGTATCTAAAATTATTTATTTTAACTAAATAGTATTTTTTTAAATAGTCACAATTATTTAAATTTAATTTATTTTTAATTTTATTAAATTATATTTTATTAATATATAATTTAGTTAATAATTATATATATGATAATAATAACAATTATAAATATATATATATATAATTAATTTTAATAATTTATATTTTATTTTTTCTTTTATTTTCTTCTATTTTCTATTTTTTCTTTTTCTTTTTCATTTTCTCTTACATTCTTTTATTGCTTCATTATTTTTATATATTTCTCTCATTTTTCTTCTCTTTTTTTTTCTCTTTTTTTATTTTTCTTTTCTAATTTTTATCATTTTTCTTCTCCTTTCTTTCATTTAATTTTCTTACCTCATTATTTTTTTTCTTTTCTCAATTTTCTTTCCTCTTTCACGCATTTTCTTTCTCTGCTCATCATTTTTCTCTCACTTTATTTATCCCTTTCTCATTTTAATTATATACTTTTTGGTTATTTTTCTATTCTCTTTCTTTTATTTATACTTTTTTATTTTCTTTTTCTTTCTAAAAAAATAATTTTAAATATTATTAAGTATTCACTACGGAAAAATAAACTTAATACAACAATAAATTATTATTTTATATACTTTAATCATAATCATATGTTAATAGAAAACGATTTGAAATATATTATATTTATATTCGTTATTGAGTATAAAATAATTATTTATTTATTTTTTTATATAATGAATAAAAAATATAGTTAAAATTTTAACTTTATTAAATATAAAATAAATTTTTTATGAGATTATATTATTATATATAATAAAAAATAATTTTTTTATAATAATTATAAACTGTTATCAAACAGTTACTTTAGAAATATTAAAACAATAATTTCATAATTTCCGCTAAAATACCACTATCTCATACTTAATAAAAAATTGTTAATTTTTTTAAAATTTTCAATGACTTCTTTAATAAAATTATCAATAAATATATTAACAGATTTAATATTTAATATTTGATATTTTATTTTTTTAATTTTATCATTTTATGAATGAATTTAAAAAATTATTGAAAATCATTAATGAAATTTATCAATGTATCTAAAGTCATTGCTAATCCATTAGTAACTAGTTACCCACAGATTTTTATAGGGTACCAATAGAAAATATTGATAATCTGTAAAATAAAATAAAAAAAAGTGAAAAAGCATTTTTTGAAAATGCATTATTTTAAACGTTAGAAAGAGTTGTTTGAAAAAATATTGTTACTTTGATATTTTTATAACCAAAACATATTAAATTTATTTTAAAAATTTTCAATATTATTCTTTCATATATTTATGAAAATATTAATGCATAGCAAATTCCAATCAATGGACCCTAACAATATATTATTATATCACTTATATATTCATATATATGTATGAACTTTCCTTGATAAATTATAAAAATGTATTTCACATTTTTTTAATTTAAATTTATTATTATAATCCCGAAAAATTTAACAAGACCTAATCCAAAATCAATAATCTTCTTATAATCCCAATCTATTATCCAAAATGTTAAGTGAAAGTCAATTATAACAGAAAGAGGAGCACTCGATATCCAGAGACTAGCATATAAAATAGCCGCTTTAATCAAAGTATGAGCTGCTAAATTAGCTTATCTCCTGAATCTAGGAGTGTAAACGAACCGAGTCGAGCCGAGCTTTAAAGAGCTCAAGCTTGGTTCGTTAAAATTTTTTCGAGCTCGAGCCAAATTCGAGCTTTACTCATATCGAACTCGAGCCGAGTATTAAGAAGCTCAAGCTTGGCTCGTTTAGCAAACGAGCTTAGATGAGTCGAGCTTTTATCGAGCTGAGTCGAGTTTTTATCGAGCTGAGTCTTGAATAGTTTACGAGTAATTTAATTTATTTACATGTATAATGAGTTTTAGTTTAAAACTAATAAGTTGATTCATTTACACCCCTACCTGGATCACACAATTGACTAAGAAAATTCTTATGAAAATAAATGTTTACAGTTGTTAATAATTTATCTGAATTTTAATATCATATCCTCAGTTGAGTGAATGGCACTAACAACATCAATACAATCTATCTCCACTATCACATTTGTCATATGGGATTTTTTTTAAACCAATTAAAAATCTCTTGTAATTCTAATGCTTCCATTAAACCTGGCGAGTAAACTCCTTTATACCCATAATATCCGGTCACAAATTGTCCCGACGCACCTCTAATAATGGCCCTAAAAATAGTATATTATGGGATCTAGTAGTGTCTGTATTAATATTACATTTTAACGAGTCATAAGTAGTACCTTCCAAACTATAGGATCTTGTCCACTCCCACTCTCTACCCATGTAGATTCAATAACCTGTAACTTCTTCTAAGCAACTAACATCGATTGAGCATGATAGATTAAAACTACAACATAATGTTGGCAATATCACAGAACCTGTTATTCCTTTTATTCCGCAATTTCTAAAGGATAGCATAATGATATGCATACATGATAAATAAAATAAAATAACTCTATAAAATGAATAAACTGTTATAGTAACTAACACTCAAATAATTCCAACAATCCTTTGCAAACCTACGTCCTACGAAGACATGCAACTCATCCTCAATAGTACCACACACATGGCATGTAAGACCTACGCCCATACCTTTTTGAGCCAAATTCCCAAGATAAAACATCATTAGAATTAATAAGAAGATAATAACCATATTTCACAATATGCTTACTAAACTTAGAGAAATGCCATATGAGTCCATTAGACTATCCAGACATGTTAATTGAAATTCTTAATATACAATCCACATCCATAGAGAGCAATAATTCATTTAACAAAAATATATTCCAACTGCGTCTATTCATACTGATTAAATTAATTATTTTTAATTCCTCCAGACATACTATAGGAGGTGTCTTCATGTAAAAATTACTGTCCCTATTCACTCAAGGATTAGTACATATTCTAATAGAATTTTCATCACCCACTTTCTATCTCACTCCTTGTTTCGGTACATGTTAAAACTGCAAAACATTTTTCTAAGCAAAATTGGAATCGGAACTATGTTAAAAAATCCAATCTAAGGAAATATTTGACTTTAAAAATCTTACTAAAAAGTGTGTCGGGAATAGAAGTCACAGACAAGATTAAAAAAATGAAGATGATGAAAACCATACCTCTTGCAACTTTCCCTAAACACGTGTTCCAAGACAACCAATGCATATCCCTCCTTTTAAAAATGAATTTGACGTTAAAAGTACTTTTTATATATTTTTAATATTTTTAAGAAATACTCAATTATTATATTTAAAATTAATTAATTTAATATAACGTGAAGCGACATAGTTGAGACCAAGGATTTGTTAGATAATGTTGTTGGAAAAATATTTTGTAAAAATATTATTAGTTAGATAATATTAAACTTAATTTAAAATGCAATTTAATGTATCTTTAGTATAAATTTTTAATATAATTTTTAAATATTATGACATGATATATAGTATATAACTTGGATAGTAGATATTCAAAGGAAATCCAATAATAATAATAATAATAATAATAATAATAAATTGTTTACAATTTTTTTTATTTTAATTGGTTAAATGATTAGCCAGATTAATTTTTTATTTAAATTAAATTCTATTTTATCAAAAATTATTTATGAAGAATGAAACACTCTAAATTTATTTAACTTATAGTTTTATTAATGTGTTTAAAATAATATTCAAAAAGAGATTGTTTTAATTTTTAAAATTATATTAATTTTAAATGTTATTAATTTTAATATTATTTAAAAAATTAAAAAAATACTTAAATAATTTTAAAAACTATAAATTAAATGCTACTAATTTTAATATTATATAAATACTTAAAAAAATAAAATACTTAAAATAATTATTATATTCTGTCATTTTAATATTATCTAATAACAAATTATTTTTTTATAAAAAATAATATGAAGTTGTTATATTATTTTTTTAAATTAATTTTTTTATAATCTATATTTAATTAACTTTTATTTAAATTAAATTATAAAATATAATAAAATTTATCAATTATAATTTTTATAATTTTAATTAAATAAAATTAATTTCATGTTAAAATCATTATTAACCATTCTATCATTATTTCGATAGATCGTCTTATTTTTATATCATTTTTATATTTAAATATTTTAAGAGAAGTTATTATATTTAATTTTTTCTTTTTTTTACTTTTTATAGAATATGAGTTTTTCAGAGAATCAGAGAAGCAATACTTCCATAAATAATGAATTTAGAAAAATAATTTTTATCATAAAAAATAATTTAAATAAAAAAAACTTGTATATCGTTGAAAAACCAAGAATAATGTTTTTTATTATTTTTTAAGAATATTTTTTACTAGATTTATCTATTATTTTTTATTATTATTTTAAAATATTATTATATTCATAAATAATATCATTAGAATTTTATGTTATTTTTTAGTGATATTTAAGATTAATTTTTCTAATTATTATACAAATAATTAGATTTTTAGATGGCTGTTATATTGATAAATGTAAAATAAATTTAATTAATTTATTAATATTTTATTATTTTTATTGATATTATGAGTAGTTTTTTTATATGAAATAATTAACAATAATTTATTATAATAATAAAATATTAAATTTTACTAAAAAAATGACCATTTAACAAGCAAAGATAAAGCACTTATATAAAAAAGGAAATGGGGAAATTGTTAGAATTTCCTAAAACATATTATTGCAACTAAAGACTTAACTGCTTAAAAATTAATTTATTTTAAACTTTATTTTTAAATTAATCATACTTTTTAAAGGAGTTTTTTCTTATAATTCAAATTAAAAACTATTTCACAATTTTATAAAAATTCAATAATTTTTTGAAAACAAATTTAAAAAAACAGAAATTAAAAATCACATTTTCTTTAAGTTGATCAATTTTATAGAAAAGAAAATGATTAAAAATTAGAAATTTATAATTCTAATAAAAACTTAATCCTACTTAATATAGTAAGAATTTAAAATTTTTATTATCTATTAAATTTAAAATAAAATATATATTAATTAATTAAATATTGCCTTTATTAATTATTAATTTAGTTCAAATTTCCTTTAATAATTAATTTATAATATTTTTTTTCATATTTTAAAATAACCCATTCAACTGTTACGTAATTTTCAAAAAAATTATTAAAATGACAATATTAGTTAATAAAAGTGTAAATTTGGTTACAGATTATATTAAAATATTATGTATTTTAATAGAAATTATTAAATATTAATATCCACTATTAACTAAAATGATAAATTTTAAATTTAAATTTAATTATAGATGATAAATATTATATATTTTTGACGCAACTAAAATTAAGTTGGAGCATGATTGGTCAATTTGTAACGGTGTAAGATGGTTAACATTTATTATCATTACTCTAATATTAAGTTAATAAATTGAAAACAAGAACGAGTATAATACTTAAAATTTATGAGTAATTGTGTAAGAATATGTATATTAATTTTTGTATTCATTTACATTTATACTGTAAAAAGATAGAATTGGTTATTATCTTCTGAAATTCGACTAATATCAGTTAATGGATATGAAATCTCGCAGTTACAGGTATAATGAGAATTTAGTAATTATATATTTTTAACAGTAATTTCCTATGAAATCTCGTTTTATAGTTGAATGAGCAAGTTTTGACAAAGAGCTGAAATTTATAGTATTCGAGTTTTTTTTTCGCTAATAAAATCGAGTATTATCTAATCAGATTTTTATCGTGTGACTCGATTTTAAAGTGTTAGCTTATGATTTATTTTCAACGATTATTGTGTTAGATAATTTTTTAATAAATATTATTAAATATTAAACTAAATTATTAATTGAAATATATATATGTATAACAAAATTGAAAATTTTTTAGATAATTAATAATTCTCAAAAGGATTGTTAAAATAATTATGACAATATTTTTAAGGTAGATGACAATTCAATTTTTAACCAAATATATTAAAATAAGATAATTAGTATAATATTAAATTGTTAGATTTAAAAAAATTATAAGACAATGAAATGATGATATGTTTCGATTATAATATTTTTTAATTTTTATACATTTAATGTATTAATCTAAATAAAATTAAAATATATATATATATTTTTAAAATTATCATGTTTAGTTAATTTGTATAAAGTTTAGTTATTAAAAATTAATATTTTTTAATAATATTATAACTTTAAAAGAATTTAATAAAAAATTATATAAAAATAAATAATGAGCCATGTATATTTTAAAAAGCTAGTATTTATAAATATATAATGTCAGTTATGCCATAAGTCAAGCATTATTACCATCTTTAATAAATAACACATCTTATATTTTTATTAAATATTTATTTAATTGAATTAACGGAAACTAATTTTATTAAATTTTCATTTTGTTTCATAAAAATATTTTTATATTTTTCACATTTTTTATCAATTGGAATACTAAAAAAATAAATTAACAAAAAATATTTTTCTAATTAAAGAATATTTTATTAACACATTTATTAAAAAATATTTTTTAAATATAAATTATTTTTTTTAAATAAATAGAGTCTCAGTGTTCTAGTTAATATATATAATTGTAAAATTGACCCAGAGATCTAGAAATTGTAGAAAAAAAAAACCCAATAAGAGAAAAGAAAATAATAAGAATTTTATTAGATTAAGTAAGTCACTTTATTTATTTATTTAAATAAAAAAGGAATAAATAGGTGGAGAATAAATAGTGGGTAAGTGAAAAGTAAGAAAGGGAAAAAGAAAGAGAGAAGAATAGTGAAAGAGACTGAAGAGAGAAATACACAAAAGAGAGCCAAAAAGAGTGAACAGGAAGATGAGTGCACGGTACTATGTACCTCCAATAATACGTCTTCTCTTTTGACTACTTTGTTTCTTGTCTTCAACCTCTCACTACAAATTCTCTTTGGAACTCGAATTTGATTCCAACGAAAAAGATGCTAAATTGACTGCCCATCTCATTTGCCCTAAGTAAATAAATAAATTGAATTGACATGTTATATACATATAAGTAGTGTTTGTAGTGTGATTTTAATTATAAATTGAATTAAAATTAGTTTGATTTTTAATGGTTTGAAAATAATTTTGACTTTCAAAAATTTCAGTTTGATCGAAGTTCATTGTTAAAATTATTACTGATATAGTTTTTACGGCTATGATTCTGATTAAATTTAAATTTTAAACTATTAATTTAATTTTAGTTAAAAAAATTATAAGTAAGAAATTTAGATAAAATTAAATAAAGAAATGAAAATATTCAATATTATGATTATAATCGAATAATGTGAAGAGAGAGAAAAGCTCTCATAAAAAATATCTCTCATATATAAGAAATGCCAAACTATTTATATTAAACTTGCCTCACATGTAAGTCACGGTTCAGAAAAGAAAAATAACACAAGGTTTTTAAAAGAGAACAAGTTAAATTATTAAGTCTTAGCAAAGCATAATTACAAAATAGCATTTAAATAATACAACTCAGTTAATCATGCATATTCTTCTACACTCCTCCCCCTTCAAGTTGGAGTCGGAAGAGAAATCAGAGACAACTTGGAACAAAAATATTGGTGATGTGCAGCTAACAAGGGTTTGGTGAAAAGATCAGCCAGTTGGTCTTGACTAGAGATATGTGCAGTGGACAAAAAATTTTTCTGAAGTTGCTCTCGAATAATATGGCAGTTAATGTCAATGTGCTAGCCCTCTCATGAAAAATTGGATTTGCTGCAATTTGAAGAGTTGCTTTATTGTGACAATGAAGCTAAACTGAAAAAACAAGTGGAACCTGCAAATATTGCAAAATATATGAAATTTAAAATAATTCACAAATAGTAGCTGCCATAGCTCTATACTTAGCCTCAGCAGAGGACTTAGATACTATTGACTATTTTTTTTTTCTAGAATACCAATGAGGAACCAAGAAAGATGCCAAATGCTATAAGAGATTTTATGGAGAAAAAACAAGATGCCCAATCTGAATCACAATATGTTGTGATTTAAAAAATTACAATAGACAAGAAAATAGAGACCAGTAGTAATAATGGCTTTTAAGTATCTCAAAACATGTATAGCTGCCTCCCAATGAGGTTTTTTTGGAGCAGACATAAACTAACTAAGATGTTGGACAACATAACTTATATCAGGCTTAGTGAAATTAACATATAAGAGTCTACCAATCAATCTTCGATAGACATCAGGCTCAAGTAATGGGTTAGCAAGATCATGTGATAAATGCAATTCTCTAGGTAGAGGAAAAGATGTTGGATTACAATGCAACATATCGGCATCATTCAACACATCTATAATAAATTTAAATTGACTAAGAACAGTAGCCTAATCAGATCTGGCCACCTCAAGCCTAAGAAAGTATTTGAGATGCCTCAAGTCTTTGATGGTGAATTTATCATATAAAGTGATAGAACATATTTTAGTCTATTTTATCTTGATATTATTGATAATTATTTACATGATTTCTGCTTAATTTAATGCTCTTGACATTATTTTGCAAAAAATGGTGAAAAAGGACATTTTGGAGAAAATACTCTTAAAATTACCTTAAATGGAGCAAAGGAGAGCAAGCCTGCCAAGTTGGAATCAAGTGAAGCTAAATAAGAAAAGTTCTAAATAAGGAAAGTTCTAAATAAGGAAAGTGGCAAATAAGGAAAGTGGCAAAGAAGGAAAGAACATTCAGCCAAAGCAATTTGAAATTCAAATTTCAAATCTCCAAGTAGCATTTTCCTTATTCAAGAAGCCAAGTCTCAAGTTGCCATAAATGAAGAGCCAAATAAGAAAAGTATTTTGAAATTCAAATCTTCAAGATACATATTCAAATTTTGAATTTCAAAATCCAGTTTATTAAGGAAGCTGAATCCAAAGATCACATGCTTGCCACCTCATGCCTTGCACATCCAAAGATCACATGCTTGCCACCTTCCTTATTAGTGCATGGGCGGCAAGGAGAGTGTGAAGGCAAGTCTTGGGCACCTTGGACAGCATCTTGAAGACACTTGGGCAGCAAGCAAAGACCAAAGGCCCCACTCCTTGCACTTGAACACATGCCCCCACGTTTTTCCCTTCTCACATGTGCATGGATGGCACATCTTGGACTAAGGGCATTTTGGGAAGCCTCTTGAAGTCTTTTAGGCAGCTTCTTGACACCTTGGGCAGCCTCTTTACTAATTAGAAAGCAAGTATCATCTAAGGCAACACTTTTCAAGTATAAAAAGACACATAAGGAGCCTCCCCCATGCTCTTTCAAGCCCCCCTTGGAGGCACTTACGTGATTCACATCTTTTCTTCTACCTTTCTTCTTTTCTTTTATTTTTTGTTTTTATTTCAGTCATGAGAGGCTGAAATCTTTTATTCTAGTTGAAGATTATGTGATGCTTTAGTTATTTTATGGATTGTGAGACTTGATCAAACATTGTTTATCTTTTGTTATTCAATATTCATACAATCTCATGCTTAATTCCATTGTTGCTTTGTTGTTTTGATCAATATGGCCAATTGATTCTTGATTGCAAGGTAATAATATGTTAGTTTGGGTGATTTAAGTCCGTAATTGCTTGGATTATTCAAACATAAGAACACCTGGTGTAAAAACCAAGAAAATTGTATGATCTAGCAACATCTCATGCGTTTGAGTAGTTAGGATTGGATCTCTCTCTTTCTTCATGCAATTAACAATTGTTTGATGCCTAAGGCCCAAGGACATTCCTTGGCAATTTGTTAATTAGTAATTAATTAGAGGACGTTCCCTAATTGGTTTAATCATAAGGAGAGACATGGTGGTGAGAAGCGTCTTCCATCTCCATAACTAATCTATTGAATCAATCAAAAGAAACTAAGTGTCAATGATCAATCCCAACAACTAAAATGGATCCAATTCTTCAATTAGAACTTTCTTATTATTTATTTCTCTTTTATTTTAGTATTCGCTTATTTTAATTGCTTTCAATAGTTTGTTAATCAAATCAATCTCAAACCCCCCATTTTATTTTTACTGCAATTTATTTTTATTCCGCTTTCAGTTTATCTCGCTTTCAGTTTATCTCGTTTCAGTTTACTTTGCTTTCAGTTTACTTTGCTTTCAGTTTATCTTGCTTTCAGTTTATTCCGCTTTCAGTTTATCTCGCTTTCAGTTTATTCCGTTTTCAGTTTATCTCGCTTTCAGTTTATCTCGTTTCAATTTACTTTGCTTTCAGTTTATTTTTATTTCAGTTTATTCTCTTGGTCTTGATAAGGAAAATAGGTAAGTTTTCAATTTCCTGTGGATTCGATCCTTTTACCACTATCTGCAGTTATAAATTGTTGATAACCAGAAAGGTTATTTTTGACCGGTTTCGACAACCGCGAGTCATAAAGTAGTTTTAACATGAGAGATATCATCAACTGAAGTACCAGTAATAATGACATCATCTATAAAAATCAAGAGAGCCATGAAAGAATATGTAAAAGTTTTGACAAATAAATAGTGATCATGGAAGGATTGTGAAAATTCCAAAGATATGAGAAAACCAATAAACTCTATATTCCATTATCTTAACGCTTATTTCAAGTCATAAAGGGATTTTATAAGCAGGCAAACTTGCTCGGGAAAGGCTTTATGATAACCTTGAGGGGATAACATGTAAACCTCCTCATTTAAATAACCATGGAGGAAAGTATTATTAATGTCAAGTTGAAAAATAGGCTGTTATTTTACAGTAGCTAAGGCAATAAGAATTCTAACAGTGGTAAGCTTGGCAATAGGTGAAAACTTATCTTTATAGTCCAAACCCTCAATTTGATTATAACCTTTGGCAACTAAATATGCATTAAATCTTTCAACTTCACCATTGGGTTTGTATTTTACTTTATAAACCTATTTACTCCCGATGGCCTTTTTGCCCTTAGGTAAATCACGTAATCACCCAAGTATCATTCTTTTCTAGAGCTAACAGCTCTTGCTACATATCTGCAATCTACTAAGCATCAAGTGATGCTTGTGCATAAGTGGATGGCTTAAGCACTATTGCTACATTTTGGACAAAAGATTGATGATGTGAGTTAAAACATATATTTGAGGTGGACTGTGATGTAGTAGAAGCAAAACTAATAAAGTTCTGCAGCCAAGCAGGTTTATTTCTAACTCTAGTGGACCTCCTGACCTGTACAGGAGAAGGTGGTTATGATGTGTGAGAAGGTAAGGTAGAATGGGTACTTTGATTTCTTGCTACAATAGGATCAGAAATTTCAGTGAACCTATCATTCATGTCAGGCTCAGAAACAGGAATAGAAAGTACAAGAGAATATTTTGAGATTTTAGTGTTTGCATAAGGAAATGTCTTCACAGAAAAGAATATCCCTGCTAAACAAGATGGTGCCAGTCTGTAAATTATATAGTTTATATACTTTATATATGTAACGACCCGGAAACTGGACCGCTACCGGCGCTAGGATCCAAGTCGACTTAAGGTCGCCGAGACCCGTAGCAAGCCTACTACACATCCTGTACATATGATAAAATCCCATACATGATCATACATTTCCATAAAAACTTTAAACTTTTCATATACCAAGCTTGATCTGCGCATGCACCATAACTTTATATATATAAACCCCATACTAGAGCCCTCATCAAATGCTCTAGTTGGGTCAACATTACATACATCAAGCTTGGTTCAACATACATCATCATTAAAAACATTACATAAAGATCATGTACAACAGGGATTAACCATACATTAGGGCCAAGCACAACACTAGTCCTCATTACATTACTTTACATTACATCATTTTACATGTCATTACATTATTTTACATATCATGTCACTACTAAACTATTACATCCTGCTATACCGGAACTCTGATGACTCTCCCATAGCTACCTGTGCTCCTGCAACCCTAGGGGTTAGGGGAAAGGGGTGAGCTACTAAAGCCCAGTGAGCAGAACGATTAAAACAGTTTATAAACATATGCTATCATGAAATGCATCACATCACAAACAATTCACATCACAAACAATTCACATCACGGATGGACTTGTCACCAATAACCCTCTACATAGTCCAATTGTGCCAGGGGCGTAGAATGGGTATCACTGGTCTTTCTCTTAGCATCACATAACATAACATATCCAATATACCAGGGGCGTAGAATGGGCCTCACTGGTCTTTCTCTCACATCGTGCCAGGGGCGTAGAATGGGCCTCACTAAACTTCCATACCGTATCATAACATATCATATCGAGGGCTAGTGGGTCATCCAATATCCATCCACATCAACATCATATTATGCAATGCATCATATTTGTGAATTCTAATGCAAACAACCTAGTACATATCATGGCATTCGTGATGCATGAACATGCTAAAAAATTTCATTTACTTTGAAACATAGTTCAATTCTACTCATCTCTGGCTGACTCTGAAATAGCTAACACTGCTGGCCTCCTCGGTTCCTCGGGTCCGATCCTACACAGGTGGACTCAAATGAAGGACCAAACAAACTCTAACAAGACTCTAAACATCTCCCCAAAAACCCCCCCTAAAACATCATAAAACATGCATAGAAAACATGCAAAGGAAGACTGGGCAGGGGACTTTCGGTGGCAGGTTCGGCGGCCGAAGGTCCCTCCAGAGCCGAAAGCCAAGCACTTTCGGGGGTAGGGTTCGGCGGCCGAAAGTCCTTCTAAAGCCGAAAGTCACCAACCTTCGGGGATAGGTTCGGCGGCCGAAACTCCCCTCCAGAGCCGAAAGTCTAAACTTTCGGGGGCGAGTTTAGGCAGCCAAACTGCCTCTACAGGCAGGTTCGGCGGCCGAAACTGGCTTCGGCAGCCGAACATGGGCTCTCCCAAAGGGCAGAACCCGATTCTGCCTCTCATATCCAGCCACCCAAAACTTCACAACATGCATTCAACTACTCTAAAATATGTATAAACACTTATTCAAGCATATAGGGGCATAAAACTAGCCTAAACCCCAACAACCATCAATATAGCATCACATAAACATACATTTATCATTTAACTAACAAAAACCCTAACATTCTATATCTACTCTAAACATGCATCAAAACCCTTAATCCCTTCTTAAAACTCACTTAAAACATCATAAGAGGCGAGGATCTACACTTACCTCTTGAAAACCGAGAGGAGAGGCGATCCAAACTTGGAGATTGGGAGAAATCGAGCTCCGGGGGTCTCCAAGCTTCAAAACTCAAATCTTAGCTCAAAAATCTTCAAAACAAAGTAAAAACTCATCAAAATTTGAAGGGATTTGAAGGAAAACATAAAATCAACCCAAGGAGGGCGAAATCTCACCTATGTCCGAAAATAGAGAGAGAAAACTCGCCCATTTTCAGACAATGGGCCTTTTATAAGTGGCTGGCCAGACCACCTTCGGAGGCCAAAAGAGCTCCCGCAAGTCCACCATGTTCGGCGGCCGAACATGAGGTTCGGCGGCCGAACCTGCACTTTTCTTCCTTGGTCTTTTCTTTCAAAACTCAATTTCTTTCTTTATTAAAACCATAAAGACATATAAAATTATTTTTGAAAACCTTTATTTTACCTTTCTAGAAGGCTCTGACATCCGAAAAATTCCGGATTCCAACGGAGATTCCGCCGGAAGGTAAGAATTCTGGTGCTGGGGTCTAGCCGGGTATTACAATATATCCCTGCATACCCTATCATAATAGCTCTAATCAATCTTAAGTCAAATTTGTCCTTATGGGGACCAACTTTAGTTGCAAAGCATAAGCAACCAAACTTTCTTAGGTGAGTGTAATAAGGTTTTCTTTTAAATAACCTTTCATAAGGACTTTCTCAATTAAAACCGGCTATAGGCATTCTGTTTATAAGATAAGTGGCAATCAAAATACATTCAAAGTAAAATCTTTTTAGCATATTACCTTGAAAACTTAAGGGCCTAGCTGTATTAAGGAGATGTCTATGCTTTCTTTCTATTGCCATTCTGTTGAGTGTAAGGACAGGACCTTTAGTGAATAATACCACTATTTTCAAACAAGTTCTAGCATTCTTTACTCAAGCATTCATGTCCATTATCTGTTCTTAAAGCTTTAACTTCAGTATCAAACTGCGTTTTTATTAATCTTAAGAATTTGGACAAGAAATATATATACTTTGACCTTTGAATTGCATCATGAAGGTCTAAGTAGCCCTAGTATGATCATCCACAATAGTAAGGAAGTACCTTGCTCCAGTCAAGGATTTCTCTCTATAAAGCCCCAGAAGTCTACATGGACTAAATCAATAGGTTTTGAACTTATATTATGTCTCACAGGAAAAGGAAGCCTGAGTTATTTTGCTAAATGACAAAGTTCACACTATAAATATTCAAAACCACCATAGTTGACCTCATTTATATGTTTTAGTTTATCAATTGAAATGTGTCCAAGTCTCTTATAAACATCCATAAGACTAAGCATACAAGCATATTTATGTGTCATTGACTAAGGCTTTCTTTGTCGATACTACAAATAAAAAGCATGGTATTTACAAAGCATTGGATAGAAGAAACAAACTGACATATTAGAAAAAGTATTATGAACCTTAGAAACATCAAAGCTTATGTGATTTATCTTGTATAAACCACCATCTTCTTTCCCTACAACAACCACTCTCACAGTCAGAAGGTCTTGTATGATATAATGGTGAGAATAAAAAAATAAAATGACTGAGCTATCCTTAATAAGTTTACTTACAAACAACAAGTTATAGGTAAAGTCTGAAATGTGCAACACATCTCTCAAAACAATAGAATTACATAAAGAAATAGAACCAGAATGTTTAACTTTTGCTACATTTCCATTTGGTAAGTAAACAGATATGGGTTTCAAAAGTTTAGTCAAACAATTAAACATATATTTTTTTGATGATATATGATCAGTAGCACCAGTGTCTAATATTCAAGTGATGTTATCATGCATTCTATTATATCAATGATTAGAGTTATAATTACCAGCAAAAGGTATGAGCCTAAGTCAAGATTCCTATCTAATTTTGAATTCAAGTCCACTGTAGTGGCTGTTAAAACTGCCTTTACTTTCACTAGCCTTGAGACCTCTTGTTGAATAGTGCTCAAAGCTACACAATCTCATCAATCTTAGTAGTGTCATGATTCATGTCAAGAGGACTATCTCTCTCATGCTCAAGATCCTCAGACATAACCACAAGTCTCTGGCCAATGTTTCAATCGTTGTCCTGCCTTGCAGGTTGTCCTGAATTCCAGATTTTGTTCTTGAACCAATTGGGATATCCTATTAGTTTGAAGCAAACATCGCTAACTTAATCATCAATATTACAATAACTGCAGTGTCCCTTATTGGGATCATATTTCTTTTATTTGCCTCTCTGTGACTATCCATGTGTCTGATTAAATAGCACCAAGATTTCAACATATTCTGAATTTCTTTTACTTATTACCTCTGTTTGAGACTCATGTTTAAGGGCCATAGACTATGCCTTATTTATTAAAGGTAAGGGATCAAAAACTAAGATTTGATCTCTCACAGAATCAAAATTCTCATTCAATCCCATCAAGAACTGCATAAGCCTCTTCCTATTATTCATATCATCAATAGCCTTGGATGCTGCATAGGAACATGGAGGTAAAATTTCTATTGATCCTAACTCATCTCACAGTCTTTTCAGATGGGTGAAGTAAACAAAAACGGGAGCATTTTCCTGAGAAATAAGGGAGATCTATCTATGCAATTCATATGTTTGAGAACCATTACTCTCCCCAAATCTCTCTGTAATTTCACACCATAAATCTCTTGAAGAAGCCATATAGATGAAATCGTCTACAAGATCCTTCGAGATCTAGTTTAAGATCCAAGATGTGATTATATAGTCACATCTCTTCCACTGCTCATAGAACTCATTATCTTTATTTGGCATAGGAATGGTGCCTTCGATAAACCCTAACTTCTGCTTGGCTCCTAAAGCTATTCGCAAGCTCTTTTCTAAGATCTAAAGTTTATACTCCCTATTAGAGAAGTTGAGACTATAATTATATCTGGATGGTCAGATGACTGCAAGCAGAATGGATTGTCGTTCATTGCGTCCACTGCATGCTGCTTATCTTTTCCTAATCCGGACGCCTTAGTTTTTACTGTAGACACTGAATCTGTCATTCTTCCATTTCCTTAAGATCCGATTAAGCTGATTGAGAGAGAGACATCGCAACCTTCGCTGAACCCTAACCCTAAATAATCGCCCGCTCTGATACTACGTGAAGAGAGAGAAAAGCTCTCATGAAAAATATCTCTGATATTAAAAATTTCTTCTGTACAAGAAATGCCAAACTATTTATACTAAGCTCACCTCACGTGTAAGGCACGGTTCAGAAAGAAAAAATAACACAAGGGTCCTTAAAAGAGAATAAGCTAAACTATCAAGTCCTAGCAAAGTATAATTATAAAATAGCACTTAAAATAATACAACTCAATTAATCATGCATATTTTTCTACAAATAAATAAGTAATTTATATAAAAATATAGATTTGCATTATATAAAAATAAAATAATATTACATTTAAATAACAATGATATTTTTACATATTAAAAAAATTAATTTAATTATTTGATAATTAACTTGTTTACTTGTTAATTTTAAGTAAAAATTTAAAATCAAACCGAAATTAAAACGCACCACTTATTTTAGTTCTGATTCTGAGCAGAAAAATTATAATCGGTTCCTTAATATAGGGTTTCAATGGTTTAAGAATTGAATTAGTTGGCTGATCCTTTGAATTAAACCATAGACATACCTACATATTAGTTTTATTTTTTTTCATTTTATTTAAATTATAAATTATTTCCTTTATATTTTATTAATCCTCCATTCGCTTGTTTGTTCTGTCAATTTCTAAAATGATTTTGTCTAAAATTTTTGAAATATTGAAAAAATTATTTTTTTTTTAATTTTATCTTTATCTATATTAAATACAATAGATTTTCATAATTTTTAAATTTATCATATCACTTATTTTTCTCTCCCTTAATTATCTAATATTTCTAGAAAACTAATAAAACTGTAGTAATCATATAAAATAAAGGACTTGTCTAATTAATAAAATATAAAATATTTTTATTTTTATTTTTATTAGAATGATAAATTAAGGTTATCAAATTTATATTAAGAAACATCATGCTAGCCCTGTGCAATCAATCGGTTCGATTTCGAATCGAATCGAACTGAAAAAATCAAAAATCAAATTGTAAAAATATTAAAAATAAAAAAATTGATTATAAAAATATAACTGAATCGAATCGAACTGATAAAAATCAATTTGATTAGATTCAAACTAAAATTTATATTTTTTTAATTTTTTATTTTTAATTTCAATAGAATAATTTAATAAATATTTCCTATAAATTTACTAATAAATATTATCTAAATATATAATGATAATATTTAAAAAATTTATAAAAATTCATATAAAATTTAAAAAATGTATAAAATCAATATTTTACATAATAAATTTATATATAAAATCGATTATTTAATTTATTAATTATTTAACATATTTAAATCAAATTGAGTTAAAAATTAAATAAATTAAAAGATATTAATCAAATTGATCCGAATATTCTAATTAACTGAACTATTAAACTAAAATTAATAAGTTAATTCAATTTTTTAGATCAAAGCGATTTATGCTCTACCTGCATGCTTAGAGCTTGGCCTTTTTCCATAATTTTGACTTATTTTAATATAATAAAATTAAATATAAAGGAAAAAATTTTAAATTATTAAATGAAAAAGCAAAATAGAGGTTAGATGCGATGACATTGGACATTGACAGGGCAGTGACTCCCAACCTACCAGCACTCGACACCAAAAATCTAATAGTGGGCCAAATCTTAATTAGCTGTTTCTTTGCTGTGGATAATTTCTTCTTTTTTTTTTTTTCTTTCCAAATTCATTCCTTTGCCTCGATTGTGCCACTAGGCAGAAAGCCTTAATTTAAAATAATAACAATTATTTGAAATTTTATATTATTAGATATTAAGTTTTTTTTTTTTACCATACTTTATAGCATTTAAAGCCCTAGAACATTATATGAAGGGAAGGGAAGGACTTGATTTTAAGATATTGAGATCAACCGTTATCCTTGTGACCAACCAAATTAGGCTGTCTAGACAAATTATAATGAGCCATAGATTCATTAGTAAAAAGTTGCACAATATGATTTAAAAATTTAGGGAGTGGTAACGAGGACTGTAGAAAAGTTTTGTGGGTTAGTTAGGAGTGTTCTTGTGTATTTAAGTTTTAGAGTGATTTAAATTTTAAAAATTTTGAGAATTTTAATCGTATGTGTTTATTTAAAGAGTGTTTAACATCTCTTTCATTTTTTATTGAAATTTTTAGCAAGATTTTTGCAAGTTGTATAATGTCTTTGCTTTTTTTTTTTTTTCGCAAGTGGATCGTAAACTCATATTTGAACAGATTCACAAGTGTTGCAAATATGTAGTTTTACGATGGGGAGACCAATTCATTATCTTAGTAATATTGATATGATGATAAATTTGATCGAGCGTAGTGCTCTTGATCGGCATTATCCATTTATCTCCTCTTTGTTTAATCATCAGCAGGCTATTGCTATATGGTCCATTCTTATAACGTTTATTGCTATTTCGAAGTTTTTAATTTAGTATTTTACTAAAAATAATTAATATAGTGTTCGTTTTGATTATAAATTTTTAAAGCAAAGGACATGCAACCTTCAATTTCGGTTTCTATGCATTCAACTCTGGAAGACTATTTAGTCTTTACAAGTTTAACTTAAGTTAAAAAATTTTCTTTTGACTCTCTTTTTATAATACTTGTCCAAGAATGAGAAATTTGATTAGATGAGGCATTTTATCCCTAAAAATAATACACAAACAAATAGAAATAGCTAAGAATCCACCAGCAAGGTTGTTCCACACTGAAGTTAGAAAATATATTAGAGAAGGCATGAAATGAGAGAGAATAATTGAAATATATTCATGATGAAATGTCTAGTGGGATGGTTCAAAAAACAAGCATGCAACAAGCGAAAGAGACAGACATATACTGTTCCTGCACCTGTAGAACTTTCTTACATTATTATAAAGAAACAAATTATATTCTAGGCCAAAAGTATAGTTTGACTATCACGTCTTTTTTTTTCGCTAAATTTTATTTGTATTTTTAAATTTTAAATTTTAAGTAATTTAACTTCTTCAATAGGAGAAAGAATACATCACTTTGCTGAATTTTTAATTATAAAATAATTTAGATATTATATTTAAATTATATTATACTGATTAAATTATTTTATAACTTAGAATAAATAAAATAATTTCTACAGATAAAATAACTTTAATAAAAAAAGGTTAAATTATGCATTTAATTATATTTTAAAATAAGAGACTCAAGCGAAAGCGAGAAAGATAAAACTCAGCAAACAATCTACCCCTGTCCGAAAGCAGAAAAAAGCCGATGCCAATTGAACCGAAAAACTCACACCAACAAAAATAAAAACTCAATTCTCGGGGACTACCACGGCAACTGCTCTTCTCACCGATTCCTTTTTCCTTCTTCCCTCGTTCTTCCTCTTTCTTCCTTCTTCCGAGAGAATTTGTCTTTTTTTCCGAGCAAATTCTTCCCATCTGTCCTTTATTTTTTTATTTCAACTATATTATTCTTTTAAAATTTATTAATTATAATTTTTTTAAATTAAACTTTACATCAATAAATTATTTAAATTTATGAAACATAATAAATAAATTAAAAATACTATAAATAACAATTAAACTATTTATAATATTTCTTTTAAACTTATTTATTATTATATTATAAAAATCATACATATACATAAAAAAATATGTATTTAAAAATTTATTTCTATTTATATATATTATATAATAAATTGATATATATATATATTTATATGTCATTTTAAAATATAATTCATTAAACTCTTATAATATATCAGTTAAAATTAATTATCAGTTATTTATATATTTAATTATTAAATTAAATAGATTTTATAAAGAGTTGTGAATATTTTTTAAAAATTATAAATGAGTGTATGTAAATTTATATACTATTGAAAATATTTATTAAAATTATTATAATTTTAATTTTAGTTTTATTATTTTTCGATATATATACATTTCACTTTGGAGAAGAGAAAGTGCCAAAAGCAAAGAGATAAGGCCAAAATACAGCTATGAGCTAACTATCAGATGTAATTTTCAGGCATGCACATTCTGCCTGTGACCAAATATTCTGTCATTCATGCTTCTTGGCTTTTGGCTTTTGGCTGTAGACCAATCAGCAGTCCACATGTGGGAAGGTCCTCTTGTATTATATGCTGGTCAAGTTCCAGTGTTATTCCTTCTGGTTCCACCATAACTTGTAATAGTGCTTGTCTCTCTCTTTGATTTTTGTGGTAAAAATATCTCATTTCAACGCTACCTTAGTTTTGTCTTTATAATACTTTGAGATTGTTGTTATAATCCATTAGAAAAGTAAGGACTAAATTGTAACTTTTATTAAATTTTAAGGATTATATTGTAAATTACCAAAAATTTTCCAAAGTAAGCTAAATTCCGTGATGAAAAGGATAAGGCCATGGATCGGAATAGAATTATATTCTGCACTTTTGATAAAAGCGATAGAATTACAGCACTCATCTCAGTTCCAATGTTCTGTCCAAATATAACTTTGCTACTGTTTGGTTGCATTATTGCTTGTTTTTGGTACATGCTATCAACACACATTATTTTTTTTATTATTATAAAATGCCCTACCCCAAGTGTAATTTTCTCCATGCACATCCAGTTAGCTAAATAGCTAATTTTTACATTTTATTTTTATAAAAAAATTGGAAAATTAAATAATTTATTACTAGACCCACAATAATTGCTAAAGTTTAACATGGAATAAAAATTTAAGGCCTATAAGGACTGATAAACGGGGTTCCTCAAGAAGAGAAGTCGTCAGAGTCAACACCAATACCAGGTGTTGGATATATAGGGCCATGGGGGTTCACCTCCAACATTTTATGGTGTTGGATTGATAGGGACAGGGAGTAAAAACGCCTCTTGTAGAAAACTCGGCCTGAGAGGCGAATGCTCCCTCAATCACAGATGGAGGAGGGGCAGGAAGGAGCACGATGGCCTTCTCTTGTCTGGCACATTTTTTAGGAGGACTGGATGTTCCAGTCGGAGCTTTACCTTTGCAGGCAACATGTGCTGCCTCGACAAACTTGTTCTTCTTTTTTATCATTTCTACAGAAAATAAAAAGTGAATAAATAAAATAATGTCAAAAGTAAAAATGGTTAAAAATAAGAGTACCCTACTCAATAAGTGAAGGCAAGGTCATTAGAGGCATCCTCTGAATGGATGGGCGAGACATTTGAGCCTATTCTACCTAAAAGTGGTTTTGTTGGGATAATGTGGCATTCCACATTGCCACGTTAACGCCCGTTCTCTGAGTGGAAGCCATCCTTTGAAGGAAGCCCTCCTTTGAAGAAAGCTCAAGGTCTTTTCCTCATCCCTCTACGACTGGACCCTATCCTTTCTTAGCTCCACATATACGTTCCAGCTTGTACTGAGAGTACCAAAACCTCTGGACACCCGGTGGCAGAGAATGAAAAATTTATTCTTCCAGCACTTCAAGGATGAAGGAATCCAGTCGAAAAGTATCTGATGTTTTTTCCCGCTAAAAATCAGAACTCCTCATTCTTTCGTGTACTCAGCTGATACAATTAGGAGAAAAGTACAACGCTCAGCTCTATATTATTATTAAAACAGACAAATCGAAATGTCATCAGAATTCTCCAGCTGTTGGGATGCAGTTGGGCGACTAACAACTTATGAAACCAAAGGACTTCAATAAAAAATGGGTCCATGAGAAAGTGGAGACCCGCCTTCAGCTGTTCTTTATAGACCATGATGGTGTCCTCCGCTGGAATCTGATCGTCTGCACGAATGTTCAGATGAGGAATATAAACTTGGAATATCTTCCAAGAAATCTAGTAGTGATCATGAAGGCGGTCTACATTCTTCTCATTCAGTATGGAAGGGATGCCATTTACCAAGATACTTTCATTTGTTAGTGTATTTGTCCTAAACCATTATCTTGGACCTTTTTGTATGTTGTTTTGATTATTAATAAAAAGATATTTTACTATCATTATTATTTATTTGCATGTTACATAATAATAATTAACATCCCTGATTACTTATTATTATGATGATAATAATAAAATATGACTAGTATGATTATTGATTGATAATCATGAGATGATTATGTATATGTTGATATAATTCAATAATCATAGATACTTGTTAGAGAATAAAGTATTAGATAGACTCGTATTGAGATCACTACATGGGTTAGTGTCATAAGTGAATCTCAAAAGTAGTTATATCTTAATCTTCTAACTTGAGATTGTCATAGTTTCAAACATAAGAACTGTTATGTTTTGACATAACCAAACATTGTCTTTAATCGGACAATCATAAAGGTTATGATTGAGCATAATAGAAATTATGTAGAGGATATTGAACTATCAAGATACAATTTGTCCCTCTCTTTGAGAGAGATATATTCTGGGCCCCTTGATAAGTGAGACTGAGAAATGCATGGTCGTGCTCAAATGAATTAATATTGTGATCAATATCATTTGGTTTTATCAGTTTCCTGAGAGATCGAGAAATCACAAGTTTGAACATTATATGTTTGACATTGACCATGACTTATGTTCAAACTAGATATCGTGTGACAAAAGGATTAATACATGTTCTATTTATTAGGCTTTATCGGACTATCGATCCTCATGTTAATTGGGTAGTCATAATGTCTTGTTAGAGGCCGCTTATGATTTATGGGCCTGGTGGGACTGGGCCTAGCCAATTAATGTGAGCCTATTGGATCACACACAAGAACGTTATTGATGTGCTATATTAATGGGCTAAAAGCCCATTAGTATAATTAATAATAATAAAGATGTCATTATTATTAATATTAATTATTATTATAAGATAATAATATTTAAAAGATCTGCAATCTATCTGTAACTGTTACAAATAAAAGATTTTCAGTTTTTCTTATCAAAACAAATTGTCACGTAAGATATTTGAGTATCTACGAGATTGTGATAGTGGGTAATAAACACAACTCTTTTGCGAAAAGAATTGTGGGAAAATAAAAAAGACTTAAAACGTATAAAACTCTCACTGCGAATTGTAGGGTTACGTTTTTAGAGAATTCATTTTCAGTTGCAGATTGGAAATCACATAATTTATCAATCTTTGAGAGAGTTAGCACTCTAGAAGGGTAAAAGACGTTCGTGTGGATACCATTGAGGGTGTTCGTTGAAAAGCAGCACCTTGATTTCGGGATTGTATTTTCTCGTCGAGTTTAACAGGTTAGTCTCTTATCCTTTCTTTCAAAATAAACGAAGCACTCGAATCCTGTGAAGGAAACCAGAGATTTTTATTTTTCCGCTGCGTGTTTGGGTTGTAGTAATCTTTGGATTTCCTAATATCATTATCATAGACCGCCCTTAGCAGGACAATTAGGGCAGGAGCACGAATGGAGCCACCGAAAAAAGAGCTTGAGGTTGGACTTTCACTAGTAGTAGTAGTAGTAGAAGAAGAAGAAGAAGAAGAAGAAGAAGAAAGGAGTTCCTATTCATTTTTATGAAAGAATGCATGAATAGGAATTACCTTAAGGAAATATGGGAATGTGAGGCTGAATGGTGGAGTCTTTTTTAAGATACAGAGCTCCGTTGTAAGCAAAAGTGGTATTTAGAGGAGAAGAAGGGTTTTTATACAAAGATTTCGATGGCAGATTTAAACGCAGCTTAAGAAACAAGGTAATCATCATTTATGTCTTGGAACAGGCGAACACGAGGATGAAGAGCCCATCCATGCATGCCACATATTCAAGATCTTGAAGACAACTGTAATCTTTAAATCTGAAGAATCGAAAATCAGGGGGAGACCTTTGATGCGACATAGTAATTACCCAAAATAGGACATGAGTTGTGACTATAAGACAGAGCCACGCGGCAAATGTCTGATAGATTTGTACGCAGTCGTAGAAGTCTCGCCCACAGAAAAGAATACTTAGACATTGTAACACTCGGTTCTTCACTGAAATCCACCCTCTCCTGAAAAGGTCGATTGTTCATGAGAAGTTATCGTTAGCAAATATAATGTAGCAGGTCTCCATTTCACTTATAATTGCGGGATTCCTAATCTACTAGCCAGCACCAGTTGAATTTCTAGGAGATTCGATAACCAACTCCAGTTTCTTACAAAATAAAAGAAAACATGCACAGAGATCAAGATACACACTCTTATATACTCATTTTAATTTCAAAGCAATTCATTAATTCGCTCTTTCTTATAAGAGCCAAACGCCTTATATCTTCTTTTTTTCAGATTGACCAATTACAGTTTAGTTGTATTTTAGCTACATTAATATTATTATATAAATAAAAAATATTTTTTTATAATAATTTTAAATTACAATTAAATTGTAGCTCTAATAATATTAAAGTAACAATTTTATAACTAATACTGTTGGGTAGACTAAAATACGATAGTAAATACAAATGAGTGGCATTTACTTTATCTTTTTAAATTGACCTCAAAATAAATTTTCTATGTTTACCTTGAAAAGGTAATTTTAGAAATAGTTGATCAAGAATCAAATAAGCTCAAATTTTATATTTCATAAATTTAAATAAAATCTAACAAAATTATTTCCCTCTCCTCCATAACATTCAATAATTGAAAATAATCGATTAAAATATATTTTTAGAACTCCACATGTTGAAAAATATTTTAACTATTTTTGCCTCTTAATTTTTTGTCAATAATTTTAATTTAGTTTCAATAAAATTAAATACAAAAATATTTAAATTTTTGCAAATTATATTAATTAAGAGCATGTTTTGTATTGAAATTGGGATTAAATAATATTTTAAAGGCTTTTCACATAAATAATATTTTAAATGCTGTAAAATAATAATTTGGAAAAAGTTATTTTAATGTTTTTTATTTAAATTAATTTTAACTATTATTTTTTAAAAATTATTTTTCTCAATTTCAATTTCAACACTAATATCAAACAAAAACTTAAACTTAGCTTAATTAGTGTTTGGCAATAAATTTAATTGAACTTTTATATTTTTACTCAAAGATTAGATAAATCATGATCTAATATAATATTTTTATAATAAAATATTATTTTTAATTATAAAATATTTTTTATAATAAAATTACATTTTTGTAATTTTAAAAATTATTTACTACTTTTATATATATATATATAATTATGTTAATTAAAATATAAATTTTTATATTTCAAATTTAAAAATAATATTTTATTATTAAAAATAATATTGTATTAAATTAAAACTTATTTGTTCTTATTTCTATTAGTTAAGTGCTCTCCCCTCGGCTTTTTTTTTTTTTTTTTTTTCAATTTTCATTTATTGTATTTCTTGAATGCTGATTTCTTTAGATTTTAAGTACAAATTAAGCATAGTGATGCTATATTAGCTCAGCATAATCAATCATTCTTTAGCTTTTTGAGTATCCTCTAATTCCTTAATTTATATAATTTTCTTAATCTTGTAAACTTATCCTATTTTATTTGGATTCACTTACAAGCTTTACTTGTGTGTGCCTTTCACAAATCCATCGTTAATTTTCTACTTTTTTTTTTAACAGACAATTGCATATATTTTCACACCGTTCTCACTGAAAGGATAAAATACTAATAGTGCTAAACAATACTTATATGACATACATTTGAAGTAACTAATTAGGAGTGTTCAGGATTGGGTTCGAATAGAAAAAATCAATCGAATTGAATTAATTTAAAATTTTAATTTAATTTTTTATTCATTTCGATTCAGTCCAGTTTTTAATTTCAAATATTTCAGTTATTTCGATTCGATTCAATTCGATTTTAATCAGAAAAAATCGAATCGAACTGATTAGTGATAATAATATGTTATTTTCAATAATATAGAGAAATTAAATCATACTAAAATTATAATATTTTAATTAAATTTTAAAATATTAAAAATAAAGTGTAAAAAATAAAAAATTTATTAAAAATTGAAACCGATCAAATTGAATCGAATCGAATCGAATCAGACTGGTTCGATTCGATTCAATTTCTAATAAAATCAATTCAGTTTGATTTTTATAAATACTAAAATTTCAGTTTTCAGTTTATTTGGTTCGATTTGATTTTAATCTACTTATAATTAAAATTTATTAAATTTAGTTTTAAATTAATTTAATACTCTTTAACTTTTTTATATATATATGGGATTTGAAAAATGATTTGGGGAAGAGAAGTTCAAGAACGGTGTTTATAAAATTTAAAATATTTCTCCTCCTTTTTAATAAAAAATCTATAGCTTAGACGGAATAAAAATACAGAAATTTAAATATTTAATTTAAAAAAAAATTAATCCATTAATTATACTAAAATTTAGATATTAAAATATAATTTATCTTAATTTTAGTGTCAATAAAAACCATAACAATATAATTAAATTGATTGGAGATTTTTAACACTATCTAATGAAGACAAAATAAGCTAGAAAACAAAATCTTTCAAGATTATAAGCTTTTCATGCATCTCTTAAACATTTCATCAAACAATTTATAAGCATAAGAGATTGTAACCTAACTCGCAAATATAATGAGATGGAAACATAACACCAACTTAAAGACCAACACAAAATCAATATTCAAACAATTATCTAAATAGATGTAATAGAAAAGTCACACAAAAAATCAATATAAAAAGAAAAATAAAAATAAAAATAAGCAATCATTCAATCATGCATCAAATAATAATTTAATTGAGTATACATATAATATTTTGATCTATGGGAAAGATATGGGAAATATAGTGAAGTGAAAAAGATTGTGATTTCTCTTTGGAGTGTTTGGTATTAGAGAAAAATGGGAGAGAAAAGAGAGGAACAATAAAAAGAGGACAATAAATGATAAAAAAAAAAAAGGAAATGAGTTTTAATGGGTAATTAAGTAATTTTAAAATAAAAATCCTTAATACAAATTATTTCTTGCAAAATCCAATCAATTTTGATCAAATTTATTTTTAATACAAAATCAATTCTAAGACGATTAAATTTTTAAATTATAAATCTTACCAAATACAAAAATTAAACTAAAAGAATTCAATTAATTTGAATTTTCATGAATCAACCATTTTAAACTAAAAGAATTCAATTTAGAGATTTCTTTGTATCTTTGATTAGGAGGCTTTAAAGATAAAGGAGTTTCTATAAAATCTAAATTGTTACTTCTGATAGAGATTTCTTTGTATCTTTGATTAGGAGGCTTTCCAGTATTTTTCGATTGAGTGTATTTGGGAGTTAGATTCCGCTACGCCAATGATCTCTCTATCCAATAGCTATATGTAGGGCGAGCACTATTCAGTTCAAATCGAAAAAATCAATCGAACCGAACTGATTTAAAAATTTAATTCAATTTTTATATATTTCGGTTCAGTTCGATTTTTAATTTTAAAAATTTTAGTTATTTCGGTTCGGTTTGATTTTAATAAAAAAAATTAAAAAAATTGAACCGAACCGATTAGTGATAATAATATATTTTTTCAATAATATAGAGAAATTAAATCATATTAAAATTAAAATATTTTAATTAAATTTTAAAATATTAAAAATAAAGTGTAAAAAATAAAAAAATTATTAAAAATCGAAATCGATCAAACCCAACTGAATCGAACCGAATCAGACCGGTTCGGTTCGGTTCGGTTTCTAACCAAAATTGGTTCGGTTGGGTTTTTATAAACACTAAAATTTCAATTTTCGGTTTATTCGATTCAATTTAATTTTTAACCGAACCGACCGAATGCTCACCCCTAACTATATGGGAATGAGAGACCAAGTTCTGCGTTCTTATCTCTCGGCAATGTGCTCTTTTGGCAACAAAATCTGAGTTTTCTTCAAATAGTTTCAAGAATTTTTTGTTTGATAAATACTGGTGGCGTTTGTGATTATTTTTTGAGAGAAGTTCTGTTTTAATACTAACACCGATGATTGTCATTTTTTGTGATTTTCTTAAAAAGTAATAACTGCAGCACATAGTAGATATTTCTAGATTTTCCTAAGATAAAAGAATTAATTTAATTATTTAGCTAATTGGTTTGTTTGGTATCGGTTTGATTTACTCAATTAGACTGGACTTGAGCTCTATTTATATGATATGTTTCTAACTCTTGCCTTTGGATATTAATTTAATGTAATATGTTGTGCATATTCAAAAATTAGTATAATTATAATAATAAAACTTTTAAAGTTTAAAAAATAATTTATTTTTTTAGAATTAGAAAGTTATTTTTATAAAAAAAGTTTAATTAGTTTTTATTAAAAAAATATTTTACACATATTTTTTTGAGTTTGTTAAATATATATATATATATAAAGCAAAGTAATATATTCCTCAATAATATTTCCACAATGCATGAATCCTAACTAGAAACATCTATGATGATCCTCCATACCATCCTCACATTGATGTCTATAAATGAGATAAAGAGAGAGAATCATTTTCCCATTCTAAACTTTATTCACATGAATGGCTTTTTCTCTAATAATTTTTGTTTTTCATATTTTAATTAATTTAAATATTTTATAATATTTTATATTTATTGATCAAACAGATTAAAATTTTAACCTATTTGAAGACTTGAACTTAAAAAAAAATATAAAAATTAAAATATAAATTAATCAAGTCATTAATAATTTATTAAAAAAGTCAGAAATAATTTTAATTATTAATAAACTGAAAACAACTATCAAAATATAAAAAATTATGAAAAAATTTTATATTAGAACTAAATTTTAGCTATAATATAATTAATTCATGTATAATTGTTATAATTTTTATAAACCTAAGTAATGAATAGGTTAAAATTTCATTAATGAATAATTCTGACTATAATATAAAGATATAAACATATATGCGAAATACATAGTTTCGACATGAACAAAATTTTTTATTAAATTAAAAATAAATTTGATAAAAGTATGCTATTTAAAAAAATTAAGTAATTAATTAATAATTTAATTAATTATATGCTATTTAAAAAATCACTTTAATTAACTATATATAATAAAGTACGTCATCTAAAATAAAAATATTTTAATTACAAAAAAATAATTAATTAATAAGTTTAAAATATATTTTAATAATATTTAAATAATTTTAGTAAAAAATTAAATTTTTACAGCTTTGGAACTCAATATCAAAGTGATTCTCAACAGTAATGATGAAGATTATGCTGCTGCTTGGCAACCCATCCTTTAAGCTAAAAATGTAAAAATTGATTGAATTGATTTAATTTAAAATTTTAATTTTTTTATTATTTTAATTTCATTTGAATTTAAATTTTAAAATTTTTAATTATTTTAATTCAATTAAATTTTAATTTAAAAAATTAAAAAAATCGAATCGATTAGTAATAATAATATTTTTTTAATAATATAAAAATATTAAATTATAATTAAAATTAAAATATTTTGATTAAAATTTAAAATATTAAAAATAAAGTATAAAAAATAAAAAATTAATTAAAAATACAATTTATTGAATCGATTTAAATTAAATTGATTTGATTCAAATTATTTTTATTTAAAATTAATTTAATTTAATTAGTACAAATATTAAAAGTTTAATTTTTAATTTAATTTAATTTTAAATGAAATCGACAGATTTTTTTTTTTCTCTAAAAGAACGCAAATCTATTGTACTTTGACATGGCTTATTGGGCTAAGCGTAAAACTTACAACAACAAAAGAAAACCCACAAATCACAAGAGCCCATACCCAGAAAAACGAGCCCATTGCCAAAAGGCTCAACCATTTGAGCGTTCTAAACAACGCCAACAAGCACTGCACCGAGTCGTTCCAGCATCATACAACACCGCCATAGCGACACCGATCAAAAACACTTGACCGCATCGATGTCAGCAACAAGCAAACAATCCCCACAATTCTGATCCTCACAAACCCAAATCCATCCAACTGATCAAAACCCATGCTTGACAGCAACCAGTAAGGTCGAAGAAACCCAAACCAACGAGCTGATAAGCAAATCGATCAGCCCATTAACCAACAGCACCATGAAAACAAAGAAAGGCTCCAAATGATTCGACATCAACACTCAATGGAGAAGAGTTTGCCCATAGCAATTTCAGTCTAAACACTGCTATGGAATCACCTTCAGAGCAATCTCAAAACTCCGACGCTGACTAATCACCAACTTCATAGCCTCCAATGGAAGCCAACACAAAGCCGAAACAAAGACGGCAAAATCTAAAACAAAAATAACCCTTCAAATGCAAACAACCCTTCAGAAAAACACAAAAAAAATAAATAATAACTATTTACATGATCCGGCACTCCATCAATGGGCAGAGGAGCCTGAAAACCACACCAGTTGCTCTCTGTCTTTCTCACTCACTTTTTCTTTCTCTTTAGCATATCTTAGATAGAAAGAGTACTGATAATTACTTGGTACCCATCCATGTCTTTGCCAAAAGCATTTAACAGAAAATAAAACATATCATATATGAAATTTTATTTTCAAAAGGAAAAGGGTTTCAATCCTTTATTTTTTTTCCGAAAGAAAATGTCTTCAATTCTTGACAGAAGTCCTGAGAGGGAATGAGTGGATACCCAAATCATAGTATAATATATAGCACAAATAATTAGTTAAGAATGTGTTAATCCAAGTGATCCGTTGCAATAATTTCTAATATTTAAAAAATTCACAACCTATTTTTTCTGTCTTTTCTTTCTTTGATGTGATGTTATATAAGGCATCAAAAGTATATAATGAGTTGTCATTGCAACACAAATTCACATAATAAAAATAGAGAATAATATAATTTCACATGAAAAATGTAAGACTCGAAAATCATAATGCGCGGTTTTTCATTAAAATTTCTTTTTATAAATCATAACATGCGGTTCTTTATTAAAATTTTCTCTTTCTAACGATACCAAATTACCATTATCAAGCATAGTCCAACATATTTTCAGTATATGTATAATTGTGAGATCACCGATCTATTTACTTGCAATATTCCTTATCAGGCTGCAGGTCACATCATCATCGGATTATCACAAAATGTTATATTTATTTTCATTTTCTTATAATATAAAAGGAGAAAGAGCATAAAGGCAAAAGTACGCAGTTTTCTCACACTACTCTTGAGTTCTAAATATTATACTCACCATTCTCTTTAATTTATTGACTTGAGTGTCGAAATATTTGCTGCAGGTACCCACCACCTCACATCTCTTTCTTACAGATTTAGCCAATCACAGTACAGCTCCATTCTAACCACATCATCAGTTTATTTTCAACATCATTTGGTTCCGTTGTCGGGAAATCTATTGAATTTTATCTATTCATTTGAATTAAAACTAGTCTCTTATCCCTTTTCTCTAAAAAAAATCTCTTTTTTATCTTTAGAAATGACCGACAATTCATGAGCTGTTACTACGGTTGCTACTAATGAGGATGTTATCATTTATTCTTCTCCTGGTAGTAGACAAAAGACACTCCCTATTGTTAGCGAGGCAGATCCCAACAATATGAGTATTGAGCAAAAACTCCAGTACGTCAGAAGATTGCAGGTTATTTTCGAGTAATACAAAGCTCGGGAAGAGGTGTTACTCATAACTCCTAAAGGAAGGGAATAAGTCTTCATTGATACCTCAAGGCCTTGAACGAGGACAATCCAGACGCGGTCCAAAGGGAAGGACAATCCAGACGCGGTCCAAAGAGAAGGACAATTCAGACACGGTCCAAAGGGAAGGACAAGTTTGAGAAAGAAAAGTCATTAGATGATGCTCCGAAGGACATCGGCTGGAAGCTAGTACAGACTGCTCCAAGGTACCAGGAAGGATAAGAAGAAGACAAAAGAATGAGCCAAAAATAAGACAAAAAGCCGAAGAAGCAAGGATACAGGGGAGAACACAAAAGTTACCCAATCTCCTGAGGAATGGATGACTAAAATAAGTATAAGAATTATACCCCATTTAATGACTCACGATTACATATTCTAATATGGATTAGAAAAAACGATAAAAATATCAAGTGGCCTCTCAAAATCAACCATAAGAAATCCGAAAAACGAGATAAGACCAAGTACTATTGTTTTCATGAAAAATACGGACATACAATAGAGGAGTGCTGACATCTAAAAGACGAGATAGAGAAGTTAATAAAAAAACCACACTTTGAAAGTTCATCAGAGAGAGTGAAAAATATAAGAGGCCCGAACTCGAGGTAACAATTTTCGAAACCACTCCTGAAAGTGAATCTGTGGGGATTATTCATGTGATTGTAGGAGGACCGAGTGTTATTAGGGGTGACAATAAGGAAAATATCACAAATATCAAGCTTGTGGGTCAAACTCTGAGTTTTGAAATTGGTCAAGTTAGACAACTGAATCTTTTATCCTTAGAGAAATATTTGTGATTTATGATAGTATTATAAAACCAGAATACATTCTTCAAACTTCTTTTTTGATAGGAAAATCAGAATGTGGATAAAAGCATGGAGACAAGAACATAGGCCATAAGGCAATTGTCAAGCAATTCAGGCGTTGGTCTGCGGAAACAAACTTAAAAAATGGCCACAAGGCCATCCAGACATGAGTCCTGCACATAATCTGGACGTTGGTCCGTGGAAACAAATTCAAAAAATGGCTACAAAGCCATCCGAGCATAAGTCTAGCATATATTCCGAGCATGGGTCCCACACATAATCTGGACATTAGTCCGTGAAAACAAATTCAAAAATGGCCACAACGCTCTTCAGGCATGGGTCCCGCATATACTCTGGGCATGGGTCCCGCACATAATCCGGGCATTGGTCCGCATAAATAAATTCATAAAAGTAGCAAGGCCATTCAAGTATGGGTCCTTCACAATAAGGCATTCGATGCCAGACTGCAAGGCGGGTATATGCTAGGCCAAAAGACTGTGTGTTAGTTTCGAGAAATTTCTAAGGCATTTCATGTCAGGCCGTAAGACGGGTAGACGCCAGGCCAGAAGATCGGGTGTTAATCCCGATAAGTTTCTAAGGCACTTAATGTCAGGCCTCAAGATGAGTATACGTTAAGCCGACCTACCAGGTGTTAGCCCCTCTTCATGAGAAGTTTCTAAAGTATTTCATGCTAGGCCTCAAGGCGAGTACACATCAGGCCGACCTACCGAGTGTTAGTCTCACTTCATGAGAAATTTCTAAGACATTTCATCCCAAGGCCACAAGGCATGTTAGTCCCACTTCATAAAAAATTTCTAAGGCATTTCATGTTAGGCCACAAGGCGAGTACACGTCAGGCCAACCTATTAGGCATTAGTCCCACTTTATAAGAAGTTTCTAAGGCATTTGATGCCAAGCCTCAATACGGATACACGCTAAACAAACCTACTGGGTGTTAGTCCCGCTTTATGAGAAGTTTTTAAGGTATTGAATATTAGGCCTCAAGGCGGATATACGCTAGGCCAAAAGACCGAATGTTAGTTCCAAGAAGTTTCTAAGGCATTTAATGTCAGGTCTCAAAGCCGGTATACGCCAGGTATACGCCAGTTTGACCTATCGGGTGTTAGTCCCGCTTCACAAGAAATTTCTAAGGCATTTGATAACCGAAAGCTTGTCAAGGCTAGAGAAAGCCTAGAGGTATGTCAGGGCTAGTGTAATGACCCGAAAACCGGACTGCTACCGGCGCTAGGATCCAGATCGACTTAAGGTCGCCGGGACCCGTAGCAAGCCTACAATACATCCTGTACATCTGATACAATCCCGTACATGATCACATATTTTCATACAAATTTTAAACTTTCACATATACAAAGCTTGACTTGTGCATGCAATGAACTGTAAACATAAAACCCCTTACTGGAGCCCTCATCAAATGCTCCAGTTAGGTCCACATCTCATACATCAAGTTTATTTCAACATGCCATAACATTAAAACATTTACATTAAGATCATATACAACAGGGATTGACTATAAACATTAGGGCCAAGCACAAAACTAATCATTAGGGTCTACCTCAAAACCCCTTTTTCTGACATATCATGACCCAAGAAAGATATGCTCCTTAATCGGAACTCACATTTGGAGAACTGGGCATCCAAGCCATGTTCTCTTAGGGTCTGCAACACTGTCCTCAGATAATGGGCATGCTCCTCTGCTTTCTGGAATACACCAAGATATCGTCAATGAAGACAATAACAAAGTGATCCAGGAACCGACTACAAACTCTGCTCATGAGATCCCTGAATGCTGCAGGGGCATTGACTAGCCCGACCGGCATCACTAGGAACTCATAGTGCCCATATCTAGTCCTGAACGCCATCTTGGCACACCTTCTTCCTTGTCTCTTAACTGGTAATATCCGGATTTCAGATCTATCTTGGAGAAACAACTGGCTCCTGCTAGCTGGTCTAAAATAGATCGTCAATCCTAGGTAACAGATACTTGCTCTTGGTAGTGACTTTGTTCAACGACCTGCAGTCGATACAAAGTCTTAAGGATCCATCCATTACTCTTATAAAACAACTCTAGAGCACCCCAAGGTGAGGTACTAGGTCGGATGAAATCCTTATCTACCAACCCTTGTAACTGCTCTTCAACTTCTTTAACTCTGCAGGTGCCATCCTGTAGGGAGGGGTAGAAATGGATTTGGTTTCCATCATCACTTTCAATTTCAAACTCTATCTCCCTAGCAGGTGGTAAACCTGGCCACTCGTCTGGGAAAACATCTAAGAATTCTCTGACTGCGGGCACTGAAGTTGGTTCCCCTGACCTGACCGCTATGCTCTCTAACATGAGCAAGAAACCCCTGACAACCTCTCCTGAACAATCTACGAGCCTGCCGGGCTGATATTAAACCTTTAGGCATCTCTACTCTGTCCCCTTTAAAGACTACCTCTGATCCATCCAGAACTCTGAACCTGACTACCTTGTCTCTGCTATCCAAGGTGGTACCATGAGTAGAAAGCCAATCCATCCCTAGAATGACGTCAGAATCAGTCAAATCTAGAACCACTAGGTCGGCTGGAAGGCATCTACTCTCAACAAACTCTGAACTATATCGGCAGACTGACTCTGCCACTGATGGATCACACTTGGGTCCACTGACCCAAAGGGGACACTCTAACCCAGAAGCTATCAAACCCACTCTATCTACGGCTCTCGAAGCAACAAGGAAAGAGAAACACATCAGGGTTCATTAAAGCATATACATCAAAACATAAGAAAGTGAGATTACTTGTCATCACCATGTCCGATGTGTTAGCCTCCTGCTGGGTCATGGAGAAAATTCGAGCTGAAGCTGATGGACCTTCTCCACGGGAACCTACTGAAGAAGGAGCCTGTAACGACCCGGAAATCGGACCGCTACCGGCGCTAGGATCCAGATCGACTTAAGGTCGCCGGGACCCGTAGCAAGCCTAACATACATCCTGTACAGCTGGTATAATCCCAAACATGATCAAACATTTTCATAAAACATTTAAAACTTTACCTTTAACCAGTTTGACCTGTATATGCACTATGACTGAACTCATAGAACCCCTAGGGTCAGCATACTCTATGTCAAACTCGGTCCAACATATATATCAACATAAAATAAAATTCATGTACCAAGGGATTATCCAACTCGGGCCAAGCACAATACTAAAACTCTGAACATATAACATAAAGTCATATTACAACATAACTCTTTTACATCCTTACATAACTTTACGTTACATCATGTCCACTGCTATTCTATTACATAAACATGACCATGGACGTAACCTGCTGATCTCCTGACTATCTTTGACCCTGCAAACCTGGGGTTAGGGGAGAGGGGTGAGCTAAAAAGCCCAGTGAGCAGAAACCATAAAAGAAAACAGTTCATTTTAACATATGCTATCATGGAATGCGTCACATCACAAATATATCACCTCAAGGATGAATCTGTCACCAATAGCCCTCTACATATCAATCTCGTACCATAACAAGTCAACAATACTCTATGCCAGGGGCGATACGGCCACGCCTAGACTTCACATACTCTATGCCAGGGGCGATACGGCCACACCTGGACTTCTCATGCTCTATGCCAGGGGCGATACGGCCACACCTGGACTTCTCATCTCATATCATATCATACATGCCATATCATATTATTCCACATCATGTCATAACATACTGAGGGCTAGAGGATCATCCAGTATCCATCCACATCATTATCATCGTATTATGCAATGCATCATATTCGTGAATTCTAATGCAAACAACCTATTGCATAACATGGTATTCATGATGCATGAACATGCTTGAACATGCTGAAAACATTTGATTTAAAACATAAGGGTTAGTTCCACTCACCTCTGGCTAGCTCTGGACTAACTCTGAAGCAGCTAACACTGCTAAACACCTCGGTTCCTCGGGTCCGATCCTACACAGGTGGACTCCAGTGAGGTGCCAAACATACTCTAAACAACTCATAAACAGCTCCCCAAAAACCCCCTAAAGCATCACTTAAACATGCATAGAAAACACCCATGAAAGGGCTAGACAGGGCACTTTCGGCGGCACCTTCGACGGCCGAAAGTCCCATACAGAGACGAAAGTCAGGCAGGTTCGGCGGCACCTTCGGCGGCCGAACTCTCTCTCCAGAGACGAAAGTCAGGCACTTTCGGCGGCCGAACATTACCTTCGGCGGCCGAAAGTCTGCTTTCAAGCCAAAACTCAACCTTTGGGGGCAAGGTTAGGCGGCCAATCCCTGCATCCTCAGGCAGGTTCGGCGGCCGAACCTGAGTTCATCCAGAACTCAGCCTTTGTGCATTTCAAGCCTCCCAAACCTTCCAAACACCCCAAAACAAGCATCCAACTTCTCAAACCCATGCATACATCCTTAACCATGCACAAGGGAGCTCAAACAAGCTTAAACTCCCAAAAACAACATCTAAAGCATACATAGATAGTTTATGACCCACATAGGCCAAAACCATCAAAACAAACCAAACCTCACATACTCTCTCCCAATCATGCATACTCTCTCCCATATGCTCAAGGGGCTTGAAACTAACTTAAACCCCCAACACAAACATCACAAGAACATACATTATCAAACATTGGGCATAAAACCCACATAAACCCTAACATGCATATCTACCCATACTAAACCATCAAAACCATCTTAAAACTTCATGAAACGTAAAGGAAAGCATAGATCCACACTTACCTCTTGAAGATCGAGGGTTGGTGCGACCCAAAGCTTGAGATGTGGAGAACCCAAACTCTTAAAGTTTCCAAGCTCTCCAAACCTTGATCCAAGCTTTAAAACTCTTCAAAACAACCATATAGCTTATAAAACGTGAAGGATTTGAAGAAAAAGCAAGAAAACGACTAGAGGAGGACATGAACACACCTGAGCTCGAGAATGGGGAGAAAACTCGCCTATTTTCGGTCTGAGGGGCTTTTATAGGTGGCCAGCCGAACCTCCTTCGGCGGCCTAACGTGCATGCGAAACACCCCCATGTTCGGCGGCCGAACCTGGTTTGTTCAAACATGGCTTTCGGAGGCCAAAAGCGCTCCCAAAACCAACTCATGTTCGGCGGCCGAACTTTACTTTCGGCGGCCGAACCTGGCAAAAACCTCCTTAGTCTTTTCTTTTCAAAACTCAAATCTTTTTCATTTAAAACCATGAAATCAGTAAAAAAATCATTTTAGAAATCACATTTTACCCCTCTAAAAGACTCTGGCATCATCAAAATTCCATATTCCAACGGAGATTCCGCCGGAAGGTAGGGATTCCGATGCCGGAATCTAGCCGGGTATTACATTCTTCCCCCCTTTAAGATCATTCGTCCTTGAATGTTCAAACAAACAAACATGCATCAAGCATAGCATCTAACATACATAAGCAAGCAAGCAACAAGCAAGCAAAACCTAAAAACCTCTCTTCTAAAAGAGAGACACGGTCATTGCTGGAGTATAAACTCTCGGTCTCCCCGGTGCACTTTTCATCTTAAGGTGATTCTAAGGGACTTTCACCATCGGGATTTCCTTGTTTCCTCACTTTCTGACTTGTGTGTCTGCGGTCCGTACTAGCTGCTCAACATAGGTGAGATCCTCTACGGTCTCCACCTCTGGTTCCTTTAAGAACCTCACTCGGATCCGACACGAACTCATATACCGTGGAAACATGGAAAAACGAATGGATCTCTTCCATAGAAGTGGGTAAATCTAACTCGTAGGATACATTCCCAAATCCCTTGCAGGATTTCAAAGAGTCCAATGTATCTGAGAGCTAATTTACCTTTCTGCCCATAATGAATCACACTCTCTTTTGGAGACACCTTCAGCAAACCTCGACTTCCTCGAGAACCTAAACACGCTTCTGCCGCGCACTCTGACAAAACTCTTCTTCTCTTCTGAAACTCTACATGCCTCTTGCAGACGACTTCATACTCTCCTGCTGACTCACAACAGTTCTGATTCCTCTTTTTCTGACTATGCAGCTCTTACTCCTTTTCTCTGCCTCTGATTTTCCTCTCTTGACTCAAGATGTATTGCAAGCTCTTTCGATCTGTAAGGATCTGTCCTCATACCTTATACAGGTATCGCCTCCACATCTTGAGTGCAAGTACTACCATTGCTATCTCTGGATCGTGTGTAAGATGATTCAACTCATGCTTCTTCCGCTACCTAGAAGCATAAGCAATCATTCTACCACTTTACATAACACACAACCTAGTCCCACACGGGACGCATCACAGAACACTGTGAAACCTCTATCACTGGCGGACAGAGCCACCACTGGTGCAGACATCAACATTTCCTTTGGCTTTTCAAAACCCTCTTCACTCTAAGTAGACCACACACCCTCTGGTTCTTCTTGATCCATCTGGCCATAGGAGCGGCAACTCTAGAGAAGTTCTAGATGAACCTCCATTAGATAACCTGCCCAACCCAAAAAGCTCTTGATCTTAGTCATTACCATGGGCCTGGGCTAGTCGGCTACAACTTCAACTTTCTCAGGTCTACTTCACTTTCTTTTCTCCGACACACATGACCCAAGAAGGATGTGCTCCTCGACCAGAACTCACAGTGGAGAACTAGGCATCCAAGCCATGTTCTCTCAGGATCTGCAATCCTGATTTCAGATGATGGGCATACTCTTCTGCATTTCTGGGACTCACCGAGGTACCGTCAATGAAGACAATAACGGAGTGATCCAGAAACCGATTAAAACTCTGCTTATGAGGTTCATGAATGATGTAGGGGTGTTCATTAACCCGAACGACATTCTAAGGAACTCATAGTGCCCATATCTGGTTCTAAACACTGCTCTCTGTACATCTTCTTCCTTGATCTTAACTGATGGTACCTGGACTTCAGATCTATCTTGGAAAGGCAACCAGCTCCTGCTAGCTGACTTAAAATAGATCATCGATCCAAGGTAACAAATACTTGTTCTGGTAGTGACTTTGCTCAACGACTTGTAGTCGATACAAAGTCCTAGGGATCCATCCTTCATCCTCATAACAACACTGGAACACCCCAAGGTGAAGTGCTCAGTCAGATGGGAACCCTTAACTACCAACTTTTACCACTGCTCTTACAACTCTTTAAACTTTGTTGATACCATCCTGTGGGGAGGGATAGAGATTGGTCCAATTCCATGCATTACTTCTATTTTGAACTCTATCTCCCTGACAGGTGATAGTCCTGGGAACTCGTCTGGGGAAACATCTAAAACTCTCTAACAACGGGCATTGAGGCGGGCTCCCTGACCTGACTGCTATACTCTCTCTGAAGAGCTAGAACCTCTGACAACCTTTTCTGAACAACCTACGAGCCTATAGGGTTGATACTGAACCTCTAGGTATCCCTATTCTGTCCCCTCTAAGGACTACCTCTGATCCATCCTGACCTCTGAACCTGACTACCTTGTCTCTGCAGACTAGGTAGTACCACTAGTAGAAGAACCAATCCAACCCTAGAATGACGTCAAACAGTCGAATCTAGAACCGTTAGGTCAGCTGGAAGGCATCTACTCACAACACATACTCTGACTATACCGGCAGACTGACTCTGCCACAGATGGATCACACTTGGGTGCACTGACCCCAAGGGGATACTCTAACCCATAAGCTATCAACCCAACCTCACGAGGGCTCACAAGCAAACAAAGAAAAGAGAAACATCAGGGTTCATAAAACAGACACATCAAAATATACCAGAGTGAGATTACCTGATCCCATCGGGTTCGATGTGTTAGCCTCCTGCTGGGTCATGGCGAAGATCCGTGCTGGAGCTGATGGACCTTCCCCACGGGAACCTGCTGAAGAAGGGGCTGTCCCCCTGTCTCCGCCTCTACCACTGCCCTGCAACATGACTGGAGCTGATGGCTGAGCCATACTGCCTGGAGTTGTCTGATGGGACGGTGTCATAAAAGCTGCCTTAGGGCACTCTCGAGCTATGTGCCCCTCCTGGCCGCATCTGTAACATGCTGTAGTCCCAAACCGACAGACTCCCTTGCGCGGCCTACCGCACCTCGTACACTCTGCAACCTCTGTGCCTGAGCTCGAGCCACCTCCTAATCCCAGACCAGACTTTATCCGATTCCAGAACTTGTTCTTCTTTGATCTTCTGAGACCTCTGTCTCCCTTCTTACTTTTTGTGACAGCCTCACTTAGAGGGGAGAGATTAACATCACTTGTCCTCGGGAGTTTGGAACCCGAAGACTGTGCCACATACTGTTTAACTGTCCCTTGGACAATGGCACTAGCCTCCATTCTCCGCGCCATATCCACTATAGCATGGAAGCTCTCCCTTTCTGCTGATTGAACCAACGAGGAATACCTGGAGTGAAGCTTCATAACATATCTCCTAGACTTCTTTAGGTCTGTATCAAGACCCTGTCCTGCAAACGGCAACAGCTCCAGGAACCTGTCTGTAAACTCCTCTACGCTCATCTCTTCCGTATGCCTTAGCTGCTCAAACTCAATCATCTTCAATTCTCTGGAACTATCTGGAAAAGCCCATCCTGCAAATTCATTGGCAAACTGCTCCCAGGATAAGCTCTCCAACCTTGGGTCCACATAGTTTTTGAACCATTCCCTTGCCTTCTTGCATTTCAATGTGAACCCCGCCATCTGAATGGCTCTACTGTCACTTGCTCCTAGCTCATCTGTTATCATCTTTACCGTTCTGAGGTACTCAAAAGGGTCATCGCCTGCTTCGAACTTGGGGGCATCCAACTTGAGGTAATCTGTCATCTTTACTTTACCCCCAACTGATGAACCAGGTTTGGGTATCCGGACATCAGGGACTATTGGTTCTGCTGGTGGAGGAGGAGGTGCAGCATCCCCTGGGTTAGGGTTTGCTGGACCTGGGAAAAAGGGTGAGGATGGAAACATGGGGTACTGTGGGTAAAAGGGAGGATAGGGCATAAAGGTGGGATATGGGTTATAGCTGAAGAAATCCGACGTACCTCCCATCGGATACCCTGGCCCTTGCGGGTAGGGTGGATACTGTGGTGGGACAAAGCCCGAGGCCTGAGTGCCTCCTTGGGACTCTCCCATATCCTCTACTGACATACTCATGCCCAAACTACTATCTCTTCTCTGGTTATCCTCCTCTGTTTCCATCACATCCGCTGACATACCTTCATGAATTGATCTCCTCCGACCTGCATCAAAAGACCTTCTAGGGTCCCTTGATGTACTTTCCCTGATCGTCCTACAAGATCTTGCCCTCTGCAGAGCAGGGGAATGGGCATCCATGCCCCCATTCTCTGGCGGAGCTCCAGTCAATCTCGCAGATCGACGAGTTCCTCTCATCTTGACCTCTGAAAGCATAACATAGCACATAAACATTAGCATCTTATGGTTCATGTGGAAACACATGAACCTGCATCACATACATAACATAGCATTAATGCACATGCTCATCATCATGGCATTTCACATCATCATACAAGACAGGACTCCATATCCTATCCTAGTGGACATGATCTTCCTATTGTGCTTGCCCTACTATAACCTCTATGAGCCCGACACACTATAGGTCCGACCATGTGAACTTAGGGCTTTGATACCATTCTGTAACGACCCGGAAATCGGACCGCTACCGGCGCTAGGATCCAGATCGACTTAAGGTCGCCGGGACCCGTAGCAAGCCTAACATACATCCTGTACAGCTGGTATAATCCCAAACATGATCAAACATTTTCATAAAACATTTAAAACTTTACCTTTAACCAGTTTGACCTGTATATGCACTATGACTGAACTCATAGAACCCCTAGGGTCAGCATACTCTATGTCAAACTCGGTCCAACATATATATCAACATAAAATAAAATTCATGTACCAAGGGATTATCCAACTCGGGCCAAGCACAATACTAAAACTCTGAACATATAACATAAAGTCATATTACAACATAACTCTTTTACATCCTTACATAACTTTACGTTACATCATGTCCACTGCTATTCTATTACATAAACATGACTATGGACGTAACCTGCTGATCTCCTGACTATCTTTGACCCTGCAAACCTGGGGTTAGGGGAGAGGGGTGAGCTAAAAAGCCCAGTGAGCAGAAACCATAAAAGAAAACAGTTCATTTTAACATATGCTATCATGGAATGCGTCACATCACAAATATATCACCTCAAGGATGAATCTGTCACCAATAGCCCTCTACATATCAATCTCGTACCATAACAAGTCAACAATACTCTATGCCAGGGGCGATACGGCCACGCCTGGACTTCACATACTCTATGCCAGGGGCGATACGGCCACACCTGGACTTCTCATGCTCTATGCCAGGGGCGATACAGCCACACCTGGACTTCTCATCTCATATCATATCATACATGCCATATCATATTATTCCACATCATGTCATAACATACTGAGGGCTAGAGGATCATCCAGTATCCATCCACATCATTATCATCGTATTATGCAATGCATCATATTCGTGAATTCTAATGCAAACAACCTATTGCATAACATGGTATTCATGATGCATGAACATGCTTGAACATGCTGAAAACATTTGATTTAAAACATAAGGGTTAGTTCCACTCACCTCTGGCTAGCTCTGGACTAACTCTGAAGCAGCTAACACTGCTAAACACCTCGGTTCCTCGGGTCCGATCCTACACAGGTGGACTCCAGTGAGGTGCCAAACATACTCTAAACAACTCATAAACAACTCCCCAAAAACCCACTAAAGCATCACTTAAACATGCATAGAAAACACCCATGAAAGGGCTAGACAGGGCACTTTCGGCGGCACCTTCGGCGGCCGAAAGTCCCATACAGAGACGAAAGTCAGGCAGGTTCGGCGGCACCTTCGGCGGCCGAACTCTCTCTCCAGAGACGAAAGTCAGGCACTTTCGGCGGCCGAACATTACCTTCGGCGGCCGAAAGTCTGCTTTCAAGCCAAAACTCAACCTTCGGGGGCAAGGTTAGGCGGCCAATCCCTGAAGCTGTCTGCTGGGACTGTGTCGACAAGGTCACAGTGGGACACTCACGTGCTATGTGTCCCTCCTGTCTACACCTGTAACATGCTGTTGACCCCAACCGACAGACTCCCTTGTGCGGCCTACCGCACCTCGCACATTCGGAGCCATCCGAACCAGCACTCGAACCACCACCTAATCCCAGACCAGACTTTAACCTGTCCCAAAACTTGTTCTTCTTCGATCTTCTAAGGCCTCTGCCTCCCTTTTTACTCTGCGTGGCAGCCTCGCTCGGAGAGGAGAGACTAACATTCTCTATCCCCGGGATTCTGGAACCCGAAGATTGTGCTACCTGTTGTTTAACTAACCCCTCAATGATGGCACTAGCCTCCATCTTCTGTGCTGCATCTATAATGGTATGGAAGCTCTCCCACTCTGCTGCAAGAATCGGGGAGGAATACCTAGAGTGAAGTCTCATGGTATACCTCCTAGCTTTCTTCTGATCTGTATCATATGCTTGCCCCACATACTGAAGCAACTCAAGGAACTTGCCTGTGTACTCATCTACACTCATATCTTCCGTCTGCCTTAGCTGCTCAAACTCAATAACCTTTAGTTCCCTTGAACTGTCTGGAAAAGCCCATCCTGCAAACTCATTAGCAAACTGCTCCCAGGACAAGCTTTCCAACCTTGGGTCCACATAGTTTTTAAACCACTCCCGAGCTTTCTTACATTTCAATGTGAACCCCGCCATCTGAATGGCTCTACTGTCATTAGCTCCTAACTCATCCGTTATCATTTTCACCGTCTTGAGGTACTCAAACGGGTCATATCATGTTTTAAACTTGGGAGCATCCAACTTCAGATAATCGGTCATCTTTACCTTGCTCCCCACTGATGAGCTAGGTTTGGATGTTTGGACATCCGGGACTATAGGTTCTGCTGGTGGTGGAGGAGGTGCAGCATTCCCTGGGTTAGGGTTTGCTGGGTTTGGAAAGAAGGGTGAGGGTGGGTACATGGGATACTGTGGATATGGCGGGTAAAAGGGAGGATAGGGCATAAAGGTGGGATATGGGTTATAGTTAGAGAAATCCGATGTACCTCTCATCGGATACTCTGGCCCCTGTGGGTAGGGTGGATACTGTGGTGGAACAAAACCCGAGGCCTGAGCGCCTCCTTGGGACTCTCCCATATCCTCTTCTGACATACTCATGCCCAAGCTACCATCTCTTCTCTGTTCATCCTCCTCTGGTCCCATCACATCCGCTAACATACCACCCAAAATTGATCTCCTCCTGCTCACATCAAAAGACCTTCTAGGGTCCCTTGATGTCTCTTTCATGTTAGATCTACTAGACATTGCCCTTGGCAACGCAGGGGGACGAGCATCCATGCCCTCATTCTCTGGTGGAACTCCAGTCAATCGTGCAGATCGACGAGTGCCTCTCATCTTGTTTTCTGAGAAACATAACATATACACATAACATTAGCATCATAAGATTCATGTGGAAACACACGAACCTACATCACATACATCATATCATTAATGCGCAAGCATATTATCATGGCGTTTTACATCATCATCAAGACAGAACTCTACATCCTATCCTAGTGGACATGATTTTTCCTATTGTGCTTGCCCTTCTATGACATCTATGAGCCCAACACATTTTAGGTCCGACCATATGAACCTAGGGCTCTAATACCAATCTGTAACGACCCGAAAATCGGACCGCTACCGGCGCTAGGATCCAGATCGACTTAAGGTCGCCGGGACCCGTAGCAAGTCTACAATACATCCTGTATATCTGATACAATCCCGTACATGATCACATATTTTCATACAAATTTTAAACTTTCACATATACCAAGCTTGACCTGTACATGCACTGAACTGTAAACATAAAACCCCTTACTGGAGCCCTCATCAAATGCTCCAGTTAGGTCCACATCTCATACATCAAGCTTAGTTCAACATACCATAACATTAAAACATTTACATCAAGATCATGTACAATAGGGATTGACTATAAACATTAGGGCCAAGCACAAAACTAATCATCATTACATTAATTTACATTACATCATTTTACAATTCATTATATTACATGCCATTTTATCATGTCCACTACTATTCTATTACATAGACCTCTCTTTTACTCTTGACGACTTTCCGGTCTATCTTGAACCTGCAAACCTGGGGGTTAGGAAAAAGGGATGAGCTACTAGAGCCCAGTGAGCAGAACAATAAAACAATTTATAAAGATATGCTATCATGAAATACGTCACATCACAAGTAAATCACCTTAAGATGGTATTGTCACCAATAGCCCTCATCATATCCAATAATGCCCGGCCCTCGACGGAGCTCCTCAGAACTTCCTCTTAACATAACATAACATGTCCAACTGTGCCAGGGGCGATTAGGCCACACCTGGTCTTCTCTTACTCTGTGCCAAGGGCGATTAGGCCACACCTGGTCTTCTCTTACTCTGTGCCAGGGGCGATTAGGCCACACCTGGTCTTTCCATCTCATATCATATCATCTCACATCAAGGGCTAATGGGTCATCCAATATCCATCCACAACAATAATAAATAATGCAATGCATCATATTCGTGAATTCTAATGCAAACAACCTAATACATATCATGGCATTCGTGATGCATGGATCATGCTAAAAAGATTTCATTGCTTTTAAAATAAAAGAGTTGTGTTCTACTCACCTCTGGCTGACGCTTTACTGACTCTGTAGCAGATAGCTCACTGCTGACCTCCTCGGTCTCTTAGGTCCGATCCTACACAGGTGGACTTAAATGAGGGACCAAACATACTCTAACATAACTCTAAACATCTCCCCAAAAATCCCCCTAAAACATCTCAAAACATTCATAGAAAACATGCAAAAGAAGGCTGGACAAGGCACTTTCGGCGGCAGGTTCGGCGGCCGAAAGTCCCTCCAGAGCCAAAACTCAGGCACCTTCAGCGGCCGAAAGTCCCTTCTAGAGCCGAAACTCAGCAACCTTCGGGGGCAGGTTCGGCAGCCAAAACTGCCTCCCAGGCAGGTTCGGCGGCCGAACATGGCTTCGGCAGCCGAACCTGGGTCCTCCAAAATGGCAGAACCCGGTTTGCTTCATGCAATCCGCCACCCCAAAACCTCACAACATGCATTTAACTATTCTAAAACATGCATAAACACATTCTTAAGCATATAGGGGCTTAAAACTAGCCTATACCCCAACAAATATCACATTTAGCACACATTTACCATAATGGGTATATAAACCCTAACACTTTAAATCTACTCTAAACATACATCAAATACCCTTAAAACCCCTCAAAATTTACTTAAAACATAGGAGAGGGTGAGGATCTACTCTTACCTCTTGAAGATCGAGATGAGAGGCGATCCAAGCTTGGAGATGTAGAGAAACTAACCCTTGAGGTCTCTAAGCTTCCAAACTTCGATCTTTGCTCAAAAATCTTCAAAACCAAGTTAAAACTCATCAAAACATGAATGATTTGAAGGAAAACATCAAAACTAACCATGGAAGGGCATGGACTCACCTCTGCCCGAAAATGGAGAAGAAAGCTCGCCCATTTTCGGACATGGGGCCTTTTATAGGTGGCTGGCCAGACCATCTTCGGAGGCCAAAGGTGCTTCCAAAACTCTACCATGTTCGGCGGCCGAACCTGGCATTTCCCTTCAAAACTTTCTTTTCTTTCAAAACTCAATTTTCTTTCTTGATCAAACCATAAAAACATGTAAAAACATTTTAGAAAACCTTTATTTTACCCTTCTAGAAGATTCCGACATCCGGAAAATTTTGGATTCCAACGGAGATTCCGCCAGAAGGTAGGAAATTCCGGTGCCGGGGTCTAGCCGGGTATTATAGCTAGGATTAAGGCTAGAAAATGCTTGTAAAGGCTAGAAAATGCTTGTAAAGGCTAGAAAAGGCCAAAGATCTAGTAAGGGATAGAAAAATGTCCGAAAGCTTGCAAAGGCATTTAATGCCAAAAAGCTCATTAGGGTTAGAGAAAGTCCGGAAGCTTGCAAGGGCTAAAAGATATCTGGAAACTCGCAAAAGCATTTGATGCCCAAAAGCTTATCAAGACTAAAAAAAGCCCAGAGGCACGTCAGGGCTAGGATCAGGGCTAGGTAATGCTTATAAAGGTTAGAAAAAGCTAAGGAGCTCGCAAGAGCTAGAAAAATGATCGGAAGCTCACAAAGGCATTTGATACCAGAAAGTTTATTAGGGTTAAAGAAAGGCCAAAAGCATGCTAGGGCTGAAAAATACCCAGAAGCCCTTCAAGGCTATAAAAGGCCAGAAAGCCCATCAAGGCTATAAAAAGCCAATAAGCTCGTCAGGGGTAAGAAAATGCTCGAAAGTACGCCAAGGCTAAAAAATATCCGGAAACTCGTCAAGGCATTACTATATCACTCATCGTGCACTCGGTCCGACGAATAAAGCCATATGATCCAGATCATGAAGACGACTGTCACCTTCGAATCTAAAAAATCGAAGACCAACGGAGGGACCTCTGATGCTACAAGAGACTCGCCCAAAGTAGGCAATGAGCTGTCACCACAGAATAAGTCCACAAGGAAGGGATGTGATAAAAGAGTAGCACAGTCCCACCTAAGGAAAGGAAAACCCGGATACTATAACATCTGATTCTTTACCAAAACTCCTTCTCCCTAGATAGGTCGAGTCTCGGCACCAAGTTACCATTATCAAAAATAGTCTAGCGTATCTTATTACACCTATAATTGCGATATCACCGACTTATCCGCTGATGATATCCTTATCAGGTAGTCGATCACATTATCGTCAAATTATCAGAAAATATTATATTTTTCTCCATCTTCTTACAGTGTAAAAGGAGAAGGATCACAGAAGTAAAGATACATGGTTCTTTCATACTACTATTGAGTTCTAAACATTATACTCGCCATTCTCTTCAACTTATCGATTTGAGTATCGAAGTGACTATCATGGGCACCCACCACCTCACATTCTCTTTCTTATAAATTTATTGTAACAGCCCGGAAACCGGTATCCCTCTGTAACGGCCCCAAACTGCTAGGCGCTAGGATCCAGATCGGCTTAAGGCCGCCAGAACCCATAGCAAGCCTAACCTGAATTCAAAGTATCTGACAAATTCCATACATGATCCGATATAAACATACAATTGGAAAACATTTCTTTAAAAACTACCAGACTTAACCTTAAAACACTCAGATATACCAATCTGAAATAGCCCCCAGGGCTTACACCAGTAATTCTGCCCGTGTTAGGGTCAAGGGAATCAAACTCTTTCTTCCCTTACGGTCTGGTCTTGGGTCACGGGAATCAAACCCTTTCTTCCCTCACAGTTGTCTTTCACTGGAGTTTTATAAACACATCATCTGTTAAGCCTGATTTGACTCATTTCTCATCAAGAAACATAAAACAGGATACATGCATACACAAGGGATTATGCATACTCTAGGCAAAGCACATACTAAACCATAAACACACTAACCTACTATCTGTTACATCATTTTACATACATCTCTTTATTTTACATCATGTCCACTATTCTATTACACAAGTAGTATTGTAGCTAACTTTCTGCTGCTTCTGACTTCCCATGGCTAACTCTGAACCTGCAAAACTGGGGTTAAGGGAAAGGGATGAGTTACGAGAGCCCAGTGAGTAGAAATACTGAAAACAGTTCATTAATTACACACGTTCATGAAATGCATCACAGCACAAACATTTCACAGCTCGGATTAGACATGACCTCAAAACTCCCTCTGTCGGCGCCCGATTCCCGAAGGAACTCACACAGGACTTTCACTGCTATGATAGATCGTGGGCTATTGATGTCGCCTTGGTCCAATCCCCACTAACAGGAAATAATGCAATGCACCATAGTCGTGATTCTAATGCAATCACCCTAATACATCTCATGGTATCCATGATGCAAGAACTATGCTAAAAGCATTCCATTTTTCAATATAAAAGATTAGGTTTAGTTCTACTCACCTTTGCTCCTCTAGCAGATACTGAACTGACTCTGCAACTACTAATACTGACGATCTCCTCGATCTCTCGAGTCCAGTCCTACACAAATGGACTCGAATGAGGTGTCAAACATATTCTGAACAACTCATAAACAACTCTTAAACATTCCCCAAAGAACCCCTAAAACCTCCTAGAACAATCACATCTAGCATGCAAAAGAAGGCTGAACAGAACACTTTCGGCGGCAGGTTCGGCGGCCGAATGTCCTCTCCAGAGCCGAAACTCAAGCACCTTCGGCGGTCGAAACTCTACTTTCGGCTGCCGAACCCTTTCGGGGGCAAGGTTCGGGGGCTGAAAGACACTCCAGAGACGAAAGTCTCTAACCTTCGGCGGCACCTTCGGCGGCCGAATCCCCCTTCCAGAGCCGAAACTCAAAACTCTCGGGGGTGAACTTTGACAACCGAAGCCACCTCTTCAAGGGGTTCGGCGGCCGAATGTACCTTTGGCTGCCGAACCTGAGTTCATCCAGAACTCATCCTCGCCAGCAACCAAGCTCCTCAATCCATTCCAACTCTCAAAACATGCATATCACAACTCCTCAACACACATATACTCAAGTATATGTACAAAAGGGTCCAAAACTACCTAAAACCCCAACAAAACAACATAGCATAACACATAAACATGCTTTCAACACCAAAACACCAAAATCATGCTTTTTACCCTAAACATGCAACTCTACCCAAAACTTCCATAAAATCAACACAAGAAGCTCAGGATCTTCACTTACCTCTTGATAACAAGAAGATGAACGATCCAAATGTGGAGATATGAACCAACTCGTCCTCAACTTCTCCAAACTTCAAATCTTAGGTTTTTTTTTAGCTCAAAACCTTCAAAACAACAACAAAACTCTTTAAAACTTTGCAAGCTGTGATAAAACCATAAAGATGACTCATGGAGGACGTGGCCTCACCTCAGTTTGTGAAAAGGAGGTAAAACTTATCTATTTCACCGACTGAGGGTGCTTTATAGGTGGCTGACCGCTTCAGCTTCGGCGGCCAAAACACATGCAAAACCATGTAACGTTCGGCGGCCGAACTTGAGCTTTCGGAAGCCGAATCTAAGGCACTTTCGGCGGCCGAACATTACCTTCGGCGGCCGAAGATGGCAATTGTCCCCATAGTCTTTTCTCTTCAAAACTCGATCCTATCTCATTCAAAACCTTTACAATACTTAAAACATTTTAGAAAACCTTTCTCTTACCCTTCTAGAAACCTCTGACATCCTCGAATTCCACTGGACGGTAGGAATTCCGATGCTTGAGCTAGCCGGGTATTACATTTATCCAATTACAGTACAATTTCATTCGGACCACATTATCAGTTTATAGCAACATTATAAAGATATTTTACCTTTTGATTTTTTTTTAATGGGGAAATAGCATTAGATGGATGACCTATCTTATAACATAAAGACAAAGATACACTCTAATCATTTTATTTATTTATTCATAAGTAGTTGCTATGTAGAAATATTATTTTTTTTAGGAACATTTATGATTTTATTATTCTATTAAAGAATTCACGATAAAAAGAAGTGGATTAACATATCAAATTCTCAAGTCTGACTCGGAATGGACATTCGTTGCTAACAAATGAACAACCACATTTACAGACGTATAGGTAAAACAATATTTAGTATCAATAATCTTACTTAAATGAGATTTACAATCAGTAATAATCAAATTAAAAAATAATCTGACTGTAAATTCTAATGAATTAATTATTTAAACAACTGAAATATTATTAGTTGAGAGAATTCCTTTAAACTAAAATATTTGGCAATTCTAAAATGGGTCAATTCTCTATCATTCTTGTAAGCAACTTCAAGAGATTGGGCTTTGATTTTCTTGGTTATAACCTGCGTTGCATTCTAAATGCAATTTGCATTGATAAAAAAAAAAAATTTATCATGCTAAAGAAAGTGTAAATAAGGATGAAAACAACTTCGACATTTTTTAATTTAATTCAATCCATCTCTATTATTACGAGTTTAAATAATATAAAATTAAATTTGATAGTGATTTGAGTTTAAAAACTAATATTTCTAATAGATTCGATTGAATTTGAATCAGACTTTTTTTTCTTTCTTTCTTTTCTAAGAATTCTGGTCGACTTGTATTGGGCCAGGTCCAATGATGTTAAATAAACTTTGAAATATTAATGCCTAATCCAATGTGTAGGTAATAAAGTTAATTTACCAAATAAAGGTATAAATTATTATAAGGTCTTATATTTTATTAAAATTAATTATTTAATAATCACCTAATTAATTTTTTTATTATTATATAAAATCAGAATTTTTCATCATTCTATCAAATAAAACATCAATTAATTAATTTTATTTTTCACTATAGAGAGATAAATAATATAAATAATTAAAATTATAAGAACTATGTAACACATATCATTAATATTAAATGGACTAATATTATAATTATTTAATATTAAAACAGGAAACAAATTGATATTTTTTTGATATAATAATTAAAATATTTGTTATAAAACATATAGATATTTTAATTAAATAGATAGAGATTTTATAATTAATTTTTGTAAAATACAAACACCTACTAATAATTTATCTTAAAATAAAAGACTAATATCAACAAGTGACTATTGAAAAATTAATTTCCTGAAGTTTTTCCAATTCAATAAAATCAGTAGATGGCAGTATATATATACTGTGATTCCCACCAACTAAAATCTGTAACCGATTTTGAAAGAAATTTAGTCTTCCAATTCATTTAGTAAATTTGATTACCTATCATGAAGAAACAGATCCAGAATCATAAGCAGTGCCCATCATATATTAATTCCAGTATAAATTTGCACTGTTGATGGTAAATGTTTTAGAGTCACTGAGAAAGAAATAAATAAACATAATTTACAACTGTGATTCTCGTGTATGGCTGGATCAAGTTCTAAGATAGTGTTGGATCAACTGCACGTAGTCTGAACAGTACATTTCACATAAAATTGTAATCAAACACTATTATACACAATATTCTTACAACAGTTCCTAAACAGATTACACGTTGTTAAGAAGCTTTTCGTACCAACTCCTGTGAACCATGCACGAAACAGTTGCCACCACAATTAAAACTTCAGCAGCCTCCACTACCATATCTGCAAGAAGCGCTACTCCTACTCGCTGAAGAGCTGCGGCTGCCAATTCCCTTCCTTTATGACCGGTTCCTCCAAAAACAACCCCTCTCAAAGCTAGATAAATACTGCGAGACACTCGCGCAAATATGGGATCCCCAGCTTGCAAGCTCTTTCCCAACATGTTTTCCATAAGCTTTTCCTTTGCTTGGAGCTTTTCAGCATCAAAAACGAGGCCTTTGCCTTTTAACAACCCACTAATTTTAACAACAATCTCTGCTATGCCAACATCTTCAACTCTGTCTAATAGTTCATAGAGTTGCTTCATGCACTCAGATGCTAAGTTTTCCATGTCCAGAGCATTGGACACTAACTTCTCTGACAGAAGAATTTGATGGAGGATCAACAAGCTGAAAAACATAAACATTTAGTTACAATTGGTTTTGATAAAACATTGAGAATCAACAACAAGACAACTCTTTATTTTTCTGTGGGGTGATAGCAGACGGTGGATGGGATGGGGATCACTCTCCCAAAGTAGATTCAGGTTGTGATTTAGATATCCTGTATTAAGAATATAAGTTGAAATTGTCTAAAAATTCACCAACCTTGTAGAAATAACAATGATTTTCTGAAATTGTGACTGGACAGCTCTCAGCCTGGATATATTAAGTTTGAGAGTTTCAGGTAGAGCTTCTGGTGTCAGTCCTCCTATCCCACTTACAAGCTTTAACAACCCAAGCCTAACCAATTTATCCACCCTTTCTCCCTTGCATTCTGGTTGGTTAGAACCTGAAAATTATGTACATCAGCAAATAAAATATACTCCAGCAATTTCTAAAATGATTAAAAGAAATAAACGATAACTACTAATCAAACCTGTAGCTGAAGATCCAATCTTTGACACCATTGAAATGGATCCTCCAGTACGAAGTGTTGTTGGAAGTAGCACTTGGGAAGACTCTATGTTACTTTCCAGAGCAGTTAGGGAATCTATGTGTTCATCCCACTCTTGCTCTGCAATTGGATGCACAGAGGAAAGCCACTGCCTTGCAATTGTTAGCGAGGATAAAGCATCAGTTGGTGGTCCATATCGATTGGCAAAAGCATTTTTAAGATATTCCAAACCAGCATGGCCCTTGATGAGAGGTTCTATAAATCTAATACGAGCTTTACTGATCTCTCTCTTAAGAGCCTGCAAACAAGCAATCACCGTAATTTAATAGCCCTTCAATATTTTGCATATTCTACAGTTTCAACCAGCTTAGTAGTGTTACACAAGTTTGTGTGTGACCACCACTGAGAATTTTAACATGTTATTTAGAACATACAGGCATCTTGGTTTGGTTAAAACTTGATCTCATTTAGAAGCACAAAAAGAAATAAAATGCTGCCATAAAACTAAAAGTGATGAATCAAGACTGTAAAAGATAGTCTCGAATGAATTGACTAGAAAAAAAATGTCAGAATAACTATGAATAACCACAGGAAACCCCAATATGTGATACAAGCTTTCAAGTTTGAGAAAGAATGCAACAACAGATGCAGGCATAGTTATCTTCCAAGTAAATGAAACATCTGAGGCAGATTCTACTAGACATCAAAGACATAAAATTGACAAGACTTCCAATTACAAACAGGAAGGGGGAGAAAGGCGGAAAAGGGGAAGGGGAGACAGACAGAGTAAAATTTCTAACATAGTTCAAAGATGATTACTGAAATACATATAAAATTGTGTATTGAGCTTTATCATCTATATAATTCAAAATTTGGAATTTATAAGAATATTTCTCAGCAAATCCAGCACAAGCTAGACAATGCAGCCATGCATTGCATAATGAAAATTAACAACTTCCCTGTCCCAACCCATGGCTAAATCACTAAGCACTGCAGCTTCAGAAGTTTAGATGGAAAAGAATTTACAACCAGAAACACACCTGAATCTCCTGTAGAACATTACGCAGACCTTTAATCACGACGAATGAAATTAAGGCATTTGATTTATCTCCAACTTTAAAAATCTCTCTTAGTTCTTCAAGCAATTTACAGTGAGAGCTCTTCAATTCTTCATCATTTGCTGGGGCAGAAAGTTTCTCTAAAGTTACTAATGCAAACTCTAAGATCTTCCCCAGATAATCCATATCTAAAGTTCCTGAACTCAGCACCTTTAAATGAAGGAAAGTTTGTCAAGACACAGTATTAATGCCTCAGTACATGAGCAAAGTAAGCAAGAGCTGCAGATTAACCACCTGAGAGAGAATATCAACATCTATAGTTTCAACAATCTCCTGTCTCCAAGTCTGAGGAGACATCTCGCATAGCTCATCCCTAACTTCCTTAATGAGTTTTAGAATCCAACTAAAATCAGGCTCGTCCTGTTTGACAGATTCCATAACACAATCCCAAAAAGCCCTTTCCATTGTTTCTCTCACTTTTTCCTGTAGGACAATGAAGTTAAAGTGAGCATGTGAGAGAATTTCTACTGTGTCCAACACTAACAAATCATTGGTTGATTAAATAATGGGAGACAATCAGGCATAATGAAATAACACAGGAAATCAAGCGTTTTAGGATTTGTAACTTTGATCCTACAATCTATCAAATGACAAAATGACTAACCAATAGACGATTTTGATTTTTGAAGATGTAGAGAATAATTAAATCAAGCAACTAGTTAAGAGGATTTCTACCTCCATTCCACATGCAAGCAATCAAATCAATAAATACTTCTGAACAAACAAAGAAACCATTTAAATTGGCATACAAACCTGAACATTGTTTGGATCTTTGTCGGCAGCATTAAAAGTATCAGCTAATCCACGATGATATTCATGGACAATTTCATTTACAAGTAATTCATTCTCACTGACCAACAGTGTATCAACGCTTTGATGGTCATCAATGATCCTTTTGGCAGAAGAATTGGTTACTGAAGAACCCTCCAATGAATGAGGTGGACATGAGGATGAAATTTGACCAGAAGATGACTTCAATGGACTCTTAGATTCCTCGTCTCCAATAAATTTAGACCGTATTTCAGTAAGAGCACATTCCATACGTTTAAGTCCAGTATTACCACTAAGATGCTGCACTTTTTCCCTTAGAAGTTTCTGCTCATCCAAAACCTAACGTTGCAAAAAAATATTGAGTAAAACATTAGACACAGAAATAAGTTCTTCACTAGTTTGCTTTATGTCATAGGTAAGCAGGAATCAACCTGCTTTTTGATAGCCTCCATATCATTAGCAAGAGTTCCATCATCTCCTAAGGTCAGTTTGCTTTGCATCATAGAGAATTCAAGTTGGCATGCAGCTCTCACCAAATCCTCCTCCAACAATTTAGCATCCTTTAACTTCCACGACACAAAGTGATGTAGGTAAAAGCACCATGCTTTATCAAAAGCTTCCAGTTGAAATCTGAAGGTCTTCTGACTTGGAATTTCAGAGGCTATTTCCTCTTGTGAAGTTTTAATAGGGCCATCTATTATAATCTTGAGCAACAACTCAAACTCTCTAATGAATCTAACTGCAGATTCAAGCAGAGTAACCTCACACTCGCCTTGTCCATTAAGAACTGCATCTGGATGTCCCATTATCATATATGCACATAGCACAACTCTGACTGGATATCTTGATAATGTTACTGGCATCTGAGCTTCCTCTTTAACAGACTTGGTTGTTTTGGCTCCTCTCTGGGTATTATTGCTAGAACTGCCTGTATAATTTTGGACAACAGCAATCCTAAGGAGGTGATCAATGTTGGCTAGACTAGGTTGACAACCTCTAATGGCCCACAAAAGTCTGAGGCGACTCTCCAGACGGTCAACTAAAGCTTTTGTGGTATTAATGGTTGCTGTTGACTTGATAAGGAGAGCAAGCTGCTCAAATGGCATTGCTTTAACAGATTCTTCATTGATTCCCAAGGATCTATATGCTTTTGCCAAAGAGAAAGTAGTTTTCTTCAATTTCACAAAACGCCTCCAGTACCTGTTAAACTCCCAAGATCACAATTACATGGGACATCAAAGGACAAATTCCACAGAAATATTCTCAAATGATTTGTTCCCTTTTAATGTATGCTGACATGTTTATTGAATCCATTCCTTAAATAGATTTGTGTCAAATGTAGCAAGTCAAAAGTATGTTGATATGGTGCATGTGCTACTGTGCTACTGAATGACCACTGCATCTTTCTGCAATCCATGAATGCGTTATATGCTTTAGGGGCTGTGTAAATCACTTGTTCATCAATTAAAAATATTACTTTAATAGCGAAGAACCAGAGTTACACTGGAATAAAAAGAAGACATATATAACGTTAAAGAAATGAGAAACAGATAAGGGAAAAAAATCCTCCCCCAACCCACCACATACCCCCCCCCCCCCCCCCAAAAAAAAAAAAAAAAAAAAAAAAGAAAAGAATCCCATCTTCACCTTGCTAACTTTCTTGCAAGATACTCCTGCTCATGGATCATCTTTGAGTTGTCATGCAGATGGCAGCTCAAGTTTCTTCTCTGCCTTAAATGTTCTGCCCTTTGTCTCTTAGCCTAGTCATTATCAAATTAAGATCTCATAAAAAGAAGATAGCAACTTAAAAAGATCACAAACAGAAAATACAAATAATCAGCCTACTCAAAAAGGCACATGCTGCAAGCCACCAGACAGTGATATAAGCAAAAAACTATGCTTCCGAATTTTTATCGGTAATTAATACAACAAAAATCAAGATCACAAACAAAACACTTGCACAGATAGATAGACAGAGAGAGAGAGCAAGAGCGAGAGCTATTTAAATAGAAATGATGGTTTGATCTAGTTCAGTTTTTAATTTCCAGGGAAACAAACAAGCAGCTTTCTTTCTTCTCAAAGTTTCTGAGAAACGAAAGAAATATATAATTCAATAATAATAACGACATTATTAGTTGAAATTCAATTATTAAGGGAAAACATCATGATAAATAAGATATTTGCGGGATTCAAAGAGATTAAAATTCAGACGCTGTAGATCAAAACCACAAAGCCAGTACCTGTCGACGGAGATTAGCCTCTCTGAGCTTAGCTTCGATATCCTCAGCAGAGAGAGGGGTTTTAGGCTCCGCGAGAAGACGGCTCCTCAACCTTCGAGGAGGCGCCTTCAGCGGAGGTGAAAGAGAAGAGGACGTCGTTTCCTCCTCGTTAGCCGGAAAATTCAAGGCAACTCCATTGGCCATCCTCTTCGACTCCGTCATTTCTACTCCGGTGGATGCGATTTTACAGATTTGAAATAAATACTGAAATTATTATGTATTTTGGTATAGTGGAAGGATAAAAACTGCAAAGAAGGGAATTTGATTAATTAGATCGCACCAGAGACGCGTTTGTACGAGTAAACAACTAACAGAAATCAACTAACTTGTGCTATTTGCCTTCATTTCACTAGAAAATCTAGAATGTTCCTTGTCTTCACCTGGAAATGTTCTTTGCGTTTCTCGATTTTTGTATCCTAAACGGTGCCGGATCTTGCCTAGTCGTGTAGAGTTTTTTCTTTAATTATTATTTTATTCTTTGTTTTTTTTAAAAATAGAATACATTATATAAATTTGTAAATAAATGCATGCACCTTTTTTAAAATTAACTTAAAATTACTGCCTAGACCACTCCAGAAAAGAACAAAGCCTAATTAAAAAACAATTCTTTGCATTCTGTAACTAAGTAGAAAAAACCTTACCATTTTTCACATATTTAAAATATTTTCATGACAAGAAATTAAATATATTAGAAAAGAAAATACATAAATAGCACAAAGTAAATAATGAAGGAGGAATTAGTGATATAGCTCATGAGTGTGAAAGACCACTACTTGATAGAGTATTTTTCAAAAAGAACCAAATATCTCATGGAATGCAACCAATTGTAAATACTAACAATATCGAGGACAATAACATAAGAGAAATTAATTTACAAAACAACTGGACCAATGTATCATTACATATTATAGGACAACAATTAGATAGAATAGAAGAAAAGATAGATAGAAATCATGAAGAAATTACAAATATAGAACATATAGAAACACCACAAGCACCATCACCAACAACACCTAAACCAAATACAATATATTTATCCCAACGGTATAGTAATCCAAAACCATATAATATAGACCCAGCTAAAAAACAAATTAATAAACCTTTCACAAAAATGATACCTCCATCACAAAACCCCATTGAGATAGTAACACTAAATCCAAAAACAGAATTAAATGATATGTCAAAATTATTGCAGAAAATTATAAAAGAACAAAATATTTCTAAAGGAGGAATTAAACAAAGTACGTCTCCAAAAACCAATATAACAGGGGGCATTAAAATAAATGAACCCATACAAACTCCAAAAAATATACCAAGCGAAAGTACCAATAAAGATAAAAATAAAATCACTATTTTAACCGAATACAATGAAACCTCTTCATCAGAAGATGACACTATAGATAATCCCTTGGAAGTATCAGACTCTGACCAAGAAGACAATATTCCTGTAAATACTATAGGAAGAAATTATGATAGAAGACCAGATGATTTAAAAATATTAGACAGAAAACAGAAACAATATAATGCAAAAAATATTTACGAATGGAATATAGATGATATGTCTGAAGTTGAAATTATACAAATAACCAAGGAAATGGTAATTGTAGGAAATATATATAAACAAAGAGTTGGAGTTACTGAACAAGAAGCAGCTGAAAATATAATATTAGGTTTTACAGGAGAATTAAGAACTTGGTGGGACAAATTATTAAGTAATGAAATAAAAACTAATATATTAACAGCAAGAAGAATAGATAGTACCACAGGTGAACCAGTTATTGACCCAACAACAGGACAAGCACAATCCTTCACATTAGCTTATTTAGTCTATAATCTTATCTCACATTTTATAGGTGACTTAGATTTATATACAGAACGCAATAGTGAAATATTACAAAATCTTAAGTGTAGAAAGTTAGAAAATTTTAGATGGTATAAAGACAATTTCCTAAAACGAGTTTATGCATTAGCAGACCCAAATGCCTATCATTGGAAAGAGAAATTTTTAACAGGATTACCAAGATTATTTTCTACAAAAGTAAAAGAAACAATTGAACAAAAATTTGGACATATATCATATGATGATTTAACATATGGAGATTTAATTACATGTGTTAATTTAACAGGAATAAGATTATGCAGAGATATGAAACTACAACAAAAATTAAAAATGGAAAATAGACAATCTAGAAAAGAATTAGGAAACTGGTGCGAACAATTTGGTTTTGGAACAATAAAGAAACAAAAATATAAAAGAAATAAACCTTTTAAAGACAAAATCTATAGACAATATAAGTATCCTAGAAAGAAGTTTTATAAGAAACAAAATGACAAACAACCTACTAGAAAATCATTTAGCAAGAGACCATTTAAAAAACATACTTACAAGAAAAATAATTTTAGAAGACCCAATAATAAAAATAACATAACATGTTATTTATGTAACCAAAAGGGACATTATGCCAAAGAATGTCCTGCGAGAAAGAAAATATATGAACTAGGTTTAGAATTAAAATTTGACAATATAGATCAATTATTAGATAAGATTGACCAAATTAAATTATCTTCTTCAGAACTAGAGGATGAATACAGTAGTGACAATTCATCAGAAACAATAGATAGCACAGATAGTAATCATAATTGTCAAGGAGAAATTTGTCATTGTAACAACAAAATGAATGTCTTAACCGAATATCAACAAGTATTGGAACAAACAGAGCAAGTACAAGATTCCAATATAAAACGAAAAATGTTTAAAAAATTAACAAAATTAATTAATGAAGAAATAAAACAAGAAACTGCACCACCAACCAAATTTGAAGGTATTGAACAAATGTTTAAAAATAAAAAATCAGTAACAACAATCTCTTCCATGGATTTACAATCTGAAATAAGACAATTAAAACTAGAAGTAAGACAATTAAAACTAAGGTGTGATTATTTAGAACAGAATCAACATATGCAACAAAATCAAGGTATAGGACAGAGTTCAGGACAAGATAAGACAAAAAGAGAAGAAATAATAGAAACAGACACTGAAGAAGAACAACCATTAAAGTTTAATGATATGACTAGAATTAAGTATCAAAAATGGTATGTAACAATTAATTTGACAATTAAAGATTTTACATTAACAACTATTGCCATGTTAGATTCAGGAGCCGACATGAATTGCATTGATCAAGGGATAATACCAAGTAAATATTTTCATAAAACGAAACAGACATTATCTGCAGCAAATTCAACCAAAGTAAAAATAGATTACAAAATCCCAAGTGCACATATATGTAACAATGGAATTTGTTTTAAAACTACTTTTATGTTAATAAAAAACCTTAATACACAAATTATATTAGGAAACCCATTTTTACAAATGCTATATCCATTCAAGGTCACGCAATCAGGATTAGAAACAAATGTGTTAGGACAAGATATTATTTTTCAATTTATAACACCAATTAATTATCATGATGTTAATATATTTCAACAAACAAATGTAAGTAAAATTAATAATTTGGAAAACCAAATAAAATTTTTAAAGAAAGATTTGCATTCTATTAGAATAGAAGAACAATTAGAAAATCCAAACATTAAACAACAAATTAAAACAATTCAAGAACAATTTGAAAAAGACCTATGTTCAGATTTACCAACAGCATTTTGGGATAGAAAACAACATATAGTAACTCTACCATATGAACTAGGATTTAATGAACAAAATATCCCAACAAAAGCTAGACCTATACAGATGAACCAAGAAATGGTAGAATTTTGTAAAAAAGAAATTCAAGATTTATTAACTAAAAAATTAATCAGACCAAGTAAATCACCATGGTCATGCGCAGCTTTTTATGTAATGAAAAATGCAGAAATTGAAAGAGGCGCACCCCGATTAGTCATAAATTATAAACCTTTAAATACCGCTTTACAATGGATAAGATATCCTATACCAAATAAACAAGATTTATTAAATAGACTTTACAAAGCACAAATATTCTCAAAATTTGACATGAAATCAGGATTTTGGCAAATTCAAATAGCTGAACAAGATAAATACAAAAATGCTTTCACCGTACCTTTCGGACAATATGAATGGAATATTATGCCTTTTGGACTAAAAAATGCACCAAGTGAATTCCAAAAAATAATGAATGATATTTTTAATCCATATAATTTTATAATCACTTATATTGATGATGTTTTGATCTTTAGTGAAACTATAAACCAACACATTAAACATTTAAATGTTTTTTATAAAGCTGTAAGAAGAAATGGCTTAGTCTTATCAAAACCAAAAATGAAGTTATTTCAAACAAAGATTAGATTTTTAGGTCATGAGATTTATCACAATACAATCGTACCAATCCAAAGGAGTATAGAATTTGCTAATAAGTTTCCTGATGAAATCAAAGATAAAAATCAACTACAGAGATTTTTAGGTTCATTAAATTATGTTGCTGATTTTCTACCAAATTTACGACTATTATGTAATCCATTGTACAATAGATTAAAAAAGAATCCTAAACCATGGACAGATAAACAATAGATTAAAAAAGAATCCTAAACCATGGACAGATAAACATACTAGAATAATACAAGAAATAAAGAGACATGTGAAAACTTTACCTTGTTTAAATATTTGTAATCCAAACATTCCTAAAATTGTAGAAACAGATGCTTCAGACCAAGGTTTTGGTGGCATATTAAAACAACATATGAATAATAAAAACCAAATTATTAGATATTACTCTGGTATATGGAATCCTACACAAGAAAAATATTCTACCATTAAAAAAGAAATTTTAGCAATAGTCTTATGTGTAACAAAATTTCAAAGTGATTTATTAAATCAAAAATTTACTATTCATGTTGACTGTAAAGCTGCAAAAGATGTTTTAACAAAAGATGTAAAAAATTTGGCAGCAAAACATATTTTTGCAAGATGGCATGCATTTTTATCAATATTTGATTTTGAAATAATACATATTAAAGGTACGGATAATTCTATTGCCGATTTTCTAACCCGTGAATTTTTACAGGGCAAATGACGACCAACAAAAGAAAAGAACCATAAAAGATTTCATTGCGACAAAAGACCAATGAGACACAAAAACTAAGTGTAAATTTATTTTCAGGACAAAGTCCTCGACCAAATGTGTTTTCATCCATATCAGGACATAAGCCATATATGCAGAGGCCAATTTATACAAATACTTCAAGTATAATAAATAGGCCTCTCAGCCCAATGTCCAGCGCCCTTATCACAAGACCAAGTTCTCCTCAATCCAGATCTCCAAGCCCACAATTTACCTTACTAAACAAATTCTCTCCTTTACAACCTCAAAAATTAATAACCCCTTCGACCTTTAAACAAGCAGTCACTGGGCAAAGCTCAAGTCCAAGCCCAACCTCTTCACCAATACACATAACCCAGCCAGAATATAGTTACAAAACTATTGAAGATATTATTTTGACCATTGAACCTGAATAGCGTTCTGTATATAAATCTAAGTCACCTATAAAATGTGAGATAAGATTATAGACTAAATAAGCTAATGTGAAGGATTGTGCTTGTCCTGTTGTTGGGTCAATAACTGGTTCACCTGTGGTACTATCTATTCTTCTTGCTGTTAATATATTAGTTTTTATTTCATTACTTAATAATTTGTCCCACCAAGTTCTTAATTCTCCGTTAAAACCTAATATTATATTTTCAGCTGCTTCTTGTTCAGTAACTCCAACTCTTTGTTTATATATATTTCCTACAATTACCATTTCCTTGGTTATTTGTATAATTTCAACTTCAGACATATCATCTATATTCCATTCGTAAATATTTTTTGCATTATATTGTTTCTGTTTTCTGTCTAATATTTTTAAATCATCTGGTCTTCTATCATAATTTCTTCCTATAGTATTTACAGGAATATTGTCTTCTTGGTCAGAGTCTGATACTTTCAAGGGATTATCTATAGTGTCATCTTCTGATGAAGAGGTTTCATTGTATTCGGTTAAAATAGTGATTTTATTTTTATCTTTATTGGTACTTTCGCTTGGTATATTTTTTGGAGTTTGTATGGGTTCATTTATTTTAATGCCCCCTGTTATATTGGTTTTTGGAGACGTACTTTGTTTAATTCCTCCTTTAGAAATATTTTGTTCTTTTATAATTTTCTGCAATAATTTTGACATATCATTTAATTCTGTTTTTGGATTTAGTGTTACTATCTCAATGGGGTTTTGTGATGGAGGTATCATTTTTGTGAAAGGTTTATTAATTTGTTTTTTAGCTGGGTCTATATTATATGGTTTTGGATTACTATACCGTTGGGATAAATATATTGTATTTGGTTTAGGTGTTGTTGGTGATGGTGCTTGTGGTGTTTCTATATGTTCTATATTTGTAATTTCTTCATGATTTCTATCTATCTTTTCTTCTATTCTATCTAATTGTTGTCCTATAATATGTAATGATACATTAGTCCAGTTGTTTTGTAAATTAATTTCTCTTATGTTATTGTCCTCGATATTGTTAGTATTTACAATTGGTTGCATTCCATGAGATATTTGGTTCTTTTTGAAAAATACTCTATCAAGTGGTGGTCTTTCACACTCATGAGCTATATCACTAATTCCTCCTTCATTATTTACTTTGTGCCATTTATGTATTTTCTTTTCTAATACATTTAATTTCTTGTCATGAAAATATTTTAAATATGTGAAAAATGGTAAGGTTTTTTCTACTTGGTTACAGAATGCAAAGAATTGTTTTTTAATTAGGCTTTGTTCTTTTCTGGAATAGGTTTGCAAGAATAGGTCTCTTTTCCCCCGGTTTTGAGCTGACATGTAGTCAGCTTGAATTTGATTCCGATCAAGATTAAAAGTCTGGGTGAAGGTATTAATAGAATAGTCACTATCTTCATAAGGTTGACTAAATTGGCCTTGTCGAAAGACACCTTCCTGTATTTTGATACCTTTGGTTGGAGGTTGAGGTTTAGTATGTTGGTCAAATGTTTCTTCTATTGGTTTCGTTCCAGAGGTTTCTCCTACAAAAGGGCCGTGGTAATGTGGAATAGTGGAGTCCTCAGATATACTTGTATCGGTATTGATCTCAATATGGGGTCTTCTTAGGGAAGATCCTATGGAATTTCTGGATGGTTGATAGATACTAGGAGTAGTTTGTCGAAAAGAATTGGATCTTTTAAATTTTAATTCTACTGTCCCATCATTATTTTGTATAATATAATCTATTTCTGTGTTTTCTTTTGCAGGTAAACCTGGCATGGTTTTAGCTGGATATTTCCATGTTTCTGGTAAATTTACATCTTTCCATTGTATGGACTTAGGTATATTTATATTAGCTTTGGTTTGGTCAATTTCCCAAAAAATTGTTTCTCCTGTTTGTCTATTATGATTAATGGCATTAGGACATAATCCTGTATTCATGATTCTATAGTTTAATCTATAAAATACTTCATAAATATGAGATCCTTTTAACATGTTATAATTATGTGTTAAGATGTCTAACGTTAATATTTTCATTATATGAGGATCAGTTAATGAAATTATAAAATTAGGGAAACAGTTTGAATATATTGGTCCATTAGTTAAACTGGTTTCAAATAATCCTAATAAAGAGTCTTTGTAATTCAGATGTCTACTGTCTCTTAATGCTACATGCATACTAGTATCTAATCCTTCTACTGTTAATGGTTTTATAGCAATTTGTACTAATCCTATATGCATAAATTTATATCCTTGACTTATATATTTTAATATTGTTTTCTTACTTAGTAAACTCATTGATTGGTTTTCAGAATATAATGGAACTACTTTTTCTTTTATTTTAATAGCTCTTGCTGATTTAAAATCGAATATACCTATTTTATATATGGTATCTATTGGTGTTTTGGGAGGTTTCCAATTTGTTAATTGTTGATTATTCCAAATACTTTCTCTAGATAAGATGGTTTTATTATCTGTATTAATATTTAAATCATTTATAAGTTCGTCGTCTGGTTGTCTGGACCTAGAAGATCTAGTTCTCCTAAACATATTCATTTTAGAATTCGAGGGTTTTCACATACACTTCCTTCTCTACTTACACTGCAGGTCTTATCTCTCTGCCTGACTTACGGTTTTCGTGACACAGTTACAACCCTAGATTTCTAATTTGAATAGTTTAAAATTACTAGATACTTCACTGGCTCTGATACCATTTTCGATCCCAGGTATCTTTAATGATTTAATATTAATGATTTAATATTTTAGTATTTTCGTACAATATTATTTTAGTATTTCGTACAATATTATTTTAGTACAATACCAAATTTTATAAAGTATAATACCAATAATTGAAACAAAATTCATAAAGTATACATACAATGGTCCATACATACATCATTCCGGATAAATACAAAAACACATATAATGTAATAGACATGGTTTTAGAAATTATTATTACTCAATAATATTTCAAGATACATAAGCATAGAGTTAAATAATTCTAATGTCCGTTCTATTTCTCTACAATCACAATATTCATTATGGTTGGTAGTATGGTAATCGCTAATAAATCTTCCTTGTTCAATTATATTTCTTTTAAATGCTTCTACTTCTCTTTTATTTGTTAAATCTATCAAACTTAAATTTTCTAATGCTAACTTAATAAATCTCATGTTTTAATTAATATATTCATAAAAGTAATATGCAATTATATATTCTATTTCATTTGCAATATAATATTTTAGAATATAACCATTATTTAATTCAACAATATCAAATAAAAGAATAAACATTATTAATTCAAATGAGCAATCTCCTTTCTGATGTGGAAGATCGGTATAAACCGCAACCACAGAGCATACTTATCATGAATGCAATTGCTTTTAATTGGTTAGGGTTCCTGCACTGTTAATCTGGAATCCCAGAATTAACTCAGATTGATAAGTAGAGAGAGAGAGAATAGGATTGCCGTCAACACGGTCTTACACAGTAACAGTTGTATAAAATTCTTTGTATTAAAGACTGAAAAGAAAATACAACTTACTTTGTACAAGAAATATTTAAAAATAAACTGCTACCACTGTGTTGTAGTAAACACCAGTGTCCTTACAAATTAAAAATACAACTATTCTAGCATACATGAAAGCAAGTGAGAGAAATTTTGATGAAGAAATTTTGGTGTGTCCTTGCAACTGGTATGGACTCTTCCTTTTATAGCCTTCGGACGTCAAATTTTATCAAATGGAATTCAGCGGTCATCTTCTGGTAAGTGCTATGTGGGCTCCACCATTTATTTTTGTCTGCCACCTTTGTCTGCCATTTTGTCGGTTGAGTGCTCTGTGGGTCCCAATGTTTTTGTCTTTGTCTGCCACATGTCTGGGTGACGTCATTGCTTGCGTCATTGTTTTTGTTGTCTTCTGGTGACGTCATTGCTTGCATCATCTGTGTCTTTTGTTTAATGCTTATCTACCACTTGTCAGCGTGTAGGCCTAGGATGGGTCCTACATTTCTGCTTGTGTAAAGAAATCATCATTGTCTGTGGCAATGTCTATAGGAGAGGATACGGAGCTTTTTGTGTCCTTGAGCTCTTCTAACAATTTGTCGTATTCTTCTTCGGATATACATTTGGCCATTTGGGCCATAATCTGTTGTTTTCTTGCCAGAAAAGTTTCTTGTTTGGTAATTTGGATAGGGCTTACTGATCAAGCATAATTTAGCCACATTTTTATCATAATTATTATTGCTTATTTACACATTTTTTAGTTTAATTTATGGTTTTTATCTTGTTTTTACAGAAAAGGAAGAAATTGCAAAATTGGAGAAAAAGTGCAGAAAATTTACAAAAGGGTGATTTGCCCAGTGATTTGCCCAAAAATCTGCTCCAGTCACTGCCCAGATCAAAGCTAAAGCAGAAACTCGGAGACAACAGACAGCAGTGATATGGGCAGTGATTTGCCCAAGAAACTTGAAGATCACTGGCCAAATCACTCGTAGAAGACATAGAGTACTGACTCACAAAAAAGCGATCTGCCCAGTGATTTGCCCAATCACTTGAGGAAACTGGTCAAAGCACCGGGCAAATCACTCTGACAGCAGAAAATTACAGCAGAGCGGGAAAATGGGCAGCAAACAGAAATCCGAATTTTCAGAAGTCCAAATCCAATCCAATCACTTCCAACACAAATCCAAGAGCCACGAAAGAGCTTCTCATCCAAGGAAATCCAATTGCAATTAAATTCAACATCAAAAGAGGAGTCCAACACCAAATCAAAAAAGGATTTCAAAACCCTAGAGAATTCTTCAGCTATAAAAAGGGAGTCTCAAAACCAGCAAAGGCATCCTCTGATCAGCAACTCAACTCGCCAGAAACTCTCCAGCATCTTCCTTTTTCTTTTCCTTTCATCTTTTTGTGTATTTAGTCCACCATGAGTGGCTAAACTCTTTTCTTTCTAGTTGAAGTTGGTGAATTTCAGATTTTGTTATGAATTGGGAGATTTAAATCTCCATTGTTAAACTTCTATTTATTCTCAATATTTATACAATTTGAGCTTTCCATAATTATTACTTTGCTTTTAGAATCAATAAGGGCCCATTGCTTTTAAATTGCTTAAAGTAATATTGTTTGAATGATTTAGGTCCGTAATTGCTTAGGTTGTTCAAATACACATTTAATCAAATTGCATAATCTAAACTTGACCACGCGGTTGGCAAGGATAGAATTGGATTTCTCTAAGTCTTAATGCAGTCAACAGTTGTTCGATGCTACAATGCCCCAAGGACGTTCCTTGGCAACTTGTTGATTAGTGTTTGATTAGCGAACGTTTCCTAATCAAACTAGAACTAAGGAGGAATTTGGATTGTGAGAAGCGTCTTCCACATCCTAAACTAATTTATTGAGATAAATAGGAGTATTAAAGAATCAATGATCAATTCTAAACAATCTGAAATAAGATCCATACTTCAACTAGAAGCTTTCCTCTTATTGATTTACTCATCTTTAAATTATTGCTTTCTTTTGTTATTTAGTGTTAATCCATCAACTCAAAACCCCCCTCTCTTAATTATTTGTTATTTACTTATCTTGGTTATTATTAGGAAGATCTTTAGTGTCAATTCCCTGTGGTTCGACCCTATTGCCACTATCTACAAGTTTATTGTTGATTGTTTAATAGGTTTATTTTTGACGGCTTCGACAACCGCCTATCACTTACTGTTTTGCAATATTGGGGTTGTGAAATAAGGAAATGATCAACAGCTTTGGGGCCACAATTGTCTAGATCAGTTTTAAGCCACCATTTAATTTTGTGTTTGCGAACTAAATTGGGTATTTGGAAATTATTTAGGGTATAGTCCTTAATTTGGTATTCTGACATATAAATCCATGGGATGTGAAAAAGGTGAGAATAGATCAGCCATTTAGGAGAGAGAAGGATGTCCTCTGGTAGTTGAGTATTTTCGAAAAATTGGTCTTGGGCTGATGTAATTTGGTCTGGTATAATGGTAGAATCAATACCAAACTTCTGCCACCATTGGTGGAACCAATATGGTATAGGATAAGAGAAATCATCCGAAATATAAAAGAAAAATGAAATTGATAGTTGGTCATTTTGTTTTAGGAACGTGCGTTCCCAAGCATTCTGATAGTCATAATAATTAAATTTGGTCATTTGTCCATTGGTCAAAGTAATATCTTTACTTTTATGGGGTTCTTGTCCCCAATCAGAAATAGTAAACACTTTGATGATCCTTACTTTACAATACCTGATTTTGTGTTGAAGATGAGGATCAAAGTTATTATACATAATAATAGAATTTGTTTTAACAAGTATGGTTTCATAAAAGGATTGATTTTTGGCAAAATTGTCAGGGATATAAAAATGGGTTTTTGGAAAAATGGACTCACAAAGTTGGTAAACATTAAGGTTCGGATTTTGTGACCAATATTCAGGTTCAATGGTCAAAATAATATCTTCAATAGTTTTGTAACTATATTCTGGCTGGGTTATGTGTATTGGTGAAGAGGTTGGGCTTGGACTTGAGCTTTGCCCAGTGACTGCTTGTTTAAAGGTCGAAGGGGTTATTAATTTTTGAGGTTGTAAAGGAGAGAATTTGTTTAGTAAGGTAAATTGTGGGCTTGGAGATCTGGATTGAGGAGAACTTGGTCTTGTGATAAGGGCGCTGGACATTGGGCTGAGAGGCCTATTTATTATACTTGAAGTATTTGTATAAATTGGCCTCTGCATATATGGCTTATGTCTTGATATGGATGAAAACACATTTGGTCGAGGACTTTGTCCTGAAAATAAATTTACACTTAGTTTTTGTGTCTCATTGGTCTTTTGTCGCAATGAAATCTTTTATGGTTCTTTTCCTTTGTTGGTCGTCATTTGCCCTGTAAAAATTCACGGGTTAGAAAATCGGCAATAGAATTATCCGTACCTTTAATATGTATTATTTCAAAATCAAATATTGATAAAAATGCCTGCCATCTTGCAAAAATATGTTTTGCTGCCAAATTTTTTACATCTTTTGTTAAAACATCTTTTGCAGCTTTACAGTCAACATGAATAGTAAATTTTTGATTTAATAAATCACTTTGAAATTTTGTTACACATAAGACTATTGCTAAAATTTCTTTTTTAATGGTAGAATATTTTTCTTGTGTAGGATTCCATATACCAGAGTAATATCTAATAATTTGGTTTTTATTATTCATATGTTGTTTTAATATGCCACCAAAACCTTGGTCTGAAGCATCTGTTTCTACAATTTTAGGAATGTTTGGATTACAAATATTTAAACAAGGTAAAGTTTTCACATGTCTCTTTATTTCTTGTATTATTCTAGTATGTTTATCTGTCCATGGTTTAGGATTCTTTTTTAATCTATTGTACAATGGTTTACATAATAGTCGTAAATTTGGTAGAAAATCAGCAACATAATTTAACGAACCTAAAAATCTCTGTAGTTGATTTTTATCTTTGATTTCATCAGGAAACTTATTAGCAAATTCTATACTCCTTTGGATTGGTACGATTGTATTGTGATAAATCTCATGACCTAAAAATCTAATCTTTGTTTGAAATAACTTCATTTTTGGTTTTGATAAGACTAAGCCATTTCTTCTTACAGCTTTATAAAAAACATTTAAATGTTTAATGTGTTGGTTTATAGTTTCACTAAAGATCAAAACATCATCAATATAAGTGATTATAAAATTATATGGATTAAAAATATCATTCATTATTTTTTGAAATTCACTTGGTGCATTTTTTAGTCCAAAAGGCATAATATTCCATTCATATTGTCCGAAAGGTACGGTGAAAGCAGTTTTGTATTTATCTTGTTCAGCTATTTGAATTTGCCAAAATCCTGATTTCATGTCAAATTTTGAGAATATTTGTGCTTTGTAAAGTCTATTTAATAAATCTTGTTTATTTGGTATAGGATATCTTATCCATTGTAAAGCGGTATTTAAAGGTTTATAATTTATGACTAATCGGGGTGCGCCTCTTTCAATTTCTGCATTTTTCATTACATAAAAAGCTGCGCATGACCATGGTGATTTACTTGGTCTGATTAATTTTTTAGTTAATAAATCTTGAATTTCTTTTTTACAAAATTCTACCATTTCTTGGTTCATCTGTATAGGTCTAGCTTTTGTTGGGATATTTTGTTCATTAAATCCTAGTTCATATGGTAGAGTTACTATATGTTGTTTTCTATCCCAAAATGCTGTTGGTAAATCTGAACATAGGTCTTTTTCAAATTGTTCTTGAATTGTTTTAATTTGTTGTTTAATGTTTGGATTTTCTAATTGTTCTTCTATTCTAATAGAATGCAAATCTTTCTTTAAAAATTTTATTTGGTTTTCCAAATTATTAATTTTACTTACATTTGTTTGTTGAAATATATTAACATCATGATAATTAATTGGTGTTATAAATTGAAAAATAATATCTTGTCCTAACACATTTGTTTCTAATCCTGATTGCGTGACCTTGAATGGATATAGCATTTGTAAAAATGGGTTTCCTAATATAATTTGTGTATTAAGGTTTTTTATTAACATAAAAGTAGTTTTAAAACAAATTCCATTGTTACATATATGTGCACTTGGGATTTTGTAATCTATTTTTACTTTGGTTGAATTTGCTGCAGATAATGTCTGTTTCGTTTTATGAAAATATTTACTTGGTATTATCCCTTGATCAATGCAATTCATGTCGGCTCCTGAATCTAACATGGCAATAGTTGTTAATGTAAAATCTTTAATTGTCAAATTAATTGTTACATACCATTTTTGATACTTAATTCTAGTCATATCATTAAACTTTAATGGTTGTTCTTCTTCAGTGTCTGTTTCTATTATTTCTTCTCTTTTTGTCTTATCTTGTCCTGAACTCTGTCCTATACCTTGATTTTGTTGCATATGTTGATTCTGTTCTAAATAATCACACCTTAGTTTTAATTGTCTTACTTCTAGTTTTAATTGTCTTATTTCAGATTGTAAATCCATGGAAGAGATTGTTGTTACTGATTTTTTATTTTTAAACATTTGTTCAATACCTTCAAATTTGGTTGGTGGTGCAGTTTCTTGTTTTATTTCTTCATTAATTAATTTTGTTAATTTTTTAAACATTTTTCGTTTTATATTGGAATCTTGTACTTGCTCTGTTTGTTCCAATACTTGTTGATATTCGGTTAAGACATTCATTTTGTTGTTACAATGACAAATTTCTCCTTGACAATTATGATTACTATCTGTGCTATCTATTGTTTCTGATGAATTGTCACTACTGTATTCATCCTCTAGTTCTGAAGAAGATAATTTAATTTGGTCAATCTTATCTAATAATTGATCTATATTGTCAAATTTTAATTCTAAACCTAGTTCATATATTTTCTTTCTCGCAGGACATTCTTTGGCATAATGTCCCTTTTGGTTACATAAATAACATGTTATGTTATTTTTATTATTGGGTCTTCTAAAATTATTTTCTTGTAAGTATGTTTTTTAAATGGTCTCTTGCTAAATGATTTTCTAGTAGGTTGTTTGTCATTTTGTTTCTTATAAAACTTCTTTCTAGGATACTTATATTGTCTATAGATTTTGTCTTTAAAAGGTTTATTTCTTTTATATTTTTGTTTCTTTATTGTTCCAAAACCAAATTGTTCGCACCAGTTTCCTAATTCTTTTCTAGATTGTCTATTTTCCATTTTTAATTTTTGTTGTAGTTTCATATCTCTGCATAATCTTATTCCTGTTAAATTAACACATGTAATTAAATCTCCATATGTTAAATCATCATATGATATATGTCCAAATTTTTGTTCAATTGTTTCTTTTACTTTTGTAGAAAATAATCTTGGTAATCCTGTTAAAAATTTCTCTTTCCAATGATAGGCATTTGGGTCTGCTAATGCATAAACTCGTTTTAGGAAATTGTCTTTATACCATCTAAAATTTTCTAACTTTCTACACTTAAGATTTTGTAATATTTCACTATTGCGTTCTGTATATAAATCTAAGTCACCTATAAAATGTGAGATAAGATTATAGACTAAATAAGCTAATGTGAAGGATTGTGCTTGTCCTGTTGTTGGGTCAATAACTGGTTCACCTGTGGTACTATCTATTCTTCTTGCTGTTAATATATTAGTTTTTATTTCATTACTTAATAATTTGTCCCACCAAGTTCTTAATTCTCCTGTAAAACCTAATATTATATTTTCAGCTGCTTCTTGTTCAGTAACTCCAACTCTTTGTTTATATATATTTCCTACAATTACCATTTCCTTGGTTATTTGTATAATTTCAACTTCAGACATATCATCTATATTCCATTCGTAAATATTTTTTGCATTATATTGTTTCTGTTTTCTGTCTAATATTTTTAAATCATCTGGTCTTCTATCATAATTTCTTCCTATAGTATTTACATGAATATTGTCTTCTTGGTCAGAGTCTGATACTTCCAAGGGATTATCTATAGTGTCATCTTCTGATGAAGAGGTTTCATTGTATTCGGTTAAAATAGTGATTTTATTTTTATCTTTATTGGTACTTTCGCTTGGTATATTTTTTGGAGTTTGTATGGGTTCATTTATTTTAATGCCCCCTGTTATATTGGTTTTTGGAGACGTACTTTGTTTAATTCCTCCTTTAGAAATATTTTGTTCTTTTATAATTTTCTGCAATAATTTTGACATATCATTTAATTCTGTTTTTGGATTTAGTGTTACTATCTCAATGGGGTTTTGTGATGGAGGTATCATTTTTGTGAAAGGTTTATTAATTTGTTTTTTAGCTGGGTCTATATTATATGGTTTTGGATTACTATACCGTTGGGATAAATATATTGTATTTGGTTTAGGTGTTGTTGGTGATGGTGCTTGTGGTGTTTCTATATGTTCTATATTTGTAATTTCTTCATGATTTCTATCTATCTTTTCTTCTATTCTATCTAATTGTTGTCCTATAATATGTTTTTCTTCTATTCTATCTAATTGTTGTCCTATAATATGTAATGATACATTGGTCCAGTTGTTTTGTAAATTAATTTCTCTTATGTTATTGTCCTCGATATTGTTAGTATTTACAATTGGTTGCATTCCATGAGATATTTGGTTCTTTTTGAAAAATACTCTATCAAGTGGTGGTCTTTCATACTCATGAGCTATATCACTAATTCCTCCTTCATTATTTACTTTGTGCCATTTATGTATTTTCTTTTTTAATATATTTAATTTCTTGTCATGAAAATATTTTAAATATGTGAAAAATGGTAAGGTTTTTTCTACTTGGTTACAGAATGCAAAGAATTGTTTTTTAATTAGGCTTTGTTCTTTTCTGGAATAGGTTTGCAAGAATAGGTCCCTTTTCCACCGCTTTCTCCCGTTGTTCCGCTCCGTACTAGAATAATCGCACCTCAAATTTTATATGTGAAATAATTTTATGAATGGATTATATATAAATAATTAATTAAATATAATTTTTATATTTTTGTACTCACATTTATACTTTTTACATATATTATATATTAACAATTTAAATATATAAATTTAATGAATTGAATATTTTTTCAATAAAAATATACTGTGATTACTAGTTAATTCTTTTATTAATTTTATCATTAATGGTTTATTTAGTTTTTATAATTTTAAAAAATTTATTAGTTTATCTTTTCAATTTTTAAAATTTTTAAAATTTTTTTATAATATTTAAGAGTTAAAATAAATAAAAAAAATTAATTAATAATTTTTTAAAACGTTAAAAATATTTTAATATATTTTTTAAAATTAATAAATTAATTAATAATTTTTTTTAATATTATAGAGATTAAATAATAAATTTTTATTTTGTTTATTAAAAATTTGTTTGCTCTTATATATAAATAGTGTTAAACATATTTACTTTGGGTGAACATATATACAAACGATGACAACTGAGTGTAGAGAGCTATGGAGTGAAAGATTTGGATATAAACCAAGTACTCTCAACAAATAGAAGAATGATGCAGAAGATTTTTAGGGTCAGTGCACATTTTGTATTTGCTTGATTAAACACACAACATGATTAGCAGAGAATGATGATTCCATGCGAAAGTAATGACTAAAAATAATGATGAATGACGGGTGAGGGAAATGGAGAATCTAGTAGAAAAAAAAGGGGAAAGATAAGCTTGAAAGGAACTTTAAATGTGGCTTCAGTAGAACTTTCGGCCTCATGAGTATTTTAATGTATTTTTTAAAATTTGTCGTCATTTATTGGTCTGGATAATTGATATTTGACGGTGAGTTTGGTCGGGCGGGCTTTGTATAGCCGCGCCGTGGGCCCACGATGCATATAATTTTTATTTTCTCCCGCTCTCTGTATATCGCTGCTTCCCAATACTTGCCCACACATTCTACGTGGGAGAGGTTCAAACTCGCACAATGGAAATAGAACAATCGTTATCGCCTGTTCCGGTTCCCAAAGATCCCCCAAAGATTCATCGTCTAGACGAGTCAGTGGTGAATCGAATCGCTGCTGGCGAGGTGATTCAACGGCCCGTATCGGCAGTGAAAGAGTTGGTGGAGAATAGTCTAGATGCTCACTCTACTTCTATTAACGTTGTCGTCAAGGACGGTGGCCTCAAGCTTATCCAAGTCTCCGATGATGGTCACGGTATTCGAGTAAGTCGCGACCCTCAAATTAGATATTGTATTTTTTTGTCATCCTCTCTCAGTTTGTGTTTCCAAATTTTGTTTTTGTTTTTATGCTTCGTAGTATGAGGATTTGCCTATACTATGCGAGAGGCACACCACGTCGAAGCTGTCCACTTATGAGGATTTGCAGTCGATAAAGTCGATGGGCTTCAGGGGAGAGGCGTTGGCTAGTATGACCTATGTGGCTCATGTTACTGTCACCACCATCACTGAAGGTCAGTTGCATGGCTACAGGTGCGTGTATTCTACTTGTTTGATCAAATGCCTCTGTTATATTTCAACTCTAATTTTTATTTTGGAGTCTGTTTAAAGGGTATCTTATAGAGATGGTGTCATGGTGGAACAGCCGAAAGCTTGTGCTGCTGTGAAAGGGACCCAGATAATGGTGTGAATCTGACTTTTTTACTAGGATTTATTGCTATTCAGAAATCAAAGTAAATCTTAACAAATTTGAGAATAGAAGAGAATTTATCTATAAAATGAGGTTTTTGCTGTGGATTTTCATTTCCTTGGGGCGCTTGTCTTGTCAGATAGAGAACTTGTTCTATAACATGATTGCTCGGAGGAAGACACTCCAGAATTCTTCTGATGATTATTCAAAAATTATAGACTTGTTGTGCCGGTTTTCCATTCATCACATAAATGTGAGCTTTTCTTGCAGAAAGGTGGGTCTCTTGGTTATCAAAGATATTTTTTATATGAAGCTCTATAGTTGCATGGTTGGAGTCTTTATTGCTCTATTTGCTTAAACGATTTATAATGCTACTGGAGTCAGCATGGAGCTGCCAGAGCAGATGTACACTCGGTAGCAACATCTTCAAGGCTGGATTCTATCAGATCTGTTTATGGGGTCTCAGTTTCTCGCAATCTAATTAAGATAGAAGCTTCAGACAGTGATCCCTCTAGTTCAGTTTTCGATATGAATGGCTTCATATCAAATTCTAATTACATTGCAAAGAAAACTACAATGGTGCTTTTTATCAACGGTATGTATTTTCTTCAAAATTTTACACTTGGTTTAGGAGATTTTTACTTCAATTTACTGTATTTCTTGGAATTTTTTTTATGACGCAAGGGTTCCTTTGACAGAATGGTTAAACAGAAAGTTTTGAATAGTTTAATTGAGACAGAATGTCTATGAATTTGAGTTTTGTCCTTAAGATCTAAATTATGTTAGCAGAGAGGTGAAATTGTTGATAAGTGGCATTTGGGGGCTTCTGAAATTATAGTGGCATCAAGAAGAGATATGTTTGATTTTTTTTTTTTTTTGATATTGGTCCTAATACTTTGTAATCTTGCAGATGATATTTTTCAATGTAGAATTTATTATTGTGTCCCTCTTATAACATGAGTGCTACCACCTGAGGTGCTTTTTAATTAATACTTTTTGCAACATTTTTTTTGATGAAGGATAGACCGGTAATTAAGACACTCATGCGTACATGGATAGACATGTTTATAACTTTTTTGTTCGAATTTTTTCTGTTCATTTCTTCACTTCAGTTAGACTGGTGGATATGTCTATTGTGTACTTGTCCGTGGAAATTGACTAGTTGGGTATTTAGTCCACATAATAACACTCTCATATATGTGGAGGTAGATGTTTTTTTTAACTTTTATTTTATTTTAATTTCCCCTTATTTTGTTCATTTCTTTACTTCAGATAGACTAGTGGAATGCTCTGCTTTGAAGAGAGCCCTTGAAATTGTTTATGCTGCCACCTTACCCAAAGCATCAAAACCTTTTGTATACATGTCAATCGTGTTGCCGCCTGAGCACATTGATGTGAATGTGCATCCAACAAAGAGAGAGGTATGTCTTTCAAACTAATAACTAGTCCTTATCTTCCAGCAATCTGAGTTGGTGGAATCATTTTACAGAAGGACAAGACAAACACGTGGAATGAATGTATAGTGATTATTGTTTTGCAAAATAAGATTGTATAACCAATTGTACAACTCATACTATTTGATTGGGAAAAATGGAAAATGAAATGTTCTAAGCTGAATATGCGCATGAACAAAACTTGTGTATAAATTGTGTGTACATTTTATTTTAGCATTTTACTGTTCTCTTCAATTCTTTTCAGAAAAATTTTCTTTGTTCTTATAGCAAGCGATTCATATATTAATATGCAGGTGAGCCTTCTGAATCAGGAAATAATTGTTGACAAGATACAAATGGCTGTAGAATCAAAGTTGAGGAGCTCGGATGAGGCAAAGATATTTCATGAACAGGTACATTTAAAACTTGGCAGCGAAGCTCAATACTTGAATTTCTCTTATCGTTCACGCATATTCTAGCTATGAGCCGTCACCCCTTTCTCCCTCCAGACCTACCTTCAATTACAAAACAAGAGGATTATAGTGGCTTTGTTCTTATACCTTCCAGCTTCTTGTTTAGTCTTTAGTTATGTCAGTTTGTCATTCTATCCACTTTATTATCTGCTATAAATAGGAAAACTACAAAAAAAATACTTTATGGTTTTATCGGTTTTTCATTTTAGGGTCTATAGTTCAATTTATGTCAAAGTAATATTTTGTGGTATTGCGCCGCTGGTAAATAGTGACAATTTCCAAACGTCTTCACTATTTTGACACAAATTGAACCACGTACTTTGAAATGAAAAACTAATAAAACCACATAGTATTTTTTTGTACCTTTTCTTTTTAATTAATAATTATATTTTGATTGTCACGTCAAACTTTTCTAACGGTGTTTAAAAATTGCTGTTGTTTGCTAATGACATGATATCACTGGATATCACTTTGGCACAAATTGAACCACGGAACCTGAAGTGATTTAAAGGTATTTTGTTTAGCTGTTGGATGTAGCCTATAACTAATAGGCACCCAAACAACTAAATCAAGATGTTTTTGATAAACTTTAACAAACCCATTTGATAGCTGATGGGAAGCCTACAATTAGAGATGTTTCTCATTGGCTGATAGCTATTTTAACTTTATTTTTATTTTGACCATATTACCTTTAAAAATTTATTAATAATAATTTCTGTAAATTAAAATTTTCATCAATAAATTGTTTAAAGTTACAAGACATAATAAATAAATAAATTAAAAATACTATAAAATAGTAATTAAAATAGTTGTAATATTCTCTTTTTTAACTTATAGTATTCATTATTATATTATAAAAATTATGTATATGTATGAAAAAGTTATATTTAACTTTTTAAAATTATTATACATATTATATAATAAATTAATTAATTTATAAGTATCTTATTAATATAATAAATTGGTATATGCCCCTATTAGACATTTTACATACTAATAGTAGCAAGCAGGCATAATTTACTAAACTTCTAAAATATATTAGTCAGAATCAGTTATTAGCTAGCGGTTACAATTAAGTATCAACTACCAATTATTAACTATGAGCTACCAATTATCAGCGAGCAATAACTTTCAGCTATATCCAATTGCTAAACCAAATTAGTTAGGTTTTCTATTCCTATTGATTAGGTCTGTAAGCTGTATAAATAGGGCTATTTTTCCATTCTTTTATTGGCCTTGGATTATGATATTTATTTAAGAATACTATGAGAATGAGTTCTCTTTTTTCTTTAAGGATTTGTTCCTGAAGAATTTGAGAGAGTTTATTGCTGTACCAATTGATGTTTACAAGCTATGTGCATTCTAATTTATACATAAAGAATCAAAGCTAATAAGGAAATTACAAGGAATAAAATCTTTACAATTATACTCTATAATTTAGCCTAAAATATGGCATGAAATTAGCCCTTAATTATATCCTGAAGATCTTCCCATTAGTCAACACTCCCCCCTCAAGTTAGTGCATGTATATATACACATGTCCAACTTGCAAACTAAGTTGTGATAGGTTCTATTGTTAAGCCCTTTAGTGAACACATTAGCTGGACTCCTTGTCAGAAGTCACATGGGCTAAGTTCAAGAGACCATCTATTTTTTTTTCTTTAATGAAATGGCGATCAATCTTTACGTGCTTCATTCTATCATGTTGAACCGGGTTTTAAGCTATGCTGATGGTAGCTTTGTTTTCGCAGTATAAGAGTACTTTGCCCTTTTCTAACAATTTTAATTCCTCCAATAATCTTTGCAATCATAAAAGTTTGCATACTCCTTGAGCCATTGCTCTATACTCGGCTTAAGCACTTGACCGAGCAACAATGCTTTGCTTCTTACTTCTCCAAGTGACAAGGTTTCCTCCTATCAGTGTACATTAACCAGAGATTGATCTTCCATCATTTGGTGATCCAACCCAATCTCTATTTGTAAAGGCTTCTACATGAAGATGACCATGTTTGGAGAAAATGAGACTTTTTCCAGGTGCAGACTTAAGGTATTGCAAAATGCGGAAAACAACTTGCATATGTGAGTCGCGAGAATCATGCATAAGCTGATTGCATATGCAATATTTGGGCGAGTGTGTGAGAGATAAATTAATCTCCCCACCAATCTTTGGTATCTACCAATATACACAGATTCACCAATTTCTGTATGCAGCTTGTGATTGCTCTCCATGGGAGACTCTGCTAATTTGAAGCCTAACATTATGGTCTTTTCAAGAAATAGAGTGTTTAGTGCATGACCTAACTCATTTTCTTATTTATTTAGATCATCAATGGGGTTCAAGGGTTAGAGATAATTCATTAGATGGAAAAGAGGAAGATTCTTGGCGCTGAATAGGCTGCACAATGACTTTTTTTATATCTGTTTTGTCTTTTCTCGTGTATCCTTAAATTCGGTTTATCTAAATGCTCAATTATCTCTCCTTGATCAACAATAGTCTCCTCAGTAATGCTTTAGAGTTACCACACTAAAAATCATCTATTCTTTTTCATTGATCTCTTCAGCTCTCCTCCAAAAGAGGTGATGGCTTGGTGCTAAAGTATGGTTCAGATAATACTTGTAACCCTTCTGTGTTGGAGAATATCCAATGAACACACATTTAAGAGTCCTTGAATATAGTTTTTCAACTGTCCTAACATAAACAAAACACGAACATCCAAACACCTTTGATAAAATAGTATTACCATTTTTCTCTTGAAGCACTTCTAAAGGACTTTTAAAGGTAAGAGTTTTGAGAGACATTCTATTAATGAGATAAGCTGCATCTAAGACTGTATCTCCTTAATAAGTTTTTGGAAGATTCATGGTGAATAGAAGAGATCTGGTTACTTCCAACAAGTGCCTTTGGGTAAATTACTATAGGGTCCTTGGATTTTAGAAAAATTAAGTGGTTAGTCCTTATAATTCTTAGAGGTAATTAAAATGTCCCTCATTAACTTAAAATATAACAATTTTGTCTTTCTGTTAGAATTTATTAACAGGTTTCGTTTGCAAACATCCTTCTATTGACTCTCAGTTCTATCATCAGCCACAGCCACTCATCGATCTCACACCTCAATCCTTATTATCATCGCAACTCTTGGAAGTGTCACAATGAGCAACAACAGGGCAACTCAAAAATAATGTTGCAACTCAGAAACCCGGAAGCAAATATGAGGAATTATGCTCTTTACTTTTAGATTGTTTTGATGGGTAGTATTTTGTAAATCGGAACTGCAAATGAGATTGTATATTTGATGGAAAATTGTTTGGGAGGTTTTTCAATTTTAAGAGTTATTTTGATGTTCTTGAAAATGGGGAAACAGAACGAAGGAGGGATAGAATGAAAGAGGTTATTTTTGAAATTAAAAATTACTCTTTTTTGACTGACGGAATTTCTAACAGAAGGACCAAATTGTTATATTTTAAGATAATGAGGGACATTTTAATTATCTTTAAGAATTATAAGGACTAATTAGTTAATTTTCCTAAAACCTAGGGATCCTACAATAATTTACCCTTTTCCTTTCAGCAACACCAATTTGGCACTAATGTAAGGGCAACTAGTTTGATATAGTATCACATTAGACTCCACATAAGCAGAAAACTGATTATCTATGTACTCTATGCCATTATCTGTTCTCAAAACTTTTATCTGAGCATCAAACTGAGTACAAATTTTGTAAAAAAATTGAAAGCAAGAGAATATATTACTTTTTGTTTTTATCAAATAAACCCATTGTTGTGAAAGGCGCGCATGAGGTGCAAGGCACACCAGGCGCTAGGGCTAGAGCCTTGCACCACCCCAGGTGGGCGGTCGCTGGAGCGGCACGCCTGCACCATACCAGGTGCCCTTTCTAAAGGGTTCCAAATTTTTTGCCCTTAGATCTTTCATTTTGAAGACAGTAGCCGCAGTGAGGGGAAAAAAGAGAAAAAAAAGGGAAGAAAAAAGAAGAAAAGGAAGAAAAAAGAAGAGGAAGAAGAGGAATAATGAATAATCATTAACATTTTACATACATGTTTAATCCTATCTCAGGTAACTATTTCTTTATTTTTTTTGTTTGTTTATCATCCTCCTTTCTCTTTTACTTCTTTATTTCTTCCTTCTCATCTCATTTTCCTCTCCTTGTTCTCATTTATTCTCCTTATGGTTGTAATACTGTCGACATGCTGCTCAATTTTTTTTCTTTCTAATGTTGCTGCCAACCAGATTTGTTGCTGCATTTGTTTTGTGCTATTTCTGATCTTTTTTTTTTTTCAGCTTTATGTTACTTGTGCATTTGTGTCTAATTAATTAGGTGAGAATTGTGCTTTAGGTACATGATTTATTGTGAATTGTGCCACTGTGATTTTAATTTAGAGAGAGACAAGTAATTTATTCTGTGAATAGTGAAATTGCGTTTATGAATGTGAATTATGATTGCGGTTATAGAATTGTAAATGTGAATTGTGATTATAGAATTGTAAATGTGAATTGTGATTATAGAATTGTGAGTGTTAGCATTTGATATTTGGTACTTAACTTTATTACATTTTGCTTTATGTTACTTGAATGTTGATGAATTTTTGGATTTTTATTTATTTTTTTCCTTTTTGTTTCTCAAGTTGCTCCTGCGCCTTGCGCCTAGTCTCCAAACCCCTTTTGCGCGTTGGTGCGCCTTGAACCTTTCACAACTATGAATAAACCTAAGTTAGTCAAGTCCAACGGTCAATAAAAGTATCAAACCAACTACTATTAGATAGGAAAGCAGTTTTTATAGGTTCCCAAACATCAAAATAGTCATAAAAGGAGTCATACTGAAAATAAGTCAGAATAAAGTTTTTCTAAGATATAAAAGGATGGATGTCCTAACTATTTATGCTATTGTATGATTTCTTGGTTGACATTTTTATTTTCTTCAAAAAAAAGCCTGAGACGTATCATAACCAGATTCCTTTCCTATATATATATAAGCCTATCATATAGTCTACCATTACCAATCCTCTTTCTATTTTAAAAAATCCTGAATAATTTCTTGGTTGACATCTTTATTTTCTTCAAAAAAAGCATGAGACATACCATAACCCAGATTCCTTTCCTACATATATAAGCCATCACGTAGTCTATCGTCATCAATCCTTTTTCTATTTTGAAAATCCTAAATAACACAATAATTAAGGGAAAATTCAATTTTACAGTTAAGCTCTTTGATAAGAGCACTAATAGATAAAAGATCAACTAAAAAACGAGAACGAGGAACATGAAGGACAAATGATAGTTTAATATTTAGACAAAATCGTTTTCGGAGATAAGAGTGAAAAAACTATAGGCTATTTTGACAATATCCTTTTGTAGACATGGAAGATAATTAAAGAAGTCTTTAGAGAAGTCCTCATGTGTCTATTTGTGTCAGAATCAATAATCTATATCAATAGATAAAACGAAAGCATTATCAGAGGCCCTTACATTTTCCACATTAGTCACTTTCTTATCTGCCATTTCAAGGAAAAGACTACCTTTCTTTTGTCAAGAAAGAAAAAAGAACTACTGTCAGTAACTGAAGCGAAAAGGCATGAGATTGGGCTTGTTAGAGGTGCAACGTGAAGGGAAGGTCGCCGAAAGGAGCGTCGTCGGAAAGGGCACAGGAGAGTGACACGCCGACGGGTGGAAAGGACGTTGAATTTGTGGTGGCTTGTGAGCTCACGCATGTCGCCGGGAAAAGGCTGGAAATCCAATGGTTATTCTCCTGGTATGGCAGTGTCGGTCAACTCTCTGTGTAGAGTCGCTTAGAAGCTTGACCTATATCTCTAACTCTTTGAATAGTACCAAGAATTCTTATACCTAATAATGTGGGAAAAGCTCTGATACTATTGTGAAGAATTTGGGAGAGTTTATTGCTGTAACAATTGATATTTACAAGCTATGTGCATTCTAATTTATACATAAAGAATCAAAGCTAATAATGAAATTACAAGGAATAAAATCTCTACAATTACACCCTATAATTTAGCCTAAAATATGGCATGAAATCAGCCCTTAATTATATCTAAAGATCTTCCCATTAGTCAAGAGTTCCTTAATACCTTGGACTATCAGTGAGACTGAATTAAAGATTTAAGATGCAACTCAATAAGATAAAGCCTAGTTTATTCCAACAATCTTAAGATTATGCAAATATCCTTGATCCTTAAAATTAAAAAAAAAAAAAAAAACAAAAACCACTTAAAAGAAGCTAGTGGACTTGAATTCTTAAGATTTAAGGATTAGAAGTAGCAGAAAAACAAGGGGAGGAAGGGAAAAGTGAGAAAGTAACTTAAAAGGGCTGCATCTTTATTTCTTTTTATATGCCTGATAGAAAAAAAGATTACATATTTATATACAAACATTCCTAAACTCGTTTTAGGTAATCTCTAAAATTAAGCTCTAGGAATTAGGAATATATATATATATATATATATATATATATATATATATATATAGAGTCAACTTTCCTTAGAACTCACGCTTAAGCTGGAATCTCATTAATTTCAACATAAATAAACATCAATATGAAACTTGATTATGATCATAGAAGGGCACATAATACGGGGCAACTCGAACTAAACTATGAATTTATTTGACCATTTTTTTTAAATTTCTTTTCCTAGAGCTTCTTGTTGGCTGCATAACATTATTTAATGGTATGTCATTTTCTGTGATTTTTGTTTGCTATATTATACTCTGTACGGTGATTGCTTTGTTAGTTCAATTCTGGATGTCAAGTCACCAGGACTAAGCTTCATCAAGTTCCGGAGAACATATTGTTCTAAAAATTAGAGGATAGAATAACCCTTTTGGAACTTTCTCCTTTCAGATTTAATTTTTAATTTGCTTGCCTTCTCTTTCTTCTCACGGGTTGTGGGAATAGAGTTGACTTCTAGTCTCCAACTTAGCTGTTCAGAAGGGAACTTAACAAAAACCTGTAAACAGTGTACTTGAAACACTTCACTGCAGAACACTTCAAAAAGTAGTTTGACTCTTGTTTAAAAAAAGCAGTTCAATATATATATATATATGTTTTATTAGGTCTTTTCTGTCAAACACTATTTTTATAGCTCTCTGTATACTAGATTACAATTTAACTTTTGCATTATGCGTCTTTTGTCTCATGCACGTGTTAGATGGGGGACCCTTCTCCAAGTTGTCATTTGGGTACGAGCAAGGATTTGAATGATGATTCTTCACCCTCTGGTATGCAAATGATATGCTGGGCAGCCTCATGCTCTTGTCATGCCTATTTATTTGTTATTTGGGGATGTTTTGCTAAACCATCTTGTGTCATTTCATTTTGATTAGCATCAAAATCACAAAAAGTTCCTGTGAATAAAATGGTAAGAACTGATGTACTGGATCCAGCTGGAAGGTTGTATGCTTACTTTGAGGCCAAGCCTCTTCAACGAAATGTAAAGAATTCTACCTTGACTGCTGTAAGGTAAGTCTCTTAGTTGGTTGATTTATATGATGTTTTATATGAATAATTTAGCAAGGGTACTTGCAAATGCCTTTCTTGTATCGATTTGTGAATTCATTGCACATTAGATGTTTGAATCTCCTCTATATGATTAGGCTCTCTATTGGTTGCCCCTTTGTCTATTAATCTATGAATAAAAACGATGGAAGTAAACGTAGACGGGTGATAACAAATAAGGTGGGACCTGGGATTGAAAAATCTAATATTAACATTAATCATATTAGTGGTAAGGTACTAAGTGCTGAAATTTTATAGATTTATAATTATTATTATTATTATTATTGAAGATGGGAAAAACTACACTAAATGCTTGAGGTAGTGAGAGCAGTGTTATTGGTTATGATGGTGGCAATGGAAATGGTCAAGATGGTAATAAAAATGTTAGGAGAGAGAGTAATGTGATGATAGATGTTGAAAAATGGTGATAATAATATGTGGTAATTCGTCATTATATTTTCATATGGAAGTTCAAAGAGCGATTTATAAGAAAAGATAATTTCAACTTAAGTATTAAGCAAGAGCAAGACAATGTGAATACTTATTCCCCAAAATTCAATTAAAACTACCCTTTAAGATTTGTAACTTAATCCTTATCAATCCCCACATGTTTCGATTGTTTCACTATCACTCTTAGATAATGTTTGAAATAATGCTCTAAGTGGAGGGAATCATTTATATATTCTCCCTATGGGATTTTATTTCTTGGAAGGTTGGGGCACTTTGTTTGACTTTCCTTGCTCCCTATTGTCCATCATGTGAATATTTCCTTTTTTGATTGTTTCACTATAATTCTCAAATGAATATACAAGATAGTGATTTAAAGTGTGAGGGGATCTGTTATAGATAACGGATAGACCAAATCCATAATAAATGTAATATATTTATCTACTAGTTTCTTATGTTTATTATCTTATTTTCGTTTATTATTAGATTTTTATTATCTATCTTAATAGTTTATTATCTAATAATTAATTGTATTAGACTTCTATTTTAATTAGAACTAGACTATATGAAACTCTACTATATAAGGTTTTATCTTTAATCAATAAAACAAGTAAATTAATTATAAACAAATTTGAGATTTAAGACTTTTTTAACGAGTTTGAGGTGTTAAGAGTTCCTTCTAATGAGTTTTTTTTTTATCCATCTTCTCGTATCCACTACTTGGGACCCTAACAAATTGGTATTAGAGCCAATTGTAATGGGACATTCAACAAACTTAAGTGAGGTATTGAAGTCCTTACAGTTGAATACAAAGCTGAAAAATCCAATATAGTTGCTGACGCACTCTCTCGACGGGATGCTGATCAATCTGCCATCTTGGCAGTTTCTATGCCCCAACTAAGCCTGTTTGACGATATTCAGAAAGAGCAGCATGATTAAGAAGAAGTGTAGAAACGAATCGTTGATTCATACTGGAGCAGCCACTTCCAAATAGAGTTCTAAAAATGGTTTGCTCTTTTACAACAATAGAGTTTACCTTCCTCATAACTCCCCATCTATTCAACTAGTGGTCAGTGCTCTCCATAACCAGGGCCATGAAGGATACCAAAAAACCCTGTACAGAATTACAAGGAATTTTTTTTTGTTTGGAATGAAGCAATGTGAGAGATTTTGTGCGCTCTTGTGATACATGTCAGAGGCATAAAACAGAGACTTTGCAACTGGTGGGACTCCTTCACCCTCTCCCCATTCCAACGCAAGTTTGGGTTGATATCTCTAGTGACTTCATTGAGGGAATTCCAACTTCGCGTGGGAAAAATGCCCAGATTTTCGAAGTATGGGCATTTTTTGGCTTTGTCTCATCCTTATACAGCTGTAAGTGTTGCTCGCTCTTTCTTTGACAACATTTTAAAATTACATGGCTTGGGGCTAAGTTCTGTTACAACACCAGCTACCATTCCTCTCATAAAACTACTCCTTTCGAAACGGTTTATGGCCGTCCTCCTCCCAGATTATTGTCATATCTACATGGTAGTTCCACCATTGAAGCTGTCGATATTGTTTTAAAGACAAGAGATGAGATGCTGCTCTCACTTCGTGAAAACCTACTGCAGGCCCTTCAAAAAATGAAGCATACATATGATCAATCTCATCGCCCTTTGGAGTTTAAGGTGGGGGATAAGGTTCTACTACATTTACAGTCTTATCATCAAACTTCAGTTGCTAAAAGGAGGAATCAGAAACTTTTGGCACGTTTCTATGGCCCTTTGTGATAGTGGAACGTGTCGGTTGCATGGCCTATAAGTTGGTTCTTCCTGCCGATTCAAAGCTTCATCCAGTGTTTCATGTTTCAAGTCTAAAACCTTATCATGAAGGTCAATATGCTCCTACACCATTGCTGCCATCTTTTCCGCTGCCAGAACCTGTTCATCCTTTGGCCATTCTATACCACCGTACTAAAGGAGGAAGTCAGGAGGTGAAGGTCCAGGCATTCTCCGCCAAATATCCAGATTTTCAGCTTGAGGACAAGCTTCCTTTGGGGGCGGGAAGTAATGTTACCAAACCACTGCAAGTCTATACCCGATTCAGTTATGGATCCAAGTCAAAGCAGCCACATATTGAGCCTCTAAATTAGTCAAATATTTCAATTATCTTTCAGCTATCTTTTAGTTAATTGTTTTAATGATTCCCTATTTGTAGGAGGGTATTCCTCCACTTTTTATTTCATGTGGTTAGTTGAGAAGGGTGTTCCTCCGTGTTGAAGTAGTGCCCCTTTGATGTAGGAAGCAATACTTCTTTTCTGTATTTAACATCAATGAAGAGTGACATCTTCCAAATATACTAAGCTGGATTATGATGGACAAAATGACCCAGAGGATAGGAGTGATTCCCAAACGTATAAAGCTGGATTTTCCTTAGTATGATGGACAAAATGACCTAATGATATGGTTACATTGATGTAATCAATTCTTCCTTAATCAAAACACACCTGAAGAAGACAAGGTCAAGTTAGTAGCCTACCACATGATAGGGGAAGCACAGTTACGTGTGTATCGGTTGGAGTAGGTCAAGTTAGTAGCCTACCACATGATCGGGGAAGCACAGTTACGGGTGTATTGGTTGGAGTAGGAAGAACACAATCTTTCTTGGCATGATTTTCAGGAGCATTGTAGCTTGTGTTTTGGACCTCCACTTCGAACCAATCCTTTAGGGGAATTGGTTAAAACAGGTGGGAACCATGGAATATTGTCAGTGAGAGTTCCAAAATTTGTTTGTTCGGGCAACAACTGTGAGAATAGACCAACAAGTAGATTTGTTCACCGCTGGACTTACTGAGGGAATTCGCCTTGATGTCGAAATGGAGCGACCACCCAACCTAGCTACAAAAATGAATTGGGCCCGTGCATTTGAGAGAAAACAACCGAGTAAAATGGGACCCTTCAAACCCTGTTCTTGGGTCAAACTGAGACCCCCAATCACCGCAATAAGTCCATCAGCCAAGCCCCCAATGGTTCACGGCAACTCTGCCCAACAGTCTAGCATGAGCAGTATTACAACACCCTTTATTAAAAGGCCAAGCAGAGCAGAGCAGAGACGGCAGCAAGAAGGGCGAAGGGTCTTTGTTATAATTGCTATGAAACATACTATTTGGGACACTAATGCAATAAGCTATTTTGGGTTGAGCTGGAAGAAGGTGCAGCTACTGATTCACCAGAACTGACAACGGATGAGCCTGCTATTTCCCAATTAAAAAGTTCTCAAACTATGGAGTTACTTGTTAAGATGAAGGGCTGCTCGATTACTGTGTTGGTCGACTCAAGAAGCACACATAATTTCACAAGTCAGGTTGCTGCCCAACGGCTTTAGCTATTGATTCAACCTCGTGTTGTAATGGATTACAAGGAACTCTAGCCAATGGAGAAAAGGTGTCAAGTACAGGGTTGTGTGTTGAACAACTAAAAACAGAAGGTGAACAATTTAATGTTGAATTTTATTTATTGCCATTAGATGGTTTCGATGTTGTTCTTGGTGTTTGGACTTACTAATGCACCTTTTACTTTTCAAGCACTTGTGAATGATGTGTTCTCTTTCCATTTGTGAAAGTACTTGTCTTCTTTGATGACATTTTGATTTACAGCAAATCATGGGACGAGCATATGTGACACATTCATGAGGTTTTCACTTTGTTACGTTCCCATCAATTATTTCTCAAGCATTCTTAAGTGTTTCTTTTGGTGCAAAATAGGTGTCTTATTTAGGGCATGTTATAAGTGGCGCGGGGTCACTGCCGATGCAAGCAAAATTTCAGCAGTTAATATAGGCCCTTGCTCACTCTATAGTCCTTCAGTTGCCAAATTTCTCTTCTGAATTTGTAGTAGACTGTAATGCATCTGGAGGAGGAATAGGAGCTGTTCTTCAACAGCACGGTCATCCAATTTCTTTTTTCAATAAAAAATTAGCAGTAAGGCACTTCAAATTCACAGCATAAGAACATAACTCATTGAGTTTGCTAAAGTAGTTCAACACTGGCGTCATTATTTATGGGGGCGCAAATTCTTTATCCGGACTAATCGTCATAGTCTGAAGTATACTTGGTTGACCACTTCTCCACAGCAACATTGGATCAGTAAGTTGATGGGCTTTGATTTTTAGGTGGAATAAAAGGCTTGGTACTTAAACAAAGTGGCAGACTTTCTTTCCTACCGAGATGAATAGGGTGACCAAGAGGGTGCTATGTTTGTTGTTTCTTGACCAACCCCTTTGCTAGTTGATGATGTGAAGGCTGAAATAGTGACTACTCCAGCCTCATTGCAGCTTCGCAACGACATACTTACGGGCAAAATGCCTGATAGCTGCGCTGTCCACAATGGGCTGATTTATTTTCAAAACAAGGTTTATTTATTCCCTATTTCTCCTTTTACTCACTGGTATTGTGGCAGCACTTCATGATTCCACCTATGAAGGAGTTAAAAGAACACTGCAGCGGGTTTGGACAAATTTCTGTTGGCAATGGATGCATGCCACAATTCGCGATTTTGTGACCTCTTGTGCTGTTTGCCAACGCCACAAGACTAAGTATTTACATCTAGCTGGCTTGTTGCAGCTCTTGCCACTTCCATCGTGGGTATGGTTTGACATTTCGATAGATTTTATTGAGGGGCTTCCCAAAGCTAATGGCAAATCAGTGTTATTTGTTGTGGTTGATAGATTTTCAAAATTGGTCCACTTTATCCCTCTATCTCATCCATATACAGCTTTTAATGTGGCTCAGGCTTTCTTCTCCAGTCTTTCGCTTACACGATGTTCCGGAGTCCATTGTTAGCGATTGAGATGTCAATTTTACGAGCTATTTTTGGAGGGAATTATTTCGACTTTATGATACCAAATTATCATTTTTTTCTACTTACCACCCCCAATCAGATGAGCAAATGGAGGTAGTTAATCTAACTATTGAGATGTATCTCAGGTGTTTTTTGGGTGATAAATCGAAGAATTGGGTGCAGTGGTTGTCATGGGCGGAGTACTATTACAATACTTCTTTTCATACTTCTCGACAACCATCGCTATTCAAGGCTGTTTATGGGCGTGATCCTGTGCACGTGCTTTCTTATTGTCGAGATTATTTCTGTATATTGAGATTATTTTTGTAAATAGCCTAGATTTGTAGTGATAATTAGGGATATGATTGTGTGATATGATTGGGATATGATTAGGCTATAATTAGGGAATTAATTTATTTTCTTACCTAGTATGTACTCTTGTAAGTAGTATACATACCCCAATTGGCTTGATGGGAATTATCAAGCATTTCCTCTCAAATCTTCTACTCTCTTTTTGTTCTTTTCATCAAAGTTTCATGGTATCAGAGCCAAGAAATTTGGTTCACCTTTGAGTGGCAGACCTGCCACCTTACTTTGGTGACTTTCTGGAAATCAGTTAGTCTCACCACCCAGCCCATTCCCCACGCCGGCCTCCAATCTATTGTCCGGCGAAGCATCGCCTCCGGACGCGCCTCCACGCGCCACCCTGCACAGATTGCTTCTGGCCACGCGCCGGCGCGTGCACCACTTTCCGGCTACCGTTTCACGCCGGCGATCCTTCTCCCAGCTTCACCCGGCTCCGGTGACCTAAGCCCAGTAGGTCCGGTTGTCAGATTAGCCCGCCTTCAGTCCATCATCCACGTGCGAACGCGTGCACATCCTCCGGCGACCATTTCACGCCGGCGACTCTTCCTCTAGCCTCGCCCGACGCTAGCGACCCCAGCCCAGTAAGTCCGATCGTCAGATTTACTGTTCACAGGCACTCTGTTTGGCAGATTAGGCTCCTTTTTGCAGATTCGGGTCTCTACTTGGTCCCTTGTTGTTTCAGAATCTCTCTCGACATGTCTAAGAAGCAAAACACCCTCAATTGCTACGGTTAAGTTGCAAGGGAATAATAATTATGTGTCTTGGGTTGCATCCGTAGAATTATGGTTTGTGGGACAGGGATATAATGATCATTTAATAAAAAATGCCACTGATATCACTGTCACTGATAGACCCAACTGGGTTAAGATTGATGCTCAACTATGTAGTCTTTTGTGGTATTCGTTGGATCCAAAATTGCTTGCTTTGTTTCAATCTTGTAAAACTTGTTGTAAGGTTTGGACTAAGGCCAAAACATTGTATACTAATGATATACAACACATCTATAAACTTGTGTCAGATATGGTTCACTTACAACAAAATCATCAGGATATGGCTAGTTACTTGGGTCAAGTAGACATTCTGAAAGATGAATTTAATTCTCTTATGCCCTTTACTAATGATGTTGATGCATAAGGACAGCGTGATAAATTTTTTATGGTTTTGGCATTAATTGGATTGCGATCTGACCTTTGCTCTGTGAAAGATCAAATTTTGACTGGTTCAGTTATTTCAACTTTAGAGGATGTGTCAGCTAGGCTCTTACGTATTTCCCTTAGTAAGAGCAATGCTACAGATATGGAATCCTCAGTTTTGGTTGTACAAAGAAATCAAGGACAAGGAGGTAATTGCAAAGGTAAAGGAAAGAAATTTCATTGCACTTATTGTGATAAAAAAGGTCACACACGGGATGCATGTTGGGCACTACATGGCCGACCACCACGGTCCAATCAATCTGATAATACTGGCAAGCCGGCATCTTGCCCAATCTAATGAAGAAGGTCTGCTTCCACAACCTACCAATAAATCTCAGGACCTAGATTCAATTACTTTAATTGGAGAGAACTATAAAGAATACTTGCAGTTCCAAGCAGCTAAGCAACATCCTCCATCTACGAGCATTGCTCACTCCGGTAATTCCTTTGCTTGTCTAACTAAGTCTTCACCTGTTGGTCCATGGATCTTAGACTCTGGTGCTTCTGATCACATCTCTGGTAATCACAATCTTTTCTCTACTCTTGTTTCACCTTCTACACCATCTAAAGTCACCCTAGCTAATGGTTCACAAACTCAAGTTAAAGGAATAGGAGATGTACAACTTCTTCCTTCTATTTCCTTAACTACCGTCTTGTTCACTCCTGAATGTCCATATAATTTAATCTCTATTATCAAATTGACCAAAAACCTTAATTGTTCAGTAACCTTTACTGCTGATTCTGTTGTTGTGCAGGACCGGAGTACTGGGAGAATGATTGGAACAAGATTTGAGTCACAAGGATTGTACCACCTCTCCACCTCTTCAGTTGCTTTTGTTTCTACTACGTCCGCGGAGCTTATTCATAACCGTTTGGGACATCCTAGTCTTCTCAAATTGCAGAAAATCGTCCCCAGTCTTTCTTCTTTGTCTTCTTTATCATGTGAGTCATGTCAACTTGGGAAACAAACTCGGGCTTCATTTCCCAAGCGAGTCAATAACAGGGCCACGATGTTTGATATTGTTCATTCAGATATTTGGGGTCCAAGTCGTGTCAGTACAACTTTGGGATTTCAGTATTTTGTTACTTTTATTGATGATTATTCTCGTTGCACTTGGTTGTTTTTAATGAAGAATCGATCTGAGTTATTCTCCATTTTTAAAAAATTTTGTGCTGAGATACATAATCAATTTGGTGTTCGCATTAAGGTTTTGCGTAGTGGTAATGCACGGGAATATCTTTCCTCCTCTTTTTCTCATTTCTTGTCTACTCAGGGTATTACTCACTAGACTTCTTGTGCCCATACTCCTAAATAAAATGGTGTTGCCGAGCGCAAAAATCGGCATTTGATTGAAACCACCCGCACCTTACTTATACATCATAATATTCCGCTGCGTTTTTGGGGCGAGGCGGTCCTTACTGCTTGCTATTTAATCAACCGTATGCCTTCCTCTGTTTTGCAGCATCAGAGTCCTCATTCGGTTCTCTTTCCTAACCAGACTTCCAACCAGTTGTCACTGCGAGTTTTTGGATGTATATATTTTGTTCATGATCATACCCCGGGTAAAGACAAACTCCAGCCCAAATCAGTTAAATGCGTCTTTCTTGGCTATTCTCAGCTTCAAAAAGGTTACAAATGCTATGATCCCACTACTAACAGATATTTTGTCTTTGCAAATGTCACCTTTTTTGAAACCTCCCTTTACTTCTCTTCTAGTCCAACGCATAAAACCTTTGTTCCTAGCGCTTTGCATGTACCTACACCTCTTATATCTCCTTGGCCTCATGTCAGTCCACCCCTTCAGGTCTACACCCGTCGGCCCCACCCATCTGCTACTAACACTGATACTTCTCTCCCTGATGCAGGTACTTCTAGTGACTCATCTCCAGTTCCATCTTCACCTCCTTCGGTCATGCCTTCAGTAGCAACAGCTACTCCTCCTCTTGCTCTCCGAAAAGGTATTCGCTCTTCTCGCAATCCTCATTCCATTTATAATTTTGTGAGTTATCATTGTTTGTCTCCTTCCTATTATACTTTTGTCTCCTTCCTATTATACTTTTGTTTCCACCATGTCTGCTGTCCCAAGACAGTTAGAGAAGCATTGAATCATCCTGGTTGGTGTAATGCAATGGTTGAGGAGATGACTGCTCTTCATAAGAATGGAACTTGGGAACTGGTCTCTTTACCACTTGGCAAGTCTACTGTTGGCTGTCGATGGGTTTACACAGTTAAGGTGGGACCTGATGGCAAAATTGATCGCCTTAAAGCTCGCCTTGTTACTAAAGGGTACACTCAGATTTATGGGCTTGATTACAGTGATATTTTCTCTCCAGTAGCCAAAATAGCTTCTGTTCATCTCCTTATCTCACTGGCTGCAATTAATCACTAGGCCCTTCATCAAGTGGACATTAAAAATGTCTTTCTTCATGGAGAGCTCGTCGAAGAAGACTATATGGAGCAATCTCTGGGGTTTGTTGCTCAGGGGGAGTTAGGCTTAGTATGTCGTCTTCGACGCTCATTGTATGGTCTAAAACAGTCTCCAAGAGCATGGTTCGGGCGATTCATCAATGTAGTTCAATAGTTTGGAATGTCTCGAAGTAATTCTGATCATTCCGTGTTTTTTCGACATAATGGCAATAGATGCATCTACTTGGTGGTCTATGTTGATGATATTGTCATTACAGGAAATAATCATGATGTAATCTCTCAGCTTAAGCAACATTTGTTCAGTCATTTCCAAACTAAAGACCCTGGAAAATTAAAGTATTTCTTAGGGATTGAAGTGGCACACTCTAAAACAGGTATCGCAATTTCTCAACGAAAATATGCTTTGGACATATTGGAAGAAACAGGCATGTTAGACTGTAGACATGTGGATACTCCCATGGATTCAAATGTCAAACTGGTTCCTGAACAGGGGGAACCACTTAAAGACCCTGCTAGATACAGAAAATTGATCGGCAAGCTCAATTATCTCACTATCACTCGACCAGATATTTCCTTTGCTATAAGTGTAGTTAGTCAATTTCTTCAAAATCCATACAGTAGTCACTGGGATGCAGTCACTCGCATTCTCAGATATGTCAAAGGAGCTCCAGGATAATGACTACTCTATGAGGACAAGGATCACTCACAAATTGTTGGCTATTCTGATGCAGACTGGGCAGGTTCTCCTTCAGATAGACGATATACTTCAGGATATTGTATTATGATTGGAGGGAATCTTATATCCTGGAAAAGTAAAAAACAGAGTGTGGTAGCAAGATCAAGTGCAGAAGCAGAATATCGAGCTATGGCTTTAGCGACATGTGAACTCATTTGGTTGAAGCAACTCCTTCAGGAATTGAAATATAGCGATACTGGTCAAATGAAGTTGATATGTAATAATCAAACTGTCCTCCATATTGCATCAAATCCAGTTTTTCATGAGAGGACGAAGCATATAGAGGTGGATTGCCACTTTATTAGGCAAAAGATTGAGTCCGGATGCATTTCTACTAGTTTTGTCAACTCAAATGATCAACTAGCTGATGTGTTCACAAAATCACTTCGAGGATCACGAATAGAGTATATTTGTAACAAGTTTGGAGCATATGATATGTACGCTCCAGCCTAAGGGGGAGTGTTGAGATTATTTTTGTATATTGAGATTATTTCTGTAAATAGCCTAGATTTGTAGTGATAATTAGGAATATGATTGTGTGATATGATTGGGATATGATTAGGGTATAATTAGGAAATTAATTTATTTTCTTACCTAGTATGTACTCTTGTAAGTAGTATATATACCCCAATTGGCTTGATGGGAATTATCAAGCATTTCCTCTCAAATCTTCTACTCTCTTTTTCTTCTTTTCATCAAAGTTTCTCTTATGTTGCAGGCTCTACCAGAGTGGACACCTTGGATCATGCATTATAAGAGAGGGATTTGGGGTTGGCTAATGTACAAAAACGACTCCAGCAGGCTCAAGTTCGCATGAAGGACTCTTATGATAAAGGTCATCGAGAGGTTCTATTCGACAAGGGAGCATGGGTGTGGCTACAGCTCTATCCTTATCGGCGTCTGTTTATTACCAAGCAACATAATCATAAATTGGCTTCTAAATTTTTCAGTCCAAATATTGGACAAGATTGGGGAAGTTGCCTATAAACTAGACCTGCCAATGGACAGCAAAATCCATAATGTATTCCATGTTTTCCTACTCAAACCGTTTAAAGGGCCTTCAGTTGCCCCTCCTCTTTTGCCGCTTCTAGTGGATGGTCGCGTTGTTCCCACCCCAGCTCGTGTTCTCAAGTTTCGACTGAATCATGGTTCATGGGAAATTTTGGTTGTTTGGGCTGGTTGTTCAAACATTAATGCCACTTGGGAGTCCTTATCCCATTGAGGACAAGCTATTTCCCTAAGACAGGAATGATGTTATAGATGCATTTGTGGGTAAACAGTACAAGTGCTCCAACAAGAATTAGGAGTCTGTTATTGATAGAACTTTATCCTTGCATATTAAGAAGTCCATCTCAATCTGCATTTATCTAGCAGTTGATTAGTATTTTACGTTTTAGTTATTTAGATTAGTTATCATATTTTAATAAAACTTTGCTAAGGTTATCTAAATGTAATCCTTAGCCAATTGTAAAACCTCTATAAAAGGAGGTTATTACTGAGGAATCAAACAAGCAGAAAATTATTATCACTTCTACAAGATTTAGAGCTCTCTTTCAACGAGCTTTGAGGTACCGAGCTCCCTCCATAGAGCTTGCAAATCCTTTCACCATAGGTTCCACTTGTAGAGGAGCTAACTGCAATAAAGGGAAGACCTCAACTGAACAGAATTCCCCTGTATCGCATGCCCGTGACAAGATCCATAACTCGGAAACTTAATAGACTCGGATACTAGTAGCAACAATAGTATTTCAAATAAAAGCATTCAAATTGAAGATAGAACTGAAACTTGGACAGCAGCAGGGAAGATAGGGGAGATGACTGCAAATCTAGCATAGGCATCTGACTGCAAGCAACAACTATGAAGAGTAGTGGATGGAAGACAATTTCCTTGTCCACCACACAATCTACATTGCTTCATTTTGAAATTATGAAAGAACCTGCTCTACTCATTAAAAAACTTTCCAACTTAGAAATGGCGGGAAAAAAAAGCTAAAGTTCTTTCCTAGGATGATGAAGAATTTTATTTTGTTGGTTATCAATGTAACAAATTATTTCGGTTGGGAGTGGAGGAGCAAGGAGATCAAAAGTTGACAACAAAAGATAACCAACCTTATCTAGAATTTGAGCTTGAGGACTAGATATTTTTCTAAGAGGAAAATAATGTTATGGATAACTGATAGACCAAATCCATGACAAAACAGTTATATTTATCTATTAGTTTCTTTTCTCAATTATCTTCTCTCTTTTTTTTCATTTGTTATTAGATTTTTATTATCTTACCTTAATAGTTTATTATCTAATAATTAATTGTATTAGACTTATATTTTAATTAGAAGTCTATGATTGTATGAACTTTATAAGGGGTTATCTTTATACAATAATATAAGCTGATTAATTATAAATAAATTTGAGATTTAAGACTCTCTTTAATGAGTTTGACGTGTTAAGAGCTCCTTCCAATGAGCTCTTTCCTATCCATTGTCCTTATGTGATCCACAACTTAGGACCGTAACAAGATCATTTAAAAGTTCTCTCTATGGGATTTTATTTCATTTAAGGTTGAGCACTCTATTTGGCTTTCCTTGCTCCCTTCTTTGTCCATCATATGAATATTTTTCCTTTTGTTGCTGCCTAAAATTTCAATCAAGTGAGGCCAATGACATTAACATTATACATAGATATATGGTTTATTTAAATTCTTGAGATGAATGAGCTTTTGTGCATACTTATTACAACATTTTGTGTAAATGGTAAATTGTAGGTCCTCGGTTAGGCAAAGAAGGAACCCAAAGGAAACTGCTGATCTCACTAGCGTTCAAGAGCTGATAAACAATATTGACCTCAACTGTCATTCTGGTAGCTCTCACAAAATTTTTCATGTTTGTGTTTGGCATTGAAATCTTATGCTGGAACCCAGTTTTCATCGATAATTCACCTTGACTTCCATTTGAATAGGTCTGTTGGACATTGTACAACATTGCACATTTATTGGAATGGCAGATGATATTTTTGCATTGCTTCAGCATAGTACTCATCTATATCTTGCAAATGTAGTAAACTTGAGGTAAAAATATGTTTGTTGGACTCATAATGTAGGCCCTCTTTTCTTCTCCTATTTCCCTAATTCTCTGCATTAATTGAGTTGATTTTTATAGCAGCATAACACTTATTAGAATCTTGCAAATGTAGTGAACTTGAGGTGAAAAGATGTGTTTATTGGTTTTTTTAAGTTACATATATGCCTTAATTGTTTCTCCACTGTTTTTCTAGTTCCCTGAATTAATGACTTTTTCAAGAGAAGCATGATACTCATTTTTTTTGGGAACTGTAGTGAACTTAGAGTTTTTTCTTTATTGTGGATTAGTCTAAAGTTATATTACTTTTTTTTTTTAATCTTTATTTTTTATAGCTAGTTCGGGAGGATAACAATCCCTCTCTCTCTTTTTTCTCTGTTTATTGTTTAGTCTAATTTTTTAGCAATACCTGTAAAATATCTTTTCATCCTTTCTTTTGTATCCCAAACTGAAAACAGGATCTAGCAACCCTAATGATGTAGATGTGGGCCAAGCCACTAGGGAAAATATCGGTTTTCTTTCTACCCTCATTTGAATAACTACCATTGTTTGTATGATTCTACAGCAAAGAGCTTATGCATCAACAAGTTCTACGCCGGTTTGCACATTTTAATGCTATACAACTAAGTGATCCAGCCCCTTTGCCGGAGCTGATTATGCTGGCTTTGAAGGAGGAAGACTTGGATCCAGAATCCAATGAAAATGATGGCCTAAAAGCGAAGATTGCCGAAGTAGCTTCTGTTCTCTGGACCGGTTACTTCATTTTGATTCTTGTTAAATTATTATTTTTCGATTTCCAAGTGCCTTGAACTTTAAAGAAATTTTATTTTGACTATTGCAAGGGGTGGTTTGTTTTCACTTGTTGATATTAGAATGAAAGATGTAGATACATAATTTATCTTGATTCTACATTCCTTCAGCTGAGCTGGGTTGACACTTAGTCAATTAGAACTCGCAGTAAAAGAAGTCAATATCAATTTTACTGCACTGCTTATTAAAATCATGTTGGGGTTTTGATTGAGACCAACTTGAAATAGGTCATTGAAATTGAGCCTATTAATAGGAGTTGGATGAAGTAGAATAAGACAGAAATTTGTCTAATGAAGGGAAAGAAGAAGGTAATAATCATATAATTGATGATGAGTAGAATTGCTATTAGTTCATTATTGAATCTTTGTTTTGATTTCTTCAATATTTTCATTCAATTATTACTGCTTATTAATTGAAATCATTATATACATGTCTTATACACATTTCAATAAATGCGTGTGTTGTGTCCCTCAAGCATACACTTGTGCTGTTTGCCTTGCCTTTAGGTATTCTGTGGGCCTTAATTCTCCATGCAGGCATGCTGTTGGGCAGCTATGATTGCATGGAATTCTCTAATTGAATTGCAAATTTTCAGTTTCCCAGAGGTTTTTAATTGGTGTAGTTACTGTTGAGATACTTTCTGTAAATAGTCTAGATTAGATTTGTAGTGATTGTGTGCATAATTAGAGATATGATTGTGTGATATGTTTGCGGTATGATTAGGCTATAATTAAGAAATTAATTTATTCTTGTAAGTGGTATATATACTCCAATTGGCAGGGGAATTAATTAAGCATCTTTCTCTCAAATTCTTTGCTTCTCCCTCCTTTTTCATCTCAGTTTCATATCTGTTTCATGGTCATACCCTCTCATTAAGAAGGAAGCATGGAAATATCCTGACATAAAGAAACTGCCTTCGCCAACAGACGTGGTCGAACGGCTAATCAGTCGAATTGGTAGCAATAAAGCATGGGCAGAAAACAAAACGGCCACGCCTAATGATTTTAGAAATCTCAAGACGTGGTTAACTTGAGCGTGTCAAAATGCGGAGGATGAGACCAAGGGCAAAAGATTGAGTCAAAATGCATTTCTACTAGTTTTGTCAATTCAAATTATTAACTAGTAGTTGATGTTTTCACAAAATCTCTTTAGGTTTCACGAATCGAATATGTTTGTAACAAGTTTAGAGCATATGACATGTAAGCTCCAGTTTAAGGGGAGTGTTGAGATACTTTATGTAAATAGTCTAGATTTGTAGTGATTGTGTGCATAATTAGGAATATGATTGTGTGATATGAATGAGATATGATTAGGGTATAATTAGGAAATTAATTTATTCTTGTAAGTGGTATATATACCCCAATTGGCAGGGGAATTAATTAAGTATATTTCTCTCATATTCTCTGCTTACCTCACCTTTTTCATCTCTGTTTCAGTTACAAAGGAATTTTCTGTTTTGCTTTCATCTTATATCATGCTATGATTTTCTTCAGATGAATACTGAGTTGCTGAAGGAAAAGGCTGAAATGCTGGAAGAATATTTCTGCATTTATATTGACTCTTATGGGAATTTGTCTAGGCTTCCTGTTGTACTTGACCAGCACATGCCCGACATGGATAGAATCCCTGAATTTGTACTTTCTTTGGGCAATGATGTAGGTTCCATCTCTTTACCATTAAACTGTACTTCATATTGGCTTGATATTCTACATCGTATAATTTTGACATCTTCGATTTGGAAAAGTTATAAATTTGAAAAGAATGAATTTGGATTAATCCTACTTATGGTCATTTAACTTATCACAGAAGATTCCTATTTAATTGCACAAATTCAATTTGTTCCAATTAGGACACTGCTCTAGTTTCATTTTAATTTTGTTACATGGTTTAAGTTAAGGGTCAATCCTTTTCTCACTGTTGAATCCCACATCGGTTGTGCAAAGGGGTAATGCGCCCCTTATATGGGTTATAGGCGCTCCTCCCTCTTGAGCTAGCTTTTGGGGTGAGTTAGGCTTGGCCCAAATTTAACATGGTATCAAAGCCTCCCCATCCGATGTTGGGCGCTCCATAAAGGGCTCCATAAATGTGCCATGCACCAGTAAAAAAAATTCTGGGCGTGAGGGGTGTGTTGAATCCCACATCGGTTGTGAAAAGGGGTAATGTGCCCCTTATACGAGCCATAGGCAATCCTCCCCCTTGAGCTAGCTTTTGGGGTGAGTTAGGCCTGGCCCAAATTTAACATGGTATCAGAGCCTGAGCCTCATGAGTACGGTGTGCTGAGCGAGGACGCTTAGGCCTTATTGGGGGAAGGAACTCCATGTAGGTGGATCAAAGGTATCCCACATCGGAAAGAGGTTAAAAAGGAGAGGGCCTTATAAGCCTATGCCCAAGACACCCCAGTGGACGCGTTTTGGGAAGACAGGGTAGTAAATCCCTTGACCCAGAAACAAACTCGTGAGGGAAGACAGTGTTTCAATCCCTTGACCCAAAGCAGACAATATTCACTGGTGTGAGCCCAGAGGATGTTCCAATCCACTAATTTAATAGCCATAGTTTTGCTAACATGGACCGATTGTTTATTAAAATAAACAAAATTATTCATTTCTGTTTCCTAGTTTCAAGTTAGAAATATGCATGTTTCTAGTTTACTCGATAATGAAATCTAAAAATGCAAGTAATGTTGCTAAAGTTGTCCTTGCTAGTTTTCTAATGGGATATTGTTTGGAATTAGATTTAAAAAGAAAAGGTCAATGTCAAAGTTGTGACCTAGTTGTAACAAATTGAAGTTATGTATCAGAAAGAAATATACAGGTTGACATTAACATAACTGACCCACGGAACTTTATTGGTTTCCTGATCTGAATATCTTTAGGTTTTTACTGCCCCATGTTAAATATTTGTGTATAATGTTAATAAGCATCTAACTTGCATTTCTTGTTTTGTTTATTTATGCATTCCTTTTTAATTGCTTGTTAAAAAGTTATGTATAGAAAAGAAATTTACAATTTGACTAACATAATTAACTCACAAAACTTTTATTGGTTTTCTTTATCTTGTCATTTGTAGGTTTTTTTACTGCCATATGTTGAAAACTTGTGTATAATGCATAATAAGCATCTAACTTGCATTGCTTGTTTTGTTTATTTATTCATTCTTTTTTATCAAATTACTTGTTAGAAAAAATGAAAAATCTTTCAGCCTCTCTTTGCACAGGATAGAATTTTAGATTTTTGGACTATATATATATAGTTGATGAAGTATATATAGAAGATAATTGTTAAAGCATATCTGCGATATGGAAGACTTGCTAATTCTAAGAAGGTGAAATGGTTGGCAATTTTCTGAAGTGAAAGGAAAATAACTGTTATAGATGTACTCAGGTCAGTCAAGTTGTATAGAAAAGACTAAAATCTCACTCCCATATGTTATGCATGCATTTGTTTGGAGGAAAAAAAAGACTCATGAAGTGGCCAAATATCATTGCATGGGAGGATATTTGACTTCTATGTTGAATTTTGCTTTCTGCAAAAATATTAGGTTGATTGGGAGGATGAGAAGTGCTGCTTTCAGGCAATTGCAGCTGCTCTTGGAAACTTTTATGCAATGAACCCTCCTCTACTGCCCAATCCATCTGGTGATGGTTTGCAGTTTTATAAAAGGAGAAGACCTGTAATTAGTCCTAATAATGATGAAGATCCCACTGATATAGGTGCGTCTACTATTGGTTATTGTATGCATTCATTTAGTATTTAGCTTGTCAATATCTTGAATGATATCTTACATCTATTCTTGATTTTAGTTTTTTTGTTTTTTTTTTTTGGAGTTTTTTTAGACTTAAAAGTCCAATATCTCAAATCATCAAGTCTTTAGTTAAATTGTATATGGATAAAAAAAAATCATTTTCTTGAATTATATAAGGTTTCTTCATCTTCTTTCTTGGTAGAGTTAAGCTGGTTGTAGTTGAGTTTTTCTCAATGTTCACAGGGGATGTTTCAGTTGAGGATGAAATTGAGCATGGTCTGCTCTCTGAGGCAAAGACTGCATGGGCCCAGCGTGAATGGTCAATTCAGCATGTCTTGTTTCCTGCCATGAGACTCTTTTTCAAACCACAAGCTTCACTGGCTACAAATGGAACGTTTGTTAAGGTAAAGATATATTTCTGTTCAGACACTCATTTTATGCTGATAGTTTGTGTCAAATTTTTTCCTCTGGAAAGTTCATCTTGGGCTATGATTTGCTATATGTAGAGTTCCTATTAAAGTGTGTTGTAGTTCATACAAATTGGATGGCTAATCTGCCACCTTATTTTGTTTCTTTTGGCAAGGGTTTTTACTTGTGTCTAATTAAGCGCCTAAGTTAAAGAAGTGTTTTTCCAACAAGCATCCCTTCTCTCTCTATGTTATTTAAATAATAAAATCCAGTGGTAAATTACTCGAGTCCATACATGGGTAGTGGCTTTTTGTGTTTTAGGGGCAAGATTGCTTCCTTTTTAATTTTCTAGTACTATTGTTGTATTGTTTTTCCACTGGCATTTTTTGCTTGGGATGTCATATAGCAGAATGTCTAAATCCGTAAGACTGATCCCTGATCTTCTGTGCACAGGTAGCTTCATTAGAGAAACTTTATAAAATTTTTGAGAGGTGCTAACTGAATGGAAGATCAGAATTGTTCTTTTATTACCGGATTGGAAGAGGGGTTGAGCAATTTGTGCTCCATGATTGATGCATCCTTTCGGCAGCCACATAGGGGCCTTATGTACATGTTATGTAAAGAAAGAACCTCTGGGCTCTTGATGATTTTGCTTGTTCCCTGGCAGATGAACTAATTTGTATCAATTAGACTGTTTCTGAAGTTTTTTGTTGCAGTAGATCACCTGCCAAATCAAGCCCCTGAGCTTTTTGTTCCATATGTCATAATTCATTAGACCAGTGCTAAATTCTGTGTATTTGTGTCTAAAAGCACTAGTTATGAGAGCCTTCATGGAATTGGGTCATTTTTTTATATTAATAGTATTTCAAATGCCAAATTTAACCAAATATTCGTCTTTTATTACGGCCATCAATTACAATGTGATAGGAATGAATAAATGCTAAACAATATATATATATTAAAATTTATTTACAGAATGGATTCTCATTATTATTCTAATCTTGTCCTTTTAATCTAGGATATCGTATAAATTTTCAATTAAGAAACGATGTATATAGGCCATGGAATCACTAATTCCTTCTCACCATATTAATGGTTATGGGGACACTATCCTTGCAGGGTTTATCGATAGGACACTAGTATAACATACAAAAGATGCACCAAGGGATGGGCACGCCTTTTAACTCCTTTGGATTAAACCCCACAAAAAAAAAAAGGAAAATGAAAATAAAGAATAGGAATCAAATCACAACCTTTGCGGAAATTTTGAAACCGAAAAACTGACAGATTTTCCCATTTAATATAAGAAAATATAAACTTCCATCCTAAATCCCACAAACTACTTTCATTACAATGGTTCACAACAACTCAAAAATATAAAGTCCCGACTCATTTTAACCATGCCTTACTTGCATATGCATAAAAAAATACTTTTAAAATGGAACTTGTATAAACTATTTATTTACATAGCCTTTATATCTATCGATGCTTGATGTTTGATGTTTGATGTTTAATGTTTAATATGTATATATCAAAATATGACTTGACAGAAATCAAAAGACTCCTTGGCAACCAACTATGATATGGATCTCTGCATCTAATGCTTGATGTCAATACTCCTCTAACTACCCAACCATCTATAACCTGCACGTTGCAATAACAAAACACTGAGCTTTCGCTCAGTGGGTGTTCAATAAATATGTAAAAACACATTTAATAATAAACATGTATATTTAATCATATAAAATGAATGCAATTCATTTTCAGACAATGTCCATATGCATAGCATAAAGTATAGCAAACTAATGAAACATACTCATCACAGGGTCAACTAAATTCATGGCAGTTTAATTTAGCATTTGCAAGTACGGAAAAATAAGAAATCAGCTTTTCATTGACCATTAGCATGTATGCATAGCCAATGCTTCATAATCAGTTTCATGTTCCTGTAAACCTTTAGTTTAAGCTCAACCCTTATAAACACATACCAGATAAAGAAACTGCATCCCTAGATATGAGGTGCCGAATAGTAGGCTTGAAAGCCGAAATTGTAACTATAATGATAGGGTTCAAAAGCTAAACTTGTGGGTCATTCAGGCATATTTCAATTAAGGGACCATCTTATCAACTATTTTATTAATAATAAAAAAATATTATTTATCTTTTAAAGTCAAATAGTCATATAATAATGATACATTGAGAATATTTAAATTTATTATACAATATCTGAAGTTCTTACATGTAACTGTTTGAACTTTTCCTTTGCGCCGAATTTGAGGTTTCTAACAACACTATTTTCCTTTTATACCTTTTCCGCTCTCCATTTGAACAAGACTTGCAACTTACGATCATCCCATCACTTTAGCATACCAATCTGATTTAAACCTTCAATGTTATTTGCAACTACAAACAACAAGCTTCTCTTCTACAAGTTCTACTACTCTGTTCTATCACTAAACAGAACCAAGTAAACAATGACTTGTAAAGGCCTCATTATAACTCTATGTTTTTGCAATTATTTCATCAATCCCTAGAAGTAGTTTCCGTCGCCAAAGCACATATCACACAGAACTGCAGCAATTAGAATGTGATATATGAAAGAACATATGAATGAAAACATAGCCAACCAAAACTGTCCACAAGTTGATACTCCCTTAAATCATGTAAACCCTTGAAGCAAACTACACATAACTAAAGGGAAATAGAGATTAAATATGCCATTCTCCACTATTATGATTATTAATCTTTTCTTTCTCCTAAAAAATCTAAAGTGAAGAAAATAAACTGGGGCAGAATACAAATAATGAAATCAGTTACCACATATTGGAATAGGACAGTACTCCACTACATAAAATCTTGACTTTTGTATTCCAGATACAGAGCAAACTCAGTTCCTCTGTGCCCCCATAATCCAAGATGCTTCAGCCACTAGTACATGGCACAAAGTGTGGAAAGATTTTCAAGTATCCAAAGTTCTCAATGAGCAAAAACAGTGTCATTTCGCCTAGGAGGTCTGTCAGGGATTGTTCCTGGCTTGAATTTTGAAGCCTCATGTTTAGCCAACTCAGGAGGCACATGACTGTTACTCTGAATGAGCATCTGCTTCAGATCATAGAACACTTCAGTGTCGTAGAGAGTCAAAAAAGTTGTAGCCACACCTGACTTTCCAGCACGGCCTGTTCTTCCAATACGATGAGTGTACATTTCAATATTCCCAGGCATATCATAATTAATGACATGGGCTACATCAGGTATATCTATCCCACGACCAGCAACATCTGTAGCAACAAGCACGTTATATCTCTTTGTCCTAAAACCTTCAAGACTAATTTCTCTTTGCTCCTGGGACTTCCCACCATGCAAAGTTGTCACACGATATCCTGCCTTATCTAGATTCTTTGCAACAGTGTCTGCGTTCTTTTTAGTGTTAACAAACACAATAGCTGTCTTGTCTCCAAGCTCATCAAGCAGTCTCTGTAACTTGGGAAATTTCTCTGATTCCTTCATCATGATCACGTGTTGAGATATTAAATCTGTTGCCTTTCCAGCAGTGCCAATGTTGACCACAACTGGGTTTCTCAAGTACTTCCTTGCAAGCCGCTCCACGGCAGGTGGCATAGTCGCACTGAACATATAGGTGGTGCGGTAAATCTTTTTCTCATCAAGCTCTTCATCTTCATTTTCCGGTTTTAAATTGCTTGAAGGCATTGCATCCAATACTCCCACAACCTGGGGTTCAAAACCCATGTCTATCATACGATCAGCCTCATCAAGGACAACATAATTACACTGGTTCAAGACAGCATATCGCCTCTCCAAGCAATCAAGCAAACGACCAGGTGTAGCAATGACAACCTCACACCCCTGTCTAATCCTAAAACCTTGCTCCTCAATGGACTGTCCACCAACAATGGAAACCACTTTGATACCCAAGTAATGAGCAAACTTCACAGTCTCATCCTCAATCTGCTGTGCCAGTTCACGAGTGGGTGCCATTACAACAGCATAAGGTCCCTCCGAATCATTCTCCTCACTCATGGGGGGCAACCTTGAAATGTAAGTTAACATAGGCAAAACAAAGGCTGCAGTCTTACCAGAACCCGTCTCTGCAATTCCAATCACATCGCGCTGTTGTAGACCCAGCGGAATAGCCGCCATCTGAATGGGAGATGGTTTCTTGTAACCAGCCCTCTCAACTGCCTTCAACAGCTCTGAACTGAGTTTACTCTCAGCCCAACTCCTCATAGGCCGAGGAATTTTTGATCCCTTGTATGAAATGTTGAAATCCTCTCTAAAGATCCTCCAATCTCTCTCAGTCATTTCTTCGAGTTTCTTGTCGGACCAATGCCTATCAACTCTCATATCGAAAGTATCATACATATCAGCAGCTTCTTCTTTAAGTTTCCGGGCAGCGGCCTCCTCAGGCTTCTCCTCAACGCCCTCCTTTCTTCGAATCTCTTCTCTCATCTCCTTCTCATTCTTGGCAGCGAGTTTCTTCTGCTCCCTGCGATCCATTCCAGCACGAAAACCTCTACCGAACAAGAGCTGAGCCTCGTGAGGGTTTTGATACAAGGAATTCATATCTCTAGAAGTATCCTCGGTGTTCTCCCAATCAAAAGAAAATCGAAACTTCTCGCTAGGTTTAATTACCCTCTTTTTAGGTTTTTTAGATCCTAGATACTGCTCCTTAATCGAATCAAGCTCCTTCTCACGCTCTCTCTCCGCTAATTTCTCCAAGCGAGCACGCTCCCGAGCCTTGGCCTCCTCTTCGCGTTCCCGGTCACGGTCGCGTTCGCGGTCACGGCGGGAGGAGCGATCTCTGTCACGGTCTCTTTCCCTATCCCGATCTCTATCGCGGTCACGGCGGTCAGAATCAGAGGGCTTTTGATTGCCATTACTGTTAGGGTCGGAGGAGGGGCGGATTTGAGATAGAAGCTGTTGCTGTTGTAGTTTCTGCTGCCGGATTTCTTCTTGTCGCCGCTCGAGAGCCAACTGCTCGCGTTGGGCTTTGGTCAAGAAGACAGGTTTCTTAGCAGTGCTGGCAGTGGCGCCGCTAATGTCATCGACTGCGCGTTTCATGGTGAGGGAAGGTCAAGGGAAGTGAAAGGAAAGGAAATGAATCGCTTGGTTAATTGCAGGAGGGGAAACCGGAGAAATCCAAGGGCTTTTTGCCTTTTCAAGTAAAAAAAAAAAAAAATCTCAAATACTGCTCCGGGAAAATTATTCCCCACTTCAAATAATTTTAATTATTAATTTAATTTTTTTTATTTAATTATTATATTATATTTTATTAATTTATATAATTATATATTAAATTTATATAAATATAATTATAAAAATTATATTAATCTTATTATTAATATTAATTATTTTAATTTATTTATAATATAATATAATATTTTTCATATTTATCATTTTATTTTATTGATTTATAAAATTAATATAATTATGTTAAATTTATATAATATAATTATAAAAATTATATTAATATTATTATAAATATTAATTATTTTAATTATTTATAATATAACATTATATTCTTTATATTTATTATTCTATTTTATTTAAATATTATAATTGATTTATAAATATTTAATATAAATATTTATATCTAATAAAAATTATAAAAAATAAAATAAAATTATATATGTAATAAAAATAAAATAATATATGTAGAAATAATAAAGTAAAAAAATAATATTAAGGGTGGTGTAAATGTCATCCTGTGTAGTAATATAAACAAACCAAACTGTTTTGTGAGTTATTTCATACTCAGCTCTGATAAATCTTTTTCTCTTCCTTCTCCATGATAGATCTGGTTTTCTTCTTAATCCATCATATGGGTCCATCAAATGGGTCTCTCGATGTTTTATTTGACGAAGGGGCCTGCAAAATAGGGAAAAATGGTTAGGGGCCCATCGGGGATGCCCCCGGCGGAGACCCTCTGACACCCAAGTCAGGTTTTATGAATAAGAGTAGTATATCTAGGCAAGAGTTGCCGAGAGAAAATAAAAATGGAGTCCAGGAAGGAGAAAAGAAGCAAATCTCCGGAAAGAGAAGACCCCCCTCCATTTACCTGCCCCCTCTCCTGCTATTATACTACATGTCTATGTCACTTAGGCTCGTACGTACGGACGTGTCAGAGCTCCTTACCACGCCAAGCGACCATTTAATTCTCCCCAGTGCGCATGCGGGTAGGGCTGCGAGGTGTTTGGGCCTACTATTCTTTCCCACATCACTTCAATGGGTTGGACTTCTTTTTATTGGACCCGGGCTCATGGGGGACCTGGCCTACCCCGCGTGTCCGGATCGAGATTTGAAGCGCTGGGTCGGTCTTGCTTAAGGAGGACTTGATGGGCTTTGGGCTATTGTTCTCCTCCTGGGCCCGGCCTCGCTCAGGGCAAAGGAAGCCCGTCGGTCATCAATTGCCCCTTTACCTCCTCGGCAGTTATTACATGAGTGGCGAGGGAGTAAATCCTTGAATTCTATATATGACCGCATGGCCCGAGAACTGCTCCTGTCAAAAGCATTTTTTCCTTGCCTTTTTATTTCTTTGTCTTTCTATTTTGATGTTTGAATGTATGGCAATCTAGAGATATGTATTTGATGATGAATGATATTTCACCTCGGCATGTGCCTCGTCATTATTTTCTACTCAGACTGTCTTCTGGTTTTGTCAATTTTACTTACTTGATGGACCAGGCCGGCTCTACTGGGACTTTGCCAGTCGAACTGACCCGGGCTAAGAGCTCGGAGTCTGGTTAAGCTTCTGACTTGCGAGTTTTTCTTACTCCCATGAGGGCATTTCTGTTTTTGACTCACAATCTCGTCAGTGTTGCGAGCTTGGATATATATTACCTAGAGAAATGTCTTATTTGTATGAGTGCCCCACTTTAGACGATTTTAAATCTTGTTCTTGTTACAATCTCGGACACCTTGTCCCTCTTGAGATAACCTTTTGGCAGTCAGTGCGGTTTGAGCTGTGTGTTCCACTAGGATAGAGAGCTCGGTCTTTTGTCGTTTTCCTCTTCTTGGGTTATCCTTGCTAAATGTTTGTTTATTGTGAGTTAATCCGAGCTGTGAGCACGATCCTTCGCCTTCGTTTATCCTTTTATGCGTTCCTGCATTTGTGGGCCTTTTCATAGAGGGAGCTCGGTTCTCTGTTATTTCTTCTATACTTAGCTTTATTCTATTTGAGTGTTTACATGTCGCGAGTTCATCAGAGCTAGCTCGGCTCTTTGCTTTTTGCTTAGGCTTTTATGCCTATAGCCTGTGACGCTGCTTGTATCGCGAGCTCGGGAGTTCGGAATTTCATTTTCTTCACTTTGGTGCCCCGAGCTCTTTTGTGAAGTCGGACTTAATTTCTTGCTTTTTGTCGAGCCTTATACAGGCTGTCTAACTATTTGTTTGTTCGATTTTGACTTTTCTTTTATAGGCTTATAGCCTTGCCGTTACAGACATAAGGCCCTTCCAAGCTTCTGGAGAGATCGACCCTGGATTGAAGAGGTTGGACTATCTGTTTTGGACTTGACCATACTGTGGTTCGATTCTTTTGTATCTTAATGAGTCAGGGCTTCCTACTGCCCCTGAGTGTTTTATGGGCTGTCTGCCCTTGAGCATTTTACGGGCTCTTGGCTGCCTAGACCTCTCTCTAGGCTAGCTGAGCTGGGTTAGTACCAGCAGTTAATTCTCGAGGTTGATGCCTCTTATGATTGCCCCTGATTCTTTGTTTGGTTCTGTATTTTGGTATGCATTTTGCTTAGGATTCGCCTCGTCTTAATTCGGTCTGCCTATTGGATTTACCAGTACCGAGCTCATTTTCTTGAGATCGGCATGGTGCTTTGGCGCTTTGGCGCCACGAGCTTTGCATTGGCCGTTAGTAGGTCGTATTGCTACATGATACAGGCGTTGGGGCACCTTAGTTTAATTTCGTTATATGCTGGCTATTTTGCGAGATCTAGGTCTTATTAGCCTGAATCCGAGCTCTTTTCAAATTTTTTATTTCTATTTCAGTACCCTCCTAAGGTCAGCACGGCGCTTTGGCGCTTTTGGATGTTGTGTGAGATCAAAGTCTCTTTACCTTAAGATTCAAGCTCCTTGTGGAGGTCGGAATTAAGCTTTTCGTTTATTGTCTAGGACCCTAGTTTTTGTGAGATCGGGGCTGCGTTTTTATGAGTTGTTTTTGCTTGTTGCACCGGGAGATCTTGGGGATCCCGGTTTTTGTTGCTCCGGGAGATCTTGGGGATCTCGCCGGCCGTTTTTGCTCCGGGAGATCTTAGGGATCTCGCTGGCCGTTTTTGCTCCGGGAGATCTTTGAGATCTTCGCCGGCCGTTTTTGCTCCGGGAGATCTTTGAGATCTTCGCCGGCCGTTTTTGCTCCGGGAGATCTTTGAGATCTTTTGGAACAATACAGAGAAGATTAGCATGGCCCCTGCGCAAGGATGACACGCACAAATCAAGAAATAGTAGGCCCAAACACCTCGCAGCCCTACCCGCATGCGCACTGGGGAGAATTAAATGGCCGCCTGGTGTGGTAAGGAGCTCTGACACGTCCATACGTACGAGCCTAAGTGACATAGACAGATAGCATAATAGCAGGAGGGGGGCAGGTAAAAGGAGGGGGGTCTTCTCTTTCCGGAGATCTGCTTCTTTTCTCCTTCCTGGACTCCATTTTTATTTTCTCTCGGCAACCCTTGCCTAGATATACTACTCTTATTCATAAAACCTGACTTGGGCTTCGGAGGGTCTCTGCTGGGGGCATCCCCGGTGGACCCCTGACCATTTTTCCCTATTTTGCAGGCCCCTTCGTCAAATAGAATATCGAGAGACCCATTTGATGGACCCATATGATGGACCAAGAAGAAAACCAGATCTATCATGGAGAAGGAGGAGAAAAAGATTTATCAAGCTCGATAAAAATTCGAAACGAGTCAAGGTCGAGCTCAATTGTTAAACTCGTTTAATAAAAGAGCCGAATTTAAACTTAGCAGTATTCGGCTTGTTTAGACTCGCGAGTTCGGCTCGTTTTCAAGTACGACTCGTTTAAGCTTGCAAACTCGACTCGTTTTCAGGTTTATGAGCAGGCTCGCGAACAAGCTCGTGAGCAGACTCGTTAGCCAACACCAATTCCACATTGAAAGTTGAAGAAATACGGAGAACTGTGACTTCTCTATAAAAACACAAACTTTCTATATTTTTTTTCATTAATTTTGGATTTGAGAGATTTCAATTAAATAAAAAAAATTTTAATTTAAAAGTCTTTTAACGACCTTATAATTTAAATTTTATTTTTAATTTAAATTTATTTATAATTTAAATAAATTTAAATTATATTGAATTTGTTTATAATATAATCAAGCTCAAATTCGAGTTTAAATGAGTTCAAATTCGAACTTTTTGAATGGAGTTTGAATTGGCTCGTTAATGTGATAAACGAGTTTATTACAAATCGAATTCGAATCAAACTCAAGTTTAATATTTATTTTGTAAATCGAGTTCGAGCTTATAAATGAAGTTTGAGTCGAGGTCGAACTCGAACTCGAACTTTTAAATTTATTTTCTAATCGAACCTGATCTTATCAAAATTTGGCTCGACTCGATTCGATTACAGCCCTACTCCTGTGCCATATGGACGTCGAGTTTTATATGGTTAGCGGTCATTGCTTGTATTTTCACTTATAATAACACGATCAATATTTGTGAAAGTCATAAGAATATTAAGGTCAGGGTTACCAACCTCAAATATTGTATTATAGTATATTGTAATGGTAAAAATATATCATCAAAATAATAGTGTAGTCCTAGCCCGACGTATAGTGTACAAAATGCCTCCTAGATTAGATGAAGGAATATTCATACAATGTGTAGCTGAAAATGTATTACTGCATTGGCATATCGGGCAAAATGATTAAAAGTATTATTTATTAGAATATGCATATCTCAAATGGAGGATATTGATATTGATATTGAATACACACCTATAATGTCTACTTGGATTGAGAATCTCACATCGGCAGTTTACGACAAATCTAAATTGTATATAATAGCTATCACAAAACTACTAAATAATTTGAGTTAACTATTTTGGATCGAGTGTAAAGTGAGTTCAAAAGTTATTTGGATCAGTTTGGGTCAGACTGTTTTAATTGGTACCAGAGCGTCAGAAAAATTGTGCGAGCAAAAAGTTACCCGTGTGAAACGAGATAAAACCGTCTGAGATACCCGAGAGTTCGGTCAGTTGTGATGAGTAGAGACCACTACCACATAGTATGGTATGTGTGGAGTACTAAATCCTGAATATCCAACCTTACCTACTAGAATTATACTAAAGAATTATTGTTAAAAAAATTAGAAACTAAACAAAATAATGTACTACAATAATTGAACCAATAAATTAATTTATCTCTATAAAAAAATTATAAAAACATAAATATCTAAATTTTATTAATTTTATCCCAATTTAAAATTTTTTAAAACACCATACACAAAAGTTTCAATCATTTGTTGTTAAAAATTTATCCCTATAATTTTTTTTTTCAACAAATATATATATAAATTTAAGATACGTATTTATTAAATTTTTTTATTTTTACCCATTTCTATCACTATGAAAAAAATTTTCAACAAAATATATAATAATTTTTTTATAAAAATATTTACAATCCAATCTATATTTGAACCTAATCATAAATAACAAAAATATATAATAACAAATAATAATATGTTATATTTTTTTAATAAATAAAAAAAATTATATAAACATAAATATTTAAATTTTATCAATTTCATCCCAACTCAAATTTTTTTCAAACACTATATATAAAGAAATTTTAGCTATTTATTTATAATTTTTTTTATTTTTACCATATCAAATATTTCTATAAATTTTTTTCAACAAGCATATATATATTTAAGGCACTTATTTATTTTTTTTTTATTTTTATCTATTTCTATCCTTATAAAAAATTTTCCAACAAAATATATAATAATTTTTTTATAAAAAATATTTACAATCCCATCCAAAACCTAATTATAAATAATAAAAATATATGATAACAAATAATAATATGTTATATTTTTTAATAAAGACAAGAAATTTATATAAACATAAATATTTAACAATTTCATCCCAATTCACAATTTTTTCAAACACCATACATATATAAAGAAATTTCAGCCATTTATTTATAAAATTTAATTAATTTTACCACATTAAATATCCCTATAAAATGTTTTTCCAACAAACATATATATATAAATTTAAGGTAAATATTTATTAAATTTGTTTATTTTTATCCATTTCTATCCCTATAAAAAAAATTTTCAAACAAAATATATAATAACTTTTTTTATAAAAAAATATTTACAATCCCATCTATATTTGAACTTAATTGTAAATAATAAAAATTATGATAACAAATAATAATGTGTTATATTTTTTTAATAAAGACAAAATAAAATTTATAATAAGCAAAAATAATAATTCTTCCATTTGGAGATCATGATGTTTTGGTTTACATTGCAATGGGCTAAAAGAACACATGAAAGGAGGAAACATTATGGAAACGACATGCCAAGTTGTTTTGGCTTAAAGAAGGCGTTTCCAACCCCCATTCTTCCATGGGCATCCTCAAGGAAAATGTCCAATTTTATAGAAGCGCTTAAAAACTCAGATGATGAATGGATGCATAATCCTTATCTGTTGGGTTCTGTGTATAAGGAGTATTTTACAAATGTTTTCTCATTTGCAGATGGAATTTATGATCCTAGAAGCTCATAGAACAATTAATGTTTAGTTAGCGACCGAGGTATAGAGCCAAATCCTCAGAAGGTTCGAGCTATTCTTGACATGCCATAACCAACCTGCATGAGAGACGTTCAGAGATTAACTGGGAGGGTTATAGCCCTGAACAGGTTTATGTCGAGGTCGATAGAGAAATGTTTGCCTTTCTTCAATAAATGGAGAAAGTCACCTAATTTTGAATGGACAAAGGAATGCCAGAAGGTCTTCGAAGAATTAAAAAATAACCTGGGATCCCTGAAGATTCTTAGCCAACCAGTGCAAGGGGAAGACCTATATATATACCTAGCAGCCTCCGACTAGGCAATCAGTGCAGTGCTAATATGGGAGGAAGATGGAGTTCAAAAGCCCATATTTTATGTAAGTAAGATGTTGAAGGGAGCAGAATTGATGTATCCAAATATCGAGAAAGTCGCTTTAGCCTTGTTGCTAGCAGTCCAAAAGTTCAAAGTCTATTTGGAAAACCACCAAGGAATCATACTTACTAACCAACCTCTTAGGTGAATTTTACAGAGGCCAGAAATGTTAGGGCAAATGTTGGCTTGGTCAGTCAAAATGGGACCCTACTGCCCATAGTACAAACCTCAAACGATAATAAAAGCCCAAGCTTTGGCAAATTTTATTGTAGAGTGCTCGTTTAATGAAGAGAAGGAGTTGAAGGATTCAGGCCAGGAGGCAGGAAAAGGCAAAGGTCAAACAACAGAAGAAAACAAAGACAATCACAAGTACTAGTGGAACCTGCACATAGACGGGGTTGTTGGGTCAATTTAGAACGTGGTTGGGGCAATCTTAGAGGGACCAAATAAGCTAGTTTTATCGTATGCACTAGTGTTTGACTTCTCAATCCCCAACAACATTGCAGAATATGAAGCCCTCATTAATGGTATACAATTAGCAGTGGAAATGGGAGTAAGCGATCTAAAGCTCCTCAGCGACTCACAGTTGGTCATCAACCAGGTCAAGAGAGTGTTTGAAGCTCAAGATGAAACAATAAAGTGATATCTAACTAGGGTGTGTGGGTTCCAATAGGAATTTGAATTAAAGGAAATCCCACTCTGGATAGACCTCATTCTTAGAGCATAGAAGGAAGAAGTGGATCTGATGAGCCGGTTCAACCACAAGGAACTAGGGTAACTACCACAGGGTGTGTTGATTGAAAAAATATCATAACCCAGCTTTGAAAATCACGCACTCATCACCACATGGACCCTTGCTGGATGGATCCATTCATAAAGTACCTCGACTAAGGAGAGCTGCCTGAGAACAAGAATGAAGCAAAGAAAATCACCTCCAAGGCTGGGAATTATCTATATAAAGATGGGGTGCTGTTTAAAAGGGGAAAATCCACGCCATGGCTCCGATGTGTAGGGCTGGAGGAAGCTTCATATGTTATTAAAGAGTTTCACCAAGGTATCTGCAAAATGCACGAAGGGGCGACCACTTTAGCAAATAAGATTTTTAGGCAAAGGTATTACTGGCCTACTTTAAAAGTAGATGTGGAAGGGTTCGTGAAAAGTTTGATTTTTGTCAGCAATTTGGAAGGGCAATCAATACACCAGCAATGCCCCAATCCAGCATCTCAGCCCCCTGGCCCTTCTCCCAATGGGGATTTAACATCCTCGAACCTTTTCCCCAAACTACAGGGTAGAGAAAATACATATTAATAGCTATAAAATACTTTTCAAAATGGTCGAAGGCTGAGGCGGTCAAGAACATCACCACTCAGTAAATGATCGACTTCATTTAGGGCAACATAATATACCGATTTGGAGTCTCCCGTATCCTCATATCTGACAATGGGACCCAGTTCAACTGTAAGGATTGCAAGGAGTTTATGAAGAATCTGGGAATACATTATAAATTTGCATATATAGCTTATTCCTAGACTAACAGACAGAAAGAGGTCACAAACCAGACTATCCTGATCGAGCTAAAGAAGAGTCTAAACGGGGCCAAGGCTATTGCCAAGTATTTTGTGGGCCTGTAGAACTTCGCCTAAAACAGCAATAAGGGAAACACCATTTTTTTGACATATGGAATTGAGGCTATGGTGCCCATATAACTGAAGTTTCCCATTCATAGGGTGTAGTATTGCGATACGCAGATAAATGAGGAGAAACTGAGGTGCAATCTAGATGCTTTGGAAGAGTTACGAGACATAGTCAGTATTCAAATTGTAGCATACCAACGAAGAGCACTAAGGTACCATGATCACAAGGTCAGAGAAAGAATATTGAGAGCCAAAGATCTAGTCCTAAATAAGCAATATGCTACCGACAAAAGGGAAGGCTAGGGGAAGCTCCCACCGACTTGGAAAGGACCTTTTAAGATTATACAAGTTGTAAGACCGAAAGTATTCCACTTGGAAGATCTTAATGGGAAAAAAGAACCACATACCTGGAATATACAACACCTTAAGTGGTATTATGTGTAATTTTGTATTAATCTGAATCTCCTGAATAAAATTTTTAAACATTCTCTTCCGAATAGCTATCAATTTAGTTGTCAGTATGGACATTAAGATGATTAATTACTTGCTCAATAAAAGCACAATAGACAATGCCTTGATTCCTTTCAATTATTTGGTTTAGAATTGCTAATCAAAATTGTGGTTTATGTTTGTTTTAAATATGAAACTAACATCTCATGCAAATACACTACTTAGTAACATTAAACTTGCAAGGAATATTATACATACATACATGTTGTGTGAGTTTCTATGTTGAAGAAAAGCTTTAAGAGTAAAATAGAGCCAATAGGCCTAGAAGCACTAGTAAGGCCAATATGCATAAATACCAAGCATGGCTAATAAAGCCCGGAAACACCAGTAAGACCAATGTACCTAAATACCGAGTAAGACTAATAAGCCCGAAAGTACTAGTAAAGCCAATGTGCCTAAATACCGAGCAAGCCTAATAAATTCTGGAAGCGCCAGTAAGGCCAATGTGCTTGAATACCAAACACAATTAATAAAGCTTGAAAGTAACAGTAAGACCAATGTGCTTGAATACTAAGCGAGACTAATAAGTCTGGAAGCGCTAATAAGGCCAATGTGCCTGAATTCTGAGCAAGGAAAAAGCGCCCAAACGACACTAGGCCCGAGTACCGAAATGATGACCAAACCTAGGGCTGAAGAGCTCAGAAAATAAAAAGGAGCCGAAGAGCTCGGAAGCAGACCTAGGGCTGAAGATATGATAAAGAGTCAAAGAGGACAAGGAGCCAAAGAGCTTGGAAGAAGACTCAGGACTAAGAACTTGAAAGATGGTAAAGAGCCAAAAAAAACTCGAAGGACAACTCAAGTATAAAGAATCCAAAAGAAAACAAAAAGCTAAAAAAAAAATCTTGTAGAAAAGCTCATAGCTAAAGAGCCCAAAAGGCAGCAAAGATCCAAAAAGCTCCAAGGACAACTCTGGTTTAAAGAGTCCATAAGAACAAAAATCTAAAAAGCTCGCAAGCAACTTAGGGCTAAAGAGCCCAGAAGACAACAAAAAGCTAAAAAGCTCGCAGATAATTTAGGGCTAAAGAGCCCAGAAGATAATAAAGAGCTAAAAATCTCGCAGGCGATTTAGGTGTAGGGAAGACCACCTACAAATCAAAACTATGAAACTAAGAGGAAAAAACATTGATAAAGATTCAAAGATGAGTAAATCAATTCGATAACTTGAATAAAGGCGGCTTCAAGACTTTTCACAGCATAAAGATAGCTTTAAGGTCTCATACGACAAATTGAGACTTCATTAATATATAAATATATATTACAACCGATAGCAAGTTAAAAACAGCCTGCTATATTCACAATACAATCATTTTTGGATCTTCTTAGAGGAAGCAAATTCACCAGCCAGGTCAAGCTCGACCTTGGAGATGTCAAGAGGAGCATGGGCAGTCTCGATAGTCGAGTTTGTAGTAATGGCATTACTCAGGGGAGAAACTTAGGCATTTATGACCTCTAGAGCAATGAAATGTCAATCATTTGACCAACTGGGTTTCTAACTTTCTCTGGAATATCTTGAGAGGAGGAGGCAGGAGTTTTGGTGGCTGAAGTTTTTGAGGTAAAAGTCTTAGCAAGCTTCTCAATAGGCAAGTCGTCAAGACCATATTGCACGTCCACACCATCAAAATCACACTCAGCCAGTTGGAGAGCACTAATAAGCTTGTTTGGCTCATTGCGACTATCCTTTAGCCCAAAATTATAGCCACTAGTATAAAAACGCATAACAAAGTTAAGAATCTTGGACTTGTGCTCATCAGACTCTAAGTATTTTCAATATAAGTTCCTAGGACAACCTCTGCATTTCGATGCGCATCCACTATAGCCTTTTCATATTCCTTACAGTGAGCAGAGAGCTCAGCCACCTCCAGTTTATATTAATTCTTGATGACATTGCTATTGCAGGCATCCTCTCAAGATTTTTCCAAATACTGATGAGCTTGCTTCAACTCTTCATATATCTTCAAAAGCTTGCCTTTGAGATGAGTAGTTCATGAGAGTAAGCCCTTAATTCTTAGAACCATATCAACCCGATAGATGAGCTGCTACATCATACCACTCTTTAGCTAGCTAGCTCTCCAGTTGAGCAACCGGATCATTCTAGAGACGGCTCTGTACGAGTAGGTCATTTAAACGCTTCACCTCAACCTCATGCTCCTCTTTCAGCAGGGCAGCAATAGGAACAACCTCTTTTGTTTAACCTTCTCAGTTTCAGCATGGGCAGCCTCTTAGGCACCCTTCATCTTCTCTTCCAACTCGACAATGGAGCTGAGTACCTGCAAACACAAACGGACAATTAGCACAGTAATAAAAGCAGAAGTTAGCATAATAAATAAATAAAAGGATACCAAGAGGACTTGTCTCTTAGAGTTGGCAAAAAGCTCCTCAACAGGCTTCGAGCTTGTAATACCCGGCTAGACTCCGGTATCGGAATTCCTACCGTCCGGTGGAATCTCGGATGTCGGAAGCCTCTAGTAGGGTAAAACCATGTTTTTATAAAATATTTTAATGTGTTTTATGTTTTAAGCATGAAAGAAAATGAGTTTTTGCATGAAAATAGCTTTGGAGGAAAACTCAGGTTCGGCCGCCGAACCTCAAGTTCGGCCGCCGAACATGCATGCGTTGCGAGTGTGCTTTAGGCCCCCGAAAGCATAAGTGAGGGAAGTCCAGGTTCGGCCGCCGAACCTCATGTTCGGCCGCCGAACATGGCATGCATGCGGAGGCACATTCGGCCCCCGAACGTGGTCTGGCCAGCCACTATAAAAGGGTCCCTTAGCCGAAAACGGGCGAGCTTTTTCCCCATTTTCGGCCAAGGTGAGTCTCCGCCGCCCCTCACCCATCTTTGGCGTCTTTCCTCTAGATCTTTCAAGGTTTTCATTTGTTTTAACTTTATTTTGAAGATTTGAGCATTTGAGCAAAGTTTTGGAGCTTGGAGGTTCAAGAACCCAATCTCTCCCAACTTCGAGTTTAGGTCGTCTCTCTCTCGATCTTCAAGAGGTAAGAGCCGCTCTTAAGCTCATTGCATGTTTTAAGTAAGTTTTAAGTAGATCTATGGGTTAGAATGCATGTTTAGGTTATGGTTATGCTTTTGGAGTTTATGGGTATAAATGTATGTTCATGAACAATGTGAGTTTCTTGATGTGTTGTAGATGGGGTTTATGTTGGTTTGAGACCCCTAGGAACATGTTTTTGTGTGTTGTAGAATAGGTTTGATGCATGTTTGATAAGTTTGGAGGCGAAATGTGTAAAGGGAGCCAAGTTTCTGCCTTTTGGCAGAAACCAGGTTCGGCAGCCGAAGGATTTTCGGCCGCCGAACGTGGCTGGGGAGGCAGCCTTTCGGCTGCCGAAGCTTGCCCCCGAAAGGAGACTTTCGTCTCTGTCTGGCAGTTTCGGCCGCCGAAGGTGCCGCCGAACATGCATGAGTTTCGTCTCTGTCTGGGAGTTTCGACCGCCGAAGGTGCCGCCGAACCTGCCTGACTTTCGGCTCTGGAGGGACTTTCGGCCGCCGAACCTGCCGCCGAAAGTGCCCTGTCCAGGCCTTCCTTGCATGTTTTTGTATGGTTGTTTCATGATGTTTTAGGGGGTTTTTGGGGAGTAGTTTATAGTTATGTTCAGGTGTGTTTGGTCCCTCATTTGAGTCCACCTGTGTAGGTTCGGACCCGAGGAACCGAGGACCCCAGCAGTGAGTTCAGCTGCTTCGGTGTTGTCAGAGTCAGCCAGAGGTGAGTGGAACTAAACTTAATCTTTTAAATTAAATGTTTTATCATGTTTCATGCATCATGATTATGCAATAGGATGATTGCATTAGTTTCCACGAATATGCCGCATTGCATCGATTGTTGTTGATGTGGGTGAATATTGGATGACCCAATTAGTCCATGACAGGAAGACTAGGACCCCATTCTACGGCCTAGCACTATGTAAGGAAAGACCAGGACCCCATTCTACGGCCTGGCACGGTTATGGGACTCGAAGACCAGGAGCCCAGAGGAGGCCCTGGGGCAAATGGTAAGTAATGTATGTTATGACAGGAAGACCAGGACCCCATGCTACGGCCTGGCACAGAGTTAGCTTGGACTAGTTGGTGACAAGTTCACCCAACCCTTATGTGAATTGTCTGTGTTATGATGCATTTCATTGGAGCATAGTGTTAATATGTTTTATAGTTCTGCTCACTGGGCTTTTAGCTCACCCCTCTCCCTTTTACCCCCAGGCTTGCAGGTACAGGATAGAAGAGGAGGTCGGTTAGAGTAAAGCTTGTTGGTGTAATAGTTAGAATGTGGACATGACAAATCGTAGTATGATGTAATGTAATAGTACAGTATAGTTATGTAATGATGTTTATGGATTATTAGAGGTGTGCTTGACCATAGAATGTTGTTATCCCTTTTAATACATGATCTTAGAGATTTTATGATGTTTATGTAAACCAACTCGACATATGTTATGTCACCCATTTGGGGGCACTGATGAGATCCCACTGAGGGATCAATGTTATGATTATGTTATAGTGCATGCACAGGTTGAGTTGGCATATGAATGTAAAGAAAAGTTTTAATTTTTATGTATATTATTGATCATGTATGGGATTATACAGGTTTACAGGTTAAGATGTTAGGCTTGCTACGGGTCCCGGCAGCCTTAAGTCGACCCGGATTCTAGCGCCGGTAGCGGTCCGATTTTTGGGTCGTTACAGAATGGTATCAGAGCCCTAGGTTCATATGGTCGGACCTAGAGTGTCGGGCTCATAGATGTTATAGAAGGTCAAGCACAATAGGAAAGATCATGTCCACTAGGATAGGATGTGGAGTCCTGTCTTGATTAATGATGTGAAATGCCATGATGATATGCTATGATATGTGATGTGTGATGCGGGTTCATGTGTGCCCACATGAACCATATGGTGCTAATGTTTGTGCTATGTGTGCTGTTTTTTTCAGAAAACAGGATGAGGGGAACTCGTCGATCAGCGAGATTGACTGGAGTACCACCTGAGAATGAGGGCATGAGCGCCCGTCCTCCAGCATTGCCTAGGGCAATGTCTAGTAGGTCTAGCAGAGAAAGGGCAGCAAGAGACCCTAGGAGGTCTTTGGATCTGGGTAGGAGCAGATCAGTTAGAGGAACAGTTCAGGGCGAAATGTCAGAGGAAGTGGGGGACCAGATGGATGTAGAGCAGAGGAGGGATGGCAGTTTGGGAGTTAGCATGTCGGAAGAAGGTATGGGAGAGTCCCAAGGAGGCACTCAGGTCTCGGGATTTGTTCAGCCACCCCACTACCCACACTTCTCACAACATCCCGGGTATTCGATGGGAGGTACATCGGATTACCCTAGCTTCACTCCTTATCCCACACAGATGCCATACCCACCATACTACCCACCATATTCACAATACCCAATGTGGCCCCACCGTACTATCCAAATCCAGTAAACCCTACCTCAGAAAATGTTGCACCACCTCCACTGTAACGACCCGGAAATCCGGACCGCTACCGGCGCTAGGATCCAGATCGGCGTAAGGCCGTCGGGACCCGTAGCAAGCCTAACATATAACCTGTAAACCTGTAAATCCCATACATGATCAACAAAACGCATAAACCTGTAAACATACTCATATAACAACCAAGCTCAACCTGTACTTAAACATAAACATAACATAAACCTCCACTGGAGCCCTCATCAAATGCTCCAATGGGGTATCTCATCATACATAAGCTTGGCCGAAACATAACCTCATATCTCATATCATAAAGACCATGTACATACAAGTGGGATTAACAATCAGTATTGGTCAAGCACAAGTCTATCCTCAATATTCAAATTACATAACATAACTTAAAACTCTTTTACATTACATCATAATACAATTGTCATGTCCACAGTCTAACTATTACATAAACATATCTTCCATACTCTGGCTAACCTCCTGATCTACCCTGCACCTGCACATCTGGGGTTAGGGGAGAGGGGTGAGCTATAAAGCCCAGTGAGCAGAATAGAGAAAACATATAATAAAATATTTCATGCTTCCATGAAATGCAACACATCACAAACATATCACATAAGGATGGTACTGTCACCTATAGTCCTCAACATAGTCCAATCGTGCCAGGGGCGTAGAATGGGTCTCACTGGTCTTTCTCTTACATACATAACATAACATAACATTCCAATATGCCAGGGGCGTAGAATGGGCCTCACTGGTCTTTCTCTTAACATAGTCCAGGGGCATAGAATGGGCCTCACTGGCAATCCATACCGTATCCTCATCATATCATATCATAGGAGGACTAGAGGATCATCCAATAGCCAATCCGCATCCACTTCATACTATGCAATGCAACATATTCGTGATTTCTAATGCAAACACCCTATAATATCACATGGCATATATGATGCATGAACATGCTCAAAAAGTTATATTTCATTTATTTAAAAACTTAAGGTTTATTCCACTCACCTCTGGCTGAAGCTCTACAGACTCTGAAGCAGCTATCTCACTGCTGGGGTCCTCGGTTCCTCGGGTCCGAACCTACACAGGTGGACTCCAATGAGGGACCAAACATACATAAACATAACTCTAATAGACTCCCCAAAAACCCCCTAGAACATCCTGAAATAATCATAGAAACACATGCATGAAATGGCTGGACAGGGCACTTTTGGCGGCAGGTTCGGCGGCCGAAAGTCCCTCCAAAGCCGAAAGTCAGGCACTTTCGGCGGCACCTTCGGCGGCCGAAAGTCCCAGACAGAGACGAAAGTCTCTTTTCGGGGGCAACTTCGGCAGCTGAAAGCTGCCTCCACAAGGGGGGTTCGGCGGCCGAAACTCCCTTCGGCTGCCGAACCTGGTTTCTGCCAAACGGGCAGAAACTTGGTTCACATGAACCTCTTGCCTCCCAAAACCTCAAATCATGCAAAAACTAGTTCTAAAACATGCATACATATCATACATTACACCTAGGGGTCTCAAACTAGCACATACCCCAACTACAACACTTCAAACACACAAAAACCAACATACATTGTTCAAAATCATAACATAAACCCAAATATTCAAAATAACCCTAACATGCATTTCTACCCCATAAATCTACTTAAAACTTGTTAAAAATATACATTGAGCTCAAGATCGGCTCTTACCTCTTGAAGATCGAGAGAGAGACGACCTAAACTCGGAGGTCCAAGCAAATGGGCTCCTGAGTCTCCTAAGCTCCAAAACTTGTTTTAAAAGCTCAAAACCTTCAATGCAAGCTCAAAACTTAAGAAAAATGATGGGGATTTGGAGGAAGAACAAAAGATTTGGGAGAGGGAGGTTGGAAGCTAGCTGTGGCCGAAAATGGGAGAAAACTCACCCATTTCGGCTAAGTCCCCTTTTTATAGGTGGCTGGCCAGGCCACGTTCGGGGGCCGAATGTGCCTCCGAATCCATGCAATGTTCGGCGGCCGAACTTGACTTTCGGCGGCCGAACCTGGACTTCCCTCACTCATGCTTTCGGGGGCCTAAAGCACTCCCGAAGCGCATGCAAGTTCGGCGGCCGAACCTGACTTTCGGCGGCCGAACCTGAGTTTTCCTCCAAAGACTTTTCATGCAAAAACTCTTTTAAAATCATATTTAAAATCATCAAAACATGAAAACATTTCATGAAAACATGCTTTTACCCTTCTAGAGGTTTCCAACATCCGAGATTCCACCGGACGGTAGGAATTCCGATACCGGAGTCTAGCCGGGTATTACATTCTCCCCCCCTTAAGAACATTCGTCCCCGAATGTTCCTCAACTAACACATGCATAGCATACATCATAACATACATGCAAACACAAAGAGATCTAACCTTAAAAGAGATGAGGGTACTGCTGGAGCATAGACTCCCGTGTCTCCCAAGTGCATTCTTCCATATTGTGGTGGTTCCAAAGGACTTTAACCATCGAGATTTCCTTTTTCCTCAACTTCCTGATCTGAGTGTCTAGGATCCGTACTGGCTGTTCAACATAGGTGAGATCCTCTTGGATCTCCACATCAGGCTCACTAAGAACCTTGCTCGGATCTGACACGAACTTCCTCAACATGGAAACATGGAAAACCGGATGGATTCTTTCCATTGAAGCAGGCAAGTCCAGCTTGTACGACACATTCCCAATCCTTTGCAGGACTTCAAAGGGTCCGATGTACTGTGGAGCCAGCTTACCTTTCTTCCCGAACCGAACCACTCCTTTCATAGGAGACACCTTGAGCAATACCAGATCTCCCTCCTGAAACTCTACCTGTTTCCTGTGGAGGTCTGCATAACTCTTCTGCCTGCTTGTAGCAGTTTTGATTCTCTCTCTGATTATGGGTACCACCCTGCTGGTGATCTCTACTAACTCAGGCCCTGCCAAGGCCTTTTCTCCAACTTCCTCCCAGCAAACAGGTGACCTGCACTTCCGCCCATACAAGGCTTCATATGGAGCCATCCCGATGCTAGCATGATGGCTGTTATTGTAGGCAAACTCCACCAAAGGTAGATGCTGCCTCCAAGAACCGCCAAAGTCTAGCACACACATTCTAAGCATATCCTCGATAGTCTGGATGGTCCTTTCGGACTGTCCGTCCGTCTGGGGGTGGAAGGCAGTACTGAAATCCAATCTAGTACCCATAGCACTCTGCAGACTCCGCCAAAACCTGGAGGTGAACTGGGGCCCTCTATCTGACACTATTGAAACAGGAACCCCATGCAGTCTAACTATCTCATCAACGTACACCTGCGCCAACTTGTCCACAGAATAGCCACTCCTGACAGGGATGAAGTGAGCAGATTTGGTGAGTCTGTCCACAATCACCCATATGGAGTCCAATCTGTTGGACGTCGCCGGTAACCCCACTACGAAGTCCATAGCTATATTTTCCCATTTCCACTCTGGAATAGGTAGCGGGTTAAGCATCCCAGCCGGCTTCTGATGTTCCAGCTTCACCCCTGACATACTTCGCAGGCTGACACAAACTGTGCCACTTCTTTCTTCATTGCTGGCCACCAATAAACTCTCTTCAAATCTTGATACATCTTGGTGGCTCCGGGGTGAATGCTGTATCTTGCATTATGAGCCTCTCTCATAATGTCTCCTTTTAGCCCTATGTCATCTGGTACACATAAACGACTCCCATAGCGGAGGATCCCCTTACTGTCAAATCTAAACTCACTGTCCTTGCCTGACTGAACAGTCCTGGCAATCTTCACTAACTCTGGATCCTCATGTTGTTTCTGAGCCACTTGTTCCAGAAACACAGGTGTCACTTTCATCCGAGCGACCAAGGCACCCGTACCAGACAACTCCAACTGCAGACCTTCCTCAATGAGCTTGTAAAATTCCTTCACCACTGGTCTCCTCTCTGCCGTGATGTGGGATAGACTGCCTAGTGACTTCCGGCTTAGGGCGTCTGCCACAACATTCGCCTTACCCGGATGATACTGAATCTTGCAATCATAGTCACTCAGCAACTCTACCCATCTCCTCTGTCTCAAATTCAAATCTCTTTGACTCAGGATGTATTGCAGGCTCTTATGATCTGTAAAGATCTCACATTTAACCCCATAGAGGTAGTGCCTCCACATCTTGAGTGCAAAGATTACTGCTGCCATCTTAAGGTCATGTGTGGGGTAATTCAACTCATGCTTCTTTAGCTGCCTAGAAGCATAAGCAATCACCCTCTCATTCTGCATAAGCACACAACCTAGTCCCACACGGGACGCATCACAAAAGACTGTAAAGTCCTCACCACTAGATGGCAGAGCTAAAACTGGTGCTGAAGTCAACCTCTTCTTGAGCTCTTCAAAACTCTCCTCACACTGGTCGGTCCACACAAACTTCTGATTCTTCCTGGTTAGTCTGGTCAGAGGAGCTGCTATCTTTGAGAAGTCCTGAACGAACCTCCTGTAGTAACCTGCCAAACCCAAGAAACTCCTGATTTCTGTTACTGAAGTGGGTCTAGGCCAGTTAGCCACGGCTTCTACCTTCTTGGGGTCTACCTCTATCCCGTTTTCTGACACTACATGCCCCAAGAATGAAATGCTCCTTAGCCAGAACTCACATTTGGAGAACTTGGCATACAAGCCATGTTCCCTCAAGGTCTGTAGAACCAACCTCAGATGATGGGCATGTTCCTCTGCATTCCTGGAATACACCAAGATATCATCTATGAAGACAATAACGAAGTGATCCAGGTACTGGCTAAACACTCTGTTCATGAGGTCCATGAATGCTGCAGGGGCGTTAGTTAACCCGAACGACATCACAAGGAACTCATAGTGCCCATATCTGGTCCTGAAAGCTGTCTTTGGCACATCCTCTTCTCTGATCCTCAACTGATGATACCCAGATCTCAGATCTATTTTGGAGAAACAACCCGCTCCTGCTAGCTGGTCGAATAGATCGTCGATCCTTGGCAATGGGTACTTATTCTTGGTAGTGACTTTGTTCAACTGCCTGTAGTCGATACAAAGTCTAAGGGATCCATCCTTCTTTCTCACAAACAGTACTGGAGCACCCCAAGGTGAGGTACTCGGTCGGATGAAGCCCTTGTCTACCAATTCTTGCAACTGTTCTTTCAATTCCTTTAACTCGGCTGGGGCCATCCTGTAGGGAGGGATAGAGATCGGTCTAGTTCCAGGCATCAATTCAATCTCGAACTCTATCTCCCTAACAGGTGGTAAACCTGGCAACTCGTCTGGGAACACATCTAAAAACTCATTGACCACTGGCACTGCGGCGGGCTCTCTAATCTGACTGTCTAGCTCTCTCACATGAGCCAAATACCCTTGACATCCCCTCCTAAGCAACCTACGAGCCTGAAGAGATGAGATCAAACCTCTAGGTGTACCCCTCATGTCTCCTCTGAAGACGACCTCTGATCCATCCTGACCTCTGAACCTGACTACCTTGTCCCTGCAGTCCAAGGTAGCGCCATGGGTAGATAACCAGTCCATCCCTAGAATGACGTCAAAATCTGTCAACTCTAGAACCACAAGGTCGGCGGACATGCATCTCCCCTCAACAAAAACTGGACTACACTGACAGACTGACTCTGCCACTGATGGATCACACTTAGGTCCACTGACCCAGAGAGGACACTCTAACTCAGAGACCATTAATCCCAACCTCTCTACGGCCCTCGGAGCAATAAAAGAATGAGATGCACCAGGGTCCATTAATACATACACATCAGAACACCCAATGACTATATTACCTGCCACCACGGTGTTAGATGCATCTGCCTCCTGCTGTGTCATGGTGAAGATCCTTGCTGGAGCTGACGGACCCTCACCTCTGAACCCTGCTGAAGAAGAGGCTGACCCTCTCCCTCTGCCTCTGCCACTGGCCTGTGTCATGGCTGGAGCTACTGGCTGAGCCACACTACCAGAAGCTGTCTGCTGAGACTGTGCCACAAAAGCTGCTCTAGGACACTCTCGTGCCATGTGTCCCTCCTGCCCACATCTGAAGCAGGCTGACGTCCCAACCAGACATACTCCTCTGTGCGGTCTCCCACATTTCTTACATACTGCATTATCTGCACCTGAGCTCGAGCCACTTCCTAATCCCAGACCTGATTTGATCTTGCTCCAGAACTTGTTCTTCTTAAACTTCTTGGTGGTACTGCCCCACCTCTTGCTACCTGAGCTTAGGGAAGAAGGATCCACTTTTCCCTTACCTGGGGTTCTGGAACCAGAAGGCTGTGCTGCTGACTGTTTGACTTTTCCCTCGACGATAGCACTAGCCTCCATCCTCCTAGCCATGTCTACTATGGCGTGAAAACTCTCTCTATCCGCTGACTGTATCAAGGAGGAATACCTGGAATGGAGCTTCATGATATACCTCCTTGACTTCTTCTGGTCTGTACTAAGATCCTGCCCAGCAAATGGCAGCAACTCCATAAACCTGTCAGTATATTCGTCTACACTCATGTCATCAGTTTGCCTCAACTGCTCGAATTCTATCATCTTCAATTCTCTTGAACTATCAGGGAAAGCCCATCCTGCAAATTCATTAGCAAACTCCTCCCATGATAGACTATCCACCCTCGGTTTCACATAGCTCTTGAACCACTCACGGGCCTTCTTGCATTTTAGCGTGAACCCAGCCATCTGAATGGCTCTACTGTCATCCGCCCCTATCTCATCTGTTATCGCCTTGACTCTCTCAAGGTACACAAACGGGTCATCACCGGTTTCAAACTGGGGAGCACCCAACTTCATATAATCAGTCATTCTGACCTTGCTCCCTCCAGATGAGCTAGGTTGAGGTATTTGGGCTTCTGGGACAGTAGGTGCTGCTGGTGGTGGAGGAGGTGCAGCATCCCCTGAGATAGGGTTTGCTGGATTTGGGTGATAGGGTGGGGGTGGATACATAGGGTACTGTGGGTATGGTGGGTAATATGGTGGGTATGGCATCTGTGTGGGGTAAGGGCTAAAACTAGGGTAATCCGATGTACCTCCCATCGAATACCCGGGATTCTGTGAGAAAGGTGGGTAATGAGGTGGCTGAACAAAACCCGAGGCCTGAGTGCCTCCTTGGGACTCTCCCATGCCTTCCTCTGACATACTCATCCCCAAACTGCCATCCCTCCTCTGGTCCACATCCATGTCATCTCCCACATCTTCTGACATACCACCTTGAACTGTTCCTCGTACTGATCTGCTTCTTCCCAGATCTAAAGACCTTCTAGGGTCTCTCACTGCTCGGTCCCTGTTGGACCTGCTAGACATTGCCCTAGGCAATGCTGGAGGACGGGCGCTCATGCCCTCATCCTCAGGTGGCACTCCAGTCAATCTTGCTGATCGACGAGTTCCTCTCATCCTGTCTTCTGAAAAACCACACATAGCACAACATCAGCATCATATGGTTCATGTGGGAACACATGAACCCTCATCACATACATCACATAGCATAACATATCATTTATGCACATGCATATAATCATGGCATATCACATCATCATGTAAGACAGGACTCCACACCCTATCCTAGTGGACATGACTTTTCCTACTGTGCTTGACCTGCTAAAACCTCTATGAGCCCGACACTCTAGGTCCGACCATATGAACCTAGGGCTCTGATACCACTCTGTAACGACCCGGAAATCCGGACCGCTACCGGCGCTAGGATCCAGATCGGCGTAAGGCCGCCGGGACCCGTAGCAAGCCTAACATATAACCTGTAAACCTGTAAATCCCATACATGATCAACAAAATGCATAAACCTGTAAACATACTCATATAACAACCAAGCTCAACCTGTACTTAAACATAAACATAACATAAACCTCCACTGGAGCCCTCATCAAATGCTCCAATGGGGTATCTCATCATACATAAGCTTGGCCGAAACATAACCTTATATCTCATATCATAAAGACCATGTACATACAAGTGGGATTAACAATCAGTATTGGTCAAGCACAACTCTATCCTCAATATTCAAATTACATAACATAACTTAAAACTATTTTACATTACATCATAATACAATTGTCATGTCCACAGTCTAACTATTACATAAACATATCTTCCATACTCTGGCTAACCTCCTGATCTACCCTGCACCTGCACATCTGGGGTTAGGGGAGAGGGGTGAGCTATAAAGCCCAGTGAGCAGAATAGAGAAAACATATAATAAAATATTTCATGCTTCCATGAAATGCAACACATCACAAACATATCACATAAGGATGGTACTATCACCTATAGTCCTCAACATAGTCCAATCGTGCCAGGGGCGTAGAATGGGCCTCACTGGTCTTTCTCTTACATACATAACATAACATAACATTCCAATATGCCAGGGGCGTAGAATGGGCCTCACTGGCAATCCATACCGTATCCTCATCATATCATATCATAGGAGGACTAGAGGATCATCCAATAGCCAATCCGCATCCACATCATACTATGCAATGCAACATATTCGTGATTTCTAATGCAAACACCCTATAATATCACATGGCATATATGATGCATGAACATGCTCAAAAAGTTATATTTCATTTATTTAAAAACTTAAGGTTTATTCCACTCACCTCTGGCTGAAGCTCTACAGACTCTGAAGCAGCTATCTCACTGCTGGGGTCCTCGGTTCCTCGGGTCCGAACCTACATAGGTGGACTCCAATGAGGGACCAAACATACATAAACATAACTCTAATAGACTCCCCAAAAACCCCCTAGAACATCCTGAAATAATCATAGAAACACATGCATGAAATGGCTGGACAGGGCACTTTTGGCGGCAAGTTCGGCGGCCGAAAGTCCCTCCAGAGCCGAAAGTCAGGCACTTTCGGCGGCACCTTCGGCGGCCGAAAGTCCCAGACAGAGACGAAAGTCTCTTTTCGGGGGCAACTTCGGCAGCCGAAAGCTGCCTCCACAAGGGGGGTTCGGCGGCCGAAACTCCCTTCGGCTGCCGAACCTGGTTTCTGCCAAACGGGCAGAAACTTGGTTCACATGAACCTCTTGCCTCCCAAAACCTCAAATCATGCAAAAACTAGTTCTAAAACATGCATACATATCATACATTACACCTAGGGGTCTCAAACTAGCACATACCCCAACTACAACACTTCAAACACACAAAAACCAACATACATTGTTCAAAATCATAACATAAACCCAAATATTCAAAATAACCCTAACATGCATTTCTACCCCATAAATCTACTTAAAACTTGTTAAAAACATACATTGAGCTCAAGATCGGCTCTTACCTCTTGAAGATCGAGAGAGAGACGACCTAAACTCGGAGGTCCAAGCAAATGGGCTCCTGAGTCTCCTAAGCTCCAAAACTTGTTTTAAAAGCTCAAAACCTTCAATGCAAGCTCAAAACTTAAGAAAAATGATGGGGATTTGGAGGAAGAACAAAAGATTTGGGAGAGGGAGGTTGGAAGCTAGCTGTGGCCGAAAATGGGAGAAAACTCACCCATTTCGGCTAAGTCCCCTTTTTATAGGTGGCTGGCCAGGCCACGTTCGGGGGCCGAATGTGCCTCCGAATCCATGCAATGTTCGGCGGCCGAACTTGACTTTCGGCGGCCGAACCTGGACTTCCCTCACTCATGCTTTCGGGGGCCTAAAGCACTCCCGAAGCGCATGCAAGTTCGGCGGCCGAACCTGACTTTCGGCGGCCGAACCTGAGTTTTCCTCCAAAGACTTTTCATGCAAAAACTCTTTTAAAATCATATTTAAAATCATCAAAACATGAAAACATTTCATGAAAACATGCTTTTACCCTTCTAGAGGTTTCCGACATCCGAGATTCCACCGGACGGTAGGAATTCCGATACCGGAGTCTAGCCGGGTATTACATCCACCATCTACAGAACCAGCAGCCCCAGTTGCTCAACCTTCTAGACCTAGCTCAGCCAGTGGGAGCAAGGTCAAGATGACTGAATACATGAAGCTGGGTGCTCTCCAGTTTGAGTCAGGTGATGACCCGTTTGTGTATCTTGAGAGGGTCAAGACTATTACAGAGGAGTTAGGGGCTGATGACAGTAGAGCCATTCAGATGGCTGGGTTCACGCTTAAGTGCAAGAAGGCACGAGAGTGGTTCAAGAATTATGTGAACCCGAGAGTGGACAGCATGTCCTGGGAAGAGTTTGCAAACGAGTTTGCAGGTTGGGCTTTTCCCGATAGTTCAAGGGAGCTGAAAATGATAGAGTTTGAACAGTTGAGGCAGACAGAGGATATGAGTGTAGAGGAGTACACCGACAGATTCTTGGAGCTGTTGCCTTTTGCTGGGCAGAGTCTGGACACAGATTCGAAGAGGTCAAGGAGGTATGTCATGAAACTTCATTCCAGATATTCCTCCTTGATTCAGTCCGTGGACAGGGAGAGCTTCCATGCCATAGTAGATATGGCCAGGAAAATGGAGGCCAGTGCCATCATTCAGGGGACAGTTAAGCAGACAGTGGCACAGCCTTCTGGTTCTAAAACTCCGGGTGGGGGAAGATTAGATCCTTCTACCCTGAATGCAGCAGCTTCAGGCAGTAAGAGATGGGGTAAGCCCAAGGGCAAGAAGAATAAGTTCTGGAATAAAGTCAAGTCTAGTCTGGGATTTGGAAGTGGCTCAAGCTCTGGTGCGGATAATGCAGTTTATGCGAAGTGTGGTAAGCCACACAGGGGAGTATGTCGGTTTGGGACGAACGCCTGTTTCAGATGTGGTCAGGAGGGGCATATGGCTTGAGAATGTCCAAGAGCAGTCCCGATGGCTCAGTCCCAGCAGACAGCCTCAGGCAGTGTAGCGCAGCCAGCAGCTCCAGCCATGACTCAGGCCAGTGGCAGAGGCAGAGGGAGAGGGGCAGCCTCTTCTTCAGCGGGTTTCAGAGGTGAAGGTCCATCAGCTCCAGCACGGATCTTCACAATGACACAGCAGGAGGCAGATGCATCTAACACCGTAGTGGCAGGTAACTTAATCATTGGTTGTTCAGATGTGTATGCCTTGATGGACCCTGGTGCATCTCATTCTTTTATTGCTCCGAGAGCCATGGGGAGGTTAGGTCTGATGACTTCTGGGTTAGAGTGTCCTCTCTGGGTCAGTGGACCCAAGTGTGATCCATCAGTGGCAGAGTCAGTCTGCCAGTGTAGTCCTGTGTTTATTGAGGGAAGATGCTTGTCCGCCGACCTAGTGGTTCTAGATTTGACAGATTTTGACGTCATTCTAGGAATGGACTGGTTATCTACCCATGGTGCTACCTTGGACTGCAGGGACAAGGTAGTCAGGTTCAGAGGTCAGGATGGGTCTGAGGTTGTCTTCAGAGGAGACAGGAGGGGTACACCTAGAGGTCTGATATCAGCTCTTCAGGCTCGTAGGTTGCTCAGGAGGGGATGTCAGGGGTATTTGGCTCATGTGAGAGAGCTTAGCAGTCAGGTCAGAGAGCCCGCCTCAGTGCCAGTGGTTAGAGAGTTCTTAGATGTGTTCCCAGACGAGCTGCCAGGTTTACCACCTGCTAGGGAGATAGAGTTCGAGATAGAACTAATGCCTGGAACCCGACCGATCTCTATCCCTCCCTACAGGATGGCGCCAGCAGAATTGAAAGAGTTGAAGGAGCAGTTACAGGAGTTGGTAGACAAGGGCTTCATTCGATCGAGTACCTCACCCTGGGGTGCTCTAGTTTTGTTTGTGAGAAAGAAGGATGGATCCCTTAGGCTTTGTATCGACTACAGGCAGTTGAACAAAGCCACTACCAAGAACAAGTACCCTTTGCCAAGGATCGACGATCTATTCGACCAGCTAGCAGGAGCGGGTTGTTTCTCCAAAATAGATCTGAGATCTAGGTACCACCAGCTGAGGATCAGAGATGAGGATGTGCCAAAGACGGCTTTCAGGACCAGATATGGGCATTTTGAGTTCCTTGTAATGCCGTTCGGGCTAACCAACGCCCCTGCAGCATTCATGGATCTCATGAATAGAGTGTTTAGCCAGTACCTGGATCACTTCGTTATTGTCTTCATAGATGATATCTTAGTGTATTCTAGGAATGCAGAGGAGCATGCCCATCATCTGAGGTTGGTTCTACAGACCTTGAGGGAACATGGCTTGTATGCCAAGTTCTCTAAGTGTGAGTTCTGGCTGAGGAGCATTTCGTTCTTGGGGCATGTAGTGTTAGAGAATGGGATAGAGGTGGACCCCAAGAAGACAGAAACTGTGGCTAACTGGCCTAGACCCACTTCAGTGACGGAGATCAGGAGTTTCTTGGGTTTGGCAGGTTACTACAGGAGGTTCGTTCAGGACTTCTCGAAAATAGCAGCTCCTCTGACCAGGCTAACCAGGAAGAATCAGAAGTTTCTGTGGACCGACCAATGCGAAGAGAGTTTTGAAGAGCTTAAGAAGAGGTTGACTTCAGCGCCAGTTTTAGCTCTGCCATCTAGTGATGAGGACTTTACAGTCTTTTGTGATGCGTCCCGTGTGGGACTGGGTTGTGTACTGATGCAAAATGAGAGGGTGATTGCTTATGCTTCGAGGCAGCTAAAGAAGCATGAGTTGAATTACCCCACACATGACCTTGAGATGGCAGCAGTAATCTTTGCACTCAAGATGTGGAGGCATTACCTCTATGGGGTAAAATGTGAGATCTTCACAGATCATAAAAGCCTGCAGTACATCCTGAGTCAAAGAGATTTGAACTTGAGACAGAGGAGATGGGTGGAGCTGCTGAGTGACTATGACTGCAAGATTCAGTATCATCCGGGTAAGGCGAATGTCGTGGCAGACGCCCTAAGCCGGAAGTCACTAGGCAGTCTATCCCACATCACGGCAGAGAGGAGACCAGTGGTGAAGGAGTTTTACAAGCTCATTGATGAAGGTCTACAGTTGGAGTTGTCTGGTACAGGTGCCTTGGTTGCTCAGATGAAAGTGACACCCGTGTTTCTGGAGCAAGTGGCTCGGAAACAGCATGAGGACCCAGAATTAGTGAAGATTGCCAGGACTGTTCAGTCAGGCAAGGACAGTGAGTTCAGATTCGACAATAAGGGGATCCTCCGCTATGGGAGTCGATTGTGTGTACCAGATGACATAGGGCTAAAAGGAGACATTATGAGAGAGGCTCATAATGCAAGATACAACATTCACCCCGGGGCCACCAAGCTGTATCAGGATCTGAAAAAGGTTTATTGGTGGCCAGCTATGAAGAGAGAAGTGGCACAGTTTGTGTCAGCCTGCGAAGTGTGTCAGAGGGTGAAGCTGGAACATCAGAAGCCGGCTGGAATGCTTAACCCGCTACCTATTCCAGAGTAGAAATGGGAGAATATAGCCATGGACTTCGTAGTGGGGTTACCGGCGATGTCCAACAGATTGGACTCCATATGGGTGATTGTGGACAGACTCACCAAATCTGCTCACTTCATCCCTGTCAGGAGTGGCTATTCTGTGGACAAACTGGCGCAGGTGTATGTTGAAGAGATAGTCAGACTGCATGGGGTTCCTGTTTCTATAGTGTCAGATAGAGGACCCCAGTTCACCTCCAGGTTTTGGCGGAGTCTGCAAGATGCCATGGGTACCAGGTTGGATTTTAGCACTGCCTTCTATCCACAGACAGACGGACAGTCAGAGAGGACCATCCAGACCGTAGAAGATATGCTAAGAATGTGTGTGCTGGACTTTGGCGGATCTTGGAGGCAGCATCTACCTTTGGTGGAGTTTGCCTACAATAACAGCCATCATGCTAGCATCGGGATGGCTCCATATGAAGCTTTATATGGAAGGAAGTGCATGTAATACCCGGCTAGACTCCGGTATCGGAAATTCCTACCGTCCGGTGGAATCTCGGATGTCGGAAACCTCTAGAAGGGGAAAACCATGTTTTATGAAATGTTTTTACGGTATTTTATGTTTTAAGTAAAAAGGAAAATGAGTTTTGAATGAAAAAGGCCTAAGGAGGCTTTACCAGGTTCGGCCGCCGAAAGTTAAGTTCGGCCGCCGAACATGGATAGGTTTTGGGAGCGCCTTTGGCCCCCGAAAGCCTTGTTTGAAAGACTTAAGGTTCGGCCGCCGAACCTCATGTTCGGCCGCCGAACATGCATGAGATATGGGGGCACGTTAGGCCGCCGAAAGGTGGCAGAACCAGCCCTATAAAAGGCCCCGTGACCGAAACAGGCGAGGTTTCCTCTCCCATTTCGGCCGACGGTGAGCTCTAGCCCTCCTTTGGTCATTTTAAGTGTTTTCCCGCAAATCTTTCAGATTTTAACAAGTTACATCTTGTTTTTGAAGAGTTTTGAAGTTAGAGTAAGATTGGAAGCTTGGAGACCAAAGAGCGGATTTCTCCCTACCTCCAAGCTAGGATCGTTTTTCCTCTCGATCTTCAAGAGGTAAGCTTAGATCCAACCTCTCTTGCATGTTTTAAGAAAGTTTTAAGTAGATCTATGGGGTAGAAATGCATGAGTAGGCTTGTTGAAGTTTCTGTTATGTTTATGGGTTCAATGTGCATGTTCTTGAGCAATGTGGCTTGCTTGTGTGTTGTAGTTGGGGTTTAAGTTAGTTTGAGACCCTTAGGAGCTTGTATGCTTGAGTATGCATGTTGTAGAATAGGTCTTTGCATGATTGGTTGTGTAGGGGGTTGGAATGGGCAAGAAGAACCAAGTTTCTGCCCTTTGGCAGAAACCAGGTTCGGCAGCCGAAGGGACTTTCGGCCGCCGAACCAGCTTGGGAGGCAGCTTTAGGCTGCCGAAGCCTGCCCCCGAAAGTTGGAGTTTCGGCTCTGTCCGAGACTTTCGGCCGCCGAAGGTGCCGCCGAACATGCATGAGTTTCGTCTCTGTCTGGGAGTTTCGGCCGCCGAAGGTGCCGCCGAACCTGCCTGACTTTCGGATCTGTCTGGACTTTCGGCCGCCGAAGGTGCCGCCGAAAGTGCCCTGTCCAGACTTTTCTTGCATGTTTTACGTGATGTTTTCAGGATGTTTTAGGGGGTTTTTGGGGAGTATAGTAGAGTTATGTTTATGTATGTTTGGTCCCTCACTGGAGTCCACCTGTGTAGGATCGGACCCGAGGAACCAAGGTATTTAGCAGTGTCAACCATTTCAGAATCGGTGCAGAGCTAGTCTCAGGTGAGTGGGACTAAAACTAATGTTTTAAACTAAGAAATTAAATGTTTTTAGAGCATGATCCATGCATCATAAATGCCATGATATATGTATTAGGTTGTTTTGCATTAGAACTCACGAATATGATGCATTGCATAATATGTTGTTGATGTGGATGGATGTTGGATGATCCTTAGCCCTCAGTATGAGATGAGATAATATGATATGATATGATATGCCATGGTATGATATGAGACAGAAAGACCAGGTCGCCCCTGGTACTATGTTATGTAAGCGAACACTAGGTGAGGCCTAATCGCCCCTGGTGTAGTTGGACTTGTTATTATATGAGTTATGTAAGCGAATACTAGGTGTGGCCTCATCGCCCCTGGTATAGTTGGAAGTACTACAGTATGCAGAGGGCTATAGGTGACAAATTCATCCTTGATGTGATATGTTTGTGATGTGTTGCATTTCATGAAAGCATGAATAAGAAGAAGTTACCAAATAAGATACCTAAAAATGGAGGAACTATGATAATAATAAAATGAACAATAAGATACCTAAAAATGGAGGAATTAAAGCAAATATTTTTAGTTTCTGCTCACTGGGCTTTCGAGCTCACCCCTCTCCCCTAATCCCAGTCTTGCAGGTGCAGAGTAGATAGAGATAGTCAGGAGATCAGCAGGTTACGTCCATGGTCATGATTATGTAATAGAATAGTTGTGGACATGATGTAATGTAAGGTTCTGTATTGATGTAACAAGAGTTGTATTGTTAAATGATATTATGTTATATGATCAGAGTTATAGTATTGTGCTTGGCCCGAGTTGGTTAATCCCTTTGTACATGAGTTTTATTTTATGTGTTTCATGTGATGGACCGAGTTTGACAAAGGGGTATGCTGACCCTAGGGGTTCTATGAGTTCAGTCATAGTGCATACACAGGTCAAACGGGTTAAAGAAGAAGTTTACAGTTTTATGCTTTAAAGTTTATGCTTATGTTTGATCATGTATGGGATTATACCAGCTATACAGGATGTATGTTAGGCTTGCTACGGGTCCCGGCGGCCTTAAGCCGATCTGGATCCTAGCGCCGGTAGCGGTCTGGATTTCCGGGTCGTTACAGAGTGGTATCAGAGCCCTAGGTTCACATGGTCGGACCTATAGTGTGTCGGGCTCATAGAGGTTATAGTAGGGCAAGCACAATAGGAAGATCATGTCCACTAGGATAGGATATGGAGTCCTGTCTTGTATGATGATGTGGAATGCCATGATGATGAGCATGTGCATTAATGCTATGATATGTATGTGATGCAGGTTCATGTGTTTTCACATGAACCGTATGATGCTTATGTTTATGTACTATGTTATGCTTTCAGAAGTGAAGATGAGAGGAACTCGTCGATCTGCGAGATTGACTGGAGCTCCGCCAGAGAATGAGGGCATGGATGCCCATTCCCCTGCTCTGCAGAGGGCAAGATCTTGTAGGACGATCAAAGGAAGTACATCAAGGGACCCCAGAAGGTCTTTTGATGCAGGTCGGAGGAGATCAGTTCATGAAGGTATGCCAGCGGATGTGATGGAAACAGAGGAGGATAACCAGAGAAGAGATAGTAGTTTGGGCATGAGTATGTCAGTAGAGGATATGGGGGAGTCCCTAGGAGGCACTCAGGCCTCGGGTTTGGTTCCACCGCAGTATCCACCCTACCCGCAAGGGCCAGGGTATCCGATGGGAGGTACGTCGGATTTCTTCAGCTATAACCCATATCCCACCTTTATGCCCTATCCTCCCTTTCACCCACCGTACCCACAGTACCCCATGTTTCCATCCTCACCCTTTTTCCCAGGTCCAGCAAACCCTAACCCAGGGAATGCTGCACCTCCTCCTCCACCAGCAGAACCAATTGTCCCTGATGTCCAGATACCCAAACCTGGTTCATCAGTTGGGGGTAGAGTAAAGATGACAGATTACCTAAAGTTGGATGCCCCCAAGTTTGAATCAGGTGATGACCCTTTTGAGTACCTCAGAACGGTAAAGATGATAACAGATGAGTTGGGAGCGAATGACAGTAGAGCCATTCAGATGGCAGGGTTCACATTGAAATGCAAGAAGGCAAGGGAATGGTTCAAAAACTATGTGGACCCAAGGTTGGAGAGCTTATCCTGGGAGCAGTTTGCCAATGAGTTTGCAGGATGGGCTTTTCCAGATAGTTCCAGAGAACTGAAGATGATTGAGTTTGAGCTGCTAAGGCAGACGGAAGAGATGAGTATAGATAAGTTTACAGACAGGTTCCTGGAGCTATTGCCGTTTGCAGAACAAGGTCTTGACACGGACCTGAAGAAGTCTAGGAGATATGTTATGAAGCTTCACTCCAGGTATTCCTCGTTGGTTCAATCAGCAGAAAGGGAGAGCTTCCATGCTATAGTGGATATGGCACGGAGAATGGAGGCTAGTGCCATTGTCCAGGGGACAGTTAAACAGTATGTGGCACAGTCTTCGGATTCCAAAATCCCAGGGGCAAGTGATGTTGATCTCTCCCCTTTGAACGAGGCTGTCACAAAAAGCAAGAAGGGAGGCAGAGGCCTCAGAAGATCGAAGAAGAGCAAGTTTTGGGAACAGATAAAGTCTGGTCTGGGTTTAGGTGATGGTTCGAGCTCTGGTTCAGGTAACTCCAGATGTACACGGTGCGGTAGGCAGCACAAGGGAGTCTGTTTGATTGGGACAACAGCATGCTTCAGGTGCGGACAGGAGGGGCACATGGCACGTGAGTGTCCCACCGCGACCTTGGTGGCACGGTCCCAGCAGACAATGTCGGGCAGTGTAGCTCACCCAGTAGCTCCATCCATGTTTCAGGGCAGTGGTAGAGGCGGAGACAGGGGGACAGCCCCTTCTTCAGCAGGTTCCCGTGGGGAAGGTCCATCAGCTCCAGCGCGGATCTTCGCCATGACTCAGCAGGAGGCTAACACATCGAACCCGATGGGATCAGGTAATCTCACTCTGGTATGTTCTGATGTGTCTGTTTTATGAACCCTGATGTTTCTCTTTTCTTTGTTTACTTGTGAGCCCTTGTGAGGTTGGGTTGATAGCTTATGGGTTAGAGTATCCCCTTGGGGTCAGTGCACCCAAGTGTGATCCATCTGTGGCAGAGTCAGTCTGCCGGTATAGTTCAGAGTATATGTGGTGAGTAGATGCCTTCCAGCTGGCCTAGTGGTTCTAGATTTGACTGTTTGATGTCATTCTAGGGTTGGATTGGTTCTTCTACTAGTGGTACTACCTAGTCTGCAGAGACAAGGTAGTCAGGTTCAGAGGTTAGGGTGGATCAGAGGTAGTCCTTTGAGGGGACAGAATAGGGATACCTAGAGGTTCAGTATCAACCCTATAGGCTCGTAGGTTGTTCAGGAAAAGTTGTCAGGGGTTCTAGCTCTTCAGAGAAAGTTTAGCAGTCAGGTCAGGGAGCCCGCCTCAGTGCCCATTGTTAGAGAGTTTAGATGTTTCCCCAGACGAGTTCCCAGGACTACCACCTGTCAGGGAGATAGAGCTTAAAATAGAAGTAATTCATGAAATTGGACCAATCTCTATCCCTCTCTACAGGATGGTATCAATAGAGTTAAAGGAGTTATAAGGATCAGTTGTAAGAATTGGTAGTTGAGGGTTTCCATCTGACTGAGCACTTCGCCTTGGGGTGTTCCAGTGTTGTTATGAGAATGAAAGATGAATCCCTAGGACTTTGTATCGACTACAAGTCGTTGAACGAAGTCACTACCCCGATCAGGTAGTTGTTACCATGGATCGACGATCTAGTTGAAATCAGCTAGCAGGAGCTAGTTGCCCTTCCAAGATAGATCTGAAGTCCAGGTACCATCAGTTAAGATCAAGGAAGAAGATGTACAGAGAGCAGTGTTTAGAACCAGATATGGGCACTATGGGTTCCTAGGAATGTCGTTCGGGTGAATGCACACCCCTACAACATTCATGGATCTCATAAGCAGAGTTTTAGTTGGTTTCTGGATCACTCCGTTATTGTCTTCATTGACGGTACCTCGGTGAGTTCCAAAAATGCAGAGGGGTACGCCCATCATCTGAAATCAGGATTGCAGATCCTGAGAGAACATAGCTTGGATGCTCAGTTCTCCAAATGTGAGTTCCGGTCAAGGAGCATACTTTTCTTGGGTCATATGTGTCGGAGAAAAGAAAAGTGAAGTAGACCTGAGAAAGTTGAAGTTGTAACCGACTAGCCCAGGCCCATTGTAGTGACAAAGATCAAGAGCTTTTGGGTTGGGCAGGTTACCTAATGGAGGTTCATCTAGAACTTCTCTAGAGTTGCCGCTCCTATGGCCAGACGGATCAAGAAGAACTAGAAGGTGTGTGGTCTACTCAGAGTGAAGAGGGTTTTGGAAGAGCCAAAGGAAATGTAGATGTCAGCACCAGTGGTGGCTCTGTCCGCCAGTGATGAAGATTTCACAGTGTTCCGTGATGCGTCCCGTGGGGGACTAGGTTGTGTGTTAATGTAAAATGGTAGAATGATTGCTTATGCTTCTAAGTAGCGGAAGAAGCATGAGTTGAATCATCTTACGCACGACCTAGAGATGGCGATGGTAATACTTGCACTCAAGATGTGGAGGCAATACCTGTATAAGGTATGTGGATAGATCCTTACAGATCGAAAGAACTTGCAGTACATCTTGAGTCAAGGGAGAAGAACATTAGGTATAGGAGATGGTAAAAACTGCGTGGTATTCGCGACTTCAAGGTTCGGTATATTCGGCTGAGGCAGAAATTTCGATAGATGCCCTCAACCGGAAACCACTTGGCAGCTTACCCCATCCCTTAGTACAGTAAGAAGGAAGCCACTAGTCAGAAGATGAGAAGAAACGGAACTGCTGAGAGTCAGCAGGAGAGTATGGAGTCGTCCGCAAGAGACATGTAAATTTCAGAAGAGAAGAAGAGTTTTTGTTAGAATGCGCAGTGGAAGCGTGTTGAGGTTCTCGAGGAAGATGAGGTTACTGGAGATGTCTCCTAAAGAGAGGGTGACTCGTTATGGGCAGAAAAGTGAATTAGCTCTAAGATACATTAGACCCTTTGAAATCCTGCAAAGGATTTGGGAATGTATCCCACGAGTTAGATTTACCTACTTCAATGGAAGAAATCCATCCGTTTTTCCATGTTTCCACGGTATATGAGTTTGTGTCGGGTCAGAGTGAGGTTCTTGAAGGAACCAGAGGTGGAGATCGCAGAGGATCTCCCCTATGTTGAGCAGCTAGTACAGACCGCAGACACGCACGTTAGAAAGTGTGGAAACAAGGAAATCCCGATGGTGAAAGTCCCTTAGAATCACCTTAAGATGAAAAGTGCATCAGGGAGACCGAGAGTTCGTACTCCAGTGACACCGTGTTTCTTTTTAAATTCGAACTTATGTGTTGTTATGATTGTATGTTATGTCTCATGTTATGCATGTCCTAGCTGAGGAACATTCGGGGACGAATGTTCTTAAGGGGGGGAGAATGTAATACCCGGCTAGACTCCGGTATCGGAAATTCCTACCGTCCGGTGGAATCTCGGATGTCGGAAACCTCTAGAAGGGGAAAACCATGTTTTATGAAATGTTTTTACGGTATTTTATGTTTTAAGTAAAAAGGAAAATGAGTTTTGAATGAAAAAGGCCTAAGGAGGCTTTACCAGGTTCGGCCGCCGAAAGTTAAGTTCGGCCGCCGAACATGGATAGGTTTTGGGAGCGCCTTTGGCCCCCGAAAGCCTTGTTTGAAAGACTTAAGGTTCGGCCGCCGAACCTCATGTTCGGCCGCCGAACATGCATGAGATATGGGGGCACGTTAGGCCGCCGAAAGGTGGCAGAACCAGCCCTATAAAAGGCCCCGTGACCGAAACAGGCGAGGTTTCCTCTCCCATTTCGGCCGACGGTGAGCTCTAGCCCTCCTTTGGTCATTTTAAGTGTTTTCCCGCAAATCTTTCAGATTTTAACAAGTTACATCTTGTTTTTGAAGAGTTTTGAAGTTAGAGTAAGATTGGAAGCTTGGAGACCAAAGAGCGGATTTCTCCCTACCTCCAAGCTAGGATCATTTTTCCTCTCGATCTTCAAGAGGTAAGCTTAGATCCAACCTCTCTTGCATGTTTTAAGAAAGTTTTAAGTAGATCTATGGGGTAGAAATGCATGAGTAGGCTTGTTGAAGTTTCTGTTATGTTTATGGGTTCAATGTGCATGTTCTTGAGCAATGTGGCTTGCTTGTGTGTTGTAGTTGGGGTTTAAGTTAGTTTGAGACCCTTAGGAGCTTGTATGCTTGAGTATGCATGTTGTAGAATAGGTCTTTGCATGATTGGTTGTGTAGGGGGTTGGAATGGGCAAGAAGAACCAAGTTTCTGCCCTTTGGCAGAAACCAGGTTCGGCAGCCGAAGGGACTTTCGGCCGCCGAACCAGCTTGGGAGGCAGCTTTAGGCTGCCGAAGCCTGCCCCCGAAAGTTGGAGTTTCGGCTCTGTCCGAGACTTTCGGCCGCCGAAGGTGCCGCCGAACATGCATGAGTTTCGTCTCTGTCTGGGAGTTTCGGCCGCCGAAGGTGCCGCCGAACCTGCCTGACTTTCGGATCTGTCTGGACTTTCGGCCGCCGAAGGTGCCGCCGAAAGTGCCCTGTCCAGACTTTTCTTGCATGTTTTACGTGATGTTTTCAGGATGTTTTAGGGGGTTTTTGGGGAGTATAGTAGAGTTATGTTTATGTATGTTTGGTCCCTCACTGGAGTCCACCTAATTGGATCGGACCCGAGGAACCAAGGTATTTAGCAGTGTCAACCATTTCAGAATCGGTGCAGAGCTAGTCTCAGGTGAGTGGGACTAAAACTAATGTTTTAAACTAAGAAATTAAATGTTTTTAGAGCATGATCCATGCATCATAAATGCCATGATATATGTATTAGGTTGTTTTGCATTAGAACTCACGAATATGATGCATTGCATAATATGTTGTTGATGTGGATGGATGTTGGATGATCCTTAGCCCTCAGTATGAGATGAGATAATATGATATGATATGATATGCCATGGTATGATATGAGACAGAAAGACCAGGTCGCCCCTGGTACTATGTTATGTAAGCGAACACTAGGTGAGGCCTAATCGCCCCTGGTGTAGTTGGACTTGTTATTATATGAGTTATGTAAGCGAATACTAGGTGTGGCCTCATCGCCCCTGGTATAGTTGGAAGTACTACAGTATGCAGAGGGCTATAGGTGACAAATTCATCCTTGATGTGATATGTTTGTGATGTGTTGCATTTCATGAAAGCATGAATAAGAAGAAGTTACCAAATAAGATACCTAAAAATGGAGGAACTATGATAATAATAAAATGAACAATAAGATACCTAAAAATGGAGGAATTAAAGCAAATATTTTTAGTTTCTGCTCACTGGGCTTTCGAGCTCACCCCTCTCCCCTAATCCCAGTCTTGCAGGTGCAGAGTAGATAGAGATAGTCAGGAGATCAGCAGGTTACGTCCATGGTCATGATTATGTAATAGAATAGTTGTGGACATGATGTAATGTAAGGTTCTGTATTGATGTAACAAGAGTTGTATTGTTAAATGATATTATGTTATATGATCAGAGTTATAGTATTGTGCTTGGCCCGAGTTGGTTAATCCCTTTGTACATGAGTTTTATTTTATGTGTTTCATGTGATGGACCGAGTTTGACAAAGGGGTATGCTGACCCTAGGGGTTCTATGAGTTCAGTCATAGTGCATACACAGGTCAAACGGGTTAAAGAAGAAGTTTACAGTTTTATGCTTTAAAGTTTATGCTTATGTTTGATCATGTATGGGATTATACCAGCTATACAGGATGTATGTTAGGCTTGCTACGGGTCCCGGCGGCCTTAAGCCGATCTGGATCCTAGCGCCGGTAGCGGTCCGGATTTCCGGGTCGTTACAGTGCAGGTCACCTGTTTGCTGGGAAGAAGTTGGAGAAAAGGCCTTGGCAGGGCCTGAGCTAGTAGAGATCACCAGCAGGGTGGTACCCTTAATCAGAGAAAGAATCAAGACTGCTGCAAGCAGACAGAAGAGTTATGCAGACATCCGCAGAAGGCAAGTAGAGTTCCAGGAGGGGGATCTGGTATTGCTCAAGGTGTCTCCAATGAAAGGAGTGGTTCGGTTCGGGAAGAAGGGTAAGCTGGCTCCGCGGTACATCGGGCCCTTTGAAGTCCTGCAAAGGATTGGGAATGTATCGTACAAGCTGGATTTACCTGCTCCAATGGAGAGAATCCATCCGGTTTTCCATGTTTCTATGTTGAGAAAGTTCGTGTCAGATCCGGGCAAGGTTCTTAGTGAGCCTGATGTGGAGATCCAAGAGGATCTCACCTATGTGGAGCAGCCAGTACGGATCCTAGACACCCAGATCAGAAAGCTAAGAAACAAGGAAATTCCGATGGTGAAAGTCCTATGGAACCACCACAATATGGAAGAATGCACCTGGGAGACACGGGAGTCCATGCTCCAGCAGTACCCTTATCTTTTCTAAGGTTGGTTTCTTATATGTTTCATGTGTTTTATGTGTATGATATGTTGTATGCTTTGCATGTGCTAGTTGAGGAACATTCGGGGACGAATGTTCTTAAGGGGGGGAGAATGTAATACCCGGCTAGACTCCGGTATCGGAATTCCTACCGTCCGGTGGAATCTCGGATGTCGGAAGCCTCTAGTAGGGTAAAACCATGTTTTTATAAAATGTTTTAATGTGTTTTATGTTTTAAGCATGAAAGAAAATGAGTTTTTGCATGAAAATAGCTTTGGAGGAAAACTCAGGTTCGGCCGCCGAACCTCAAGTTCGGCCGCCGAACATGCATGCATTGCGGGTGTGCTTTAGGCCCCCGAAAGCATAAGTGAGGGAAGTCCAGGTTCGGCCGCCGAACATGGCATGCATGCGGAGGCACATTCGGCCCCCGAACGTGGTCTGGCCAGCCACTATAAAAGGGTCCCTTAGCCGAAAACGGGCGAGCTTTTTCCCCATTTTCTGCCAAGGTGAGTCTTCGCCGCCCCTCACCCATCTTTGGCGTCTTTCCTCTAGATCTTTCAAGGTTTTCATTTGTTTTAACTTTATTTTGAAGATTTGAGCATTTGAGCAAAGTTTTGGAGCTTGGAGGTTCAAGAACCCAATCTCTCCCAACTTCGAGTTTAGGTCGTCTCTCTCTCGATCTTCAAGAGGTAAGAGCCGCTCTTAAGCTCATTGCATGTTTTAAGTAAGTTTTAAGTAGATCTATGGGTTAGAATGCATGTTTAGGTTATGGTTATGCTTTTGGAGTTTATGGGTATAAATGTATGTTCATGAACAATGTGAGTTTCTTGATGTGTTGTAGATGGGGTTTATGTTGGTTTGAGGCCCCTAGGAACATGTATGCTTATTTTTGTGTGTTGTAGAATAGGTTTGATGCATGTTTGATAAGTTTGGAGGCGAAATGTGCAAAGGGAGCCAAGTTTCTGCCCTTTGGCAGAAACCAGGTTCGGCAGCCGAAGGATTTTCGGCCGCCGAACGTGGCTGGGGAGGCAGCCTTTCGGCTGCCGAAGCTTGCCCCCGAAAGGAGACTTTCATCTCTGTCTGGCAGTTTCGGTCGCCGAAGGTGCCGCTGAACCTGCCTGACTTTCGGCTCTGGAGGGACTTTCGGCCGCCGAACCTGCCGCCGAAAGTGCCCTGTCCAAGCCTTCCTTGCATGTTTTTGTATGGTTGTTTCATGATGTTTTAGGGGGTTTTTGGGGAGTAGTTTATAGTTATGTTCAGGTGTGTTTGGTCCCTCATTTGAGTCCACCTGTGTAGGTTCGGACCCGAGGAACCGAGGACCCCAGCAGTGAGTTCAGCTGCTTCGGTGTTGTCAGAGTCAGCCAGAGGTGAGTGGAACTAAACTTAATCTTTTAAATTTAATGTTTTATCATGTTTCATGCATCATGATTATGCAATAGGATGATTGCATTAGTTTCCACGAATATGCCGCATTGCATCGATTGTTGTTGATGTGGGTGAATATTGGATGACCCAATTAGTCCATGACAGAAAGACCAGGACCCCATTCTATGGCCTGGCACTATGTAAGGAAAGACCAGGACCCCATTCTACGGCCTGGCACGGTTATGGAACTCGAAGACCAGGAGCCCAGAGGAGGCCCTGGGGCAAATGGTAAGTAATGTATGTTATGACAGGAAGACCAGGACCCCATGCTACGGCCTGGCACAGAGTTAGCTTGGACTAGTTGGTGACAAGTTCACCCAACCCTTATGTGAATTGTCTGTGTTATGATGCATTTCATTGGAGTATAGTGTTAATATGTTTTATAGTTCTGCTCACTGGTCTTTTAGCTCACCCCTCTCCTTTTTACCCCCAAGCTTGCAGGTACAGGATAGAAGAGGAGGTCGGTTAGAGTAAAGCTTGTTGGTGTAATAGTTAGAATATGGACATGACAAATCGTAGTATGATGTAATGTAATAGTACAGTATAGTTATGTAATGATGTTTATGGATTATTAGAGGTGTGCTTGACCATAGAATGTTGTTATCCCTTTTAATACATGATCTTAGAGATTTTATGATGTTTATGTAAACCAACTCGACATATGTTATGTCACCCATTTGGGGGCACTGATGAGATCCCACTGAGGGATCAATGTTATGATTATGTTATAGTGCATGCACAGGTTGAGTTGGCATATGAATGGAAAGAAAAGTTTTAATTTTTATGTATATTGTTGATCATGTATGGGATTATACAGGTTTACAGGTTAAGATGTTAGGCTTGCTATGGGTCCCGGCGGCCTTAAGTCGACCCGGATCCTAGCGCCGGTAGCAGTCCGATTTTCGGGTCGTTACAGAGCTGTTGGGAAATTCAGAGATTTACTGCAACCCAAACACGCAGCGGAAAAATTAAAATATCTAATTTCCTTCCTAGGATCTGTGTGTTTCGTTTAATTCGTAAGGAAGGATAAGCTACTAACCTGTTAGAAACGATGAGAAGATACAATCCTGGACTCAAGGTGCTGCTTTTTCAATGAACACTCGCTATGGTATCCACACGAATGTCTCTTATCCTTCTAGAGTGCTAGCTCTCTCTGATGGATATGCTATGTGTTTCAATTTGCAGCTTCAAAACGAATTCTCAAAAAAAAAAAAACGACTCCCCCACAATTTGCAGCAGGAGTTATATACGTTTTAAGTCTTTCAGTTTTTCCACACTTCTTTTCGCAAAAGAGTTGTGTGCATAATCCACTATCACAATCTCACAGATACTCTAATATCTTACGTGATAGTTTATTTTAATAAGGAAAACCGAAGAATCTTTTATCTGTAACAGTTACAGATAGACTGCAGATCTTTTAAATATTATTATCTCATAATAATATTTAATATTAATAATAATATCTTTATTATTATTAATTATACTAATGGGCTTTAAGCCCATTAATATAACACATTAACAACGTTTTTTGTGTGTGATCCAATAGGCTCATATTAATTGGCAATAGGCCCAGTCTTACAAGGCCCATAAATCATAAGCGGTCTCTAGTAATACATTATGACTACCCAATTAATATGATGATCGATAGTCCGATAAAGCCTATTAAATAGAACATGTATTAATCCCTTTGTCACACGATATCTTCTGGGCCCCTCGATAAGTGAGACTGAGAAATGCATGGTCATGCTTAAATGATGAGGTGGAATCACCTAAAATACTAACGAATCACAATATCCGAGAGTTTGGTCGTGATTATAATAGTCAGTTCAAAACTATTAAATAATTTAAATTAATTATTTTAATTCAAGTGAAAAATAAATTCAAATAGTTATTTAGATCAATTTAGTTGATTTTTTACTCTGGTTTTTGCTTTGACACATGAGTGATGAAAGATTACAATGTTGAGCAATCTTGGACTAAGGTGTGGTCCATTCAAATAGGTACGAGGACTCGCTCTACATCTTGTCTTGGTGATTTAACGTTTTGTGGCAGCGGTAGCTACAGAAGGCAAAGAAGTTTGGTGGTGTATTCGTGAGAAAACAAGCATTCGGAGGCTCAATATTTCTAATATTAGCTCACGGGATCAAATTGTTACTTGCGTTCCAAGCCTTATTTCTCCCAAGGATCTTATGAAGAGATTGCTTGGTCGGCACAGCCAAAAATGCTCTCTTTTGATTTTTAATTTTATTTCCTTGCAATGTGGACAATAGCAGCTTTAGACCTGCTCCTCTTGCTGTTCATCCACATCTGTTTGCATTTAAATATGTTGTCTTAGAGAAGAGTTTGAGCCAAGCCAAATGCATATACGCTCTTCCTGGATCAATTACTATTATTATTATTACAATCATTATTAGGATAATTGATGATAATAGGAGAAAAACTTATCGAAACCCATGGATCCGTGTAAAACCCTATGCATTTACACTACGGATTCATGTAGACCCAATCTAAGTAAGTTTTACGGATTCATGTAGATCCAATCTAAGTAAGTTTTTCCCAATATTATTACGAAGAGTTATTTACTTGCTCTCGCTCATATATATAGATGTGCATGCTGGACTTTACAGTTAGTACAACATTGGAGTTTGGATTACTACAATTTGAACAAAGTATATGACTTCCTCTAGTTTTTTTTTTTTTTTTTTTCATTCAAGCAAGAATTCTGCAGAACTCCACACACAAAATATCTAAATCATTAGACCTTTGATGTTCCATCATGCTCTCCCTAAAAATTTTAGCCTATTCATCAGCAGCAGAAGCAGCAAATTGACAAGCATGACGAATTCGCAGGGGCTTGACCTGTGATCATTCTTTTAAGACCAAACCATCGTGTAGCCAATTTCTCATGAGTACAAAAGCTTCCTCTGCATCTCTATCTTCTTCAGGCGAGTTGGGACGATGGGCAAAGCCATGACCTCTCCCTTCAAAAACAACTACCCTTGACCCGTGACCAATCATCTTCTCGATATCTTTCAAAACATTGACTGAGCAAAGTGGATCGTTGTCGCCTGAAATGAACAATACCGGAACCTTTACATTGGAAGCTACTGATGGATCCATCCTTGTACCATAAAAGGAGACTCCGATGCCAAAACGAGCTCCTTGGTCTCTAGATAGCACCTCAATCAATCGGCCTCCTCCAAAGCAAAACCCAATTACACCCAGCTTCTTTGAGATTCCCACAGCTAAAAATTCATCAGCCATCCATTTTGCTGCTGTGGCGATGTCCATTGCAATCCTCTGGGGTTCTTGTTTTGCTAACCACTGTTCAAACGTAGTCATTGGCTGGTCTTTTGCCCATGGGTCTCCACGAAATAAGTCCGGGACTAGAACACTGCAGTTTAATTTAATGGACACAAGAAGTTATGCAGGGTTTGAGTGGGCACAATAAATTGGACCAAATTATAATCAAGGAAATTAATTCCTATAATAAAATTAACCTGCTGAAAACTTAGTGTTAGTAAATATAAGTGCCAATGACGCCTGTATGTAGCGTGTATGTGACCAATTAAGCTTCTTCTTGAGAAGGAATCTTTCAAACAAATGCATAATAGGAAATAGTTAACTTGGTTTTTAACACTTATCAAGTCAAGCTGCCCTAACTGACTACAGAGAATTGTCTACAAAGGAGAATAAAGCATAAGATAAGTGTTAGAACCATGGAGAAGGAAAGAAATTAAGCAAACATACTTGTAGCCATTGCATGCAACGCGATATGCAAAGTCTCTTGTAGCTGAATCTTCAAACCCAAAAACATCAGACAAAAGCAGTATGCCAGTTCCATTATTATTTTTCACTGCCTTGAAGAGATGAGCACGGAAGGAATCAATGCCCTCACCTATTGACAATTCCACTCCATTAACCAACTCACATGCCTCATCATTTATGTCATCTTCGACTTTCAACAGGTTACATGAAACTCGGCTAGCAACATTATCTATAGATGATCTCCAAGGATACAAACTGCATTTTCTCTGAACATGAACTGAAGCATTACAGTCAAAATTTGCAGATCAAGTAAACAAATAGTGCACTAACAACATTTTTCTAAAAGCTCAGCAAGCAAAGTCCCCCACAATATATTGTTCAGCAAGTAAAATCATCAAAACTGCTAGCCAAAGTTGCATTTTTTAAAACAACCATACCAAAAAAACAATTCCAATAACAACATTTTGTACAAAATCAATACATATGAAAACTTCTGGCAACAAAATGTTTAATTAAGCATAATCAGTAAAACTACTACTCAAACATCAATGAAGGAATTATTTTCCTAGATCTTTGCAAGAATAAAAAAAAAATTGTTCATATCACTGTTTTTCAGAATGCCTGATTTCCGAATTTAGGGTATCCAAGTAATTTCAGAGATGCATTTATGGTATAAGGAGTCAATAATAATTCATATAAGCTTCTGAATGTGACAGCAAATGGTACATTGGTCAACGTTGTTATTTCATGACTCATGAAGCTTTTAGTTTTAAGCCAAGTAATGATGCACACGCCAATGTCTGTTGGAGCCACAGCAAGTACTAATGCTTCATGCGAGCTCCAGTCAATAATGATATGAGGAATAACATGGCTGTAAAATTTCCAATTAAAATTACTCAGCAAGTGGGTTATTTAGTAGTTCCAACAACTTGATAATGTGCTAAGGACACAAGTACTAGAAAAGTGAGACAGATTTTTATAATTAGATAATCATTTAACTGCAAGAGGCCAGCCTCAGAATTAATCTCAAAGTGGTGAGGGCACCTTGCACTAGCAGTGCTTTGAGTGCCTATCAAGATTATTTTTTCGAAATTGTATGAAAACTAAAAACCATTTATATCATTTTTTTTTCCAGAATTCTTAATTTATTCAATTTAAAACTTTTCCATTGATAGCTACAAAATATAATGACTTTGGCACATGATTTCAATAGCTGCCATAAGTCATGCATCTCTGAGTTTCTAGGGTTAAAATACAGGCTCTGGCATTCTGGATTTTTAGCTCCAACTTTCTAAGCAAAAGCAAATCTCTGACAACGAAATAACAAAATTCCATATGCAATCATGTGGGGTTCCAGCGGTCAAAGAAGGTCATCCAACTCCAAATGTTCATTCTTTCTACATGGAATTCAATTCCTGTACCTTGGTGCTAATCCTTTCTCACATACAATAAAACCTTCAAAAACATACATTAAAAGCTATGTTTGTTAGGGCATAAAATGCCTAATAGGCTGCGGCCCAGAAAATAAATTTCCCTCAAGATAACACAATGAAGCAGGATTCTTCCCTCAAAATCACTGAGAAAGGTAACAACGATGCAAGAACAGTTGATAGAAGGTAATTTGCCCTGCCAAAGCCCTCAGCTTCACTTAGAATCCGAGCTAGATCTACTGTGCTTTGAAGGATGTGCATTCAACATTCAGAAACTAAACCTATAACATAATTTTGTTTCTTCGACAAAAAAAAACATAATTTTGTTTTTCCATTTTATCTAAATCAAGAAAATTGGACCAAGAAGCACATTTAATACACTTCTCTAATTCCCAAACAAGTAAATATAAATAAGGAAGAAGAACCCTAGCCATTTGTATCACAGAAATGAGTAAGACTATAGGCATTTTAGATTACGCGATTGAATTTAAACAAGGATAATGGCCGTACAGGAGAAGGTCGCAGAGGAGAGGAAGACGTTGAAAGGAAATGAAGGCCACGGCGGAGAAATGATGTTGATTTTGTGGCGGCGGCTGTGGTGGTGGTAGCGCTAATCATAATCGAGAATGAAAAGTATGCGGTGGTGGCCAAGGCCAGCCCCATGTCAGTTCTGTTGCAGGAGCGTTCAAATGAAGCAGAAACAGAAGCAGAATGCTGAAGGCTGCAGGACCTCTTGATACCAAAATATCTTACAGTGGAATTTGGATATTCCTTTGAGATAATTCCTGAGATTTTAAGATTTTAAGAAATTAACTATTTCGATAATATTTTAAAATCAATTAAATAAACTGATTATTTAAGAAAATTAATTTTTTAGTTTTTTTATTAAATAAATCATTACTAATTTTTCTATTTTTTCAAAAAATAATTTTTAGAAGATAACATTTGATTTCATTGGTAAAATTATTCATTCATTAAATATATTGTGATTATTTTATTTTCTATTTAAAATAATTACATTCAAATAATTTTTATTTTATTTCAAAAAAAAATAATTTTTATTTTATTAATGAAATATTTATCATTAGTATTTTTTTAGTTAGTTATAATTTAATTAGTTATTTAAAAAATTTTTAAAAATACTTTATTTAAATAATATAACTTTAAAAAATTAGATTCAAGTACATCAAACCCTTGATTATTTAAAGATACAACGAGCATAGAAGAAAAAAAAGAGGAAGAAAGATCTCTTCTACTTGTGGAAGAAACAAAAGAAGATATTAAGAGTCCGATTATTTTATAGAAAATATTTTTTATATTTTTTTAATATTTAAAAAATTAATCGAAGAGAAAATTACTTTTCATACTTTGAAAATTATATTTTCCTTATTTGTTTTGATTCATTTTATATAAAAAAAAAAATTAAATGAATTTTTATAAAAATATATAAAAAATTTACACTTTTTAAAATTTAAGCTTGTTAAGTAAAAAAAATTGAATTCTTTTATTTTAAATAAAAGAATTATTAAAAAAAAGAAGTAAATTAAAATTTTGTAAAATTCTTAATTTTAAATAGAGAGATTAAGACATTTATAAATAAATTTATTAATATATTTTATTTTTTAAATTAAAAATAAATAATAAAAAATAAGTAATATTAGCAATGTATAATGAATTCATGTGTTTGTATAGTAAGATATATGAACTTTAACTTGTAACGATAATATATATGAACTTTTATTTTATTTTATTTTATTTTTAGAATATAGATTGTAGATCGGGAGTATAGAATATATGACATTTTATATTTATTTAGATACACTTACCATCAGATTAAGTTTGTGAGTGTAAGAGCTTAAATCCTTATAAAAACATACACATCACCCGCAATAAATCAGTTTTTCAATAATATGATGATATGACTTATGCGGACTAAAGTTTTAATATTTACATTCTACTAAGTTTTGATAATTATTAATTGTTTGTTTAGAGAATTTTTTTTTAATTTATAAATTTTTATTTTTAAAAGAAATAAAATCAAGTATAATTTTATAAGAATTAATTTGAATTTTTTTTAGCAAATTGATCATGCCAAAATGGATTAGAGATAAATGATAGTTTAAATTTAATGTTCAAATATAGTATCAGAAAATTGTTATAATATAATTAAATTAAAACTCATTTAGCCTTAATTGTAAAAGTAGACTTTCTAACTAGTAAAAGCAAGTTTGAGGAAGCACTCATAGAGTTAGCCTAGCAATAAGTGTAGTGAAGTGAATATGAAAAGTTTTAGGTTCAATTCCCTCTAATCTTCTTGTAACTCTAATCTTACATAAAACAAAAGTAATTGAATTTTCTACTTCTTGGTATGTTTTGGACTTTCTTGAGGTGTTTTATTTGTAATATCTTTCTCGTTTGAGATTGTTATTTTTTCCTAGCGGTATTCAACTGTGCTAACAGGTGGTTGGCAATGGGTCAACCATTTCTCTTCAGGTGGTTGGCAATGGATACTTGTGGCATCTAGTTGGTTGTCTATGGTGGTGGTCCTTATAACCTTACTTTGTGTGACTGGTTTTTTGCTTTTCAATTTTATCATTGTTTGGTTGGGATTGCTTTTTTAGATTTGTGGTTGATTTCTATCACCTTAGTTGTTCCTTTGTCTTTTTTTTAAGTTTGGATATTTGGTGATAGGGTGGCTTTGCAGTGGTTATCGGGTATCGAGTGGATGCCTAGAAACTTCTGTTCTTCGTCTTCAGCAAGGTAGTTGTTCGCTAGGTTTCGCTGGCTATGTAGGAGTCATGCCTCTTCAGATATATCTAGATGGTAGATTGGGCTATGAGTATATTAGTTGTTTTTTTATTTACTCTTTTGATCTGTATCTTGAGCTGTAGTCCATTAGCTTTTTTAATACAACTTTTTGGTTGCATTGTCTAAAAAAAAATATAATCATTTATATTATTAAATTGAAGTCGTAACTTTTTTGTGACTTTTTTAATTTCTTGATAAGGATTTTTATTTTTTTTATATCCATCTTTTAATGTTTATGTTCATGGTATTATATATAAACATATATATATATATATATATCATGACAGGACTTTACATCCTATCCCTAATAGATATGTACTTTTCCTAATCGTTCTTATCCTTTATCGTCTATGAGCCTAATAATCTAAGTTCGACCATATAAATTTAGGGCTCTAGTACTAATCTATAATGATTTGAAAGTTGAACCGCTACCAGTCACTTGAGTTCAAATCGACTTAAGGTTGCTGGAGCCCGTTGTAAGGTCACTATATATCCGGTCACATTTGATATAATCCCAACATGATTTTAAAATATACATAAAATATTATTATAACATGAACCAAACTCAGTATGTGCATACATTTATAACCATGAACATAAACCTATACTAGAGCCCTCATTAAATGCTCTAGTATAGTTATCATTACATATCACAGTTAAATTCAATTATAGCATAAAACTTAAAGTTTTTACATAGATCATTGATAAGAGGATCATAAAAGAATTTTCAGGCAAATCATAATACTAAACTATAATAATATTTCATATCCACAGCTAAACTATTACATAAAGAATTATACCTAAAGAAACTGTTGAACTCTCACGCTAACTATGATCCTGCAAACCTGGTGTTAAGGAAGAAAGATAAATAAATGTAGCCTAGTGAGTAAAAACATAGCATAAAATAGTTTAATAAAATATATACTCGCATACATGCATCATAACACAAATAAATAACATCAAGATGGACTTGTCACCAGTAATCCTCCATAAAGTCCAATAATTTCTAGCCCACAACGGGTGTTCTTTGGGACTTGCCCTTAAATATAACATATCCATAGTGGCAGAGTATAAAATAGGAAAATAGGCACTCTAGTCAGAGGTATAGAATGGAGCTTGACCTAGATTTCTATATCCGTCATACATAATATATCATATCATGATTGAGGACTAGTGGATCATCAAATATCCATCTATAATAATAATTAAATATACAATCATTATATTCGTGAATCTAATACAGAACAATCTATTCAATTATATAAGACATTTATGATACATGAGCATACTTAAAATATTTGATTTGATTAAAAAAAGAGTTTAGTATAGTTTAGTTCTACTCATCTCTAGCGGATATCGGCCTTGCTTTGAAATAGTTATCTTACTATTGGTTTATACGGTCTCTCAAGTCCGATCCTACATAAATGGACTCCAAAACCTTTTTCTTCGGGGGCAGATTAGGCTACTAAAGATGGCAGCCTTCCTTAGCAAATTCGGCAGCCAAACTTAATTTTTTCAGCAATGTAAAACTTGATTCTGTCTTAATATATCAACCCCCAAAATAACATCAAAATGCAATAACACTTTAGAAAACATAATGCAACAACATTACAAGGTCCTAAACAACTCAAAAGACCCAAAAACAACAATATACATCCAAAAATCAAGGAGATACGAATTTTCTCTTTAAACAAACCTATAAACCAAAGCTTTAAATTTAAAACCAACCACAAAATTCACATGCAAAGACAAATGCTACAATAATATGTTATAAATATTGCTACTCTATACATTCGTAAGCTTTCCTCACATCCAACTTAATTATCATCCCGTAGTTCTGATAATTTCAAGTTAGGGTGACTTTAATTAATCATTTACATGTGTGTCATTTTAATACTATAATATAATATAAAATTTTATGTTTATATTTATCAAATCTTATATTAATTCTATAAATAATAAAAATTTTAAAAAATGAGAGATTGGTATTGAATTTAAAACCTTCCAAGATTCAATTTAATATATTTAGTGCAAGTCAAAATCTATAAATATAAATAACAAAAAAAATAATTATTTATAATTTTATTTCAAGTATTAACCCACATTTGAAAATTTTTATCAAGCATTTTCATACCTCTTCCTCATAACGGTGTCCCATGAGCCAAAGCTTATTTTTGCTCTCATAAACATTTTTAAGGATGGGAGATTTTCTGAAATCTCATAAACAATGCTTGAAAAGAGCTCCTCCTAGCCATAAAGTGAAAATTGTTGTTGTTAATAGAGGGGAATATGCGGTCAGTTTAGTTTAAAATCGAATCGAACTGAATAAATTAAAAACTAAAATTTTGGTATTTATGAAAATCAAAACGAATCGATTTTGATTAGAAATCGAATCCAACTGAACCAATCTTATTCGATTTGATTTGATTATATTGAATTTTTAATAAATTTTTTATTTTTTACACTTTATTTTTAGTATTTTAAAATTTAATTGAAATATTTTAATCTTAATATGATTTAATCTCTATATTATTGAAAATAATATATTATTATCACTACTCGATTCGGTTTAATTTTTTTAATTTTTTATAAAATCAAATCAAAATAATTAAAATTTTAAAAATTAAAAATCGAATCAAACCGAAATGAATAAAAAATTGAACTAAAATTTTAAATTAATTAGTTTAATCGATTGTTTCAATTTTAATTGAATACTATTCGCCTAACGTCCGGCATTAAAGATATGATGTAATATTTTTGCATTAGGAACTAAATTTCTTCAAACATCTCCACGTGGCATGTCAAAAATTTTAACTATATATATACATATCAACTTATTTAAAATTTAAAACTAAATGAATTATATATTTTTTTCTGAATATAAAATTATATAATTGAGATTCAAATATAAGATATTATATTTTAAATTTTTGCAAAGAAAATTCTTAAAGTAAAACAACAAATAATTAGTTAAAAGATTATTTTTTTTAATAGGAATAGAATTATATAAATTATACTACAAACATAAATTGCATTTAATTTAATTTATTAAACATTTTATTATTAGTAAAAGTTTATAATCCATATGTTTCAAAAATGTAAAATATGAAAATAGATATTAAATTATATTATCAAAATAAAATAATCAATAATTTTCCTTTTCTTATTTATCAGAATATCAAAATCAAAAGTATATCATAAGATTTAACAAAAAGGCATTTTTGTATTTAGGCCTCTTTAGTATTATATATTTTTATTTTTGTTTCAACTTAGAGCTGGGCTTTATGTATATGTAGTTTTGACATTTGATAATTTTGCATTGTGGGCTTGAATTGGGCCTTCGGGTCATGGATCGTCACTAAGCAATGAAGAAGGTTTTCACTTTTCAACATTCAAAAATACAAATTCTCCTCTAAAATAACCCATAAAAATACAAAAAAACATATGTATTTTAATTTAAAAATTAAAATAGAATCAAAATTAATAGAAAATGTTAATTTAAAATTTATCTTCTTAATTTTTTTAATCTTAATAAATTAAGAAGTTAAACTCAATTCTTTTAAATCATTTTACTAAATGGGATTTAAAATGAATTTGAGAACTAATTTAAACAATACAAAAAAATTAAAATTTAGTTTAATTGACATTCTAAAAATTTAGCAAATTTAAATCATATCATCTTAAGTATTATCCTAGTTATATTTGAGAAAATTACCATCAGATATCTATAATTTTAAAAAATTTATTAATTCATTCATATTTTAAAATTATTTAACTAAAATATTTATATATTTTATAAAATAAAACTCTTTAATTTAATAAATTTAATTTATATTTAATTATAAAAATTAAATAGTATAAATATTTTTTTAATAGAAAATTAAAATAGTGGAGATTCAAAACTAGTTTGCACTTGAATTATATATATATATATATATATTTTTAAGCATTAAATCAAGTAAGACACTAAATAATATAAATATTAAAATTATAAAAAGTTGATAATATATATTAATATTTCAAATAATTAATTTTTTTAAAAAATTAAAAATTAAATTTATAAAATATAAAAATAATTTAAGTAATTAATTTTAAAATAAAATAAATTAATAAATTTTCTTTTAAATTTTAAGAATTCAATAATAATTCACTTTTATCTATTTCAAAAAAGTAAAATAATACTATCTCTGTCACATAATTTTTGTACACTTATTTTTTGAATTATTTTAAAATTATTATCTATTTTTTAAATTAAAATAATATATAAATGGACCATTATCATTATATTTTATTTTATTTTATTTTTAAGAAAATTTTAAAATATTTTTTAATATTTAATAAAATTTAATATATTTAAAATAAATATAACTGAAAAATTAATAAAAAATTATAAAATGAAAAAAAATTATTATTAAATTAAAATTTAAAATTTTAATATTAATTCGCCTGGAACACACCAAAATTGTATATTCTTATCAGTAAATTAATATTATTAAAATTTATAACGGCAATTAAATCCGAATTCAAGAAAATGCACAGAGATAAAAGAAAATAGAAATAAAAATAATAATTTGTATTTATATGAAATAAAATAATAAATAGCATAGGATTCCAGATTTTTCTTACTCTTTCAAACAATTCTGTTTTTTCAATATTATGCTTACAAAAACAGCAGTCGGAACGCAGAACTCAGACCCGCGTGACTCGTTTCATCAGAGCAGATACACATTGCTCTCCTATTTCTTCTTTCTCTCACTTCACTTCACTTCACTTTACTCTTTTCTCTCCTTTCTCTTTCTCTCTCACTTCTTCTCTTTTCTTCTCACACCAAACACTGCCTTATCTCTCTCTCCGCTTCCAAACATGGCCGAAGATTCTTCTGCTTCTACTCCTCCACCGCCAGAAGTCCAGGCTGCGCCACCTCCTCCTGTGGCTGAAGAGAAGGAAATAGAAGCCTCTGCGCCAGCTCCACCATCTGTTGCGGAATCTGAATCACCGGCCATAATAGAGAAAGGGGAGCCTCCACTGCCACGTACACCGCCGCAAGAGTCTAAATCACTGGCTGCGATGATGGAGAAAGAAGAGTCTTTCTCTTCTCCTTTGCTGTCTTCAGCTGCGGAGGAGAAAGGTGAGGAAATGGACGAGCCTGTAGTTAATAAAGAAGAGGTTGCTGTGGTTGAGGCTGGTAAAGAGAAGCAAATCGACGAGCAAAAGATTCCTCAGACTTTGGTTTCGTTCAAGGAGGAGAGTAACATAGTGGCTGATCTCTCTGATTTTGAGAGGAAAGCTTTGGAAGAACTGAAGCAGTTGGTTCAGGAAGCTCTCAATACCCATCAGTTTATCTTTCCTCCACCGTCGGCAAAAGAGGAAGAGAAACAGAGTGTTCCTCCACAAGGACAAAGTACCCAAGAAATTCCAGCTGTGTCCTCTGAACCCACCTCGGATGCTCCTCCAAAAGTTGAAGCACCCTTGTCAGAATCTGATGTCAGTACAGAGATTAAACCACCACTAGCCCAAGAATCAAAAGTTGAAGAAGGAACCCAACTCAAGGAATCTCAAGCAGAAGCTAAAAAAGAAGAGCCAAAGGTTACATCTCCCCCTGAAGAAGTCTCCATATGGGGGATTCCTCTGCTTAAGGATGATAGGAGTGATGTGATACTCTTGAAGTTCTTGAGAGCCAGGGAGTTCAAAGTGAAAGATGCATTTACCATGATCAAGAACACTCTCCGATGGAGGCAGGAGTTTAAAATCGATGAACTTCTTGATGAAGATCTCGGTGATGATTTGGATAAAGTGGTGTTTATGCATGGTCATGACAGGGAAGGGCATCCCGTGTGCTACAATGTGTATGGGGAGTTTCAGAATAAGGAATTGTATCAGAAGACATTTGCTGATGAGGAGAAGCGAATGAAGTTTCTACGGTGTCGGATTCAGTTCTTAGAGAGGAGTATCAGGAAGCTTGATTTTAGTCCTGGTGGGATTTCTACCATCTTTCAGGTTAATGATCTGAAGAATTCTCCAGGACCTGGAAAACGGGAGCTGAGGTTGGCCACCCGTCAGGCTGTCCAATTGCTTCAGGACAATTATCCTGAGTTTGTAGCTAAACAGGTATGGTTTTGCTCATAAGCTTGCATTCTTGATTTTGTTATGATTGAATTGCAATTGGATATTATATTTTGGTTTGTAATTTGTTTTGTTTTGGATTTCTATAGGTGTTCATCAATGTTCCTTGGTGGTATATTGCTTTCTATACAATGATCAGTCCATTCATGACCCAGAGGACCAAAAGCAAATTTGTATTTGCAGGCCCATCAAAATCTGCTGAGACCCTTTTCAAGTTAGTCTACTCTCTATTTATTTAATTTTGCTAGATTGCTATTCTATATAGGATTTTTTTTTTTTTAATTTTAGTTTGATTGATTGATTTGAGCACTAAATTTTTAATGGTTAAACAGATATATATCACCTGAGCAAGTGCCTATTCAGTACGGTGGCTTGAGTGTGGACTACTGTGATTGCAACCCAGAATTTACCGTCGCCGATCCTGCAACTGAGATAACTGTGAAACCAGCAACCAAACAAACTGTGGAAATTATAATTTATGAGGTGCAATTGAATTTACTCCTTTGTCTGTTCTTGTAATGCTAAATTATTCCTGGTATATTCATTCTTTGTCTGGCTATGATTGTGATAATTTTTCGTTATGAATGGAACTTTTGCTCTGTATTTACTAATTTCAAATTGGTGAATTGCAGAAATGTGTAATTGTCTGGGAAATCCGAGTTGTGGGGTGGGAGGTGAGCTATGGTGCTGAGTTTGTGCCTGATGCTAAAGATGCGTATACAGTCATTATACAAAAGCCGACGAAATTGGCACCAACTGATGAACCGGTGGTGACTAGCAGCTTCAAAGTTAGTGAACTGGGTAAAATCTTGCTCACAGTGGACAATTCAACCTCAAAAAAGAAGAAACTTCTCTACAGGTTCAAGATCAATCCTTTCTCAGATTGAGGATTTCACTATATTCAATGCCTTGAGTTTCAAATAGTTGGATGTGGAAATTGAATTAATTTTTCTCTAGTTTTCTTGGTGATATTTTCTTTCCCTTATTTCTACTTTTTCGGCTTGAGTTCTTCATGGTGAGTGGCATGCTGGTGCTGGTGGTGAATAGCAAAATGGGTTTGGCCATGGTTGTAGAACTTATTGAGATGTTTTGCGGTGTACATTTACTTGTATGCGAATGTCTATATTTTGGGATCATTTTGGTAATGTACACTAAAGGGTTTATGTTATTGATTGATATTTTAAAACCATTTTCAGCACCAAACCCAGTTTGTTCAGGGCTTTTTTCCTTCAAGGGGTTGATGAATGACTTTTTTCCAATGGAATGGGTGGGAGAAAACAGATTCCCGGAAAAGGGACGAAACGTATTGAGGTGGAAAGGTCTCCCTCCGAGTCGCAGATCAAACAAGTGAGTCGGAGCTGAATAATGTAGTTGCCATTCAAAAAATCGACGAGCTAATCACAACTAGGCTTAGTCACGAATCATAATGACGACCAAGCTGTCACACTTAGAACTCCGATAAAGTTTACACAAATTCTTATCCGCAGTAAGGTGTTTATATGCTGTGTTTATATACCTAGCCAATGGAAAACCATTGGCCGGGTGCATTCACCTGGGTGCGGAGAAGACTTATCCAGCCGAAATGGCAAGTTGTGAATTATATATGCGTCTTGAGTTTAGTCATGATCATGATTCATAATTTGGAGGGCAAACTTTCCACCTCAATACAATTCACCCCTTGCAGGAAAATTTATTTTTTCCCAACATAATTAGGTCATTACCTCTCTCCAAGCACTCTCCAAATAGTGCTTGGAGCGTGCAGCATCCCTAGTCCATATGATCAATACAGTCAGAATGCTCATGTGTAGATGGTCGATATGATCAGTCAGAATGCTCATGTTTTTGTCTTAGCGATTCAATGTGCTTATCTCATAGTTTCAGCATCAGATGGACTGACTCGGCTCTTGTGGCAGTCTATCTTAATGTGCTTATCCCATAGTTTCAGCATCGGATGGACTGACTTGGCTCTTGTGGCAGCCTATCTTAGGTGGTACGCACACTGATCTAATCACAAAACTCTGCAACCCTTTTCTTCAGGGCATTAGATCCTTTAATGGATCTCATCACACCCCTCACATTGTAAAAAGAAATATGCCTGTGGATCTGGTGAATTCTGGTTTCAATGTAAAAAGAGTTGGCTTCCAGAATGTACAAGTTCTCTTTTTGTTCACTTCCCGGCCATTGCCAGGACCATATTTGTGGGAAGACAGTTGCTTTTTCTGTTTGCTAATGTCTTAATCATCAATAGAGAATTCACTCAATAATTGGAATAGGGTCTTCATCCAAACTGTAGTTAAAGGATTAAAAAAAATTCCTATTTAGTGTTTGTGTTTTATAAATATAAAATTTTCGTTTTGGCATGAAAATTTTTATAAAAATTTAATTTAATTATTTTTTAATAAATAGAGGTATTTGCAAAAAATCAAAGTATTTATAGTAATTTACATTTATATTTGATAAAGTTATTTTTTTTAATTTAATATAATTATAGTCAAAATTAAACTTTTTCAATTAAAAAAATTAAATTTATTGGGCGTTAGATATAGATATAGAAATTATGCTGTTGTTAAAATCAGAATAATTTTAATTGGACCCTCATGAATTTGAAATAAAAAGTGCTTTATTGGGTTGGCATATGATTAAGAATTTAAAATTGTGGGAATTTAGTTATGATTACAGAGCTTAGGTGTAGAAATTAAACAAACCCCAGCAAGCATTCATTGAATGGAATTAATTTGTTGGGCTTTCAATTTTTTAGGTTAAGTGGTTGGCTTTTTACCTTTTCTTTCACTATCTTCTTTTTTCTGCACAAGCGTGAGTGACCAAACTCAATACTTTGGGGGACTTTTTCGCATCATCATCATTTACTTACGGGCTTTTTACCCTCATTTTGGAATGTTCTATACATGCTAATACAAAATCTTAAATATCAAAAACTCTATTAAATTTGAGTCAGATTTGATTCATATAGAAAGCTAGTTCAAGAGAGACATATTACTCTTATTATAAACAGATGTGAAATTTAACCAACTCCAAGTAAATTCAAACTTGAAATTGACATAGAGCAACTAGGCTTGAACTTTACGGCAGATTTAAATCAACTCTAACTTTTGCTGCCGATATCCTATAGAGATTCATGGTAACTTTTCGAAAAGAAAATTTCAAGATGCAAAATTTTTAAAAATATGATAAAATTTTATATGAAAATTTCACTATTTAGGAGTTAATTTTATATTTTAATTATTTTTTTTTTGATATTTTAAATATTTTCATAATTTTACATATTAAAATTTTATTTTTATTATAAATAGTCTCCCTTAATTATTAGAAACTCATTTTTTGCTATATTTAAAATTTTCAATAAAATTATTTATCTTTCAGTTTAGTTTTTCTTTTATATCGTTTTAACCAAATAATATTTATTAAAATTCTTGATCGAGTTTAATTAATTCTTTATCACAGATTTTATAGATTTAGAAATAATTTCAGTATAATACTCAAAACATTATAATTAACGTTTTCGATATTCTTCAATTAAAAATATATTTTTCACATTTTTCATTAAATAAAATCATATATATATATATATATATTAATCTTTCTTAAAATATTTATAAAACTCCAGGAATGATGAAATCTGAGTTGCATGCTTGAAGGCAATGCAACAGTGTCGGTGAAGACAACGAATGCCTTTGGAGTTTAGTGTGATGCCTCACATGGGAAGCATCATTAGGGGTCATTACTTCTCAAATTTAATTAATATTTGCTTTTTCTTCCCATTATTAATTATTATTAGTAATTAATTAATTAAGTAATGAGTAGGCCGAAATCAAATCGTATCGTATCGAACCGAATTTTAATGCGTGAAGTTTCGATTAGAAAATAAATTTAAAAATTTGAACTCAACTTCAATTTCATTTATAAATTCGAATTTGATTTATAAAATAAATATTAAACTCGAACTCAATTCATAATAATATTATTTATCACATTAATAAATCAATTCAAATTTCACTGAAAAGCATCAAATTTGAGTTCATTTAAACTCGATTATATTATAAATAAATTCAATATAATTTAAATTTATTTAAATTAAAAATAAAATTTAAATTATAAAATCATTAAGAATTTTTTAAATTAAATTTTTTATTTAATTAAAAATTTTTAAACTCAAAATTAATAAAAAAAATGGTGAAGTATTGTCTTTTATAGAAAAATCACAATTTTTCATATCCTCTTACTCACGAGCTTGTTTATTAAACAAATTTAAAAAGTAAGATTGAGTTTGATTCTTTTAGAAAACGAGTCGAGTTGAATCGAATTTTTATCGAGTCGAATTTCGAATAGTTTATAAACTGTTTGATTCGTTTATAAAGAAAATAAACTAATTAAATATAATTTCAATATAAAAATCAGAATTTATAATTAATTAAGGATCAAAAATAATTCTCAATTTTTATTATGTATGCATGATTAGATTTTTTTTTCTCAATTTTTATAAATTATCAAATTATTTAATTAAAAATAATTTTGAATATCAAAATTTAAGTGTTAACAATTTGTAAAGTTAATTTGTTTATGAAAAATATTTTTTTAATGAAAATTATATTAGAAAAAATAATTTATTTTTATTTTTTATTATAATTTAAAAGGTAAAAGTAATTAATAATTTATATATAATAATGTTGATAAAATTTTTAAAATATAAAAAAATTAGGGGTGCTCCACTGAAACAGTCTCGGCTACGCTGAAAATTAGGGGCCAAAACCACCTCAGACCAAGAACAACAATAAAGGAAAAAACTACTAGCCATTGTTGATGAGGACTTTCTATATACTAGAAGCTTCAAGTAGGAGCCGCAATCAAAGTATAATCTAAATTCTAAAAGTCTCCTTGAAAATATTCATTAAAACAGATTTTCTTAGAATTCGGTTTAGATATCACTGACTACAGGTGCAATAAACGGCACCACAGCAGTCACAGTCTCATTCAGCTGTGGAGGGCCATATCAATGCTGAAGAATTTTGGCGCTTGTTCCACCAACCATTGAAAACCACATGTAGCCGTTAACGGAGAAGGGATGGCACATAGAAGAAACCAAAACTTAGAACGCACAGATCCGAAGAAAACTTTCCTTTCTCAGTGCGAGATCTATGGTAAAAGCAAACCTTATATACCAATCAAAAAGTCGTGGAGAGGAAAGTCTTCCTATGGTCAAATAAAAACAAGGCTCCTTTGCTTTGAAGGGCAGAGGAAGTCGACAGAAGCTAAACACTCCAGAGCATTTTCTCTTTCTAAATCTTCGTAGTAATTTATTTGAGCAATTTTTCAATAAAACTTGGCCGATTTGAATTGAAAAATAATTAATTTATGACCACAGCCGGATTTCATTATCCCGGTCTCAGACCTGACCCATAACGACAATTCTTTACCTGAAGGCTTTTAAGCCCGTATGAATCAGTCTAGCCCACTCGGTCTTAAGACTGGACCCCTTTTTAAACCTCTCAAATTAGGCCGACTCAGTCTTTTCGGCCCTCAGCACAGACCTTTCCTAGATTTCAGTCTTAATCTCACTTTCTAGTTCGGTCCAAAAGAAAAAAGGTGGCAAATCCATTCACCTTGTGGGTCCATCCGCATGTGTATCAGGGAGAATTAAATGGCCGTTACGCATGAAGCAGAGATCTGATATTCTCGTACATCCGTATCCGTATGGCAGAAACAGGTGGTCCAATGACAGTGAGACCGTTACACGTTCCTGACAGATAAAGGAAAAGAATAAAAGGGAGAAGCATTCTCCTCTCAGACTAAGCTTACACAACTCTTGTAAAGTCTTATTTTCTTAATCTCAGATCATCAATTTATAAAGAAAGATGTCAAATTAAAGGTCAATATATTTAAATTAATGATTTGATTTACATAATAATGTGAAGAATATAAGAATTATTTGTTGTATTTTCTTAAATAAAATTTTATTTGAATGTGAACAAAGGATTTTTTTTTTAATTAAGTGTGAAATAAGCAATTTGCTTTCTATTTAAAAGAAAATAAAATCTAAGATATATTCAATGATAATAATTAATTTTTTCGTAAAAATTAATAATTTTTTTCTTAAAATCCGTTATTAAAAATCTATTAATTCAATATATTTTTATTCACGTTTAATATAACCATTAAAAATATTTTAAAAACAGAATTTAAATTCGAGACTATTCATCAAAGAATAAGAAACTCATATCATTTTGTCTTATCTCTTTGAATTAAAAATTTTAATTTTTAGAGATATAATTTTAAATAATAAATTATTGATGTTTAAGAAATTAATATAAAAAATATATTTATCAAAATCCAGGTTAGCTAATAGCCGAAAATGGGCTCAAACCATGAAAATGAACAAGAAAATTGGGCCTCTGTGATCCAATAACTAGGGCAGCAAAGCAATATTGTCTGGAAATATTTTTATTGGACTAATTAGTGGGCCTATCTTTTGTGCATGGATCATCATGTTTCATTGGGAAAGGGATAGTTCTCGCCCATATGCTGGTTTCCATTCCATCTTTTTCAAAATAATCCTCATTTCATATTTAAGATGATATTATAAATTATTATTTTATATATTTAAATTACAATCAAATTTACTATATATATCTCCATTGATATAATATAAAATAGGGTTATTTACATAAAAAAATTTAAAAATTTTCATTATTTTATAATTTCAATTCAAAATTTTAAAAATTGATAAAATTTTCTAAAATTACAAAATTTGTTGTAGTAATACACAAATTTAAAATTTAAATTGAAAAGAGTGTGTTTTGTTGACGTAGCAAGATGACATTAATTATTTTTTTATACTTATAATATATGTAGATAAATCTATCAATATAAAAAATTTAAAACTTTTAAATATTTTACAATTTAATCCAAAACTTTAAAAATTAATATAATTCAACTCAAAATTCTTAAATTTATCATATTTTACTACTAAATTTCTAAGACTCTATTATTATACCTCACTCCCATCTGTTTGGGGTAAGAAATTATAATATTACTCTTTTCTATTTTTTAGTTTTAATTCTTTTAATTTTTTCGGATTTTAATAATGTCTACTCAATGTCTATATTTATACTTTCAAACGTTCACTTATACAGTTAATCAGTAATTAAAGATTAATAGTATAACCGTAAATAGTAAAACTGTAATTTCTATTTTTTATTATATTGACATAATTTTTTATAATGGATATAATAAAATTTATCGTAAGATATTTAGAAAGTAAGGAATCAATAAATATAAAACTTATTGTAATATTTATTGGAATTAGTGATAAATAGAAAAAAATTAAAATTGTACTTTTTTATACCAGGCCAATAGGAGATGAAGAAAAATAAATTTAGAGATTTTTTAGTTGAATTATATCAATTTTAAAAGTTTTGGATTAAATTACAAAATAGCTATAAGTTTTGGATTTTTTTATCAATAATATTTATTTACGTGGCATATGAGTATCATAAAATAATCTACATCATTTTGCCACATCATCAAGATACACTCCCCTCAATTCAAATTTTAAGTTTACATATAATTATAACAAAATTTATAATTTTGGACAATTTTATCAATTTTTAAAATTTTGAATTAAATTATAAAATATCAAGAATTTTTGAATTTTTCATATAAATAGGCCTGTAAAATATGAGTTTACTTATTTTTCCATAACGAATAAAAATCATTATTAAAAAAAAAATAAAGTCATCTTTTAAAATATTTTGCTATATGTAATAAAAACTGAATTTTCTTTATAATAATTTTAAATGAGTAAATCACTATCGTCCTTAAACTTATAGTGTTGCAATAGTAGTATCCTTTAATTTTATTTTGTATCATAAAATCTCTTGAATTTTAAATTTTATAATAGAAAAGCACAAATAATCTCTTATAACATATTTTTAGTTTTCATCCGATGTCGCGTATCTGACGTGTTAATAAAAATAGTTTACATCAATAGTCTCCCTTATGAATTGATTGAAGAAAAAAAAAAATCTTTACTCTCTCATCTCTCCTATATGCAATGTCCCTCTTCTCTACTCCCTTATCTTTCCTAGTCTATTGATAAAACTTCATCTTTCTTTCTCAAATATGACAAGAGAATTTGATAAGTGAAATTACTCTATTTTTTGGTACGTTGTAATTCTTTTTATGTTTTTTGAAATTACTCTCTCAATGATTTTCTTTTTTTTTATTTAATTTTTTTGAATCGATTGTTAACAAAAATTGATTTTCTATGAAAAAGTAGAGAGCTGAATCCTTGAAAAGGTTTGGAAAAAAAGGAGAAACATCAAAAGGGCCTTCCCTAAAACACAATAAATAAAACAGTAGGAATGAGTACTTCTGAGTGTTGATGAATCTTGTAATGGCCCACCCGCAAGGATGAACAGAATGCAAACTTCAAACACTATTTCTCATCACTATATGCAGCCTAGTTTCGTCATTGTTCAATAAACTGTGAATTGGTATAGAGAATTGAAATTGATTGCAGTAAACTCCAATTCTTGCCCATTATCTTCCTTTATCTTACAGTGAATAAACTGTGAATTGATATAAAAGGAAATTATAAAGAAATGTATTTTGTTATAATTGAATGTAGCTCAGTATATCAATGAGCTAAATTACACAGCTTTAAATAAGTAGAAAAACAACCATAGTAGCAAATAAACAAGAGAAAATAACTGAACTAACTTAGGCAATCAAACTCATCACTAGCAGAATCATAACCACTTAGACACATTCAAAGTAAAACATATTTACAAAAATACACCTTATCACTCCAATGCTCTAGCACACGGCAATCACCTTATTACTCCAGAGGGATGAACACATCCTTATAACTCCTTAAGCTATTATCCCCCCTCAAACTTTGTCGGGGCTGAAGACAAAGTTTGTGTCGAAATTGAGCCAGGCGAGCTTTAGTCATTGACTTAGTAAATATGTCAGCCAGTTGGAAAGTGGACGGAATGTGCTTAGTGATTAAGACCCCTTGAGCAACTCGTTCTCTCATATAATAATAGTCCAAAACTATGTGTTTGCTACGGGCATGAAGAACCGGATTAACAGTCAAATATAAAGCACTTAAGTTATCACCATAAAGTATAGGTGGATTACGTTGAGGAACTCGTAAATCATCCAACAGATATCCTAACCAAGTTAGCTCTGCGGCGGCATGAGCCATAGCTCGATACTCTGCCTCGGTGCTGGAACGGGCAACAGTAGTCTGTTTCTTGACACACCAAGAAACAATATTAGACCCTAGAAAAGTGCAGTAACCAGTTGTGGAACGTCTTGTCATCTGACAGCCGGCCCAGTCTGCATCAGAAAAAGCAGAAAGAGCAAGTGACGTATCTGCTGTAAGAGAAAGACCTAAGTCAAGAGTGCCTTTTAAATAACGTAAAATACGGCGAACATATTTGAGGTGGGACATGTGAGGAGAGTGCATAAATTGGGAAACATAATTAACACTAAAAGAAAGGTCTGGACGAGTAAGCGTGAGATACTGCAATGACCCTACAAGCACACGAAAATAACTTGGATCATCAACAGGTGTGTCAACGGATGTAGACACCGATTTTTGGACCAATGGCGTGGGCATAGGCTGGCATTCTAGCATTTGAGCACGCTCCAAAATGGAATAGGCATAATGAGTCTGGGATAAATGAAGTCCAGTGGTTGTGGATTGAACCTGAATGCCCAAGAAGTGATGTAAAGGACCAAGATCTTTCATAGAAAATTCTGAATTTAAAACCTGCAAAAATGACTGAACAAGAGTACTGGAAGAGCCTGTAAGAAGCATATCGTCAACATAAATTAGAAGAATTAAAGTACCAGCTGCCGAATGGAAAACAAATAGAGAAGGATCTGCAAGACTACAATAAAACCCATATTTCAGTAAAAAAACACTCAGTCTATCAAACCAGGCACGCAGCGCCTGTTTCAATCCATAAAGAGCTCGTTGGAGCTTACAAACATAGGAAGGATTATTAGAATCAATCATTCCTGGTGGCTGTTCCATATAAATATTCTCAGAAATAAATCCATGCAAGAAAGCATTTTTCACATCTAACTGACGAATAGGCACCAACGCAACAGTTAAAACCAAATGAATTGTGCCCGGTTTAATAACAGGTGAAAACGTTTCAGTGTAATCTACACCGTCTAGTTGATGAAACCCTTTAGCAACAAGACGGGCCTTTAACCTATCTAAAGTGCCATCTGGTTTCAACTTAGCTTTATACACCCATTTACACCCTATAACATGCAAATCAGATGTACGGGGAACCAAAGTCCAAGTCTTATTTCTAGTCAAGGCATTAAATTCATCAAGCATAGCATTTTTCCAACCATTATGAGCAAGAGCATGTTTAACATTTTTTGGTTCAGGCGGAATAACAGAAGACATAGTAACATTCAAAGCATATCGTGGATTGGGTTTAACAATGCCTGATTTTGAACGAGTAATCATAGAATGATTAGGTGCTATATCCTCAACATGCTCCTCAGGTACATTAAATTCAGCTAAAGAAGAATTACCTGCTCCTGCACTAACCGAATCACCTATGTGTAGAACCTCTAAAGACTGCTCCTGTTGTGCACTAGATTCAATCATGTGCTGATCCGTGATGGGTTGATCATGGAGCAACGGAGCGGCAACAAGAAGCTCCTCTGGTTCCTGGTCTTGAATCAACTCGGCTTCTGGTTGTTCTGCAAATACCCCAACTGCAGAAAACTGATCGGCTAGTACATCTGAAGTATAAGACAGAACGTGGTCTGTTAATTGGTGTTGAGATGTTGTAGATGAACCAGCTTCCTGAGCTGCTGCTGGTACAACAGCAGTTTGGTCCGTTTGCAAGGGCTGTCCAGCAGACACAGCAGTGGCTGTTTGTTGAGCAGCTAGTGGGTCAGCTGGTGACTGTAACACTACTGCTGACTGTGTGCCTGCTGCTGGCGGGGGCAGCACATCAGACTCTTCTTCACACGGCAAAATACCTGCTACATCAATAGCTGAAATAAATGGTGCACATTCCTGTAAACTAAGAGAAGAATCAGTTACATTAGTTTGGGTATTTAAACCAGAATAATCAGGTAGCCAAGAAGTCATAATTTTAAGAGCAAAGGATTTATCAAAAGATGACGACTTGAAAGGAAAAACTGCCTCATCAAAACTTACATGACGGCTTATGATAAATTTTTTAGTTCTAGGGTTAAAGCATTTATAACCTTTGTGTTTTTCACTGTAACCAACAAAAACACATAAGCAAGATTTTGGATTAAACTTATGACTTCTAGAATCCCAAATGTATGGAAAGCACTTCGAACCAAAGACCCGTAATGTAATACCCGGCTAGACTCCGGTATCGGAATTCCTACCGTCCGGTGGAATTTCGGATGTCGGAGACCTCTAGAAGGGTAAAACCATGTTTTCATGAAATGTTTTAATGTTTTTAATGATTTTAAGTAAAGAGGAAATGAGTTTTTGAATGAAAACACCCTTGGAGGAAACTCAGGTTCAGCCGCCGAAACTCAAAGTTCGGCCGCCGAACATGCATGCACTTCGGGAGTGCTTTAGGCCCCCGAAGGCATAAGTGAGGAAAGTTCAGGTTCGGCCGCCGAACCTCAAGTTCGGCCGCCGAACATGGCATGCATGCGGAGGCACTTTCGGCCCCCGAACGTGGCCTGGCCAGCCACTATAAAAGGGTCCCTTAGCCGAAAATGGGCGAGCTTTTTCCCCATTTTCGGCCAAGGTGAGTCCTTCCGCCATTCTTCACCATCCTTGAGTTCTTTCCTTCAAATCTTTCAAGATTTTCACAAGCTTTTACATTGTTTTGAAGATTTTCGAGTTTAAAGCAAGTTTTGGAGTTTTGAGGTTCAAGAACTCAAAATCTTCCACCTCCGAGTTTAGGACGTCTCTCTCTCGATCTTCAAGAGGTAAGAGCCGATCTTAAGCTCATTTTATGTTTAAAGTAAGTTTTATGCAAGATCTATGGGGTAGAATGCATGTTTAGCTCATAGTTAGGTTTTTGAGTTAATGTTATGTTTTGAGCAATGTAGGTTGGATTGTGTGTTGTAGTTGGGGTTTAAGTTAGTTTGAAGCCCCTAGGAACCATTGTATGTATATTTGCATGATTTGAATGAGTTATATGCATGTTGGAAGAGTTGGGAGGCAAATGTGCATAAAGGAGCCAAGTTTCTGCCCTTTGGCAGAAACCAGGTTCGGCAGCCGAAGGCACTTTCGGCCGCCGAACATGGCTGGGGAGGCAGGCCTTTCGGCTGCCGAAGTTGCCCCCGAAAAGAGACTTTCGTCTCTGTCTGGGACTTTCGGCCGCCGAAGGTGCCGCCAAACCTGCCTGGGTTTCGGCTCTGGAGGGACTTTCGGCCGCCGAAGGTGCCGCCGAACCTGCCCTGTTTTGCCTTCCTTTGCATGTTTTTGCATGATGGTTTTGAGGTGTTTTAGGGGGTTTTTGGGGGATGTTTTTAGAGTTATGTCATGTATGTTTGGTCCCTCATTTGAGTCCACCTGTGTAGGTTCGGACCCGAGGAACCGAGGACCCCAGCAGTGAGTCAGTCACTTCAGAGTCAGTAGAGCTTCAGCCAGAGGTGAGTGGAATAACTTTTATGCTTTTAAATAAATAAATCAGTTTCAGCATGATTCACGCATCATGAATGCCATGAGATAATAGGGTGTTGCATTAGACTCACGAATATGTTGCATTGCATATTATGTTTGATGATGTGGATGGATGTTGAATGATCCATTAGTCCCCCTATGCTATGATGATGATGATACGGTACGGAAGACCAGTGAGGCCCATTCTACGCCCCTGGCACTATGTAAGAGAAAGACCAGTGAGGCCCATTCTACGCCCCTGGCACTATGTAAGAGAAAGACCAGTGAGGCCCATTCTACGCCCCTGGCACAGTAGGTCCATGTAGAGGACTATTGGTGACAAATTCATCCTTGATGTGATTAGTTGTGTTGTGATGCATTCCATGTTATCATATGTTTTAAATTGTTTTACTATTCTGCTCACTGGGCTCTTGTAGCTCACCCTCTCCCTTAACCCCCAGGCTTGCAGGTACAGGGTAGACCAGGAGGTCAGCAAGAGTAAAGAAGTCCTTGTTTTGTAATAGATAGAAAGTGGACATGACAAATTATGTAATGATTTAATGTTATGTTTAGCCATGTTATGTAATGATGATATTAAGGTTTAGAAGTGTGCTTGACCATAGTCGGTTGTAATCCCTTTTTGTTATATACATGATCTTGATGTCTATTGATGTTTATGTTTAACCAACTCAACTTATGATGTATCGCCCATTGGGGCATTGATGAGATCCCACAGAGGGGTCAAGTTTATGATTATGGCTATGTTTAGTGCATGCACAGGTTGAGTTTGGTGTATGAGGAAAAGAAAAATTTTAATTTTTATGTATGATTGTTGATCATGTATGGGATTTAAACAGGTTTACAGGTTATAAGTCAGGCTTGCTACGGGTCCCGGCGGCCTTAAGCCGATCTGGATCCTAGCGCCGGTAGCGGTCCGATTTTCGGGTCGTTACACGTAATGAACTATAATCAAAATGGAATCCATGTAGCATATAAAATGGTGTCTCATTGCCCAACACAGTAGTAGGTAACCTATTCAAAAGAAAGACAGCAGTCTGAAAAGCCTCTACCCACATACATAACGGCATATGGCTATGGTACATCATAGTTAAACCTAGTTCACGTATTACTCGATGTCGCCGTTCAACGGCACCTGTTTGTTCAGGAGTATATGGACATGAAATGTGATGTTTTATGCCATGTGCAAGAAAATGAGAAGACAAAGCATTATTAACAAACTCACCTCCTCCATCGGAATGAAAAACTTTAATTCGCTTCCCAAATTGTCGAAATATAAATTGTTCAAATGCCAAATAAGTAACAAAGAAATCAGATTTCTTCTTTAAAGGAACTATCCAAGAATATTTTGAAAAGTCATCAACAAAACATGCATAAAACTTAAACTTAGAAAAAGAAATTACAGGGGCTGGTCCTCATAAATCACAATGAATCTTATCAAAACTAGATGAACTAGTATGTTCTGAAGAATTAAGAGGAAACTTACTCAATTTGCCTAACTGGCAACTATCACACAAAAACTTAGATTGCAATGAACCTTTTACATCAACTAGATTTTTATTAAATAAAACTGAAACTGCAGAAGCTTGTGGGTGTCCTAATCGTTGATGCCAAATCTCAGCGGTACCAGTCCTAAACCGATTCGAGAAATAAGCTGTAGGTACTCCAGACAACGTATACAAATTATGCCTCCTTGGTCCTGTTAAGAGCACCTGTCCCGTTTCCCGATCCTTTACATTAACAGACACGTTAGAGAATTCACAGTTTACAGGATATTCATCAGTCAGTTGGCTAATGGATAACAAGTTCTGTTTTAAATCAGGAACAGATAACACATTAGAGATAGGCAAATTATATTTTTGGTTTAAACAGGCTGTACCTACACCATCAATTGGCAGGAAGGTACCATCCCCTATCGTAATTGAATCAGGTCCATCATACTTATCAATATTTTTTAGAAGAAGTTTGTTACCTGTCATGTGATCAGACGCGCCCGAATCAGCTACCCAGTCCGTTTCCACGACTCCATTGTTAAGCGTGAGAGCTGCAAGGGCTTGTGGAGGATCTTCACGTTGTGCTTTAGATATCCACCAGCAGATTTTGGCTATATGCCCCTTTTTGCCACAGTATTGGCAAATTTCATCCTTATAAAGTTCCCGTTCAGCGGGAGTCATTCTTCGCTGACCAGGTGGTGGAGGGCAACGTTGAGAGGAGTATGATCCTCTGTTCTGACCCTGTCCTCGAGTTTGTTGGGCCTGAAACCCCCGTCCATGAGAATCAAAATTGTTGCGTCGATTCAAACTGGAATTGGCTTGTTTCTGTTGATTACCATAAAAGGCAACATGCGCGATCTGGTCAAGCGCAGAATCCGACTGATTGGAGAACCAACTTTGCCTCTGATCCAGATTTTTTAATTGGGAAACCAGCTCGTTGTAACTTGGTCGTGGTGGTTTGAGCATGGTGGTGGTGAAGATCTCATATTGCGGACCTAAACTTGTGAGAAGACAGAAGATCTTTTCATAGTCTGAAACTTTCTTCCCGATTGCAGTCAGATTATCACAAATCTCCTTAAACAAGCGTAAGTGCTCTGTGATTGTTTTATTTTCATCTTTTCGAAAATAAGTTAGCTGTTGGCGTAGGGTAAATACCCTTTCTTGTGAATCTTGTGCATAGGCCTCTTTTAATGCACTCCAAACAGCACACACAGTTTCTAGCCCAATGACAAGTCCCAGAGATTCTTCGCTAAGGGTTCCGTAGATCCACCCTCGAAGCAATCGGTTGGACTTTTGCCATGTCTTAAATTCATTTGACTGCTGTGGTTGATAATTTTCTGGAATTGGTGTTGGAAGAGGAGTGAATTTCTGATCTGCTGGAAATTCCGCCACTAAATGATCGGATAATTCTTGACTCTCAGCTAAACTCAACACCTGTTCTCTCCAAAGTTGGTAATTGGTTTGTTTCAGCTTTAGTGTAACGAAATTCGCTACATTCAAGGTAGAAGAAGCCATGGTGAGTGGACAGAAAAAAAAGAAAAAAAAGAGCGATACTTTTGCTCTTTCTGGCTCTGATACCAAAAGGAAATTATAAAGAAATGTATTTTATTATAATTGAATGTAGCTCAGTATATCAATGAGCTAAATTACACAGCTTTAAATAAGTAGAAAAACAACCATAGTAGCAAATAAACGGGAGAAAATAACTGAACTAACTTAGGCAATCAAACTCATCACTCGCAGAATCATAACCACTTAGACACATTCAAAGTAAAACATATTTACAAAAATACACCTTATCACTCCAATGCTCTAGCACACGGCAATCACCTTATTACTCCAGAGGGATGAACACATCCTTATAACTCTTTAAGCTATTAATATAGAGAACTAAAATTATTCCAGAATTCTAAAATAATCAAATTTCACCACTATAACCCATCGATTTCACTCGAGTCCATTGATCAAAACCAAGATTCTGTGAGACAATATCTTCTTGAAAATGAGAAATCCTTAGCTGATCAGCATAAACTTAGGTTAAAATTGTCAACAATAATTCTTTAGGGCTCACCGGCTTCTCTTTCCAACAATACCTTGTATATTCCATATTAATATTGACATTTAAAAAAAAAGTGTAAAATAGGAAATCAAACCTCATAACCAAGCTTTAGATGCTACCATCATTAAGAATGGCATCATCTTCCATATGAGCAACCTCATCTCCTCCAACTTGTTCTGTAGCACAACCTATCGAATCCATATTCGCAAGAGAATCTGGTACAAACTCAAGAGAATTACAGTTTTGATTGCTTGGATTAAAGATCTCCATAGACTCACTAACTTCTTTAGTTTCAGTTATCTCACAACCTGCCTTCCCAGAAACTACCGTATGTATATCCTGAGTTGCAGCGATTCTTGATGGGACCATAATAGAATCCGAGGGAAAAACATTAGAAGAAACAAGTTTTGTAACATCAGGACCATGAGATGTACTCGCAACAAGAGATAGACGTTAAGATTATTGTTTTAAAGACTTTTAATTCTTAAGAATTGACTTGGGCTCCCCTTAGGCCTTAGGCTGCTCATTCATCACTTCTTTGCCTTCATGGACTTTTTGTTGACCCACTTGTTTAGATCCATTATTATTATTATGGGCCTGCAGCCCATTTTCCATATGGGAGTTAACATCCACTAGGACTATATTAGGATCCATGTTTTCAACATCTTCAAACTCTCCTCTTATCTCTTCCTCATGCTATTATTTTGATTATTACGAGCTGATGTTGTAATACCCGGCTAGATTCCGGCATCGGAATCCCTACCTTAAAGAAATCAAATGCCTAAAGCATGCTCATGCATCATGTTTGTATGTAATAGGTTGATTGCACTAGTTACACGAATATGAAGCATTGTATTATTTACTGTTGATGGAGATTAGACCAAGGACGACCCCACTAGCCCTAGAGATGTTGTAAGACCTGGCCGGGCCAGGCATACGAAGGTTGTAAGACCCGGCCGGGCCGGGCATACTGAGACTGGAAGGAATGTTGGTGGTTGGGTCCAATCCGTGATATGATTTATTTGTGCTATGACGCATTTCATGAAAGCATGTAATTAATAAACTGTTTTCTTTGTTTCTACTCATTGGGCTCTTTAGCTCACCCTTCTCCCCTAACCCCAGTGTTGCAGGTTTGAGGTCGATCGGGAAGTCTCAAGAGTAAAGGTTTTGCTTATGTAATAGTATTAGATTAGTACTTTTAGTGTGGACATGTATTGTAAATTGACATAATGATTTGTAAGAGAATGTAATGTAAAGTTAAGTAGAGTTATGTTTATGGATTAGAACTGTGCTTGGTCCTAAGACTTGGTTAGTCCCTGTTCAATACATGATGTATGTAATGTTTTAGATGTTGAGTTGTTTGAACTAAACTGGTGGCATGTGTTGTTTACCACGCTAGAGTGTATGATGAGGACCCTAGTGGAGGTCTTATGTTTGTGGTTTTGATGCATGCACAGGTTAGGTTCTAGTTCTTTGGATGTGACTCCGGCTTGATGTATGTTATGTTGACCCAGCTAGAGTTTTGATGAGGGCTCTAGTAGGGGGGTTCCTTATGTTTCCAGTTATGTTGCATACAGGTTAAGTTCGGTACTTACATCAGATGTTTCAGTTTTTATGTTTATGTTTTGATCATGTATGGGATTTGACCAGGTGTTAGGAGGTATGTTTGGCTTGCTACGGGTCCCGGCGGCCTTAATCCGATCTGGATTCTAGCACCGGTGGCCGTTCGGACCGTTACAGAGGGATACCGGTTTTCGAGTCACTACAGATGTCATGGGATTCTTATTGGTTAACTCCCTCCTCCTTTCATATCTAATACGGAACTCGCCGAAGATTTTTTGGGATACTTATGCCCCAACTTTTTAGCTACCATCCAAGGACTCAATGGTTGCAAGACTTTTGCCGGAACAATCTCCTCCAAATCCTCCCCCATCTCCACCGGTTGTGCATCATCTATGGGTACTTCACTGAGTTTATGAGTTGATTTCAACTCCGAACAACCCCTCTTCCTGTGACCAAATTTACCACATTGAAAACAAATTTGTTGTAAACCCTCACACTCAATTCTTCTAATGTGACGATGAAAATGAAACTTGGACAATAAAGGCTAGGAAAGATCAAATCTACCTCCATACTAGCATACTTCCCTTTAAGTGCATTTTTTATTATGTTATCAATACGTAAAGATTTACTAATCTTCTTTCTCAAACATAATAATAAAATATTAGAGTAATATTCTATTGACAAATTTGAAACCCTAACTCAAACAATGGTCTTATCGATCGTTACACTATCAGAATCAAAGTTAGGAACCTATTGTCTCACCGTCAAGTAACAGTTAGCCACTACCCATGGACCTCCATTTAGCACATGATCATACTCATATTAATTCGTAAATCGAACCATATAATATCCATTTGGTAAATCAATCAAATCAAAGGGCGATTTCAAATTCCACTTATTCTTCATACATCTTAGGAGATAGTTATACCCGATCGGACATCCTAGAATCTTGAAAATCAAGGTCATCTTCCATGGTGCATTAAGCATCTGTTTATACTCCTTCAATATTGTAATTGTAGTACATTTAGGATCATCATCATCTTCCCCAGCTCTTCCTCCTCCAAATTGGTCATCCTCAGTGGCATTTTGCATGGGTACATCACATACTACCATATCTCGAAATGATGTTTTCCTCCGCTACACTAGAAACTCCTGCTGTTGAGGTTCAATTTCATCACCACCCACTCTCTCACCACCACCATCACGCTAGTTAAACTTTTTATTGCTCCGATTCAGTTTATCAGTCTCCTCAATGGAAAACGCCACTGTAACGACCCGGAAATCCGACCCGTTACCGGCGCTAGGATCCAGATCGGCTTAAGGCCGCCGGGACCCGTAGCAAGCCTACATACTTCCTGTAAACCTGTGGAATCCCATACATAATAACATATACATGATCTGTAAAAATTTTTCTTTTCTCTTATCCAAGCAAAACCTGTGCATGCACAAAATCATACATAAACCCCACACTGGAGTCCTCATCAAATACTCCAATGGGGTATCATCATCATACATATCAGCTTGGATAATCATGGTCATTAACATCATTACTCATTAAATACTCTGTACATAATGGGGATTCACACACCTCTAGGTCAAGCACTACTATAATCCTCAATACATCATCAAAATCATTAATTACATTACATGGTCATAAGTACTCATTACATCATGTTCATGTCCACTACTATCTATTACAACATACATGACTTAACTTCACTCTAGCCGACTTCCCGATCTATCCTGTACCTGCAACTCTGGGGATAAAGGGAGTGGGGTGAGCTACTAGAGCCCAGTGAGCAGAATAATAAAACATTAATTTAAATCATGCTTCCATGTATGCGCCATAACATAAACATTTCACAACAAGGATGAATTTGTCACCATTTAGCCCCTATCTTTCTTACTTATACATGCCGGGGGCGTAGAGCCGTAGCAGGCACACCCGGACTTCCATAATCAGTCATAGTGCCAGGGGCGTAGAGCCGTAGCAGGCACACTTGGACTCACATAGGCTATCATGACATACAAGGGCTAATGGATCATTCAACATTCATCCACATCAACAACAAGTATGCAATGCAACATATTCGTGAATTCTAATGCAAGCAACCTAATATAGCTCATGGCATTCATGATGCGTGAATCATGCTAAAACATTTCATTAATTTGCTTTAAAACTTAGAGTTTATTCCACTCACCTCTGGCTAGCTCTGAAGAGACTCTGAAGCAGCTGGCTCACTGCTGGGGGTCTCGGTTCCTCGGGTCCGAACCTACACAGGTGGACTCAAATGAGGGACCAAACATACATGAATATGACTCTAAAATACTCCCCAAAAACCCCCTAAAACATCCTGAAAACATCACATGAAAACATGTAAGAAATGGCTGAACAGGGCACTTTCGGCGGCAGGTTCGACGGCCGAAAGTCCCTCTGCAGCCGAAAGTCATGCAGGTTCGGCGGCACTTTCGGCGGCCGAACCTCCCAGACAGAGACGAAACTTGAGTTTCGGGGGCAGGTTTCGGCAGCCGAAACTGCCTCCACAAGGGGGTTCGGCGGCCGAAAGTCACTTCGGCGGCCGAACCTGAGTTTCTGCCGAAGGGCAGAAACTTGGCTCCCTTGTGTCCACAGCCTCCAAAACGCCTCAAAACATGCATAAACTTGTTTCTACACATGCATACACATCATACATCACACCTAGGGGTCTCAAACTATAATATACCCCAACTACAACACTTCAAACAACACATTTCCAACATACATTGTTCAAATCACAACATAAACCCATAAACCTAACAACAAGCCTAAACATGCATTCTACCCCATCAACTTGCATAAAACCTTCATAAAACATAAAAGAAGCATAGATCGAAGCTTACCTCTTGAAGATCTAGAGGAAGAACGACCCTAGCTCGGAAAATGGAGGGATTTAGCTCCAAGACTTCCAAGCTCCAAACTTGCTTAAAAACACTCAAAAACTTTTGTGGAACCTTAAAACTCAAAGAAAATGGTGGGGATTGAAGGAGAAACACAAGATTTGGGAGAGGGAGGTCGGAAGCTCGCTGTGGCTGAAAATGGGAGAAAACTCTCCCATTTCGGCTAAGTGCCCCTTTTATAGGTGGCTGGCCAGGCCACGTTCGGGGGCCGAAGGTGCCTCCGCATGCATGCAAGGTTCGGCGGCCGAACTTGGAGTTCGGCGGCCGAACCTGCATTTCCCTCACTCAAAATTTTCGGGCGCCTAAAGTCCCTCCGAAAGCATGCATGTTCGGCGGCCGAACCTCAAAGTTCGGCGGCCGAAGCTGGGTTTTCCTCCAAAGATTGTTCATGCAAAAACTCATTTAATTCTTACTTAAAAACATGAAATACATTAAAACATTTCATAAACTCATAGTTTTACCCTTCTAGAGGTCTCCGACAACCGAGATTCCACCGGACGGTAGGAATCCCGATACCGGAGTCTAGCCGGGTATTACATTCTCCCCCCCTTAAGAACATTCGTCCCCGAATGTTCCTCAACTAACACATGAAACATGGCATCAACATGGCATAAACATAACATACCGCATAGCATACATACTGACACTCAAAACAACTAACACTCACCTCAAAACAGATGGGGGTATTGCTGGAGCATAGACTCCCGGGTCTCCCAGGTGCATTCCTCTAAGTTGTGGTGGTTCCAAAGGACCTTCACCATCGGGATTTCCTTGTTCCTCAGCTTTCTGATCTGAGTGTCTAGGATCCGCACTGGCTGTTCTACATAGGTGAGATCCTCATGGATCTCTATATCAGGCTCACTAAGAACCCTTCCAGGATCCGACACGTACTTCCGTAACAGAGAAACATGGAAAACCGGATGGATTCTCTCCATCGAAGCAGGCAAGTCTAGCTTGTACGACACATTACCGACCCTCTGAAGCACCTCAAAAGGACCGATGTACCATGGAGCTAACTTACCCTTCTTCCCGAACCGAACCACTCCTTTCATAGGAGACACCTTGAGCAAAACCAAATCCCCCTCCTGAAACTCTAGCTGTCTTCTGCGGATATCTGCATAACTCTTCTGCCGACTAGCAGCAGTCTTGATCCTCTCTCTGATTATGGGTACTACCCTACTGGTAAGCTCTACTAACTCCGGACCCGCAAGAGTCCTCTCTCCTACTTCCTCCCAGCAGATAGGTGATCTGCACTTCCTTCCATATAAAGCTTCATATGGAGCCATCCCTATGCTAGCATGATAGCTGTTATTGTAGGCAAACTCCACCAAAGGTAGATGCTGCCTCCAAGAACCGCCAAAATCTAGCACACACATTCTGAGCATATCCTCTATTGTCTGGATGGTCCTCTCTGACTGTCCGTCTGTCTGTGGGTGGAAGGCAGTACTGAAGTCTAATCTGGTACCCATAGCGTTCTGCAGACTCCGCCAAAACCTGGAGGTGAACTGGGGCCCTCTATCTGACACTATAGATACCGGGACCCCATGCAATCTGACAATCTCATCTACGTACACCTGCGCCAACTTGTCCACAGAGTAACCACTCCTGACAGGGATGAAGTGAGCAGATTTGGTGAGTCTGTCTACAATCACCCATATGGAGTCCAATCTGTTGGACGTCGCCGGTAACCCCACTACGAAGTCCATAGCTATATTCTCCCATTTCCACTCTGGAATAGGTAGCGGGTTAAGCATTCCAGCCGGCTTCTGATGCTCTAGTTTCACCCTCTGACACACATCGCAGGCTGACACGAACAGTGCCACGTCCTTCTTCATAGCTGGCCACCAATACACTCTCTTCAGATCCTGATACATCTTGGTGGCTCCGGGGTGAACACTATACCTGGTATTATGGGCTTCCCCCATAATATCTCCCTTCAGACCAATGTCATCTGGCACACATAATCTGTTCCCGTAGCGGAGGATCCCCTTATCATCAAACTTGAACTCATTATTCTGGCCTGACTGAACCGTTCTGGCTATCCTGACCAACTCTGGGTCCTCATGCTGTTTCTGAGCTACCTGCTCCAGAAACACGGGTGTCACTCTCATCTGAGCCACTAAGGCACCTGTGCCAGACAACTCCAATTGTAATCCCTCACTCATAAGTCTGTGGAACTCCTTCACCACCGGCCTCCTCTCTGCTGAAATGTGGGATAGACTGCCGAGTGATTTCCGGCTTAGGGCGTCTGCCACAACATTCGCCTTACCCGGATGGTACTGAATCTTGCAATCATAGTCACTCAACAGCTCTACCCATCTCCTCTGCCTCATGTTCAGTTCTCTCTGACTCAGGATGTATTGCAGGCTCTTATGATCTGTGAAGATCTCACACTTTACCCCATAAAGGTAATGCCTCCACATCTTGAGTGCAAAGATCACTGCTGCCATCTCTAGGTCATGTGTGGGGTAATTCAGCTCATGCTTCTTCAGCTGCCTAGAAGCATAAGCGATCACCCTCTCATTCTGCATTAGCACACAACCCAGTCCCACACGGGACGCATCACAATATACTGAGAAGTCATCATCACTTCTTGGCAGAGCTAACACCGGTGCTGAAGTCAACCTCCTCTTAAGCTCCTCAAAGCTTTCCTCACACTGATCGGTCCATATGAACTTCTGATTCTTCTTTGTCAATTTGGTCATAGGAGCAGCAACCTTTGAGAAGTCCTGAACGAACCTCCTGTAGTAACCTGCTAAACCCAGAAAACTCTTGATCTCGGTCACTGTGGTGGGTCTAGGCCAGTTAGCTACAGCCTCTACCTTCTTGGGGTCTACTTCAATACCCTGTTCTGACACAATGTGCCCCAAGAATGAAATGCTCCTAAGCCAAAACTCACACTTGGAGAACTTGGCATACAAGCCATGCTCTCTCAAGGTCTGCAAAACTGTCCTCAGGTGATGGGCATGCTCCTCTGCATTTCTGGAATACACTAAGATATCATCTATGAAGACAATAACGAAGTGATCCAGATACTGACTGAATACTCTGTTCATGAGGTCCATGAATGCTGCAGGGGCGTTGGTCAACCCAAACGGCATCACAAGGAACTCATAGTGCCCATACCTGGTCCTGAAAGCTGTCTTCGGTACATCTTCATTCCTTATCCTCAACTGATGGTACCCTGATCTCAGATCTATTTTGGAGAAACAACCTGCTCCTGCTAGCTGGTCGAATAGATCGTCGATCCTCGGAAAAGGGTACTTGTTCTTGGTAGTGACCTTGTTCAACTGTCTGTAGTCGATACAAAGTCTGAGGGATCCATCCTTCTTCCTCACAAACAAAACCGGAGCACCCCAAGGTGAAGTACTCGGTCGGATGAAACCCTTATCTACCAGCTCTTGCAACTGTTCCTTCAGTTCTTTCAATTCAGCTGGTGCCATCCTGTAGGGAGGGATAGAGATCGGTCTGGTACCAGGCATTAACTCAATCTCGAACTCTATCTCCCTAGTAGGTGGTAACCCTGGCAGCTCGTCTGGGAAAACATCTAAGAACTCACTCACCACAGGCACTGAGGCGGGCTCTCTGACATGACTATCTAACTCCCTCACATGAGCTAGAAACCCCTGACATCCCCTCCTAAGCAACCTACGAGCCTGAAGAGCTGAGATCATACCTCTAGGTGTACCCCTCTTGTCTCCTCTGAAGACGACCTCTGACCCATCCTGATCTCTGAATCTGACTACCTTGTTTCTACAGTCCAAGGTAGCACCATGGGTCGATAACCAATCCATCCCTAGAATGACGTCAAAATCTGTCAAATCTAGAACCACAAGGTCGGCGGAAAGGCATCTTCCCTCTATGAAAACTGGACTACATTGGCAGACTGCCTCTGCCACTGACGGGTCACACTTGGGTCCACTGACCCATAGGGGACACTCTAACCCAGAGACCATCAATCCTACCCTCTCCATGACTCTCGGAGCAATAAAAGAATGAGATGCACCCGGGTCCATTAAGGCATACACATCAGAACAACCAATGATGAGATTACCTGCCACCACGGTGTTGGATGTGTTGGCCTCCTGCTGAGTCATAGTGAAGATCCGTGCCGGAGCTGATGGACCTTCACCTCTATATCCTGCTGATGAAGAGGCTGACCCTCTCCCTCTGCCTCTGCCACTGGCCTGTGTTGCGGCTGGAGCTACTGGCTGCACCACACTGCCGGAGGCTGTCTGCTGGGACGGTGCTGCAAAGGCTGCTCTAGGACAGTCTCGAGCCAAATGACCCGCCTGTCCGCATCTGAAACATGTGTTTGTCCCTGCCAGACATACTCCCTTGTGTGGTCTCCCACATCTCATACATGCTGTAACCTCTGCGCCAGAGCTTGAGCCACTGCCTAAACCCAGACCTGACTTGATCTTGTTCCAGAACTTATTCTTCTTAGATTTTCTGTGGCCTCTGTCCCACTTCTTACTGCCTGCAACTGCTGCACTTAGAGAAGAAGAGTCTAACCTTTCCCCACCTGGGGTCTTGGAACCAGAAGACTGTGCCACTGACTGTTTTACCTTCCCCTCAACGATGGCACAAGCCTCCATTCTCCTAGCCATATCCACTATGGCATGGAAACTCTCCCTCTCTGCTGACTGTATCAAAGAGGAATACCTGGAGTGCAGCCTCATAATATATCTACTTGACTTCTTTTGATCTGTGTCCAAATTCTGCCCAGCATATGGCAACAACTCCAGGAACCTGTCTGTGTACTCCTCCACACTCATCTGATCAGTCTGCCTCAACTGCTCGAATTCTATCATCTTCTGCTCTCTAGAGCTCTCAGGGAAAGCCCATCCTGCAAACTCATTTGCGAACTCCTCCCAGGACATACTGTCCGCTCTCGGGTTCACATAGTTCTTAAACCAACCACGTGCCTTCTTGCACTCCAGTGTGAACCCAGCCATCTGAATGGCTCTACTGTCATCAGCCCCTATCTCATCTGTAATAGTCTTGACCCTGTTCAGATACTCAAATGGGTCATCGCCTGCTCTGTACTGAGGAGCACCCAACTTCATGTAATCGGTCATCTTGACCTTGCTCCCTCCAGATGAGGTAGGTTTGGGTACTTGTGTTTCCGGGACAGTAGGTACTGGTGGTGGTGGAGGTGCAACATCCCCTGGGGTAGGGTTTGCTGTACTGGTATAGGGAGGTGGAGGTGGGTACATGGGGTACTGAGAGTATGGTGGGTAGTAAGGTGGGTATGGCATATGTGGAGGATAAGGGCTAAAACTGGGGTTATCCGATGTACCTCCCATCGAATACCCTGGATGGTGTGAATAGGGTGGGTAGTGATGTGGCTGGACATAACTCGAGGCCTGAGTGCCTCCTTCTGATTCTCCCATGCCCTCTTCCGGCATGCTCACACCGAGACTGCCATCCCTCCTCTGGTCTACTTCCATATCCTCAGACATTCCTCCCTGCACTGTTCCCCTTACTGATCTGCTTCTACCCAGATCCAAAGACCTTCTAGGGTCTCTAGCTACTCTGTCTCTGTTGGACCTACTGGACATTGCCCTAGGCAATGCTGAAGGACGGGCATCAGTGCCCTCGTCCTGAGGTGGCACTCCAGTCAATCGTGCAGATCGACGAGTTCCTCTCATTCTATCTTCTGAAAAACAGCACATAGCACAAGCAATCATTAGCATCATATGATTCATGTGGAAACACATGAACCCTCATCACATACATAGCATCACATCATAGCATTTATGCACATGCATATCATCATGGCATATCATATCATCATATAGACAGGACTCTACATCCTATCCTAGTGGACATGATTTTCCTAGTGTGCTTGACCTTCTATAACATCTATGAGCCCGACACTCTAGGTCCGACCATATGAACCTAGGGCTTTGATACCACTCTGTAACGACCCGGAAATCCGACCCGTTACCGGCGCTAGGATCCAGATCGGCTTAAGGCCGCCGGGACCCGTAGCAAGCCTACATACTTCCTGTAAACCTGTGGAATCCCATACATAACAACATATACATGATCTGTAAAAATTTTTCTTTTCTCTTATCCAAGCAAAACCTGTGCATGCACAAAATCATACATAAACCCCACACTGGAGTCCTCATCAAATACTCCAATGGGGTATTATCATCATACATATCAGCTTGGATAATCATGGTCATTAACATCATTACTCATTAAATACTCTGTACATAATGGGGATTCACACACCTCTAGGTCAAGCACTACTATAATCCTCAATACATCATCAAAATCATTAATTACATTACATGGTCATAAGTACTCATTACATCATGTTCATGTCCACTACTATCTATTACAACATACATGACTTAACTTCACTCTAGCCGACTTCCCGATCTATCCTGTACCTGCAACTCTGGGGATAAAGGGAGTGGGGTGAGCTACTAGAGCCCAGTGAGCAGAATAATAAAACATTAATTTAAATCATGCTTCCATGTATGCGCCATAACACAAACATTTCACAACAAGGATGAATTTGTCACCATTTAGCCCCTATCTTTCTTACTTATACATGCCGGGGGCGTAGAGCCATAGCAGGCACACCCGGACTTCCATAATCAGTCATAGTGCCAGGGGCGTAGAGCCGTAGCAGGCACACCTGGACTCACATAGGCTATCATGACATACAAGGGCTAATGGATCATTCAACATTCATCCACATCAACAACAAGTATGCAATGCAACATATTCGTGAATTCTAATGCAAGCAACCTAATATAGCTCATGGCATTCATGATGCGTGAATCATGCTAAAACATTTCATTAATTTGCTTTAAAACTTAGAGTTTATTCCACTCACCTCTGGCTAGCTCTGAAGAGACTCTGAAGCAGCTGGCTCACTGCTGGGGGTCTCGGTTCCTCGGGTTCGAACCTACACAGGTGGACTCAAATGAGGGACCAAACATACATGAATATGACTCTAAAATACTCCCCAAAAACCCCCTAAAACATCCTGAAAACATCACATGAAAACATGTAAGAAATGGCTGAACAGGGCACTTTCGGCGGCAGGTTCGGCGGCCGAAAGTCCCTCTGCAGCCGAAAGTCATGCAGGTTCGGCGGCACTTTCGGCGGCCGAACCTCCCAGACAGAGACAAAACTTGAGTTTCGGGGGCAGGTTTCGGCAGCCGAAACTGCCTCCACAAGGGGGTTCGGCGGCCGAAAGTCACTTCGGCGGCCGAACCTGAGTTTCTGCCGAAGGGCAGAAACTTGGCTCCCTTGTGTCCACAGCCTCCAAAACGCCTCAAAACATGCATAAACTTGTTTCTACACATGCATACACATCATACATCACACCTAGGGGTCTCAAACTATAATATACCCCAACTACAACACTTCAAACAACACATTTCCAACATACATTGTTCAAATCACAACATAAACCCATAAACCTAACAACAAGCCTAAACATGCATTCTACCCCATCAACTTGCATAAAACCTTCATAAAACATAAAAGAAGCATAGATCGAAGCTTACCTCTTGAAGATCTAGAGGAAGAACGACCCTAGCTCGGAAAATGGAGGGATTTAGCTCCAAGACTTCCAAGCTCCAAACTTGCTTAAAAACACTCAAAAACTTTTGTGGAACCTTAAAACTCAAAGAAAATGGTGGGGATTGAAGGAGAAACACAAGATTTGGGAGAGGGAGGTCGGAAGCTCGCTGTGGCTGAAAATGGGAGAAAACTCTCCCATTTCGGCTAAGTGCCCCTTTTATAGGTGGCTGGCCAGGCCACGTTCGGGGGCCGAAGGTGCCTCCGCATGCATGCAAGGTTCGGCGGCCGAACTTGGAGTTCGGCGGCCGAACCTGCATTTCCCTCACTCAAAATTTTCGGGCGCCTAAAGTCCCTCCGAAAGCATGCATGTTCGGCGGCCGAACCTCAAAGTTCGGCGGCCGAACCTGGGTTTTCCTCCAAAGATTGTTCATGCAAAAACTCATTTAATTCTTACTTAAAAACATGAAATACATTAAAACATTTCATAAAATAATAGTTTTACCCTTCTAGAGGTCTCCGACAACCGAGATTCCACCGGACGGTAGGAATCCCGATACCGGAGTCTAGCCGGGTATTACAGCCACCTTCATGTAGCCAATTTTAGTGTCTTTGGCCTTTTTTTTCATTTGAGGGGTTTTGAGTTTTGATATAGGAAACAAGTGCTATCAAGGTTATATAGTACATGTAATTTGTTTTGTACTTCAAGTATTGGATCAAGTAGGTCTCATTTTGATTCAATGTTGAAGCAAAATTATAATGCAAATAAATATATATTCATGTGATATATATTTTCATTATTAGTATTTTATTTACGTATTGACTTTATTAATTATCTTTTAGTTTAATATTCAATCAATATGAATCCCAATGACAGAAAATATTATAACAATTCAAATGACTTACGTTATAGATTCAATGATGATTATGTTACACTTTCAAAAGTTTAAGGACGATATTGTTATATTATTAAAAGTACAAAGATAATTTTGTTATGCTTTCAAAGCAAAATTATCATCTCCAATTCAACATATTTTCACTTTCCTCCAAATACAAACTTTTCCAACACAAGCCAAAATCCATTTCCAATTTCAAGCTCCATTTTCTCTCTCCTTTTTTGCTTCTTCTTCCTTTTCAAACTCTATTCTTTTAATATGATTCAATAAGCCCACAATCAAGTATTAGTTTGTCTAGAAAACTATTAGTTGGATCAAAAAAATTACAACAGTTAGATTTTTGCAATATGAAAAAAAAAATTTCATCGCAAAAATAATAAATTTACCCAACTCCTTTTGTATCCAATAGCCCAATCTTATTTTAGATTTTTATACTGTTTACTTAACTCATAATTCTTGCATCATAAAACCTCCTTCAAGAATGAGTATTTGTCCATAAAATTATGATTTTTGCTTCTTTATCACATATACACATAGTAAGTCCATTTGATAAGAAGTGTTGACCAGTGTATTATCACTTCTTGGCATATGGTTGCATTAAGGAGAATAGTAAGGTTGGTGTGTTGGAGAGAGTTTGGGAGTTGTATCAAAGTGCAGCAGAGGGTTGTGATTTATTAGCTAAGGAGAGATTATTTTCGTCAACTGCAATAAATGAGAAAGAAGAGAGAGAATGCTGAAATAAATTATCTTTATTGAGACGTTAGATATACACATCAGATAAAAATCGAAAAACAAGCTACAAAAGGTAATTTCGGCTTTTCTATTATAAAGTTTAAAGTTTAATGGGTTTTATGATGCAAAATAAAGTTAAAGGACGATACTATTACAACACTATAAGTTCATGGACGATAGATGAAATTTATCCAATTTAAATTATAGTCAAATCGTTACTTTAATAGTATTAATCAATAATTTCACACCTATAATTAAAATATTATTATTTAAACCATCAAATATAGTAGTGTTTTTATTTCCCAAACTAAGGATAATATATTAATTTAATTGAAAATTTATTTTTCTATTGTTTGTATATATATCATTCAATAGATGTATTGAGATAATCAATTTTTTTTCCAATTGATGCAAATTCAATTTGCTTTTCAACATGAACCTACGGGTTAAAGTAGGAGATTAAAATAACAAAAAATTAAAATAGATGACTTACAAATAAAATCCCACAGCAGTAGTAGCCTATGCACTGATGGAAACAAATCATTGACTCTATCGAACCAGAATACTAGAAAATAAAACAACAATTAATTTATAAAATAATCTCAACCAAATTGATAATATCTAGAAATGGACCACCACCACCATAATTTCTTTCCTTTGCACGCAAACGACATACGAACTAAATAAAGAAGAATCAAAGCACAAAGGAAGAACATCAACCAAAACCACCATAACTAGCCACACTACCTAGAAGAACGACACCTGCCATCAAGCTTCAAGCGGTCACCGCCGACATCCACCGGAGAGAAGAAACTGGCTCATGACCCAACAATGACGAGTATTTATCAATGTCAAACCATTGACTTCAATTCACTGTTGATCTTGAACAAACAAAAGCCAAATTAAAAAAAAAAAATCCAACCAAACCATAAACGGAACTCAAATAAAACGATTATACAATTTTAAAAATTTTAGGATCCTATTGCGAAAGACAGAAAAATCTGAGCTCATGCATCATATTCTCGCTAACCTTATTGTCGCTCTTTCTCTTTTTCACTTGTATACCTCAATATTAGGTGAAATCTCAATATTTTATGTACAAAGGTAAAAAATTGAATAATATAATTAACTCAAATAGAATAAAATAAAACTGCATTAACTAACGACACAAATTACTATTTTGAGATATTTTAAAATCAATTACAGTATTAATAAGTAAATTTTTCATAGAGATAATATGGAGTTCTACAAAGTTAAATAGATACCAGATAACTTTTTTTTTTAAATTTCTTCTACCATCTAGGAAATTAAAGTTGTATATGAAAAAAAAATGATGAGACTTAGGTGACCGGAATAATAAATTATCGATCGTTTAAAATATCGACTATTTATCAATAAAAACTCATAATAATATCTTCACTTTTTTTTTTAATGATCTTAACAAAGAAGTTCATAGAATTTAAGGCAAAGAAATGGATTAGTACATAACATTCATCCTAAAAATAGACATAAAGCATTAACTATCAATGATTTTGTGTTAAACTAACTCACATCCATATAAAGCAAATATGCAAAAACATAAGTATAAGCTCAACATTAGTTTAACTGGCAAGTCCCATATTTTCCTTTTGATAATAATTTTACAATCAAATATGTAATATGAATTGATATAAATCAATATATTTAATATTAAATATATTGACACATTTGGATACAATTTAATATTTTTAATATTCATAAAATAATATATTATATGAAAGTTATATATTAAATTTAGCATTAATAAATTTAAAATATATGAAAATATAAAATGTAATTATTTAATATTAAAAAATAAATGATATTTTTATTTTTTATTTAATTAAAATTTTTAAAAATTTATGGAACAATATAGTGTTGAACTTAAAATATAAAGACATAAATTAAATAAATTTTAATAAAAACCAAATATAAAAAGAGAAAAAATTATGTAATTTAATTTTGTTGCCATTACACTCAATATTTTTTTTATTAATTAAAATTTAATTTTTTAAAATTACTCCAATTATATTCTATTATTATTTATATTTGTTAAAATTAACAGAAATATCTTTAGGATAAAATTATTAATTTTTCTAAAATAGAGTTTAATTGAAAAAAAAATTACGTGGTGAAATTACAAATGACTTTTTTTTACAAATTAATGATCTGAGATCCAGAGAAATAGGGTTTTACAGAGGTTTTTGGAATAATGGAAAAACTTAGAGCTTAGGGGAGGATCATCTGTCAGTGACGTGTAACGGTCCGGCTATCATTGGAGCACATGTCTCTACCATATTGATACGATTGTACGAGGATATCCGATACCTGTCTCATACGTAACGGCCCCTTGATTCCCTTCGTGCATGTGTGGATGGGTCTACAAGGCTGAAGGTGGGGCCTTCTTTCCGATTCTGGGCTGGGCCGGGAGATAGGAATAAAACTGAGTTCAAGGAGGATTAGTCTGAGAAGCAGTGAGGGCTGGGCTGGCCTGAGAGGCAATGAGGACTGGGTCGGCCTGGTTGAGAAATCCATATGAACCCTGTATCAAGGTTCGAACGGGCTGGACCTATTTGTATTGGGGTCGTGTGGGCCTCCGAGCGATGAGCCGTGATCGAGGGCTTGGCTCCTGATCGGAGTGAAGAAATCCAGAGGTGATCACAAATGATCGAGATAGTTAATAATTTTTAAAATAGTGATTCGTTAGTGTATTTCAGAAAATAAATGGGTAAGTAGTTAGTTTCATTAAATTATAATAGTTAATTTTTTTATTTTTTATTTTTTTGATTTTTGATTTTTATTTGTTTATAGCGAAACATAGTTTGTTCATGAATTTAAAAGATAATACAAAACGTGGAGACGAGGACAATCCAACAAACACATGCAACAGCAAAATTATTGTCTTTTTATAGAGACAAAAGAGCGGCTAAGCACGTGGGTGTTTGTTCCCTGCGACTGCGACTGCGGCTGCTGCTGCTGCTGCTGCCATTGCCCATACGCATCCCCATCCATTGCCTTCAATTTGCATTAAAAGGGTGTAATTGATTGGGGTATGTATTTTTTCAAAATTTACTTTATACACTAATAAATGTATTTATATTTTTTTTTGAATCAAAAATGTATTTATATTATATTTTGAAAAAATAATTTACTATTAAATTTATCAGCAGAAATTAAAAACTACTAAATTTTTTCATTCGATTTAAATATCTCAAAATCATGGTTAAAAAGTTAAATATGATCAAAATGATCAAATATACTAAAAAACGTATAGTTTATCTTCTTAAATTCTAAAAAATAAGATTAAATATATTTTAAAAAACATAATTTATACTCTTAAATTTTAACTAGAATTAATGTAGTATATATAGTATATGAAGAATATAAGCTCCTTCATAAACTCCTTATATAGCGTGTTTTATATAATTAATTTTCATTTATTTAAAAAAAATATTTTTTAGAATAACATGTTTTTGCTTTGATTGCCGTTTGAAATAATTAAAAAAATTAGCTAATAAAAATATTCTTTTAATTAGAAAAAAAAAGTCTTGCACTATAAAAATTTTATTAATATCTCTATAAAAATTTTTAATATATTTAATTTTTAAATTAAAATTAAATAATAAAAAATACGTTATTTTCTCTATAAAAAATATTTTTTACATAAAATATTATATGCAGATAAATCATTTTAAAAAACTATTAGAAACATTTAATATAATAGAATTATATTTAGAATACAACGTCTAAAATTTTATATAAATAAATATAATCTTATGATTTGGAGTGTCCAAATTATAATACCCAAGTTTATTTTAACTTGATCTTTATTTAAATACTTGAACTTTTATTTAACAATTGTGCATAATATTAAATATTTGTATGTTGCACTTAAAAGAAAAACTTTAGTAAAGCATCATAGTACTTGATACATATCTTAAGATAAGATTTATATCTTGTACAACATAAAATGAATCAAATTCAAGATAGAGTTGAGGTTAAATTTGGTTATCTAGATCAAATGCAAGGGGTATATTTCCAAAATTCAAAAGTTTAAAATAGTTTTCAACATTTGTTTTGGAGTTTTTGAATAATCAAAATAATTTTTCAGTGATGTGTTTTTCAAATATAAAAAATTTGAAAGTCAATCTCTGTTTAGGACAAAATTAAATATATGTTTTAATGTCTGATTTTATGAAATGCTAAAATTAGATACAAACTTTAAAACCAATTTAATTTTAAATAACCAGTTTTTTTCTTTTCTATTTTGGAGAGATATCCAATGTTAAACTCTATTATTTTCAAATATCGAATTCAGTCTAATTTTCAACTGACCGCTAGTCAACTTTTATGGCTGAGAATTTGATGTTTCAAATCTTACATCAAAGTTAGGTTGAATCTATAATTTAGTTCCGCATTTCTATCTACAAAGTTAGTTGGGCACACTAACTTTATAATTATTAACTTTTAACACCTAACTTCAGATGCTTACATCTGACTTAAATACATTTTAAAATTTCAAAAATTAAATAATTAAATTTTATAAAATTTAAGAATTGAATAATGTGTTAAAATAGTTATATTTTTATAAAATCCTTTGATCAAAAGTTAATAACAAAATAATTAAGATGTCCAAATAGTTATATTTTTATAAAATCCTTTGATCAAAAGTTAATAACAAAATAATTAAGATGTCAACTAACTTTTTATATAAAAATCAAACTAAATTAAGTATTTAGTCTAAAGAATTATTTTAATGGCAGTATTGCAACTTTAAGAGATCTATAGAAGCACCTTATTTAAAACTTTTATTCAATACTTATTCTTAAAATTGGCAAATCTTCTTCACATATTAGTAATATTTAAGCTTATAATTCTGAGTTTATGAGAATAATAGCTTTACAATAAAAATCTATCCAATAAATAATTTTATAGAAATTAAATTTAATTGATTTCTTATTTAACAAATTATCTTATTTAGAATTAATTTTTTTAAACTTAAAAATTTTTCATGATTTTATAAAAAATCATTTAAATTCTATGTTCATAAAATTAATTTACAAAATAAATTATTGTCAAACCAAAGAGATACACTTAAAATCAAACTTGTAAAGTTTCAAGCACTTGATGAAACTTTTTCATACAATACAGTGCTCTTGTCATTGGAAAAACGATTTTAGTTGGGTGAAGACTTAAATGAGAATTTTGAAATAGTTAAAACTTTATAATTTAAAATGTTGAAATATTGTAATGACAAATTAATTTTAAAATTAGTTCTAATGCATTGAATATCTAAGTTTTCATTGAAAGAAAAAGTTGTCCAAATATATATTCTTACTTGTGATCAAGTTGTACCCATTGAACTTATTTTAAAATGATCTTTTATACTTTGTTTTAGAATCACATTGTACTAAATTTTTCATCAAGTTAAGGAGCTTGCCTAGCATTTTCTTAGGAAGAACAAAAAAAAAATTATGTAAATAAAAAAACCACAATGCAAAATAAACAGCGAACAAGTTGAAACAAAGTCAAAAGACTTTTAAAAGTAATAATTGAAATGAAACAAAATTTTAAGAGTATTTAACAAAAATTTTAAATTAATACATGAAATATATTACTAACAAATTATATATTTTATTAATTTTGTTAATCCATTTATATTAAATGAATATGTATAAATTACTAGAAACAACAAAACTATAAATATATTAATTATTAAGAACTCTAGGCTTTCTGGAAAGATAAGTAGACTTATCTTTCCCTTCATTGCAGACAATTTAAATATCCAGAAAAGAAAATGCACAAGCATTCATTGCAGAAATTTCAATACATTTCTTATCAGGTTACTACCTCATTCAAATGTAAAACAGAATGTACTGTGTGTAAGTTGTGAAAAACAACAAACTTACATTACACTCATGGACATTATCTGACGAGCAAGACCTGGATCTTGGTGCAAAAGCTCCCTTAAGTTGTTCTCCACCTCAGCCATTTGCTTTTCCAAGTATTCTTTTGAGGTCTGTTCAAAGCACAACAGTTGTTTATTTCTTCACAAACTTACATGCAAGAGAGGCCCATTACTTGAATGATAGCTCATGTACTGAAGTTAAGTTTATAAAATCTTTGACAAATTAAACTTTCTCCCATTCCTCTGTACTCAATATTGGTGAGTAAAATTAGATGTATGCAGTTGTAGTAACTGGCTCCCCCTTTGAGAAATTCTCTTGGATCTTTATCACCGTCACCTCCTTTCTACATTTCTAATAATCCCTCCAGATAATTTCATCAGATTTCTGCGTGTTCTTGTCTCTTAAAGAATGTCATCCTAGAATAATATCACAAAGCTTCCTTCTTTCTTAACCAACTCACTTGTCATTTTCTACAGTCTTTGGATCTAAATTAAATCAAGTGAGAGAACTTCTAGCAGTATATACACTAATCAAGTGGGAAAAAAATTCAAGCAGGAAATAAAAACACAAACGGTTGAGTGAAAACAAGAAATCAGTCCTTGTGGATGTAAGAGGTTCAAATGTAGGAGTCTTATTTAATTGTACTAAGCATCACTTGTCATACTCAAGTCTCTCCGTGTACAAATGTTTTTTTATTGATACTACCGAATATATATTTATGTGTGTGTGTGTGTGTGAACATTTGTTTTTTTAAATTCACATGCCTAATTTCTCAACATCATGAACACAACTATAGTTATTTCAGAAAATGAACTGGAAAAAAAAAAAGGGACATCCATGGATTATGTCATTGTCAAAACCTACCATTTTATTTGACTAATGAATCTGGACCTAAGGAGATAATTAGTAAACATGATTAGGTAGGTTATGGAAGCAAGTTATCCAAATATAAATAGAAAAACATAAATAAAGTACAGCTGTGGGATTCCAACAGATGGGATGAAATAGCTATTTGTTATAATAAAGAGCCAACTATTACCCACATCACACACACTAGATATACCTGCAGTGAGGCTAGTGCAGTCTCACTATCCTTGAGCTTCTGTTCTTGTTCATTCATTAAAACTGACTTTGGCTCCAAGATAAACCTGGCCACACACAAAGATACAGACAGAGACAGGGGGGGGGGGGGGGGGGGAAAGATTCATCAGAACATGCATCTATTCAATTCCAAATACCAAGTAAATCATGATATAACTGAATTCATTTGGTTCATGCACTACTCACGTTCTCCCTGCAAAAAGGAAAAGGGAAAAAAACAGTCAACTGAAAAAGTCAAGACGGAAAATTGACTCATCCAAACAGACAACTAATGTTTAAGGTGAAGAAACTTGTTCTTCGTTAATGTAGAAATAAGGCATCATGGAATGACACGCATTGAGGGTCAACTCAATAATCAAACTGGTGGGTTCTTTTATAGCATACTAATGACTGTAAAAGAAAATGTATTTGCCATTTTACCTATAGATTTGTATGTATTTGTTTCGTCAGGCAGTTGGCGTAACTCCTCCAACGTTAAGTAAGCTCGCTTCTTTTCTCCCTCCTTTGTTCGCATCTGGTTTTGCACCTGCAATACTTAGTACACTCACTTTAGTTCAAATCGTTTAAGAATAAAAAGGCACGAGACCACACATTGCAGAACATATTGTTTAACTAAACATCCATAAGTTGACTGTAAGATCAAATGGAAGTATACAGAACCAAAATTTGAAGAAACACAAAAAGGAAACAAACTGATTAAGAACTAAATGATATATATATATATATTCATCAAAAAAGATGCTAGGACACTGATTATTTAGCAGAAAAACATAGATTTATGTAAAAGCAACACTATTCAAAGTGCTAGATCTACCTTAACTACAATAAATCAAACTTAGGACAAAGATGAACTCAATTAGCCCGGAAATGTATTAATAAGTAATTTAAGATTCTATTTGAATAACACAAGATTTGCAAAGACAGGCTTTTTATTAGAAAAGGAGGTTCTATAAAAATTTAAAATATCAAAATTGTCACAGATCACAAGGTTTTTAAAAAAAAATACCTGCTTCAATTTGGCAGTAGTTTCGATCATGCGACTCTGAATCTCTAAAAACGCCTACAAATTTTTTCACATTACAAAACAGAAATCATATCAATTAAAACTGTTAATTTAAAGAAAAATAAATCAAAAGAAAAAGAATTAAAGATTCTATTTGGGAGAATGCGAGAGCGACATGAAATTTTTCTTACAGTTCTATTGGACTCATCGGCCATTGCAGAATGGTTGTGGTGAGAGATTGGAACTAGTTAGTGTAAATCCAAGGGAGCTAACACGGACCTACAGTTTTATATACAACGGGTTAGGATCCGACCCCAATAACTTAGTTCAAATTCTGTTTATTTGCATACAATATCTTTCCAGAATGCCTAAATCCTATCTATTTTCAAGTGCAAGCTAAAAATTTTGCCTCAATAAATCTATAAGCTTTGTTCTAGGAATGGTGAAACCTCAATGAATCAAATCTTGCCTAGAGCACTCAAAACAACTTGTAACTCATTAATAAAAGCATACCTAAATTAATTAACTAGCCTTTAACCAGGAAGCAAAAACTAAAGCAATCACCCACATCCTTGCACCTATCATGCACAATTAATCCTATTTGATGCATGAGAAAATATAACTACATGTTATATGTTAGATCTATATGTAATGCATTTTCAATTATTCATGTAATTTATGTACATCCTATTTGATGCATGAGAAATAATAAAACTTTTTTTTTTTTTAATTTTGCCTAATACCCCCAAACTCAAATCAGACATTGTCCTCAATGTCCAAACGCAAAATGTAAAGGATATGGCAAAATTTAGCACCAAATATGAATTACAACAATTTAATTCTGAACAAGTAATAAATTTACTCACCAATATGCAGGAAGCCTCTGAACATAAAAATAATATGGACAATAGAAAATAACAAACACATTAGGCTCACAAATCAAAATAAATATTTATGCATTTCAAACTATACATCAATCAAAGAACAAGATCTCAACCATAAATCAAGATACACAAGATATATATCAAAATCATTCACCCATTCAAGATCCAAGAGCACCTAAAACAAATATATGTTAATATTGATTCGCATAAAGTGGTGTCTTTAATGGAAAATGACAAGAGACTAACAAGGGCCGATGCTTCTGCCGCCGGTCAGGTGAAGGAACGGCGCTGGTAGGCGTGGAGGAGAGCTCGCAGGGGTCTGTTGACGCGACCTGGAGATGGAGAATGGCGCTGGGTATAGCGATCTGGTTGTGCTATTTGGAGCTGTGGCGTCGTGCGAATCTGGTTCGTGGAGAGGAACACGCCGCTGGTTTGTCGCTGATCTGCTTGTGGAGACTTTGCCGACGGCGAAAGAAGGCTGTCACTCGTACGGTGGAGATGGCTGGAGAAACTGGCGCTCGGGGATGGGAAGGCTGGCGCCGTCGCGCGCTTCAGAGAAGGCACTACTAGCTGCTGCGGTGGAGACTGACGGCGGTGATGGAGACTGTTCGGCCGTGCTGCTCGGGTGTGGTGGTGGTCGGCGGTAGTCGGTAGAGGCTGGTCGGCGGAGAGGAAGGGAGAGCAGGGAGTAGGGGGGGAGAGTGGGTGGCTAGAAGAGGAAGAGAAAAGTAAAGATGGAATAGGGTTTATCATTTTATATTAGGTAAATTACTAGTTACTTTTTTTTTTTTTAAAAAATGGAATTACTAGTTAGTCGTTGTATTTCGGAAAAATTCACTGATTAATTTTTAGTTTTTTTTTGAAATAATACTAAAAAACTTCATTAATTCAAAGAGAATAAAGAAACAATGTGAGGAGGAGGGATATCAATCCAAACTCCTTGACCTCACTCAGAATAAGCCGATATTGCTAGAATATGAGCGACATCATTCGCAGATCTATGAACAAAAACACACTTTGCTTCCTCATAACTTGATAGAAGCAGTTTACAATCTTGAACCAAAAGGCCAAAAGACGATAAATCATCTAACAAAACACAATTAACTGACATCACAAGTACCTGAGCATCCAATTCGAAAAGAACTCGATCACATCCACACTCTTTAATCCAGCTCAATGCTTCCCGGAATGCTATAGCTTCAACACACTTTGCATCCATCTGACTATAAAAAGAGCCTGCTCTAGCAGCCACAAGACTCCCATCATCCTTCCGGATTACACAATCGAAACCTACCGAACCTCGTTGCAAGCTTAAAGAGGCGTCAATGTTCGCCTTGATCCAACCGTGCGGCGGAGGAGACCAGATCGGGCGAGCCGGGTCGACAATGGTGCTTACTGAGGACACGACCCGGGCTGCTTTCCATTGCTGCAAAAAATTCAGAGCCATGAAGAACACACCACTCGCAGTCTGACCCTGGCCCTTCCATACAACATTGTTCCTGCATTTTCCACAGAAGCAGAAGAGAAGACTAAAGAAAACCACTCATTTAAAGAAGATGCAGAAGGCGCAGGCCAACCCAACGGCGAGCTTAACCAGCAGCTGCGGGCAAAAGGGCACTGAATCAGAATATGCAAGACATTCTCAGGGGCTACATGACACAACGGGCATGAAGGATCAACTGGGACTCTCTTGGACTGAAGTGACGAGAGGCAAGGGACAACATTAACTAGAGCCCGCCAGTAGAAATTGAGCACTTTTGGGGGAACTTTAGCTTTCCAGAACCTTTTCCATATCTCGCTCCCTTCCCTGTGTCGAAAGCCATCAACCAGGAACCTATATGCACTCTTAACCGAATAGTAACCTTTGGACTCGAATTTCCAGCACCATGTATCAGAACACGATGAAAGACTAAGAGGGATGTTCAAAATACAACTTCTATCTCTTTCGTTGAACATCTGTGCAATTAAACTCTCGTTCCATCTGTGGTTAATTATGAGATCTGAAACAATAACTCTAGCACAATTCAAAGGAGGGGTTGTGGAAATCAGAGACTCAGGCAGCTCTCTCAACCAGGGTTGCCCCCAGACTGAAACTGACTGACCATTCCCAATCCTCCAGTAAGCCCCAGCTCGAATCAGACCCCAAGTTTCCCATATGCTGCGCCACAAAAAACTAGGGTTACTTCCCAAAGGAGCTTCAAAGAAAGATTGTGTCGAAAAATAGCGGGCCTTAAGGACACGAGCCACTAAGGACTGAGGCCTGTTGATAATGTGCCAGCCCTGCTTCCCAAGCATGGCCAAGTTAAACTTATGAAGAATTTTGAAACCTAGCCCGCCATCAGATTTGTGCTTTGCCATTCTGTGCCAACCCAGCCAATGAATACCCCGATTTTGATCCGCCCCCTTACTCCACCAATATCTAGTCATCATGCGTTGCAGTTCATCACAAAGAGTCCGAGGAAGTAAAAATAAGCTCATCACATAGTTTGGCAAAGCTTGGAGGACTGTTTTCAAGAGAACCTCCTTACCTGCTTGAGATAGTGCCCGATGCTTCCAAGAATTCAGCCTTTTCCACAATCTATCCTTAACAAAACTGAACACTTCCCTCTTATTATTCCCAACATGAGAAGGAAGTCCTAAATAATTTCCAAAATCTGGTTTCTCCTCAACCTGAAGTACTAGCATACAGAGTCCTGAAGAGCCACAGGAGTGTACCTACTAAAGGAGATAGATGATTTCTGAAGGTTTATCACCTGTCCAGACGCATTTTCATACATGCGAAGGATACGCTTGAGTTCCAAAGCCTCCTGAACACTTGCTCGGAAGAAGATCAAGCTATCATCTGCGAAAAAAAGGTGAGAAATCTGCGGGCCACCCCGAGAAACCCTATACCCATGAAGGCTTCCACTACTTATACAATTTTACAGGAGACGGGAAAGCCCCTCAGCACAAAGAATAAACAAGTACGGCGATAAGGGGTCTCCTTGCCTCAATCCCCTTGTAGGAACAATAGGGCCTAACTCCTTGCTATCATGCAGGATCCAATAACGAACAGTGGAGATACAAGAGAACAGCAAAGCAACCCATTGTTGCGCAAAACCCAGCCGAAGAAGCATATCCCGAATGAAACCCCACTCAAGTCTATCATAGGCCTTGCTGATATCCATTTTGAGGGCCCCAGAAAACTCTTTTTTCCTTTGATGCACTTTAAAACCATGCAAGGCCTCAAAAGCTAAGATTATATTATCCTGAATACTACGACCAACAATAAAAGCACTCTGACTCTCCGAGATGATGGTGGGCAGAAGGGACTTAAGCCGATTAACTATCATCTTAGTGATGATCTTATAGACCACATTGCAGAGGGCTATAGGACGCAAGTCGCTCATTCGCTCAGGCACAAACTTCTTTGGAATCAAAACTAAAGCCGTCTCATTCAACTTCAGAGGAATAGACCCGGAATGCAGACACTCAATGCAAAAACTAGATACATCATCTCCTATAATATCCCAATACTGCTGGAAAAAACCAGGATTGAAACCATCTAGCCCAGGGGATTTATCAATTTTCATGGAAAAGGCTGCAGACCTTACCTCATCACAACTGTATGGCGCTAAGAGAGAAGCATTATGATCCTGTGATACCAACGTCGGGACACACTGCAAAACATGTTCAGAATTACAACTGTGGGAAGTAAAAAGAGTCATAAAGTAATCAGTCATCACACCCTCCAACCCCGAATTCCTATCCCGCCATACATTTGAATCATCCAGCAGTTTGACAATCGTGTTTTTCCTTTTTCGAGCACTGGCAGACTGGTGGAAAAAACGAGTATTAGCATCATCCTCCTTAAAAAATATATTAAAATATATTAAAAAATTTATAATATTTTTTAGATTTTAAAAAATATATTAAAATATTTATAATATTTTAAAAAATTTAATTTATTTGTTAGTTTTAATAATTAAATATTATAAAAAATTTAAAATATTTTTAATATAAAAGAAATAATTACTAAATTTTTTAAAAATTTAAAATAATTAATAAATTTTTTAAAAAATATAAAATGAGAAAATTAATAAAAAAAATAATTAATAAATTTTTAAAATGTCAAAAATATTTTAGGGTAATTTTAATATCAATAAATTAATTAGTAAATTTTTCTAATTTTTTTTTATATTTAAAGTTTTGAAAAATTAATTTTTTTTAAAAAGTTATATTAAAATTTTTTTGAGAGCTTAAAAAATAGTATAAGTCATGACACAATTGTGCTATTACTGATCTAATTCTTCATTTTATATTAAAAATTTCTTTCAGAACTCAGAAGGTTATGTAAAACGCTTATGTAATCTACTGAATTTAAAATTTCTCCTCTTAACATGAAAGCAAAAGCATGGGAAACGCAGAGAATTCTAACAAGCACTAATATAAAACATACTCTGGTCAAATTAATATCAAAAAATATTTTAAAAATTTATTAAACCATTTAAATATGAATTAAAACTCTCAAAATAAATCATTTTTCATCCAAATTCTCAATAATTATGCACAAATCAACACCTCATTAATCTCAAGCTCAATCAAATATCAATAAATCAATATTTTCAATAATATTTTCAAAAAAGTAAATTAAAAAGAAGGCTTAGCCTGGTGGAAAGTGCATCCTTGTAGCCTCTTGTGAGGTCAAAGGTTCGACTCCCCCACCCCCTATTTCAAAAAAAAAAAAAAAAAGAACTTTTCTTTCTTTCTTTCTTATATATTATCTCTAAGTCATCGATCGACCATTTAAACTCAACACCCGCAAAATAATACTAGATAGATATGTCAAATTCAAAATTTGAGAATTATAAAAGTAAAAGATAAACAAGAAAAATATAAAATTAAAAATTTCGGGTTATCTCCCAATAAGTATTTATTTTAAATCACTAGTTTGACCCCCTTCAAAAGGCTTTTAAAGTGGATCAAATGTGTAAAAGTTGTCTTCTTTCTTCATAAATGCACCAATATATTTGAATTTCAAGTTTCTTCCATTTCAAATTTTTCACTTCTCAAATGAAATGCCTTGCACTCTCTTGGATTCTCGGATTGGCTAGGTAGCTTCCCTTGACCTTTGCTAGAAGAGCTTGCTTATTGTGCAATTTAGTTTTCAAGCATCTTGTTATTAGTTGACAATTGCTCCATCTCGGAAGTGAGGTGCTTGATCAATTCCTCTTGTTGTTGTTGTTGGAGTAGAAACTTCTCCATCACTGACTCCATGGAAGTCTTTTGCTTAAAAATAGGTTAAGATTGTTGAAAATTTATGTTTTGATTTCTTCAAACTTGGAACCCAGGTGGTCCCATATTTTGTGGTGGAGAAAAGTGTTATTGCAAAGAAATAAATTGATGCTGAAAATTTTGATTTTGCTTCAGATGTTCAGACCAAGAGAAGTTAGGATGACTTTTCCACCCTTGGTTGTAAGTGCTTGAGTATGGATTTCCCATGTGTCACTGCCTATAATTGTTGATATAACTCACTTGCTCAACTGAAAAATCCTATCCCCAACTTTTATTATCATACCCAAAGTTTGCTCAATAGCTCATTGATATTGCTGATATTAGATTAATGACGTGGTCAGAATGGAGTTGTACTGTGAGTGGTTAGAACCTGCAAGAAAGAAAGTGTGAGGCGGCGGTGGGTGCCTACGGTAGCTACCCCAACACTCAAGTCAGTATCTTGAATAACAGAAAGAATATAACGGACTATTGAGAGATTGAATAGTATTAGAAATAGCGTACCTTAACATTTGTAGTTCTTCATTCTTTATACTGTGAGAGATGGAGGTGAGTATTTTTTTGATAATCCGACAGTAATGTAGCTGTTTACTTGATACGAGGGTTCCCTAGTTTTTAGGAAGAAATCCCGTAATCACAGGCGCAATGGAGATATGCCAAATTGTGTTTGATAATGGTAACTTCATATCAAGGCTCACCTTGTTGGAGGAAGGGCTAGTCTTCTAGTGGTGGTCCGGGTGTTAAGGTGCTCGAGTCTTCCTTTCTTTAGGTTGGATTGCACCGCTCACCTGTCAAACTCCTACCACATTCTATGGTGACAACTCATGGCTTATCTTAGATGATCATTACATAGCATTAGAGGTCCCCCTGTTGTTCTTCGATTTTTTAGGTTCGAAGGTGGCGGTTTTCCTTCCTAGCTTAGGACATGTGGTGTGGCTTCAGTTGGGTTTCACCGTGAGCATCATTTCACTCACCTTTGGCTATGTTGGTTGCCCTATTTCTCGCGCCGCATTCAAAGTTTTATCGGCTACTCCGCTATATAAGAACCTCTATTTTCCTTCTTTGGTTTACAATAATTTCCCATGGAAGAGATGGATAAGGGTCCTTCCTTTTCTATCCCTAAGGATAACCAGATCTATATAGAGGATATCATCATGATCTTCAAAAAGCAATTGAAGGCGGGTCTTCATGAACGTGCAAGCATATTGCTTAACCTTGGCGGCTGCAAACAGTTTGTCCAATGGTACCAAACCGGTTTCAAGATTGGCACTGCCATCACTGTGTTACGACCTCGGGGAGTAGGAGTTAGATTGTGCAAGACTGATTCCGAGGGCAAGGCCAGGAATGTAGTTGGATAGACAGTCCTTCTTATGGTTTCTCAAATGGTATCTTCCCATAGGATAAGATAGGTTCTGATGTAATAGAAACTTTATTCGAGTCCCTTTTTGTAAAGACCCGGAAACCGGACCGCTACCGGTGCTAGGATCCAGATCGGCTTAAGGTCGCCGGGACCCGTAGCAAGCCTACTATACATCCTGTACAATTTGGTATAATCCAAAATATGATCAAACATAAACATAAAAACAGAACACTTTTCTCTATATACCAAGCTTAACTTGAAACCTCTCTGTAAGTTCGATGTGAGATACCTTGGATCCCTGAGCGTCTTCGCTCAGCACACCGTACTCATGAGGCAACCCCTTACTGAAGCCCTCAGCAAATGCTACAGTTGGGTCCACATTACATATATTAAGCCTGGTTCAACACATATGACATTCTAAAACATAATAATAGCCAGATCATGTACACAAAAAGGAGATACCAACTCTAGGGCCAAGCACAATTCTATCATCAATAACCATCACAGGCCTATACATCATTTTAAAATACATGTCTTTACATAACATAACCTTACTGACATCATGTCCATTACACTATTACATAGACTTCACTATAGCTGCTATCCCGTGCTATCTCTGACTGGCCCTGCAAAATTGGGAATTTGGGAGAGGGATGAGCTACTAAAGCCCAGTGAGCAGAACAATAAAAACAGTTCATTAATTACATGCTTTCATAAAATGCGCCACAGCACAAACATTTCATATCACGGATTGGACATGACTTCAAAACTCCCTCTGTCGGTGCCCGGCCCCCAAAGAAGCTACACAGGACTTTCAATCGTGACAGATCTATAGGCTATTGAAGTCGCCTGGGTCCAATCCACATCAACAGTAAATAATGCAATGCGTCATATTCGTGAAACTAGTGCAAGCAACCTATTACATATAACCATGATGGATGAATATGCTTTAGGCATTTGATTTCTTAAATAAAAAGATTAAGTTTAGTTCCACTCACCTCTGACAGACGTTGGACTGACTCTGCAACAGCTAACACTGAGGGCCCCCTCGGTCCCTCGGGTCCGATCCTACACAGATGGACTCAAATGAGGTACCAAACAACTCTAACATAACTCTAAACATTCCCCCAGAAACCCCCTAAAACATCCTCAAGCATGCATAGAAAAACAGGCAAAGGAAAGCTGGACAGGGCACCTTCGGCGACCGAACCCCTCCTCCAGATCCGAAAGTCAGGCACTTTCGGCGGCACCTTTAGCGGCCGAAAGTCTGCTCCAAATCCGAAACTCAACTTTCAGGGGCAAGGTTAGGCGGCCAAATCATGCATCCCAGGCAGGTTCGGCGGCCGAAACTACCTTCGGCGGCCGAACCTGAGTTCATCCAGAACTCAGCCTCTTATGCATTCAAGCCTCCCAAACCTTCCAAACACCCAAAACATGCATCCAACCTCTCCAAAACATGCAAAAGCCCTTATCCATGCACAAAGGAGCTTAAATCAAGCTTAAACTCCCACAAACATCATCACAAAGCATACATAGGCATAAAGAGTGCATAAACCCTATCATGCACGACCATGCAAAACCATGCAATCCTAACCCTTTTCCCTTTATAAAACTCATTTAAAACACCATAAAAGATGAGGATCTACACTTACCTCTTGAAGAACGAGAGTTGGTGTGACTCCAACTTGAAGATATGAAGGATCCAAGCTCTAAAAGTCTCCAAGCTTTACAAACTTTGCTCCAAACTCAAAACTCTTCCAAACAAGGAGAAAACTTATGAAAACCTTGAGAGATTTGAAGAAAAAAACATGAAAACAATCAAAGGAAAGCATGAACTCACCTTAGCCCGAGAATGGAGAGAAAACTCACCCATTTGCCGGACAAAGGGCCTTTTATAGGTGGTCTGGTCAACCATTTCCGGTGGCCAAAGCTGCACCCGCAACACCCCCATGTTCGGCGGCCGAACCTGGTTTGTTCCATCAAAACTTTTGGAGGCCAAAAGCACCCCCGAAACAGCCTCATGTTCGGCGGCCGAACTTCACTTTCGGCGGCCGAACCTGGCAAATGCTTCCTTGGTCTTTTCTTTTAAAAACTAAAGTTTCTTTCCATTTAAAACCATCAAACACGTAAAAACATTTAAGAAAACCTTTGTTTTACCCTTCTAGAAAGCTCCGACATTCGAGATTCCACCGGACGATAAGAATTCATATGCCTGAATCTAGCCGGGTATTACAATCTACCCCCCTTAAAAAAAAACATCCGTTCCCGAATGTTGCTAACAACAAACAAACAAGCAAGCAAGTAAGCGAAGCCTAAAACCTCTCTCCAAAGAAGACACAGGTACCGCTGGAGTAAGAACTCCCGGGTCTTCTAGGCACACTTCCATACTGTGGTGATTCCAAAGGACTATCACCACCGGGATTCTTTGTTCCTTAGCTTCCTGACCTGTGTGTCTATGATCCACACTGGCTGCTCAACATAGGTGAGATTCCCTACGATCTCCACCTCTGGTTCCTTAAGAACCTCACTTGGATTTGACACAAACTTCCATAATACAGGAACATGGAAAACCAAATGGACTTTCTCCATCGGAGTAGGTAAATCATACATCCCCAATCCTTTACAGGACTTCAAAGGGTTCGATGTACCTTGGAGCCACTTTACCCTTCGACTCACAACGGATCACCACTTGATTAAAGAAGATACCACAAGCAATACCCCAACCTTCTCTTGAACTCCATAAGCTTCCGCTGCGCACTCTGATCCTTGCCCTTCTCTCTTCATTTCTACTAACTTGGCTTCTTCTCTAACTCTCAACAGGTATCAATCCTTCATGGGAATACCTGTCCTTGGTAGTGACCTTGTTTAACCGCTTACAGTCGCTACAAAGTCTCAAGGATTCATCCTTCTTTTTCCATAACCTACACTGGAACACTCCAGGGTGAGGTACTAGGTCGGATAAAACCCTTGTCTACCAAGTCTCACAACTGCTCTAACAACTCTCTCAACTCTGCAGGTGCCATCCTGTAGGGAAGGAAAGAAATGATTCTAGGTCCAGACACCACTCCTATTCTACACTCTATCTCCCTGACAGGTGGTAAACCTGACGACTCGTCTGGGAAAACCATCGAAGCACGTTCTAGCTACGGCACTGAGGCTGATTCCTCGACCTGACTGCTAAACTCGCCAACAGGAGCTAGAAACTCCCCTGACAACTCTCCTGAGCAACCTATGAGCCTGTAGGGCTGACATCAAACCTCTAGGCATTCCTACTCTGTCCCTTCCAAGGACTACCTCTGATCCATCCTGATCTTTGATCCCGACTACCTTATCTTTGCAAACTTGGTAGCACCACGAGTAGTTAGCCAATCCATCCCTAGAATGACGTTAAAACAGTCAAATCTAGAACCAAAAGGTCGGCTGGAAGGCATCTACTCACAACATACTCTGAACTATACTGGCAGACTGACTCTGCCACTGATGGATCACACTTAGGTCTACTGACCCAAAGAGGTCACTCTAAGCCTAGAAGCTATCAACCCAACCTCACTACGGCTCACGAAGCAACAAGGAAAGAAAAACACTAGGGTTCACAAAAACATACACATCAGAACATTCAAAAGTGAGCATACCTGGGACCACTGTGTTTGATGTGTCTGCCTCCTGTTGAGCCTGGGTGAAGATCCGAGCCGGAGCTGACGGACCTTCTCCACGAGAACCTGCTGAAGAAGAGGATACACCTCTCCCTCTGCCTCGCCTACTGGTCTGCAACACAGCTGGAGCTGCTGGCTGAGCCGCTCTACCTGAAAATGTCCGCTGGGACCGTACCATTAAAGGCGCAGTAGGACACTCACGTGCTATGTGCCCCTCCTGTTCGCACCTGTAACAAGCTGTTGTCCCATACCAACAGACTCCCTTGTGTGGTTTCCCACACCTCATACATCTTGAACTGCCTAAGCCAGAGCTTGAACCAGCACCACAACCCAGACTAGCCTTCAACCTCTTCCAAACCTTGCTTTTCTTTGACCTTCTCAAGCCTCTGTCCCCTTTTCTAGCGGTTTTCTCCCACTTCACTCCTCTCGAGGTAGCTGTACTCCGAGTGGAGGGATCATTCCCTCCTAAACCTGAGATTCTGGAATCCTAAGTTTGAACACCTTCTTGAGACTCTCCCATGCCTTCTTAAAGCATGTTCACATCCAAATCTCTATCTCTCCTCTGCACATCTATTTCTACTTCCCTCCTGTCTACAGACATTCTCCTTAGATCCATTCCTTCTCTGCTTTCATCAAAAGACCTTCCAAGGTCCCTTGATGTTCCCCATCTGCCGACTCCACTCGACGGCGCTCTTAGCAGAGCAGGGGGAAAGGTGTCCATATCTTCCCTGTAATACCCGGCTCGAGTCCGGCATCGGCATTCCTGTAGTCCGGTGGAATCTCGGGTGTCGGAACCCTCGAGAAGGGTAATGCATATGTTTTCCAAGGTATTTTCACTTGTTTTCATGTTTTGAAGTGTGAGAAGCATTGAGTTTTTAAAGAAAAGCAACAAGGGAGAAATGCAAAGGTTCGGCCGCCGAAGGTCACTTTCGGCCGCCGAACATTGCATGGTTGCGGCTTCACGTTCGGCTGCCGAAGGTGGTCTGGCCAGCCACCTATAAAAGGGCCAAGGGTCGGTGGAAGGAGGTTATTTCTCCTCCACTTGCAGCCAGAGGTGAGTTTCAGCCTCTCCTACGTTGACTTTCATGTTTTCCATGATTTTCATCAAATCTTTCAAGAGTTTTAAGAGTTTTGGTGATTTATGAAGGTTTTGAGCAAAAGAACCACGTTTTGAAGCTTGGAGCTTTGGAAGAGCTTTTCTTCATATCTCCACGTTAGGATCCTTCAGCCTCAAGTTGTGTAAGAGGTAAGTGACGATCCTGAGCTTCTTTGATGATTTTGAAAGGTTTTATGAAGTTTGTATGGGTAGTATGCATGTTTAGGTTTAGGTGAGGTTTTTGGTGATTTGTGGTGTTCAAACATGTTTAAGTGTTATGTGCTATGTTTGTTTGGGGTTTTAGGATAGTTTTAGACCCCTTTGTGCATATCTATGGGTATATGCTAGTTGGGCGTAGTTGATATGCATGTTTGTAGGTTTTTGGGCGAAGTTTGCATGAAACAGAGCAGGGTTCTGTCCTTCGGGCAAAACCAGGTTCGGCCGCCGAAGGAAGGTTCGGCCGCCGAACCCCTTGTGGAGGCAGTTCGGCTGCCAAAGGTTGCCCCCGAAAGCTAGGCTTTCGGTTTAGACAGAGACTTTCGGTCGCCGAAAGAAGAAGTTCGGCCGCCGAAAATGTGTGAGTTTCGTCTCTGGACGAGACCTTCGGCCGCCGAAGGTGCCGCCGAACATGCATGAGTTTCGTCTCTGGAGTGGGGTTTCGGCCGCCGAACCTGCCGCCGAAAGTGCCCTGTCCAGCTTTCTTTTGCATGTTTTATGTGATGGTTTGAGGATTGTTTAGAGGGGTTTTGGGGAGTTTCTTAGAGATGTTCTTGAGTGAGTTTAGTCCCTCATTTGAGTCCACCTGTGTAGGTACGGACCAGAGGAATCAGGGACATCAGCAGTGAGTCCAGAGTCAAAACCTGCAGAGTCAGTTCAGAGAGAACTACAGGTGAGTGGAATTAACTTAATGTTTTAATATGAGAACTGAATATTTTCTCATGCTTCATGCATCATGAATATGCTATAGGGTGAGTGCATTAGTGTACACAAAGATGATGCATTGCATTTATCCTTGTACTTGGCATTGCTCCTTGTACATTGCTTATGTGAGACGGCACGGACTTCGTGAGGATTCATTAGCCCTCAGAGGAAAGACCTGGAACAGCCCTACGGGGACCAGGCACATATATAAAGACCTGGAACAGCCCTACGGGGACCAGGCACATGGTACTTAGGTACCCCAGATGAGATAGAGGGAGTTTTGATCCGTCCGGCCGAGGTTATGTGATTATGTGTTGCATTCCATGAGAGCATGTTTTATCACCTGTATTTGCCTATTCTACTCACTGGGCTATTGTAGCTCATCCCTCTCCCCTAACTCCAGTTGTGCAGGTTCAGAGGTCAGAGACAGGTCAGCAGGGTATAGGAAGAGTTCAGAGTCTTGTAATAGCTAGTGTGGACATGTAAATGTAAAGAGATCGTGTATATGTACAGTGTATAGCATAGTGCTTGACTTATAAGACTTGTAATCCCTTTGTGGAGTCACATGATCAGTTTATATATGTTTCTTTATTGTTGTATGTTTATGAGCAAAACCAGGCTTAACATTATGAGTTTGATCCGCCTAGAGCCATGAGGAGCTCTAGTAGGGATTAGTAGAGCACAGAGAGAGTGCATGCACAGGTTAAGCCTTGGAATGAAGAACAGTTTTATGTTTTACAGCAAATGTATGATCATGTATGGGATTTCACAGGTATACAGACAGGATAGCAGGCTTACTACGGGTCCCGGCGACCTTAAGTCGATCTGGATCCTAGTGCCGGTGGCAGTTCGGTTTCCGGGCTGTTACAGATTGGTATCAGAGCCCTAGGTTCACATGGTCGGACCTATAGAGAGAGTTGGGCTCATAGAGAGGTTTAGCAGGTCAAGCACCATAGGAAAAAACATGTCCACGAGGATAGGATGTTATGCTGATGTGTAATGCCCTGAGTTATGCATGTGCATGTTTTTGATATGTTGCTGATGTGTTAAGTGATGTTGTTTTCCAGAGAGAGACGATGCGAGGAACTCGTCGATCCGCGAGATTGACAGGAGTCCCACCTGTAAGTGAGGGTACAGCTGCTCGTCCACCTGCCTTGCCAAGGGCAAGATCTCACAGGTCAAGCAGGGAAGGAACGTCACGAGACCCTAGAAGGTCTTCTGACGAGAGCAGGAGAGGAGTAAGCAGAGGGGGAAGGTCAGTAGAAGAAAGAGGTGTGATGGAAGAGGATCAGAGTAGAGATGTAAGCATGGGTGTAGGAAGGTCAGAAGAAGGTATGGGGGAGTCCCAGGGAGGCATGCAGGCCTCGGGGTTTGGCTATCCACCCTTTCCTCAGGGCCCAGAGTATCCGATGGGAGGCACGTCGGATTACTCCCGTTTTGCCCCATATCCACCCTACATGCCATATATGCCCTATCCTTCCTTTTATCCACCATATCACATGTATCCACCCCCACCTGTTCCTCCAAGTCTAGTACAGCCTGTAGTGAGGGAACCAGTTCCTCCACCACCACCTCCTGAACCAGTAGCCCCTGTTGTGGAAGCACAGCAACCCAGTTCGTCAGGGGGAAGTAAGGTGAAGATGACCGAGTACTTAAAGTTGGATGCTCCGAAATTCAATACAGGAGATGATCCCTTTGAGTATCTCAGTGCAGTCAGAATGATAACAAGTGAGTTGGGAGCAGATGATGATAGAGCCATTGAGATGGCAGGGTTCACTTTAAAGTGTAAGAAAGCTAGAGAATGGTTCAAGAACTATGTGGACCCGAGACTTGAGAGTATGACATGGGAAGAGTTCGCCAATGAATTTGCTGGATGGGCTTTTCCTGACAGTTCCAGGGAATTAAAGGTTGTGGAGTTTGAGCAGTTGCGACAGACGGAGGAGATGAGTGTTGATGAATATACAGATAAGTTCCTGGAATTGTTGCCATATGTCGGTCAGGCATATGATACAGATCAGAAGAAGGCAAAGAGATATGCCACAAGGCTTCATCCCAGGTATTTCTCTTTGATTCTTCATGCGGAGAAGGAAAGTTTCCACTCTATTGTGGATGCTGCTAGAAAGATGGAGGCCAGTGCCATAAGTCAAGGTGTAGTCAAGGCACAGTCTTCTGGTGTTAAACCAGGTTCCTCCTCACAGAGTACAGCAAGTGCAAGTAAGAAGAGATGGGAGAAATTCAGAGGGAAGAGAGGCAAGTTCTGGAACAGGCTTAAGTCGGGTCTAGGAATGAGTAGTGGCTCCAGTTCTGGTGCAGATTTTCTAGTGTGCAAGAGGTGTGGCAAACAGCATAGAGGAGCTTGTCAGTTGGGATCCACAGCCTGCTATAGATGTGGGCAGGAGGGACATTATGCACGAGAATGTCCTCAGGTGACTTTAGTTGCACCATCCCAGCAGATGAGTACGGGCAGTGTAGTACAGCCAGTAGCTTCAGCCATACCACCAAGCAGTGGCAGAGGAAGAGGAAGAGGGGCAGCCTCTTCATCAGGGATGTGTTCCCGAGGTGCAGGTCCGTCAGCCCCAGCACGGATTTTCACCCTGACTCAGCAGGAGGCAGACACGTCGAACACGGTGGTGTCAGGTAATCTCATCATTGGGTGTTCAGAGGTGTATGCTTTAATAGACCCCGGTGCTTCTCACTCTTTCATTTCTTCTAGAGCTGCAGAGAGGTTGGGTCTGATGGTGTCTGAGTTAGAGTGTCCTCTATGGGTCAGTGGACCCAAATGTGATCCATCTTTGGCAGAGTTAGTCTGTCGGTTCAGTCCAGTGTACATAGAGGGTAGATACCTTCCAGCTGACCTGGTGGTTCTAGAGTTGACAGATTTTGATGTCATTCTAGGGATGGACTGGTTATCTACGTATGATGCTACCCTGAACTGTAGAGACAAAGTAGTCAGTGTCAGAGACCAGGATGGGTCAGAGTGTGTCTTCAGAGGAGACAGGAGAGGGACACCTAGGGGTTTGATATCAGCCCTCCAGGCTCGTAGGATGTTAAGGAAGGGGTGTCAGGGGTTCCTAGCTTATGTGAGAGAGCTAGACAGTCAGGTTAGGGAACCATCCTCAGTACCAGTTGTCAGAGACTTCCTAGATTTGTTTCCTGAAGAGCTTCCAGGATTGCCACCAGATAGGGAAATAGAGTTCGAGATTGAGTTGATGCCCAATGCTAGACCGATCTCTATTCCTCCCTACAGGATGGCACCAGCAGAGTTGCGAGAGTTGAAAGAACAGTTACAGGATTTGGTAGCTAAGGGTTTCATCCGCCCGAGTACCTCACCCTGGGGTGCTCCAGTATTATTTGTCAGAAAGAAGGATGGACCTCTGAGACTTTGTGTCGACTATAGACAGTTGAACAAAGTCACTATCAAAAATAAGTATCCGTTACCCAGGATCGATGATCTATTCGACCAGCTGGCAGGAGCAAGTTGTTTTTCTAAAATAGATCTGAGATCCGGATACCATCAGTTGAAGATCAGGGAAGGAGATGTATCCAAGACTGCTTTCAGAACCAGATATGGGCATTATGAGTTCCTTGTGATGCCGTTCGGGTTGACGAACGCCCCTGCAGCATTCATGGATCTCATGAACAGGGTTTTCCGGGAGTACTTGGATCGTTTTGTGATCGTCTTTATTGATGATATCTTGGTGTACTCCAGGAATGCAGAGGACCATGCCCAGCATCTGAGGATAGTGCTGCAAACCTTGAGAGAGCATGGCTTGTATGCCAAGTTCTCCAAGTGTGAGTTCTGGTTAAGGAGCATTTCCTTTTTGGGACATGTTGTATCAGAGGAAGGTATAGCAGTAGATCCCAAAAAGGTAGAGGCAGTAGCCAACTGGCCTACACCCACTACAGTGACAGAGATCAAGAGTTTTCTGGGTTTGGCAGGCTACTATCGGAGGTTTGTTCAGGACTTCTCGAAGATAGCTGCTCCTATGACCAGACTGACCAAAAAGAATCAGAAGTTTGTGTGGTCAGAGGAATGTGAGGAGAGTTTTACAGAGTTGAAGAGACGGTTAACTTCAGCACCGGTGTTAGCTCTGCCGATCAGTGCTGAAGATTTCACAGTGTTCTGTGATGCATCCCGAGTGGGATTAGGTTGTGTGTTGATGCAAAATGACAGAGTGATAGCTTATGCTTCTAGACAGCTGAAGAAGCACGAGCTGAATTACCCGACACACGATCTTGAGATGGCAGCTGTTATCTTTGCACTTAAGATGTGGAGGCATTACCTCTATGGGGTAAAGTGTGAGATCTATACGGATCATAAGAGCCTGCAGCACATCTTAAGTCAGAGAGAGTTAAACTTGAGGCAGAGACGGTGGGTAGAATTGCTCAGTGATTACGATTGTAAGATTCAGTATCATCCGGGCAAAGCTAATGTTGTAGCTGATGCCTTAAGCCGAAAGTCACTTGGCAGTTTATCCCACATTGCAGTAGAGAGAAGACCGGTGGTGAAGGATTTCTACAAGCTCATGGAAGAAGGGTTACAGTTGCAGTTATCTGGTACAGGTGCTTTGATCGCACAGATGAGAGTGACACCAGTGTTTCTAGAGCAAGTGGCTCTGAAACAGCACGAAGATCCCGAGTTAGTGAAGATTGCTAGGACTGTTCAGTCTGGCAACAGTGCAGAGTTCAGATTTGATGGTGAGGGGATTCTTCGGCACGGTAAGAGGTTATGTGTACCAGATGATAGCAGTTTGAAGACAGACATTATGAGGGAAGCTCATAATACGCGGTATAGCATTCACCCGGGAGCCACCAAGATGTATCAAGATCTGAGAAGGGTGTATTGGTGGCCAGCAATGAAGAGAGAAGTGGCACAGTTCGTGTCAGCCTGCGAGACATGTTAAAGGGTGAAGCTAGAGCACCAGAAGCCGGCTGGAATGCTTAACCCACTGCCGATTCCAAAATGGAAATGGGAAAACATAGCGATGGATTTTGTAGTGGGGTTACCGGCAACGTCTAACAGACTAGACTCCATCTGGGTGATTGTGGATAGACTCACTAAATCTGCTCACTTCATTCCAGTTAGGAGTAACTACTCTGTGGACAAGTTGGCGCAGGTGTATGTAGTAGGGATTAGTAGAGCACAGAGAGAGTGCATGCACAGGTTAAGCCTTGGAATGAAGAACAGTTTTATGTTTTACAGCAAATGTATGATCATGTATGGGATTTCACAGGTATACAGACAGGATAGCAGGCTTACTACGGGTCCCGGCGACCTTAAGTCGATCTGGATCCTAGTGCCGGTGGCAGTTCGATTTCCGGGCTGTTACATTCCCTCTCAGACGGAACCCCAGTCGACTCCACAGGTCGACGAGTGCCTCGCATTCTTACTACTCTCTGAAAACACAACACAAGACAAACATTAATAGCATATGGTCCATGTGAAAACACGTGAACCTGCATCAAACATAGCATAACATTAATGCACATGCATAAAATCATGGCATTTCACATCATCAATCAAGACAGGACTCTGCATCCTATCCTAGTGGACATGATTTTTCCTATTGTGCTTGCCCTACTATAACCTCTATGAGCCCAAAACACTCTATAGGTCCGATCATATGAACCTAGGGCTCTGATACCAATCTGTAACGACCCGAAAACCGGACCGCTACCGGCGCTAGGATCCAGATAGGCTTAAGGCCGCCGGGACCCGTAGCAAGCCTACTATACATCCTGTACAATTTGGTATAATCCAAAACATGATCAAACATAAACATAAAAATAGAACACTTTTCTCTATATACCAAGCTTAACCTGAAACCTCTCTGTAAGTTCGATGTGAGATACCTTGGATCCTTGAGCGTCTTCGCTCAGCACACCGTACTCATGAGGCAACCCCTTATTGAAGCCCTCAGCAAATGCTACAGTTGGGTCCACATTACATATATTAAGCCTGGTTCAACACATATGACATTCTAAAACATAATAATAGCCAGATCATGTACACAAAAAGGAGATACCAACTCTAGAGCCAAGCACAATTCTATCATCAATAACCATCACAGGCCTATACATCATTTTAAAATACATGTCTTTACATAACATAACCTTACTGACATCATGTCCATTACACTATTACATAGACTTCACTCTAGCTGCTATCCCGTGCTATCTCTGACTGGCCCTGCAAAACTGGGAATTTGGGAGAGGGATGAGCTACTAAAGCCCAGTGAGCATAACAATAAAAACAGTTCATTAATTACATGCTTTCATAAAATGCGCCACAGCATAAACATTTCACATCACAGATTGGACATGACTTCAAAACTCCCTCTGTCGGTGCCCGGCCCCCAAAGAAGCTCACACAGGACTTTCAATCGTGACAGATCTATAGGCTATTGAAGTCGCCTGGGTCCAATCCACATCAACAATAAATAATGCAATGCGTCATATTCGTGAAACTAGTGCAAGCAACCTATTACATATAACCATGATGCATGAATATGCTTTAGGCATTTGATTTCTTAAATAAAAAGATTAAGTTTAGTTCCACTCACCTCTGGCAGACGCTGGACTGACTCTGCAAGAGCTAACACTGAAGGCCCCTCGGTCCCTCGGGTTCGATCCTACACAGATGGACTCAAATGAGGTACCAAACAACTCTAACATAACTCTAAACATTCCCCCAGAAACCCCCTAAAACATCCTCAAGCATGCATAGAAAAACAGGCAAAGGAAAGCTGGACAGGGCACCTTCGGCGACCGAACCCCTCCTCCAGATCCGAAAGTCAGGCACTTTCGGCGGCACCTTTGGCGGCCGAAAGTCTGCTCCAAATTCGAAACTCAACTTTCGGGGGCAAGGTTAGGCGGCCAAACCATGCATCCCAGGCAGGTTCGGCGGCCGAACCTGAGTTCATCCAGAACTCAGCCTCTTATGCATTCAAGCCTCCCAAACCTTCCAAACACCCAAAACATGCATCCAACCTCTCCAAAACATGCAAAAGCCCTTATCCATGCACAAAGGAGCTTAAATCAAGCTTAAACTCCCACAAACATCATCACAAAGCATACATAGGCATAAAGAGTGCATAAACCCTATCATGCACAACCATGCAAAACCATGCAATCCTAACCCTTTTCCCTTTATAAAACTCAATTAAAACACCATAAAAGATGAGGATCTACACTTACCTCTTGAAGAACGAGAGTTGGTGTGACCCCAACTTGAAGATATGGAGGATCCAAGCTCTAAAAGTCTCCAAACTTTACAAACTTTGCTCCAAACTCAAAACTCTTCCAAACAAGGATAAAACTTATGAAAACCTTGAGAGATTTGAAGAAAAAAACATGAAAACAACCAAAGGAAAGCATGAACTCACCTTAGCCCGAGAATGGAGAGAAAACTCACCCATTTGCCGGACAAAGGGCCTTTTATAGGTGGCATGGTCAACCATTTTCGGCGGCCAAAGCTGCACCCGCAACACCCCCATGTTCGGCGGCCGAACTTGAGGTTCGGCGGCCGAACTTGGTTTGTTCCATCAAAACTTTCGGAGGCCAAAAGCACCCCCGAAACAGCCTCATGTTCGGCGGCCGAACTTCACTTTCGGCGGCCGAACCTGACAAATGCTTCCTTGGTCTTTTCTTTTAAAAACTAAAGTTTCTTTCAATTTAAAACCATCAAACACGTAAAAACATTTAAGAAAACCTTTGTTTTACCCTTCTAGAAAGCTCCAACATTCGAGATTCTACCTGACGGTAAGAATTCTAATGCCTGAATCTAGCCGGGTATTACACTTTTTGTCCCCTTGTAATTTTTTGTAATGAAAATATGTATTTCGTATATTTTTGTCTGTTTCCCTTATCGCCACCATTTTTGCTAAAAAATGGCTAAAGTATATCTTATTTGCAGGACTTTAACAGCCGATTTAATAGATATAAAATAATTTGAAGAATTTCCTAAAAAATAAGATTAATACCTTGGCCTGTAGCTAGGGGTGAGCAGTATTCGGTTCAAACCGAAAAATCGATCGAACCGAACCGATTTGAAAATTTGATTCGGTTTTTTATACATTTCGGTTCGGTTCGATTTTTAATTTCATAAATTTTGGTTATTTCGGTTCGGTTCGATTTTCATAAGAAAAAAACAAAAAAAATCAAACCGAACCGATTAGTGATAATAATATATTTTTTCAATAATATAGAGAAATTAAATCATATTAAAATTAAAATATTTTAATTAAATTTTAAAATATTAAAAATAAAGTGTAAAAAATAAAAAAATTATTAAAAATCAAAACCGATCAAATCGAACCGAATCGAATCGAATCAGACCGATTCGGTTTGATTCGATTTCTTACCAAAATCGATTCGATTCGATTTTCATAAACACTAAAATTTCAATTTTCGATTTATTCGATTCAGTTCAGTTCGGTTTTGAACCGAACCGACCGAATGCTCACCCCTACCTGTAGCCTAATGGACTGTCGTCTTGAGGAGACTTGGTGATAAGGGACTTTCACCCGATCTATGACTTTAGTCATTTTGGTTTCACACCTTTATCCTTTGTCTTTTAGAGGCTAGCACACCCGCATTTTCGATGGTTTGGCGTAGGTTTCTTGATTGATGGAACCAATGTCTTCTTTCGTGGTCTGACAAAATCTACCTTGTGACCTTGATTAATGGGTATTAAGCCTAAATTGTTTAACAAAAATTGCTTTGTGACATGACTTGGCCGATATTGTCTTGTGGCCTTATTTAGTGGGTCCAACACCCGAGTTGTAACATCCCTTACCCTGTCAAGGTGTAGACAGAGTAAGAATTGTCATAAACTGTATTTTCTTAAATATTTCAAAACTAAACCATTTCTTTTATGTGTAATTACCAAGTTATTAGGTAGTTCATGTAAATTTTATAAAATAAGTAAAGTAAATGTGAGATTTTAAATCAAAATTTTGGTAGAATTTCCTCTTTTTTATCAGTATTTCAATCTGTAATACATATGAAAAATATATACATAATTATCAACTGTAATTTGAAATCTTACTGTTCTTTAATTTGACACATATTTCATGACAACATCATTCTTTATTTTTTCATGAATTTTATCACATGTAAACACATTTAGCTCTTTTTCTATTCATACATGATTATATTATTTTAACTTAAATAACCTTCATAACTCATTCTATGTAATATGTACGTACCAAAATATAACTATACAATAACTCAGAAACTCAAAACAACCAATTATGATAATGGTGTTGATGTCCAATAATTGATATTTGACGATCTCTGCAATGATAACTTTATCTCCAATTATCTGCAAAAATAATATTATTGAAATATAAATTTATTTACTATTTATATTCATTTTTAAATGATTAATATTTATATTTAAATTTGTTTTAAACTTGTTTATTATTATTTGAAAAATATTAGAATCAATGTAAGTTTATTTACATAAAAAATATTTTTCATGATATTTGTATTTTATAATTTTAATAATTTTAAAAACTAATTAAATTTTATTTATTTAAAATGTAATATATAAAATTATGAATGTTACCTAAAATCTAAATTTATTTTAATTCGACTCGATAGAATCAGATAATTACAAATACCTAACCATTGCTATCCTAATTTACATCCTAATTCATGATTTTTTTCCCTCCTACTGACTTCCACTTTAAAGATAAATTCAATATTATTAAAGTAAAATTTATTTATTAAATTAAATTTATTATGCTTTATTTATTGATGAATTTCTTAGTACTCGAATAAACTGAAATTTAAAATTTAAATATTCGTAAAAATCGAATTAAATTAATTTTAAATAAAAATTAAATCGAATTAAATTATTCTGATTCGATTTGATTTGATTTGATTGGTTGGATTTTTTAATAAATTTTTATATTTTTTATACTTTATTTTTAGTATTTTAAAATTTAGTTAAAATATTTCAACTTTAATTATACTATAATCTCTTTATATTATAAAAAATAATATACTATTAGCACTAATTGATTCATTTTTTATATTTTTTTATTAAAATTGAACCGATAAAAATAATTAAAATTTTTAAAATTAAAAATTAAATTAAAATAAATAAAAAATTAAATTAAAATTTTGAATTAATTTAATAATGTGAATTGAATGATGCTCACGCTACTACTCTTCTATCAACAAATCAATGGGATGAGAGAAAAAAAAAAAAAAAAAAAAAAAAAAAAAAAGGCAAATCCATTCTAATACTCATAGCAAGAAATTTAATTAATTGGCTTTAAGTCTTCTCTTTTATTTTTTTTTAATTTAGTTTTTCATATTAAAATTTATGTGCTTCAAAAATTTTAACATACAATTGAAGCAATGTTTCAAACCTTAATGTGCTAAAAGATATATTCACGAATTTTTAAATTAAAAAAAGTAGGACCAATTCAAAAGTTTAAAAAAAAAAATCTAAAAAAAATCTAAGATTTTTTTGAAAAAAATAACATTACTATATAAATTTAACTTTGCATTAATGAATTTTAATTTAATAATAATCTCTCTTTCAGAATTACGAAATTTGAAATTTGACTCAATTGAAATGAATTTAAAAAATTATCATTTTTATTATAAAAAGTAGTGTAATATTTTTAAATATTTTCTAAATTTATATTAACAAATTTTATTTTTATTTATATATTTAAAAATATTAGGATAATATAAATTAAAGGTGAAATATATATTTACACCACTAAAATTTTATTAGAAAAATTCAATCAATCCTAAATAATTATTATTATCATACTATTGATTGTAATTTATATTATTTTGTATTAAGATTATAAAATTATTTTAAATATATTTTTAAATAATTTAGATATTTTATAAGGTATTTTTAGAATTTAGAATTTTATAAGAATTTTTTAATAAAATTTAAGAGTGAAAATAAAAAAAGCTGGCAGGAAAATGGGAAAATTATTGAGGACATGGGTCATGGTAGGGGTGAGCATTATCGGTTCGGTTCAAAATCGAATCGAACCGAATAAATCAAAAACTAAAATTTTAGTATTTATAAAAATCAAACCAAACTGATTTTGATCAAAAATTAAATTGAATCAAACCGGTCTGATTCAGTTCGGTTTGATTAGTTTTGATTTTTAATAATTTTTTTATTTTTTACAATTTTTTTTAATATTTTAAAATTTAATTAAAATATTTTAATATTAATATAATTTAATTTCTCAATATTATTAAAAATAACATATATTATTAAAAATAACATATTATTATTAGTAATCGGTTCGATTTAATTTTTTTGATTTTTTTTTGATTAAAATCGAACAGAACTGAAATAACTAAAATTTTTAAAATTAAAAATAAACCAAATCGAATTGAATAAAAAATTAAATTAAATTTTAAAATTAATTTAATTCAATTAATTTTTTCTATTTGAATCGAATACAGATCACCATAGATACGGAGGCAAAGCCACTTGTTGTTGTCACCGTCATCTCGGCCACGTTTTTTTTTTTATTTTTAACTTTCTTTTATTATTATTATCATCATTTTCCTACATTTCTCTGTCAAGCCATTGCAAATATCCAACCATATTCGTCATCCTAGTTTTTTTTTTTATTTTTTTTTATTTTTTTTTATTTTTTTAAAAAAAAGAAATTTCTCTCCCTCTTTCCTGAGATAATTACTATCGTTTTTTTTATTTTAAAAAATTTATTAATTAATTATTATTTTAAAATTATTAAATTAAAATATTTTTATATTTTATAACATCAAATTTTTTATCAAAAAATATTAATAAATTTATTTTAATTTTAATTAGATTACTAAATAATATAGATATTTAAAATTATAAAATTTAAATAATATGTATAATTAAATTAGAGAAATTAAATAATATAAATATTTAAAATAGTTAATAAATTTTAATAAATTTTAATAAAATGATATAAAAATGAATTTAAGACAATAGCTTAAAATTATGTTTTAAATATTTAAATTATATTCATAAACCAATAATAAAAAGACGGTTTTTTTACAATAAATTAAAAAAGGGCTAAAATTATATTTATTAAATATATATTAAATTAATTATTAAAATATATTATTATATATATTAAAAATTTTAAAATAATAATTTTAAACGCTACTGATATTTTAGTAGTATTAAAATAATAACTATTACAATATTATTGTATAAATCCTCAAATATAATAATGTCGATTTAATTAAAATTTTAATTTGGTTTAATTTAAAAATATATGATATTTCTTTTTAAAAATTTGGAATTTAATTTTAATTGATTAATAATAAGATTTTTATTTTTAACCCCTGTTTCGAATGTAATTCTTGCAAGAAAAAATATTCTATTAATAAAATTCAATTCATAAAAAAAAAATTTTGTTTAGAATAAATTTTAAAATGATAGAATTAAATTAAATTTATTTATTTTAAATAAATTAAATAATAAATTTAAATTGATTTATTTTCTTTATTATTCTTATTATTTTTAAATTAAATATAAATATTTATTTTATCAATATCAATCATTTTTATCTTATTGAAAATATTTTTAAACATCATTATTATTATTTTTATAATATTTAAAATTTAAAATTTATATAATTTTTCACTTATAAATTAAGGACATTACTTAAAAAAAATAAATATATAATAAATTTCTTAATATCAATTATAAATGAATTAAATATTAGTACTTAATATATATTAAATTAAATTCTTAAAAAAATATTAATTAATTAATAAAATAAAAACACATTTGAAGTTAACATAAAAAAAAATAAAGGATAAAAAAAATAAAATTTCAAAAATTAATTAAGTAATTTTGATATAAATAATTTTAAATAAAATAATTTCTTATAAAATCTTGAAAATTTTAACAAAGAATTAAATTTTTATATTTTTAATTTTACCAAAATAAAAATTAAGAAAAAACAATTCAATTCATTTAAATTCTCTAAAAATTTATCATTTCAAATAAAAGCGATTGATTTTTTTTTTTTTCTTTCTCCAACTCTAATCCGAAAATAAGAACTGAGGGTTTTAAAAATGATCTCAAGCATATAGCTATTGATTTTTTTTTCTTTCTCCAACTCTAATTTGAAAATAAGAACCGATGATTTTAAAAATGATCTCAACCAGTAAGATAACAAACTCTATTAACAAAACTAAATTATACACATATATATACATATACATATATATATATATATACATATACATATATATATATATATACATATACATATATAATATATACATATACATACATATATATATATATATATATATATATATATATTTTGCCAGAAGTGGGCCCGGTCCCCAATGTGGCACCCAACGTGGAGACGTTACCGCGTGCAGGGGTAAACAACTGGGCTATATAAGATTAAATTATCGCCTCTACTAACAGCTTAAGCTTTTGGTAGAATGATATGCGCCCTGTTGTCAACAAACACACGGGATCGAACACACAATTGATTCAGACTTTTTTAAATTACCATATTATAACTGGTACGTGACGTTGTAACCCAAGTTTCTTATACGGCACAACAATTTGCCGGATTGAAGAGGTCTGGTTTTCCAGTCTATATACTAGAGAGTATATTTTACTATAAAATGATTTAAAACATGCAAACAAATTTCTGATGTGGAAGATCAGCCTAAGCCGCAACTACAGAACATACTTATGGTGTTTTAGTTTTATTATAGAGGTCAGGGTTTCAGCAACCTTAACCTGAGACCCCCAGAGTTAAGTTAGAGTGAGGAGGGAGAAGAGAAGAGTGCTATCAACACGGACTTATATGAGTAACAAATATAAAATATAAAATAAAACTTAATATATTTAAAACTTCTAAGAACTAGTACAGAATTTCTGGGATGAATAGAGAGAATTTACAGAGGAATAGAGATAGGGGGAGGAGAAAATGAGTTGTGTTTTACAAATGTGTGCCTTCACAAGGGGAGATGCTCCCTTTTATAGAGAAATTCTTAGCCTTTACTGTAGAGTCACAAGAGCTTTACTATTGCTTCACGCGGCATTTACTGTTCATAAATAGTAATCTGTCTGCTTCTTTTTACTGTGGATGAATAGTTTGTCTGCCACTGCTGCTCCTTTTTACTGTAGATGAATAGTTTGTCTGCCACATCTTTTACTATTTTTGTCTTTTACTCTGATTCTGATAATGAGGATGAAGATTAGGTGTCCTTCTTTTTCTTACCTTTCTTCAATTTACCTTTCTTTTCCTTTTTTACTTTTGCCTTCTGTTTTTCTCTTCTTTTGCCTGTTTTACTTTTAATTTTTACTGGGGGAAGAACTCCATAACAGTCATCTTCGTTACTGTCACAGTACGAAGATATCTGGTTTTTACTGGAGGATGACGTCTGGGATGACGCTGTCGACTCCGATTCAGAACTAGACTGCTTTTTAATTTTTCTCTTGGACTGCTTCTTTGAAACTTTTTTACTGGAAGACTTTCTTGATGATCCTTTATCAGTAGATTCTTTTGACGATTCTTTATCACAGGATTGCTTTATTTTTTCTTTTTCTTCTGGAGTAAGCTGATTGAACATCTGTTGACAAATTATTTTGAATTTCTCAGGGGTTTTAGCTACTGCTAATAAGGCTTGGCATTGGGCTTTCTGGGCTCCAAATGATGGCTCTCCTTGTTGCAGTGTTAATTTACCAGCATAAGACATAGTAGGGAACTATGCTTTTTTAAGTATCCATTCCTTAACAACTATTTCTGTGGTGGTGTTTCTGAATGATCCCCACCATTTAATTTTATGCTTCTTTACTATAGCTGGAATAGAAGTTCCCGCCATATACTGAAAATAAAAAAACCATTGGTATACCCAAGGAATAAAAAAGTTTATACAAAACTACATTAAAGGGGTATATAGGTTTCATTCAAGTTGGGTTTGTAATTGCTTTTGAAATACTAGTATACTTGAGATACTTCAGACGAAAGAATTTCTTCAGAAATACCTCTGTATTGCCACCACTTTAAAAACCAGTTTGGAAATCTGGTGGTTTCTTTAATTTTTGACTGATCAAAATATATTAGCCATGAGTGAGTGTGATTTGGATTTTGAATATTGAAAATATTTTTCCAGGCATTTATATAATCAAAATAATTATATAAAGTAAAATGCTTTTTTAGAGTTTTAAATGTTAGACCAGTATACAAGTTCGGGGTTGGCCAATTCTTAGGATGGATAACCCATTTTATATGGAAGAGTAGGCTATTACATTTTTATCATTTTTGTCAAAATTATGTTTTATTTTTACTGACTCAGTATCTTCTAAAATACTATGATAGTATTCTTGAGATTTTGAAAAATCTTTAGGTGTAAAGTACCAATTCTCAGGATAATATTTTTTAATAACTCTCCATGGGTTTACATCGTTGTAACCATTTTCAACAACAATTTCAAAATCAGATACATTTTTTATAATCCATTTATGAAAACTTATATTATATCCATGAGTAGTTTGGATTTTTGGCAAACCCACAGCCTTCAACGGATTTAATAAGTCTTTACTGTCTACCGTTTGAGACAGACTAGCCGTACCATGGGCGAGTACGATCGCTTTAGTTTTAGAGGCTATACCTGATTCTCCTGAGGAGGAGGCTATATTTTGCAAAGCTTTAATCACCTCTGGTGACTGACTTAATTCTTCAATCCATCGTTTTAAATTTGATGGGCTTGATTTTATATCTGATGGGCTTGGGTTTTTTACTTGTGGTTTTACGGTTTTATCCAGGTCCTCCGAATGTTCTGATAAGGCTTTAGGAGTAGGACTTGGGCTGGATTTTACTTCCTTTTATTTATTCTTCTTTCTTCCCATTGTTCTGTAAAAATTCTAAAGTTAGAAAATCTAGAATATTATTTTTACTGCCTTTAATATATTCAATATCAAAATAAAAAATACTTAAAATTATCTGCCATCTAGCAAAAATCTGTTTAGAGGCAAGATTTTTAACATCTTTTTTCAAAACATCCTTTGTTGATTTACAATCAATTCTGACTAAAAACTTTTGATTTAATAAATCAGACTGGAATTTATTTATGCAAATTACAATAATTAAAATTTCTTTTTTAATGGTAGAATAATTTAACTGAGCTGAATTCCAGTGTTCTGAGGTAAACTGGATTATTCTTTCTTTATTGTCTATTCTCTGTTTTAGAATTCCTCCATATCCTATATCTGAAGCATCTGTTTCTACAATTTTAAATGTATTCGGATTTGGGATATATAAATAAGGAATTTCTTTTACTAAAGATTTTATATGTCTTACAATGCTGGTATGCTCTTCAGTCCATGGTCCAGCATTTTTTTTAAGTCTATCATGTAATGGTTTTATCATTCTATTTAAATTTAGATAAAAATCTATAATATAGTTTAGACAACCTAAAAATCTTTGTAATTGTGTTTTATTAGTTATTTCATCCGGAAATTTATCTCTTTTGTAATTGTGTTTTATTAGTTATTTCATCCGGAAATTTATCTCCAAATATCATTGTTCTTTCTATGAGTTGAATTATACCATGTTCTATATAATGTCCTAAGAACCTAATTTTAGTCTGAAATAGATTCATTTTAGTTTTACTTAGAGCTAATCCATTCTTTTTTATTACCATACAAAATGTCCTTAGATGTTTAAAATGTTCTTCTATACTCTGGCTGAATATTAATACATCATCTATATAAACTATGCAGAATTTTGAATAAGGATTAAAAATGTCATTCATTATTCTTTGGAATTCTGATGGTGCATTTTTTAATCCAAAAGGCATTACGTTCCACTCATATTGGCCAAAAGGAACAGTAAATACTATTTTATACCTATCATTAGGATGGATTTGAATCTGCCAATATCCTGATTTCATATCAAATTTACTAAAAATATTTGCATTTAAAAGATCTTTTTTATTAGGGACAGGGTATCTAATCCATTTTAATGCTGTATTTAATGGTTTATAATTTATGACTAACCTTGGTGTACCTCTTTCGATCTCTGCATTTTTATTAATATAAAACGCTGCACACGACCAATGACTTCTTGATTTACTAATTAACTTTTTATTTTCTAATTCTTTAATTTCTTTCTTATAATGTTCTAACAATTCAGGTGCCATCTAAATTGGTCTGACTTTAGTTGAGATTGATTTTTCATTAAATCCTTCTTCATATGGTAAATCTACTAGATGCTGTTTTCTAGTCCAAAACGCATTAGGATGGTCTGCACATAATTCTTTTTCCATATAGTTTTTTAATTCTTCTATCTTGATTTTTATAAACTTACTTTCTAATTGATTTCTAATTCTAGTTAGATGTACATTATTCTTTAAATCTTTTAAATCTTCTATTTTTGATTTTATTATTGAATTTATTTCCATTGTTCTAATGGAATGTGCTTTTATTAAATTTAGATTTTTTATTTTAGGTTTTTCTGTAAAATCTATTCTAATCTTTTTATTCTTGGTTTTAATTTCTATACAGTCCTCTTTTACTAAATAAGGTGTTATTAGGTTTATAAAAGGGGTTCCTAATATTACCATATGATTTATCTGTTGAGATAATAAAAATACAGTTTTTATCTCCAAATCCTGATTTACTATTAATGCTTCTGTTTTTCCTAGAATATTTAAATTAGTCCTATTTGCTGTTTTTAATTTTTCTTTAGTCTCCTGCCAAAATCTTTTATTTACTAAATTTGATTTTATGCAATTTAAATCTGCTCCTGTGTCAAATAAAGCTATAGTTTCTATCCCGAAATCCTCTGATAATTTAATAGTTAATTTTACTAAATATTTTCTAGAAGTTATTTCTTGTAGTAATAATATAAAATTATTATCTACTTCTTCATTTTCTAATTGACTTATTTTACCATGTTCGTTACCTTCCTCTTCTGCTTGTTCAGAAGAGGAGGATGACTCAGAAATTAATTGTTCTTCTAAGAATTTTATTCGTTTTGAATCTTTCTGGAGTTGATGCTTTAAATCCTTTACTTCAGTTTTTATTACTCTAATTTCTCTTTGCAATTCTTCTATAGATACTGTTTCTTTAGGTTTTTTTATTTTTACTTAATATTTTAGTTAAATTATAAGTTTGTTTTTCTATCTTAGGAACGATACTTTTTTACTTCTTCTGTTTCATCAAAACTTTTAATTAATTTTTTAAGAAATTTTTCTTTAGTATTATTGTCTTCTATATTATTTATTAATTCCAGTAACAAACCTTGCTCTTTTATTAAGACACTTATTGATTTTTCTGACAAACTAGTGTCTAACTCATCTATCTGATCCTCACTTTCTGTTATTTCTAATTCTGAAAGTTCTGAATCTATATATAATTCTTGAATTTTATTTATTATTTCTTCATCTAAATCTAACTCATTT